>NW_024386778.1:652500-1962313 GCF_900408965.1 Simochromis diagramma | reverse complement strand
CAAGGGGTAAGGCGCAGAAAAGGGCAAGCTGCGCGTGTGGAAAACGCAGGGGGGTCCCGCCAAGGAGGGACCACTAGGGCACACAACGGAAATAGTAGTGGTGGAAACTGCCGCGATGACCGCAAGCAAGCCAAGCCAGTACTCCTGTAAATAACCTGAGAAGTGTCTTTTTGTATGCCAGCAAAAGAAAAATGACAAACTTCAAAGGACGAATATATAAAAAGCTAAAGAAGAGGCCTAACACAGTGCATTATTAAATGAGGTCGACACAACAAACTAACTAAATTGCCAAAAAGGTGTTGTTATGGATCAAGATGTCTAATTGGTGCAGGGATTAGTTTAAAGAGAATATATAAGCGGCGCAAGAAGGGGACTGTCCCTCCCAACCCACTCGGAGGAAACGTGTTATAGATAAAATTTTGAGATGTAAAAGGGTGAGTTATAGTCAACTTGGGGGAGCACGTGAATGGGAATGTGAGGCCTGGAGAGACAGGAAGCCAGTGTCTAATCAACAAGGAGACACATAAACACAAATATGCGGTAAAACATGAAAATGGCAAACTGGGTTGTCAATTAAGCTGCTACCAAAAATGCCACCGCTTTGTAAAATGAGTGGAGGTGGGATGGAAGGATGGAGGCAGAAAAGCCCGGGGGGGGGGGGGGGGGGGGGGGGGGGAGGGGGTGGGGGGGGAGGGGGGAGGACGTCCGGCCGCGTTGTAATAACAAAGAAAAACCGCTTTGAACGCAAACGTCGGTGTGCTAGCGTGCTCGTAATAGTTCCTCGTGGCAGAGGAAAAAACTAATAAAACCCACAATCATCTTCTCATGCACTACCACGGCTCTTCCCCCCCCAGCAATCTTTCTCCCTTTTTATATCATAAAAGAATACAAATTAATCAAAAAAACGACGCACCACAAAACACACTCTGGGCAAACACATCTTCCCGTACAGAAGGGAAAAGAACGACAAGCAAAGCATTTCCCCGTCGCCCCATCTGCAACCCACGGAAAGACCAAAAAAAGAAAAAGAACCACGAAAATGGGCAGGGTGGGGGTGGGCCCGTGTTGGTTGGGAAAGAGAGTTCCACTCAGTGTGTCACAGTCACTTAATGCCTAACATAGGCTATTGTACTCTAACTGACCACATGACATGCTTGGCAGGAATTTGCAGATGTCTTGAGTTGAGCAGGAGGACATCAGACTTCAGTAAACTCATATGGGCTTCTTTTACATTTTCTTCATCATCCATTAGTTTCTTATTATTCACTTCCCAAAATAAATAAAGTTTCTTATGACAACCGTCAAACTGTGTGTAATACAATGACACTGTTGTACTGTTATAGAAGCCACACAAACAATATTACTATTGAGACTGTTTGAATTGTGTGTCTGTGAAAACTACATCAAGCTGAATCGTTGCATTGAGGGGAAAACAACAGCGTCTTACTGGAACATACGTAACATTTTAAGAACTTACCCAAGATATCTGTACATGATGAATCCAGCAATGCACAGGCAGATGAGTGCATATTTCCTTTTGTGCACATTTCTTATCCTGAGGACAACCATGGATGGAGAGCGAGATCCCTTCTGGCAACATAAGCAACAGTCGAGTTAAGTTCACAGCAGCATCTGTGTGCAGATGAATGCATGATGCTGGTCTGAACAGTGCACCGCCTCGTGGGAGTGCCTCTGCGCGGAGCCATGGAAATCTAACTCACCTCATTAGCAGCAGCGTTTGTCTTCGGTATTGTTTGGCTTGTAAGAACTACTACACAGCTTCCTTTTTCTTTTCTTCTTTTTTTAGAGCTTTACCAGAAAAAACAACAAACAAAATGAAAACATTTAATCCTGAAAAAGTTTCTTCCATCTTAAAAATAGTGTCTAGTCTAAAATATAAAAATAATGAGGAATGCGGCAAGTTATATCACTATCTCCAAAGTGTTCATTATTTTATCTTCTTTTGAAACTTGTCTAGATGTGTGGAGCTAATTGCATATTGCTGCCCTTCATTCGTCATTCATAACTCATTCTATGGAGTTGGTCCTTATTTCTACATGTGCTGGGGACCATAACAACCCCATAGTGGTGCCCAGTTCATGTTCGTCACTTAACACATGTTGAAATGGGGTATTTTGCTTTGTTTGCCTCTACTATCCCTACCTTTAAGTGCCATTAGTAGTCCAATAGACTCTGCACAGGCCTGTACATTTCTTAACCTCTCCCAGCCACTCACGACCCACCCAGGTTCCCACAAGCTCTGTACCACCACAACACTCATATATGACTTAGCTAGTGGCCAGCAAGCAGCAACTCTTGTAAGTGGGAAATGGCTCTTCGATCCCTTATCTTATGACCCCTGTAAATACTTTCCTGATGCGTTTTTTCAACTTTAGTTGCTACTGCTCTGGTTTCAAGACAGAAAAGATTATTATTTGTGCTCCTCAGCAAAGGAAGACAAACCAGGGTTAGCTGTTAGAGCCACTAGCTACAGCTAATTGTTTCTATTGGTTTCATAGTCGGAATAGCCCTGCACACGTAACTCTGGTGGTTAGTGGTCGTGTCAATTTTCAATATGCAGCTGTAGAAGCTGTTAGAGTCACGTGTGTAAACCTGCCCTCCTTTTCTTTTTGGTGTGCTCTTTCTCTTCCACTGTGAAAACACACTCACTCATAGAATTTATCAAACTCTTAATGAGTTTTATTTAGGAAGGTTCCTAAATAATTGTCATGACCTGGAATTATCTGCATGGCCACAAGAGCTGGTGGAATTCTCTAAAAACTAAGGAAGGCTGCTTCATTGCTTTCTTTCTTTCCCTTCTTTAGGGAAGTATGCAGTGGATTAATTTATAAAAGAAGATGATGTCTGGCCACAGTTCATATGTTATACACGGACCCACCATCATTACAAAGGTGGAGCAGCTAGACAACAGTGCATTTTCAGTTTTAAGCAATATGCTGTTTATGTCTCTGTGATAGAAATGGCTCCTTATCAAGTTATTATAATGAAACTCCCATATTTACATTCAAAATTTATATAAAGTTCTTGGGCGCTTTATTAAAATAATCAAATCAAATTTAAGATTGATCATAACACATTTTGCATTAGTTATGTTTGTTGTTGTAGTATTTTTAAATAATTGACTGTAGGCCTCTTCTTTAGCTTTATATTCGTCCTTGAAGTTGTCAGTGCTTCAAAAAAGACACTTTGCAGGTATTTAAGGAGCTTTAGGTCAGCGTTTCAAACGCAGCTTGCTCTTTCTCTGCCCCACTGCAGTTTCTCCATTTCAATTACAAGCCCATATGTGCTGCAGCTTTTAGTCTTTTACCTCCACCCCTAACCTCAACCTTTCTTTATCTGCTCCTCAGTCAGTTCCCAGGCTTTCACACATTTTCTCTGCACGAGGTCTCTCCAAGGCGTCCTCACTTCAAACACACATGTGAATTTGAATATGCTAACTTTCATTGTTATACAGCCCGAGGCCCAGCTGTGCTGCATTTTTCTAACACCACGTACTTTGCATGTGAGATTTTAAAATTCCATTTATCTTGTCATGCTAATCGTTGCTTTATTCACTACCTGCTGCAGTTGCATGTGGATATGTTCTAAATTTATTTCCTTTTATTCCATCATGAGCCGATAGCAACACAGCAAAACTTAATTCTGCAACCTTATAACAAAGCTAACAAAGCTATCTAGCTTCTCTCACAATCATATAACATCAGAGACATAGACAATAAAATATCGCTGTCCTCTTAATAACTTATTATAAATACGTAATTAATGCTCGACACACAATAAAATGCGTCATAAAGTGGACACACCCCTTAGCATTTTAATGAGCTCTTACTCCACTTTCTGTCTTCGCCTTCCACTATTGAAGACTACGCTTCCCATGCTCCTTCGAGGTTGGAGCTTGCGCAATTTGTTTTCCACGGCCCTAGCTGCTGGCAGTGGCTGTATGCTGTTTGTTGTGTTTACATTAAGGAAGAGAAAGAAAGAATTTCCCAAGTTATTGTAACACCGTGGCTGTCGCATGAGGTAAGCACCAGACCTTTGTTAAATGTGTGCTCTATCTGTCTGTTAATCACTTGTATGGACGTTATCAGGAAGAAAAAGTCTACAGTTAAATTAGTTGTTGAGCGATAATTTAGCTAGCATCACAAACAGACAAGCTAGTTGAACACTAAAGAAGCGAAAGTCATCGATTACAGGGCTATAGGCAACATGCTGAACTCTATATATGAGATTATGCCAGTTTTAGAGGATTTTTAAGCAGACCACAATGAGCCAGTTAGCCTGAGTGTGTGTTATCATCTTTTTTGCGCTAACTCACTGAGTCAGCTTGCTAGCGTTGAATAAAACAGTATCGCACAGAGACAATAGGTGGACAAACGTTTGCATCTTAAGACAAAGGAGAGGACATCGCTGGTGTATAATGTCACCATGCAACAAATAAGACGATAGCAGCGTTTATGAAACGCACATAAGCTTTGCTTCTCTTAGCAAGGCATTAGATGCTGATAGATTTTGTGCAGAAGTTATTAAGTTGTGATCTATATGAAACTCGTTAGGTATTCTGTAAGAGCACGTGTTTAGTGTGCGGACAAGTATTTTTAGAAAGACTATATATATATATATATATATATATATATATATATATATATATATAGCTGATAATGGTATGGTTTTTAAAATAAAGACTTACATCATCATCAGCTTGTGAAACACTAAAAAATATCAAAACTCTGAGAGAATTTGCCAAACATTGTATTGTTGAACTTTCTTAGTATTAGAAGGCTTTTTCTGATGTATGTAAAACACAAACTAATGGAGGTTTATTTTTATGGATGTGCATGGAAAACTACCAGGTTTAGAAAGGCTACTGTTTGTAAAAGCCAAATGATAAGCTTGTTATACAGATAGCTGATTCATTGAAGAGGTAAAAACATTAAATATTATGTGACAGTTGAGTTAACAAAAATCACAAGAAAATAGGTCTTCAAGCAGTTGTGTGTCTTAGCAAAGCAAGTAGCAAGAGCTGTTAGCATCTGCATTTCAAAGGTTGAAGGTTTTCCATTCAGCCCCTCACTTTGTTTCCTTGGGTTTTGGTTTGTTGCAGGTTACTGGGTGAGCCCCTCCCTGCCATGAGAGCGGACCACCAGGTCACCAGCCCCCCCTCCTTCTGCAGTTGATGGATCTCCAGCTGGTGCAGAGATGACAGACAGCGTCAGGGCTTTCCTCCGCGATGTTGCGACGGTTAGCAAACACAAAGACACTGCACCCATAAATAATTTATGACATAATGTGCAAGTATGTAGTGTATGCAAACTGAAACAGAAACATTCAAAACAATGGACCCATTCAGCCCTGCTGGTTGAAACAGTAGAAAGAGCGAGCTGAAGATCGTAATTCTGACTGATTTCTGTGGCATACACATGATTTAGCAATTTTAATGTAGATAGTATGTTCTATCCATTTGGTGTCAGAGTTTTGGATGTTAAAGTTCTGCGAGTAGCCAGTTTTGAAACTTGGCAGCCGACATCTTGGAATAAGCCCAGACTCTCATTTTTAAGTCTCTTTCTAAATAAAAGTCGAGCGATCATTTCAGTGGTCACTGGGACAGAAAAACTGCTTGTACAGAAACACAAGTCATATTCAATAAAAACAATTTCACAAGTTTGGAAACTTTGCTCTAAGTTTAAAGAGCTTTTTTGCCTCTTAAGTTACACTGTTTAACATCATTAATGCTTCAGTAACGGTCCAGTGCAGAGCCAAAATAAACAGCTTCTCTACTCAACAAATGTCACGCTAATTCACAATGTGGATCCACAGTAGGGACATAACGAGCAGAGAGAGGTGCCTCCATGCAGCAGAAACTGTGTTGAAACCTCTGCTGTGTCCATGCATCTGTGCAAACACGAGGTTGTTTCCAGTTTCAGCACTCACTGAGTGCATAGAAATATTCATCAGAAATTGAATCTGTGACTGAAGTGTAAGAAGAAGAGAAACTCAACCAGACAAAACCTCCAAAGACACAATAATGTTTGCGTACGTTTCTCTAAAGAGCTTTACTGTGAAGCAAGTTCATCATAGCCAGGTTTTCTGTGGATTAGCTGGCTTCACAAAACCTAAAACCCCAGGCATTGGTCAAATCAGGACATCATCAGCTCACCCATGGAAATGCATGCAATGAAGCTTGCATCACACAGTTTGAGCTGATGTTAATGCCAGAGGTGGATGTTGCTCTGCAATTACTGATTCAGCAGATCATTGGCAATGTTTAGGCATTATTCAGTAAGGTCTTTAGAATGACTCATTCTTTTACAAATGTTGGTAAAACCAGACTGCATGGCCATGAGACTGACAGTGTTTGACTTCAAAGATTAAGATGTGTGGCCATGACCATGCAAAGCACAGTTGGCACTACTGTAACTACAGCTGGGCTCCAGTGACGGTGTTATTAAGCCATACTTTGAACCTGTGCAGCCTGAACGTGTCCGGGTTACTTCAAGAGCCTCCAGAAATAATATTTGTCTTTGAAATAATGTCAAATGTTTTTTACTGACCTCACGGGGATCATTCATTACAGAGAAGATACTTGTAGAAATGCTCCGACTGTCTCTTTTTGTATTTATGCTCTACAGGGGATCAAGGACTCCATATTGGGGATTGGAACAATCTCCAAGCTGGATGCTCGTATCCAGCAGAAAAGGGAAGAGCAGCGGAGGAGAAGGGCCAGTGGGGCCCTGGCACAGAGACGGGCACAGAGTGAGGAGCGCAAACCGGACAAGTAAGCACCCGAACACATTTTGGTCGCATTTTGTTTTCTTCACTAGTAAATATAATAATGTGTGAATTACAATATGTTATCTAGTTGGGGCCATCATCATATCCACCCTGCAAACTGCAACACGCTGACAGTTCTCAGGAGTTTGTTTAGAAGTAATGAAATCAAGTCATGCGAAAGTGAAACATTAGTGTTGTTCATTTTCTCTTCTAGTGATCCCAAAGTAGCCAGCAGGATTTTTCAATGCTGTGCCTGGAATGGAGGAGTGTTCTGGGTAAGCTTAAACTGTTACTGCCTCAAATGTGAAACATCATTATCCACTAAAGTATCAAAGCTGAATACCAAAGTTAAACAACCACACTATGCAGGGAAGCACAAGTTAAAGAATAACAACGGTATTTCTCTTTCTCTTCTCAGCTCAGTCTGTTTCTCTTTTACCGGGTGTTTATTCCACTCCTGCAGGCTCTCACGGCAAAAATCATTGGTATGTATGGCTGCTGCTCAATCTGGACCAAGTTTTCCGGTGTGTTACGGGAAGCAGATAATTAACAAAGCTGTTTTTACTCCAGGTGACCCCTCCCTCCATGGCAGTGTGTGGTCCTGGTTAGAGTTCATCCTGACCTCCGTTTTCAGTGCTCTCTGGGTCCTCCCCCTGTTTGTCCTCAGCAAGATCGTCAATGCCATCTGGTTCCAGGTCAGGCCCTTCTTTAAAATCAGAGTTCCACGCCATGCACACAAGATGGTAACTTTTTTGTCCCCTTCAGGCATCGGAGACTGTTATTACTTCTGGTGTACGATTTTCTGTAGTAGCATTCCACTTTAGCTCACAGCGCAGTAGACTATACTGAATCAGTGTCAGCTGCTGAGATTTATAAAGCCAGCGCTGCCTCAAGGGCTGCTGACTCTTCCTTTGCAATGGTTCAGACTGCTCTCTCATCAGAAATAGCCCCAAAATGTAAAGAAAGACAGAGGATACAGAGAAGAAGGGGTGTTTAATAATGTTCCCTCTAAACTGCGCGTGTGCACAATTGCACACTGCTAGCACGGTCTCTGCGCACAGAAAATCTGCGTTGCACACAAAAAAAAATCTAACCTGAATTGAAATTAAAATTAAAACTTTAACAATTCTGTTTTGCAGTGTTAGTCAGTGAGTGACTGGCTGCTCCCGTATGGGATTACAACGATGCCACCTTATCCCATAATCCAGCCAATAATGCGATTCACATTCGTATATACGCAGCTAATCAACGTGGTTGACAGGCTATGACAGCGTCCTTATGTGCCGACGCCGGTGTTTTAGCGAGCAAAGTGGCTGATGTGGAGTGAAGCCACGTTAATGACAACGTGTACAACCATTGGAGATGTGAGCAGGACAGACGGAACAACTGACGGGAAAAGTGTGGACTTTATACCAGTTTTTAAATTGTGTTGATCGGCCGCGTAAAACCAGAGTTATGATAAAAATATCTGCAATGTTTGTCTTTCTTCCTGAATACTGTCGTTGTTTATATTTACTGCGGGAAGAAACGGTAAAAACAGCGTTTTATAAGGAAAACGCTGGAAAGCCTGTGAGCAAAAACAACACCAAAAAAAACACCACCCTTTCCTATTGGTCAAAAAATGTACCATGTCAACCAATCAAAAAATGATATGGCAACAAGGCATGTAGTTGTTTAGGAAAGGGGGAAGTTTTAGGAGTGACGGCGATGTTTTGAGATGTGAGAGATTTGCGACATTTAGCGCAAATCTTGTGTAGTTAGTGTGTAGTTAGTGTGTAGTGAGTGTGTAGTGTGGTCAATAGTGTTGTTGTGTGTGTCAGAACAATGAGGCGACTGCTGAGTGTTACAGGTGTTACAGCAGTGATACATCTGCTGCTGTCAGGCCTGCAGGTATCAGGCTGTTGTTCTCCTTCATCTCATAGTGGGCAGAAATATTTTTTGGAGTGGCACAAATAATTTGTGTGGCATCAGATTTGATGCAGAACAGCTGATTGTTCTGTAAATAGTTTGAAATGTTTATTTTAAAAACGCCTTGGCTGCATTTTTAGGTAAAAGCTGCAAAAAACTTTGTTTGCAAAACTCAGTTACTTTTTTGAAGAAGTAACTATATAATTAATTGCCCAACATTGGTCATTATTTACTGTATTTTGCAAACAGAGAGTTACAGGACAAGCAAGTCAGAGCTTTATAAAAAAAAAAAAAAAAGTTAGTTGTGTTTTCAAAATTGGAGTTCAGGTTATTTTTCCTTCCAATAGTGTTAACATGCTACACAGGTCATGAACAAGATTTTTTTACATTTTCATTGTAATTGGGCTAAAGCAGTTAATTAAAAGTAGTCTAACATAAATGTAAATGCTGTAATTTGATTATTTTAATAAACATGTAACTTGGATGGATTGGATGCTGGTGTGACCACAGTGCACACGTCTGCTGTTGCTCACAGTGGTCCAAGTGTCCGCTCAGGGAGTTTGTGTGTTCGCTCAGACACATGAAAAATTAGAGGGAACATTGGTGTTTAATAAAGTCAGCTGTTAGATGGTATTGCAGGGCTTTATTAATAAAGAAGCTGTAGACACAGATGTTGCTTCTATTCATGGATGAGGCCATATGTGACGTTTAATTATACAGAAACAGTCTAAGGTTAAACTTTTGTTTGTCCTTCCTGTACAACTATTTTTAATACATATTTGGATATTGTGTAAAATGGAAATAAAAGCTAAATATGATTATTTGCACATTATAAAAGCAACTATTACAAACTGAAAAATGTTGTAATAAAAAAACCCTGAAGTTATGCAATGCTGTGTGCACCTCATAACTATGTTCTTTAGCAAGAGATAAGTAAGTGTAACAGAGCATCCTGGTAAGTTAGAATGGGGTCGTGATTTTTAATAACTCAACCATACGGTTACAGAATAATGTTTCTCACAGTAAAGAAAGTCGTGATTGGTTTATGCTAGGGTCCCACAGCTTAAAAATCCAACATACCACACTGCTGACCACCAGAGGAGACTACCAGCTCATCATCAGGTGTGATTTCCACACGTAGGAGCAGATGAGCCAGGGAAAGGAAAGAGGTCTCCAGAGCACTCACTGATTCAGCAGAACCTAGTGGCATGTGTGCATCATGTCTTTGATCTAACTGAATATGAATCAATTTGTGACTACCACACCAACAACAGAAAACCGAGAATATTGCAAAGTATTTTTTAATGGTTAAAACAGATTAATCACCCTGCCTCCACAAGAAAGGGCTAATCACACACCCTTCTTCTGGCTGATGGAACAAGCACAGTGCCACACACTGTCAGAGAAATGGCCCACTGGTGCTGCCGGCGACTCTCATCAGTCTCATACTCCTGACTGATGAGCAAGTGGAAACCAACTGTGCTCAATCACAGAGCTGCAGAAAGGGTGATACATGAAGAGACAGGAGAAAGCAGAAGCACTATGGGATGTAAAATAATATGGCACATAATATTATTCAAATATTCCCTCTATTAGTTCAAGTCTTTGTGCACAATATACAAGGCTGAAAATCAATGTGAAATGAGCAATCTATTAAGATCTTAAAAAAGGACATCTTTGTCAAACAAGACCGGGCTGTTTTCAGCACGATAATGCCAAATCACAAAACCTCAGACCTGTCGATGAACTTCTGACAAACATTTATTGTTGTGGTTATTTTGAGAGGATGATATTCGAAAATAAGAACTGGAAAACATTTCCCCAGCAGGGTCAGATGTCCATTACAGAGTTAAAAGCAGTTATACCTCCTGTTTGGCTGCAGTGACACTGATATCATTACGTTGCTCTGTGTTATAGGACATAGCTGACCTTGCATTTGAAGTGTCTGGCTGTAAAGCTCAGCCATTCCCCAGCGTCAGTAAGATCATCGCAGACATGCTTTTTAACCTCCTCCTCCAGGCGCTCTTCCTCATTCAGGTACATTTTATCCTTTCTAAATAATAAATCTGCATAGCTGCCTGTGTTTCTCACTTTATTCCAACGAGTGTCACTGTGTGTATTTTTGTGGTCCTCCAGGGTATGATCGTTAGTCTCTTCCCCATCGATGCCATTGGACAGATGGTTAGTCTCCTCCACATGTCTCTGCTCTACTCCCTGTACTGCTTTGAGTATCGCTGGTTCAACCATGGTGAGTCCTCTGTCAGCTTCTATACAGACACAGACTCATCTGAATTCAATGTGAACCTGTAAACAATGTGTTTTTTTTGTGTTTGTCTAAGGCATCGAGATGCACCAGCGGCTGTCCAACATTGAGAGGAACTGGCCATATTACTTTGGCTTCGGCTTACCCATGGCTCTGCTGACTGCCATGCCCTCATCATACATCATCAGGTTAACACTGCGTGATTTTCTTGTGATCATTATTACAAGTATTATTTTGTTTGTGGTCCATTTTCCAGTCATGTTTTTTTTTTTACACCTTATACTTACACACAAACTACAGAAATGTATTCAAAACTAATGAAAATGAAAGGCACATATTGGAGAACAAAGTGCTCAGAAGTAGGTGCAAAGGACTTGGTCTGAGTAGAGAGTCCGTATGTGAGTGGCCTGAGTGATGGGGGTTACTAAGACCATGGCTCAGACTGGTGAAGAGGGTGGGGGGATAGTGTTTGTTAACAGTCCGAGTGGCTCAGGGGAAGAAGCTGTTTGTGAGAGTGGAGGTGTGGGACCTGATTGACCTGAGGTGCTGACCAGCGAGTCAAACAGTTGTTGGGCGGGGTGCAAGGGGTCACGTGGGATGGCCCTGGTTTTCCTGAGACAGGAGGATCTGGTGATGGCCTCCAGGGGTGGCTGAGGGCAGCCAGTGATTTTTAGGGCAGTGTTAATTATCCTCAGTACAGCCGTCCTGTTCTCATTATTGTCCCCTGTGTACCAAACACCCAGGCAGTAGGAGAGCACGCTCTCCACTGAGGAGCGGTAGAAGGCCAGCAGCAGCTTCTGGTCCAGGTTATTCTTCCTCAGGACAGGAGGAAGTGCAGCTGCTGTTGGGCCTTCTTTACCAGCGCGTTGGTGTTGTGGGTCCAGATCAGATCAGCGGAGATGTGGCATGCCCAGAAAACTGAAGGTGGAGACAGATTCCACCTGTTCTGCGTTTATAATGAGAGGTGGACCTGTCTGTGTCTCCTGAAGTTCATTATGAGTTCTTATGTTTTAAGGATGTTCAGCTTCGGGTTATTTCTTGAGCACCACCGGGACAAGTTTTCTACCTCCACCCTTTATGCTGTCTCATCTCCATCAGGGTATGGCAATGACAAATAGCAAACATCAGAGTCCACACTGATGCCTGGCAGGTGTGTTCACACGTAACAAGGAGGAGTTACTGTACAGTTTTATAGATAATGATAGGAATGATTTCCTGAAGTGTTCTTTATGGCAACGCTGTTGAATTATTCTGAGGGAGATCGAGCTGTGCTGCCTCAGAAGTGCGCAGTAGAGATGGGCTGTCCATGATGGAGAGCAGTTTGTTCAGCGACCTCCTAAACCTCACTGACTCAAACGCCTCCAGATTCTGGTCAGTGATGGTTCCAGCATCTCTGGGTCTGTTGCTGACCCTTCTCCCCAGCATATAACAGCAAAACAGATGGCACTCGCTACCACAGACTGGTAGAAGATCTCCACCATCCTGCTGCACTCATTAAAGCTTCCTGAGCTTCCTCAGGAAACAGTCTGCTCATCCCCTTCACTTTGAGAAGGAGAGGAACTCCACTATTTATAATTACAATATATTACAAAGGAGTAATTAGTTATAAATAAATATAATGAATGGTCACAAAACATGTCAGAACTTTCTAATAGAGAGGAATCTGGAATTTGGACCTTCTGCTCTGTTTTTAATGGTTTTTAAATGCTATCTTTGTTTCCTATGCAGCGGTTGCTTGTTCTCCATCCTTTTCCCTCTGTTCATCATCAGTGCTAATGAGGCAAAGACACCAACAAAGCTGTAGTGAGTGTCCAACAAACACACTGTAAGAACAATAAATAAAAGGATCTATTTCACAAGTGACTGATGTCGATTTCACTCTTCCAGCCACTTCCAACTGCGTCTCTTCTCCCTGGTCGTGCTGATCAGCAACAAGCTTTTCCACAAGACTGTCCACCTGCAGTCATCACTGACGTCATCTGCCTCCACAGAGAGGCTGTCAACACCTCACACCTCCCCGACCCGCCAGAGGCTGCTGCCCACCCAGTGAAGGAGATAGGATAGTCACCAACAAGCGGTTTCACTGAAAAAATTTATTTTTTTCTTTTTCTAGAAGGATCGCCCTTAATGAAGATGAGTTCAGCTGGTTCATGTGGTTCAGGACAAAGGGTTTACATGTTTTTGTGTAATCTGTGCCGCCTCAGTTACTCATTTTTATCCATCTTTTCTGTGTGACACAAAAATCGACTGACCTGTGCCTCACACTCAAAACACTTTAAATACTAAGATCCAGACTTCTTTTTACTTTTCTTTCTTTCTTTGCATAATGTGCCATTTGAGTGACTCTCCTTTTAATAAATTACAGCACAAGACATCACAAAGTTTTAATTTCTTTAAGCAAACGTGACTAAAGAAGGATATTTTTCTCTTTGAAGGGGCTTTTTTGTGTTCAGAAGCAAAGCACAGGTGTGTTTTCTTAAAAGTCACATTCCTCCCTCACAGATCCAACACTTTCTTGCACACGGACGTGTTTCTCTATTAAATTCTGCTCTCCTCACAGTCCCGTCTGCAACCTTGTACAGTTATAAAGGGAGGCTTTTTAGTTTGAAATCCCCACAGCTTTGTTTTCAGTAGAGTACAAGCATCGTTTCAGGAGCTGCTATTAAACGTCAGAGTGACCTTTTTGTAACGGAAATCAACCAGAAAGTCACTTGTGTGCATTGACAAAACTGTTCCTCTGCGTCCCATCCCAAAAATAAAAAGTCTGGATTCTGCTGTCTAACGTCACAATACACACGGCTACACCGGCAAAGGGCAAGCTTCATTAGAGCTTTTAGTGTATTGATAGATGAGACGACACTGCCAAACCGCTGCATCTTTAACTTTACTTTGACCACTTCAACGCTAAGCTCTGTCACAAAGGAGTCATGTAGCTCGTAGCTTTACAACAGACGGGTGATCAGCCTCGACTCGCTTGCTGTAGTGCCCCTTGCACCTTAAAGAGAGCTTGATGCAAATATAACTGATCCCCAAATATCATTGGCTGTTTGGTTATTTGTGCTGTACATAATGTTAATACCTCCTGAATGTTCAGTCAGAAGCCCAGCGCCACACAGTGACCCCACCCCAACCTTTGTCTCATCAGAGCTCGTGGATGTGGAGCGGGGCCATGATTTTAAACAGTGTGCAATTATTGTAAGAAGAGCATAGTGTTTGTGCAGACTGATATTTGTGAGTGAGGTTTTGTAAAAGTAATACTTCTAATTTGAATAAAATTGGTCAGTATTCAATATTTGAGCTCTTGTGTTTCTGTGTTTTTTGTTTCTCTACGACATTTCAAACTAAGCATTGCAAAGATAAGGATAGATAAATGATTTATATCACTGAAAATCAGATTGGGTCCTTGGGTTGCACTCCAAATTGTTCATGGTTGATAAAAAAAAAAAATGTTTCAGGCATCTAACAGAAAGGTATCAGAGAAATTAAAAACTGTCTTAACACAGACGCAGATGGAGTTTTGTACTTGATTGAGCTAAAAAGACCTGTGATTAACTGATCACCAAAAGATACAGTGGGAGGATTAATTATTTGATCCCCTGTTAAATTTGGAAGATGGCTCATGTACAGAGAAATTAAGTTTCCAAATTTTTTGGGTAGTTTTATTTTAAGAGAGAGAAAGAAAAACTTTACACAAAAGTAACACGTTGATTTGTAAGAGGAAACAACGTGAAAAATAATGAGAATGAATCTACACCAACGAAATGAGGTGAAATTATTTTCAACCAACAGGGGGCTGTGTTCTTTTCTCGGTAAGGACACGTCACTAC
Source organism: Simochromis diagramma (assembly GCF_900408965.1). NCBI lineage: Eukaryota > Metazoa > Chordata > Actinopteri > Cichliformes > Cichlidae > Simochromis > Simochromis diagramma. The sequence goes on along the minus strand of NW_024386778.1, from coordinate 1,947,526 downwards.
ACTACAGCGGCGGGGTAAGGAACAAAATCTGATTGACATCCAAAGAACCAATAAGATACGAGAAAATAAAACGTTGAATGACACATAACCAATAAGCACGCAGTATGTTCTAGTCGGGGCGGGATTAGCTCTTGGTGAGGGTTGTGTGTGAAAAGTGAGTAGCAGGAGCGGAGCGGGTAAGTGTCTGAAGATTACATATTAAAAAGCGTTAGTTTTTCCAGGACTACCAGTTTTTATTTTCTGTTGCTATATGTGAAGGAGACGCAGATACTTCTTTTTTAAAAATAAGCCAGGGAGTTGGCGCGTGACTGTGGTTTTCATTAAAAAGAGGCTAGCAGGTTAGCCTAGCAACTAACACACTTTGAAGTGGATGCAAGCCGGCCTGACGCTAACTAGCAATAAGACGCTGCACAAACTACAACTATGCCTGAATGCACTTTATATGTGCAGTTGTTGAGATCTGGTTTAACCGTATTAGCTGCCGTTCATTTGCTCTTTCTGTGATGTGGGTTAGCTGTCAGCACTTGAGGCTCGTTCTGATAGTGGTGCTGTCTTGAAAGCATGAGGGCTCGTTGGAGCTTAGTGGTTCGACACTTTTCGTAAAACCTTTTTAATGCACATGTGAAATAGACGGGCACAAATCCATGCAACGGGTTTCCAGAGTGTCTACTTCCTGCTTTGTGACGCCACACGTTAGTGCGTGGCCTTATGTGGTTGGGCTGGACGTGGAAGTTAACTCCTGACATCTGGATTGCTGATTCTGTTTCTTAGAACCTGACTTGGAAACATATTCCGCGGGATTTTTATAAATGCATAAACATATGTCTAAAAGTGCATTTGTAGTGCCTTTTCTATTGTGCTTAGAACCATTGTCTTTCTCCCATTAGGTAGTACGGGTAGCTTTCCCTAACCTCGCCAAGATGACCAAGCTGGGCTTCCTGCGTTTGTCCTATGAGAAACAGGACACGCTGCTGAAGCTACTGATCCTGTCTATGGCCGCTGTCCTCTGTGAGTCCTCTGCTCGCTGTATATGATAGCATGGACAACACTATACAACACACACATCACAATGATCCATGTAATCTTTCTTTCCCCTCCTCAGCATTCTCCACCAGGCTCTTCTCCGTGTTGAGGTTTGAAAGTGTCATCCATGAGTTTGACCCGTAAGTACTGTCTGCATCATCATTCATTACATTAATAGTTTTTCCTCCTGAAGAGTCCTGTCTCACCTTCACCTTAATGTCACAACCAGGTACTTCAACTACCGTACCACCCGCTTCTTGGCAGAAGAAGGATTTTATAAGTTTCACAACTGGTTTGATGACAGGGCTTGGTATCCTCTGGGGAGGATCATTGGTGGCACCATTTATCCGGGTAAGACCATAAATTGTCGTAAGATTCTCCTGTCGTGTGGAGCAGTTTGCGTGTTACGTGAGTTTTTGAAGGCTCACGTCAGATTATGATGGTGTGCTTCTGTTTTCTTTCTCCAGGACTGATGATCACGTCTGCTGTCCTGTACCATGTCCTACATTTTTTCCACATCACAATTGACATCCGTAATGTCTGCGTCTTCCTGGCTCCCCTGTTCTCCTCATTTACCGCCATAGTCACGTACCACTTAACCAAGGAGCTGAAGGTAAAAAGAAAATCACCCTATAACACAGACACATTGTTCATTAAGAATCATGTTACAGGAAAACAGAGGCGGTGGTTTACGACACCAACTGTCTGCCATCTATAATCCAGTTTTGAGATCCTTCCCAGACGCCTTAACACCTACTCACATCCTGGGCCATCTGACCTCAGGAAATCACATGATAGGGTGGGGCCAGGTTTCCCAATGAGCTCACCCAAAACCTTGGCTGATTGTGACCCACACCCATTTTCACACCTTGGCTCATGTGATTAGGTAGAGGACCATTAGGGGGTCCATTCTCCCTCTCAGACTTAAGCTCCCACAGAGCTTAAATCTGGGACTCTCCACCATTTGACCCTAGAACTGAAGAAGCTTCTCGGATGACAGGTGAGACGTCTTCAAGCAACTTAAAGAAGTCCAGACGCTTTTCTTTCCAAGCTCCTTAGACTATGATGACCTGGATGACTGAGAACCTTCACAGGAAAAACGTTACAGGAAAACATTTTCATTGGGATTGATAATGGATTATACAGAGAGATGTTATAGTTAAGTAGTCTACTTTGTTTGTTATGAATAAAATAGACAATACAAAAGAACATCCTGTCAGTATAAATGCAGTTACACACAATGAGACTTCAGCAAACTTTTAAGTTTATTGCAACTTACACAAAGTCTAATAACTTGATTTGATATATGCAGGCTCCAGTTCCTCATTTGTTTCCATGCTCTGTCCCTCTCAGTACAGGCACAATAACAGCTGCATTGATCAGTGTATTAGTTCATGTTACATTGCTTATGACTGGTCAGTATTCGCAGGCTGTAGCAGCAGTTACATTGTTAGGTTAGGGATTTGGGATTATCGTCTATCTTTTGTATCAGGCAGTCTTGGGACTACTGCTGAGTTTGAACGTAACCAAAGAGTTAGGGACATAATCCAGGATATGTTTCATCTGGGACAGTTCAGTATTGTACAGTTTATATCTGACTTAGTAGGGACCAGTATAAGGTTTTTTTGGTCTCTGTTCCACATATGGTAGACATCAGGTGTGTTTTTACAGTGGACATGCTCAGTTTGGTTTCTTTATCAGGATGCTTCCTCAAGTAAAGCCTGAAGGAGGCAAACAGGTCGACCACTCACTAGCTGCACATTCCAGACTATTACCTGCTCTCTGAACACAAAGGCACAAATAAACAGACTTCACACTAGGAATCCAGGACTTTAAACGGTATTCACCAAGTGTCTGTGGGGTATTTCCATCCTCATTGCACCTCTGTCAGGTAGAGAGAATTTAAGAGTGGCAGCACCTGTGTGAAAGTGGCTTAAGACTGTTAGAACAAAACTGAACATGGTAAAGACTCTTTATTGCAGGACTGTGGTGTTAACCTGCACTAGTTTTAACTAAGTGTGTTTTTGTCTCTTCAGGATGCAGGTGCTGGGCTCCTGGCAGCTGCCATGATTGCAGTGGTGCCTGGTTACATCTCTCGTTCTGTTGCTGGCTCCTACGATAATGAAGGTAACAGAAACTCAGTGGCTGCTCATTTTATTCATCAGTCAGAAAGTGCTTTTTCCCTGGTAAACTATGTTATATATTCAGTCAATAATGAAAGTAAAGCTGTAGCATTAGAGGATATACACCGAAAGTGCAAAACAGTATAATAAGAAAATGATCCTCCCTGCTCAGGTATTGCCATCTTCTGCATGCTGTTGACCTACTACATGTGGATCAAGGCTGTGAAAACAGGCTCAGTGTATTGGTCGTCCATGTGTGCGCTGGCTTACTTCTACATGGTGAGGAGATGCAGCTGATCTGCATGTTGTACTGAGTGCATTACGAGGTGACTTTGGTCATGAAATGGTCTCTGTGTGCATTTAGGTTTCCTCCTGGGGTGGCTACGTGTTCCTCATCAACCTTATTCCCCTCCACGTCCTGGTTCTGATGCTCACAGGCCGATTCTCACATCGCATATATGTGGCTTACTGCACAGTCTACTGCCTGGGCACCATCCTCTCCATGCAAATCTCTTTTGTTGGTTTCCAGGTAAAAAGAACAATCTCATTTCATCACCTGACACACCCTCCTTCCAGGACGGTTTTTTGTTAAAGATTAAAAAGTAGTGATATTCTCATGATGAGAAGTTTCACTTTGCTTTGTATCACACTGTTCAGTTCCTTGTCTCCCCTTTTTTCATTTACCAGCCGGTGCAGTCATCAGAGCACATGGCAGCCTTTGGCGTGTTTGGTCTGTGCCAGATCCATGCTTTTGTGGACTACCTGCGCAGCAAACTCAATGCTCAGCAATTTGAGGTGCTGTTCAAGAGCGTCATCTCTCTGGTGGGCTTTATCCTGTTGTCTGTAGGTGCTGTTCTCATGCTGACAGGTAAGAGGATTAACAGTAATGAATGGGAAAACCTTTCTAAAAGCTTTTGACGTGACATGATAAGTACGTTTCTGTCAGGTAAAATCTCTCCGTGGACCGGGCGTTTCTACTCCTTGCTGGACCCTTCCTATGCCAAGAACAATATCCCCATCATCGCCTCTGTGTCCGAGCACCAGCCTACCACCTGGTCCTCATACTACTTTGATCTGCAGCTCCTAGTCTTCATGTTCCCAGGCAAGGCAGCAAAAGCACAGCGTAGCACTGGCTTAATATTCTGTAATCACTCCATATTTCATTCCAGTTTACCTTTCTCTTCTTACAGTCGGTCTGTACTACTGTTTTAACAACCTGTCTGATGCCAGGATCTTCATCATCATGTACGGCGTCACCAGCATGTACTTCTCAGCTGTCATGGTACTGCTGCCCTTCTTTTAGTGTGTGTGTGTGTGTGTGTGTGTGTGTGTGTGTGTGTGTGTGTGTGTGTGTGTGTGACACATGCCATCTTAGACAGTTGTTTGCTTCTGGGATTTTAAAAGCAACCTGATGGCATCACTTTTACACCATTAAATGTAACCGAAGCAAACAACAAATGGTGTCTAGGATGTTGTATGCGCCCCGTCTGTGTCATATGTTGGTTGTTTTTGAGTGTTTGTTTTTTAACTGCACTGCTTGTTTCCTCCTCAGGTGCGTCTGATGCTGGTACTCGCTCCGGTCATGTGCATCCTGTCAGGCATCGGCGTGTCCCAGGTTCTAACCACTTACATGAAGAATTTGGACGTCAGCCGGCCAGACAAAAAGAGCAAGAAGCAGCAGGATTCCACCTACCCAATCAAAAATGAGGTGAGTTGGCTGACAGGATAAGCTTGCTGTGTAAGGTGGTGACAGTGACTTTTGTTATGCCATGGTCGTGTTGTGACATGAAATCTGTGCATTCGGACAGGTTGAACCTGTACAAAAAAAAAGAACAACTACTGATTATTTTAAATAATCCATCATTGTCAAGCTCTCAGCTCAGTGTTTTATAGTCTTGATTTTCATGTCTAGTTTAAAATCTTGTCCAAGAGAACACAAACCTTTTCTTCTCTTCTTGTATTTGATATTTCATGCAACTTGAAACAGATACTACACTTAAAGGTGAATTGTTGTATAATTACTGTTAGGTTTACAAACAATTGTGGGATAGGTACACTGCATTGTTGAAGGTTCACAACCTTGACCAAATAAAAAAACAAAACGTGTGTTTAGTTGAGATTCTTCCTCATGATTTAGATGATTTTTCAGTGTAGCGATGGGTGCAAAGCTACACCAGTCTGACCTGCACCTGCCAAGAAATATAACTATGCATTTACACAGATCTCAACAGCTATGATAGATCTGCTTGATGGTAATATGCAGTGTGACCTCAGTGTGTTGACAGCACAAAGATGAGACCTCTATAAAACAAAATGGAATTTGCTGCAATTGCATCTAGTTTGTGCTAATGTTAGTATCCTGGCAGTCTTGATGTGCTGTTGACAAAATGTATAGACTCAGTGTTTCCTCCTTCGTGCATCTCAGTGTCAGTAAATGTTGTTCAAAATTTGTTTGCTCCAAGTCAACATAAGCACTCCATTTTACTTGTGCCTGCAGAGCAATGCAGACACTCCCACAAAAATTATAAGTGCAACAACAACGTTACTCACTAGAGGGAATTAAACACACAAATGAGACTTTAGAAGGTTCTCTCTACACTTTCTCACTTGAGTATTTGGCTGTTTTCACCTTTGAGACAAACTCAAAGATCAGAGAAATCTCCTCCCATTCTTTATTTCACACTCCCTCAATTTATTCCATTACCCGTTAAGTGGCCCAGTTCCTGGTTTTAAACTACCTGATCCCAAATAAAGTGTAGTAATAATGAATATAAAAGCATGTTGACATGGTCTGTGTAAACCTACCAGGTTGCCAGTGGGATGATTCTGGTAATGGCTTTCTTCCTCATCACGTACACGTTCCACTCTACCTGGGTGACCAGCGAAGCCTACTCCTCTCCATCGATTGTCCTGTCAGCCCGTGGAGGTGACGGCAGCCGCATCATCTTTGATGACTTCAGAGAGGCCTACTACTGGCTCCGCCACAACACACCTGAGGTCAGTTAATCCCACGTGAGGAAGAAAAGGTTGATCATTAAACTATAGATCGTTGTCATGAGTGATCAACAGTCACAGCCGTTTGATCAGATTTCCCATCTACGTATCTGAGTGTTATTTTTCCTATCCAGGATGCCAAAGTCATGTCATGGTGGGATTACGGATATCAGATAACTGCCATGGCTAATCGAACCATTCTAGTGGACAACAACACATGGAACAATACTCACATCTCCAGAGTTGGACAGGTGAGCTGGGTGACCTTTAAGGTGAAATTGTCTATGAAATGCTGCTGTGCTGACCATGCTGCCGTTTCTTTTGCAGGCCATGGCATCGACAGAGGAAAGGGCCTACGAGATTATGAGAGAGCTCGACGTCAGTTATGTTCTGGTCATCTTTGGAGGGCTGACGGGCTACTCTTCAGATGGTACGCCGCCTAACACTCTATAACTAGTGCAGCACGTAAGGTGTTGTGTTTTTAAGCTTCTAAATAAGTGAAATTGAATTTTAGGAGTTCCATTTTTTGTCAACTCATTTAAACATTCAGCACATGAAGTAAGACATTGCTGTTTGGACGGTTATGAGCATCTTTCTAATTGGTGTATGTGTTTGCATGACAGACATCAACAAGTTTCTGTGGATGGTCCGTATTGGAGGAAGTACAGACACCGGCAAGCATATCAAGGAGCACGACTACTACACTCCCACCGGAGAGTTCAGGGTGGACCGCGAGGGCTCGCCAGTCCTGCTTAACTGCCTCATGTACAAGATGTGTTACTACCGCTTTGGCCAGGTCTACACAGAGGCCAGTGAGTGCTTCTAGTACCTTCTACCCCTAGTCTGATCTATTTATCACTTTATATGAGCCTCCTAAATTCCAACTGGAGGAATGTGATTCAGAAATTAAAAAAACAAAACAAATACACAGCCAGTGGTTTTTCTGATTAATTCTGGTTCCCTCTTTTGCAGAGCGCCCACCTGGTTATGACAGAGTGAGGAATGCCGAGATTGGGAACAAAGACTTTGAACTGGATGTACTGGAGGAGGCTTACACAACAGAGCACTGGCTGGTTAGGATATACAAGGTAAACAAGCTAACTTTGTCTCTATAACAGTTGTTATAGTTCTGTATTTTCATGTTGAGTGTTTGGTTCCAGATTGTTTCCATTGTAGGTTTACTCATTTCAGTTTTTATCACTTTGTTTTTCTGATTATTAGAATATGAGGGGAATTATTGCTTAAAACTGCCTCAAGCTTCTCACATGCTTATCTTACATTATAGTAAACATTGTTTTTAATTTAATGAAATGTTATATGACTAAACTATAAAATCTTAAGTTTACTGATTAATGCAAATTCTTGTGACTTTACCTTTTAAATCACTCAAAGATTAGTTTGTTTGAGGGTGGGCTTTTTTTGTTTTTCGTCTTTTTAATAAAGTGACCTTTCCACAGTTTAAAGTTAAACTGTGTAAACATCTAAAATCAGTTTCAGAACAGAACTTTCTAAGCTAACAGTGTTCTCCTGTTCTTTAGGTGAAAGATCTGGACAATCGGGGTCTTTCAAGGACATAAGGTGCACAGACAGCAGTGAAAACGGCCTTTAAGCGCACTGAACGCCTTCCTCTGTGGTCAGCAGTCGAGCGGGAAAAGAGTACCTTTTTTATATGCCTTTTGTTTGGGGGAAGAAAATGGCATCACACGTCTTTTTCTTTATAGATGATTTTCATTTTTTAAATTTTGTTTATAATGAAACATCTCATCTGGGATCAGAGGGAGATGATGTCAAAACGTCCAGTTTGATCTAGGAAGTGTATTTTGCCAAGAGGTGGTCATTTGTGAGCGGTTGAATTTTTACAATGTGGTCAATTAAAGTGGGATTAAATCAGAATACAACTGAGTGTATTTTTTTAAATTTTCCTTCCCCGTCACTGAAATGAAATGCAGCGTAGGCTGTAGTCAGCTGTTGATATTCAGTTGGATCAGTTTTGTCGGCTGCCCGATCCTCTTGTTTCTCACGCTTTGAACAGTAGGCTAGGAGCAAAAATGTTTGTAGAGTTTACTGCTGACCAACCACGCTTGAGCAGGTAATGGTTCATATGGAAAGCAAGAAAATGATTGGATTTACTTTCGTTTTAGTCTCCCCACTCATTTTCTGCCAGGGAACAAATTATCCATGAGCTACTCTGGAAGCTCTGAAATGTTCACTGATGTCGGACCATCACAACAGCCAATTAGCTGCCAAAATGTAGGGTTACTTAATCATAATTTTAACTCTTGCCCACTTCATAGATGGAAGACAGTTTCAATTTATTACATAGGTTCTATAAAAAGGATGCACTCAAGACTTCATTTTTTTAAAAGACAACTTCAGAAAAGTGTTTAATTGTCGTAAAGTGTTAACTTCAGAAAAGTTAGTATTCAAGGAAACAAAGCAGGACAGCATGAACATAAATACAGTAAAATATTTCATATTAGGACAATTCAATATTAAAATCATCTTTAAAGTGTCAATTAGGTTGAGTACCAAGCATTGCTGAATACACCCCCCCTTAGAAATAGTACAAATATAGGTTTCTTTAGAGGCTGGACTCGTCCGGGAGATCCGCGACGAGTGCAGTGTTCTTTCTGTAGATGTAGGCGTTAGGATTATCATCCAGCTTCACCAGCTCAGCCAGCGATGACACGCAGGGATCGTGATCGACGAGCATCTTGGGCAGCTGGCTGGATTTGTTGTGGATGCGGGAGGAGCGGCGCACAGGTGTCAGAAACTTGAGATCATTAATGTTGCTCTTTCTCCTGGATGCACTCGTGCCGACCTCGCCTTCAATTGTTTTTCTGACACTGAAATGTTGAGAGAATCATTTTGTAAGAGTTAAGAACGAAGTGGCTCAAATAATCAACTGAATAGATTTGCTAAGACAAAGTTGACCGGCTCACCTTTGCAAGTATGGCGTTGTTTTCACGCTGTATTTGATCACTGATGCATCCTCCATCTCTGGAGTCGTCTCTATCACGTCGTCATCATCATCACTTTCTACATAATCCATCTCCACTTTCTGATCATTGCTTTCTTCTGCTTCATCCTTCACCTGCTTACCAGCATCCTCAGGCATGTCAATCTTCAGTTCCTCCGCTTTACATTCATTTATGCTGTCCTCCATTTCACTGTTGCACTTATCTGTCAAACCTGTGAGTTCTTATCAACACAAATGACAAATATGTAAACAAAGGCATCAGATATTTAAAGAACTGCATAATGCTGATTATTTTACCATCGCTACATCTCGATGGCGTTTCCATGGCCTCCAAGGCATCACAGAGATTCACAACAATCTATAAAACAAAGGGAGATCTTTGATGTTCAATATTATACATTTTAATCGAGCTAATTAGAGGATGAAACCATGCTCCATTTCTGCTTACATCATCCACTCTGTCTTGTGACTCAGCAGACAGATCCCCATCAGAAGTTTCTAGGTCTAGTGTAGTGTTCATGATCACTGGAGTTTGGCTGGATGCTGTTGGTCCTGCCCTCTGAGTATCTCCACAGGAAACAGTGCCTACAGCAGTGTCAGCGTTGTACATTTCCAGTCTTGGCTCAGGCATGTGGCGTGCAGCAGGCTGAGATGGAAGTTTGACGACAGGTTTTGTAGAAACGTTGGTTTTGGAGGGCTTTGCTGTCGACATGGCTGGTCTCTTGAGAGCCTTACCCTTTGAAGCCAGCCACTCAGCCAGTTTTGCTCTGTAGAAAGCACATAAATAAATTACCTTTTTTTTATTTTATTTTATTGTAATATAGCAAACATCGCATGTATGTGTGGAACATCTTACTTTCTCTCTTCTGCAGTCTCCATAGTAAATCTGTATTGACTGATAGTGTTTGAGGCAAGAGGCTTGCTGACCTTCTTGTCAGGTTCTGAAATCTGTGTTTTTGGGTTGTGAGTCCCACCTGCCTTGGTGGGAGCCACAGTAGTGTTTCTAGAGCCAGCAGTGGTTAGTGTTGCTGGGACGATTCTTGCAGGCGGGCGAGCAGAGGAGAATCCAGCAGGACGACGACTGCTGGCAGCAGGCTTGGAAACCTGAGCAGGTCCATCAGACACAGACTTGGACCTCACTGGTGCAGGTTTTTGAGTACCATGTCTCTGCATCTCAGCAGCAGATTTGGACCTCCTTCTTGCCATTTTTCCAGGCCTTTGGTTCTCCGTTTTCGGTGCTGATGGGTTAGGGTCCATCATACCTGCACTTGCCTTCCAAATAGACCCAATTTTTGACTGGACAATCTTTCCTTTATACATTCCTAGAGCATTCCTTGATAACGACACAGCAGCTGGTGCCGGTTTCTGGGCCTCAGGCACTGACCTAGTGTCAGTTTGTTTAGCCTTAGCTCTAAGGGGCTGACTCTTTGGTAGGGTCTGCTGTTTTGGGCCATTTTTCAGTTGGAATGGCACAACAGATGTTTTCTCTCCTTTTATAATTAACTTTCTTTCATGTGCAGGCTGGGCATTTTCCTTGTTTTCCTGTTACAAAAACAACAACAACATTACATCATGATATCTGCTAAATTCAAGATGGGCTTTCAAAAAAAATGTCATGTTATGTCAGCTTACTTTCTTACTGATGTGGTTCCGTCTTGAAACTACAACTTCCATTGTGTAGCCCCTCAAAACTGCTTAAATTAGTCAGGAATGCTGGAATGTGAGCAAAGCAAGGAATACACTGCGTGATTAGTTATTAACATCAGCTTGCACGCGAAGTGCTCGAAACTCAATCATTTAGTAAAACCGACGAACTTAAACTTCACTTTACGTGTTGAATACGCATATGCAGTACTCTGTCGTAAATTAACGTTAGCTAGCTAATATAACGTTAAAGAATACAAGTTGGACATAATGAAAATTTGCCGTCAGTCTCCGATAGTGGGCTAAAGTAATGCTTATATATGAAACACTGACTTACCCCTTCGTTATAATCTTCCAAGAAACCCCTCCACCTCAGCCCCGCAGCTCAATCTGAGGGAAAAACACGCCTCGTTTTGCTTCTTCAGGATTTGACTTGGCGCTGCAGCGCTCCAATTGGTCACCTCTGTATCGCGAGAAACCAAAACCAACCAATAAAATATCTCCAAACTAAGCGCGAGAACAACAGATAACGTCATTCTTCCAGCCCTTAGGTTTTTATCCCCCCCTTCTGTTTAAATGTTTGAACCCAAATAAAATTCCTGTAATACCGGTCCGTGCTGACCGATACACACCCAATGTTGCCCTTAAAAAAAGAAGTCGAGACAGTTAAACACCAGCTGTCAGGAAATAGAGTTGGAACAAACGAATACACGAGAGTTTGACTTATGAAAGCTTCTACTGTATTAAGCGGTGTTTTTATGTCAGTCTTCACAAGCCTTTAACTTTGTTTTCTGCACAAGTACATAAACGCTAATTATGTTTTTAAAATAAGCATAACAGCCAATGACTGTGTGTGATATATTAATATTACGGATCCCACGCCTCAGCACAAACACAAGATACATTTGGGATTATGCCTCGGCATGTTTTCAGAGTTTGAAAAGACCGCTGAGGATTATGGGACAGAAAAGAAACGCGCGCTCATTTGATGCACGTTATTTTCCAAGTCAAGCTACTCAATAACAGCCTTCAGAATAAAGTCGTATGAGCACATAATGGCATATATTGCATACCGAGGCGGCAATTTGTAATTTTATCCATGCATTTGTTATTTGTTTGCTTATATGTGTCGCGTTCTAGGCATTTTCATTAGGTCTATTTAAATTCATAAACCTTTTTTGTGCGTAAGCTAGAAATATAGAGTAGTTTTTAAAAAGCCTTGAAAACTGTAAAGAAGTACAGTAGTTTTTGAGTTGATAAGGAACAAAAATCTTTTTCTTAAAAATACTAAAAGTATTTTATAAAATTATTACCCAGTTAGCCCAAAGTATTTTATTTTGAAAGCACAACTCGGAAGCTCTTTTAAGCTTCCGCTATTGACGTTAGCAGTTCTTTTGCTACCCTCTGAAAATAAAACGATTTTTATAAAAAGGGTTTCTTTCGTAAAATATATAGAATGCAAAATCACTGCGCTGTGCCGAACTGTCCCAGTGGCAAATCTGACCCTCAGCCCCTCTTCCGGTTCCCGAATGATGCAGAAAGGTAACTGATGTTAGCATCGCAAACAAACTATGGCACGCTTTTTGCAACCTTTGCATTTAGCTGTTTAGTACCGTTTTTATTCAAAAGCATTTGGTAGTAAAAATGTTCGTAGGTTTGCTTTTTTGCATATTGCTAAGCACATCTGGAAGATCACGGTTTGTCATAACAGTTTGGTAAAAGCAGTGTTACAAGATTTAAGCAGGGTAGGATATAAAGTTTTAAAAATGTAAATATCAACGAGTCAATGGCAGTTAGGTGTTCAAACTCACCGGCCAATCCTTGTAAATCTTTAATTAGTGTCTGAATTCTACCAGCAGCTTCTATAGTTTGTGAGACATATAGTCTCACAAAGAAGTATCATGTGCAGTATCCTGTGTAGAGCATGTTGGTTCACTTAGTATACAATAAAGAACTAATTGCCGATCTCCTGCATCGTTCCTCGAGAATACACAAAGCTATAACGTTGAATTTGTTACTGGAAGCTTTTGAAAATTGTCTTATGTGATCTATATGCACTGAAGCTTCTGTGTGCATTCATAGCTTTCATATTCAAAACAATGTAAAAGCATCTCTTGTAAGACAGTCACTATACTTCTAACCCAACCTAGCAATTGTTTCCAAATTCAATAAAAATCTCTGTTTTTCAACATTGTATATTCAGTCAGTCTCTGTATCATTTTAATATCTGCAAATGTGCAATAAAGGATCTTGTTTAATTAGTATACAGTACTGTTGAAGTTTGTCCACAGTTTGGTTCCTTGTTTCAGGTCCAAGAAGTGGGCTGAAAAATGCCAGAGGCAAGACCTGATTGACAGATCACCAGAGCACCTGTACAGATACTACAGAGTTTGTGGGAAACATTTTGAAACGTCTTTGATTGACAGTGTAAGTACTATTGGTCCAAATTGTCCGTATTACAAGAAACAATGGAGTTTTCAGTCCTTATATAAAATCTGAAAAAATAAATTGGGGTTTCAGTTTATTTTTGTTGTAGTTCAGGTTTTACCCCATTAACGAGGTCATCGTATGTGTTTTGGTTACAGGATGCTCAGAGTACAGTGCTGAAGGATGATTCCATACCAACTGCTTTTGATATGTCAAGCCAACCTCAGAATGGACAGGCGAAGCGCACTAAACCGACGGTGGGTTAAATTAATCAGAAGTGTTCAGGGATTCCCATCAGGGATGCGAATCCCTGATAAAGTCAGACATTTTTAATTATTGATGATCTATTCTGGTTTTGCAGTATACTCAGGCTTTAATGCACCAAAGTTAAAAGAATAAATATACATGAAAATATATTTGATATAGAGCATACCAAAAACTAAACGAGCAAACCATCTTGGTGGATGGGAGGATAAATAGAGGAATATTTGTGACAGAAATGCCTACCAAAAGCAAAATGAGATAAATGCAGTTACATGGGGCACGTGACATTTAGTGTGTGTCAGCACAAAAAGAGAGGAAGAGGAAAAGCAGTCATTCTGTGCTCTCACAAAGTGAGAGAGGCATTTTATGTTTGCATATAAGGGGTGAAGATAATAGTAGCCGTTGCATGTTATACAAACCAAAAAGAATGAATAACCACTGTATTTTTAACACAACGTGGTTCAAAAGATAGTCAACAGTTCTTGTATGGAGCAATAAGAGTGAGCAATACAGCTCCAAAATTATATCACGATATTTCCATCCTTCTTTTCCACTGAACTACTGTCAGTGATGACAGACTGCCTAATTTGTAGTGTGAGTCTACTGACACACGGCCCCAACAGCACCGTTATAGTGCAATAATAAAGACACAGGAGTATATCCAGTGACAAATGTAAGCGTAGGCAGTTTTTTTGCTACACATTTTAAGTAGAAAATAACTGTGTGACACTTAAACAGTAACTAAAGTAAACGTCTAACTCTTCAGGAGCCTGAACAATATTGTAACACAATAAAACTGGAAAATATTGGGATTAGGATGCTGTATCTTGGGCTGAGCTTTTTAACCAGCTGCTTAAATCCCTGCGTGTCCACCATTTAACTGCAACAGTAGTTTCCATGAGCCTTTTGGTCTTCCTGTCCTATGGAGTGTAACTCTCTTGTGCTCCAGCAGTGCTCGGTGGAGTCATTTGTATATGATGGTGTGTTTTTAAGTAATGTGCTTTGTTTGTAGGGAATGGTCAACAGAGGCTGACACGCAGCTCTCAGACATGTCTGCGCTTGTCTCATGGTTGCACAGTATGAAATGTAAACGCATGGCAGTGTTATAGCAATGAAGTCGAAAAATGACTTTTTTTATATCACAAAAAATTTATACCAGCATTACAGAAATGAAGACTTTATTCATGTTTAACATTATGTCTTTAAAATTGAGGAAAGATTTTAATATTCATTACAAAGACAGCTGAGAAAGGACACATACCTTTATTCATAATTAAACATCTGGATCTTGTAGTAAGAGGGTCTTTTTATTATTATTCTTTGGTAGTAAGTAGGGCGGGGCAAATAATAAAAAGTCAATCAAAACCAACATCTGAAACCTCTAATTGACACATTCCCACCCATGTTGGTATTTTGGTGTTATTTGTTTTTTAAAATCTGTTAATACTCCCCTCAGTATGTACTGTCCCCTTTAAAACAGAGTACTTAACTGACTGCCCAGCTTGAGGAGCTTGTGCCAAATAAAAAGCAGTGCCTGTTATTCAGACACGTTTTTAGCTTTAGTGAAGATAACACCAAACAAAAAGAAGGAAACAAAACACTTGCAGCACAATTATATTACAGAAGTCTCCCAGCTTTAGTAGAGTAAGCTATTCACAGTAGAAACCCAGTGAACTACAAGGAAAGAGAGTGTGCATGTTGATGTGTTGATGATATTGCACTGTGGTGTGGCTAAACAAGAGTACGATCAACAGCACAGTGATTCCTGACACACATGAAAATGTCTTCCTTTGTGGATAAAAGCATCTCGTTACAGCATACATCTGTAATGAATTCCGAAAATACAAGAATTTGGTGCAGAACTTTGAATTTCTTTTGAATTTTCTTTAATTCACACAGGTTTGAAATTGGACATATTTGATTAAATAGCAAGTTTCACCTTGGCCACATGCCTTTGGTAGTCATTAACATGCATCTAGGATAGTTCTGGTAGAATATTTGATCACTCTTGGCAGAACTGGTTGGTTTCCTGGCATGGAGCTGTTTTTTTACTGCTATAGTCCACAAATATTCAGGAGGGTTCAGTTCTGGGCTTTGGGCCTTGCTTTTATCCACAAAGGAAGACATTTTCATGTGTGTCAGGAATCACTGTGCTGTTGATCGTACTCTTGTTTAGCCACACCACAGTGCAATATCATCAACACATCAACATGCACACTCTCTTTCCTTGTAGTTCACTGGGTTTCTACTGTGAATAGCTTACTCTACCAAAGCTGGGAGACTTCTGTAATATAATTGTGCTGCAAGTGTTTTGTTTCCTTCTTTTTGTTTGGTGTTATCTTCACTAAAGCTAAAAACGTGTCTGAATAACAGGCACTGCTTTTTATTTGGCACAAGCTCCTCAAGCTGGGCAGTCAGTTAAGTACTCTGTTATTCATCTTAGGAAAAGGACACTTTAAAAGAATTATTAAAGGCCTAAAATTACCATAACAATCATGCATGTTTGTAAACTTCTGACCACATGTGTATATTAAGATTGTATCTCAGTGGCATTTTAAGTGGTATATATTAACTCCATTTTTATATCTTTTTTGGTAGACCAAAGACAATGAAATGGAAAGTAAGGGAAGGAAGAGTAAGTAGAAACATCAACACACACACACACACACACACACACACACACACACACACACACACACACACACACACACACACACACACAGATATTTATTAATGAAAAATGGAACTATAAACATCCCACAGGCTCATTTGTTACAGAGGAGTTGTTGAGTTTTCCTTCAAGCGTTTCCTTTTCTTTTTCAGAAATGAAAAAGTCTCAAGCAGCAACAGCTAAGGAAGACATCCCGACGTTATCAGAGGAAGAAGAATACAAAGAGTATCTGAAGTCATTATTTGAAGTCCTTCTCCTGCTGGGAGAGCAAAGCATTCCTCCTATGGGGCCTGCCAATAATAAGGACCAAGGCCTTGGGTCCAGCAGCTTTCAGGCATTGCTAGATAATCGCATCATGTGTGGAGATGAAGTCCTAAAGAAGAGGTACAATGACAACAAGGAGTGCTGCTCCACCGAACAGCTGAATCAGCTGATTGAGGTGTGTGAGAAATTCGTCCGCAGTAAGCTTGTGGAGGAAATTAAACAAAGCAGTTTTTTCTCTTTACTCACTGGTGATCCAGTGAAGATCTCGGGAGAATGGCAGCTCCCTGTCTTTGTTCGCTATGTGGACGAGTCTAACTTTCAGAGGGAAAGGTTTGTCGGATTCTTGAACTTCGAAGGAGATAGAGATATCCTTGCAGAGAAACTGCTGTCTGAAATGACTGACAAATGGGGGTTAGATATGGAAAAGTGTAGAGGACAAGCTCACTCCTGCTCAGGGACACATTTTAATCAAATAAAAATATTGGCTGCCAAACTAATGGAGATGCATCCGAGGGCTGTGCTCACACTGAGCTCCAGTCAGTCCTTGAACATGTCGCTGGCCAGTGGGATGGCTTCGTCAGGGGTTCAGCTTGTCATGTTTACCTTTAAGAAGATTGAGTCTTTTTTCGGTCAGTCAGCGTTACTGCAGCTGGAGCTCGAGAACGCAATTTCGATTTTCTACCCTGACAACGAGGAGAAAGCCAATGAACTGAAAGAGATCTGTCGCACCGGATGGACCAGAAGAAATGATGCGTTTGAAGTGGCAGTGGATATCCTGGAGGCACTGCTACTCTGTATAGACAGCGTGCATGACAATGAAGATATGAAATGGAGTGATCAAGTCTCACAAAACGCTTTAGAGATTTCAAAAGCACTGACCGACTTTGAGTTCGTGATGGCGTTGGTTGTTCTGAAAAACGTGATGACGATCACCCAAGCCTTTGGGAAAAATATACAAGGGAACGCAACAGAAACCCATTTAGCTGCAGCCAGTTTAAAAGCTGTGTTGCATTCTCTGAAAGAGGTGTCTGACAACATCGACGTGTATCACGAATTCTGGAACGATGAGGCTCTTACCATAGCTGCAACCATGGAAATTTCAGCGAAGCTTCCTCGGTCGTTCTTGAGGAAGCATCAGGCAGAATGTGGATCCATGCGGCCAGAGAGTTACTACAAGGAACACCTGTCTGTTCCTGTGGTGAATCACACCATCCGAGAAATGAATCGACTCTTCTGTGAAGACCACCTGAAGCTTCTCAGGTGTCTGTCGCTGATCCCTGCTGTCATAGAGCAGCACAAATCCACAGAGCCCGAAGAGGTGAATGTGCAGGCATTTAATAATGACATCCCAAATGCAGGAACCCTTTCTGCAGAGTTGCACTGTTGGTGGGTTAAATGGAACAAAAAGGGGAAAGGTGAGACTTTTCCCTCCAGTCTCCATGAAACACTGCAGCTGGCTGACGTCAAGTTCTTCCCAAACATGCTGGCGGTCTTCAGACTGATCGGTGTCCTGCCTGCCTTGGCTTTAGAGGACAACTGCAACGTGGCATACAAGCGCTTCACAATGTACATGGAGAGCACGCCTGACAGATTTAAGTCCAAAAGCCTTGCTCTTTTGAACATTAACTATGATGTTAGGTTTGATCTGGATTCATTGGCTGATACCTACATGAAGACATACCCTGAGGTGCAGCAGGAGTCGTAGTCGGGAATCACGCTCAGCGGAGCAGAGACAGGTGTTAGATACTTCCTAACACATACAAGCGTCGCTGTGCTGGCTCCAGAAACTGAAGAAAAAATGACAAGTTCACCATCTTGTTTTGCCGATTACGGCCCTCCCTTTACAGGAAAACGGCCTCCTGTGCTGCAGCGTGGCTGCTTGGTGAACGTTGAGTGCAGCCCTGAACTCTGTTCAGGTTTTGTTTTTGTTTTCTTACACAGGTTTCCATAATTTGGATGCATTTTCTTTGTTTAAAAAAAATAAAGCCATAAAATTATTCAGACGAGTGATTTCTTGCTTGAACATATCCCCTTTTACTGTGGACATTTAAAACAGCAGAAGAAGAATTTTGGCATAGTTCTTTATCGCCTTCTTCTAAATAAACCCAGTGTTCACTCCATAATAATTTAACATCAGTGACTCTTTTATGGGGGGATAGGTTAATTGGAAAATCCAAATAGGCACTAGGTGTGAATGTGCGAGTGAATGTGAGTGTGAATGGTTGTCTGTCCCTGTGTGTTAGCCCTGCGACAGACTGGCGACCTGTCCAGGGTGTACCCCGCCTCTCGCCCTATGACAGCTGGGATAGGCTCCAGCGCCCCCCGCGACCCTGAAAAGGAGAAGCGGAAGCGAATGGATGGATGGACTCTTTTATAGCCAAACAACTTGGTGGAGTGCCTATAGAATTGTATATGTAACCTAAAAGAAGACAATTAGGTCAATTACATGCTATGTTCATTGTAAATATTACTTATAAGGGTAAAAAGCCAGTAAAGTATACTTAAGGTGAGCCATAGTCATCAAATCTGCTGCTTTGTCCTCAGAAGTCTGGACTCTTGAGTGTACTTGCCAAAGAGGAACTAGCGAGCATGCAAGGACAAACTCTGCACTTTAAACTGACAAACGCCGACTGAAAAGAAACAACTCCCGGCCAATTCAAAGGCTGATTACTTTGATGGCTAAGGTCGAAGGATAGAATTAATTCATGATGCAGCACAGAAACAATTGAGTAATTAAAAATGTAAATTATTAGATATGTCAAATTTGTATTAATTCTTATTTTGGAAAACTATTCATAAATGATTTATTTCCACATTTTATTTAATGAATTGTCTGGCGTTTCACAGACAGGAGGTATTTCACTGAAATGAAAGAAACAATCAAATGTGCTCAAAGAAAAGGAAGCGCCAAGTCAAATTCAAAGAGTGTTCAGTTAGAACAAGAAAAGTACGACACCTGTGCTTGATGTTTGTGTAATGACATTTTATTGAACTGTACCAGTAGCTGATGCATACGGAGGATTTTAACGACACCATGCCAAAAGTTGTGAATGTAAACCTCGTTTATTTGTATATCCCAACAAAACAAACCTTACTTTTATTTAATTCCTGCGCGCATTTTCAGGCTACATCAGAATAGGGAGTAAGTCATCTTGACAATAAGGCTCTTTGGTCATGGTATTCTGCCCTCTGCTGGTGAATATTTTTATTGCAGCACTTAGTTCCTGGTTGATGGGATAACACGCTTTTGGCGACTTTGGCTCAGCACGCAGCATCAACTTTTGAAAGCATGGAATTAGTAGGTTCTTAGTCTGGCAAAGAGGCAATAAGCGAGAATAACAGTGAAAGTCAACTGTGTTGGTTGCAGGTTTTGCCCAAGGCATGACTCTGTAGACTGTCCTACAGGTTTGCTCACAGTAGGCTTGCCAGCTTGCAACCGCCAGCTAAGCTAGCTAACTTGCTTGCTAGCTTCATTGCAATCCAAAATGACTGACTGCTGCGCCGCAGCGAACTGTGATTACCAGCAGCGGGGATCCGAAAAGACCACTCCACTTTTTAGCTTTCCATTGGATCCGGAGCGGTAAGACTTATGCTTATTTCATTGAGATGCAGCTAGAGAAACGAGTCGCTGAGCATGCAGAATAAATGTGTTGGCTACAGGCTGTTAGCACTGGCGTTAGCCTAACATCATGTTGGCTAATAGTGACACAACTCGGTGGAAAATGGCGCAGACTTAACGTTACTCCTGAAAGAAAAGTCCGTGTGAAATAAGACTCCGGTCACTCGTTCAGCCTCAGAAACGGACACCGACGTGAAAAACGGCCTTTTGGGAATTTCCTTTAAGTTCAGTCATTTCACACACGCTGAGAAGCCTTAGTTAAAAACTTTTTTTTGTGCTCTATTTAAATCACCATCAGTGCACAGCACTTACCATCCCAGCGGTGCGGCAATATGAGAATGACTCGCGTTAGCTTAGCACAATTAAAACACCTGTAATAATAATGCTTTTGGTGGTGTTTTGGTTGTTGCTCACAAAGCTGCGCAGTTCCATAGTAATTTTCCATCGCAGCTCATTGTGTAGCGTATAAATATTACAATATTTAAGCAGTGTCCATGTGATCGCCCTGTGAATTAATAGTTATCTCGTCCGTCCTTTTAGCTTTTTGTTGTCGTGAATCATAACTGGCTCTGTTGACCGACTTACAAATAAATTCGAGAATTAATAAGGACTGTGGCTGAGTGACAGATGCACGCTAGCTGACTGAATCAAGGTACAGTGTCTGTGGACAGGAAGTCCTCCATGCCAGAGGAAATACTGCCTACTAGCAGATCATGAGGTCTAAGACATATTTAAAGGAGTTTGCCTTCAGCTTTGGCTTAAGTGTAAATAAGCGCCCATCTGATGTCAAAACAGCTAATAATGCACTACTAAAGCAATTTAGTAGAGATGAATAATAATAAGGCTGTGTCAGAGGGAAACGAGCTCATGTGAATCAGCCACGGCAGTCATTCACACTTAATTCATTTAATTTGTTCCAGTAGTGCCACCAGTGAGGCAAAGTGCAATTATGCACTCTGAAGAAATAAAGAATAAAACTGCATTGGCTGTAAGTTTCAGTGTTCATAAAAACACAAGCAGTGCAGTCATAGTTCTGCTTCACAGTGAACAGCGTTGAAGTGAAAGTAAACAGGGGCTGCTTAGGCCAGGTGATCTGAACTGTGCCACATCTACAAGGTGGACCCCGGTTTATTTGTGATCACCTAGCAGCTAGGTGAGCCTGAGCATAGCACGGGAACAGCGCCCAAACACTACACTCCAAATGCTCTTCAGCAGCTGCTGTCCTGCGTTAAGTAATTCATTAATCTATGCGACGTGTGTGTGTGTGGGGGGTGTGTGTGCGCCACTGCTTCCAGAAATGGCCTCAGTTAAACCACAATGCATAAAATCATGAACCTCATTGTGCCCCTTAAGAGAGCTTTCCAAATACGTGTGTGTGTGTGTGTGTGAGTGTGAGAGAGAGAGAGAGAGAGAGAGACGGGTTTGGGCGCTGTGACAAACTGTTCATTATGCTCACTGTGAGTGAAGTTCATCAGGGGAGTTGGGTGGGTGACGGCCGTGCTTGGATACAGCGCATAATTAGTACATCCTAAGACATTTCAGTGCTTTGAGAACCCAAATGATGTTTGGGGGCTTTTATGGGTTTTTTGTTTCTGTTCGGTGTTTCGCTGGTGTCCGTTTTACTCTGTATTTGTTTGTGCCTCCAACAACTGACACCTTTGTCCTCTTGTGTTTTGCAGCTGCAACCAATGGTTGGAGAACTGTCTTCGTCCAGATTTGGCTTCAGAACCTCCTGAACAGCTGCATAAGCTTTACAGACTTTGTGCAAAGCACTTTGAGCCGTCTATGATCTCTCACCAGGTGAGAAGCGGGTCTGCTGCTCATTGCTCTCAGTTAAGATCAACTAACTAAACAAAAGGCTCTTTTGCAGTAACACCTACTCGACTCGGTTTTTAGACTTTTCCATTAGGTGGTTGAACCTGGTACCGGGTACTGTTTTAGTACCTACACAGCCGGGGTTCCAAGCAAGCAGAGGTTTTTGTGCCACCGACAGAATCCAGAGGGATTGTAAGGCTGTAGCATGCAAATGATGTCACAGGGCTTTCAGCCCCACCCACACTGAGGTGACACTCAGTGTGGGGCGAGCAGGTGCTAGTAGGGAATTCCAGTTCATTAGGTACACGTGGGCAGCCTGATATCATACAACAGGAGATTAAAAATCCCCATGTTTGTGCAGCTTATTGATGTCAAACGCAAGTGCTTTTTTGCAAGCACATCTGTGCAATCAGCATAATGCAACTTAATAAAACTATAAAAGATTCTTCAGTTTTATCAACACCACTCAAACTATAAGTGCAAAAATCTGCTTTGTTTACAAATGTCAGATCATTTTGATTTCTTTGTTATAATCCCCTGTATTGACATTTTGATAGTAGAGAAATGCATCAGTGTGATGCTTCATATTTTTGTTTGTGTGCATGTTTGTTTTGTCAGAGTTCATCCAGTTGTGTGTTAAAGGAAGATGCTGTTCCAACAATATTTGACGTCACAAGGCCTGCGAACAATCAGTCGACCTACAGCAGGAAGCGAGCCAGAGATCCTGTAAGTGTCTGTCCAGGTCTTTGAATTGCTCTTGTTGGAATGTTTTTTAAGTCAAACATTAACATCCTAAAAATGTTTAATTATCCATTTCACCAAACTAGTCAGAAGAGGATGATACTGCTGTGAAAAAGACAAAAGGTACAGTAACTGCTTCGATTCATTTTTTACATTTCCTCAAGGTTTCGTGTATTTTAGCGAATGTGCTCGTGTTGTAAACACTGACGGACTGAATAAGTGTTTTTGAAATCAGTATGTCTTCTCATGCTTAAGAAAACACAGCCGCAGAAGTAACGGAGGAGACGAAAGAAGAGAGCGGATGTGGAGAGAACAGCGCAGCAAGTGAACTGCAAAAAGAAAACCAAACCCAAGAGGATGCAGCCACCTCCAAAGCAAAAGAGACTCTGAAAGTCTACTTTAAGGAAATCCTGGCACTGACGGGATTCAGCATCAACGGTGCAAACATCAATGCCGACGAGCCGATCGGAGGCGCGAGGGGTCAGCGGGCGCTCAGTCAGGTCTGTTTGGAAAAGATCGACAAGAAAGAGATCCTGCAGTTCAGCGAAGGTCTGATGCGAGAGGAGATCCAGAACAGCCTCAGGCTGGCAAGGTTCTTCTCCATTCTGCTTCAGGATGTGACCAAGATAGAAGGAAAGGAGCAGATCCCGGTGTTCATCAGGTCCGTCACAGTAGCTGGGTTTCCACAAAAGCACCTCGTCGGGTTCTTGCCGTGCGACATGGATGGAGAGAATCTGTTTTACATGCTCCTGTCTGAGCTGCGAAACAAGTGGGGGCTCAGAATGGAGCACTGCAGAGGACTCACTTATCTCGTTACAGGTAGCATGTGTCAGAAAATGCGAGATCTCACTTGCCGAATTCTGCAGGAGTTTCCGCAAGTCGTGCTGTCGCCAAGCGACCCGTACGCTTTCAACATATGGATCATTCGCTGCATGCCCGTGCCCTCCATCCAGACGGTTGCAGACACTGTAGAGGAAGTGGCCTCGTTACTCAGGAGAACACCAGAGCTGTGCAAGCGACTGGAGGGAAAGATCCAGATGACATACGGGCACATAAAAGGGGAAGTGGACAGGATCAAGGCAGCTATTAGTGGGAACTGGGAATACAGCACTGATGGCTTCCAGACCATGCTAGATATTCTTGAGCCATTCCTGAACTGCATCAATGAGATCATTTCAAAGGTAGATGAAGACACTGCTGAGCAGATGGCCAAGCTCAAGCCCATTTTGAAGAATTTCAATTTCATTATGACACTCGTTGTTCTGAAGAACACCCTCTGCTGTGTGAGCATACTCAACTCAAGTCTCAGGGGAATAATTAGCATCAGCAGTACTTTGCAGTACACAATTTCCAATGCCTTAAAGTTGGTAAGCAAATACCAACAAGAGCTTGCAATATTCCACAGGAAATGGTTTTCAGACGCAGTCGGTCGAGCGAAGAAGCTGGGAGTGGAGGTCACCAAACCGGAGATGGCTCAAGGGGACGCCACCGAGACGCCGCTGGAAGACTTTTACAGAGAAACTCTGAGCCGGCCCATCTTGCAGTACCTCGTCGCAGAGGTGAAGAGAGTGTTCAGCACAGAGATGGTGAGGATTCTCAGATGGCTCTCGTTGGTGCCGTCTTACATGGCCGACCATAATTTCAGCATCCGCAGGGATAAAGTAGCAGACGCCAACTTGAACAACCTCGCGCGGCCCGACACGTTCTACGAAGAGCTCGGCTGCTGGGAAGTGAAGTGGAGGCACGCGAGCAAGCGCAGGATTCTTCCAACCACGGTCTTTGCTACCCTCAAGATTCCAGATATCGGATTTTACCCGAACGTGCAGAGCTTGCTGAGGGTCTTGGGAACTGTTCCCTGCGTAAACGCGGAGGCAGACGTGTATGGTCAATACCACATGGTGCTGGAGCGCTGCCACTCGTACCTGAGAGCCACGCCAGATGATCAAAGACAGTGCAGCATGGCGTACGTCTATGTTAACCAGGACGTGCACTTCAGTGTTGAACAAATGGTGGATTCGTATGTCCAGAAGCACCCAGACATCCTACTGATGCTGAAAATGGTGAGTTGATAAGCTGAGCAAATTTCATATCTGACTTTAATCAGTGGTGATCGTTTATTTATCCTGACATGACGTCACATTGGTGCCTGTTTGTGTTACAGGATGATGATACAAAAGAGAAGCCTCCACAAGGTGAGATTATGAAAAAGCAAATCATGAAATAATTTTCTGCTTGTTGTTCACACATTATTTATGAGCCATTGAATATAGTTAAATGCAGCTGTATATAGGAAAAGTGCTCATTGTGCACAATGTAAGTAAGTAAGTGGTCCTGTAACAGAAGTCAACTAAACAGAACTTTATTCACAACAAAATACGGTCAGCATGGTTGGCCTCTGCACTTGAACCAGCTCCATGCTCGGCCTCCTCCAAGAAACTACTGCAACGTACACAAGTCACTGACTCAACAATGTAAGCCAAATATGCACACCATCATTTAGAGAAGCGGTCCCTAACCACCGGGTCACGGACCGGTACCGGGCTGCGAGAGTTGTGGCTCAGGTGTGAAATTTATGGTTTTCAGGGTTTTTATCATTAACTCGCTTTCCCTGGGTCTTTTCCCCTGGTGTAGTTGTCTTATTTTGAAAGAAATATTTACGCGTTACCATGGCGACCAGAGAGCATTAAGGGGCAGAGAGGAGGACATTACTCTCAGTGTTGTTGGTGCATTTCAGGAGGCCGCTGCTAATAAAGTTACACAATTACACACTGAATTCGCATTTATTATTATATTTACAAAATACCAGCGTTTTTGTCTTGTTGTATCATTTTATTTTGTTGTATTTATCCGCGACACCTTAAAGGCCGGTCCGTGAAAATGTTGACCGACATTAAACTGGTCAGTAGCACAAAGAAAGGTTGCTGGTTTAGAGTATAGAGTAATCTCATTATGTAATAAAATAAATTAACCACATTAAATCAACTGTTTGCTATTTAACTTTGGTGACTCCAAATAGGCCTGTTCGATATGATGATATGTATCTGATGACGATATAAAAACATAGTTTCATTTTACGCTATCATTTGTTTCATGGTGTCACAAAATAAACTGTTTACGGCAATATTTTATCGTTTTGATGGTCACTGCAGCAGCTATATTAATTTCTAAAAGTTCTCTCTTTCTCTTATATTTAAAATAACCACACTACGGACGGACAAGCGACTATTTTTACGTGTTGTCGTTAGCAACAGCGACGATAAACCCAGCGTGTGGCTCTGCCGTCCCCTTCTTTATTTTCCACATAAACCTTTTACAATAAAGCTGAAGATCCTGTTGAGTCTTTTCAAAATAAACTAAAATGATGACAAACGGAAGGACCAGTCAAAACAAACCAGGACCTTATTTCTAAACGAGGGGTTGCCTCTGTAGCACGGACATGGGTTGGTTATCAAAAGTCTGACACGGACCAGAAAACTGTACTCTGCAAATTATGCAGGAAGCCGGCCCCCACCTCAGACTGAAACACAGCAAACCTCTTCAACCACCTACGCAGGAATCACATGAAAGAGTGTGGAGAGAGTTTACGGACGAGAAGCAAAAAAAAAGAGCCGTCAGGTGCTCCAAATAACCTCAGACTCAAACGTTAGAGCATGCTTTTTCCCCGCAGCACGCCGTGTAATAAAGACTCACAAAGAAAATGGCTGTTAAAACTATGCTTTTTCAGACATAAGTTGTATGCTCGACTCCAGGTACATGACGCCCAGCTGAAAACACTTCATGCAAGTCGAGTGTAAATTTTTTTTTTTTTACATTTTTGTGATTATTTATCGTCGTTGGGACGATAAATGTCTTATATCAGGATGTAAAAAATTAGGTCATATCGCACAGCCCTAACTCCAAACTAACTCAGTGAGGTTGAAGTGTAAAACTTTACTCCGATTACATTCATTTATATTTCAAATTCAAATTTTCAAAATCAAATCAGAAACATTGTTCCTGTTGTTTCAGTGACTTCCTTTGGAAACCACGCAGAGAAGGACACTGAGGAAGAACTGCAGCTCATAAACCTGGAGATGGATCCAGACAGGCTTGTGGAGATGAAATGTGCAGAAACCGACAGAGAAGCTCTGAAGTCTGCGCTACAGGCTGCAGTGACCTCTGCATACAGCAGCCAAAGCAGGCTCCACGGTGACGCCTGTCCTCCTCAGGATGGAGAAGTCGAGTACGTGACCAAGTCTGAAATGAAAGAAGTTCTCAGTGTGTGTGAGAACGTTGTCAGGGAGGGAATCATCATGGAGGTGGGGAGCTCGTTCTTTTCCTTGTTTATTGACCGCGTCGTGAAGCTGGGCGAGAGAGACTATCTTCCGCTCTTTCTGCGGTTTGTGGACAGTTTCGATGTCATGCGCTTAGAGCTGATGGGATTCCTCGAGGCGGATCTGGAATGCGATGTTATGGTACAGCGTCTTATGGGAATAGTCACCGTGGAGTGGCATCTCGATTTGAAAAATTGCAGAGGTCAAGCGTACCTGGGCTCTGGTGATGTTTCCTACAAGCTGAAAGCCTTTGCTTGCAAAGTGCAAGAGAAGTATCCTCTGGCTATAAGCACACACTGCTCCTGCTATTCTTTCAACACGTGGTGGTCAAAATCCATCCCAGTGCCTGCTGTTAAAAGAGCCCTGGATACATTTGAAGAAGTGTTGATGTTTTTTGGCAGTAGCGTTGCTCTAGAAAAGCAGCTCGACCACGTGATAGACTTTGGTCTCAGAGAGAGCTACGAAAAAGTCCAGGAGTTGCAGGGCAAGTTCTGTTCCTGTTGGCAAGAGAAGCACGACTCTTACGAGGTGTTTGTGCAGATGCTGGAGCCTCTGGTCGAATGTCTGGAGAAAGTCAAAAACAACCCACAGAGATGGAAAGTATCTGTATCGGAACTAGCTGGAGCACTTCTCCACAAGGTCATGGAGTTTGATTTCATCATCGCCATGGTGGTGCTGAAGAACGCATCCTCTTTTACCAGAGAGCTGAGTGCTGGTATCCAGAAGGACCAGTTCACTGCTGCATCCCAGCTTTGTCAGATCAGCGGTATTGTGGCCACTCTGAACCGAGTGAAAACAAACATGAAGGTGTTTCACCAGAACTGGTTCGACGAGGCCTGTGCGATGGCACAGAGTCTGAGAGTGCAGATTGAAGTGCCTGAGAACTCTTTACCACGGGACAGCATGATAAAGCCGGTCGGTTATTATAAAGATGGCCTAAGCGTGCCACTGGTAGACAACCTGATCAATACTGTGAAGGATCATTTCTCAGAAGACCACAAAGAAGCTCTGAACTTCCTGTCCCTGGTCCCGTGCTCGGTCACAGTGAGTTACGTGTTTGAGAGCTTGAAATCAAAGCCGCCCCTCTACAGCAGCGATCTGCCCGACGCTGACAACTTCTTCACCGAGCTGTGCTGTTGGAGAGTGACGTGGAAGACCAAAGTGGCGTCCGTGACCATCCCGAGCTCCATATTTCACACGTTACGCCTGCCGCTCATGCAGTACTTTGGGAACATCAACACACTGCTGAGGATTATGTCGGTGCTGCCCAGCACAGCGCTGGAGGACTGCGGCGTTGTAATGCGCCACAAGAAGTTCCAAGAGTACCTGAGGGATACGAATCCCAAAGATAGGTCGCCGTGCTTGGCTCTGCTGCAGGTGGGCACGGACTTCAGCAGAGACTTGGACCGCATGGTGACCCAGTGTTTGAAGGTTACGCCACAAGCCTTGGAGGGTATCTGTCTGGTATGTGCTTCTGTTTTTTTAATAGAGTTTGTTTTATTTTGGGTTTCTTTAATGAACACTGGAATAATATACCTCGGTATTCTTACAGGATAAGGAATCCAAGAGCTTCAACAAGAACACTGAAAATAATATGGAAGGTACGGTTGCTGTGAGACATTATGTTTTTTTTTTTTGCCATGTTTCTAATACTTGTCAAAGTCACTGTGTTGTTTTTTTTTTTTTTCTCGTTTATTAGTTGAATACATAAAGGTGGAGGCTGAGGAGCTCCAAATCCCCCAATCTCCAGACAAGATGGAGGAGCCCGAGCTGAAACTGGCAGATGAGAATGGGAGCAAAGGTGATAATCGTCAGAGTCTGGCAACACTTTTCCGGCTGGCTGCACTACTGGGGAAAAAGAATAGCACTCTTTGTGAGCTCTCAGAAGAAGACCAAGAACTTTTTGTCCAGGAATTAAGGATGTGTCACTGGTTTGGATGTGAGGGAAAAAACACATCTTCTATAGGCAGTGACGAAATGGTGAAGCTCCTCATGAATGGAATCAGAGACGTCATACTGAAAGAAATACAGGAGTCTCCTTTCTTCTCGCTCATCACAGACAAGGCTGTTAAAATTGGTGACAAGACCCATCTACCTGTTTTTGTGAGGTACGTTGGAGAGTCAGCTCCAAAAGTCGAGCTCCTGGGCTTTCTGCCGTTTGATGAAAACTGCCATGTTGATAGACAAGCGAACAACCTCGCAAAGATTCTCACTGAAGACTGGAGCTTGCCTATGTCGCAGTGCCGGGGGCAGGCATTCATGCAGCTGGGCCCAGGTTATCAAAGCTTGAAGAAAATGTCTTTGGAATTCCTCAGGAGCTACCCGCTTTGTGTTGTGACACCCAGTGAGTCTTGTGGCCTTGCCCATTGGCTGGCGAGAAGTGTGCCTTGCTCATCGGTTGCAAAAATGCTGGATGTTACAGAAGACCTACTGCTGTTCTTTGACGAGTCTCCGAGTTTGGAAAGACAGTTGGCACAGGCTATCGACGGGCTTTTAAATATGCCGAGGGAGGCCCTGGAGGAAATTCCAGAAACCTGTTGTTCGAGGTGGAAAAAGAGGGAGGACTTCTTTGACATACTCGCTGACACATTAGAGGGTGTTCTTAGCTGCCTAGACGCTGTGAGCTCTACTGCCACAGGTGCCAAATCAATGCATGCACAAGTTTTGTCTACTGCTCTGAGAAATATGGATTACATCGTCACCCTTGTAATACTGAAGAACGCGTGCGCTCCTCTTCGTAACTGTAGCACTGTTTTTCGCTGTGGAAACCCTGCTGATATTCTCTGTGAAGTGGAAAAAATCCCCTCCGTCATAGAGATTCTCAACAAAATGTTAGAAAATGTTAGCGCTATGCACTCCACTTGGTTTGAGCAAGCATTCCAGCTGGCGACCAGGGTCGCTCCGGAGCAAGTGTGCTTCTCAGAGGAAGCCAACAGCTATGAATCACCGGAAATATATTACAGAGAAAATCTCAGCATCCCTCTTCTGCAAAGTCTAATTGATGAAATGAAGTACAGCTTCTCAGACAGCCACCTAAAGGCTCTGTCAGTCCTGTCATTGCTGCCTTCTTGCAATCCACAGCCTGTATTGTCCGAGTCCACATACAAGCCTTTCAGTCTCTACCTTACAGATCTACCCGAGCCCGAAGTTGCCGAACAAGAGCTCAACACCTGGGCAGCCATGTGGAGGGAGAACTACCAAGATGTTGCTCTTCCAACATCCATCGCTGAAACGCTAGTCCACCCCGAGTCCAAGAGCCATCCAACTGTTACCTTACTGCTTAGGCTAGTAGCTGTCCTGCCTAGTGTCAGTATGGAGTGTGATCTGATGAAGACCACCCTGAATTCGATGAGGGATCTGTTGAGAAACACTGTATGCAAAGGAAGCAAAACAGATCATGTGATGCTCCTCTCTCACTGCACAACACTAACGAGGCTGCCAGAGGTCATTGAGAAGTGCGTGGAGGTTGATCCAGAGAGCAGCCCATGCCTGTCCCAGGTAACTTTAATACACTCTTCATTTTGATTAACTAGCTCTGCCGTTAATTCATCCCACCAAGTGTTTAAGTCAAGACTCTTTGCCAGTTTGGAAAAAGCTGCTATTTTATAGCTCAAACGACTAATGCAGCCATAGCATTAGTCAAACAAACAAACTGCAAACAACAAACAACTCACATGGTTGCACATTTATTTTCAGGTAATGGAATTTCTGCAAAAACACAGGCTGGACAGCGGTAAGTGCTTTATTGGCAACAAAATATCGGTAGAGTAGTTCTAACAGACACCAAGAGTAGAAATTTGTGTGTGTGTGTTAATTAATATTTGAATACATTTGTTATCTTTTAAATAGCCGCCATTGAAAGAAAACCAGCAGCCCCAACAGAGTCAGATGGCTCCAGTGTAGCAGAGAAAGCCAAAGACGGTGAGGTGAAATCCGCCGAGGATGACGTGATACTGGAGATGGTTCCAGGACTGAGAACAGCCGTGTCCTTCTACGAACCCCAGCTACGTGAAGAAATCCTCAAGGAACTCTGGGACTCTCAGTTCTTCACAGTTATAACTGAGCAAGCAGTTGCAATTGACGGTGAGCTCTATGTCCCGTTGTGCATCAGGTACTTGAACAAAGAGGACATCCAGTGTGAGGAAACGCTGGCCTTTATCCCCTTTAGCGAAGACCCAGCTGCCCTTGCGAATGCTATCGAAAACGCCCTGTCGGAGAAGTGGGGGCTCAACATGGAGTACTGTAGAGGTCAGGCCTCGCTGAGTGTTGGTGAAGTGGGAGCTCAGATGAGGGCTGTAAGTTTAGCGATAGCTAAGAAATACCCGCATGCCATTAGAACTGTCAGCTCTGCTCTGTCTCTCAACGTGTGGCTCGCTAGGTCTTGTCCCGCCGAAGAGGCAGCCGATGGAGCGGTTCTCATCGGTAAGCTGTTGCATTGGCTCACAGAAGACGCGAAACGCCAGAACAAGCTGGAAGACGTGATCATTCAAGTGTTCCGGTGCGATGAGGGAAAGGGCAACGAGTTGAGGGACAGGCTCATGAAGAACTGGGAGAAGAGTCACGACATGCACGAGGTGATTGTAGATATCCTAGAAGCAATCATGCTGTGCTTGAATGAGCTGAAAGTGGAGGGCAGTACTTCAAACCAGCAACAAGCATCTCAGTTCTTTGACACAATCAGAAACTTTGAGTTCATTCTGTCAACGGTGGTGCAGAAGAACGTCTTGGTTGTTACAAAAAAGCTAAGCCAGTCGCTTCAGGGCAAACCCTTAGATATGTTGCTCGCCGTGAACAACTTGCCTGATGTCAAAGCATCCCTCAGTAAACTGAAGAGTGATCTTGACAGCCATCACAAAGTGTGGTTTGAGGAAGCTGTTGCCCTGGCGTCTAAACTCCACGTTACGATGTTGCATTCAGCGCTCCTCGAGCCGTTGAGCGAGTTTTACAAAGAATCTTTAAGCATGAAAATTGTAGAGCATTCAATAGCAGAAATCGATGACCTCTTTGCAGAAAAGGTGTTGGATACCTTAAGGTGTCTGGAGATTGTGCCTTACGCAATGTCCAAAGTAGAAACCAGCATTCTTAGTGGTCTTGTGTTCCGCCTGTACAAGGAGGACCTGCCAGATCAGGCCTCCCTTCACTCTGAGATGAAGTCATGGAAGGAGAAATGGCTGGATCCTCTGGCAGGCTATCTTCCGACTACTGTGCTCGACACACTCAAGACGTCACACATTAGAAGTTTCAGCAACATTGAAACTCTCCTCCGACTTCAGGTCATCTTACCGTTTTCAAGGAGGGAGAGCAACTTCAGGCAGGGAAGGAGGAGTTTACAGGAGTTTTGTGAACAGGAAAAGAGATCCCTCGCTGAGCTGCATCCTCTGTAGCGGCTAGCACGTTTGAGCAGTGAGAGTCAGTGCGATGTCACCCCCTACCATACTAAAGAACTCGACACAGGTGGAGGTCCCAAGATCTGAACTCAATATTGCTGTGTACATTTATCGATCCGAATTCTTTGAGATTCCCTTTGGTTATAATCATGCAATGTCCTATCTTATGCTTTTTTGGTTTGTTTTTATTCTGTAGTTTGTACAGCTGTACTGCCAAGTGGGACCAGTGTCTTGGCAAAAAAAATCAAGAAAACAAATGATGCTCCACTGACAGTTATCAATGCTTGTGTGCCTTGATGCAAAACTAATAATTCACCCCACCAAATCATAACACGGATGTTTAAAGACGTCCCATTGGCATTCAAAAATACTTGTTTTTTTGGGTTTGTTTGTTTTTCATTACCAGAAATGACTATACTGATTTTTGTGTCACTGTTATCAGTTGATTCTAATGATTAAATTGCACCCTTGCATTTTACTGGGCACAAATAGAAATGGTTAGCTCCATCATATCTGTTTCCTGTCTCTTTGCAGGAATGAATTTGCTGTAAACTTATCTTTGAAAGAATGTTTCCTTAATAGGAAAACCTTCATATATATTTGTCAAAAAAGTAATAAAATGCTCCAAAAAGATGCTTTGGGTCTTGGACTTGTGGTTTCCTGTCTTTGTACATGAGGTAAGAACTGCTTTAAGCCTGTTGCCATATCAGTGTGTTAACACAAGATGGCGCAATGGGGCCATCAGAAATACTTGACTGGTATGAAGTGACTGATGAATGCTGGGATGTGTGGGGTTGGTTATAATGTGTATGTTTTCTTCTGAGCCAGGTTTCATAATAACTATGCGTTCTTCCTGAAGCTACTTGATGATACATCCATGATTGCTAAATGCTGGTCAGACTGTTGTATTCAGTGGAGCGTGACTTGCATGATTCACGTACTGATCAACAAGGATGTGGGTTTAAAGGGAGGTTTGTTATTAAGGTCATACAACCACTAAGTTATCTGTGGACAGCAGGTAAATGTGTGTTACACAATTTCTGTTTGTCCTCCAGCTATGAGTAAAAGCACTGCAACGCTCGGCATGTAAGAGACTGCCGGCTACTTTCCGCTAGTGATGCAAATCGGCGCTCTTTGCCTGCATTGTTACAACTACGCTTTGGTTAATGTGTAATGTTTTCAGAGTAGATGCATTGTGTAGGTCTGCTGCAGGGCATTGTCTGACTTTCTTGTCAATTATTTGCTATTAATTCCAACATGGTGAAGAAGCAAAAATTTCAAAAAACCCTGCCGCGCTGAAAATTGGAGAAACAAGGTTATGTAGCTGTTAGCATTTAAGACTTTGTTTGAGCAGTAGGTTAATACTTTCTGTCTGGCTGTTGGAACAATGGCAATATTGTTGCTCCACATTATAAACTAAATTTAAAGTGGCGTTGCATAATATTTTAATTTCCTCTGGGTTATTCCAAGTCTTCCTGGGAACCTGCTTATTTACTGACAGAATCTATACCGACAAACACCAGAGCTTGTTTCAGATCTGATCAGATTTTCAGTTTGTGTTTTGATTTGACTAAATGACTTCTGTGTCTGATTGTTTCTGTGACAAAGTGGCTACATTTCCAGGTTTCGTGACTTATTGAAACACGTTTGCTGACATGAAAAGCTTCTATCGTCTAACTTTTTTTTTTAAAATAGTCACGTATTCTTCCTATGAGCAGGAACAGCACGTCTCCCTGACAATGGCCCAATTGTCGGTGCCCAGCTCGGTGTGTAAGGAGGCTCTCCGTCCCCTCTCAGCTGCTGATTCTGCCTCTGCTGTGGGCCACCAGCCACAGGGTTTGAGGGCCTCGCTGCAGCAGCACGTATATATGCTGTTTTGCAATAACTCTCCACACTCCCCTGTGAGCTGTACACCTCCTACAAGCTGCGCTTTATTTATTTACATGCTGGATGTGGAGCTGGACGCTGTTATTCTCAGGTGTGGCCCGTACGTTTGAGCATAAAGAGCACATCCTATTGCCATAATTGACCCGTGGACCGGGTTTCCTGCTGGAAGTCAGGGTTCTGCGCTGATGTAAGATCCGTGACACTCTGTAATTATGTCCATACACAGCAAGGATTTAACTGCACTCTGGAGGGAAAGACAGAGGGCTTAAGTAGATTTTATTTCAAGGTTCCCTTTCAGGGAAAATTGGCAGCAGGGGCAAGAATTCAGATCCTTCTTGTACTAAGAGCAAAACTTTTGGTTTGAATTATTCAGATGTCAGCTTATTGATTTTATTTTTCAAGAACACTTCATCTGTACTTGCCATTGTAAAACTATATTGTTTGAGACGGTAAGTAATATGTGAAGGATTGTCCTTGAGTGTGCTCCTTTACCAGCAAGTTGTAGAAGACATCCTCTGATCATGAATAATGATTCTATGCTCACAAGCTTCATTTGTGTCTCTGAAGTGACCCGTGTCAGGTCGGCTCGCTTCCTGAACCTGCGCAAAGCGCGACTTGGTGTTTGCCCTGAACAGTTTCCACAGAGCAACGGGCACACAGCTCGCAATTTCAAATTCTTTTGTATTCCTTGAAGAAGTTGGCTTTGATCATTTATAAGGATGCTCTGGTGCTCTCACGCCTCCATCAACCACAATCTAAAGGGGTATATTCATAAGAACCAGATGTATCTGCACAATTTATCTATTGTGCTGTTTGGAGGCCTGCAGCCAGGCTGGTGCCTGTCCTTGTGATTCTTCTATCGCTCTTGGGTTTTCTGTTTACCAGGAGGGGTGCGGGCGGAGAGACGGCGCGTCCCAAGCTGCTGAAGTCATCTCCCCACCCACAGGGTTCACTTCAATCCCCCCCTGCCCTCAGCACCTTTTGCTCCTCTTCAGCAGCACCTCTGCAGACACACTGAGATGGCGTCACACACGCAGTGATTAAGGATCCGTGCGAGGCGGCGCTGCTGTCCTCGACACGGGGAAAAATGTCTCTTTTTCTAAAGGGGGAACTCAACCCCCCAAGCCCCGAAAAACAGAATCCACATTTGTTCGTTTTCGAGCTCCGTTTTAATTGATGGCTCGAACTGGCCGAGCAGGGACGAGTCAGACTGTAGCGGTGATGTCAGGAGACAAATCCTGCAGCTGCTCTGTAGACGGTAAATAACAGAACAGATCCTGAGACGTTTTAATGGATTATAGACACATATTGTAATTCACAGCTGTAGGTTGCGGCTCTGTGTTCAAGTATAGCTCGGATAACGTGAAGCGGGAGAGGATAAAAAAGGCATTTGTGATGAAATCGTTAATTGTCCTGATCTTCTCATTTCCATCTTTGGTGACAGTGTTTTGTGCTCACTGCAGAGAAAAAGAAGTATTTGAGCGTGTTTGCTCTTTTCCGTGCCACAACTGGACTCGTTTAGCTCTGATATTTATGATGTTCTGATGATATGGCAGGCCTGCAATGCGTTTGATTAGCTGTATTACTGGAATCCACTCCTCCTTTGGATGGTTAACCCATAATGTAGGCGAGTTTTATGCCCCAAGCTCAGGTCACCGCATCCATAGTGGTGGTATTTATTTCGGGAATGATCGTGCGGTGGCTTCGCGAACACAGCTCATCGTGGTTGAAGCGCAGTCCGAGCGCTCCTGGAGGACCACATGACATGTTTCAAAAAGTGCATCCCATCTGTCGCTTGATGAAAGGGCCCGGTCTTCAAAGCCCACTACAGACCAGGGTTGTAAACACATGGCACACGAAAGATGTGGGCCCAGGTTTGTGCTGCGAGGCACAGACTTTACAAAGGTCGCCGTTTCTGAGGTGAGCCCCACTGTGAGCTCTGGCAGGCCTTCACAGCAGGGACACCACAGAGTGATGGGATTTTCACCTGACTGATGTGAAGCTGTCACGGTCTCTCGCCACGTCAGATTGGATGATTTTCACCCCTCCGAGGAGGCTTTGACATCCCGTTCTCGTTATTCGTCGACAGTCAGTTAGAGCAGAGCCCTGCGCTGTTCAGTGTTTGGTTGGTGATGAGAGGCAAAATGAAAACTAAACGATACGGTTCACTGTTTCCATTTGAACGTTCCCTTTCAAGTTTTTGGCTTTATTGCATTCATGATGGCTGTTAATCAGACTCCTGGTTTGAATTTGAATATGGAATGCTATCTGTTGTGAGAGCAATTACACTGGTGAACAGGCAGATGTGTATGTAGGGCCACCTCATCAGAGTTAAACCTTTATCGTTTTTATCACAGCGCTTTGCATATTTCTGTCATTTTAGCAAACGCAGACAAAATGAAAGGGACCAGATTTAAAAAAATAAAAATACGACTGAGCTTTTTCATTTGTACTAAAATCAAAGAGATCTCATCTTATTTTACATCATCTTGAAACATTAAGAACGCGTGATTTAATTCTGCGCTTTATTTTAACATGAAACTTTTTTCTTTTGCACTGCGCCCTTGGTCGAAGGTTTAGTTTTGCAACTCAGCAGCAGCATGGGAATATTTTCCCCAGGCATAATAGCAACTCTGCACCCATTCAGCCCCTGATCCTCCTGGGTGAAAGTCGAGTGTCCTCATTCCACTTCCCCCGGTGAGCCTCCTGACTCACGATATTGGCTCGATCCTCTTGAGATCCACGAGACAATGGCCCAGCGCTGTGAGACTCATTCTTCATCAGACATTAATACTTTATTGAGCCGGAGTCGGGCCACTCCGCGACAGAGCAAAAACAAGAAAGAAAAAACTCAAACATTTACACTGTGGTGAAAGTTTTGCAAAACAAAAACTGCGATGTGCAATTTGCACATACAATATTTCTCCGCGGCTGATAAATGACCCTTTCTATTTATGCACATTTTACATGTTTTGGTTTTTTGAAGTATTTCACTGTAATCTGAGGGGATTTATCTCATTTGCTGCTTGGCTCATTTGAAAATAAACTCCCAAACTCAGGCTCAAACCACTGGGTTAAACAACAGTGCCATACAAATGCCGGTTTTGGAAACTGTAATTATAGTAGGTATTTCCATAGACACTGGTGCTCACCAGTGATCCCAGCATGTCTAAAGCTGATTACAGTGACAGTTAAAAAAAAAGAGCATGTAAGTGTAACCCTATCTGCGTAAAGCTGGTTTTCATCTGAGATGTAGATTATCTGTCATTCCTCTGCTGGTATATGACATGAGTTATTTCGCTATCATGAACTCCAGTGGCTCTCTTCTGTAGTCAGAAGAGTTGCTTGGAAGACAAGATGTGGAGATCAAGGGCCGGCGTGTTGATCTTAAACTCAGGAATGGAGAGCCTGTGTGTAAAATGTCTCTGTAGACGGGCCCGGTCCTGCTGGAAGCTCCACGACTCCCACACACACCCCGACGCCGTGCCCATTCACAGTTGACTGCCATGTAAAACACATCGAATCTCTCTTGGAACCGAGGATCGCATACCTTTGTCCCGTGAAAAAGATACATACATGCAACGCTATCGTATGCCTTGATCTGTTTGGCAAACAGATTTTTACAGAGATCAGAGGCAGAGGGCTCGTTGTGGTCTGTAAATGCTCCAGAGGACAGCATGACAGCACCTGGCCCGCTGCTCCCTGAAGTGCACCAGGCCAGCCGTGCTTAGCTGCACCAGTTGCAAGGTCAAGGTCTGGACAACAGCTCAGTACTGGCTTCTTGTCTGGGCGTTGGAGGTGCAGGAGAGTCTCAGGGAAACTATACATTACTTTCCCACAGCTGGTTCGGCGACGTATCACTTTCAGTGTGGTTAAGATTTAAGGAAATCAGCCAGTGAGGGAAAACTTGCTGTAACTTTAGGAGGCTTTTATTTGATTTTTTTTTCTCAAATAATATAAGCTGGAGCGCATTTCTGTCTGTGTGCATATGTGTGTGTGTGAGTACCACAATATCATGTCACACTGTATTATAGTATATATATTGTAACATTTTTATGGGATCCACTCTTAATAAATAAAAGCTGTCACTGTGAATTCAGAGCATCGTTTACCTTTCGCACTGGTTCCAATTTAAAAGTTTTAGTGAAGATTTATATTTCACGTCAGGGCGTGTCCACCGCTAGGACATTTCCTTTATTCCATTATTTCCAAGATTTAATACAAACACAAAAAAGAGAGAAGGACCAAACAGAGATATTCTCCTGCCATGCCCCTGTTGTATAGTTGGTGACTTGACTTTGATGCAAAGCATGAGACAAGTATAGAAAATAAAAGTGTCCACACACCAGTTTGACACAGTTTTTGAATTTCTTTCTATTTTTAACCACATTTAATATAATAAATAAGTCATAATAAAATACTTTATTACTTTAAAACATGAGAACAGAGCAGGATTGTGGCATGAGAATAAGAATCCACAAACAATCCGTTCATATGAAGTCTAATATTTGAGGTGAGAATATTTCCGCGGGTCTTGATGAGCAGCCACAGGCTGTGTTTAAAAAGCTTCAGGAATACCGGGATGTTGCGGGAGCATGACAAGCCTGAGACACTGTAAATGCTTTTAAAATAAGATCAGCGCGTGGACCATTCATCATCAGTGACACGCTGTATGTCAGTCCAGCTCCCTGTTCCGGAGCACTTTCAGTCCAGCAACATTTCCCAGTAGCCCTGCATGCTCGGCTCTGGACTGCTTTCTTATGCTAATGCAGGTCTGACATCAGCAGTGAGATCAAAGTGGGGCAGGGGTACTTTAGAGCTGAGTCTGCCCTCATTCAGGCTCACTCACTCATTCTCCTCTAGCCCAACCTTGCTCTGTCCCGCTCGCACTCACTGACCGACACGGCTGTGGTACACACCATGCGTACCTGCCCGGAGCTATTCTGCCACCCCGTGCTGGATTTTACTAAAGCGTCTGGCTGACTGCGACACGGACAGCTCTGTTGAAAGGATACTGAGACTGGGACTGGACTTTTCTCCGCTTCTGTTGATTTATTGAACGGGAAAGCCGAGATCGACGGCAAAGGTGAGCCCCAGTTTGGCTGCAGAAAAAGCCCCACGGGCTGTCTGAGAACTCAGTGCGTAAAGGTTTAGGATAGAAATAGAGGAAGGGAGTTTTTGCTGGGAAAAAACGGCAGGAGGAATTTTTACTAAAAATATATGAAGACTATTGAACCCTGTTACTTTGGTTTGCTGGCACAGATTAAAATTTAAATTTGGTGTTTAAAATATAAAAACGTCGACATCAGCGTGCGTCGTGAGATTTGACTAACAGCGTTACAGACTGATGATAAGATGACATTAGATTTAATTACATTAAAATATGATTGTTTTGCATTGAGTGTTAGTAGCCAAGCGTCAGAGGCCACAGTCGTTCGAGGGGGAAAAGAAGGACTAAATAATCCACGATGCGCCCTGGCTCGCTTAGCCTATCTCGGCGTGATGAGGGGCTCACGTCTGATAGGCTTGTGTGTGTGTGTGTGTGTGTGTGTGTGTGTGTGTGTGTGTGTGTGTGTGTGTGTGTGTGTGTGTGTGAGCGAGAGAGAGAGAGAGAGAGAGAGAGAGAGAGAGTAAAAAAAAAAGGTTATCAGCCGTCATCTTTTAGAGAGAAACACGAGCTGCCCCTTAGACCGCTTTAACCAGCAGGGCCCGCAGAAGTAAATCTGGACAGAGGGAATTACGCATTTGACGCCAAACTGCAAACAAGGGCCGACGCTGTTCTGGAAACTCTTTTTATTCGATTTAAAAAAAAATCTTAGAGCATAAAATAGGCGTTTGAAAGGTTATTAGTCACACCGCTAATTAATATGTGTAATTTTGAAGGGGCCAGTGAGCGGCGAGGAGCGGAACTGTGCCTTCACAGAGCGCCGTTTATCAGCCGTTTATTACCTGCAGCGATAACGCGCTCACTTTAAGCTGCCTTCAAAGAGCTTTCAAATCAGCGGGCAGATAAACGCCTGTGACGCGCTCCCTGTCCGCTGGCCCTCCATCTCTGCCTTGATCCTCGCTGGTGTTCTCCTAATGCCAGTCTAAATTGTTGAGATTTTTCCGCAATTTTTACAGCCGAAGAGAGCAAAAAAACTAAAAAATCTTAAATATAAAAACTAAAAATATTACTTTCTCCAGAGCGTTTAATTAAAGGTTCTCCTTCTGCCTCGAAGCTAAAAAAAAATATCTCCCTAAACATCACATCAGGAATGATCCTGCGCTTTGTG
Organism: Simochromis diagramma; assembly: GCF_900408965.1. Taxonomy (NCBI): domain Eukaryota; kingdom Metazoa; phylum Chordata; class Actinopteri; order Cichliformes; family Cichlidae; genus Simochromis; species Simochromis diagramma. Next base: position 1,907,099 of record NW_024386778.1, on the reverse strand, counting down.
GTTAGTATCAATGATTAACTGTCTTTTCCAGGTTTTTCCAAAATAACAAAAAGTAGGCAAGAAATAATTTTGACTTCTTTAGTTTCTAGTGTGTGTATCTGCATATTTAAGCTGAATGGATTTTCTCTGTCCTGTCCTTGAGTGCTTACATTGATGCCAAACTGTTTTCTTAAGAAGCGCAGGCTTACTCATTTCCATTTTGTCTGTCTTTGGTATTGTGCGTGTGTGAGACTGCTGTCAGAAAACTCATCTCATCCCTTTTTATGATCATTGCTTCAAAACTCAAACACGCAGTGTTTTCATCTCCCTCTTCACAAAAAGTCTGGAAATGCTTCAGCTTGGCGCATCACGGCAGCTCTAAGTCACTGATGTTTTCTTTGTGATTTATCACAGGGTTTAGAAGAAGGGGCGTCGTGCCGTGAGCGCTGACCTTTGAGTCTGAGCCGAGAAGTTCATCGAGTCTTTTGTGTTTTGTGTCCTGCGTAAGCCGGAGCTACTGTCCAACCATGAGGGGCAGCTCTCATGTCCTGCCTCTTGGTGTGATCGCGGCTCTGATGCTGTCTCAGGTCTGCTCTGGCATCAAATGGCTGTAAGTATTCTGTCGTTTTGCCATTTTTACACAACGCTTTGCTTTCAAGGAGCGTCAAAACAGATGACATCATGAAGATACACCACACTGCTCTTTGCTGCATGTTTCATAGAGGGGAGGGCTCATGGCAGCTTTGAAATGGGCCCCAGCATTCCTGCACTGTTTCTGCTGCTGGTGGTGGCGGTGGTGGGGAGCTCTGTCCATGTGTGGTGATGAGTGCTCCAGCGTATGAAACTATGCCAGCAACTATTTTGTGTTATTGATTGTAATGTGGCCTAAGTAAGAAAAAAGAAGAAAAGACTGCATGAATATTTCAGTTTTAATTTACCATCCCCTGTATTCAAAGGCAGAGAGCAGGAAATAAAATCGGGCTGGCGAGGCCTCATGGTGGCGCAGACAGTGATGTCACTGCTTTCTGCGTGTAGTCCAGTTTTTTCCTCAAATCATAAAAACAGCTCGCTGCAGAAAGACGCAGTGCAAGCTGAAAGAAAGGACCATTGCAACTACTTTCTGGTACATGCAAACAATAACGTCCCAACGAACAAGTCCACAAACATCCAGGTTTTATTTATGTTCGTCAATCTTACGAACCCTGGAAGGTTTTCTTCACCGTTTTCATGTCGCCTTTGTGTGTTAACATTTTCCGTCTTTTTTTTTTTGGTGTTTGTCTTGTTTCTCTGATCTTCTGGGAAAACTAAAGTCTGCATTTAGCTGTAGCAAAAATATCTGTGACTTCCTATCAGAATGAAAAGTTGCAATGCTCATAGTGGGAGCGCTTGAGCAGATGTGCCAACGAGCGGTGGGATGGCACGCACCAAGTCCCAGTGAGAAGTCTTACAGTCTTCATAAGGACGGAGGTGCAATGCCAAACGGATGCGGCTGTAAACACCTGTGGGTGCCAAAAACTGATTTCCAATGTTTCTGTGTCATTTTTTTCTGTGTAATATCTTTACGTATGTTGGTAAATAGACTTGGTGAACAGGGTTTACAAAGGGGGCTTATATATAGAATTAAAACATTATCTGTGTTTCAAGTATCTTTATAACTCTGTGTTATTGTACTTACATTATAACCAATCCGGTCCTTTATCCCCACTTAAAATATTTTTACTGAACTATTGTAATATTTCCTCTTGGCCAACTTACTCTTACAAAAGACATTTTTAATGTTAATGAGATTTTTTTTAACTGCATAAATAAAGGTTATATAAAAGTCACTGCCAAAAACTGATAGCAGCTTCTACCTTGTTACACGAATGTTGTTTGTGGCTCAAGATAACTTTATATCATCCATGAGGGAAGCATTTGACATATGTTTCACATATTATAGCCCAACAAGTTACTTATAGCAGTTTAAATACGAGCAATCAGTTTTTGGCAAATACCGGAAATCAGTTTTTGGCAGACGATCACTTTTTGGCACAACACCGGCACAACACCAGGTTACTGCGAGCCCAGTGGAGTCACAGCTTTTCATGGGGCACAGAGAGGCGGCTCCTCGGCCTCCTAATGCAAAACAGGCCAGGGTGCAGGCTGCCCTGCTCGGTTCTCACAAACCAATCAGCAGTGTGCAAAGGGACAGATCCCACAGATCTAACCTGCTCCACCTGTGCTTCCTCTGTCACATTCATTCCCAGTAAATTGTTCAAATCAAATATGTGCTCCCTTTGATAGTGATTTATGTCAAACCGAGGCCACAGAGGGCAATGCTTCCTGCAGAAACACTCAGACGATAAGGGGATCTACAATTTTCTATCTGGCTTCTAGATTTTTTGGCATATCCTCCAGGCCTCTCGTGCACTTTAACCAAAGACCAAGAACGTGTCACGTGTATTTTATGAATCTGCAGCTGACTTTCCTCTGGAAATCTCACCGTGATAAGATGGTTTTCTGCTGCAACACATGCCAAAAACGTTTCCCTGCCCGGAGCGTTATCTGCTGCAGTTTTCCAATTGTTTGTTAACAGCCAACGTGTCTCACTGTGGGCTTGAATTGTGCCTGCGCAGGGAATTCAAATTGCTTACACACCATTCCAAATAAAACTCACGGCGTGCCTGCATTTCCACAAACGCGATAATTTAACAAGTCATAAAACAAGCCTTTGTTGCCGTCACCATGGCAATGAAAAGAATAAGTACTAAATAATGTATGCTGACACAAAAGCTTTTGTTTCTGCTTCTTTCCACTCCACGCAGAGCGCTGTCTCATACTCCCGCATCATTACACATCAACCAGACCCAGCACTGTAAGCAACTGCCCGGCATGGTGTCCTCCCAAGCTCAGCTGTGTCGCAGCAACCTGGAACTCATGCAGACCATCATCCAAGCTGCTCGAGAAGTCAAGAAGACGTGTCAGAAGACTTTCGCCGACATGCGCTGGAACTGCTCCTCCATTGACATACCCATCGATGCCCCGAAGTACCGACCAGACCTCGACCGAGGTACGCTTTATAAACCGAACAGAAGAACGGGGCAGAAGGGGCTGTTGCCTTTAAAAACATGCTCCTCGTGTTTTATGCCCACGATTCTATATAGTTTGATACAGAGAGCCAAATCACAACAACAGTTGCCTCAAGCTGCTCTATGTTATAAGGTAAAGACCCCACGATAATACAGAGAAACCCCAACAATCAGGCCGTGCCGTATGAACAAACACTTGGCGACAGTGGGAAGGAAAAACTCCCTTTTTAACAGGAGGAAGCGTCCGGGCTCGGGGGAGGCATACACATATCTGCTGCATATGTGGTTCCTGTCTAAAAATAACCCCTGAAACAGATTTTGGCCTTTTGTAAACAATTTCTAGTTTAAAGACTTTCTTTTACTGCCAGCAGGTGTTCCTGCAGAGCTGTACGTTCAGCGATATATAAATTATGTTGCTATTTCTGAAATCTCCTAAAAAGAAATTCATGCTGCACCATTGCTTACAGTGTGACTTTGCCGTTTTATTTTGCAAAAAAAGTATTTTTGAACCAGCAACAGGTGTGGATGGGATTGGATGGGGCGAGAGGGGTAGCCATGGCTGCCATTTGCCAAATGAACAGGAAATGGCTCATCTCTGTCTTTGATCTAACAGCCCAAGCTCATACGTGATTTCTTCCCCTTATTTGCAATTGTCCCCCATCCTATAGCATGTGTGCTTCCCATGTGCGCACATCACCACCAATTACATCAGCGCTCACTCTGTGTTAGAGCATGACCACCGATGTTTGAGACAGAGAGAGATAGAGAGCTTGAACACAGACTGTAGAGAAGGTGGCCATGCAGAAGAAACTTGATGAGTCTTTGTCTTTTGTCTTGTTTAAAATAATCATTTTACATATATAATCTTGCAACGATTATGCGGAAAATTTGAGCGTTATATGTCTGTGTAAATAGACTTTAAGGTACTTTTTCTTGTGAGGTCCCACATAATGAGAGAAGACTCCACATTTTCATTGGCTATGCGCAAAAGAAAATCACAAGTCACCACAAAGTCAGAATGTATGCAGATTTCTGCATAAATGCGATGGCCACTACCACAGAGAAAATTAAATCCAGCTACAACAAAAACTACTGAGATGAGGGGAAGTGGGTGGAAGGCGATTCTCTGGTTTTATTTATTACTTTTTTCAGTTATTTTGAATTTCACAGGAGGATAGCACGACACAGTACATGTGAAGCTCACATTATCACGAAGATATATCGAAATTTCAGACTCACCCTTAGATTTGGTGACACATTGCTCTACATAAGTATACTCTGCGCTCCACATTTAGTTTGTTGGGATATGGTGAGGAAGGAGTAGCTATCTCGGAGTTATTTACAAGAGATGGCAAAAAATAGGACAAGAAGAAAACGGCAAAACACACAGAGAAAAGTTAACAAGCAGTAAAGGCTTATAAACTCGTGGGAATCCCCCCAGCAGCCTGAGCTTTATAGCAGAATAACAAAATAATGGGTCAGGGTCACCTGACCCATTATGTCCTATTAGCTTTACTAAAAGGAAAGCCTGAAGCACAGGCCTAAAACCTCGTGGTTACTTCTTTGATTATAGTATCGCTAAGTTTTATTACTTTCATTTTTCTTGTTTGTAAACTCTTGGAGAAGAAGAAGCTATCCGATGACATCGCACTAGTCTTTAGCCTGGTGACGATGATAGGGAGTGTAATCACTGGTTTCATACTAACAAGGGTTACTGATTTCCAAACACTTGATTTGAGAGCAAAAGTTGTCTTTTGAACTGCTTTGAATGTCAGCGCTGCTATTTTACGTGGCATATTTTGCCCTTTTCACCTTTGCTGTTTCTGTTTCCATCAGGAACAAGGGAGGCTGCGTTCGTCTACGCCCTGTCTGCGGCTACCATCAGCCACACCATAGCGCGGGCGTGCACCACTGGAGATCTGCGGCTTTGCTCGTGTGGTCCCGTCCCGGCTGAGATTCCAGAGCCCGGCTATCGCTGGGGCGGCTGTGGTGACAACCTGCACTACGGTTTGATTATGGGCTCCAAATTCTCTGATGCTCCCATGAAGATGAAGCGCTCAAGCTCTCACGCCAACAAACTGATGCACCTACACAACAGTGAAGTTGGCAGACAGGTACATAGTAGAAGAGTGAAAAAAATGCAGACTCGTTTCCATATTTGCCTGTCCCGTATGTCGTGGTTTAACTTCCTCCATCTTCATGTCTAGGTACTGAGAGAGTCAGTAGTGATGAAGTGTAAGTGCCACGGTGTGTCTGGATCCTGCTCTATAAGGACCTGCTGGAAAGGACTGCAAGACCTTAGGGATATCGCCATGGACCTTAAGACCAAGTACCTGTCTGCCACCAAAGTGGTTCACCGGCCCATGGGGACACGTAAGCAGCTGGTGCCCAAAGACATTGACATCAGGCCGGTGAGGGACAATGAGCTCGTCTACCTGCAGAGCTCTCCGGACTTCTGCTCCAGGAATGAAAAACAGGGCTCTGTTGGAACGCAGGGCAGGTAAGACAGCCACGATGCACCAGTTTGTGCGTACGTGTGTGTGTGTGTGTGGTTATTATAGCTCTCTGAGCATGAGTCAAATGAACACCACAGCTATGTAGCTGACAAAGAGGAAATGATCAGCTCTGAATGTCCGCTCATCCAGGATGTTGACTCAAGTGCTGTCCTGCTTGGTGGCAGTGTTTGATTTACAGGCTGGCTGATAACAAGTGCCTGCCCCTGAGAGAGCCTCGTCTGTGGTGTGTCTGAGCATGTGCCACTGAAAGGCCCACTGTGACTGGAGTCCTTGTCCCGCTATCTGAAATGAATACGAATGTGGTTATTCTTAGGGCCGAGGGCACTATAGCTGATATTGATTTGAGAGGGCCACACAAATAGGGAAATCTTTCATTGCGCCACACAGATAAAGATTTACTTTGACTGCTCACCTTCAGTATTTGACAGGGGAGGGTGCTCCTTTGTTAGAAGTTAAAGGGAGAGGTTGGGCTAAGAGATACCAGAATAATAAGACACACATAAGTTTATTTAATTTCTCTAGTGTATGTTGCTGGAGACCGTTCAGGTCCATTATTTCTTTGTGAATTACAGTACAGGAGGATAAAGTTCCTGCTGTAAAGACCTGATCTTACACAGATTCACTTCAAGTCCTTTCAGAAGTGTCGTTTAAGCTAAACTGATAAAAGAACAATGACCATTGAATGCTTATAAAAACCTCTCAAAAAGACTTTTTTTGTTTTAAGGTTTTAAAATGTTTGTTGTTGCACAATTCTCCAGCAGATTTCAGGGTTTCAGGAGTGCCATGCCTCTCTTTTATGGTATGTGAGACGAGATGCGCACTGGTTTACAGGAACACATGTAGTTTTGTGGACTGGAATACTTCCATTATACCAGAATACAATCCTGGCTGTATGAGCTATGGAGGATATAAATATATAAATAAGACCACCAGACATGTGTGCACATATAGCATGTGACAAATCATGCGTCCTTCAGCCTGATGTCACTGTACAGATAAACATGGACATGCTTCATGTCAAGGACACTCACTGTGCTTGCTGCATCCTTTTGGCAGGCTGATAACTGCAGCAGCCTCACAGTCTGCAGCATTAGCGCTCCTGCAAAGTCACCAGACAGCTGTTTTGCTGTTGTTATTAATTTAAGTGTTGATCTGATGCTAACTGTTAAGCGTTCCTGTGTGGCTATTAATCATTTCTGTTAGTATGTAGGCAGATTTTTCCTGCTTCCCGGCTTCATAGTCGAGGAGCTGTTTTGTTCTTTATCGTTTTAGCTGCTTGACTTTAAGCGTTTTTGTGCTCGAGTCCTCGTGGCTGCTCTGTGGTCAGGTATATATAATGAAAGAGCATTTAAAGGCACTTTTCTAGTCTTTGTGACCCTCAACATGATTTGCACTACAAGCCACATTTACTTGCATTCTTTATTTTATAGACTTTACTTACATCTAGGGCCAATTTCGAGTCATCTGACATGCATGTCTTTGGACTAAAGCAGCAGCAACGGTTTGCCAGTTTTTCTCTGAGACAATCTGGGACAGGCAAAGTTAATGTGAGCCGCACTCTGTAAAATAATGGATAAAGCGTGATCACCGGTGCAAAAGAGAGTCACGTCCCCAGAAAGAGGCTGGGCTTTTGTCTCAAATGACTTTAAACCAGCAGATGTGAAACCACAGAAGATACTTCTGACAAAACATAACTGTCCGGGGTGGCAGCTCCCACCGATGTCATAAACCTGTCTTGCATTCTCAATGACTCTTGTCCCTCTTCCTCCCCTTCTTTCACTCGCAGCGCAGCAGCCATTAGCTCGGTAGCTCTCTCACCCTGCTGGTCATTAACACTTTGCCATCATAAAACAAAGCAATAATGTGAAGAGGGCCAGATAAAGAGAGGGAGGGCAGGCCTGTGTACTCGGTGTGATTTATGGCGGGGCTATTCTCTGCTCATTCTAAAAGATGCCCCGGGCTTCTAAACGAGAGGCTCCAGCGCATCCACTGGCCAAAGACAAGGAAACAAAAAGAAAAAATGGAAGAAAAAAATGTTTGGGAGAAGGAGAGCGCAAAGGTTAAAGCGCAGAGTTCGGTCAAACCATTTTAAAGGACTATTGTTGACTCTCGACAGGCTGCGAGATTGTGCAAAACGTTTTAGAATGGAGCTGTTAGCTTAATTGTCTCGGGCAGGAACTGGAAATATTTTAGCTTTCACGGCTGATTGCTCGCTCCAAAATGCGCCTCCTTTGTCCTTGCCTCGGCTACAGAAATCAGCTATTGCAACGGAAAATTAAAGTCACAGTCTAACTGCATGTTTTTCATGTCTGTCAGGCAGTGCAACAAAACCTCGTCAGGCAGTGACAGCTGTGACCTGATGTGCTGCGGCCGTGGCTACAACGCGTACACAGAGAAGCTGGTGGAGCGTTGCCACTGCAAGTATCACTGGTGCTGCTACGTAACCTGCAAGATGTGCGAGCGCAACGTGGAGAGATACGTCTGCAAATGAGTCCACCAACCTGCCGGCCCGACCAGCAGCCAGCCGGCCGAGGCTTCCGATTAACCAAAGCACTAAAAATACAGAGAAGGCTTACTTCTGTCTTAAGCTTTAGCACGCGTCTCTCAGTGAGAAGCGGTCCCTTCTTGTGTCAGTGTCATTTTTGTTTCCCACCAAAATCCCCGAACTACCAACTGGGCTTCTGAGCTTTTGCGCTTCACAAACCTGGAGTGTGGAGACAGTGCCAGTCAGTTCATGCGAAGACCGCCGTCCTCCTGGGTAATTTCTTTCTCTTATTAATGATTATAAATCCCCCAAACAGGGCTACTGGGTCTGAGTCTATTTCATTCTATCTCTAATAAAAAGAAACAATATTGGATTCGATGCTGGAGGAGAGAACGTCGCCTTCTCTCCCGACTAGACAAAGGCTTACGTTTGGCTTTAATCCACAGAAATCGAAGGGTTCCCGTGGATCCATCCTTTTTTTTTAGGTACTTTTCCAACTTTTTTCCTCTTCAGCAATGGACTATAGAGGAAGAAAAGCAACATAAAGGGAACTTGAGCATTTTTCATTCACGGAACCTATCTGCAGTTGATGTTTTGGACTCTCAGCATGTATCCCGTGTGGATCGTGACATGGATGCATCCCTGTGGATTGAGAGGACTTTCTGAAATGGTGCATTATCTCATTTTTGTCTGACATGCAGGCAATTCAAAATATATTCTATTTTTCAGAGCATATGAGCTGAACTCATGGATTTTTGTAAACCACTTTTGTGTGGATGTACATACTGTTATTTTGTATACTGAAATAAAGAAAGAAGTATTTATAAAATAATTAAATGATCTTCACTATCATCTTTACTTGGATACTGTATTTGTTTTTTCAAGACTCATTAGATAGAGTAATTAGTTTTACGCTGAGCAAATTTAGGTGTAGCTCACTTCAACTCCAAAAGGTCATAAAATGCCAGCTAACCACAAATCATATTGTGCAGTGATTGTAAATCAGCTCAGCTCAGTCAGTAATGAGTTGCAGAGTTCAACAGCCTATTGGGATCCCTCTCTGAATTACCCAAACCCTGGGAAACTGTTTGTTTGGACATTCCACCTCCTCACAAAGGCCATTGCAAAAGGATTTTTGTCACTCCTACCACAGCTTCAGCAGTCAAACACTCATCTGTCTGAGGCCCAGACCTCCAACGCGCAAACATGGCGTCTTTAAAAAAAGACTAATCTAATTCAGTTTGAACATATAGGCAGCCTGCCGCCCTGTTAGAGGGAACAGACTCAGTGCTGTGCAGAGACATTACCCTCTGACCAGCCTTGTGTTGGATAAAGCGGTTCTCATGATTTTACACTGACAGAAATAGCCGTGGACGACGTCGAGTCCACGCTGGGCGCTCACATGATAGGCCGCAGCGCCGAGCAGCGCGCTCACTCAAGCTGTAACACTACTTGACCCTAGCCTGTGGATACACAGAGAAACTGCCAAAATAGCCCTGCATACTCTGGAAAAGTGAGGCTGAAGGGAATGTTATCAGCAGTCATTTAGATTTTAGTGGTTCTTTTATGACGCTGGACTCCTTTCAGAGCTGTCCTCTTAATTTAGCTTCATTTTTGGCAGGTTAAGAAGAGTTGATTAGCCACTTCTATTTCAGGTAATGAGGAGAAATGTGACTCTGGATCGAAAGCCAAGAGCCCTGGAGACACAAACCTCTTTAGTGTTTCAGCAGAGAACCAAAGATGACACATGTTGACAGTGTGACTCAAGGTAGTGACTGAACAACAAACTCCTAAGAAGTCTCACACATACAAACATTTGATCAGAGGTTGCGGAACAGTCTAAAGTTGGTGACCGGCGGTGGTACTGCAAACTTTTGGTTGGGGGCAGGGAAGATGCGCTATGCTCAGGTGAGCGGGGGTCTGCTCTATCTGCACACAACAGCCCCGAGGACCCTTCAGTCAATGGCATTCCTCAGCCTGGCATTTAGAGAGACTAGGTTGCGAGTCCACCCACCGCCATCTGTCACCGAGCTCAACGCTGCAGAAATGTGAAGCCTCACCTGCCGAGTGAAGCTTCCACAGAGGACGAGACATTCCTGCAGAGGATGCAACCCGAGTATTTGAATGCATTTAAAAAAAGGTCATGTTTAACAGTTTTGTAAAAGTGACTTTAATGTTTATGTGAAGTTGAGAAATTCTCCTAAAACACATAGTTATGAAATACTGACGTAAGAGTATGTGCACCACACGTCTAAAGATTAGATAGGCCTTTACTCTGACCTGCTTTAGTGTGCAAAGGCTGGAGCTAGCAGCCAACTGACCCCGTGAACAACCATTGTTATCGTTAAGCCGTGCAACTATTCGGCTGACCTTTCGCTAACCCTATGGAAGTATCTCACTTAGACACATGCTAAAAAATTTCATGTTGCCTCAGTGTGTCGCGGCAATTGTGAGCCCGTGGTTATCAGTTATTATTCAGTTGTTTCATCCGTTTGCATAAAGATGTGGCGGAGCAGAAGAGTGAGCGTGTGAGTAAACTGGACGTGAATGGGCTGCTTGTTCTGGCCCACCTTCATCCGGCCCGTTAAGCACTTTTGTGTCCGAAACGATGCCAAAGATAAAACGGAACTAATCGCTGCTGCAGTTTATGTTTCTTTTCTTTTCTTTCTTTCTGTTGTTGTCAGAGTATCTAAGTATCTCTCCACGGTTGGTCTGACCTCTCGCTCTGTGGGAATTGCCTGGTAATAGAGAAGGAAAAGGGGACTCTAACAGAGAGCAGTGGAAATATCAGGGGTTAATGTCAGTCCGGACAATATAATGCCAATTGGCTTTTGTGCAGCCTGCAGTCCAGATAACTAGCTGTGAATGGGGGGAAACAAAGAATTTGGCTGGAGTGGTAAAGGCTTTGAGATGTACTGACCCGTACTGTAAATGGACTTTTGAGGACCCCACCCCCACCCTCAGCCTCCAGCCTTTAAAAGGAACCCAGCAGTTTGTGCTGTTAAAGGCCATTTGTGTGTGTGTGTGTGTGTGTGTGTGTGTGTGTGTGTGTGTGTGTGTGTGTGTGTGTCCTCAGGCATGTTGCTGGGAGATAGCAGATCATGCAAAGCAAGCGCCTTTCTAGATAACAACAACCCAGTTACTCCCATATGGAAAAGATGTGTATATAAATCCTATAAAGTTTGTATCTGTCTTGTGTGAAACTTGTATGAAAAACATACAAGAGTAAAAAGAGATATAAGATCCCTTGAAAAATTATATAAATGAAACTTGTATGTTTTGGATACTTCCTAAAACAATATATGAAAGTAATGAGAAAGTGGCCACTTTCATGAGTAAATCATATAAGCCTTACATGATTCACTATATGAAGTAGGCCACATCTGATGCAAGTCTGTTATAAGTCTTTTCTATTTCTTTTCCATATGAGTAGCTGAGAAACAGACAGTGACAGCGGCAGGAAGTCACAGAAGAACATTACGTGAATGCAAGTGAAGATTTTGGATTCCACTGCAGAAATAATACTAATAATAAAAAATATAATATGTTTTTATTCCTGTATTACTGAGCTGTTTAAAGGTCATTTAAAGGTCTGTTTATAGGCTTTTTAAAGGTTCATTTGCTAATTGGCTTAGGTTTTCTTTTCTGTGTATATTAGTGTGGATATTATAGGTTATTATTGGTAGAAAAAAACAACCCCTTCCCTTTGAGTTTTAGAGAAAAAAAAGTGTTTAAGCGTCATCTGAGCAGCAAAACGGGGCCCAAGATAAAAACTGCTTTTCCGAGTATCCTGGCCAACATATGTGTTTAATCAAAACACACATATATACCTTGAAATAGTATATAAGAAACGTAGAGTGAACAAAATAAATAAAATCAGTTATTTATTTTCATTTATTTTGGTTCATCTCCTAGTTTAACTAGGAGACGTTTTATTTGTGTTTTATTTGTGTAACTTTATAATATCAGTTCTCTCTTGTAACTTTATTTCTTTTAACTCTTTGGATTTATTCAGAAAGAAGCCGGGCCTCAGCGCATATTATTTTCCTGTTATGAATCACAGTGCGTCACACTGAGCCTATGATTTAACACACAAACATAGTAAACGAGTAATCTCCAAGAGCCTGGCACACTATGTCAAAGAACTTTTACTTTACTATAAAGTAAAAAACCGTCCGTAAGAGTAGAACCATACTACCAAAGCTAAACGGCATGTTGTTCAGTTTAACTACAAATTTCCTGTAATATTCAGACTAAACAGGATTTTAAAACCCTGAAACAGATAAACTATAAACTTTCATAATCTCAACATAAAGATAATGAATCAGCTCTGATCTGGATGGCAGAGCTTCAGTAAAAGCTACCAGAGACAGGACAGACGATGGGAGCCGTGGAGAGGGAACGAGCGAGAGTGAATTAATATGAATAAAAGAAACAGCCGGCTAAGTATGCTGGGAAAAGTAAACACTGGTCCGTGTAATCACGGTAAATCTGTCTGGGGGGCCAACGGAGCAGGCTGTGCCCTCGGTCGAGGAGTCAACAAACCCCGAGAAAGAAACAGCTAACATTACTGAGAGGGGTTAAAGAGGAGAGCGTTGCAGCTTTATTCACATGAAGATCAGTGAAACACCGCCGTGTTTACCCAGTGTCTGGCTGAGTTAAACTATGTAAACTCTCGGCATATGATTCATGGAAAGAATTCAGGATCACAAATGTAAAGACGACTTTAATGGCACTTTCTGAGGTGTGCTTTGCACGATAAGTGTGTGCCCTGTGAGGCCGGCTGTATGTGGACAGTATGGTTGAGGATATTTTAGCCAGCGGCCGACATAAAACCTCCCACCGTTTGAGGCCAGATTGAAAGAACTAATGAAAGACATTCACCTAGCCAGCAGTGCCGAGATCAGCTGCCTGGCGCACGCACACACACACACACACACACACACACACACACACACACACACACACACACACACACACACACACACACACACACCAGCCGCAGATAAGTTATCAGGCCGATCGCCTGTGCGAGGCGTTTCATCACCCTGCATGAAGGATTCGTCTGTATCCTAATTTAACGGGCAGCTGTCACACCGAGTTGAATGATGTCATGTAAGCGCATCAAAGGAATCTTGTTATATGTAGAACAGAGAGGGAGTGGATATAATAGAAAACATGGGGACAAAGGTGAGGTTATGCAAGAGATTTGGATTATTTTTCATCAGTCGGTTTATGCAAAGGAAGCGAGGAGGACAATTATATTTTCTCTGTTTTCGGATGTGTTTGCCAGATGTCCAGACTTGGTTTTTTATGGCTCAGTTTTCATATTTCTGACAGACAGGACAGAGACTTTATGACAGAAAAATTCAAAACAAAACGGACTGGCAACCTGTCCCGGGTGTACCCCGCCTCCTCACCTCCTACTGCAACGCTAGTTTGATAAGCGGTTTTAAAAAAACGAAAAAAGTGGATGGATTCAAAACATTTGGGATAAACTAAGTGTCCCACTTGGTGCTGATTTGTGGATGTTCATCTGAAGTGCCGCACAGCTTTTGTGTTTCTTTGTTTCAGTGTCCAGTTTTATAAAATAAATGCACAAGTGGATATTGTTGGGAAAGGACTTTGTTTGTCATATATACTGATGTATTGAAAACAGATGTGGGTGCTGTTTATTTCGAGCAAATATTCCACTCTCATTGTGACTGTGGCCCAAAGGTTGAATTCATTTTTCTTTGAGGTTTGTTTTGTTTTTTTGCATCAGAAAATTTAGGAGGTTGACGATCACCGTTCAGCTTCGTTAAAGTATTTCATCAACCCGGGCGACCACTAGAGCACGAGGACGAGTTCAGGCCCAACTGCTAAAACTGTACGTTCATCCATACGCATAGCTTTGCCTTAAAGCAGATAAACCATGTGAGCCTGGCATGCAGTAAAAATGCAGCCGTTCTCTCAAGTTGCTCAAATAAATGGCCGAGGCAAATAATTCAGACGTTTCTTCTCTTGCTGCAGTTCAAGCGCGTCACAGTAAATCAATCTTTTGCCCTCGCAAATCTTTCATCTTGAGCTTTCATTTGAAGGACAACTTTTCTTTTTCTTTTTAACCAGAAGAAAAACCAATAGATGTGTTGAGGGAATCAACTTTATATACACGCATATTTATTTCAGCCTCCCCTTCATTTGTAACATAAGGGTAATTTTGAGTGGTAGCCAGATTACCCGCTTGCTTTAATTGCTTCCATATTTCTCGGGCTGTATGAGGTAATACCATTTATCTGGCAGAGGACTGAGAAGGAAGGGCAGCCAGCAAAGCCATTATATGTGATTAGCACTGTTTGCAGCACTGATTTGATTTGTGAATTGTCTGATTGGTGACATGCATTGTGGGAAAAGAGCAAAAATTGTTCAGCTAAAGAAATAGCAAGGTGGAAACCAGCATCGATTATTAATAATCTGCTACTGAAAAGTCTTTGAACGGCCACAGACATATTAGAGACACTTACTATAACACTCACTGGCATTACCGTGGCCTCCTGAGTCATTTTTGATCGGGACATGTCCTTCAGCATGCAAGAAAATAAAGGCGGCCTTCATTCATTGTACAATATCTCTAAAATATTGCCTAGACTTGTGTAACTAAGACAGCTAAGTCTTAGTTATCTAAGCTAATGGTTAGTTTAATCTGCAGTAGTGTGTATATGGCAACATAGGTCTTTTCTTTCACACGCATGACAAACAGAAGCTGTAGTTGCAGTTAAAACCCGACCACAGAGGACAGCAGCCATCACTGAAGGTGGTGATGGTGAGGTTTGCCAAATGGCCTGGTTCTTTTACATGTTCTACTCTATCTGAGCACTCAAAGCACATTACAGCCATGCAGACTGGAGCAGACGGGGATCAAACCACCAACCTTCCGGTTAGTAGGTGCCCTGCTCTACCACCTGAGCTACCAGCCACCCCGTGGATACTTAGATGGGTATCCGGTGATCCATCTGCTGGGACTACAGCCGATCTATTGCTGTGCTTTATTAGTTCCAGGATATATATAAATAATATCTATATTCATTTCACTTGTGTTTATTTGTTAAAGCATATAACTGACAAGGAAGTTACAGTGCTCTCTGTATTTGTGAAACACCATCCTCGCCAAATTGATGTAATATCTGACATAAGCGATGGCTGAAAATATCCTCTGAGAGTAAAGAAGGTTCGTTTGGTTGCCACAGTGGATGCACCCACATATTTTATGCCAGATGCCCTTCCTCATGTGTTTATCTGGGCTTGGGACCAGGGTTGTGTTTCCTGCTGGTCTCACAGTGGGACTCTCTCATGTGTAAGGTGAACTGGTTAACCACTACACCACAGAGCCACCTAAAGCCACCTTCTAACAATGTTGCAGCAAACACGTGTCCTACCAGTATGTTACTAACCCCTGGTTAATATCCTGAACAGCTTCTTCTTCTTCTTTTGACAATTCAAAGTTTTTCTTTGTTGTTTGAAAGACTCTGCTGTGGCATCTCTGAGCTAGAGACCTCAGCAACAGTATGCCTGAGACTGGACTGAACCCTGGGCTCGGCTGTAAAACTACGCAGTGATGTAGCCAGGCAAGGCTGCTACACTAAAGCCTCACCTCCCCAGATACATCCTGGCTAGTTTTATCAACACTGCTTGTGTGTGGCCTTACAATCTTGTGTCGATGCTCATTAAAACTACACAAAGAGCTTCACGGCAGTCTACGCGAACCTGTTTAGACATGGATCCGATGACAACCGCACAGCTAAAAATAGGAGTGCGAATACATTCAAGATGCACCGCGAATCTAATCACACAAACCACATTTGGAACACATAAGACTGCAGTGTTAGTAAGTACAGGACAGCACTGAGTACTTCCAGCCCACATTAGACACGCATACAGTGTAACATGTGTGTGAACACAAGTAGGTTGTGTTTCCACACTCATATACATCATATTCCCAGTAAGGTCCAATTCAGTCCACGTCAACACACAACAATGAAGGAAACACATACAGCAGCAGCACAATAAATGTCATTTATGTGGAAGACGATACTGATGTTACTGATGTGAAAATGATGTGCACGTCTTCTGCACGCACTGACTGGTGGGAAGTGAGGTTTGTGATTGCTGCGGCGAACATCTGCTTCCTAAGATACTTGAAATGAGCAAAGGCATTAGGTACGGGGCGAGCGGGGTGAGGAGTAAGTAAGGGAAGACTAATCTGTATTTGAAGAGGAATAACCAGAGTGCCATTACGAGGAGAGACTTGGTGTGAAGGGTCAAAGTGATTAGCACCCATCTCTGTCACGTCCTGCTGGGGAGCACAATTCAGATGTTCTGCCAGCAGAGCCACTCGCTCCTCTTTCCTCCCGCTGCCCCTCTCGTGGCCCTGCAGGCTGCACATTTCCAGCTCTTTCTAAATAGTCAAGTCCTAATATTTACTTCTTGCTTTCAAAGCCCAGGCAGAGCGGGAGCTGGGCGCAGTCGGTCCATGCGGAGGATGGAGGTGGCAGGAACTGATGCTCTCATTAATTCTACAGAGTGAAACAAACACTTGGCCTTTCGGGGCATTGTGTGACTTTTGGAAAGGGCACAGCTGGAGCAGCCCTGTGTGGAGTTTGTAGCTGTGTGTGTGTGTGAGCGTGTATTCATATCTTTAAGATAAGATAACTCTTTATTAATTCTAAACAGACTAAAGAGCAGAATTCTGAATGTGCAACCAGTAAATTAGCTCTGTGCAGCAAAGTTTATCCAATGCTGAGTAAATGATGAAGGAAGCCTTTTCTCTCGCCGCTGAACCTGCACCCCGTGAACACGCCGACTTTCTGCTGTGTGGAACGGCCCGCAGCTCGCAGATGTCTGATTAACAGCGTCTTCTCAGTCGAGGTTTGCACGTGTGATTGCGCAGCTTGTCATAAACGGTGTACAGATTTGTCATGTGTTGTGTTTATTATTACAGAACCCCTGCCTCCTCCCATCACACCATTTAACTTTGGCAAATTGAGATGAAGACGCGTGACAGATTGTTTCCTCTGGTTTTCCAGTTCCGTCATTTTCCTTTTTTCCCTCTTTTCTCCGAGGTAGAGACAGATTATTGTCAGTGAGGTCTGATAGAGCACATTCCTACACGGATCTGTTCCCCGAAGAATCTGAATTGCAATCTTCTCTCCACAGTTCACAGCTGTCCAGGTTAGGCAGCCATGCTCATGGAGACCGACGGTAGATGCTTTTGCCTGATTTTGACAGATTTCTATGTCGTGGTGCTCACACTGAAACAAGCAGCTCTGTTTGCATAAACATGGCACATTATTTCACAACATGATGTTGGTGTTCGTATAAATGACTACTTTCATGAGTGCTTTTTTCTGCAAGTTTCTCAATCGTTTGGTTAGTTAAATAAAGTTTAAGTAGTTAAATAAAGTTTAATAGTTTAAATAAAGAATGAAATCTACCATCTGATAAAATGTAATCAGCTAAAAAGCGTGTGACTTTTACTTTCTTTTCAGTTACTCGGTTTGAAATGAGAGGGAATTTACATGAGCCTCTTGTTGTGTACCTCTGAAAACCGTCAAAGTGGACTATCCCTCACGCCTTAAGTGCGTTTGACAGAAAAGACCCAGAGCACTTCACAGTGATGGATGGCCCCCTCAGCACAGGCGTCCTCACACTTCTCTTCAGCCGGCCAGCTGTGGATTAACACTACAGCCTCGACTGCTGGCCCCAAATCCTCTTTCAAAATCTTCTGCTAACTTCTGCGGTTTCCCCACCGCTGTCCTCCAAACACTGACCCTCCGTCTCCCCTTTTTGACCCGACGTCGGCCTCCGGCATTCCTCGCTGCATCACATGGCCCTCGAGCTCAGCTCGGTCTGAGAGATCCGAGTACCAGCGCAGTGCCAACATTCCAGCCTGGCGGGCGTTTTGTTGGAGGGATTTCCTGTGAGCTTTCATGCCAGCGTGGTACAATTACTGCTGCTCACCAATCACTGGCTGTGACAGTTGGACACAGGGCCAGCGGTGTTGAGGTGCCACTTTGAACTGAGTGCTCACTGGGAGGCCATGCATGCATTTTTTTTTTTACCGAGTTAATTAAAGATGTCAAACTAGATGAGCAGAGAGAACAGAAAGGAGGCATCCTGCCCTGAGAGGTCCCTCCACCACCTCTCCAATGTTTTCCTTTCCTCTCAAAGGTCACTTTTTCTTATCAGTCTGATTGTCTGAAGATGTGCCGCAGTTCGACCACACAAGACTCACATTAGTTTTAAATTAGATCATGTTTTAGCAAAGATTAAATCAGCCCAACTTCTCAACGAGGTGCAGCTGCGTGTCCAGCTCTATTTTGGCTCGAACACTTGAGGGTGCTTTGATGAGGACCCTGGAATGAATCTCGGAATCATTCATCCTTGCAATATCTCACAGATACGCCTTTGGTCTATCTGATCGTCTTTGCCAGACTTTTAATCGGTGTGTTTACATTCTTAACTCTGGCAGTGTTTTGGATGTGCGCTGGTGCGAGTGTGGTTTTCAGGAATGGAAATTGTTAAAGGTTGTTGCTTTTGCATATGTCCTTTGAGCTGTCTCTGTCACACACTCTCACATATGTGCACACTTTCAGTGGGCTGGTTTCTATTGGGGTGAAGGTCAAAGCACAGATGCTACTTGAACCGCTTTAATAAAAGCTGATTAACAGAGGACTGGAGACCATTTCAAATGCATCTAAAAGCAGAAATCTTGATATCAGTACTCCCTTATGCCATCCTCAGTCTGGAACGTAGAGTCGGTCAGTTTTTTTCCATTGATCCTGAATTCTCCTTTAGTCTTTCAGCTGTTGCTGTGTCAGTGTGCATTTGTTCAATTTGTAAAATTAGATTCAAACATCTGCGCCTCAAACCTTGGCAACGAATATCATTCCTGCTTAACTACAAGTGAGTGATTTTTGCCGAAGGTAAATAGATTCCGAGAAGAAGAAGAAGGTCGGAAATCTTCTTTGGGCCGTAATCCTGGAAAGTGGCAAAACCTCAATTGCTCTCAGATTTGTCCTTCTGTCTGCCAAACAAGACCAGGGGTGCTGAAGCACTTCAGCTGTGGCAGCACAGGGACAAGAGAAACCAATTATCTGCAACGACACTTTTCATCACGAGTTTAACCTTATGGTTGGAGGGAGAAATTATCTGTCTGAGCGGCTGCCAGTCAGCGTAAAAGAGAAGTTTTGGCCTTGAAGCTGAGAGGGGCACATGAGATGGTCCCCACATGAAAGACCCTGCATGGCTTTGTGCTTTAATCACTGCTGGCCCTGGCTGGGAGGAACCATGTCTGCACATTTGGAATCTCGAGCTGCATCTTTGTTTGTTTATTTCTTATATTCCATTTGATAGATGACAATCAGCTGCTTTCAGTGTCGTCTGCTCTTCATACTCTGTCTGTCTGAAGCTGAAACTGGACTAAAACAACCCGCAGACGATCTCTCGGTCTTCTGTTATTAGAATGGCGCTGATGCTTTCAGTGGCCACGGAAGAAATTCCACATTAGCACTTGTTTACTTTTAGATGCTGCTCTAACTGCCATAGTCCTTCTGCCAGAATCAATTACCACCTTCAGAGCTGCAGCTGCTCTTAATAAAAGCTCAGTGAGTCAGAAAACACCTTGGTTCTACATGGAGCGATATGCCAGGGAATCAAACTAGCATACTTCCTCCTTCTCTGCATGCCAGAGCAATGTGTTTGAGCAGCCATCCCTAACACAAATGATTTATTATGAGTACCTATGCACCAGTCTCCCCGCCTGACCTCATATACAGACCAGAGGACGATGTTATTTCTAGGGTTTAAAAATTGAACGTTAGTCTTCAGGTCATGAAGAAACTCCTATGAGGAGAATCTTTGCTCTGAATCTTTCCACTTTCTCGTGTACGTCTCTGCGTGTTTCTCTTGTAGTTATTTGTGCTCAGCCGTTTTCTTTCTTTAAACGCTCTACTGACCTTGCACTTTCCTTGTTTCCCTCAGGCCTGGGTTGCTGCAGCTTGTCTGGTGCTACTTGCCTCCATGGGGCCATGATCATTTCCTGTGCACCCCTCTGCCCTTTCTCTTGCTTACAGTGGCTCTAATCCCTCTGGCTGCGCTCTGCCTGCCTGCAGCCTGCCAGCAGTGGGAAGCATTACTTTTAAAATGGAAATTATTACCTTATGATTGTTGCTTCACTTGTGTTTCACCAAAAACTATGAAAAAAAAGAAGCAAATCTTAAGTGACTTTGGTCAGAGCCCTCTAAGATACTAAACATTTTGTATTAAAATTAGTAAGAAAATAATATGAAAAAACACAATTTTCATGCTATTAAAATGCTTTAATAATCCATCAGTTACATTTATTTGTATTTATTTACTGTAAACACAAGGAAGTTGACACCACCAACAAAGAGTGACAATGAGTAAATATTAATGTAGGTACACACAGTGTGGTTGAATGTATTAGGACAAAATGTTATTATTCTTTTCTCTAAACTTACATTTATTTGCTATACAACACCCAGAGTAGCTAATTAAATGATCATCTGAGGAGTCAAACAGTAGTAGACATTGCGTACAGTACAAATGTATATATATGTGTAACACAGTCCACTGCTTTGACAAAACGTTGACATTCCGTGTGATATCAAAGCCGAGCTCCGTGTTGCTCCGTGACTCAGAGTGGACATCCTGGAACAGACTGGCTGACTTGCCGCGGTGAGGAGAAGCGAGCTTTGGAGAAGAGTTTAGCGGTTACATGGAAAATGGGTTATTTCTGACTCTTGAAATAAATAACACACACACACACACACACACACTGCGTGAAGCAGTGCTTCTTAAAACACGCAGAACAGATAAACGTGTAGCTCACGTTTTATCCAAATTGAAATGCATATGTCGTCCACAGAAGCCAGAAATGAATGAGCGCGCCTGGGCCAGCGCTCAGCGCGGCTCACTCGAAAAGTGGCTGCTTACAATTACAATTAGATGTTACATGACTGTGGCGATAAATATGTTGAAACAGAAATAGCTACCAGCATACCATAGCCAGTTTTTGAACTACGAAATCCTGATTTGTGCTGCGTTGTCTCCACTTTCATATGTTCAGCTCTTGATTGGGAGCTGCTCATTAAAAGCTCATAAGGTAGAAATAATCTTTCTGCAAGCCATTGTCCCAGTTATGGTGAGAAACTGTTATTGTTAAGCAACAGCTGGATGCAATAAAATCCAGAACACACCACCTGCATGCACAGCCCTACACCTCCATAACTTATTTGATCTATTTAGACGAACAACAGTTAGCTTATCGTATTAAAATAAGCAGCATATTCCAACGTTACTGATGCTACTGAGATTACTTGCTTTTCCACATGCTAATGGAAACAAGTCCACACACTTCTGGGAATAAAAAGTCGTGATCGATGCCAGAAACTCACACTGGGCCGAAGGGGAAGTAGAAAGAAAGGCTGCTTGAATCCTATTCGGTTCAGTATCCATGTGGAAGTGTGGAATAGGATGTCATACCGGGACACAGAGGAGCATGTTCACTTCCCTCGGGTGTGTTTAAACCCTACATGTGCTTGTAATCATCAAAATGACAAACATCAGTAGAGATAACACGCAGCTTCGTGTGTTTGCTCATGTATGTTCTCTGTGTGATGCAAAGTGTCCAGATGCTCCTATAATTGCAGCACACCCTCTTTTTTTTTTGGTCTTAACATTAAATACCATCATCCTTTAATTTGTGGAGCACTTTGAAAGAGAAAAAGAATAGTTTCAGCTCAAAAGTCATTAGAGTATTCTGTAACACAGAAGCTTGAGCTGTGGGCCACTGCTGACACTGTCATCTCACTGGAGGGCCACTTTAGCGTTCAGGTAGTACAAAAAAAACAAGAAAAAACCCAAAAATATTTTTTTGTTTTTATTTAAAATATTATATAACAAGACAAAACTCCAAAAATTCGGATTTAACAAAATCAAAATGGAGACATAAGTGTAGTCATGAGTTTCTCACACTGAACTAACACAGACAATCCCTCAGCATGTTTGTGCTCTCCGCTCATATCGTCTTCATATTAAATCATTTTTTGCTTTTTAAAGAATTGATTTTAACATTGCATTCAACAGCAAACAGAAAAAGTAGCTTCAAGGGTCAAATTGCGTTTTATTTTTTCATGTCGGACCGCAAGTAGGGGTGACGTGGGCCGCAAGTGGCCCCCGGGCCGCGAGTTTGAGACCTCTGCCTCTATGTTATCTGTATAAGCTGTGTCTTAAAGCCTTATACAGATAACAGTGGGAATGTTTCATGGCCAATCACTGATTAAAAATATTGATTGGAAAAAAATCAATGACTGATCCGCTTTGGTTTGGCATCTTTGACTCTGACTTTTTTAAACTGACTTTTCAAGCATGAATTAAGCAGTGATGTCGTTCGGGTTAAACTGACTGTATTATTACAGAGGGAGACATCCAGCAAGAGTTTTGAATTTGATAGTTTAATATGATATGAAAAATGACAGACAAATATTCTGTTAATTTTCTAATTATTTCAGTGTTTAGAATAAGCAATTTGAAAGTATTTATATATATTTACTTGATGAAATTAATGCAGTGCATTCGTTCACATTTGCGCTTTAACACGTGCAGTCACATTCTGCTTTGAGTAATGTTTCTGTCCGGTATATATGTTGTGCAATTACTTTGTTAGAAAAATATTTTTAGGATTACATCTACTCCTTCTCATGTTCAAGGTTTACACGTGCGCAGAATTTTCAGACAGATGGATGCCAGCAACGTTGAGGCAGAGCACAGCGGCGCTAAGCACAAGCCTTACTGGGTGAAGCGGGTCCGACTGGCAATTGTCAAACTAACTTACATCCTTCTGTGTGCTTATCTGATAAATTAGCACAACGCAAACACGCAAAGTCCTCGATCGATCAGTCACTGTCACCTGAGCTGAACTGGACCCAGTTTCACTCTATAATAGACATCAGTAACAAACTGTATTTGTTACTGATGCACCGCTGTAGTGATTTACTGTTAACAAACAATGACTCATTAGTAATGCTCTATTCCATGTTAGCCTGTGTGTGTGTGTGTGTGTGTGCAGCGCTTTGCTGTTAAACTCTGAGCATAAATCATTCTGCACTGCTCGAGCATCCAGGTAACAATAAGCAGAGCACATTCTGAGTAGAGGGGTTTGTTTTCGAAAAGATTTGAAAGACAAATCATCCCCCCCCCCCCAAAAAACAAATGAGTTCAACTCGGAGGCATACAAGCTCCGAGCTTTAGTTGAAGCGATTACTGAACACTGAATTCGCAAGATTATGAGATCGGTTATTAAGCATATGCATGAATGAACAAAGATACGTTCTGTTCTGCGCCTTTACCGAATCGCGGTGCAAAAGTTCAGTGCAAAGCTGCAACTTGCTGCTGTGCACCGGTGCTTGCTGTTTATGTGTTTCTCTGTGCTTGCGGGGTTGCATTCTGTAACCCGCTTTCCCCCTTTGAATGGAAAATGACCTGAATAATGAGAAGTGGATGTTGAGACACACTCTACTGACAGACAGTCATTCAAAAAGATGTGTTTGCTTGCTTGAAAAAGGCAACAATGAAAATTTGGTCATCAACTCAGGTAAACATTATTAGCAGTCTCTGATAGCAACCACAGCCATACACAGAGTCTAAGTTATGGCTTTGATGTTTCTCATACTGTCATAAACATTTATACTTCAATTAAAACCATATTTCATTTCTCACACAAGCTGTTTATGAGTCATTATACACCCAAGGCATGCAATCTTTTGAATCTCACCCTCTATTTGTAATGACAGCTAGACACAGCAGAGAAGAAAGATGGATCAAATATTTACTCTCTCCATTGTTTTTCTGCTGGCCTCTCCTGTTTCACATGCTGAGGTATCCAATAGCTGTAAACAGATTCATCTGAAGAATCATTAACAAATGGAATTTGGCAGGTTTCCTTTGTGTTTAGTCCCCTATTATAATGAAAGCAGAGAGCGTTGGCAGTCTGGAAGACGTTTCAAATAAAGTGATACTCGATGTTTTGATTATAGTCATGTGAATCATATTTAGATATCCAGGGTATCACTGCAGGATAGCAGCACTCAGCACAAGAACAGTTATTATAATCCATGCTGTTCAATCAAAGCGGTTTTCAAAGTGCTGCCGAAGGGTTTTCAAGAATGATTAGGGGGTTGCTGAACGTTGTCTACCAAACTCTACAGCTGATAAGCCAGACCTCTGGTATTCAGCTATAAACACTCATCTTTCATTTCTATGGCAACAAACAAACAAACCACCGATTCAAAATCTCACGTCACACAGAGAAGCCATCACTCACACACTCGCACACTGTGTGGTTACAAACTTTACTACCTGTGAGGAATTATCGGATTTTTTAACAGCAGGAAGGTGAAATAACAGTTTTTTAAAAAGAACTTCAGACCACACAGCAAGACTAGTTTGTCCAGTTTTGATATATGTAAATATAACAACTGAGCGGTGAAATAGGTGAGCTAGCTGCCCTTACGCACTCTTATTAAAGAAAGGGACTATTGTTACTGAAGTATCATGTTTTTGGCTTTGAAATCTGACCGATGCTGCATCAGCACCATAGACTGTATATAAAGGATGGATGTGGCCACAGTGACACAAGTTATTGGTTTGGACTCTTCATTGTGAATACACAACATTACTCCTCAGGCCATATTAGAAGTTTTGAGCCAGATATCCGATGTGAGTGGAAGCCTAATATATCAGCTAACACACGCAAACTGTAAACTGTACAGGGGTATTGGCACAGACACCTGCTAATTATGGCTACGTAATGATAAAACGCAACACTCGACAAAAAAGAAACACAAACTTCTTGTAAGGTTTGCACACAGCGGACCATTATTAGTCGAATGGTTCTCCGTGTTCCTAAAAGGAGGAACACTACAAGTCCAGTTCAGTGACTGCAATTCGCAAAAACCGAATAGCTGTCCTGTAGGGGTGCAACGATACTCGTATCGATATTGAACCATTCGATACAGTGCTTTCGGTTCGGTAGGCATATGTATCGAACAATACAAAATTTTTTATTTATTTTATCAACTTTTCTTCTGACGATGCTGTCTGTGTTGAGCGCTCAGTGGATCTGCGCTCGACAGTGCAGCCTAGGCGGAGTAGTCGAACGCAGATTCACTGAGCGCAGGGCAAGCTAGCGAGACAGAAGTTAAGCTCTCCTTGCAACATGGCAAATTGAACCTCCCCCACCCTCATTCAGATCTGGCGTTTGGAATTATTTTGGTCTTCATGTGACGTATGACCCTGAAGGTAAGCGCGTCATGGACTAAAGTAAAACAGTATGTCGGACGTGCCACGCAATGCTCAATTACATTGGTGGGAACTAGTGCATTAGCGCAGTTAGCTCGTTAACATGTTGGCCGTCCAGCCCCACGCACGGGGCGATCCGCGGTAGCTTGTTAACGGAGATTTGCCGTGTTGTGGCGTTAACGTCATTTTAACGAGATTAACGCTGACAGCACTAGTGGGAACACAACGAATATGACTGCACATTTACTCCGACATCATCCTAGTGCAAAGACAAGTGGAAGCAGGCAAAAACAACAAGCACGCATGCTACAAACTTTACCCGAGTCATTTAGACAGCCGTTAGCACATGATTCTCCTTATGGGGACCTGATATGTTTAATATGCTGCTGAGAATATAGCCCAGAAGAAGCGTATAGTATAGCTTTTATTTTGGAAAGAGCCATTTCTCTGTAATAAACTCTCTTTTCCAAAGATGAGTGATTTCTCAATCAGATATATATATATATATATATAATTTTATTACTTTGTTGTTTCAGCAACATTAAATTTTAAAACTGTACTTTTCAGTTAAAATATATATTTATGATTTTAATAAATGACAAATTAAAAAGGCATGAACATTTTTTTGTATTGAAAAAATATCGAACCGTGACACCAAAGTATCGAACCGAACCGAACCGTGAATTTTGTGTATCATTGCACCCCTACTGTCCTGCTAAGCCTTATCTTGCCACAACCTAAAGTCAATATCAAGTCCATCCAGTTCCCACTGAGGCTGCTCACTTGTTTATCTAGTATAACTGTCCTGCCTCGAGAGGCCACGGGAAGGACTGCACTTTTTAAAACTTTCACATCAGCACTTTCAACCTAACAGGTTACTGCTTGACCAAAACCAGTAATTATAGTTTTTTCAGTTCAAAGCATTCCTCAGTTCCTCAGGCACTCATGTTTAGTTTCAAATGACCAAGATAAGAAGGGTGAAAGCTTGAGGCTTTGCAATTACACTTCATTAACCAATCAGTTAGTGAAGTCTGAGTGTGAAGCCATCTTTGATATACATGCTCTGAGTTTGTCCCTTAACTATTCACCTATTTTAATGTTTGTAATCATTCTAGGTTTCAATCACTGATTTTGATATATTTTTAATATCACAATAACATCTGTGTGCTTTCAGTGCAACACTTTGATATTAATGATTTATTCTATGTCAGCATGAACATCTACTCCTGATCCCAACAATTAAAAACATGAAAAACATGTCGTCACTGAATATGTTTAATGAGAATGAAAATACTATAATACTACTAATAATAAATAATGATACTTGGAACAAAAGCACAGCGTCAAAACTAATAACCATAATAATGAAGATGACGATAATGAAAGTGAGGCAGACATGAAAGGGAAAGTAAAGTCTGTTTCTCTGCCCGAGGTCTCTGCTTTAATAAACTCAGTCAGGACTCTGTGAGCAGCGTAATAAATCTGCATCTCCTCGCTCCAATCCTACCTTCCCTCCTCTGACAACATGCGGAGAAAGCGGCCACGGGGTATTTAGTTTCTCTTGAAATCCCCAAACCAAAGCACTGATGAGGACCTGAGATGTAGTGCTCACTAGGGAACAAAGAGATTTTATTGGAGGCCGTCCCTGCAGGGAGTTTCTGGCCATTATAGAAGCTGAGCTGTCTCTGCTGCTCCCTGTTGTTGTGGGATTACGGGGTGAAGGCCAATCTGACCTACTGGAGTGAGCTGCGGAGGTCAGGCAGGTCTGTGGTGATGGCCCCTGCCCCCAAAAGCATTCCTCTGCAGCACACTGGTCACTGATAAATGCAAATACAGACAATAGGTTCAATCCCCTGGCATGATACAAGCCGGCACAGCTGACATCTTGGAGCTGGAAGCAATAATTTCAGGCAATTTGAAGTCAAAATGTTGATGAATCAGCCGTCGTTCTGTGCATGAAACCTTTTATATTTGCTTTGCTAAACATGCCTGAACAGTCTTTCTTGGGAGAAGTCCTGTGGTCCTCTTGATATGTTTTTATTTCTCCAGAAACAGCTGCAGCAGTGGTTTCATTATAATAATACGGGAGGAAATGTGAGATTAACACGAACAGCAACAATCACAGACGACAAAGAAAAGAGCAACACCTGCAGAAAAAAATCTCACAGCCTTCATTTCAGCCACCGCTGCTGCTGTCACTGCGCCATTCACATCGTTTGCTGTTTCTCACCTGAAGCAGTTCCAGTTAATACTTTTGTCAACAACCGAGTGTTTTCACAAAGATGTAATTTGTCTCTGCAGCTTCTGAATTGTCCGAATTTGCTTTCCTTTTTGTGTTAAAGCCTTTTTTATGACTTTCCATTTGTTATATCACTTATTAGCAGAGAACTGTTGGGCTCTGTGAGTCAGAACACCCAGAACTGACAATTAGGAAGGATTTGTTTATCCTGCTGTGATCAGAGGACAGGGTCATATGACGGCAATGCTTCACTCTCAAAACAGAGATAAACTGAAACTGTCAGCATCTGCCAGCAGGTGTTTAAGTCCATCGGACAGAAGGGTCAAACATTTTGCTGATCTCCGATCTTCTATTGTCTGACATCAGCATGCATTTCTTCTTCCTGAATGTGATCCAAAGCTGCGAGTCAAAGTCCGCCCAGTCCAGCGTGAACGCAGCCAGTCTGTGTTACTAAGCTCAGCTCTGGTATGTGAACCAGATTATCTCCACACACTTTGCTTTATCTTCTTCTTTCTCACCCTTTTTCCCCTCCATGTCTAACCTGTGGTTTAAGGTGCATCAAGAACTTGGGAAAACTGATGAGAAAGAGTTGCTGGCCAAGAGAATTTCACTTGCATAAACTCTGTGAATTTTTACAAAGCGCTTTACTGGTCCCCCGTGAACTAAAAATCACAGAAACTGGCTCAAATCATAAAACCCAGCACGGTTCCATATGAGGGAGCGGTTTCCCAGGCATGTTTGCTTGGCCTGCGGTGCCCACCATGCTAGATTTTCACTCAGTGCTTAATTGTTACTCTTCCCCAAAGCTGTTGATCCTCTTGATAGTCCTGTTGTGATGTGCTGTGTTGTGCTATCTGGTGTCCCTGTGGGGGAGCTGCTGCTATCAGGGTTCAGACCCACTGCCCGAGGCGCCCTGCAGGAGTTAATCTGCGCACAGATACAAGCAGTCAGTGTTTTCTAAGCAAATTTACAGGTCCTAATTACACACTCCAAATGATGTGTTATAAATCACATTGCAGTAATAAAGGTGGTGCATACATGCTACCTCGCAGAGTTTGACTCGTCTCTGTGGCTTATTTCTCTGTTTATTTTTCAGAGCAACGCTGCGTTATAATTTCATGGTGTAATTGCAATCTTGCTACAGTGTTGATGGAGATATAAGCGGTTTTTTCCCCGTGAATTAAAAAGCTCGATAAATACACAGTTGAAAATGGAGAGACAAAGATTTATTGTACCAATAAAACTAATACTATTCTAGCAGCATTGTAACATACGCATGCTAACATCCAGGAAAAATGTTTTTGTTCATCATAGTTTGGCATGCTAATGTTAAAAATGAAGTCTGCTAACAGCTACAGTCCGCTGTGTCGGTACGCCCATCAATCAAGCGCCCCACCCCGTGCTCCCGAACTTACAACAGGCCTTACAATATCAAATAAATGAGTACAGTTGATATGAAAGAAGGCAAGGGAGCACTAACCACAGACTGTGGCGTGTGACAGTCGTGATGACAGTGCAGGATCAACTCAATAAAGACCCCTGTCATGCAGACTGGTCCTTGGGCGGCAATCTGGCAACCACCGTTGGTGAGGAAAACAAGTATTCCTCCACAGCCACGCAGTCGGATCAGTTTATTGCTGGGGAAAAACATGCAACCAGTGGTGGTCACATCCAATATGGTGGAGAGGTTGTGAGCAATGTGCACACGACATCATGTGAGAAATCTCAGTCCAAACCATTTTTGTTCCAGACTACAACACGCACTTTTAACACAGGGGACCTTTATGGAGCCTCAAGTGGAGACTGCAGGAACTGCAGTTTTTGCTTATTGGATCTGGCTTTGTTTTTCAGTCCCAGAGGTTAAAGTACTGCATAATAGAGACTGATGGAATTGTCATTAACTGTGTGTGTTTAGGCATAAACAGTGTTTAACAATGAATCAAACTCAAAAAATGACTTAATAATGGTGCTAAATGAAATGTTAAATTACTGCCACTTTCATCCAGAGAACATGTATATTTGTACCAAACAGCACAGCAATCCATCCTATAATTGTTCAGGGATTTTAATAAAACAAAATAAGAGTGGATGGCCAATCCAGTAGAATTCCTCCGCTAGGAAATTTCAATATCTGCAACAAATTTCATGGTAATGCATGATGAGATATTTCAATCTGGAACAAAGTGGTGAAAAGAGCAACGCCGCCAACCAATTTCTAGATTCATACGTGGGTCCGATTCAGTCAAAACAACATCTTATCACGCATGACATGATGATCCAAGTTTCCACAAATGTTTCTTGTAATTGAAGGCATGAAGTTGTCTGTTTCTATTGAAGTCATAGTTTGAATATCCTCTCCCTGCTGATATATTTGGCTCGAGGGAGCAGTTTGTGCAGCATCTAAAAAATTGCTCCTGTTATTTCTCACGGCAGTCGTCAGAGTGAGCAAAATGATTCAGCTCGTAAAGCTGCAAAGACAAGATAAGCCGGATTTTTCTACACTCAAATCACCTGATGCAACATCATCAAACTAAGGAAGTCTCTCTTTTCGTCTTCTCTCTTTGTACCAATCAAAGATGAGTGAAACCATGTCTGAGGATAACAAACAGGGAGAATCCCTCTGCTTAGATACACTGCAAGAAGTTCCACCATGATGAAAACCGTTGGCCAGGCAGGAGTTTGGTTTCAGGTTAGACCCTGGACACATGCTGCCAAGAGCTGAATGGCCTGTAGCCCTCCTCTAGAGGCATGGGGTCAGGGGGCAGCTGGCCTCCTGATATCCCTCCTTGACCTCTGGAGCACCACATGGCTTCTTTGTACCTTGGCCATCAGCTCCACGAGACTGGTCAGAGACGCATATATCACAGGTGTCATTTGCAGACCGATAGATAGACGAGCAGTCAAACACTCAGTCAACCACCTTCTTCGGTTTGCAACTTTGTTTCTTCTCAGCTCCTGTGACCCTCAGCAGGGTTGCCCTGACTTAACCGACTCTTTCTTTGAAGCCTCAGGGGACCAGGCTGTAAGTTAGGCTTTATTACAGGGAAATGGATGGGACGGGTACCTGCTGTGGCCTGTCGTTAGCCCCAAGACAGTCTTATCAGTTTAGACTCTATGTGGCCTCTTTAGCTACTGTGGATTACATTTGCAGCCGCTCCTGTGTGCCTCTGTACCCCACGCTGCAGCCAACCCTCCCCTGCTGCTGGTCGGAGGAATCTACAGAAGCATCTTCACAATGTCTCCCCGTGAAGCGAAGCAGGAGAGCTGCGTGGGATTATCTAGTCTCATTCAGGAGTTATTTGTAAGCTCTCAGCAAGAGATGTCGCCCTTAAGTGTTATTCATCCCGTAACGTCTTTGCCACGACTTTACAGGAAACAGATTAACTGCAGTAATGGAGGCTTTGATTGGACGTTCTGTGAAAGTGAGCAAAGCAGAGCGCTCTTTACTGCGTTTCAGTGAGCGCTTTGAAGACGTTTTATATGGAAACACATTGAAATGTCTGAGAGTCATGCACTGAACATTCAGCAAAAATCTGTTAACAAGCCTCCTCTATTGCGTCTTAACTGATGTGAAAGTTTAATAAAAAACGGTCTAAGACTGCAAAGCCAACAGAGAATGTATCCTGAAGGATGTCAGCAAACACAATGAATATGCTTATTTTTCGAGGGAGCTGATAGACTTGATTTTCCCACAATGCAATGCGCAACAGAAGAAAAGAGGATCCTCACAGCTGGAAACCATTTTAAACAAACTTGGACAATAGTGAGACAGCTCCAGGAACATCTCCGAAGAAAAAAAATCCCAAATATAAAATTGCATCGTGCTTTTCTTTGGTGTCTCTCCAGATTTGAACAGAGTCCAACCAAGTTGAGTTTAAGGATTGTTAAGAGCATTTAATACCACAGAGAAGATCATTCGAATGGACACGTTTACTGACATTTGTATCACAACTTTCTCAGTACTTCCATGTACTTCTAGCAGTGCAGGTAAACTGAATAGTAGATGTCTGAGTGTTCAGTGTCCCAATATTTTCAGTTTTCGTTCAGTACATTCTTGTATGTTGTTTCATTTATATATTAATAGCTGTTATTTTTCATTAAACTTCGATCAGTGCTTTCAGAGATTTATGAACCAACTTTCAAAAGACTTTATTTTAAATTACTGTCAACATTACGACCTAATTTGCACGTCACAGTGTCAGCACAACGTGTGCAAAAGGCCGTTTTCACATATCACCGCGCTGTAAACACGGCTGTAATTAATATCATTAATTATGGCCTCACGCTAAAATGGTTTTCACACACGAGCACAATTAAAGCGATCGATCACACCTGTGTTTATCCTACTATGGTATGTCAAAATGGCTGCCACATAAAGGGCCTATTGGGTCACAGCGCTGCAGTTGCACCCAAAATGGCTGCCAGCACATGGCGAGCGCGGAGCTTTTCTGTGGCGCTCACGTTTCTGCCGTTCTTCCGCAAATGCTTTGTTTCTGACATCGTCTTTTTTGGCCTGGAAAAGAGCTACAACAGACTTTGCTAATCGTTTCCAGCATGGAAAAAAACATCCTACTAATGACCATAAAGCAGTATCCTATGAAGTCAAAGCCACGGATGCGTGAAACTGCGGTGCCTGTTTCTTTGTAGGAGGGCAGAGCATCAGATTTCAAAACATTTTTGCCTTTGCAGACATTTAACAGCTCCAGAATTCCCATTTGGTGTCAATGTTCAGCTCATTCCCACGGAGACAAAACGAGCTGGTGGGATAGTAAACGTCTTGGGTTTTATCTGTTCTGGTTCATTTTTCTTGCGATCTCTTTCTGGACAACAGACATATATGTTTCTGTTTGTTTGTCGAGGCTTTCTTTTTCTCTTTTTCCATTTTTGTAAGAAGCTTCCTTTGAGAAAATGCTGAGATGCTTTTCTCTGACTAAAGGAATGACTGCTAAACACAGCCTGTCAGAATGACTGGTGGGGAGCTGCTGGCTAATAGCCACCAGAGCTGGGAGCTACTGTGCTTAATGTCTGCTCATCATCTTTTCCTCACAACTGCTTATCGTACTAGCCAAGCTGCGAAATTCAACATCCACGAGACGCTGAATATGAGAGCAAAACTGCAAATATGGCAACATAGTAACCAAATCACAGCAAAAACGCTTTGTTTTTGTTGGGAGTCTTTAAAGGTTGACTTGCCTCAGTGTAGCCTCTTCAGCCTGTGACCAATAGTGGTCTTGTCAGAAAGTTTTATTAGATCTGGAGATATAATGATTCATGCATGAAATTTACTGCTCAACCACACAGAGTAGAAACAATTCCAGATCCTTGTACTCATTTACTAGCAATTAAGCTGCCAAGTCTACTGGCACGGACCCCAAATCCAAGCACGAGCTGTCAGCTTGCTGACGAATAACTGTTTGAATGAGATCTTCCGTAATTAGTGCAATCCAACCCCAAAAAGATTGCAAGGAAACACACTTCGCACTCAGCTGAAACCCAGAAATCTCATTTGGTTGCAGTTTGCTTGTTATAAACAGCTGTCAATCAACTGTGTAACAAAAGGTTTTTGAGGTAGTCGGTTCTAAACATTTTCAGCTCATCTTGTACTGAAAATAAAAATAAAAACAGTCGTCCAAGTACTGCGTGTACTCACTTCAGGGGAATGTGGACATCGTTTTAGCTAACTTGAGGTTTAGGCTGCATCAAACAGTCCGTTTTTTTCCATCACAGCTTAATGATTCTCACCTGTTTGTGAACACGGATCAGCAGATCACTGTGAACTGTTATATGTGATAAGTGACCTGCTGTCCTTTTAAGTAAGCCACAAGATGACTGCGAGCAACACCACCCATCCAAATTCAGCCTGTAGGAGTATAAATACGAGTTCTTGCATTAGAGCTCATCCAAATTTAATATTTCATTCTGGGAAAAAGTGAAGTTTCTGGTGCTGGTGTGCATTAAATTTGGCATTTTTAATGAATTTTTAATGTATAATTCACTTTTAATCGTATTTATTTACAGCTAACTCACAGCAACAGTCAAGTCAAGGCCCTTCATAGTGTGCGAGCAAACGCTCGGCAACAGAAAGAAAGGTAGGAAGGAAGAACTCTCCTTTAACAGGAAGAAGCCTGCAGCAGAACCAGGCTCAGGGCAGCTCAGCTACCAACCACGAGCAGGTCAGGGTGACAGGAACAAGGGTTGTATTCTTGTTTACAAGAATATTTTAAGGCAGTACTCATAGACCTGTTCTACCGTGACCCCTGAGGATCAGCTGCACTGGCATTCCTGGGAATCTTTGTCTTGATTTTTCCATTTGTGAGTGCTCTGCATTAGACATGATTTCATCCTGTTCCCAGAGAAATTCTTTTCTGAGCAGAGAATAACGTCCAGAAACTACAAACAAATGAACCCAAGCTGTTTAAAAAAAATAAAACTTGCATGAAAGAAAGAAATGTGGACTCAGTTTAATTTCATTTGTATATTATATTTGTATTGCCAATTCACAACAGTCACCTCAACAATAACGCAGCCCTCCATGAATCAGAATCAGGCTCGTGGGAGGCAACTATCCACTGTAACTGGTCGGGGTGAGGTGAAAGAGACAAGGAAGCCTAAAGAGACTCGGTCCTACTCTAATGGCTTATCATGTTCTTGTTTTTCTACCTAAAGTCTCAGTTTATTCCCGAGCTGCACGCTGAATTAAACTGCATCAGTGAGCGAGACGGGACAAGGATGACATTGTGCAGGTGTTTCACCTTCTCTGCTCCGAGTTTGAAACATCCCACCGCACGTGCACGCAGTCATACGCATGTCTGAGCCGTGTGGCTCTTCCGCTAAATGCTCCCACTGTCCTGCCCTGGAAGGACTGAGGCACTGCGGCTCGAGACTAAAATAAAAATCAGCTCTTTCTCCACTGACCGCAGGAGAAACCACAGGGCTTTTTGCATGCTGTATAAATGTTTTGACACAGGGTGGCCAACAGGCCTTCTCCTCTCGCGCTTATTAAAACTGTAATCTTCCCTCACTAAACATGTATAACGATGAGCACCTTGAGGTAACGAGGATGGAATTATTTGTTTATTTGACTCCTAGCGCTGAATGTGTGGCGGAAAGCCCTGTCACTGCTCCGGAGCTATTGAAAAGGAGGCTGCAGATTCAAAATATAGTACTGACCTCATATTTGACTTGCGCTGACCAGAAGCAGGCACACAAATCATGGCCTGAACCAAGTCAACAAACGGATATCTGGGTTTATTTATGTCCTACTGTGTAGCGTTTTATGGACAACCCGACCTCACTGTCATCGCTATCTTTTTTAAGAAATGAGTGACGGGCTGGATGCAGAAAGATAAGACTGATATAATCAGGAGGTGATTTGTATGGGTGAAACGCTGCCTGAACTCAGACGTGCTTTGGCCCCTGCGTGCCCCGGGGGCGTGTTGGCTCTTTGATGTCCCACACGCCTTCTATTTGCCTTGGTGGGTGGGAAACACAAAACCAGAGCAGGGCCAGGCTAGGTTTGGAGCAAAAACACTGAGACGCTGTCAGGGATCGAATTTGATGGACGCTTTGTAGCAGTTATTTTTTGAAGCATACCTTTAAAATTACAGGATTTTGCGTGATCGCGCTGCCTGCCGCAAATTTCGACTAAAAAATTCCAAACAAGCGAGCCATTCATTAAAGTATGTTCACCTTTGAATGGTGCTGCTGTACCCTGATGACCCTGTGAAATCAGCCCTTTAAATATTTAATGTAAATGAGTATGTACTATTATCAATATGAAAGTATTTTGGGATAAGTACAGGAAAAAGTTTTAAAAAGTAAAACGTCTCCAGACAAAGAAAACATAGCAGACTTGAATTGAAGGATTTTTCATTATGTCTTTAAAGTCTTTAAAAAAATACTTCACTGAAGCAATATCCTCATAATCCAGATTTCTTAAAGTTCACAAGACCCTGCCTGTTTCCCTGGTTAAAATCTGCCTGTCAGTCATCCGTTATTTATGGAGCCCGTGACCTGTGTGCTGGATAATTAATAATAGTCTAATTCATCCTTGTCCAAATGTACGTGGTCTGCTCTGAAGGAGGACACAGTACAGCTCAGCCCAGAAAATCTCCTGTGATTTAAAGCTGCCCGACTCCGAGTGCAGCCTGCGGCTCTGTGCGGATGGAGGAAGCAGGAGCAGAGCAGCCTGTAGAGCTCCGCCTGGAATAATGACTCCATCACTTTTCTGCCACAGGTAGAGTGAGCTGTCACGGGACACGTGTGACATTTCTGTGGCAGGTGGGGCGCGCATTCCCGTCATTTGGGATGATGCAGGTACAGGACATGCAGAAGCCACCTTTTCATAACTTTTGCATAAATGGTGCAAAAATTAGTTCATGCACTGCGTCACACCCACCCACATTCTCCACCCATCTCAATGTACAGTTTATGTAAGCTGCAAAATCTCCCCTCTCTGATGCTACAGCTGCCCATATATACTATAAAAAGGTGACTATGACTATTTCTCCAGCCAAGAGTTAACTGATATGGTTCAAGGGTATAAGACACGCATATAGAATAATTATTGTTAAATAGTGGACTAGAAAAATTGTAGAATTTCACTCACCAAAAATGGAAGGACCAACTTCCATGATGTTCCTTTGCACACTGTAAGCATAAGATTAGTCAGTGAAGAACGACTACAGTAGCGGGTGAGGCCTATCAGAACACGAGCTGCAGGGCACAGCTTGATCAACTTGGCCCTGCTGCTATTTCAATTATCCAGGTAAATGATTCGTATCAGCCCATGTTATCAGATGTTATGTTATCTATCTACGATCCCACCAGTGTTCTTTGAGCTTTTTAGTGCTGTAGACATTTGAACATGAGAGTCTACGGGGATCGACTCACTTTTGGAGCAATCCTCTAGTACAGGGGTAGGCAACTCCAGGCCTCGAGTGCCGGTATCCTGGAGGTTTTAGATGTGTCCATGATCCATCACAGCTGATTTAAAGGGCTAAATGACTCCTCAGCATTTCTTGAAGTTCTCCAGAGGCCTGGTAATGAACTAATCATTTGATTCAGGTGTGTTAACCCAGGGTGCGATCTAAAACCTGCAGGACACCGGCCCTCGAGGCCTGGAGTTGCCTACACCTGCTCTAGTAGCACCTTTCATGCTTAATATTTGAGCTCCAGGGGTCGGCCCTTGTTGCAGGTCTGCATTACTGTGTGCTGTTTTGACCCCTCCACCACTACAGCATTAAGCTGCAGATTCACTCCTCAGTGTAAAAAGTGAAAATAATCTTTTATTATTATAAGGTGACCCGGTACAGCTTTTGTTTTTCACACTCATTAATCCACCTTCATTAGCCCGGTGCCGTTAGCTCCAAACGTCTACCAAAACAGGATTTTTTTTTATGGGCAGCTTCGTGGTGTGAAAAGCGTCTTTAACCTGCATGATTTTAATGCCAGCTGGTGATGATGACTCTGGTTGCAAAACTTTACATGACCCTATCATTTTACAGGCTTTGGCGCTATTTTAAAGTATATGTATTGAATAAAACAATAAGTTCATGCTGTAAATATCATGAGTCAAAAGAAAGTGATCCCGCAAATTCATAGTCAGAAATGTTTTAAAACAAGATGGCGACAGCAAAAACGCTCAGAAAGAGAAAGGTAAAGGCTAAAGGTAAACCTGCTGAATTTCCCAGGGAGTGAAAAGAGTGAAGACAACTTCACTGAGAATGACAAAAATGAAAGAAAGACAGAAAACAAGGAAGAGCCATCATTTTGAAAGGCAGTGACTGCTCAGTTACATTTGATAAATTGGAAGTTTAAAGCTTATATGTATTGTGCTTTTGGAGTTTGTTTTTTATTCCTGAAAGATATTGTATCTATAAATATGCTTAATGTTAAGTTTTTTTGATATTGTGAAATCCTGCAGCACAATTTCTAAAACATGAAGTTTGTGTTATTCAAAGGTTGCATGTTTGTTGCACTCTGGTTAGTTTGCAGTATTGTGTTGAAGTTTACAGCGATGCACTTTGCTGGGCTGGTGCCGAGCAGCCGTGGTGTTCATGATCAATGTTAAGTTACTTCAAGTGTTGCAGACATTTTGTTTTAAAGACATCAAATTAAATTTAAGGTGATAATGGAAACCAGCAACACCGCGCGCGAAACATTCGCTTACATCTTTCTGGAGATGACTTGGGCTCACAATAGAAATCACTGTGACTCGTACGGCTCATAGTACTGCACCGAACTCAGGCTTCCCTCCTGTCAAACACCACTTTAGCCCCTGAATATTCTCTATTACAACAGAAAACAGAGCTTTTTTTGTACTCACGGAAACAGACTCAAAACTTCAGAGCCTGTACTTTTAATCCTCACGGCCTCTCGGCTCCAGCGTTATAGTCCTAGCACCAGTGTTGGGAAGGTTACTTTTAAAATGTATTCCACTACAGATTACATATTACAGATTACATGCCCCAAAATGTATTTTGTAACGTATTCCGTTGCGTTACTCAATGAGAGTAACATATTCTGAACACTTAATATATTATGAAGCTTTTTACAGCTACATGTATGAATGAATGTCCTATTGCTGTGTGATTTATTACTATTACTGAAGGTTACTCTCCACACCAACACCAGCTAGATGTTTAAATCTTAATATAATGAGTAACAGTAGGTGGACATTAGGTAAGGCTGCACTTTTTGCAGCGATCTCGTATAGAAAACTATTCCTCGCGTATATAAAACAGGTCCGCGGCTCCGAACCGTAGTAAAGGGACCTCTGGCTGATACGTCGGGTTCGTGTCGGGCTCGTAGCTGAAAAATAGCTTTACTTTGTTGTCTGGGTCAAGTTTGCTAGCGAGAGACAGAGAGAGGCGTTGAAAGGCTGCTGCAACAGAACTTATTGTTCCGGAGGAAAACACGAACACAGCGTACAGTCGAGTCTTAACGACTTACTTACAGCTGGGCTCGTCAGGCACTCTGTTTGGCTGCAGTGGTTATTATTATATTTACATGCTTCCAGCTCCCGTTTCTGCTCGGTG
The DNA here is from genome assembly GCF_900408965.1 of Simochromis diagramma. NCBI lineage: Eukaryota > Metazoa > Chordata > Actinopteri > Cichliformes > Cichlidae > Simochromis > Simochromis diagramma. The sequence continues at coordinate 1,868,415 of NW_024386778.1, read as the reverse complement.
ACAGCTCCTACTTTTCCTTTTTCTCCCTCCTCGCTCACAGACACATCACGGGTATGACAGTCCATTCTCCCTGCAGCACGGACTACACTGCCCATCAGGCTGCATGCTTTAGGGCGATGCCTGTAACACTCTGCCTGTTGCCTTCATGTTAAATCATTTTAAAAAATATTTCTTCACGTCATTATGAGACGCAAGATTGAGACACGGGCATTTGAGCCTCTTAATGTTTTGTTTGGGTTTCCAACGGCGTGGAATTACCAAACATAGAGAGGGCGTAGCCTAACATATGAAACAGGAAAAGACCGCTGTGTAATCCCTTTACTTCAGCAAAGTAACTGTATTCTAAATACCACCTTTTTAAATGGTAACTGTAACGGAATGCAGTTACTCATAGTTTGTATTTTAAATACGTAACGGCGGTACATGTACTCTGTTAGTCCCCAACACTGCCTAGCACTGATATAAAAGTATTACAAAACTTTTCATCAACGTCTCAGCAGGACAGAGAATAAGACCATGATTCATGATGTCATTCCTTCCTTAGGCTACAGTAGCTGCTTTTGGCTGGTTCCAACATCATGATGTGTATCAGTGTGTTTTACACGTGAACCAACACGGTGCAAATGTGGGACACAATTATTTTTGGCACAAAATACTTGGACTATTTTAATGGACGTAGGCATGAAGACACCGCTACTTGGCATCCGCTCTCTGCTGTCATGTTTGGACTACTTGAGCTCAGTTTATTTTTGTTTCTAACTGAAGTGACAAGGAGATAAAGAAGTGTAATGTCACCCTTGAATGTTTGGAGACAGCCTTTACTATGCAGGAGGACGAGTGGGGTAACAATCAGGAAAAGGACCACAGTCTGAGTGACAGTGGTCTGTTCTTTCTCAGGCACCGTTGCAGGTCAAATCCAGACGTGATCTCTTCTCTTTCCCGCTGCTGGTCCCCCATGGCAAGCGTCATGTGACACCGCTTTCTGTTGAAGAGGCGCATTACAAATAGAAAGAAAAAACTGCTTCAGAGGGACCGTTTAAAAGAGCAGAGAGATGCTAAAGAGTGGAAAGTCTAGCACAGAGCTACACCAGAGAGTCATTTTCACAGATTATAAAAATGTTGTGCCCCATAACTTTTCATATACTGGGACTAATAATACTGCAGCTTGTTCTAAATAAAGGGCTGTCTAATGAAAAGGGCTTTAAAAAGTTGATAAACTCAAAAAGAACTAAAACTGTGAAATCGTATATTTAAAATTCATCCAGATATAAGGGAAGGTTTTCTATAAATAAAGAAAAGGCTGTTCTGGAGCCCAGAGGCCACAGTGGTAGCTCCTCTGTCCCTTTTAGCTTTCACCAAAGGCTTCTGGAGCTGATAAGACCCGAGGATCTCAAGCTGTGAGGTCAGATCTGTAAAAGTGACGAATTTCTAAAACTAATTTGGATCATGCAGTAAAAACACTAAACCTGGGGTGATGTGACAACAGGATACTGTGGTGTCTGGAGTCGATCGATAGCTTTTGGTTTCAGGCAGGTAAAAAGGCTGCTTAATAATGAATGTGTGTAATTCATGAACGTGTTAAAAATGGCCCTGTGAAACATTTAGGACGTCAAAGACATTAATCACCAGCCCTGGATTCGCTCACATCAGTGACCACAACATTAAAGTCACTGCCTAATATCATGAAGGTCTGTCATCAGGAAATACTGTTTGCTCACAGCAGCATCTGCAGAAAAGCCAAGATCCAAGGTTTACAGGCAGACTGGTCAACTGAGCATTATACCAGATCTGCTACCTTCTGATGGTGCTCATCCCGAGGTAAATGACATTCAAACACCCAGCTGTCCACAGCAGGGAGTTTTTTGTCTTCTGTTACTTTGCAGTCTACTCTGATCTGAAAGGTCTATTGTAAGTGTTCAGAGCTGCGGACGGGTTTTTCTTTAGAGTACTTTTGAAAGACATTGAGTACTGAATCCAGAGAACAAGCCAAAGGATGTGTTATGTTAGAGAACCTCTGACGTCGGTGAACATCGGATCCCAGTTTGGCCCTCATCAGAGGTGCTTAACATAGAAATGAATATAGGATCAGTTCACCTGTCACTGTGAGTGCCGTTCAAAGTTGAGTCATTATTATTCGTTAAATGTCTTATTTTATGGCACAATGTTCAATACTTGCCGTGTAAGGAAAGAGCTCCTCACACAGGCTTTGATTTTCCTGTCAAAACCACACTTATCTAAGCCAAAGCCACCAGAGGAATTGTTTTTGTTGTTTTTTAAATCCATAAAAATGCCAGCACCCACCATAAAATCTCAAATATTGAAATAAACATCTGTATAACACTTTTAAAGTTATTAGACCCTCCAAATATGCGTATGGTCTCAATAGTGATCATGCTTCTCTGGTTCCAACTACAATCTGATTTGGCTGCATTTCTAAATGAGGATGAAGAAGCCAGAAATGTTCCTAAAGTATTCAGAAGGTTTCCAAGGTCCACTGGAATTACAGCCCGAATCTGATGCTGACCCAGTCTGATATGCAGACTGAGCAGACATTGTTTGAATTGTTTGACAAAATTTGAACCGTTGATGGAGAGTCAGAGGTCTGGAACCAAGCAAACATTGACCAAAAACATGTATACTGCTCAAAAGTCCCAGAATAACATTAGATATAGACCTCCGTTTTACTGAGTTTATAAGACGCAGTAAATAAACAGGAGAAGCTTCAGCGCCCTCCGGACTTCTTCTTCCTAGCATTATTCTCGCTCTGCAGGTTCCAATTTTCTGCAAAGCCGCCTCCATTCAGCACGGTCAGGGGCATCGTTCAGGTTGGCGCCGATCTTCTTCATGTCGTCTTTAATTCGGTCCATCCATCGCCTTTTTGGTCTGCCCCTTGGTCGCCGGCCTTGGGGGGCTGAGCCGCAGTGCTGTTCTTGTTTTCGTCACTTCTGACCACGAGCCTGCGGACAGCATTTTGTAAAACTGCTGAAAGAAGGCTTCAAGAGCAGCTTCATTTTAGACCAGTCGTTTTAAGAGTAGTTTCACTTCTGTATGCTGAGTTTGTTTACAAAATTTAAACTTAGGTAGCCATTATCAGTATTTCTGCATTAACGAGGGAGTATAGCCACCTTTCAGTGATGGACCTCAGAAGTTAAGCAAACCATCTTCCAGCTGGTATTTCACCAAAATAAGTGCATGCTGCATACACAGACACCCAAACATAGCCTGATAATCAGCATAGCACGCATTTTATTGTAAGATGGTCATATATTTCCTTTGGAGCTACTGAATACCAAAACACAACTTGGGAAAAAAGAGTTATAGTATGCACTGAAATTAGCCAGAAATGTAGCTAATCTGTTTCCAAGACTCTCAAGAGTGCTAGAAATGTGTAATAAAAGGTTTACGGGATGAGTACAACGCAGCTCTTTATTAGCATACACTAGCTGCCTAATTTGTAGCCAGTCAGTGATACGCTGCATATTCTCGTTTGCTCCTAAAGTAAATGTATGTAAAAATAAATGGCTAATCTGCACATAGAGAAGAAATACTGGACAAACCAGAGCTGTTCTCAAGACTTAATGACTACATACAAGGGAGCACAATGAAAGTGTAATGAAGTAGGCAGGAATTGGCTGTGAAAATCTGGAACAGGAAGAAGACTATAAAACACTCTGCCAATGGATGACCTGCTGAAAAGGCATTCACGTTTTATAGGCTCTGACGCTCTACTTAGAAAACCATTATTTGTCTGTGAGGGAAAGTTAGACTGCACACAATGGGTTGCTAAAAACTATTGCTTCTACTTACTGCTCAGACATCTGTGTAAAACAGATATTACATATACATATATATATATATATATATATATATATATATATATATATATATCACCATCATCAAATTCAAACTTACTAGGACCTGGAATTACTAAGAATTCCTTATTCATGGGAAATAACTTGTTTCTTGCCAAAGAGCATGTTCTGTGGATCGACATTCTCCGCTTTTTTTATTGATTAACTGAATGATTGACAGTTATGACAGTGACTGGATTGTCTGTGAGGTGTTTGGGGTAGATGGTGTGGTGGTTAGCAGTGCTTCCTCATAGCTAGAAGGTCCTGGCTTAAATCTAATGTGGGGCCTTTTTGTGTGGACTAAACTTCTACACTGACCACAGGTGTGAATGGTTGTCTGTCCCTGACTGCTGACCTGGGTGTACCCTGCTTCTTGCCCTCTGACAGTGGTGATAGGCACACAGAGAGATGCTGAATTGGATAAGAAGAAGAAAAAGAATCAATATTTCTTCATCGTGTTTCTTCTTTCTGGCGCTTCGTATCACAAATGAAGTGTAAGCTACATTTCTTGGAGACGGGTCAGCTGTGAGTAAACGTTCTACACCTCATGGTGTGGAGCTACTTTACATAACCCCTCGGACTGCTCCAACTGCCCAGGGTTAAAAATCGCACAGGTCATAACCATCCAGAGGAGATGGTATAACAAACTAAGTTACAGGCAGCAACTGTCATTTCCTTTTTATACCAGAAAGCAAATGAAGTTGCATATTGACAGCAGGCCTTAGTGCAAACCAGGTGTTGGAGGAGAGATCCTGTTTACAAAGCCATTCCTCGTGGTTGCAAGGTGCTTGTTTACTTTGTTTACTTTGCAGATATTGCTCAGCATTCTAGATATTCCAAGAGGAGCGCTTGCTTTATGTTTTATCCCTCTCCTCTAGCTACAGCCCGGTGTGCCCTTTGCCAGCTGTCACTGGAATGACCTCTAATTAACACTAAGCTCCGAGCTTTAATGTCCTTTTGAGTGGGTGTGTGTTTATGTGTGTGTACCAGCTCCCTCCATAAATACCCTCTGGCATGTAGTAGCCATTCTCATTGAGGAACAGTGCTATTGGCTATTCACGTGTGTGTGTGTGTGTGTGTGTGTGTGTGTGTGTGTGTGTGTGTGTGTGTGTGTGTGTGTGTGTGTGTGTGTGTGTGTGTACAGTACATTATGTGAATGTGCACATAAAAAGCTGTTTTATTGGTGTTTACAGCAGAGCAAAAAAGTCCAAAAATTTGCAACATTTTCCCACTTGTAACCATAAAGGTGATCAATTCTGTTTTAATTAAAATATGGGATGCTCTGCTATGCCACACACTCCCTGTAGGACACACACGCACACTCCCACACATGCTTTCCACTTGTTGACTTGTGGTGCCAGCCTGATCTCACCTTTCTAGCAGTCCATGAAGCCAGTCTGCAGTGTGGACAGCCCCCTTCACACTCAAGGGTCCCTCTTAGATCTCATTACACTGTATTATGACTAAGCCCACCATGCATTCCCACAGTGGAAAATCCCGCTGTTCTCAGTGTATGGCTGAAAAACCATTAATTTCCCCACTCCCCTGTTTTACACCGATACAATCTCCCATTCTTCATGTTCGTAAAACCAGCGAGAGCTCTCTTGGCCGATGAGATAGCAGCTGCACCGACGCTGTTCTTCAATAAGTGAGCAGTGAAGTAAGAGCGTTGCCGCAGAGCTGCAGGGCTTCGTCTTCTTCCTCACAGCAGGAGCGGCTCAGCTCATAATGTTGAGAAATGGTTTTTAAAAAGTAATGTGAGGTAGCCTCTGAATGAAGTCTCACAGGATGGGAAAACTCCAGCCGTGGCCGGCGGCACTAAATAAAGATGGGGGGGGGCGGAGGACTTCATTAATTTGCTTTTTTGCTTTCCTCCCTGTGTCAGTGCTGGTATTTTTGGAGCAAATGGTTTCTTCAGCAGCTGTGACCCACCTGGGATGAGCGTGTGTTTGTATGAGGGAGTATGCTGTTATTAGTTCATGGTCACCTTCCTGGCTAAGCAACCGGTCATGGCGGGGGTGGTGTGTGGGAGACAGAGAGCCAGGCCACACACACCTCATGCACGGCTGCAGTGTTCATGTCCCCGAGTTTCTCTTCCTCAGTCCTGTGGATTTTCAGCAACAGGCGCAGAAACAGCCAAGCTGTGATATCGTGGTTGCGGTCGCATTGATCGGCCTGTACGGCACCACCTGGGGGTGACCGAAGGAGCTTAGATGCCACTAATGCATGCTAATGTGCACGTGGCCGAAGAATTTCAAGCTAGAGTTTGTCAAAGGTTAACCCTCTGCACAGAGGGATCAGGGATGCAGAGCCGCAGAACTCTGCGTCTACAAAAATAATAATAACATGCTTCTCTGCAGCTCCCTCCGTGTCGAAATCCCAGCCTGCTGCGATCACAGGGGCAAGGAGGAATTCCTGTCTGGAGATGCCAGAAGCTGTTAGTCTGAGAAACAGAGAAACTCTGCTCGCTGCGTTCAACCACAGGGGAGGGAAGAGTTCTTCTATACAATGAGGCCAAATTTATATGCTCTGGGGAGGGGAGACGGACGTGTTTGCAGGCTTTTAATTAAGTAGGAGAAGAGTAAATCAATGAGGGAAAACAGTCTGCGTTTGCTCGTCAAAAAGTAGCCGAGCATAAAAAGGTATTCAGCCTGTCTTTCTTTAATGTATTCAGTATTTATCTCCCTTCTTGCATTCAGTATATTCCTTTTCCTCATTCTGTCTTCTTTCAGTACTTGTTTTTCCCCTTTTCCAGCTGTGCCGTCCCTCTTATTTATTTCTTTGTTTCCTTTCTTTTGGTTCTGTCCATTTTAAGTTCTTTAAGGCATTTGTTCCTTTTCTACATTCCTTCCTTCTCTTCCCACCGTTTTCTCTGTACCTGTCTGATAAAGCGACAGCCACATAGCGAGAGCGGAGCTGCGTGCGTACAATGTGACAGCTCTTAAACGCTGCTGCCTCGGCAGTGACAGGCTGCTGAGCGCCGTGGTTGATGGGATGCAGTTAAAGTTACAGCAGCAGATGGAAAAGCTTTACAGAGAGGCATTTCAGAGCTACTTCACATGCCCCCTGCCTTTGTGCAGCAGCGTATATATATGGAGAGGTATTAAAATCCGAGGGTCACATACATCTTCTGCTCAAACACATCCTGGGCAACCAGGAAAAGGAGCCTCATGGTTTTCCCACATTGCACCTGGGTGGATTTTGAACCCCCGCCGCCCCTTTTAAATTTGACTTTATCTTTGCCTTGGCTTTTTTTTCTCAGCTTAGTATTTCACACCTCGTAGCTGCCAGGCTGACAGCTGATTTATTTCTTTTTGGTGCAAAAGGGAGTCCCCACCTTGAAAGATGTTTGGGACTGGCAGGCAGGTAGTGTGGTGTTACACCTCGGGCCTTTGCGGTTTGCATTGTTGTCCGGCTGAACTGACGTCACTTGACATTCATGTCTACCTCTTACCCTGCAGGACGGCTGATCTCGTTACCATTCAGCAAGCGGAATTCAAGAAGAATAAATCCTCAGCTGTGTAAGAGTTTATAGGGCTCCCTGGATGTTATTTATCCCTGTAGCCAGGAGGATATCCCATGTGAGTACAAGGCATTCAGGGGTTAATGTGAAATCCTCCTTATTCCCCTCATACAAGATGATTTATTCCTCAGACTTAAGTTGTAGCACATGTGTCTTGCATGGACGGAGCAGCACATCGGATATGACTGCTGCCCCAACGCCTTGGGAGCCATTTGTTAAGGGTCCAAAGAGGTCAGAAAAAATTTTGACCCTACAATCAGCCAAGCCTGCCGGCCGTGGTCCACATATCAGTTGGTTTTCGTGTTCTTTGAGCTGCTTAACAAGCAGGGGGCTTCGACTCAAGTACTGACATCTGGCAAGCAGCGACAATAACATCCATCCTAAAAGAAAACGGACAGGCAGAATAGAAGAGCCAACTTTAAGATTATCCCTCAGACACAGTCACTGCACAAATCCCTGTTATTCACAGGAAACCAGGATCTGACTGGAGGCTACGAATGTAAGGGAGCTTTTAAGGTGTGCTGTAAAGGTAAGCAATCGGGATGATGTAGCTATGTCGAGCCATAAAATGAATCATTGTCTCTACTGGGGCACATTTCCCCCCATCTTCACCATTGTTCGTGTCCATCTCCAGTATCCACTTGGCTTCTATTCTTAGCTCTTTTGTAAGTGGGATTATGGTGACATGTTGTCTATTGTGGCTTTTACAGCAAGTACTGCATCCGTCGCCTCAGGACAACCATAGGGCGGTCAGCGCAGGTTACAGGGATCTTTGCACGCACGCACACCCGCATGGAGTTACATGTTGGCCTACAGGAACTGGCTCACAAAGGAGAGTGTTTGACTGGGGATTTCTGTTATTAGGAATAAAGGGATGAATTGTTGCTTATCAGATGATCAGCTTCGTCATGGTTTAGCTCAAAGAAATTGTTCAACATTTATGAACTTGCAATATTTGTATAGAATAAATAATCAAAAATATATTGATATTTATTTTGTATTTTTATTTAACTTTTAGACAGCATAGGTGTTTAGCACAGTTGCCTCATGGCACCATTTTACCTGCGCCTTTCTGTTTGGAGCTTTGCATGTTCTGCCCAGGTCTGTACGAGTTCTCACCGGCACTCTGAATCTAATAAAGTAAGAATTTTGACTTTTTTCTCTGAATTCTGACATTAATCTGAGAATTCTGAGAAAACAGTATTAAAGTCTGAGTTTAATCTCAGAATTTTGGGATTAAAGCCTGACAGTGGCCCTATTCCTCTTCCGTAAGCTTCTAACTCTGTTAAACTAAATAAATCATATTTTTTACAGATGCATGGATGTTAAACTTTGTTACACCTGGTAGAGCAGCCACACTAATCATTTCATTAAAGATGAAACTCTCAGTGATGTGTTTGTTTGAGTTTGGGACCTGAAGAAGAGTTTGGACAGCAGGTCTTTATGCTAAAACAAGCTAATTTGGCAGAATTTAGCTAGCACTACAGAAGAGGACAGAGCATAACTGGGCTGTGTTTTAAGTGGCAGGTAATTTCAAATTCAGCTTTTAAAAAACTCAGAAAATATCATGAAACAAATTGTTTTTGTCACAGAATATGTGTACTAGCCAGCAGCTAACTTTACAGTCGCTGCGTTTCCCAGTATGTGCAATACTGAGGTGATAAAAGATGCAAGAAAAAGAAGACAGACAAGGAAGATGGGAGTTTATTTTTAAAGGTAAGGAGAGCTCAGCATTAGATTACATCTGATCCCGCTTTAACCCTTGTGCATTATTAATCTTCCAATGATTTATGCTGTGACAGCTGCTGATCATTTTTTATTAGCCACACAGATTTTTAAAAAGATTCCAGTTACCAAACTGAAGCTTTGTTACAACACAATAGCGATATGCAAACAAGCTGCTTGCTTCTGCAACAACAGAGGAACATTTCGTTCTCTTCTTACTCAGATGAGGACTCGTAGGCTGTTTTTAGGATGCCTGTGTGTTGATGAAAGCACACATTCTTGATGCTCCAATCAAATTTAATTGTTTCAGTTATTACCAAACTGAGTCCATATATCAGTTATGAAGCAAAAATACTGCATAGTAGAATATGAACAGCTAGCTACTATTTAAAATAAATTAAAATTTTATTGCAAAATCCTACCTTGTACAATAGTACAACAAAACTGGAGTACTGTCCTACATCGCTGCTGAAAGAAAGGCAAGCAGTTATCAGAATCAACATGCATACAGAAAAATATACGTGTTTGTGTGTGGAAAAAAAGGAGCTAATCAGATCAGATTAGGGCAAAAACTGTCCTCGAGTCTATTTTGGTCTTTAGTGAGGCAGGGAGCGCCCAATGATGTTCTGGGCGGTGTTAATCACCCTTTGTAGTGCCTTCTGGTGTGCCATATTTCTTTTCAAATACGAGAAAGCAGCATGTCAAATTGAACTTGACCGTTGTTCCCTTCACACCACAAACGATGTGGAAGAAGATGTGCACAGAACTGCAGAATCCAGTCCCGGAAATGTTGCTTCACTACAAAGATTTTCACAGAGGTGATCAGATGGAGCATTTTCATACTCTAGAAATGTTTGACCCGTTGCCCAGTACTGCACACGATCTTGGCTGTATTTGTGTGCCTGTAATATAATACTTCCCTGCATCAAATAAGCGAGGCATTCCTCTTCCACTTTAACATCCTCAATTGTGCAATAAGTCACCATGTTTTTTTTGCATTTTACGTTTTGCTGGCTAACTCGTTTTTTATCCACACACTCCACCGGGGCACTTCAATGTACCAAAACTAGATCCGATGTTTTCGCAGATGTAATTTGAGTTCCTGCCACACTGAGGAACTACAGGTAAAAGTTCAGTCCATTTGAAGCCCATCTTGAACAAAGTCATGTGTCTTCGTGCTAATTCAGTTAGCCTTGAACTCGTAAAGACCATAACTGGAACAGCTGGATTGTTTCCTACGTAGAAGGATTACCAATACCGATGATGTATCCACATATGCCTCCAATAAAAAGTGGAGGGAAATGAGGGTCAAAGTTGACATAGCTAAAGCCAACAAAACATCAGAAGACAGAGATATAAATCTGGCAACGTCAATATTAGTCAGATAGGAGATATGAGGAGCCTGAAGGAAACATCTCTAGATCAATGCCCCAGCACCTTGGGGCTCTCAAAGTAGAGCATTCAGCCCAACCCCACCCTCATCACTCCGCTCTTTAACTAGACCTGTGTTTCAGCTTCTATCTCATCCATCTCATCTGCAGCAGTGCTGTTAGGCTGCTCCCAGCTGCCGCCTCCAGAGGAATCCACATACCTGCACTCCCCCTCCTCTGCCAAGAACCATTCAGTCCACAAACAACAAATAACTTACCTCAGCTGATGGATGACTCGGCGTGTAACCTAATACGGGAGCTTTCATCTTGTCTGTAGAGCTACTGACAGCTTAACTAGAGGTTCAACAAAGGTTTGATCATGATGGGAAAAGGAAAAGAAAATATGCCATATTGTGTAAAATACATTGATACTGGCCATAAATGCATGTTTGTCTTCATTAAGCTACATGAACTTTAGATTAGTTGTGCACACAGTATAGATGTTACTGGTTCTGGGAGCAGGGCTGGAGTTAGTCTTCTCTCCAAGTCTCGTGACTCTGCAGTCCGCTCTTCCTACTCTGTAGTGTGTCTCCTTTAAACTCTGAAAACATTTCCTTTATTTATTGGTTCCTCCCATCAAAGCTCCAAATTCCCTGTAAGGCTGAGGTTTTCATGTTCCTAAGCGGGATCCAAAGCTTTAAATTTTCACTGATGGTTACTTTTACAGATACAGGAGCAATTCCAGCTCACATTTTACATTTTTGCAGTTAAAAAGTACATGTGAGTCAACCCTGTAGAGCAGAGATTTACAAGCCAAACACTGTGGCCTTTTATCCAAAAGATCATCTAGTAATACTTAGATTGGAAACTAATTCTCCTTTTGCACTGTGTCCTGTAAATTCATGCTTTAGTTCAACAGGAAAACATAGTGACCACCAAAAGAAAGTGAAAACCTTACACGCACATCTGACATGATTAGCATTGTACATGATAGCTAAGATAGTGATTGGTCACTGTAATCCAGCAATATCTAGATGGGAAAAACGACCTTTTCGGGACACAGAGTGATCGATTGTGTGAACTTAGAATGTTTATGTGATCCTGCTTTTTAAAATGATGACATGTCATTCAGACATAGACCACTTTTACATACATCTGGCAACAGGACAATATTGTGCCCTATTCTCAAGATTTGATCATACATTAAATGGCAAATAATGCATAGGGCTCCGAAGCAGTGCTATTCCTCCAAGCAGAACATCTCCACTAACCTGCTCTGCTTAATGTCATGTGTATGTGTTAGTACCCATAGGGAAATTACTCCTCTGCATTTAACCCATTCACCCAGTGAAGCAGTGGGCAGCCACCAAAGCAACACCCGGGGAACAGTGTGTAGGGACGGTACCTTGCTCAGGGGTACCTCAGGGTAGCTGGTCAGTGGATTCAAACTTCCGACCTTCCGATCATGGGGCAACCACTCTACCTACTGAGCTATCCCTTTTAATGTAAGGTCCGAAATATTGACTCTGACCTGCTTATTCGTTTTCTAAAGGTTCAACCAGAAGTGAACATATAAAAAGTATGAATTTATTTTTGCGAGCAAGACAGTTTTTTGACAGGAGCCTTAATCTGGAGACTCTTAATGACTTAATGTGTCCACTCAGTGGACATGCAGTCTGAACTGAATCGATCTCCTCGTTAGACACTAATCACACTTTAAAATGGTCCAGTGCTATTTTACAGCCAGTGTGTGACGTACGTGTGGGTAGTCAGTTAATCAGTCTACACTCACTTTAACGTGCTCTTGATAGATAATGAAATCTGTTGCACTGCTGATATAAATTAAAGTGACATTTATCCAATTTATCACTGGAACAGACCCTGTTACACTGTTTAGGGGTTGCAAAATGAATTTCAAGCTTTGAAAAGTGATTTCAGTTCAGCCAGCTATTCCAGCATGTTTTACATGCTTTGTAACAGCTGCAGGACTTATTCAAGTGCTGTCTCCTCTATACTTCTTTTCTATAGCTAAGCCTCGTGTTGTGTCGGAGCTCCTGATAGCATTCAGCCCAGCCTTTGTCACACAACAGAACAATATTGCCTGTTGGTGTTGGCTTACACAGCTTATCTCATCCTAGACAGCACATACAGCACGTGTGCTTTTAGGGGCCCACAATGTCAAAATTGCTGTGGGCTACCCCACATGGAATAAACCCTACAGTTCACCCACAGATACCCACTATGGGCATGTTTGTTGGGGTTCTACAGCAACCTGTCCCTCCATTGTCCTGAATGCTTTTAGAAGCAGCTGGCAGCAGATGCTGCTATCTGCTCTTTAACTGTTGACGTGATGAATCCTGCTTCCGGATCCAAACTGCGTTTAGTAAGGCTGTTGTGTTTTTAACATGTTTTAATGCTTTTTATCTTGTTGTATTTAATGTCAACAAGCCCCTAAAAACAGTCAGTGATCACTGTCGGCTTCTCTCGGTTTTTATTACCGCTAATCATTTTAAAGCTCAGTTTTTAAAACCTTACAATGTAGCTACAGCCCATGCAGCAGTATATTAATGACTAACCTGGTCCTGTGGATGGATTATCTCAGTTGTTCTCCTGGCTGAAGTTTGGTCCGTTTACAGCATCCTGCCATGCCATTGCATTTGTCCCTAACCATCGGGAACCCTCACGTTAACTTTTATCCAGTGGAAAATTGTTAGCGTTCATCCTCCAGCTTCACTGTGTTTATGCTATGCTAACATAGCTGTGTCGCTAGCAATCACGTAGCACATCATTATATACCAGCTAGCCCAATTTCAGTAACCCTACAAACGTCACTGCTGTTTAGTTTTCTGTCTTCATTTATGTTGGAAGTGATAGCAGAGCTGTAGGGGAGACCGGGGATAGTTGTAACATTTTTGACATTTCTGTCTGTAAATTGGAGCTCGTTTAAGGTAGTGGATTCAAAATGTAATGCAAAGTATTTACATGTCTCGGCTATTAAATAGTGCAGCTATTTTCCCTGCAGCACAATTACCCATTGCATGGTATGGCCTCAAACACAAAGAGTGAAATGTTACAATTAACCCCATAGTCTGGGTTAGTTGTAACATATCCTGGGGTGAAATGTAACACAATGAAATAAGGGCACTGACAAAATATTAACATGTAATCTTTGTTTATTCAACACATGAATGCACTTAGAGCCATTTATGTAGCTATGTGTGTGTGTGACAGAATGCAGAAATCTAGCTTTTGAACATATTCCAACCCCCCAAAAAAGACAAATTATGGAATTTTCTGCAACTGAATATTTCATTAATTTTGGTTGGTCTTCCTTGAGTTTGGCCTCATTGGCTCAGTGGGCATTATAACCTACAACTCTTGCACCAATTTTGAACATAACAACGAAGCTGAAAAAATGTAGTTGTTCACCAGCATCGCAATTCCATTACTTTTTATCATGGCTTACCTTGGTGTGGTTTGCAAAGTGCTTCAGAAAGATGAGGAAATCTGTTTCTCACACCCATCCTGATTTATTTCCACTACCAATACTTCCTACTGGTCCATCTCTGACACAGAGGTCTGCATAATGTATGTGTGGGAACACAAACAGTGAAGTAATTGTGTTGCCAATGGCATTAACCGCATATACAAAAGCGACCAGTGAACCTCTCTCTGCTGATGTCGTTGCCCCAACTTGTTTAATATAAGTTAAAGTAATAGTGTGGTAAGTTGTAACATCTGCATTATTGTTACAACTAACCCAGACTGTTGCTGTTACAACTGACCCAGACTCCTATAGCCATGAACTAGCTAACATTACAACCAACGGCTAAAACATTAGCACTAAAGACCTACACAGAATATATCCCCATAGACATACAAGTAACATAATTTAAATTTGATGAGTTTAACTGCAAAGCAGATAATGCTATTAAACATTGAAATAAAGTAGAAAAACTTACTTTTTGGCATACAAATTACTTTTTTTCATGTTAAATTGTCTGTGTTTGACAAAATGTGCTGATTTTTCACATGTGATAGCAGAACTGACTTGGGCATGCACAGGATGAGTCACATCATTTGAAACTTAGCCCTGATTGGAGAAATTGGAAGTGTTACAACTGACCCACGTTACAACTATCCCCGGTCTCCCCTACATTTGAATTTTTCAGAAATTTCTCAGTCAGAACATGCTATATCATGTTTAGGTGGAAGCTAGCGAGCTAACTTCCTGCTAACTTTTAACTCTGTTAAATTTTGTTTTCATGGATGCCTGGATGTTAAACTTAATTGTTACACCTGGTAAAGCAGCAACGCTGATCATTTTATTAAAGATGAAAGAATTTAGACAGTTTGTAACTCTCAGTGATGCTGCAGTGTTCGTTTGACTTTGGGACCTGAAGCGGAGTTTGGGTCCAGACACAGCTGATGATGTCAGACTTAAAGACCAGATAAAGTGTATGACAGGAAGGAGAAGCCCAAGCTCCTGCTGGTGAGTATGCACATATGTTCATAGAATAGAATAAATCCTTATTTTGGTGCATTATCATGCTATGTTGTAACTACCACAAAAGATGAAGCACAGCGTAGAATTTTCAAAATGTTTTTCAGGTAAGATTCTCAGTATTGAAAATGAAAGTTTTGAGCTGGTGCTGGGTGAAAAGAGAGTGCACATGAGAAATAAATATTTACATTCTTTTTGAATGTTCATCCAGCATTAAGGAGGTCACCCAAGTCAGCAAGCTTCACCGAATGTCTCTAAATGTCCTCATACTTCAGTCCAGACCAAAGTGTTGACTCATCAATCATCGAAGTTCCAAGAGCTACACATAGTTAGCAACATAAATAGGGTTATCACAAAACTTTGCATTTTCTCTCAAACATATATGTTATACCAACAGTATAAAAGTCATTTTTCGCATAGACCCAGCCAACAATAACGAAGCCCAGAGGGCAAATGGAAAACATTTCCAGAACAGAGCAATCTCCAAAAAATATACTACTTTTCCCGTAGAAGGTTGGATAATTACACAAAACACTATCAGACATCTCTAATGAAAAATACAATAACATAATAACACCTTAAAAGGATTTGTTACGTGCTTTTCTTAAGCTTAGGTAAGATGATATTACCTAATATGTCATTCTTCGTATTACAGAAAGACTTTGATACCGTGTCTGATTTCAATGTTAAACCGGTAATGAGTGCAATGTTAATAGCGTAATCCCACTATTTCATGATAGAAGAGGCTGGGTATCCATTTCAAGGGCCAGTAATGGACTACTGGTTTAACAGCAGAAACTCCAAACACGGGGCAGATACATGCAGCTACCGAACAAGACTTAACCTACAGCTGTGATCTGTATGGGTGTGGAAAAACATGTCTGTTGCACAACATATGCTAATACAGAGTGTTGTTGATAAAAATTTGGACGCGGTTGGTGGTTTTTATTTTGCAGAGGATTGTCTGAGCTGAGCCAGGAATCGCTACATTCTTTCCTCACGTTGTGAATTATTAATCTCACATTAATCTCGGCTTTTCATGACACAGCAGCCTCAGTACTGTTACTGTTGCTTTGGCTGACTTTGTTTCCCTCGCAAATTTATTACATTTGCTCAACATTACTTACTTGCAAGAAACAACAGGCAAACCAGTGTTTAACTATCACATGGGCTGACAGGAATTTGGGAGGTATTTGGATTTTTGGCTACATAAGTCTAGTTCACAGACGCAGGACCAAAGCTTTAAATTTCCTCTAAAGAACGTCTTCAGCTTCTTTCTGTGGCTTAACCTCAGTATTTCTAGAATTCTAACTATTCTTGTTTCAAACAGCTGAGAAATAACTTTAAAGATACCAGCGAGGCACTGATTCACTTTCACATTGGCTTCTGCTCCTGAAAAGCTATAAAGTCATACCCCTGATGCAAACATGCTTTCCCTTACTTAAATCAGAATATTAATAGGCCTAAATTTGCTTGGGTTCCTCTCAAGAGGAAGTTGGTTGGTGAAGGTCTGAGTGGTGACGGCTGTTTGTCAGAGCGGCTACAGAGCTGGAGCCCAGGAACAGATTTCTGGAAGGGTCCTCAAAACAGAGGCCAGCCGTGTTTCTTTGCCTCGCTGCAGCACTGGACCGAGAGGCCCTCCAGAATAACACCCAGTGCCTGGAACCAAAGTAACCCTCACTGTGTCTCACAGTAGGGGAGTATTTCTCTGCCATAGCTCTGAAATGCTGTCCTCTTTTACTGAGCAGACTGACTGTCCATTGGAGCTTAGCTTTTGTTTCGTATTTGCATAACTATGTTATTTTATACAATTATAGATTAAAGGGAGAGTCAATGAGAGCAATAAAAATGATTAAAGGACCAACTGGTGCTAACTTTACAGCGTAATTTTAAATCACAGAAAGTCAGTGAAGTAAAAACGGTCATCTTTAGTCATGAGCTGTGATAATGAGGTTTTCTTTGACAAAATCTAAAGAAGAGAAGACGTCCCATGATCTGTCTGTAACTGTCACCATTTTCACTTGTCACCATATTTTATGAGTAAGAGTGTGGATTTGACTAAGAAACAGTGTTAAACATTCCCATTCAGTACCTGTAACCTACCACACCTGACACACCTGCCTATGCTACAAACAACATTCAACACAGTTGAACTCAACAAGAAGTAAAACCCCAGCTGTAACTGTCCAATCAGAGATGCTATCAGATAATGTTTACAAACGGTTTATAAAGAACATAGAGATAAAGCAGCAACACTGTTGGAAATAAGACAAGACAAGGCTGAATAAAACTGTTAATCTTGGGATTTAATCATCAGATGTAAAATAAACATTTTATCACTGAGTTCTCAGTGATAAAATCTTTATTTTAACTTGATGGCTGGAGATCTGAAACATTAAACTGGATACATTTAAAATATGAAATCTTACTGTCCTTTGGGGCGTATTAGATCGGATGTGGAAACTGCTTTGATTTTTCTTCACACAGATCAAAATCAAATCGATTTCATTGATTGAATGGGTACTTTGTAGTCTGTGTTCTAGTAACTGTGATCATTAAAGTACAAAAATGTCAGCAGCAGATTAGACTCCAGTCCAGCATGTCTCAGCAATGTCACTCATAACATAAGTACATTTCCACCACTGTGAAAAAATGTCATCCATAACTCAAAATTTTGAGTCGATAAGTTCAAAATTCAAGGTTTTTGTTTTTTTTTTCAAAATTTCATGTTAGCTCAGCCAATCAGCACGCTGGTTTTTTTGTTACCCAGAAGCAGATGGCGCAGACACAGGTGCCCTCAGGTAGTGATATGATGCTGTGCTGCTCATAATGCAAGAATCTGCTTGCAGTTGATTTTAAACCCAAACATGTAATATAACCTGCTGTTAACAGCTGATGTGTTCAGCCTAAGTCACCACAGCATCTTTGCCAGATAAAGAAAGAAACTAAGCTTTAAGCTTGACGTAGCTTCTTATGTCATTAATCTTGCCTCGTAGGTTTGTTAGCTAACTCTAGCAGTAGTTACTGCTAGAGGTGAACAAGTTGCATGTGGGATAATTCTTGCAAGGGAAAAAGAGACTAATTAAATGAAATCTGTTCTTTTACTAGAACCAGATGGTGATGATGACAAAAATGTTACTCTTACAGCGTAAGCTGAAAACACGCAGTGAAACAGTCAGAAGGCTGAGGCTAGTTTAAGTCTGGACTCAGGAGCAGTGCTATTAAATGCAAACAGAACCACAGATATTTAATGCTCCAGTGTCCTTATAATTTTTTGAAGCAGCTGTATTTTCCAGCTCCAACTTTTATCTCACGTTGCCTAAATGTATCTCCCTCGGGTGCCTCGGGTCTTGTAGTTACCTGTTGATAATAAAATGTGTGTAGTCTGTAAAATCACTTAATGTATCTCATCCAGATTTATGAATACAAACAGACTTCGGCTAGAAAAAGCTAAGAAAGCCATAAAACCTGGACCTACAGCAATGACCAGAACAGAAAAGCATGTTCTAGTCATTTCTGCTTACACTGTATATTAGACAAACATAAGACGTTTTTTTCACGTCTGACTTCACTAACAGACATCAAGTATCTTGGCTCATGCTCACAAATGAAAGCCTGCCTCTCACCAGACGCACATCAATCCAACACGCGAGGGGAAAAAACTGGAACGTCTCAGGATAATTATTTCATGTGTCTTTTGATCATTTTTCTTTATCTTTACCATCAACCACTGGCAACACTGGCAACAAATGTTGTTGTGATAATAGATTACTTGTTTCATATTAAGGAAAAAAAATCATACAAAACTAAAGATCAAAACTTGGTGAGCAACAGATAAAGGCTGATGATTTTTAATGAATTACTTGTTTGTATTGTTGAGCAATAGATTTACGGTGGGGTGGAAACAGAGGTCGGATAATCACAAAGAAATGAAAAACGCGTGAGGTCAAAAGACACGTGATGTCTCCTGCACTCATCTGATCTCAGGGTTACCTGCTGAGTTCTAAGTGAACCCCTGAAACACAATGAACCAGCTCACCAAATGTTAATCTTTATCATTATTGCTATTATTGTCAGGTACTCTTGCACTTGCATGCTATGCCAAGATTACAGCATGTCTGCGATTCATCCCAAATATTACACTTTCAGTTTAAAAGTCCACCTATGCTGACATGAATTAGAATTAGAAATTGTCATTCATGCATTTGTTTCATCTCGTCTGGACTATTGTAATTCTTTGTTTACTTGTTTATGTAAAGCCTCTTTGGAACGTCTGCAAGTTGTTCAGAACGCTGCTGCAAAGCTTCTGACCAAGTCCTCCGAGTTTTCCCATGTCACACCCCTGCTGATTCAGCTGCACTGGCTCCCCGTTAAATTCAGAATCCACTTTAAGGTTTTGACCTTGACTTTCAGGGCTCTGCATGGACAAGCACCAACATAACTGAACTTTTACATAAATACATTCCCAGCAGGTCCCTGAGGTCATGTGACCAGGGCTTGCTTGCTGTCCAACACACGAGGCTGAAAACAAAAGGCGACAAAGCTTTTGTAACTGTGGCCCCCAGATTGTGGAACTCTCTCCCTTTGAGCCTGAGATCTGTGGACTCAGTGGTTGCTTTTAAAAAACAGCTCATCTTTTTAAACTTGCTTTTGGTTGATTTTTATTTTTAGGTTTTAGCTTCTGTGAAGCACTTTGTGATTTTTATCTTGAAAGGTGCTTTATAAATAAAGTTTTACTTTACTTACTTTTACTTACAAGTTTCAAAAAATGTCCGTTGTCTGTTGACTAAGGCGGACTGAGAGGCCACAGGTGGCATTTATTTAGTTTAACTATGTTTCTGATGACAGAACTACATACATGGTTTGTGTCTGCTGGTTAATAGTGTCAAATGTGTAATGAAAGGTCAGTATTTCTGCACACTTTTACACACCACATACAGACCAATCAACCCAAAGTGCCAGAAGATCTTTTTTCCCGTCATCATTTGTGCACATTATTACTCAATGTTTAATACAGATGTGAAAAGTACAGCTGTGTGCTATTAATTCGGTTTTGTTTAAAATTGTTGTTAAACAACAATCAGATTCCATATTTTACTAATAATCAGAAATCGTCATAATCCAAAGCGTCTATAAATGTTTCCTTATATTTCAGGTGGAATTATTGTGTTGTAGGATCTACCTTACAATATAAAGCGCCTTGAGGCGACTGTTGTTGTGATTTGGCGCTGTATAAATAAAACTGAATTGAATTGATGATTCTGTTTGACCCACATAAATTTCAGCACTAAATAAAAGCCCCACAGGAGAAAATCAGTCTGGTTAGGAGTGTTTGGCTCTATAAACTCTAATACTTTATATCTGTGAACAATTTGCTGGAACTCTGAAATTTCATCTGTCTGTCGCTAGCACTTGATTTTCCTACAGTAATATAATTAGAGTTCGACCACTTAAAAGGTACACAAGAAAAACTGAAGGATGTAGTGTGTAATAAAAGATGCTGTTATTCATTAAACATTAATACTAGTTGTTTAAAACTCTTACTCTGGATATACGACTGTTTCTGTTTATTTCAGCTGATTCTGTCAATCAGCTGTGTCGTGTTGGGAGGAGAGGGGGGTCCTGTTTCATTTTGCACTACCATTAACTAATACCTAACTAATTTGAGGCATAGATGTATGCGATTAGGTGACCACTTGCATCGGTGGACAGGAAGACGAACATTTAAATTGAGTTAAAGTCATTGAATGATGACATTTTCATCAAAATTCTGCTGGAAATATCTGGAAAGTATGTTAGGTCTACAAATGTCACGGCACAGTCGTGGTTTAAATTGTTGTATTGGGATAATTCCAGGTTTTCCACACCTAAAGTTGACATATGTAGGAATATCCTTGAAGCATATTTTTAAAACTATACTTAGAAAAAGTTAATGTGGCCCGCTACATCAAATCCACATTATTAATATAGAAAGTATGTATATAAAAGACTTTCCTGCAAATGGAAATATGTCCTCTATGTCCTGACAAAGTAAAAGTAAAATTAGATGATTAATGTTGCGTCTTGTCTCAGTCTTTGATTTGCTCCTTTTAGATTTCTCTTTAGTTACATTGGTTACTTTTACAATCATTTAACAGGAGAAGAATTCAATAGTACTGACTCAATTGTAGCCTCAGATACTGTTTTCACAGTATTATTAGTAATAATTCTGTGAAAACTAATAAATATATATTATATTATAGTATAGTATATTGTTGCTCTTTATTGTTAGCTCCAAAACGAATGTTTTTGTAGCGTTTGTGTGTCATCATTGTGTCTGTAAACATGACAGCTCGAAAGGTTTTGAATAAAAACCTTGTAGGTCTGTCGAGTGGGGCGATATTAACAAACCACTGAAATCCACCAAAGTCTTTAAGGTCAACTTGATGGTCTATTGGCCAAAAAAAACCAACTTTAAGTTGTAAATTATGATTTTAGCGTTGTGTGTACTGTCAACATGTAGAAACGACCATATAAGGATTAAAAATATTTCGTTACATCAATAGATTGATGTGAAGATCAAAGTGATAAAAAGGACACATAAAGCTATTTAAAATGACAATACGTAACAGGAATGTGGTGCCACGAGTATAAATGATGACTTTGTTATATACATGACAGTAACAGGTTGTAGCCTTTTTACAATATTCCTGAATGAGTATGATTTTTTTAAATTGCAATAAACTTGCAAAAATATTTTTTTACTTGATATTTTTTACACACATTTGAACAAATCTGACTAAACAATGACATGAGTGCTATGCATGTACTATATCCATATAAAAAAATAAAAAAATGAAGACATTTAGCTCAAATTAAAAAAGCCTGTTGTTTTTGCTGCACTGCTGTCTTCTTAAAGTAAGTTTAAAATAATCCAGAACCCAGTACGACTGCTTTAAAACTGCCCAGAGCTGCTTTGGTGGCGGTTTGGTAAAGTGCTTCTTGTTTTCACTGCATTGCTTACATTTCAAATACAAACACCCTTTTGTTTATTTTACACAGACAAATAACAGTATTTTATTTCAGTCGTACTGGAAATAGTACAATTTCCATAACATTTTGATACTATAATTATAGCGTATGCCAGAATAGTTATTGGATGATGTTTTTCGCTTGCTTGTTTCTTCAACAAAAGGTACGATAATTCATTTTTATCATAATGTTACTGCGACACAACTACTGCATAGTTGTTGCTGGGACGTTAGAGCTGACAATAAACATATGGAACTATAAAACATTTATTGTTGAGCCAATGGAAATTCTCCCAGGTTTTCTCCTGTTTCTTCCATATGATGTTGCAAATGTGCCAAATCGCTTTTCTTTTTACATTTTCTCTCATCCGGCTGCAGTGGGACAAGGTGCAACAAAGTATCCCCTGATGACCTGATGTATGCACTCAGACACTTAAAGGAACTTTATGCTGTTTAAGCTACTACACCGAACCAGAGATGTGGACGTGGCACAGGAGTATTCCAGTAACGCCTGAGTTCCAGCTTTTCACAGTCCCTGATTACAGGGACACAGTATAATACCATTAACTGCACTTGCGCTGGTACAAATACAAAATTCTGCCATGAAAAGGTTTATTGAAAAGCATTAAACGGGCTCAAGGAACTGACAGAGTAATAAAAATGTGTTTGTGACATTAAGCCAAAGGATTTCTGTGGTGGATGAACTAAAGTGAAGGCAATGAGAGAGTAACGAGTATTGTTTCACTATATACTCAAACTTTTGGAGCCATGAAACACACACATCCAGTTTTATCGTCTGCAAATCCACCTTGTGATTTATTGTTATTAGAGCCAAGCTGTGCATAATGCGTTTCCTCCTCTCTAGTTTAGCAAAAATAAATGGCCTCTGGCAAGTTAAGTGACATTTTTATGGAATACAAACAGTTTCCAAGATTTTTTTTTATGCATTCATTAAAATAAAACTAAATTTTTAGAGGGAGAAAACAAACAAAATGAATCCAGTCCTAATGTGACAAATGATGAGAGAAGGATGCCAACCGTGGGCCGACACAAGAGGCCGAGCACAACACAACAACCTTTGGGAATTATGTTAGTCTCGCCCACCGGTCACACTGGCTCTTTCCAGAAAAAAAGAAAAAGGAAATTTCAAGCTTGTAAAGGCTTAAAGGGCTGCATGTGCTGGCCATCATTCAGTTCATGGTGCTGGTACTGTTCTTGGGTGCTTTGGCCTTTCTTTCATACATAAACGGGCTCAAACAGAACTTTAGAAAAACTCCTTTCAGGGTGAAAATCTTCACCCTGGAAAGATTTTCTGGATTTACAGTGGTGGTAAAAAGAAAGCACACACAATTTAAATTCTAAGGTTTTATGCATCGGGACACAATAAGAATAATTGGGTTGCATTTAGCTTGTCTTAAAATGAGCTAAATGCAACCTTAATCTGCTAGTCAAATGCACTTGATTAACTGATCATCAGCAAGTGTCGGACGTTTGCTGGTCTGCAGCAAGGTTGTTGTGTTGTGTTGGAGGGAAGATGTCAGCAATGATCTTAGAGAAGGTTATAAAGCTGTTTCTGTAAGAGGTGGCAGACACCACAAACAGACTTGGGGACATGCACAGAGCTGCGCACAGCTGCAGATACCGTGCTAATGCAGTTTTCTTATTATACTATGTTCTAGTTCAGCTCAACTGGCTCACTTCACGAGCCCAGCGGCGTGATCTACAGAAAGAGAATCCAGTTAAAACCTGAAAAAAAATACTCTGACCTTAGCAAACCTTCAGGAGTTTGCAGATGTGGAAAAAACACAACGTGCCAATGAGAAAGTGTTTACCATTTTAACATAACACATGACTGTGAAAGGTCCTTTTGACGCTACATTTGGAGAATGAGCGCTTGGATGTATCACGGGCTCTGTTGACAAAGCTGCAAAACTTTTATCCAAACTTCAGTCGCAGCTTTTAGGATCGCCTTATTCGTTCCCGAATCTTATGAATTACTTCGATGACAACATGCATGACAGCAAACAGTCATTTCAGCATAACAATCATTTTAATAATAATTACTTAAACCCTGCTGGTGTGAAGTGATCTTTTTCCTCTTATTTGCTCCTAATAAACAGACATTTACTGTGTTTGTTCCTGTAACATGCTGAAATTGTTAACAAGGGTGTTAAGCGTTCAGCCCTGTTACTAGAGTTTCACCACCAGTAGGTTTTACTATTCCCCACTGAATTCTCAGAGTTTTCACTCCAAGGTGAAGTACTGGGAGTTCTCCCAGAATGACTTAAAAATGTTGAACTGTGTTTCCGCACAGAGCTTTGGCAAGTTTGAGAGGAGGAACAGAGACAGTTTGTCAGAAATGAACTTGACAGGCTGATGAACGGTTTAGCTGAAAATGTGACCACCAGATACATATCTTACATGAGCTCTCAGCTTTAGGAAGCGATGGTGGTGAGATAATAATGTCCCTGAACGTGGAATTATTATTACAGAAGACTGTGTGCAAGTAGGTTTAGAAGGGGCGGATGAGAAGAGGATTTCAGAGGCTTTGTTCTGGTTAAATCGTCACTGTTTCCAGGCGTGCTGAGGCTTTGAGTGCCTCCAACAGGAGAGACGGTCCCACCTGCTGGGTGGATATTCCCTCAATGGAAATGTCACCTCCTCAACACTCGAGTGGCTCTCTTTCACACACGCGTTTATAAAAGCACAGTTTTCATTTCTCTCACTCCGTCTTTTTCACTTCTTCTTGCCTCTTTTGTGTAGCCAGTCCTACCAGGGGGACAATGAACATCAGATGTGCATAAATGCCGCTAGGTCCTAAAGACCGGGCGCACCTGTGATGTTCAAGATGAGACAATTACCCACATGACGAGGTGATTAGTGAGGAGAACATTGAGCCAATTTAACAACCTTGAAGATTTCCTTATAAAAAGCCGGATTTTAGTGATTATCAGTGGCAGCAGCCATGTGTGTCCCATTATCGGATGTGTTTGCACAGCTAAGATGTGGCTTTGCTCTCGGTTTCGACGTTCCCATGCACACTTGGGTTGGGACAAACCCAAAATGCTGGATGTTCAGTTACCTAACAAGATACTTCATCCAGGAATATTAAAACTACAAAATTAAAATAAAAAAAAACTGTGAATTGTATTTTCAAGAAACAAATGACATCATAACAATGTGATTGGTCAGCTGCAGTGTTGATCCTGACCAAACATTATTACCAACACGAGGATTTCAGACTGTTTCATAAAAATGATTAAAATTCATCTACACGTGTTCTAACGTGCTTTTGACTGCATGAGCAAAGCAGCCACGGCTTTACCCCTGTGGTTTGTGTCAAGGTTATCATGGTGAACTAGAAATAAACTAGAGCTCTATGAAGCAGTAATGTGGATTGTATGTACGGAAATTTTGTCTCATTTGTCAGTGTAGCCAGGCTGTTATGCATACAGTTAAGAGGACACGAGCTCATACAGTCGTGATAGTAGTAACATCATTTCATCATTTTCAATTCAATTCAATTTTATTTATACAGCACCAAATCACGGTCGCCTCAAGGTGCTTGATATTGTAAGGTCGACCCTATTATAGCACATAAAGAGAAAAACCCAACAATCATATGACCCCCTATGAGCAAGCACTTTGGCGACAGTGGGAAGGAAAAACTCCCTTTTAACAGGAAGGAACCTCTGGCAGAACCAGCCTCAGGGAGGGGCGGGGCCATCTGCTGTGATTGGTTGGGGTGAGAGAAGGAAGACAGGATAAAAGACATGCTGTGGAAGAGAGACAGAGGTTAATAACAGATATGATTCAATGCAGAGAGGTCTGTTAACACATAGTGAGTGAGAAAGGTGACTGGAAAGGAAAAACTCAATGCATCATGGGAATCCCCGGCAGCCTACGTCTATTGCAGCATAACTAAGGGAGGATTCAGGGTCACCTGGTCCAGCCCTAACTATATGCTTTAGCAAAAAGGAAAGTTTGAAGCCTAATCTTGAAAGTAGAGATAGTGTCTGTCTCCCGAATCCAAACTGGAAGCTGGTTCCACAGAAGAGGGGCCTGAAAACTGAAGGCTCTGCCTCCCATTCTACTTTTAAATACTCTAGGAGCAAGAGCGAAGTGCTCTAATAGGGTGATATGGTACTACAAGGTCATTAAGATAAGATGGGGCCTGATTATTTAAGACCTTGTATGCAGAGATGGGCAGTAACGGTAACAACCGTTTGCAAAAACGGTAATTAGATTACCGTTACTTTCCCGTAGGAACGCTGCGTTACTGCGTTACTAAAACCGTGATTTTTTGCGAGAATGTCTCACGACAGTGACGTAAGCGAGTGCGCCGTTAGTGACAACAGCTGTGTGCAGATCAACAATGGATCACATATCGAGTGCGGAGAGAGTATGAGCGTGCAGCGTTTAAAGCGTGGAAGTACTGACCTTACTTTGAGTTTGATTCCATAAAAAGTGACAAAAACATTAGCGTCCGCTGTCGTGGGAAGAAAACTTCTTTTTACAGCGAAAACAACCCCTAAACTTCCGAGCAAGCACCGAGTAGCTACGACGTAATGGGAAACTCACAGAGAAACTCGCGGATTCTTCAACTGACCGCGGCACACCTGCACCAGGGTAAACCTCCGCCTACCGCAGTCCTGCTTTACACGTGAAAATAGAGCAAAAGGACCGCTGAGTCTTTGACTTTACTTATTTTCTGCTGTGTTTTACTTGCATCTATTTGAAAGACTGAGTGTAAACACACAAAATATTTTATTTTATGTGCTGGAATGTGTAGAAAATAGGTTTAAATGTTAAACTAATTTCTTCAAGTCAGAGAATGTTGCATATAATTAAATTTTTGCTTGATGCATAAAGTTAAGATTAAAACTGATAAAACAAGTTTTTAAAAGGGACTTTTCCATTTGATTACATTTTGTATGATGGATTATGTAGAAAAAGTAGAATTGGGCTGGAAGATCTATCGCTTTATCACCTCTTCAGGTTGTAAATCGTGTTTTTAAAAAGTAACTAAGTAATTAATTACTTTTGAAAATAAGTAATCAGTAAAGTAATGGGATTACTTTTTTGGGGAAGTAATCAGTAATTAGTTACTGATTACTTTTTTCAAGTAACTTGACCAACACTGCTTGTATGTGAGGAGCAGGATTTTGAATTCTGGATTTAACAGGAAGCCAAAACAGGAGAAATCTGCTCTCTTTCTAGTCCCTGTCAGGACTCTTGCTGCAGCATTTTTACCAGTCCAGATCAGTTTTGTTGTTGCAACAAACAATATAACCACAGAATTTTGCAAATCAGTTTTTTAACAACAATGGCTCAGTTTGTGAGAGAGGACACCCTGACATCAGTGATTTTTTTGTATCTTCTGGAATTTTGGGTGAAAGGTCAAGAGCAGTTTCAGGGTGAGAAACTACATTGTGCTGGTGTGACAATGAGCAGTTCAAAGAGCTGTACTTCAGTTTCGAAGACGCACCTGCTTGCTAAGTGCAGCACCGTGGCGCTGAGGCCTGCTGAGGAATAAAGTGCTGAAGAATAATGCCGGTGATCAAGCTCCACATCAGAGGCAGCGACGTTTTTGTCCTTTTAAAGCTGGTTACTAAGTTAAAGCTCATGTGCTTTTTATTCATATTGTGTGTAGTAACAGAAGCCGGTACGTGTGTTTTTTATTTGATTTCTGGTTTGTTTTGCTGCTTGCTGGCCATTAAAAATGAAATGAATGTAGGTTGCAGGAGCCTCTCCAGACACACTGTGAAACTGAATTAAATACAGTGATTTTTCTGTTACCTTTAAAGCCAACATGGTAATGATACATGTTCGCACAACATGTGTTTTCAATACTTGAAAGGTAGCATGGCTTTGCAGTGCCCTGAAAGGACACGCGTGGTAAAACTGACACTATGACTTGCGTGTGACTTGTTTAATGGTTGTTTTGGGGATAAAATCCGTAAAGCTGATTAACAGTTGTGTAGGACCTGACTTTCAGTCCATGCCAAAATGACATAAAAAAAAATGTACACGACTCAGGTCTGTTGCCCATCAGTAACATATTCCAGGAGCAGTATACTCCCTGGAGCTGTAACTTTTGGCTAGTGACCTTTTAAACGACACCCTAAACCTGTCAGATTTTGCAGGGTGCAGGCGTATTTTCTTTTATTTGAATACTTGTGAGAAAATTCAGTATTTCACAGTTAGCACATATAGTTATGCCAGAAGCTCTGCGGGGCTTTGCTGAGGCGCAGCAGCGCTCTGAGCTAAATGTTATAAAGGTGATGTTTAGGAGTTATAACGTTTACCAGTTCTATCTCTGTTAGAGATAAATATAAAGCAGTGCTTGTGTTTTAGTAAAACCTGCGTGACTCTAATGTGATGTCAGTTTGTTAATTTGTAAAGTAAAGAAAAAGTAAACTAAACAAAGGATAGTGTTTCGAAACGAGTTTTGCGTGCTCCCTGTGTCGTCTCCTCAGACTTGGTTCAGCTGTGTCTCCCTTCTGTTACGTATTTCCTCGTTACCCTCTGTGTGTCTCTCCCTGCGTTTTCTTTTCGTTTTTTGTTCAGCATCCACCTTCATCTCCGTCGTCTGCGTTTAGGTCCACACTTACTTCATTCCACGCCGTCTTCCTCCGCAGACCTGATCCCGCCCCTCCCTGAGCCTGGTTCTGCCAGGAGTTTCTTCCTGTTATAAGAGGTTTTTCTATCCCACTGTCACCAAGTGCACACACTCTGATTGTTCAGGTTTTTATGTCTTTTATATGTACAGTGGTGTCTTTAACTTATATATATATATATATATATATATATATATATATACATACATACACTTACATGCTACTATGTGAATGGGTATGGTGGAATCATGGACCAGTTGAAAGTCTGGACACAACTTCTCATTGTAGATACATGCTGAAGACATTAAATATATCAAGCAAGATATATGGAATTATGCTGGAAAGAAAAAAATGGTAACTCTTAAAATGTCTCACATTTCAGATTCCTCAAAGTAGCCCTTTGCTTTGACAGTGCTGCAAATCCTCGGCCTTCTCTCAGTGAGCTTCATGACGTGTGCCTGTCAGGGTTTATTTGTGGAATTTCTTGTCTTCTTAATGGAGTTGCAACCATCAGTTGTGTTGTGCAGAAGTCAGGTTGGTACACAGCTGACAGCCCTATTTCTGTGTCCCCAAGTGCAGTCGCAAAAACCATCAAGTGCTGCAATGAAAGTGGAAAAGAAAAGAAAGACCAAGAGTCGCCTCTGCTGCTGAGGATAAATTCATCCGAGTCAGCAGGAGTGGGCTTTGCTGGTGATACTGTTGGGGATTTATTCAAAATTGAAGTCAACCTGAGCCAGCATGGCTACCACAGCATCCTGTAGCCAGATGCGTCCCATCATTTATTCTTCAACAGGACAATGACCCCAAACACACCTGCAGGCTGTGTCAGGGCTATTTGACCAAGAAGCAGAGTGATGGAGTGCTGCACCTGATGGCCTGGCCTCCACAGTCACACCTGACCTAAACCCAGTGGAGATGGATTGGGATGGAGCGCAAAGTGAAGGCAAAAGTGCTCAGCATCTCTGGGAACTCCTTCACGGATGTTGGAAAACCATTTCAGGTGACGAAGCTCATCGAGAGAATGCCAAAGTGATCTTAGTAAATAGTCATGAAAATAAAGAAAAGAAGGCGTGTCCAAACTTTTCACTGGCAGTGTATTAAAAATAAATATCTCCACAGCGACGTCTTTCCCAGGCTTCAACATTTTAGTTTAGTTCAGCACTACATTAGCAGGTAAAGAAAACTGCTTGGTTAGTGAGCTGCTGCCATAAACTGCATATATCCAATGAATATGAATGCATATCTATTAATTAGTGCTAAGCAACAGGCTAATAGAACCACAGAGTTTCACTTAGTAACACAGACACAGGGAGCATCGTGGAGTATATTTAGTCGCAAGGTTAGAATCATGAACGAATGCACGGCTGTACCTTAAAGGCATGCAGAGAAAGGGAATCCCTCTCCTGTCAGAGAGGAGCAAACAAGATGTTATCCTGCAAGAACACCTATTTCTGAACAGGTACATCATACACAGCACAATGCCTCAAAAGCCGAAATGATCACCCGGCTAAAATCTAATCTTCCCCTCCGTGCTGTGATATGTTTTTACCTATTGTTTCCTGTTGTTAGCTGTAGGGGGACTGTTACTGAGGCTCATTGTGTCTTCCTCTGCATGTCAGGTGTCAGTTACGTCATTCAAAAGATGTGAAGGTAATTGTAGGGAACCACAATGTCAACAAGAATGAATTTACAATGAAATGCACATATGAGCACGATGACATCAGTTCTCAGCGATTGGCTTTCATTTCACAAGTCCGCAATAAATCTGTCATGCTCATTGTGATATTATTTTTTTACTCAGAATTATGCACTCACAGCACCCCGAATCCCAAAGTTGATATTGCTGCAGTGAAATCAGCTGGACACTACTGCGTTTCATTAAGGCGTTCAACTGGACCATGTGGAGAGAATAAGTCAGCCCCATAAAAGTCAGGTTTTGGTGAATGGCTGGGAAAGATTTGGGCTTGCGTTTTAAAAGGAAAACACTGTGAGTGATAGAGGGGAGTGAAGCTTTACTGCTGTAAAAACTGGAGCGATGACTGGGATTTCATCCAGCCAGTTTTGTTTCTTAGATGGCTTAAACAGCTGAAGCGGGCCAGAACCAGTTTGACCGGCCGGGTCCAGACCCAGGACAGGCCGAGATGAGCAAATCCACTCGGTACTGGCCTTAGCTCTCAGCCAGGACACCAGAACCGCTGCATTTCCCTGCTGTCTTGTAACGCAGTCCCCTAATAGCTATATTGTGACTCTCGGCCAGCTAAAGAGTTACAGTCGCTGTATGAGGTCTCAGCTCACTAACCAATGAAATGTCTTTGTGCAAATGTTAACCTCAGAGTTAAAAACTTTGGATGCAGGCTCTTCAGTAATACAGCCAACACTGAATACTGCACATAGTCTGCATAGCAGTATACCCCTTGTGCACATATCACACAGCTCCACTGCATCTCCAGGCTACTTACCAGAGACTGAAACACAAAGAGATGCTTCAGTATTTACAGGGTGTGAAGAGGAGACTGTGTATCCATTTACAATGAGACAGTTTCTGTTGTCAAAGAACAGAATTCAGATCAAACTGATGTTATTGTACTCGGCCCTGAAAATCTTAGAAATATGGTATCTAACCAGATTCTTACTCTTATCTTGGCCTCCAGTAACTCTGTGAGGAACCGTGGAGTCATGAATCCTCCCTTAGTTATGCTGCAATAGGTGTAGGCTGCTGGGGGATTCCCATGATGCACTGGGTGTTTCTTTCTTCACTCCCTATGTGTTAACAGACCTCTCTGCATTGAATCATATCTGTTATTAACCTCTGTCTCTCTTCCACAGCATGTCTTTATCCTGTCTTCCTTCTCTCACCCCAACCAATCACAGCAGATGGCCCCGCCCCTCCCTGCTGGAGGTTTCTTCCTGTTAAAAGGGAGTTTTTCCTTCCCACTGTCGCCAAAGTGCTTGCTCATAGGGGGTCATATGATTGTTGGGTTTTTCTCTTTATGTGCTATAATAGGGTCGACCTTACAACATAAAGCCCCTTGAGGCGACTGTTGTTGTGATTTTGAGCTGTATAAATAAACTGAATTGAATGTTTTGCTGTGTCGTGTTTGACTTCTTAGTTTTTCACAAAACTATTGTTTGATTGTTTGTTCCAGGTGAGCTGCATCTTATTTTCTCTTTCTTTTCTTTTTTGTTTTAATTTCTGTCGCATGCAGGCTGCTAAAAATTAAGAGACATGCAATTATGCATCAACAAAAATTAACCGCAGTCATAGCAGATGGCTGACCCTCCGGTTCAGGGAGGGTCTTCTTGTTATTTTACTTTATTTTTATGTTATGTTAAGCACTTTCTCAGCACTTGCTGTTTTTAAAGCACTTTATACATAAAGTTGGTTTGGCTCGAGTGTTAAAAGAGTTTTTTCCCCACTGTCACAAAGTGCTCGTCACTAGGAGGTTGTCTGATTTTGGGAGTTTTCTCTGTATTATTGTAGTGCCTTTAATTCACAATATAAAGCACCTTGAGGCAACTGCTGTTGTTAATTAGTTTAACTTTTTTAATCACCTGTTTTCCAACGTAGACCTCAGTAAAGCTAAGCCTGACACCCCTGTTCAACCAAAATTTCAGACTCTAAAGCTTTTGGATGTGAAAATGCTAAAATAACATCGTAAAAATGTGAGTAAAAGTATGTTGACGTTGTTTTAAGCAAAGTTCACCAAACCATCAGGTGACAGAAGGATGTTTTATATTGTTATAAAGGCCGTAGGAAAGCAGTTTCCTTGGTGCTGTGAGGCTGGTTTGTGTTGGTCACCTGAATCAACACCCGTCACATAACAAGGTTTGCTAACACTCGCTAACATTAATCATCCACAGCTGAGTGTATGAAGCTAAAAAAAGGTGTGATTTATGACTTATGAACGATGGTTTCATTTTGAACTATTCCTTGTAGATTTAACTTCTCTTCAGAGGAATCGCTGCTTAAAAATAAACAATTTAAGTGAGAAATGTAAACTTTTAGCTTCTCAGGAGAGGATTGATCCACATAATGTGCAATCTTTTTCACAGCTTTCCATAAACGAATATAGAAAAATCTCATCATGTCTGAGGTGTAGTGTGTCAGGATTAATGACGCGGAGCCTACTGTGTGATGGGAAACAGGTCATGACAATGATACAGAGTATCAGTGAGACCTAGGACTGACAAAGGGAGGGTGAATGACTTTGACCTGGGACTGTGTGTCGGACGATATGGCTGCTGTATAAATGAGCTGCTGATTTATTGCAGCTATTCTCCTTCCTGTGCGCTCTGTTTATCCTGCTCATGATATTTGCTAAGATGGATTCTTCTCAGTCACAGCATGGTCATGAGGATTTGACAGACAGGACAATTTAACCAGACTGTTTAAATCGATGATCTGAGTTAATGAGGACACTGCTGTGGAGGCACACACACACACACACACACACACACACAGAGGGGTGTAAAGCCCAGAGACAGGGGCTTAGACAACCAGCAGTGCTGGTTTGGCTGATGTGTATTTTGTGAGGTGCCTGTGAAGATGAACAGCACAGCAGACCGTGTAGTTCAGCTGAGCACTCAGCCCAAAAATATCCGGACATCCTTGCGAGCGAGGAACGAGGCCTGCTTACTCTCATGCTCAGCGCCTCGGTTCATTCTTCTCATAAACTTTAAACTACAATAATAACCTGCAAACTCTCAAAACTAAAACCCATGCACCTGTGCACAGGCACGCACACGCACACTGCAGATCTGCCTTCCATAGTGGCACAAATGTCCCGTCTCGGCCTCAATGAAGTGTCATTACCAGAAGTGTTGAGGCCTGCTGACACCTGTGGAGCCAACAGCCTGCATAGGGCCACAAGAAGCTTAAAGGACTGAGAAAAAGGAAACTGGTTTATGTAAAGCTGCAAACAGAGAGGACACGGCAACAACTATGAACAATCCAGCCGGTGATTCTGAAAGAGGAGCAATTTCCATGAGTAATAAGTGAAAATATATTGATCTGCTTCAAAGAACTACGGGAGATGTGAATTAAAGGCACTCAGTTTGCTTCAAAGCCTTTAAGTTACTGTTTTCCGGCTCTTAATGTGAACAAATTGATACTTTACCTGAAGCAGGGACAAAAATGATGTGGTAATACCACCACACAGGCTGCACTTTACTCAGTTAAGTGCATAATGAGGTAAAGGAAAGCAGAAGGGTTTACTTCATTACAAAAGGGCTTACGTCAAGCACTGACTGCATTGCACAACCGTGTGTGTGTGTGTGTGTGTGTGTGTGTGTGTATACACTTAAATGTATTCAAATACACGGCCAATTGGAAAATGACTGACAAACTGTGTTTTGCTGTTAAGGCTGTGGATGCCTGTAGTTTGGCATGGAATGGAAAAAAAAATCTCTCAATGAGTTGTGCATGTAGGACTGGTCACACAAGATCAGCTCAAGAGCAGACGCTTTCATGCAAAAAGAAGAATCAGAAATAATTTGCAGAAATTTGACCTACAAAAAACATTTTTTGCTCAGAGCAAAGAAAGGGGGAAAAGGCAGAGTACACCCCAGGAATTATTCCTGCTAAAAGTGGCGATACTAGCTACTGATGCCATGGGTGTACTTTTGCACAGAAGAACATTACATCTATAGATACAAGTTTGTCGAGTGAATCATTGAAAAATCACATTTTCTTTGTGGTGTCATCATGTATCACCATGCAGACGTAGTTCAAATTTAAAAGCAAAAAAACAAGTTGAATTCCATTTGAGAATGAGCTGCTCGTCTGAGATGTCTGCAAGAGTAAAACAAAGTTTAAATAATGATTCATGGCCCTGAAAGCAATATATTAATAACTAATTAATAACTAACTAACGAGGAATACAAAGTGCAGCTAACGAACCAGTCAGAAGCACAAGGTGATAAAATGGCACGCAGCCATAGGTGAAATATTTCACGTGGGATGTTTTCTAGACAAGTGCAAAAGATTAAAAGTCCATACCTGCCAGGTTAATGTGCTTTTGCATGTTAAAGGAGGAAGAACTCATTTCCCTGTCATTACATTATGAAGCAGTGTTGTCCTAACCATAAACATATCAACATGCTACATAATGCGATGTATTAAAGAGGCCCAACCTCTACATTATTAGGCTGCTTACTGATAATGAATACTTTTACTGTTGCAGAGCCAAACTGGCCGGTCAGTTCACCATGTCTGCAGCGAAACATGTAAATAACTGCATGAAGATTCCACAGTAATTTTGGGAAAAGCCCACCTAGGGAGGGATTTGCCTCCCTGCTGGTAAAGATAAGTCAGGTTGACTTGTATTGAAATAAACATTTGATCGTAGCTCCCAGGATTCTTGTCCGACCTCAGGTCTGATGAGTGTGATACGAAAGGACAAATAATAGTCTCTCAAAGTTATAGTAATGATAGTTTCAATGTCTACGGTGTTGCGAGGCATCCGCACAGGACGTAGCAGTGATGCATCAACACAGATTGGAATATCTATGGAAGCGGGCAGGTGGAGACTTGAGGCTTTATTATATTAACTCATGCAGTAGAAATGTTTTCTGTTACTCGCCCAGTCTTAATGCATTTCCCACCAAATAATTACACGCAACAAATTTATGGCATTTACTTTGTTGATTTTTGGCATGCTAATGAGCCAGACCACTTGTTGCTCACAAAGCACACAGGCACTGAACATACAAACAGTAAAATAATCCTATTTTTCCTCAGACACACAGCCAGACGGTGCTCTGGCTCAGCCGCCCCTGAAATGATTTCTCTGCCTCCAACTCTGCTAATAAGAGCTCAAACTGCCCCCCCGACATCCTGAAATATGGACAAAAGTGGTTGCGATACAAAACATCCTTTTTTGCAGTTTTCTTGGTAAATCTCAAGAAGCTCGGTCTGTATATACATTATACAACAAAGTCACATCTGGAAAATTTGGGAATTTCTGTTGATTTTTTACCCATCGAGCTCCGTGTGTGGAGACCTTTAAATTTACTGTCACGCTGAAGCAACTAGCAGTGGGAGTGAAGGAAACCCACTGACCTCTACATGCTGGTATGGTAAATAATTATACTGTCAGCACCTACACGGGTATTTTGGTAAACAGCTTTGGCTGTGCATGTTGGCCCTTTGTCTACATGTGAACTGTGTTTGAGGTCACTGAAAGCAGAGAAAAACACCTCCAGGGGAAAACGTTCAAAAACTCAGTTTCGGTGTGGACGAGGAAATCCAAGATGGTGTCAGTCAGTTGTTGCCCACTAGTGTCCGGTGTCAGCTGCAAAGGGATTATTACAAATCGCTTCATGGGGATTTTGAATGGATGGACAATCTTTGGAATCTCTTAGCATTCCCATGTTAGCTCAGGGCAGTTGTGCAACTGGAAAGTTGGTGGCTCCAGTTTCCCCAAACACTTCCATTGAAGTGTGAATGCTTCTGTGTGTGAATGAGATGCTTGAGACAGAATTACTGGTGTTTCTACTTTTGATAGGAAACATTCCAAACAAATGCAAACAGACGACTCTTAAATGGGATACATACACCCATGCCATTGGACCGCAAGTCTTTAATAACGCCCCCAAAAATCTCCATACAAAAGTATATGTACATGGTCACTTAATGAACTGTATGGTTATGGAAATGATCTAATATGCTTCACCTTTTAGTTTTAAATACAATAAATCCCAACAATCAGCAAACACGGTACTGCATCGGGAACACGACGTGCGCCGCCAGTGGAAAGTCCATCTTCATCAAGGCCAGCGGTGCAAAGCAGCTGTCCAAGTCTGGACCCGGATACTGGTTATGACATCAGTCTACTACATTTGACAACATTCATGAGTGAATTCAAACTAAATATTGATTTCTTCACACACACAGTTGCTGAGACATAAATAATGCAAAAACTGAATACCAGTGCAAGAAAGCGTTGGGAGCAGGGAGATGCTAAATCACAGACGGTGGGATTGAGACACTCGTTGACAGTTAGAAGAGAGCCTGAGTGACACTCCAACAGACGACGGACACGCAGTGACAGGTTTTGGTCTACTGAATGTAAGAATCAGCGGACATGTCGTTAAATTTATGCCGATGGGGGACGATAAACTTAAAAGGTAAAAGCTGAGAAAAAAAAAACAGACACCGTATCCCTGCCAAGATCGGAGCGCTTCGACCTGCCACTCTTAAGATCCTCATTTGAGACCTGAAGGAGAAACTCGAGCCCGTGAGGAGAAGGACGAGTGGGTCAGCCTGTCGAAGCCGAGGAGATGCAGCGTGTCACAGTTAACGAGTCTCTGACTGGGCTACGGGTTCCAGCTCCCACCTCGCTCTGTGGTAGCAGAATACTGCCGTGTCCTTGGGGTCACTGGTGGGATTACTCCAACTGTGATTGTGTGACTATGATGACATGCTGATGTGAGGTGTGTGCACACTCACACACTTACTTCCAAGTGCCCACTGTCATACACCCTGAATGAAGGCTCGGGAAGCATTTTAACATTTGCTTGTGCAGTCAAAGGTGGAATTACTGGGACATCCGACTCTCAAAAGGAAAAACCGCACTAATTCAAAAGACTAGCAGAGTGATCAGGAGGGAGCTGTGGAGGTACTGAGCTGCACTCTGGCTGTGGATCTAAAAGGAGGCAAGGTCAAGACTGAGCGTCATTTTACTGTAATGGTCCCGTTTACTGGAACAACAGAGGGGGGATTACTTAAGCTGAGGCTAAATCCTTCTGTGAATCTAAAAGGTCTTAAAACTGCTTTTAATCTGTTTGTAAAATATATTAAAGTTTGCATGAACAGTAAGAGCAGTGCTTGTTGTCCCAGTACTTGCACTTTCAACTGCTTCTTATTTAAATGTTTATTATGGAAATGTTTACAATAAGTGCAAATTGGTTGTTTTTCCAGAGGAGCTCCTACGATGTTTTTATGCTATGGTTAAGGAGCGAGCGCCACACACGTCCTCCACGTCTCGCATGCCCTGCCTCGCATTTTTTCCCCAAAAGCATCTGTGCAAGTTTCCTGCCTTCGTCTCTCCTCGGGTCCTCAGCCTTACTTCTCAGAGTTCTTGCGTGGCCGACGAAAACTGGACATGTTCTCATTCAGTGCATAGATTCGCCTGGAAAACTCCTCGAAGCCAGCCATGTCCAGCTCTCCCAGCACTTGTTCGTCACACTCCACAGCTACGGCATGGTCTACGGGGATGCAACGGTAGTCATCCAGCCGGGCTTCATCTGCTAATCCCAACCCCATCCCCAGACCTAAACCAGTGGCCTCTGTGCCCATGATCTCCTCAGCTTGTTCCACTGAGCAGCGCAGCTCTGGGATCAGGTTGATGGGCGCCTGTTCTAATACTAAAGAGCCATTCATGGCACCTGGGTGCTGGGCAGTGGGCATCGTTTCTTCATCAGTGTCCTGCACTGCAGAAGAGTTTGGTATCATTGAGCTGCTGGACGGGTTCTCCTCCATCTCATCACTCTTGTTCTCTTTATGCCGTTCGCTCTCTCCTTCAGCAGTTTCACGTCCTTCTGCCTCCACCGCTGTGCTTCTAGCCTCCTGCTTCTCTTCCTTCTGCTCTTCCTCCACAATGGTTTCCGTATTCGTGGAGAGGTCAAGTGGGGCCTTGCTTGGATCAAGGGAGGATGACAGGTGTGTGGGTGATGGTGAAGGCGAAGGCGGTGCCAGGCCAACCTGGGACTTTCCCTCACTGATGGCTGTATTGTAGCTGGGTGGAGGGGTTGCTGGCTTGTATTTAAGCTCTGCTTCAGCCTCTGAACTCGCTCTGTTCCTCAGGCCTCGGTCTGGGGAGCTGGTGTGGCAGGGATAGGCCAGCTCGGAAGCTGCAGACACACCGAGCTGAGACTTGGTGGGCACTGGGATGGAGCTGGAGACATGATGTCGGTCACTGTAAGGAGTAAAGAGAGATATCGAATAAGCAAAGACATTTAAAAAGCTACAATAACAAAGTGCCTCTCTATATAACGGCACCATGTTTAAGATGAAATATAGAGCTGTGCTCAGAGGTTTACATGCACTCATCATTGGTCTGAATAATTGTACACTGTACACCTTTAATGACAACAACTGCTTGAGTTTGGATTCATTTTCTCTGATCCACACACGGTCAAAAGTACACAGGCCTACATACACTCACTTAAATCTTTTTAGCACTTGTGCTGAAGGTTCAAACATTTAACCAAAGCTAATTTAACCAATACCAAGACCTCTCGACCGGTTTTTAGTGAACATGATTGATTTGCAGTTTCTCTTTGCCAGCAAGCATCAAAGGCATTTGTTTGACAGCACGTGGATGGACCAAGATCAGGAGATCTAAGAAGAATGAATGACTTGCACAAGTTGAAAAGGTCTCTTTTTCTAAACAACTGCTGATTCCAAGATCATTAGATCAAATAACTGCATGCAAGTACATGTTAATTGGATGTGTCTCCACTTTTCTATGCTCTGGAAGAAACTGTCACCTTCAGATAAGTGAATAACATTAAGCTTGTGGAAGGGCCTGACCTCGTTGAAAAATTGCAGCCTATTTTTACAAGCAGAGTCTGTTGGAAAAAGAATGACCGTGACTGTATGTGCTGTAAACCTCTGGCCACATTTATCGTAAGTGGGGTATTTTAGAGTGAAGAGGCTGTTGCATAAATGTGATATTGTCAATGAAAGCGTCTGCAGGCCATCAACTAAAAACACACAATTTTGTTAACATATATGCAGCCAGGTCAATTCAACAACGGCCAGTGCAATCTCCCAGAGCAGAGGATTCTGAATGAGTGGACCTGATGATGAAGTGAGCAATCTAATGCCACAAGTAAAGCATAGAGTTATGGAAGAATCAAATGACACCACAACTTTCAGTGCTGAACTTTTATCATTGCTCCTCTTTAATAACAAACAGTATTTTTCAACGTCAAAAGACTGTTTTACACTGACACAGTTTGTTAAAATCTGTTATAACATATTGTTCGTATTTGCAACAGATCAAAGATCAATTCTGCAGCCAACAGAAGAAAGTAGGAAATCCTAAGAAGTCTTTCCCCTGGTCCAGGAGAGCAGCAGCTGCAGCTCTTCGTAGGTCACTTCCCCTCACACCATTCAGAAAACATTTGTGCAGTCTGTGAGAGCACTATACATTCAACTTCTGCTTGCTGGGAAAAGCAGCAGGCGCCGACCCAAGTATGTCAGACATTTTCTTCCATCGCAGATAACAGTCTTTGGATCGCCCCGCCCATGAACTGGAGCCATAAATCTATTTAAACAGGCGCCTCGCCGCTTCTTCCGATAGCCAAGGCCACGTATACTCTGCTAAAAATGACCATTCTGGTGCAGAACAGCCGGGGTTAAAGCTGAAGCAGGACCTTCCTGTGAATCGAGGGTAAATCTCTGATCAGTCAGACATGCAGTCGTAACAGACGTCCTTCCTGTTGCTGACACTCACCGAGGAAGTCTTCTTTGTAACATTTGACATCAGTAATGACAGCACTGGCTGACACGTGCGTTACCCAAAAGTCTGATGGACAGTTTCACCACCAAACCC
Source organism: Simochromis diagramma (assembly GCF_900408965.1). Classification (NCBI taxonomy): domain Eukaryota; kingdom Metazoa; phylum Chordata; class Actinopteri; order Cichliformes; family Cichlidae; genus Simochromis; species Simochromis diagramma. The sequence goes on along the minus strand of NW_024386778.1, from coordinate 1,828,251 downwards.
GTGACAGCTTGTAAAAAGGACCTTGGGTCTGACCCTCTCAGGCACCCTGCCAGGGTGGTCCTGACAGGGTTCACGGGCAGGACACCTCGCTAAGCAGAGTGGAGAAGCTCGTCTAGTCTTAAGAGAAACGTGTCAAACTTCAAAGTGCCTGTGATGCAGTAAATGAGAAACATTCACAGTCTGAAGCTCCAGTATGAAACTGCTTATTGTAACAACCTGGAGATACTGTCCCTCATGGCTCACATTTAAGCTAATTGGAGGCTTACGCAGAGATGTACACGTTGGATCGTCAAACAAGGCCAGGTTTAAAAAACAATAAAGGGAAGAGGTAATGACGTTATCCAGTGAAAGAGTTCCTCCCAAGTGTGGTCGACAGGAGCTAGGCTCTGCTTTACTTGGCAGTACAGGTCAACCAAAACACATCATCTGCTACAACTGCTCTCCTCCAATAGGCACATGGTCAGTCCTGAGGCAAAGCGTATTTGGGCAAATTGGAAACAATGTGCTCTTTACCACCTAATTTTCTGGAAAGATCAATAAGAAGAAGGAACAGAGCGAGAAGCTGAATGATTTGCCATTTCAAACACTTATCTGTAACTTTCCAAATGGAACCATCATGGCCTCCTTGGAAGCCAGTTCAAAAAAAGATTCAAAACCTGAACCAGTGGAAACGCATAAAGACAGATGCCGTGAGAAGTCATTTTCCATTTAAGTAATTGGAAAATGTTGTTCAGACTGAATTGTAATGCACATTTGGAAACTGAAGAAGACTGAGTAAAAATCAGAAGATTTCCGCGCATCATTTATAACAAGCTAGTAAACGATTACTATGTTTTCTAGTTTGACCGATTGATGTCTGTTCGGCAGCGGCTGATTAGAAGCCTCTGACTTTAATTAGTATCGCTTATTTTCTTCCACTCCTCCCTCCAGCTGGCTCACCATTTAACCTGCCTGCTCCGATTTCATCTATGCCAGAGAACAATGCATTATTGACACTGGCATAAAATCACACGGTCACCATACAGTCTTTTACAGAATGAGGAGTTTTGTATTTGGACCGTGTTACTTTGCTCCACTCAGTTTCAAGGTTAGGCTCCTATTACTGTCATTACTTGTGTCAAATTGTGCGGCAGAGTATTAGCAACAGAGGAGACTGGGTGTGTCGGGGAGGAAGCCAGCCAAGAGAACCTACGAGCAGGAATACATTTCTCTTTTTCGTAAAACATTTAACTGTTATAGCTATTTCGTGCTATTTAATACTGGCAATTAGGTTAAATGTCTATGACCATATGTGAGAATGTGTGTCGATTAATCATGACATGAAAACACTTCCTAAAGCTGTCTGGAAAAGCCGGAACTTAAAGTGGTCGTATTTAAATAATGCCAAGTGCTTATAGTAAGCAGCACAGGACAATTATGTGTTGTTAAATAGATCCAGAGCTTATTATGAGTGGGGTTTTTTCCAGGAATGGGGTGTTATTGTCTGTTTGGTTAGTAGACACTGACCTCTAGGTCTGTAGTATATGAAGATGTACTCAGGTAAGAAGTAAACTGCCTTTGCAGTGTAGTAAACCAAAATTCTGCTTTATAGCACTTCCATTTGGAGTTACTATATAAAAATATCAGAACCACAGTTAACCTGAAATTCAACAGTTTTGTAAGAGAACGTCAGATGAGTTACTAACCGCGGGTGACGCACAGATATTCTTCCACGCCTCGGAGCTCCTTTACCTCTGTTTAAACATACTTCAGATCACATACTTTTTTGGGCTTTTTCCAATAATAGTGAAGATGATGCTGGTGGTAACTTAGAAGTGCTGTCATCACATAATGCAGCTCTGACTCCATTGTTTACAGTATTCTCTGCAGTCTGCAGCACGTGAAGGATCACAGCAACCTGCCAACTGAATGCATTGCTGGAACGTATATACAAACTTATTGTTTTACATACAGTATAAACACCAATGACACCATCTTTTCCTCTTTTTTGACACAATATACACATATAGTATGTATATATAGAGTACTGGCCTCCACGTGTACACCACTTATGAAGATGAGATGCTGTAATAGGCTTGAGGTCTCAAACTTTCTGTGCAGCTTGGACTCATACGAGGAGCTTAACATTTCACGCTGACTGGAAGAAGACCTGTTGCTCCCTAATGTATGCTGTGCAGCTCCACAGTTAGCACAAGCTGCTCACCTACAGGAGACATTTAAGTCTCACTGGGCCCCATCCTCAAACAAACTACACATTATAAAGGCTACGAACAGGCCTCTGTCTAAATCATCAAGCCGAAAACTTGACTTGCCAAGCCAGAAATAGCTGCCTTCCCTCTTAAGCGTTTTGCCTTCTCTCTTCCTTTCCACTGCTGTTGTCAAACCTGGCACATTTCAAGGCGATTCAGGAATTTGGTGAGTCAAGCCTTCTTACTGTCTAATCCCCTGACAGGCTTCACAACACGCCCCCGATCATATCCAAATGCTGCTATGGCGTCACAGGTTTTGGGCCAAAGCTAACAACAGCAGATAAGACTTGTGCGTTTGATGTGGTTTAGTCGTTTCACAGGGATTTCCCTAAAGTAAACATGACTAAAAACCTGATACGTGGTATGAAGGAAGCTAAGTTTTCTTTTTGCTTTATTAGAGTGGCTCTTATTGACTGTCTGGCCTTTGAAGACAGACTGACCACAGCACAGCATGTGGAACAAAAGCTGAGAACATCCTCGCACTACTCAATGGTGCTGATGTGCTACAGAAATTACAAAGACAAAATCTGCAACACTGATATACTGCGTATGCAGTATGCATGTTGCCATCATCTTCCTGTGATCCAGTCCCCTCAAAACATCAGTACTCTCTACCATTTATGACGAGCAGTATACAAACCCCACTTATGATGCATAGAAAGCCTGGGTTGGGTCAGTGGCTGTCAAACTCAGGTGTTTGGGCCACAGACGACCATGTGGGGTGGGGAGGGGTATTTATATTTATCTTACATATTGTCAGAATGTAAGATATTAAAAAACCAAAACAAAAAGGTATCACAACTTTTAAAAAAAGGTGAGAGAAAGAGAAAATGTATTCCCAAATGAGGAGGAATGGATGCTTGGAGAACACGAAAAAGGAAATGATCAAAAATACAGCAATTCCACAGAGAACCTGTCAAGCTTAACGTCCCTTACAAATGCTTATTTTAGGTGTATAACTCAAGAATTTCTCTTCCTTTTTTTTGCACTGACAGGAGCGCAGCTGTCTAAATATTACAACCCTCGGTGTACTTCATGCAACACAAATCCTTTTGCTAACTTCAGTCACTGTGGGGTTTGGGGAAGATTCACATCCACCAGCTGTGGCGTTGAATGTGCATGGCTAGGCGCCCTGCCACACCTTGCTCCCCCCACACACGTGTACGTAGCCCTGCTTCCAGGCACCGGAGTGGGATTAGGACCCTGTGAACTTCTGCCAGGCCCTCAGCGGATGTGGAGCGGCAAATGGGACCATGTTGAACGTGTTTGCTTTGATGTCGACAGACTGCGTAGTTTACAAAGAACTGGTTTCTGGTGCTGTCTCTATATGCCTCTCGATAATAGATTCACCATTTCCCCCACTGTTTCCCATCCTTCAGCGAGATTAGAGGAGAAAAAACTATACTGCTCATTTTTCACCAGGGCTGCATTGTATATACTCTGACATGTTATGATGTGTTTCTGAGAGAGAACTGTTTGGAAATCTATTAAGATATGATCAGCAGTTTCCCAGATGAGCATCATGAAGCCCACTGTATAAAAATGACATACGCTCTTTTCGATTCTTACACGCATTCTTTCTGCTTTTCCATTCGGTCTGTATAAAATATCCAAGATGAACCCACTATGCACCCTTGGTGTGGGTATGAATTATTTCTATATGTAGGAGGCAAATGTTTCCAAATCTGTTCTGGAAACAGTTCCCTCTGTCATAGCCTTCACCACATCATTCTTGTTTGGATGTGTGGAAGGAAGAAAAAGGTGGCAAAGAGGAGGATAGGCAGCTGATTAGCCTGCCTCTCACGGGCTATATAGCAAAATTACCTGCAGCTGTCACGTAGCCTCTTAAAAACATCCATATTTCATAAGCCGAGTCCCAGCTCCAGGCATTCCTTCTGAATTCAGCCTTTTTAAACCCGGCAGGAAGAAGAACCGGAACTGACACGGACAGAAAGGTGTCCGTTTATTTAGGTGGAACACCTAATGGAACGATTAAAGAATGAATCTAGTTTTAGGAACGATTTTTTTGGGAGGCCTACAATTTGTTTTTATTCATTCCACAATTAGAAGAGGAGGCTGTGGTGCTCACAGGGACTGGTTTCTATTTGTGAAAGTCAGAGCAGAGGCAGAAAATCCAAAGAAAGAAACTAAAAAGTAGAAACTAATACACTAAAAAGATGGAAATCTAAGGAGCTTAAAGTGGACTTCTTCAGGTTTCAGACGTTTCAGCTCCCATCTGAGAAGCTTCTTCAGTTCTAAGAGCTCGGTGGAGAGTCCGAGGTATTTAAGCCCTGATGGGAGTTGCTCCTTAAGAGGGTCCCTGACCCACTATTGTTCATGTTCCTCATCATATAAGGCAATGTGTGAAAACGGGTGTGGTCATTATCAGCAGAGGTTTCAGGGGACACCACTGTGAGACAGTTTCTGACCATTAAACTGACCTCACAGCCCGCTGTTCACCAGCGGTGCTAGCTTCAACCATGCAAACACAAACACTACGTTAGACGAACAGAATCGACTTCTTTTATTTGGTTTCTCTGTCCAAAATGTGAACATTGGCATCCTCGAAAGACTGACCCAATGTTGATCTGTCCATTCTGCTCACCCTAGCTGGTGTCTGACCTTCTTTACTGTGCATCTCTGCTGATTGGATGAAAGCCCAGTTGGGACAACCACATGTTTAAAGAGCTTTCTTTACATGCGTTCCTTTTCTTTCCCTTCTGCCTCAGAGGGGACGTTTTCTGCCCGGTGATGCAGAGTCCTGATTACTCCAAGTTTGTGTTCCGGAGGGTGGTGGGAGTCAAAGAGTCGATACTGGTCTGCGTGTGTGGGCTTCCGATAAACTTCAGCATTGAGGTTTCCATTCTCCTCAGTGTACACAGCATAGTGCAGAAATGGCAAACTATTATTCTTTTGTATGGTGAATTTTATGTTTCCATTTACTGAGTTGATGTGAACAGTGACGGATTCTATTTCTTGGGTTTTGATTTGTCATCAACGTATTTGTACCAGTGGTTAGGTACTGTCTTTATCCTGTCTTCCTTCTCTCATCCCAACCAATCACAGCAGATGGCCCCGCCCCTCCCTGAGGCTGGTTCTGCAGGAGGTTTCTTCCTGTTAAAAGGGAATTTTTCCTTCCCACTGTCGCCAAAGTGCTTGCTCATAGGGGGTCATATGATTGTTGGGTTTTTCTCTGTATGTATTATTGTAGGGTCTACCTTACAATATAAAGCTCCTTGAGGCGACTGTTGTTGTGATTTGGCGCTGTGTAAATAAAATTGAATTGAAAAATTGAAACTGAATATTTAAAATATTTGTTTGTAAGGCAGAGGTCTGACAGTGATGGGGGTAAAGCTAATTCTGTTTTCTAAGGCGCTGTCTTGCTGTAGTCATTTTCTGACCGTCTCCACTGTCTCAGTTTTGGGACTGCAAGTGAAGAGTGAGACCACAACAAAGGGCTCTATGGTTTTATCTGGATCCAGTGTAAATGTCTGAGTTTCTGATTTGGTCTTTGAACTGAAAAGGCTTCTCGGATGAAACAGCATCAAACTCGTCTCTGAAACTCGTAGATAACCATGACCTGTAAGGCTGGGAACCCACACCAACATAAATCCAGTGGAGTTGAGTCCCAGAACATAAACATGGACAGCATACCATTGTAGATTTCATTTAAATATGTACATATTTATGTCTAATATTGGTTACAATTTCCTGTTGTACTCTGCTGTATTGAGTGGCTAAATGGCAAAATATCAAAACGTAACTAAAATAGTTTTGCTCAATATGTACGAGAGGTTTAAAGACGACTTAGTGTTGTGGCACGCCATCAATTATTAGTCTTCAGAGGTGCCTGTAGGCAGACAGAGTGCGCTTCCAGTCTTTGTGCTAAAATAAACTAATCAGCTGCTGGCTGCTTCATATTTACTCTACAGAAACGAAAGTGAACATCAATCTAGTTCGTACGTATTTTCTCCAAATGCCGAACCGTCTAATCGCTGTGGCAACATAGCTGAAGCTCTATATCTTCTGACAGTGCTAATGACAGATAAATCTGTAACATGTGTTTGTGGCTCAGTGCTGCTCAAAATGATGGGAACGGCAGTTTCTTTCACTCAGCTGATGGCTTCTGAGTCAGTACAGAGCAACTCCTCTCTGTCACTGTGGTCTCGTTGTCACACAAGAGCGTGGCTGTGGAAAACCGCTGCAGAAGACTTCCACTTTCTTTAAAACCTCCCATGCGCTCGCGCACACACAGCTCCAGGGTTAGCAGACCCACGCTTTCATCTCATCTGTCTTTGGGCTCTTCCACTTCCCATGAAGATTTTTTGGGAGTGGGACAGAGTTGAGAGCTCGAGCTTTTCATGGCGTCTTTCCTTTCAAAACAAAAGATTATTCAATTAATGTGTGTAATACACATTTTCCCCTTTGCTGACCCTGGGAGAGGAGATCAAAGACAGCTTTGTCTTTTATAGGGAAGTGGAGCTGAAGTCTGATGGAGACCAACTCTCAGGTTTTAGTAAAGGGTTACTCACAGGCCATAAGACTGGAGCAGAGATCTAAGCATTCCAGTGGACAAAGTAGCTGCTGTAAAACTCATTACCCACTCCTTTTTTTAGATGTAGGGGAATGATGATGTGCAGGGACGTTACATCATCATAACTTAAAACAAAGTATTCTTTTAGCAGCACTTTCAAAGTCTTTTGTAAATAACAGTCTATGTGACAAACGCAACGAATGGCTGCATCAGATCTTTATTTTCATTTCCTACTAATGTGCCGACTACTGCGCTGTATATTCTGTATTAATCTGTTGTTTAAGGCAGCGGCCCCCAACCATTTTTGTGCCACGGACCGGCCTCTAAGGTGTCGCGGATAAATACAACAAAATAAAACCGGTACCCAAAAAAAAAAAAAAAAAAAAAAAGACGATTTATTCATAACATGCGGGGAAAAGAGCCAGGGAAATTAAGTTAACGATAAAAACCCTGAAAACCATAAATGTCACACTCGAGCGTCAACTCTTGCGGCCCAGTACCAAACGACTCACGGAGCGATACCGGTCCATGGCCCGGGGGTTGGGGACGCTGGTTTAAGATACAAAACATGAATGGCACTATTGCTGAGTAGCTGACTAATTCAAAAGTAGTCTGTTTGTTTTGGCAGCAGTGCTATTAGCCTACTTTGGCCCATTTCATGGTTAAAATCACTAACAGGGACAAAAGTGTTTGTAAGTGAGAGTGTTGAAAAGTGTCAGACTGAAGACTTTGTCCTTTTTCTAATAGTTCAGCTTTTGAAAAACGTGCTGGTCATTACTTATGTAAATTGGCAGCTTGTGTGTTTAGAAATGTGTGCGTTGTTAGCAGATCTCCAGCAAAAATGTCGACTCCAAAGTTAGCGTGTTTGAGACTGTCCATGTCCATTTGCCCTGCTTAGTAAACTTTACAAACTATTAACTTGGAGTATGGCCTATACTTTGAATCTAGCTAATCACAGCTTGCATGTGAAGCTGCATGTGTCTCTTGCAAACACAGAGCAGATTTCTGAATCATCTTTAGAACCCACTGTAGAAAGTGTCTGCGTCATTCTTACCATCGCACCATCAGCCCATGTTCCAGGAAGTTCTTCAGGTTGGGTAGTGTCTGCTGCAGGTCTGGGGTGGTCAGTCCATGTTGATATCTCAGCTGCAAGACAAGGGAGCCACATGCTGTGTCATTAACTCCTGACAACCTACCACGTTGTACTGAGCCACACGTAACCTTACACGTAGCGTATGGTGGGCCGGCACCGTCGCATTTAACTCTGACACATGTGCACAGTCTCCATGTTTATAGGAGATAGAAATATTACCTACAGAAGAAGTCTGCATTCTTTCGCCATGACACAGTACTATTCTCCCCTTCAGACTATTATTCATCTGGACACAGAGTGGGCAGTCTTCCCTGATAACAGGCATGTGCGCTAATATGTAAAGTGTGTGGAAAGACAGGAGATGAGATGCGGGTGGCAAGAAACAGCAAACACGTTACTGAAACATCTGGATGAAATGGGGCAAAGACAGGACATTAGAAAGCCCATTACATTCTCCCATGATCTCTCTCTCTCTCTCTGACTTCTATATTTGGCCTTGAACAGTCCCCTCCTTTTAGCCACAGCACTTTATTTCATGATGATACAATCAAATCTTACATTTAAAAAAAAAAGAAAGAAAAAGTTTCAAGGCCACCTTGAACCTCCAGCACTCGTGCCAGAAATATCTCCTCCAACAGTTGAGTGATGTCACAGCAAGCCATCAGTTGTCCCGGGGAGTTTATTTAACCTATATCACTGAACAGCAGAGGAGCATCATGCCACACGTCTAGCTTATATCTCAGAGGCCCCTCTATCACATACACACTGCCTACATCGGCTTACATCTGTTTTGTTTCCACTTGGGTGCCACAGCAACCACTCAAATTTCTTTTTTAAACACTTCTGTGGTGAAGAGATGAAGCGCACATGACTATGGCAGTCCACTCACTCAGGATGCACTCAGATGCAGCTCGTTGATATACGAGCACTTAATGGATAAGCGGCCTAACTGAAAAAGGAATTAAGGAGAAATAAATGTTGAGGCCTCTGAGGTCAAAGATTAGATTTACCTGTTTACAGTAAAAGAAGAGAGATGTTTTCAAGGTCGTCAGCAGGCCTTCAGACACATCCATACAAGCTTTTTTTTTTCTTGTGGTAAATTTTGTTGTAGTGGCACAGTAGCCACACCTAACATTTAGGTTTCACAATCCGGTGCTTTTGTGGGGCTCTCTTAAATGAAGTGTGCGAAGTGATTGTGGTTACAAAGCACAATTAAAGAGTGTATTTTCTGCACTAAAAATCCATTAATTTTCCCAAAAATCATCAGTGCGCCTCATGTATGAATTCTGGTCGTGCTTACTGACCTCAAACCGATTTTCTGTGCTACATGGTGCTCAAAACTCTGTCAAAAATGTTTTAGCACGACTTTGCTAAGCTACGAAGCCGCACTGCTTGATGGATTGTTGGAGCATTACAGCTACCGTAGTCAGGAGCCTCGCAGAGGAATCTGGGTCCTAAACTCCGTCTGTTTCAGGTCCCAAGTCAAGCGAACACTGCAGTATCACTGAGAGTTACAAACTGTCTAAATTCTTTAATTTTTAATAAAATGATCAGCGTTGCTGCTTTACCAGGTGTAACAATTAAGTTTAACATCCAGGCATCCATGAAAACAGAATGTATTACATCTAACGGAGTTAGAAGTTAGCAGGAAGTTAGCTCGCTAGCTTCCACCTAAACATGATATAGCATGTTCTGACTGAGAGATTTCTGAAAAAATTCAAACGTACAGCTCTGCTGTCACTTCCAACATAAATGAAGACAGAAAAATAAACAGCAGTGACGTTTGTAGGGTTACTGAAGTTGGGCTAGCTGGTATATAATGATGTGCTACGTGATCGCTAGCGACACAGCTATGTTAGCATAAACACAGTGAAGCTGGAGGATGAACGCTAACTTTTTTCCACTCGATAAAAGTTAACGTGAAGGTTCCCGATGGTTAGGGACAAATGCAATCGCATGGCAGGATGCTGTAAACGGACCAAACTTCAGTCAGGAGAACAACTGAGATAATCCATCCACAATACGAGGTTAGTCATTAATATACTGCAACAACATGGGAATAGAGCAGCTGCCAGAGAACTCAGCATTAATGAATCAATGGTACAGAAGTGGAGTAGCAAGAAGAATGAGTTGAGGAAAGTTTGACTTATCTGACTGTTTTTGTTTCACTTAATGCGCCTTATAATCTGGTGCGCCTTATGGTCCGAAGAATACGGTACACAATAAAAATTCCCCAAATTATATTTATATGCATTATTTACCCAAAGACATAAGTTTCACTGTGTAACCAACAGGAGAGCAGTGAGGCTTTGTAGAGGACTGCTGCACACTCGTCTCTCAGCCCACAACACAGAGACCAGTGGTAACTGTAAGGATATCCATCTGAAGCCAGATTAGGACCCGTAACAGCGTTGATGGAGCTTTTGTGTGCATTTTTCTGTGTCAGGATGATGTGGTACTGTGACCCCACCTGGCAGGTGGACGGTGTGAACACAAGTTGCGGTTTGATAAGGTTTAAAGCAAAAATATGTTTGGCAGTAGAAGCTCTTCAAATATGAGACACCCAGACAAAGACCAAGCGTGGCTCTTGTAAAGCTTGCTTAATAGCAAGTAGAGGCATAAAGGCACTGAAACAAAAAGGTCCACTCAACATAAATCCCCTTCAATGTCAACAGCTGCCAGAATAATGTGCACACTGTATGGCATGAAGGGTACAGTATGTGTATGATGGACTGAAGTGTTTTGCATCAATCTTGCAGTGTGTTTTTGCATGTGTGTGTTCTGGTCTCAAATGGTCCGTGTCTGTTAGGGGAGCACCAGAATCAACAGCTCTGACAGTATCAGAGGGAGGTTTTATCAAACACAGCTCATAGTGGGGGAGTCGGAGACAAGGGTGACACCTCAAAACCCAGCTGATGATGGAACGGTCCAAAACCTACGAGAACAACACAGAGATCCCATTCATGGATCAAGGTAAACATCGGGGTTCTGACCAAGAGATGGTGGAACTGGGTTTGAATCAGTAGGCCAAGATCAATAACACCAACAGATTTAGACCCAAAGAAGAAAAAGCACAGCAATGTCAGCAAAGTGGGGCTGGCTGCTAAATGCTACAAAAATTCAAAACCCTTTCCTACCTCACATCAGTCCCAGAGCTTTAAAAAGGAGAAAGCAGGAATCATGAATCAGATATAAATATAAGGTTAAAGCCTTTGTAGAACATAATGTATGTTTTCCCTCTCAGTTAGGCAGCGTAACAAAATGCTATCTTTAAAATCCCATTACTTGGCCTGTGTTCTTGAGTGTGTGAAAAACACTGATGTCAAATTACATGGCTGTAAGTTCAAGTGCGTGTGGAGGAGGAAAAGCATGAGCCTGCATTTGGATTTGTTCCTTTTATTGTTTTCCTTATGATTAGAAAGTATGCGACGTGCAGCAAGCGGATATGAGCGAATACGAGAGACTGATGGGTGACGTCACAGTCTCGCTCCCAGTGATCTTCAGCACTGTGGAGGCTGCTGTGAGCAATTCAACTTCTGATGTGTTTGGTCTTGTTTTGTGCGACATACAGTCGAACCCCCGTCTACACCTGCCTCTGTATGACATCATTGAGAAAGAATATTCCTAATATAGTCACATCAGAAACATAAAGACACCTGTGGGCACAGAAACCGTCACTCTGCCCCTTGCAGAAAGAAGATTTGAACACCAGGTAGCCAAGCAGAAGAAAGTAGGCTTAATAGGAAAGTAGGAGCGAACAGCTTGTTTCAGAGGATGAGGGACTGCACCAAGACGTAGTACGATGTAAGAAAGGATTATTACTGAACTGCAAATCATGCAAAACAGCTCTAGTACCATCTGTAGACAAATATATTGTGCTGGAAATGAGCACAGTTGGTATAAATATGTCCGTCCTGAGGAAGCCCATATGTGGTTGCCTTGTATTCTGATGAGGAACATGGCTGATCCTTTATAATGTATGCCTCCTACAAGCCAACGCTGAAGAATTCCAAACTCTACCTGCATGGATATTCACTCAAGCCAAATCTCTGCCAGTGTGCACCAACAACACTTGAGCTAAGTGTGTGCTTGGCAGCAGTGCAGAGCCACCAGTGCTGGGTGACTGCAGCTTCACACTGTCTCTGTAATGAGGTGTTAAACACATTCAGACAGTTTGTAAGGCTGAACGCATACAGCCCTACAGCTGACCCAGCGCTCAGCCAGCCAGACTATCAATATTCATAAACCAGTCTGGCCCTTCCTGGTAGAAGCTGCATTAAGTTTCTCCTCAGGGTTCACAGGGTATGTGTATATATATATGAGTGCTGCTTCTGGCCTTTGTGTAGGGAAGACATTTTTCCTGTAAGCTGGCTTTCAAATATGCAAGCATCAACCCTCTTATTTCTTCTTCTGACCCGCCTTCTGATCTCTAGACACAAACAGAAAATCAAAAATGAAACGTAGAGAGCTGAGAATACTGCAAAAGAAGATGAAAACTGTGAGAACACAGCAACAGCGGGCCTCAGGCCTGGGATCAGCAAAGCCATGAAGTTATGGCAAAGAGCTGCTGAAGCTAGGTTAAGAAGAGAGGTGGTGATCAGTGAGCAGTGGTGTGGCTTCATACTGAGAAAGAACACTACAGATGTGATGTTTGCTTTGATTGATGGAGACGTATAGAGAAGTTAAGTAGGAGTTGCATTGTGTCTGTGGAGCTAAAGAAAGCATATGATAGAGTAAGACAGGAGCTGTGGTACTGAATGAGCAAGTCAGGAGTGGCAGAAAAGCATGTAGGGCTGGTGCTGCACATGCATGAGGACGGTGAGAGTAACATATGGGTTTAGAGGTAGAGGTGGGACTACATCAGGGGTCTGCTCTGATGTTTGCAATGGTAACTGACAGGCTGACAGACGAGGTCAGGCAAGAGTCTTTGTGGAGTATGATGTTTATGTGATCTGCAGTGAGAGCAGGGAGCAGGTGGAAGAGGGCCTGGAGAGGTGGAGGGATGTACTGGAGAGAAAAGAAACCAAAGTCAGTAGATGTGAGACAGACTACATATGTGTGAATGATAGGGAAAGGTTAGCATGAAAGCAGTTAAAGTAGCCAAGGTTTATGAGCTGAAATACCTTAGGTCAACCATCCAAAGCAACGGGCAGTGCACAAGAGAGGTGAGGAAGAGAGTGCAGGCAAGGTGGAGTGGGTGAAGATTAGCGTCAGGGGTGAAATGTGAGAGAAGGATAGCAGCAAGAGTGAATGAAAAGACTGGTAGAGATCTGCTATGGTGTATGGTTTGAAGACAGCGGCGCTAACAAAAAGAAGGAGGCCGAGCTGAAGATTAAGAGCAAGCAGAATGGACAGTATTAGAAATGAGTACAGAGATGACAAAGTTAGAGAAGCAAGGCTGAGAGAGCTTGCAGACCTCAGAGGAGGTTTACAGATGTAAAGTAAGAGGACATGAAGAAAGTTGGTGTGTCAGAACAGGATGCTGGAGATATGATGAGATTGACGCAGATTCACTGTGGTGACCCCTAAAGGGAGCAGCTGAAACAGCAGTAGTGAGAAAGACCTGATGCAGATTAATGGCTTAAAGCTGGGTGTTATTTCCAACTCTGTGCTCCATGAAAGCTTCGACTGCAGGATGGAAGCAAACAGCTAAACAGGAAGGTTTAGATTCTGGTCTAAAAATTCAAACTGTTTTTTGGGAGTGTGTCACTGACACCAAATAAAAAAGGGCTTGTTTTCTGCTGCACACAGCAGGATTGAACTTTTGCGCAAGCCAACAGCATGCAGAAACAATCTCAGTGTTTCTGTTAGCAAATACAGAGCCGCTCAAACAATTGCTCAGAATCAGATCATTTGAGAGAGCTTGTCATTTCCAGTTTCCCTTTCATACCTCCTTGTGATTTATGCTGGAGTCGTTTACGTGTTTGTGCACGAGTGTGGATGCGTGCTTTCATGCTGCCCACAGGGTTCCTTGTAATAGGGCTAACCATGTCGTGGCAAGAAATTCCCAGGGCCCATTGAGGACAGCTGAAAGGTGAGAGGATCTAGTTCGGGGTGGGGGGTTGGTGGATTGGGGACACCCACTGGGGCTTTTTCAAATGATGACATAGTGAAATCGATCTAGCAAGGGATCCTCGCTGCTGCACACAGTTGTGTGTATGTGTGTACATTCCCTTCAACAAAACCCACTCAGGGCTTTGGAGACTCTGCAGCGCGTCTAGTGGGTAATCAGTCTGTATGACAGCAGGGTTTATTATGAGTGTGTGAGTTTAGAGAACGAGTGCAACTGACCCATCACATCTGAGAATTTGGGGACTCATCCCTATTCATCATCAAGATAGAGGAACAGCCCCAAGAATGCAGCAGTGTATACAGGCCCAGCTTGCCAATCCACTGGAGCCATGACCACACACAAACACACGCAAGCTGAACAGGGCTGGCGGGAACCAGTCAGTTTACAGTACATGCCACCCATCATTTGGCAAAATCTGCTTGTTTGCTCTGAACTCTGTAAAGACGCTAAACAAGCACAGTACTAATCACATTCAGATTAAAACCACTAATATGGGCGTTTGCTGAGAATTTTGAGGTTTATTACTGACGACGCGTTGCAGAAACGGTCGCCCAGGTAACTGGTTTCTGAAGTCTGATTTCGAAACCTCAAGAGAAGAAAAAACAAAAACAAAAGTCACCATATTTAGGTCAGAGAGAGTCAAGTTATCAAGCCTGGTTAGCAAGCTGCATCCCTGGTGCTAAATAATAAACTAATAAAGTACTCTACTTTAACTCATCACAACTAAAGCACAAATTTCTTGAATGGACTGTACTGCACAGCGAGACATATTATTTATCATGTAACTGTATTAAAATGCTCCAAAAGGCTGCAAAAGTGCAAAGGTGAGAGGTCCAGTTCAGACTCGAATTAGCAAAGGTGACGTCTAGCAGACAGCTACTGCCGACAGCTGAACACCTGTCAGTTACAGCACACTTCATTTTTCCCCTTGGATTCGCCTGCCATAAAAGGGTAACTATCTGTAGTGGAACCAGGCTACAAACATGCTTTTCATGTTAAGTTTAACATGATAGTCTCTGGGTTTCACCCGCTTTTCCACTCCAGGAAATGCCATTTTTCAACTAGCATTGTGTTTCAGGATCAGAGGTTGCTATCTGTTGCAGCCCAAAACCTGAACTTGATGAGTTAAAAGGTGAAAGTCTCCAAATGAAACTCTGCAGTATCATATGCATGACTAGCCTGTCCACTGGGGTAAAGCCAGGAACGGTTATTTTACAGAGCACATAGGTTTTACATGCTCCCTGGGGAAGGTAATCAGGGAGCTCATTAGGTCCTATGACAGCTTGTTATAAGGGGGCTAACCAGGGGTTCCTCCCTCCACTGTCCCTGTGGTCAGACTGTGTACGGGATACTTCAGCAGAGGCAGCGAGGCTGACCCAGGCATTCGTTTTCATACTTAGACCTCATATGTTGAGAATTGGAGCTTTGGGAGATAAGTTGCCACAGACAATTTTTCAGAGCCGTGCCTTTTCTGGTTAAGATGATTGATTCATGAACAGCTTACATACCAGTGAATTACAAAGAAACAGAGCATACGTAGAAATAATATTACAGGAGCTGAATGATATTTTGGTGTAGCAAAATCCCCTGTAACAAATGATGACCATTAGTGTGGACTAATTTGTTACAGCGTAATTAAACTGTTCCCGTCACTCCTCTCATCATGATAGATGGAATTCAGTAAAGCCTGCAGTGCTGTTTGTTAAGCCAAAGCTAACACACAGACCAAGTTTTAAATTACTATTACAATCTGGTCAATTCTAAAAAGCCCAATGAAACTGTGAAAAAGCGTTACTGTACCTAATGTTGCATTTACCTCAATTTGAACCAACATGGGTTGTGATGCATATGGACCATCCCTCTGTTCAAGTGAGACATGCAATAAAACAGCAGTTTCTTGGCTGATTAGAGCAGCTTTGGGGCAGCTGTGGTGTCTTTTCGGGTCGTTTGGCTGGTGCGTGAAAATCACCCGCCCCACACGCAGCACGCGTGTGTGGCCAGAACTGCTTTGCAGATGATTTTGCTGTTCTCATTATAGCTGCTATTATATTAGCATCTGTGTTTTTGTACAACCAGCGCACGCAGTGGCACGTCAAAGTACATTTTGTTCATTTGTGTTTGCAGCGATCCACACATACAGCTCTGAATCTCTTTTCTCTGTTTGCCTTCGTATCTGCTGCAGCCAACGGCTTCAAGGTTGAGTCCAGCCTTCAGGAAATAAACATCTGATTCACCTCAGTGGGCTGATATGGTGGAAATGTCAGAACACCATATTTACATATGGGGAGATTTCATCTGATATGTTATTTTGATGTTTCAATAAACAGTTTAAGTCAGGAGAAAGATTACAGCACTGGCATTATCTTTGTGGCTAAGCTGCAAAACCAGGCCGCAAAATTTCTTGTGTTATACAGTTTATATTTATACAGTTTGAACCTACAATACAACATGATTTAACCAAGCTCGGCTTGAACTTTGAACATCAGGAAGAAAATTGATGCATGATGTTGATGCATCTTTTCTTTGTCTTTCTTGGCAACTGCAACCAGACAAGTGCATCGCTAAGAACGCCGAGTCTGAAGTCCTTCGGGGAAGTGTTCGCTGTTACCAGTGTTTCCCAGTGTTAACTGACCAAAATCTCATATCTCGATATAAGACATTTATCGTCCCGACAACGACATAAATCACAAACATGTTACATTTTCTGTAAATTCTGTGAATCTCGGGCAGCTCGACTTGTGTGAAGAGTCTTCAGCTGGGCGTCGTGCACCTGGAGTCGAGTGTTTTGACTGATGCGTGAAACTGTACACTTTTAGACAGTTGTGTAAAGTTGTAACGGCCGCCGTTATCTTTGTATTTATTACACGGCGTGCTGCGGGGGAAAGCCTGTTCTAAGCTTTGAGTCTCAGGCTTATTTGGAGCGCCCGACGGCTCTTTTTTTGCTTCTCGTCCGTAAACTCTCTCCACACTCTTTCACGTGACTCTTGCGTAGGTGGTAGAAGATGTTTGTCGTGTCGAGTCTGAGGTGGGGGCCGGTTTCCTGCATAATTTGCAGAGTACAGTTTTCTGGTCCATGTCAGACTTTTCATAACCAACCCATGTCCGTGCTACAGAGGCAGCCCCTCGTTTAGGAATAAGGTCCTGGTTTGTTTTGACTAGTCCTTCTGTTTGTCATCATTTTAGTTTATTATGAAAATCTGAACTGGATCTTCAGCTTTACTGTGAAAGGTTTATGTGGAAAATAAACAAGACGATGGCGGAGCCACACCCTGGGTTTACCATCGTTGTTGCTAACGACAACGCGTAAAAACAGTCGCTTGTCCGTCCGTAGTGTGGTTATTAAATATAAGAGAAAGAGAGAACTTTTAGAAATTAATATAGCTGCTGCAGTGACCATCAAAACGATGAAATATTGCCGTAAACAGTTTATTTTGCGACACCATGAAACAAACGATAGCGTAAAATGAAACGATAGATGTTTTCATATCGTCATCAGATGCATATCATCATATCGAACAGGCCTAGTGTGAACCTTCACTATCAGAAGAGCCATTTTTGAGCAATTTTTGATTAAAAAAAACAAAAGAAAAACTCAAAGCCTGAAGTACCATTGAGAAAACTGCACACACGCCGTCCTGTTTTCAGAGTGGTGACCTCATGACTCCCTTAATGTGATGCATTTCAGGGAAACCTGGAAACTGTAGCGGCAGAAAAAGCTTTTTTACTCTCTCTCCAAACAGGCTTGCTAGTAGTTGGATGTGAACTTAAATACATTACTGGCATGTTGCAAAGCTAGTATTAGCTTCATACTAACAAATACCAGAAACCAGCAGTTACACTCAGAAATACCTTCTGGTCTTATCTCCAAGTTTTATCTTTTTTTGCCTTTTCCCCTCCTCAACCCCGTTTGCTTTCCATTAAACAGAACGTCCCCTCTGAGAATCTCTTTCTAGCTCACTGGTGGATTAGAAATGGTTGATTATGTTTGGTACAGTATGGTGCTCCTATGATTCCACCCATCTGGCCTATTCTATCCTACACAGTAGGCCCATAATGAAAATCAGCCTGTACAGCCATCAATCATCCACTAAATGAATTATATTGAAACGGTGGGCAGGATGCACGCAAAATGGCCGAGACAAAAGGGCAGCAGATGGGAGTAGTGAGAAAAAGTGACGTTTCACAGAAGGACGAGCATTTCTAATGTTGTACGTGGTCGTGTTAATCGCCGACCTGCTGTTTTTAGATTCTGCATTTGCGGCTTTGAGTTATCCGACAGGAAAAACGTCAAGTGGTGCAATGCAGGTTCAAAACCTCAACTGTCGTGCAGCACAGCGCACAACATGAAGTCCAAGTTGATTAATCACCAGAGCCTTTCATGTGTCTGAATAAATATACAGAGGAGGGCTGAAAAGTTGTTTGAGTCTGGCTAGGGTCATTCATTCACAACAAAAATTCACTTCCCTTAAGTTCCGAGCAGCTCTCCGGCCTTGAATACACGCCACGGCTATCATCATCCACTCTTTGAGCCAAGCTTAGAATTCATAAACACTGCGAGCGTTTGCTTACCAACGAGAAAGACTTCCCACATCTTTAGAGTTTAAAGAATCACCACCATGTCATACACAACTTGTAAAAAAAAAAAAAAAAAAAAAAAAAAAAAGCATGACTATTTTCTAGCCTAAGTATTTCTTTTATTTCTTCGTTTAAAACAACCCAGTTACATTCGATTAGAAGTGGGCTGCATGCAAACGCAGGCAACTCCATTCATAGCTCAAACACCAGTGCAGGGCAGCGGTCCACCCACGTCACAGTTCGAGTGAACAGCCTGGCTCCAAACAAGAAGCCAGTCGCATCAACAAAGTAGAACAGTAATATTTCTTCAGGTGTTGTATACTTCAAAAAAACGGTGCTTCACATGTTTGTTTTGTTTTCTTTTAGAAAAACACGATTTAATATTAGACTTCCTGTTGTCCTTCCGGACGTGCGTAACCATAGAGGAGAGGCTGAACAGCTACAGTGTGCGTCTGTGTGGCAAGGATAATGATTCGACTGTTATAGGAGCTCATAATTCATATTTCTATTTTAGGAGTTAAAGAATTACCTATTGCTTAAAAAAAGCACTGTAGACTACTGAGTAATGTTGTAAGCTCTCCATTTCTTCTGTTTTTCTTGGAGGTGGGAGCATCTGCACCTTGGCTGAAATCGAAGCCCATATTGAGGCAAAAATGATTTGCGCCGCCACAAACACATACTGATTCAACACGAGTTGGATCGTGTCTTTCAAGTCATTATCAGATTTTTTGTCAACATTAAGTGCTGACCAGTTGATAAACTGCTTCCGTCAATTCCAGCAAAGTGTCAACACATGCAGGGCAGGCGCTATAAAAATAAGTTAGAGTTTTACTCTCACTAATTAAATCAACCAAACATTAAATCATGCTTTTTATTTTTAGACCTGCCTCAAAGCGGCTGATAGAAAACAGACTGAGACCACATTCAGGCTTAAACAATCAAATCCCTTTCTTCTACCGAGCAGCCCTTCATGTAGACGGGGAGGTGCACAGCATAAGCAACAGTGAGAACTTCCAAAGGAGCTGAAATGTAGCTAAATGTTAACATCTATCTGAAAAGATGTAACGCGACTCCTTCCGTGGTAAATGAAAGTCACGGGTTAATCATTGAAGACTTTATCTGCCCTTATCATCTAAAGCTCCACAGCTCAGCTCGCAGCGGCCTGTAACTAATCTACAGCACATAATGTCTAACATCCAGGATCCGGGTACCTGAGCGAGATCGGAGAAAAGTGACGGAAAGGAAAGGGGAAACAGTACTTATGGACTCTAAACATTTTACTTTAAGAATCCACTGGGGAAAAAAAGACAAAAACAATTGTGTCTCTAAATCATCTTGGGTGTGCCCAGACTTCAGCTGAGTGCAGGAGGCTCGACTGAAGCCTGGGTTACATTAGCTCCTACTGGCCGACATCCCTAAGCGTGTGACCACACCGTCAGAGGTCACGTTACAGTGTGGGTAATGCAAGTGGACGGTTTTGCAAACAAGAACCCCGAGGACTAAAGAAACAAAAGTCTCTCATTTTCCACTTTGCTACAGTTTAAAGCGTTACAGCACTACATCCTCTAATGTGAAACAGTTTAAATGAGCTTTAAATGTCCTCTATCTATCTACACACTTATACAGTGCAGCAGTATGTTTCAGGTTAAGGTTTTTGACCAAATTATTGGCTTTAGCACAGTGGCAGCATCGCTTAAAAATGCATGAAACCCAAAGCAAACCACTGATATCTTCATGGGAACTGCATGACTGCATATCGTCACACAAGAATTTGAAATTCCTCCTTTAACGGTTGAAATGCAGTCATTTTTGTGCATTTTTGTTCCCGTCTCTTGTGTCAAGCAAGCGTGTGATAAAACAGCTCTTAGTATTTCATACTGAAAGCTCTCCCACTGCATTTAACATTTTTTAACTGTGTTGGCTTTCTCCTTTTCCCCTCTCCGCTCCCTCCCTCTGTCTCCTCCACACTCTGGTAATGTAATACAGGTGTGGTGTACTCACTGAGCCTGGGTCCGGTTCAAATAGAGCCCTAATTCAAACCAGATTCTTCTGTCGCATTACTTGTTGTTACACTTTGCCGAGTATCGTGTTGCTGCCAAATTCAGTCAACAGATTTACATAATTACGGGAAAGGCTGTATGAGACGAATAGGAAATTCAGTTAGGGAGACCACTGGTGGCAAGAGACCAATGGTAGTCTCCTCTGAGCCCGAGCACTGCGAGGACAAGGTGGGTGCTGCAGTGCCATGATGTGGTTCCTGAGTGAGTACTGATCAGTGCAGCAGGCAGCTTGTCTAACGTGCTACAGAGTCACTTATTAGAGGTGCCACCCTCCTCGAGTGTCGCTCCGGCCCTCGAGCTAATGACCCTCGCCACTGTAACACTACACAAACTAAGAAACCCAACACCTACGCGTGCTAGCTCTCTGTGTGAAATCACAACACCGACTCCAATTTCCTGTCAGCAGTACTGGCATGGAAGGCTATCATCAATCCTCCATGGCAGCTCTCATAAGGACTCCCGGTGCTTGGATGAGGCACACCTAGCAGAGTATGGTAATTCACTACTTTGTAGTTTCTAGTACAAAGCACACAAAGCTCGTGAAGCCACACATGTCCGTGGAATGAACAGCAGCTGGTGCCAAAGAATGAAGGGCACAGGAAACTGGAGCTTCATCAGAGCTCATCGCACACATCGACCGTACTCTTCGTTAGACGTAGTGATCCAGTGAAGGAGGACGCTTCTCCTGAATAGACCACAAATACTCACGACAACTTACTTATTTCAAAAATAGCGCGAGTCTGATCACACTCGTTTTATTACTTGGAATTAAAGCGCTGCGGTGTTTTACAGGGGAAATTTTTCTCTCCCTGTTTTTTAATACATGTGTTTCCACAAGGCCCCTGGAAAATACTAGACCAGAGGATGAATATATGGTTTGTGGGCAGGTGCCTCTCCTAGCTTCACGCTGCCCACATGTTCTCTCCGAGTCTATTTAACTTCTGGTGAATAGGGCATATTATTTTCTTTTCGTTTCCTCTTTATTTTGTGGATGTCTTTACGACTGAGATTTTCTATTAATTTTACCGCTGGATCCGAGGTCACAGGGAGAGCCTGGGCTGGAAAACTCTGTGCACATTTTTCATCTGTCCGAATTACCAGCTTGGAAATGTATTGCTTTCAGAGTGATGCTTGAGAGAGCTACTTATCCAAATGTCTGCTTAGTTTAACTGTCTATTTTTAAGTCTAAAGCATGAGTGAGCCATGACAAGAACTGAAGAATGAATAATAAATGATGTGGGCTTTGGTTTGGCTGTTTAAAAACTATTTCACACTACATAAAAACAGCAAACATTTGCATCTGGCAGATAGCATTAAAACCTCTTTCAGCCTACGTCACCGAAACAGTTTGTCAAGTATGAATACAACCTCGATGACAGTAAAATGACTACGTCTGGGCTGCAGTACAGCTCGCTGGCCAAGTACATGCCCTATCAAAACAGTAAGCAGAAAGCTGAAGATGAAATCTTAGACTTTCAATATTTCAGAGAGTTCAAAGGGACTTGCAGTCAGATCCTGCTGCGAGTTTACTGGATAAAATGTGCCACATTAAACTGCCCCGTGGAGCAATTTGACTCTGTGAGGATAAAAGGAAAACAAGAAGAATTTCATATATCCACTGTATGTGTACCACTTGTAATATGGACATCTTCAGTAGAAAAACTGCACTTTGGATTTGAATAATAGTCTAAAAGTGTATTTGTACATCAGCCACGAAGATGCAAATATTAAATATTACCAGTAGATTGTAGTAAGAACTACAGGCAAAGACAAAATCTTCATTATGCTTCAGAAAGGACACTTATGTAAAAGACTTCTAATGGAAGGATTAAAGACTGACTTGTGTTAATGTCGTTTGGGATTTAAACCATCAGATGGCACATGAGTAATTAAAGTGCCGCAAACCAGGACCGACAAATACGACTATGAACAAAGTGTGTTGTAAAACACAGCAAATACAGTAATGCACGAGAAAAGGAGAAGCCTCGGCTTTCACCGGTTCCAAGTATCAAATTAAAACCTGCTACGACATAGGAAGAGGATCGGCTCGGTCCCGTTTATTTTGGAGAGCCCGGAGCATTCCCGATCATCTGGGTTCGTTCAGCTGTGACCCAGCAGAGCGTTAACCATGTTTAAACTGTTTTTTTTTTTTTACATTGCCAAAGGGTTGAAATGTTTGAATATGAAGCAGTCCAATAGAGAGAAAGAAATCGCTGATTACAACTTTGTAATTCAAATGACATCATATTTGATTACACCTGGATGTGGAGTGTTTAATGCATGATTTGCTTCACATCAGGTGAGGATTAGGATCTAATCTGGAAGTAGAATGTCTGAGTCATACTTCTAATTAGTTTTTATTTCATTTTTACTTTCTGTTTATAGTTTTTAAATTGTATGAAAATATTAGTTTGAGTGTTAGTTTTGGTCTTTAATTATTATTCGGCATGTGTCGGGGGCAAGATTTAGGAAAATCCGTTCATGTACAACAATACAATGAAAAGAAAATAATTAAAATGTTTTCACATCTGGTTAGGTTACTATAACAACCATCATTCATACCGTCCTCTGACCTGCTTGACTGTGTGCTTAGTAAAAAACTGTTCACGGCTCTTTATCTACCTAGAATACAATAATTTACTCAACTTCCTGTTGAGTAACTGCCAGCCTCCATCTGCTAAGGCAAGACAAATATACACACAATATGAAACGCACATCAAACATTTCATACCTTTAAGTTTAATCCCACAGCGTGAAAGCACCAAATAACTTTCCCAGACACATCTGAAGTGCATTGATTACTTACAAAAACACACACTTGAGATTTTCATAATAAGAAAACCAACATATTTTTAAGATATGACCTAATTCCCAACCAACCAACCATGCCTGGGATTTAAAGAGAGAGAGCAGAGATGGAACAAGGAACAAATAGCTATTGTGTGGACAAGTCCCCCCCAACACACAGACACACTTGTGTAGGCCAACTATGTAGATTGTTCCATTAATTCAGCATGAGGGGGGAAAGTGTGAGGCTGAACGTGCGGTTTCAAACTCTCTAACCTGGACGAACGCCACCGCTGCACTGAAGGCTGCAGTGAAATGTGAGGGAACCCAGCTCTCATAAAACTGCAAATTCATTGACCCGACTAAAACATCTTCTCACAAAGAAAGACGAAAATTGATCTGATGAAATTTGACAAAATAAAAGCAAAGCCAGGTAATCCAAATAGCTGTTCACACAGCACATCTCATTGGAGCTGCTCCAGCTGATCACAACTCTAAAAAGTGCCAATAGATGAGGCCATCAAGTGGAGACAGCCAAGCAGACACAGCAATGTATTTTCACTTAAACAAGCAGCTGTTTTTTATCTGCATTAAAGTTATATAAAAATTTAAAAGTGCAAATGCAAACTCCTCACTGACAGTTTAACCAAAAGGGATTTCCAGTGGAAACTGGCCGACATATCCTCAGCATAACCATGTATAACATCCACAAAACTTAAAAAGAGGTTATACACACACAATACGGTAATATTATGTTGAAGCACAGTACGTATCACTCCGCGAGGCTCCGCCTACGACAGCCGTAACGCTCCCACAATCCATCAAGCGGTGCGGCTTCGTAGTTCAGCAAAGTCGCACTGAAACATTTGACAGATTTTCGAGCGCCGTGCACATAAAATCGTTTCGAGGTCAGTAAACACAACCAGAGTTCATACATAAGGCACACGGGATTATAAGGGGCTCTGTCGACTTTCAGAAAAATCAAAGGATTGATTTTAAGTGTGCCGTATTTTCCAAAAAAAACACGGTAATAACGACGGCCCGCTAGCATGCTCTACCAAAAATAGTGCTTTGTTGTGTATCTGACGGACGAAAGCTAAACCAGTTCCACACCACTGAAGCTGCAGCATTTTTTACAAACCAGTTCTGGTTCATCCGTTTCATTCAATGGTTTGCTTTCGCCCTTCTTATTCTCCGTCGCCGCCATGCTTTTTCCGCCATGTGCGTATGAAAACAAAGGCACTGCGCCTGCGTGTTTTACCCATATTCTATCGCCATATTTCATTTTCTTATCGTTGCCCAACATTATACCGGTATTACCGTGAACGGTATGATATGGCCCAGCACTAGTTCTGACAGGTGAACTTCTCTGGTCGTTCAGCTCTCCCAGCAGTGGTAAAGAGAGATACCCTCCAGCTCTCAAGAAACACTAACCTGCTTCACTCTGACTGCTGTAACAGTTGTAAGGCTGAGGCTCCAAAGACATAAAAACATGTGCGCTGACGCAGGATTACACCATGTGTATTTGTGTTTATATTTATAGTTGGATACTGAGGCAGGACGCAACCGAACTGCTCTGAAAAGCACGAGCCAACAACTTGGCCGAGACATGTTTTAGCATTCAAAAAAAAGGTTGGTGGGTGTTTCCATGGCACTGGTAGTAATTTGTCCACTAAAATTTTAGAGATGTCTGCTTGGCGTCATAACGGGTGAGTAAAAACCTGAAGCACCAAAACAAACACAACAGTTGATATGCAGTAAAGTAAAGCTGAATATATATATATGTAATATAGCTTATGTAGAAGTAGAAAGAGGGACATTATAAGAGAGAAATGTAGAACTCAAAGACTCCCCAGCAGAAATCTAAAGAAAAATTACACAGTGCAACAACTAATTAAGTGTACTTATAGTTTTTCTTGGCAATTGGTGGGGTGGGTATTAAGAAATTTGACTAATTATTCTATAGATGCAGTTTTCCTTCCTGTAAATAAGTGTGTTGCCATTATCAGGATGGCTGTTAAATGGAAAGCCTTTCCTCTAGAAGGAAGTTAAAGAAGGGGACTTCCTCTAACAGTGATCATTACTAACAGCTGAACATGCATAAGTAAATATTACGGTAAAATCTACACCGACAGCTCAGAATGTTCAAACTGAATTTGCCTAATAGGCTATTGGTCCTTTGCGTGGCTTCATCCCACTGCTTTGAAGGTGCCCTGTGGTATCTGGCAACAGGATCAGAGCAGCGGATCCTTTATATCCCACAAGTTTTGAGCTGGACCCACTGCAGATCAGACGTGGTTCAGCACATCCCCCAACATGATGCTGAATTGGACCACTGTCTGTAATTACTCAACACTGCTGGTTGAGAGCAGCCCATGAGCCGAGGTGTTCTGGCTATAACAATTTCACCCTTGTCAGAACAGATAAAATCTTTACATAAGTCCTGAGCTTCCACGGTGAGTATGTATGTTTCAGCTCATCAGTGTGCAGCTGCTTCTTGCACTATATATCTGATCGTGCATATGTTTGCATCATGAACTAAAGCTGTAGGTGTCTGCAAGTGCTGGGAAAGTCTTGTCTCAAGACCACGGTGAAAGAAAATACGTTATTTAGATTTACAGAAAACAGCTTAGACGAATTATTTTCAAAGACAGAACTCCCTCAGTTTTTTGGGTTTTTTTTACGTGAGCCGGTGTTTATTTAACAGCTCTTTCATGAGCCACTTAGCCTCTTTTCTTCAACAACTGTAAAATGGTTACGTGACCTCTGGGGCAGCAGGCTTGGGCGCATCATAGACGCTTCATTAATTTAAAAAAACAAAACAAAACAAAAAAGCTTAGCTATGGCTGGATGGCAGGGATGATGACATGACAGTAAGGACACTCCACCCACATCCTCTCACCTTTGCCAGCTAATTGAAGCTGACACCAGGGGTGATGGAGAGACACTGCCCTAATGAGGTGAGACTGTACATGGCAGACGGGAGTGTTGGAGAGAGTGGCATTTCAAGAAAGAGACTAATTCTGAGATTCACTTGACAAACCTAAATTAGTGATAGAGGCAGTAATTTTGCGATGATAAGCGCCCAACGTACAGACTTTGTGGACCACAGCCGCGGTGCTAATTCAGATCAAAGGCTGCCGACTGGCCAGAGTCAAAGGGCTGTAATGAAATCCACATGGAGGCAGGAAAAGCACCGGCTAGAGGCACGAACGCAGAGCTGGAATGGCTGATATTTTTTCAAATACTGACCACCTGGGGCCAGCATTGTTTTATTCTCAGAGCTGTTTAATATCACTGAGCTGTAATGAGGCCAGCACTCAAGAACAAATACCTCTACTCACATAAGCCCATATGAGAGCACACACGAGGTTTGATGAATTAAAAAGGAAAACAAATTGTTCTAAACTTGCTGATATAAAATACACTCGTTCTCTGCCCCGTCTTCTCTTACGACGAGTTAACAGGGACCTCTGGTGCTAAGCTTGGCCTCCAAAAGCAGAGAAAATCCTTTGGTTTGTGTGCTTTGGTCTGCTTTCCAAGAGGGAAACAGAATGGATCCAAACACTACAGATACTGTAACACACCATCAAATAACCACGATCAAAGGAAGTGATAAAACCTCCAGTCAAACCCCCGGCTTCCTCCCATTCCATTAATCTGTTGAGAAGTTTGTTTAATTCTAACCTAAGTCAGCATTTTTAGACAAAAGAGGAGAGAGGCTTCGACGCTCTAACAGAGTGCTAGTGAAACGAGGCGAGCTCCAAACACACAGGCCTCGGCTACAAATTCCAACCAGCTGGAAACTGCAGACACACTATTAAGTAAATGATGGAGCAGAGCAGCCAACACTCTCTAAACACCCAGAATCTCAGCAAAGCCCTCGTTTTTTAGACCGCCGTGCCAAAAAAAATCCACAGCCTGACCTGTGGGAAAAATACATTTTAAGATAACCATAACACGACTGCACCGATTGATTATAAAGGATGATACACAAAAGCAAATGAAACATGGCACAAGATCGCTGCTTATCATGCGTGGATCTCAACCTATTATTTAAAATTCTTTATGCAGATTACTCGATGACATGTAGGTCCCCTCCGCCCAACGAGTGAGCCTACACACCATCAGCTTTTGCACGTAGCAAAACGGTGTGGCTTTGACTAACTAGAGACACGACACACTGGCTGGGGCTTAAAAACAATCTCAGTACTGCTCCTCATATGGAATTCTTTCCAATCACTGACTTTCCCTTATACACAGACAGGATTAACATTTACTTTTACTCTTCTCTGTAGTGGAACTAGCTCCTGTGGTACCTCTTTGCGGCGAAGGACAAACCTAGAACTACCAACCACGAAATGTGGAAATTCAATTAGACGAATTTAAGTGTTTCATAAAGTCATAGGTGGCTGTCCAGAGGAATTCTCATAAAAGCTCAGAGCTCAGGCATAATCGCTGTGCAGTGACAGCCTCGCTACGTACACACGCCCATAAGTGGAAACCGCAGAACAGTGACATACACTTAGAAATGTGGTCTGAGACCTGCTTGTAAATCTCGAGGCAAGTTAGAGCTGACAGACTACAAAGGTGGCTTTCTTCATTGTCCTGGTCAGCTCTGGAGCATCTATCAATTCCCAGAAACGGTATCTGAGAGCAGAACGTCAAACGCCACAGCCAAACTATCGCAATCTCCGTGGCACAGCAGGATATGGTAAATATCTGTTTATAGAAACGGGTGCTCCCACTTTGGGTTGTAAAAAGGGTCCCGCCAACAACTCTCTCTGGCCAATAAGTGGCAGTGGATGCAAGCTGTAGCTAACAACAAAAGTTTGTGATGGAAAATAGGGACCACACAGTAAGGCTACGAAAACCCAAGGGCAAAGAGGGGTGTACATTAAAGTCTGGCGTTGGTTAATGGATAGCTTGAATATGGCTTTCCAGAGAAACGCAGAACAACTAATCCACAAAGGAGCTTCCCCCACAGCCTCTACTACAAACATCAGAAGAACTGGTGTAATTTCTCAGTAGCTGTTCTTCCGGTTCTGTAGCAGTGAGATGATCAAGTTTCACATCTCCTGCAGATAGACCGCTAGCAGCTCCCAAATCATGCGGCAAAACATCCGTTCAGTTTGGTCCAAGACGGCAGCCGTGAATATAGCTGCTTCCTTTTTACAACAGACATGCAGGAACACGCACACACAAATGTAACAGACAAAAAGTTAAAGTTTGGTTAGAAACCTCCTTTCATGTGACCTTTGGACTCTTCCCACATCATTAACTTCATTTTATTCAAATGCTTTCAATTCAGAAGGTGAAACATTCAGACGATGTGTTACACCTTACTCCTACGAGTGTTCGATCAATATATCGATTACCTTGATGGATTAATGCTAATCAAATGTTTTCTAAGTAATCCGAGTCATTCAACTAGGAGGGTGAGTAATGATTTTTTATCATAATACAAATTAAATGTGCCCAAAAAATAAAAATAAAAACCAACACAGGCAGTCGCTCCAATAATCCAAAGTCGTTTCTGTCTGACACAACATGAAAGCGCAACAATTTAACTACAATCTGCATTATTTCACACAAAATTGCAAACACCCTGTTCTTGTTATAATATTATCTGTCCAACACCTACAAAGCACAACCCAAATGAGATCACGGAGCAGTGCAGGTTACAGACTCGACCTTTGCCAACAAGCCGAGCTGAAGCGAAATTTCATTATACAATCTATGCAGCTCTCAACTGAACCTGCTTATAAGCTGCCAGCAAGAATTTCTCACTTGAAATGTGATAAACAAAGTAGAATAATGAAGTGGAGTAAAGACATGTTGTTAAAAGTGGCACCTTAATGGCCTTTAAATGCATAACACATTGTTAAACTTTGGCTCAATAACTTCTCCTCTGTTAGATACGAGCGGATGATTATCCAACATTTGTATAGCATGTGGCCATGTGGGAGATGATGCTCAAAGCTTAGCGTTTCAAGCTCTTGTTCACCAGCCTGGAGGAGAACAGACACCTTTATGGCCGAAAACAGAACGTCACCTAGTACCTCATTTCTTCTTTCCTGTTAAGGTGAAAGTGACGGATACGCGATTGATTTAGAGCTGTGTACTCCGGTGCCTGTCCTGCCCATTATGTGTTGTATCATATTAATGCCTTTGAAATAGAAAGCGGATGTGGCCGTTATGGAATGATGAAGACAATGAGTGGCAGCCGGCAGTTGAAATGGTCTGATTACTTCCAGGCTCCGTCTGTTCTAGAGTAAAAATGGTGGCAGAGCCTGGAGAGCTGCGGTCCAGGGTTCAGGTAAACAAACAGCATACAGTGGGCTGCGTTACGATTGCTGAACATCGAGGGCTCTTTTTGTTGAGATGAGGTCTGCACTGAGGCAGCCGGACCGGAGAATGATCGCTGTTGTTTTGGGTGGAGGGGGCGACAGTGCAGATGTAATCGGCCGTTTCTCTTCCTAGATTTCTTTTTGCTTTTGGGAATGTTCTCTGGTACGCACCAAAAAGTGAGTCACAAACCGCAAAGTCATAGCTAGATGAGGAGAGAAACACCAACGGATTTCTGAGGGAAACAGAATAGTTTCGTCTAAAACGCTTCCAAATTCTCAGAAAGAGCCTTTGGAGAAACAGGCTGAAGATCCAGTTTCTGCTCTCATTCAAGGGAATCTGAGCTGTGCAGAGGCGAAAAAAAAAGGATAAATACTGCAGATAAGGCCGGATACAGGAGGACTTTTCTTGTGTAAGCAGTGCCTCGGAAACTGAAAGATAAATCGCTGCCAAACGTTGTCTTTTTTTCTTTGTTTTTCTTTATAAACGTGAAAGCCTCAAAGTAAGCTCGGGATCTGGGTTCCACTGCTACTTTATTCAGTTTGTTTAAGAATGAGGAGATGTTGCAAGATGTGGCAAAAAACTGAAATTAGAATCCCTGCATTTACACTATACATACACATAAACACAAAAGCGGGCAGCAAGAACACACATTTTGATCATTTACATGTGACTACTAAACAATCAATCATTGTATACCACCACCTCTGAATCACAGGCTGGCAGACGGAGTAAACACAAAACTGTTCGGAGGAATGTCAACTATGGAAAAACTGAGTTCGTGAGCAAATACGGTCCACCCATTGTTTCTTTAAAGGGAAAACCCGGTCAGCCATCGACCTGTACCATCTCCAACATGTGCAATACTAAAGAAAATAAGGTAATAGCTGGAGATAGTTTCCCATGGAGAATTTTAACCATGGTGACAACTCAGTCTGAGGTGGAGGGGAGTTATGAGGTGGAAGGGAGCTGTGCAATGCTCACTTTCTGCGTGTCTTTGAGTGGGTCATATGGTTTTTATCGAAGCGCAATCACATGAGCTAATGGCAGCAGAGGGCTATGCCAAGATTTTGTCCCATCTCTTGTGACTTGGGGTCAAAAACTCTGTCACAGAGGCGAAGAGATGGAGGGTCTAAAGCTTGGACTGGAGCATGGGAACTGAACAGAGATGAATGAGAGAAGAGCAACAATGAACAAAAGAGCCGATCAGGTCAAAGGGTTTCCCTGCACACACCTCACCATAAGCTGAAGAGACACAGTAACGTTTCCATGTTCTTTTTTAGGATGGCAAAACGAGACCAGTTTCCTGCCAGCTCACTTTTTATTTACAAATCTGTCAGACTTCTGACTAACTTTGGTTTCAGCGGCGTCTGTGAGGGAAAAAGGACAATTTCCCCTGTTGTATTTTATCCAAACACGCTCGCTGTGGATGGTTGAAATAAGCAAAATATAAATTTTACTATTAGGGGCTGAGTGACCATACAACACAACCGCAACACTGTATGCTCTGATTTATGTTCATAATCCTTAACTTTGAAAATTAGTTTGACATGTTTTTAGAATATATTTAGTATTAAATCTCCCATTTCACTATTTATCCAAAGTTAAGGAACTCACACTAGGTGACAGCATATATGAATGAAGCAGAATCAGCTTCCTGTGAGCCTCGTTCCCATCATCCAACTGTAAACACCAACTCTTGTATACTGCTGTAATTTTAAACAACCTTTCCAAAGGAGCTGCACCAAGAATACCTCCAGCCAACCAGCTCGTGTTGCGCTTGCTGCCACCTCCACTAACCACTAAATGCAGTAGGCTCCCCCATGAGTCATAGCTGTGTTTTATGGAGCCACAGTTGCCGCTCTTAATGACAGCAGGCGCTCTGACGTATGCCCCAGACCACCGCTATGGCACTCTGCCTTTAGACCATGGTGTGAAATTGCCCAGAGACTTGGCAGGTGGAAGAATACAAGCGACTTTCTCCTGTAGACAGAAATAAAGGTGAACCCAGGGGTGACCTGCTTGGGCTGCAACAGATTTACTGTGTTTTAAATCCCAATACTTGGTTTCCTGTGCCCGAGGCCCACAAAATATGATATACCAAGCACTGAGTCTGAGAACTAGCTGTTGTGTTGACCTCTTCCTGTTGAAAGCATGGCTCCTTCGTGTAGCATCAGTTGTCATCTAATAAGCCCCACATGCCTGTTTCCCAAAAACAGAGCATGGTGGATAAAGCTGGCAATCTGGAAACGCAGCACATGACAATAAGCCGCTCCACTCAGCCACCCTAACTCGGTGGGTTTTTCTGTGTGTAGATGAGAGGCAGACTTTAACACTTATGCCTCCCTGTAGATGGATACATCAGGCCCACTTACATACTTTTAAAAAAACTCATGTAATTCATTCATGTAACAGCCAAGCAAAGAGAGAGAAAAACTCTTCTCACATCCTCTCCAAACTCTGAGGTTTGGGGATCGGCTCAGCTTGGAATAAAAGAAAACATACATGTTAACAAAAAAGGCAAAGTTTCCAAACAAACATTTGTGACTCACTCAAGCGTTGCAAATTTTGCAATATTTTCTGATTACACAAGAAATAAAAGAGGGAATTGGGGAGAATAGCTGGACTTTAGCCCGAACATTCCTCATAGCCTTTTGTTTTTAAACTTCTTATCCTCAAACAAATTAAGCTGAACGAGCAGCACAGGAGCCTGTTATCAGCTGACGTCCAGGATGCTCAGTGCATCTTCTCCATCCCAATAGGAGCAAACGTTCCCCTCTGCCACATCAAAGAAGGGTCGCCCCGCCCCGCTACGGCACAGATCCTTCGCCAGCTTCGACTGTATCACTTTCAAACACGGCCGCACAAGGCAATTTAATAGTAGACGGACAGCTAATGTATCCCACCCAGCGTCCAGTCACCACCAAAGACCAATCAGACCTTCAGTCGGGCCTGCTGTGAAACCAGACCTCTACTTGTCTGCAAAGCCAGACTTTGGACAAGCTGTGCATGACTGCTTAACGTGGCTGATTCAAAACAAGGAGGCCTCCAAAGACACAAAGAAAAATTTAAAAACCGCAATCTCAATAATGACTCTCTGCTGCAACTAGAAAAGCCGTCTGTTTGAAAATAATATTAGCCAGAGAAAACCACAGCTTAAAGTGTAGGGTCAATAAATGAGCCATTTCCCAGTAAAAGCCCCAATAAGAACCTCGACAGGAAACATAGAGCAGTAAAAGTAAAAAGTCAAAGTCAGCCAGCTGATAAAGTGCTTGACAATCACAGTTAATGACTTCTAATTAGATTTAAAGGAGACATTACATACGAGTTAAGACTGCATTTCCCGGGATTAAGTCCTAAACCCTGAAATTTTGTGATGAGAGACCACAAAACTGATAGCTTACATTCAGAGAAGTGAACAGCTTAATGTGGAGTTCAGAAATCAGCCAAACTGGGAGGAAGAAGCTCCGTTTGTGGAGCGTTGCATTTTATTGACTGTGACATGTTTACCACTTCTTCAGTTTTTTCAGGTTTTAAACAATCGCAGCATCGAGCTGGACTACTCATGTGGCACAACCATACTGCTCTGGAGTCAAGCTGATAACTCATCCATAATGTGGAGACGCACACATGGAATGTATAATAAAGTGCTTTGAACGAAAGCTGAAATTTTATCCTGTAAAAATAGTAACGCTCCTCTGAGCTGCTAGAGGCACATTTCTCAAGGTCAACAAAGCAAAGACAAAGTGTTTGGATCTCTCCTAAACAAGAGGCCACAGCAGCAAAGAGAACTTGGGAATCTACATGCAAGGCTTACACTTATTGTGTAGCGAATTCTGTTACTGCACAGATGAGGCTTTGCGAGCATTGCATATCGGCAAATAGCAGGCGTGCCGCCTTTTTATTAATTCATCATTCCACAGATTCTTTTTACAAAGTTATCGTGCACTCTGCACATGTACCCACCTGTGCTGTAGCTTAAGGCTTCCATCTGGATTCAAACCTTTAATTTGAATCTTTCTGCATTGGTTTCATGGACACTGGTGAGGACGTCCAGCTGTCTGGAACTCATTGTTCCTCTGCAGTGGAACAGATTCCTTTGAAGCACCATATATAAGGCCAGTTTCATCATTACAAAAGGAATGTGTCTAAAGAATACGCTTTACTCTTGAAATCCCAAAAAGACCTCTCTATGAATCACTGCCACATTTTGAACCGACAAATTCAACAATATTACTTGACAATATCTGCATTACGGATAAGCTGATTTCGATTAGGAATATTTCTCCTGCAGCCAAGCCATCCTTGCATGTGCCTTCAATCAGTGGGCAAATTAAACTTTCAGCAGGAGAGAGCATGCTGTGCTGCATCTGATGTCACTATGTGGTTGAGCCTGGTGAAACAAAGCTGATGTGTGGCTCTGATAAAAAAAACTAAACTGAGATGATTGCACACCAAATGATCTTCCAGTCAATTTGAATCCACCTACGATACAACACCAGAACATAAGACATCCTGCACACAAACTTGTATATGTTCATCTGAGCTTTACTGCAAACTTTTCCAAGGCTTTGCGAGTGTGAATGCATGACTGTGTACATATGTGAGTGCTCGAACATGTGCATGTGTGTTTAGCCCTGACAGTTATTACAAAACAGTAAAATCCAGAGAAAAATACAAACCTCAGCCCAGCAAATATTTCACCTTTGACAAGAGATCGCTTAGACTGACAAGCAGTGATGGAATGAGTGCTGGATTAGTTTGGCATTAATCAACAAAGAACACTGACCTAACAACGTGCATTCTGCTATTAACGTGAATAATAGCTTCCCTTCTGAAATCATGAGACACAAATCATCATTTAGCTACATGACACGGTAATACCAGTGAATTCCATTTAGTGGTTTTAGACAGCACTTATTTTCTTTTGCCGTCTAAAATGTTTTCTTATCTCACTTATTTTCTTATTCTTGGATGCTGTTGGAAAGATGGCAGATTTTATTGCTGGGTAGAAGCTCGTGGTGTAGTATTAACACTGAAACCTCCCAGTGCGCCGCGTTCTGAAGTGAGCCACCTGTTAGAGCGAGTGGCCCAGTTAAGAGGTGGAGAGCTCAGTCATCCTCGGCCGAACGAGGAGGAAAACAGGGAGTGGAACGCAAACTGTTAAAAGTCGGTGCCAAATGACTCGAGGATAACTGGAGGGCGTAACTAAGGTCAACACATTAAACGTACTTCAATAAACCGAGACGGGTCAAGAGTTCAACAGATCACATGAAAAGACCAAATCCAAAAATAAATTGTTCCTGCTATTAAGTATATACAGTCACATATAAAGATTTAAGCTGTTTTTTTTTCCCACACTTGCATGTTTCAGATCATCAAACAAAAATAGATGATGATATTCAAAGTCCTCAAAATATTACTTTGTACTGCAAAATAATGAACCTCTGATTATTGAAAAACCGCCTCTGTAAGATGCTCTTTATAGCAAATCTTGTTACTGAGCTGCTGCCAATTCAACCAATTCGTTGCAAAATGTTCTTTCAGCTGTTTGTTTTCAGTGGCTCTTATTTTCCATCCCAAATTTGAGACCTGCTGCTAGGGCTGTGCGATACGACCAAAATCTCATGTCCCGATATAAAACATCTATCGTCCGATAACGATATAAATCACAAATTTAATATTTTCTGTAAATTCTGTGAATCTCGGGCAGCTCGACTTGCGTGAAGTGTTTCCAGCTGCGCGTCGTGTAGCTGGAGTCGAGTGTTTTAACGATGCATGAAACGATACATTTTTAGACATAAGTTGTAACGGCCGCCGTTTCCTTTGTGAGTATTTATTACACTGCGTGCTGCGGGGAAAAGCCTGTTCTAACGTTTGAGTCTAAGCTTTATTTTTTAGCACCTGGCGGCTCTTTTTTACTTCTCGTCCGTCAATAATCTGCTCTTTCACGTGATTCAGTTTATTTTGAAAAGTCTCAACAGGATCTTGAGCTTTATTGTGAAAGGTTTATGTGGAACATAAACAAGCGGACACGTGAAGGTTTTACCGTCGTTGTTGCTAACGACAACGCATAAAAACAGGTTATATTAAATATAAGAGAAATAGAGAACTTTAAGAAATGAATATAGCCTCTACAGTGACCATCAGAACGATTAAAAAATATTGCTGTAAACAGTTTATTTTGCGACACCACGAAACAAAGGATAGCGTAAAATGAAACGATTTTTATATCGTCATCCGATATATATGGTTATATCGAACAGGCCTACTGCTGCTGCCACTAAATTTAAAATGAACTAATAGTTAAAAACATCTGAAATGTTTTCCATGTTCGACTGGTAATCAAATATGGGTTTATGAGATTAGCAACTCATCTCATTCTGTTTTAACTTTTACACAACGTCCAATTTGACATGTGAGATATGACATCAAAAAACAATTTCATCCTATCCTGGAATTATAAATTATTCCTGGATCTACACGCAGCTCGATTCCAAAATTGCACATCTGGTAAAATTTCCATGCAAATCATCCATAACTTTGAGTAACCCTGCTAACAAACACAAACTGAAGCCATTACATAACTTCCTTGGCAGAGGTAACGATCACAGATTAACACTTGTAAATTGGCGCTAATTTAAAAGTGTTAATGAGTCGATGAGTGTTGTGAGCTTTGCATGTCTGTCTCTTCAACTGACTAACAGTATCGTTCATTACTTTTACATCAAGGGCGTAAAAACTTCATTCCACATTAGTCCACATAGATTGCAATAATTCAGCACTTACTAATATTTAAATTAAGCCTGACTAAAAGGCTTTTACAGCTGTTTCAGGAATTTCTTTATGACTAACACCTCCATTAATAACAATCAAGCTTTTTAATGACCAACCAGATGTTCCTGGGAGCAACACACAGACTGGGGAAGTCTGCAGGTGTTGCGATGGATTAATACACAATGGTTTTGTTGTTTTCATGAGACAATTTGACGACATGAGACTGATATAATATCATCATCCTTTATAGTGATGGCAGAGTGTAAATGTATTAACACCTGTATGTCAACAGCAGGTCTCGACACACTGAACGGCGTATTGTGAAACTTAACCTCCTAGGACCTGCGTCCACATATGTGGACATCACATTTTGGCTTATTTAGACCAAAATACTCAATTTTGCTCTACAAGGGCCTGATATCCACTTACGAGGACATTATCCTGCTACTGTTCTATCAAAATTTTAAACGAATATCCTCATATGTCGCTCTTATTTTTCTTGAAAACAAAAATAAGGTTAAAAAAAAAAAAAAAAAAAATCTGGTAATTCTTTGTTTTTACATTCATCGGGCCCAAATGTGCCGAAATATCAAAGAGAAATTAGAAATGCTGCCGTGGAAGAGTTCGGGTCTTAGGAGGTTAATGGACGAGACGCTGCACTCGGTACTAGCAACTTTTAGAAACTGCAGGACAACTTACAGTTACAAATTAGTATGATTTTTAAATAAGTTTTCAAGTCTAAATAAGTAAGATCTATAAATGTTCAAATTGAAAAACGTCGTCAAACATGTTTAGCGCGTGTGCATGCAATGGATTACCTGGGCGATGTTCTTGTTGAGTAAGTAGACGCCATATTCAAAATGAAACCGCTCTCCTCTGGGGTACAAAGGGAATCTGTGAAATGCAGAAGAAAAAGAAACACTTAAAGAGGATTTTACTGTTTGTGATCCAGTCAGAGAACGTCTGCTAGCCGGCTACATTATATCCATATTACACATCAAAATATACTACACTTCCATCTACCTCGTTCTCTCTGGCTTTGCCACAGGAACGATTTGACTTGCATTGTTGAAAGTGTCCGATAATGTAGCCGGCAGTGTTTACATTGGGTGATACTTGCAGATTGCTCAGGAAACGAAGTCTGAGTCTATGATCCCTTCCCACAGATGCCACCTCCGTACTGCGCTAAACTGAAAAATCAAACAGCAGAGGCGTCCAAACAACGTATTTATCCGCCCCTGAACAGGAACAAATTTTCTTTTCAGCACGGTGGGAAAGTCCCATCGGCGCCAGTCGCATGTCTTAGGTAGGACATGCAGGGAATGCTCATGAAGGAGATCCGGGAGATGCCCTTGGGTGCTGGCGTGGGGTAGTGAGGTGAATACGCTGACATGCAGAGAGATACGGTTGGGGATGTTAAGGCCGGACTCATCCCTTTCAGTCATTAAGTGCTTATGCCTCCTGATCTCCCACTGAGGAGGTTTCAGCATGATGAGAAACGAGCTCCACAGAATAAGCAGGGATTTGCTCTGAGCAAACACACACATACTCAAACCTGTGAATACTTTCAGGGACTACATTCATATCAGAGCTTTATCTGAAGAGCCCTTCAAAATTCTTCACCTTTACCTTTGGAGGAACCTAACCCCAAGTCTGCTCTTAACCTCTCACCCAAACGCTGAAGCAACGTGGGAGGAAATATGAGTGAACTTTGGAGGACTTTTAGCGTTTTCTGGCTCATGACATTCATCAGCAGAGTTGAGATGTTACATGTTGAGCTGATAAGAGGCCAAGTCAAATATAAACAAGGTTGTAAAGATAAAAATTAGTAAAGCTTGTGCTTTAGAAATTTCACTTGAGGTGTAAATGTTTTTCTTTACTAAAAGAATAAGGTGGAAAAGTAAAAGAATTAAAAAAAAAAAAAAACCTACAATACACACTCACTGTGACTAATTGCTTCTTGTCTATTGGATAGTATTCCCATGTGTGTGCCACAGGGAGGTCAGAGGTGATCTTAATCCTGTGCAGGAATAAAGTAGAAAAATACAGCAGAAACTCTGCAGCTTATAGGATATTATACGTCCAGATTTCACTGTATGACATTCGTGTTTTAGCATTTCCTCTCGATAACAAGAACATACAGAACTAAGGGATTTTTAACAGCTCTCTTTCTTTTATTTGGCTTTTATCCACATCCTGAAAGTTTGCTTTACATCATATCTGCAGCTGTCTGGACATGTCAGACAACATTCTGACTGCAGGGTTCACTGTAAACACCTCCTCACTCACGCATCGCACTGCAGATCCAGGAAGGTTGAGAAGTAAACCTCGAACACATGGAGATCTTTGCAGCCCCGAAAATGAAATTTAACAGGATGTTGCTGCAAAAGTCTGGCAAAGAAAAAGTGCCGGTGTAGCCCGAGGGCCACACAGCCCGTCGCTCGTTAGACCTCCGTATCGCCGACATGCAGCCAAGGCCCCGCGGAGAAGGCGACACGCCAGAGGTCATATCTCAGCATTCGGAAATAACTAACAGGGAGAGGAAGAACAGCACAACAGGCATTCCCTGTGCACTGCTGGCAGAGCCAACATCACTTCCCCAAAAACAGATAGGATTTGTTTGCTGATGAGCATGACTGAAAGGCAAACAAAGCTACCTTCAACACACACAAACGCACCACGCACACTCCTGTACAGTGCGGTGATTAATGACTGCTGTCCGCTGTGTCTGAAATCACACTGCAGAGAGACTCTGGTTCACCAAACACCAGGAATTCCTCACGGGGACGTCCCGTAACGCCAAATATATTATTACACCGCAGCGGCGGGGAGGATCGAGTCGAGGGGAGGAGGCGCTGAAGGAGAACTTCAGCTAAAGAGCACTTTTAATTAATGCCGTTTGTTTGTCCGTCAGCGAGACTACACAAAGAGCGGCAAGCACAGTTTAATAAAACCCGGTGGAGTGGTCGGGCAAACAAAGAACCCGTTAAGTGTGGATGACTTGAGAAATCAAACAGAAACACCAGCGTTCAATCGTTTGTTCTTATTTGCTGTGTTTCGTTCCAGAGTAAAAAGGAAATCGCTGTATGAAATAACAGCCCTTGAGAACAGACTGCCATTGCCATTATCTCTGCTACAACAGGAAAAATCTAAATGACGTGTCTGCGAGAGACATACGAGTAAGAGGAGGCCGGACGCCGTTTTCAATCACTCAGCCGGCAACATAAACTGAAACAGTCCTCTGCACTAAACAGGATGAAATAAATTACAGTGCTAAAGGCCTACCCGGGCCAAATCGGTGCCCCGTCTGTCCATCAAGACACACAAACAGGCCCAGAGATGACCTGTGTGCGGCACCGGTTACTCGCTGAATTCCCAAACAATTTGTTCTCATTTTATCTCAAGTTAGCTCAGGCCTTTTTTTGCCTCTCGCACCTCGTGCACAATATACGTGGTTCTTTTGTTTAATTGTGTTTTACATGTAAATCAAATCAAATCATCTCTTTCCCAGCAGGCCTCCGCACATTTCTTCACTTTCCTTGATCAGGCAGTTTCTTCCGTCAGCACATCCCTCTCCCGCTCCCCTCGGCGGCAGCACCGCGGAAGGGTCACGTCTATGAAACTAACACAGCAAACTGAAAACGACAGGCGCCGTAATCAACACGCCCACTCACTTAAGGGTGCATTCAAAAGACTGATTACTGAAACATGAAATCTGCTTTCATTTAGCTAATATTCAACTCTGGATGCACCGGACAGACAAAAAAAAGATGACAAAGAATAACAGTGATTTGAGGGCAGACGTAAATCTGTCACATTTCTTCCCCCTGCAAAAAAAAAAAGAAATAAAATAAAATGCACTTCTCTTTCCTTCTCATCTAAAGAGCATCCCAACCACAGCATAGTTAATGTGCAAGTGCTGGCTCTGGGTGTAGACCCGAAAATATGTAATTAATAAGTGTGGAGCCACGACATTGTAAAAAGACAAAAGCAGTATCTTACAGGAAAGTCCCCGGGTTTTATATGAATGCCCCCAGCCTGCCAGCGTTTTAACTGCAGGGTCTAGACAGCCTTTATCCACAGACAGCCTTCAAATATAAAGCTGGGACTCTTGTTAAATGAAGGAAACAACCAATAAACACGTAGTTACAACGATGGGATGAAGCAAAGGAAGGCTCGCTGCTCTCTCTCTTCCTGTCCATTTCTTTTTAAACTCACTCCTTGTCCTGCCTTTTATTTCTGTTCAGGGATCTTTTAATAGCAGGCTGACTTATAATGCTTTCATCTGTGGTTGATGCACGACCAGTGTCTCTGCACCGTCTGCCTGTACTGTACTCTGGGGCCTGCTAGCAGGTGTCAGCAGCACATGACGTTTTTTTAATAGTTAAACGACCACATTTGTGGGCGATTTGCGCAGTGAGGAAATGTTCCTGCAGCACAAAGATGTACAAGCCTGTTTAAAACAACCATTGACTTCTGGAGATTTTACAACAATAACAAAGCTAAAATAGAGGGCACCGAGTCCATCTGAGCTCTGTTTTCTTTCTGTCAAAATTGCGATGTCTCTATAGACACCTTGTTAAAAGCATTAAAAGCAGCCAATTAGAGAACCGGGGCCACAAGGTCACAGGGCAAACCTACAAAGTCTGTATATTTAAGCATTTTCTGGTACACGACTGCTCTCACTCCCCTTCCGAGTCCACTGGATGAAACAGAGGAACATAAGGAAGACACAGCTATGCAGGTGGGTGGTCGAGCGTAGCTTTAGCGCGGTTCATGAGAATATGGTGGGAAGGCTCCTAGTGACTGACTGACTGACCCGCTGAAATGTATACACTGGCTGAAGTGTCCACATGTGTTGGCTTGCCTGTTTAGACATTCTAATTAATACTCCAAATGTGCAAAACAACAGATCTGGCTCACATGCCGGAGCCGAGGCTTGGCCGGTATTTAAATGGTGGTGTGGGCTGCTTGTAAGTTTCACAATGTCTTTAATGTGCAATTTCAAATGCCAGGGGACCATAAATCATTTGGACTTGCTTTAAAAAGAAAAACAACCTACACCTGCCTTGCAACTGTTAAAGATCTGATGGCAGCGGTTACTCTATAAATCACCGGGAGCTGTAATTTCCAATATCTGAGAAATGATTACACTGAGCATCTGTCACTGAATGCTATTTTAATGACTACTGCTGCACTTAAGACCCCGGCATAACCATTTCACCATCTTGGTCAATGCCGTTAAGGCGTCTCCTGAGTGATGTGGTGGCTGCTTGCTCTGTCACACTGGGTTTTCATCACGGCTCTTAAGAATATCCAGGGGTCTGCTGACCCCGGCACCCAACCCCCACACACTCCTCT
This sequence comes from Simochromis diagramma, assembly GCF_900408965.1. NCBI lineage: Eukaryota > Metazoa > Chordata > Actinopteri > Cichliformes > Cichlidae > Simochromis > Simochromis diagramma. The sequence continues at coordinate 1,786,394 of NW_024386778.1, read as the reverse complement.
TTCCCCGTTTCCTTCTGTCTTCTTCAGCTCCCCTTGTTTTCTCAAGGGGAGCTGACCATCACACCAGTCCAAAATGTTATATCGTGTATGACGATGAACACCACTTGCACTTTATCGAACTTCCCAGCACCGTGGCAGCTCCATCAGACAGACGAGCATCTCTGCAGACATGCTGTTTGTGTGGCAAAAACAAAAAACTATCACACATGCAGCACAGATGCTTTTTATTAACTTTTTAATGAAGAATGGATAAAAAGTGCTTGTATAGGCTTCACAGCAGCAGGACACCAAGATGAAGGGCTGCTTACGCAACTCAGCTGTCAACCTAGAGGAGCCTCACTGACTTCTTCAGAGCCATTAAAAACATACCAATCCTGCCTTTGGCCTTGAGCGATATGACAGAAAACCTCAGAAGACAAGTAAACACTCTGTCCAGTCCTCGGGTGCCTTTGTAGTTGACGTACGTACCTAAATAATGAGCCATTCTCAAATTTGATTTAAGCCCTCATGGCTTCCCAGTTGATCGCCTCATTCATCTCTCGTATGAAGAACACAGCAACTATGCAACCGAACCACTACAGAACATGTGCGTATCACACCAGCGAAACCACAACATTTATTCTATAATACCAAGAGAATGTGTTTACTTGTTTCTGTCACTGTGGAGCCCAGTGTCGTTTTATACTGGACAGAACACTCGTTTCATCCTGGAAAACAACACAAGCAATTTAAAATGCACGAAATCTCCAACACATTTAAACTGTAGTGAGAATCTAGAGGAAGACCAACTGTCATTCTCTTCATCTGCACTGAATGAGCTTAAGTGCAGGAGAAAATGAAACCACTCCATTTGCAAAATAGCCACCAGGGGTGCATACCGTTTTCCTTTTTATTAAATCGTTTGGGTGAACTGCTCTTTTAACTTATTTACTGATCCTGAAACAACTTAAATGGAACAATAAAAAGTTACTCTCCTCTCGTGGGCGTGCATGCTTCCCAGTAACGTAGGTCACCCTGTGAACCGGGTGTTTAGCCTCACACTGCTTTGTCTTGTCACTGCTTCAGGCAGGCAGAGCAGCGGGGGGGTTATTCCCACTCTTCTGCTCTTCACATAGTCCATGTTAAGAGACATGAAACCGCTGGAGGCCTGGAACAATAACCGCTTTTCTTGGTGTTCGCAGGTTCCTCTCGTCTTCAGCTGGTATCCCTTCCCTGGCAGCAGCTCTGTCTTTTAAATTTGAAGCGAGCAGCGATGCGTAAATCCCACTTACATCGACTTTTCTCTAACCAGCAATAGTTTAAAAGAAAAAAGCTGATGCGCTCCAGTGCTTTGGTTGAACAACTATATGACTCAGTTTGTGTTTTTTTAATGGCCAGGCTCTGGTCTCAATCAAATGCGGGACATCTGGATCACATCTCCCTCCTTCTCCCCCTCGCAATCAGCAACTCTGGAACTGTGCTCAACACGAGACCAAATGTGGGTGCAACATGTTAAAAGTCCAACAATTTTTGAGAACATCTCTGACCCAGAGGACAGCGATCCCTGAAAAGGTCAAATTATACTTGTCGTTAAACAGTCCAGTCATATTCCACACCCTGCTTTCAAACACTGTTGCAGGGCCAGATTCAAACTCTGGCCTTTGCCCAGTGTTGGAGTTTAACACAGTTCAGAGCAACAGAGGCCTCGTCTGATTTTCTTGGACTAAAATATTTTGGTCTTTGTAATAAAACTATTATTGTTGTTTTAACCCACAGGAGGAAAAGAATGACGTAACCAAACTCACAAGGTAAAATATTTTCAGATTCTTCTCTCACCAAACTAAAGCTCTGTTTCTTTTTTTAAATTAACAGCGACAATAGAAAAATGTTCTTGCTCAGCTCCGGCCGTCGCTCTTAACGGCTTAAGGAGCAGGATTTTCTGCTAACAGAGTATATCTGTAATCTGGACTCACACTAGTTATAATATGCTGCAGTAGAGAATGAATGAAGACGTTGAGACTGAGATGAGAACTACAAACATGGCTCACATAGTAAAACTAGCCATTTAGGGAAAGCCAAGTAAGTGCAATTATCATTTAACAGCAGAAGGTGCAACTAAGACACCTCAAAGTGTCTATGTGCACGCTATTAAAAGTGGCTTTGCTAATCCTGAAGCTGATCGCACACCACCTAACTTATCACCACTAGCCGGCCTTTTCCGACACTTTAATCGCCCCTTTTTTGTAAACTTTCAGAGCCCGGCTGGGTGCTTTCCATCTCCCCACACATCATTTTGTTGTACGTCTGCAGCCCACTGGGGCCTCAGCAGTCATTAACATGTGCAGGGGGTGGGGTTTGCTGGAGTGCATGGCCCCACGCGGTAAAGAGCAAAGTTGGACTGTTGTGTCTTTGCGATATCCATGGACGCCACAGGTTGTTGATGGATGCTGGTGTAAACACGCTTGGTAGGACTGGAAACGAGTAACGCAACTCACAGGGAGTCTCTCTATTGTCTTGACGTGTTAAGCCACTGAATTGTTTCGGCTCCACACAATGCTTTCCTCTTTTTATGTGACATGTGGATGTGAAAGAGGCAGTGCTCAGTGACATCAGCTCCACACGCGTGCCTCCACTGCAGACATGTAAAGACAAAACAAAGCCAGTATTTTTGGCGGCCATGTGTGTTCATTCGCAGTCAACTACATAACAGCGACTGATAGGCACGGGCAATGCTTAATGCAAAAGCAATAATAATTTATAGGTGCTTTCCTGCAAAATTATTGCAGATGAGTATTTAAATGAATTCTCCCACAGTGCCTCTGTTCAGCATCGCAACACGAGACAAAATGATGGCATCAAAATTAATCCAGAAACAACAAACATCTGATCATTGACTGAAATATTCCACCGATAGCAACCAGGAGGCAACAGGTAAAGAGCTGATGAGCATAAGCAAGACTGTGGACTTCATCATACTCTATAATAAAGTGCAACATCCACGGCCATCAGCAGCACTACAGCCAAATCTCGCTCCACGTCGGTCACGTATGAAGGCCTTCGTGTGGAATGTCAGTACGTATGTACATTCCTGAGTGCGTGTGTCCCGAGTGTGCAATTATCATAACACAGAGGGGTTTTTTGTTTCTCATTTTTTACATTATTTTTCTGACTTGATGCATAGTTACAAGAGCATAACACACACAAATAATAATTTCATCACATTAGCCGTTGCTGCTCCTCTGTGCTTCCTGACTAACACAAAGGGTCCTGGCAAACCCCCAGATCAGTTTATCATTTGTCACGCTCTGTGTCAACATCGTGACTGAACAAAAAGAAATGTGTAAAAAAAAAAAAAAAAAAAAAAAAATGATACAATGTGGCGAAGGTAGGAAGCAAAGTGGTTACAACCGTAGGGTATGACTGTGAAAGGCTGCTGTGTGATTTACAGTCTGTTCCCTGTGAACACCTGAGTAAACCCAGTTGCTACCATAGGCAAAACAAAACAACTTCGAGGGACGACTCAGGCGCTTTCTTCACCGACCAGCTATGCATGTGTTAACATGAAACAACAAGTATCCATACTGAGGTTTTTGTTCAGCAGTCATTTCCAAATCAGAACAGTATTTCAGATTTGGACGCGCGTCTGAATCAAGAAGCCAACACAGCCGTCAAAACGGCCTACTGACGCTACTGTGTGGTCTGTGTGTGATTGTGCACTGATGCACTCGTGTGGAGCTCATGACTACCAAATCTGTGTTGTGTTTGAGAAATTCAAACTCAACTCGGGGGGTGGACGAAAAAAAAAAACCCCAAAACGCTGTTTTAGTCAAACACAGCTAAGAAGCACAGGTCCACACAAACCGCTGTGCAACACGACCGGGCTAGATTCAGCACACAAACCAGTCGATTCAGTAAATAAAGGTGACGATTGTGGTTCCTTATTCTCTGTCACATACTCTACATGCTGCATGCACTGTTACAGTCATGCATGCTAACATTAAGGCCAAAGACTCAAGCAATGAGGTCTGCAGCAGGATTCACTGATCCAACACTTTCCACCTGAGACGCAGAAACTTTGGCTTAAGATATCTGCAGATCTTTTATCCATCATTTGCAGACATTCACAGTCAGATGGTTGCATAAGGGTTAGTATCCCACGCAGAAAGGGAACACTCAGGGATTGAACTACCAACCTTCCTATTTGTAGATAACCTGCTCTACCTCCTGGGCTACAGCCACCTCAAAGCTGTAACAACTGTAAAAACTTGGTAACAAATCCATGGATACTACCGCGTGGAAAGGTGAATTTATCATCTGTAGGAAATCTAAATCAAAAGCCTCAAGGCTGGTAATTTACCAACTTTAATAAAGCTTCCACGTATTCATTGTGGCTCCGTAGGTTTGAGGAGACTGCTGAAAGTGTGATGCAGCTGGTTCCAATGGTGGTGACAATCATTTTAAACAATACTTTGGAACATTGTGATGTTTTTCCAATAAAACATTCTTGTTAACAATGTTGAAATGTTACAAATGTTAAAGGCTTTTGTTGAGTTAGAGACCAGCACCGACCGCACAGTCAAAAAAATCTATTGGTGTTGGAGTAAAGAAATACTAACCAAACAAGACTAATTTTAGCTGAAAACATGCAGGGACATGTTTGTAGAAGACGGTTTGGACGTGAACAAGGCAGAATGTTTGGACACAAAACAAATATAAGCTGAAATAGAGTAAATAAACTTTTTGAAAGAGATAATTTAATTTTGTAGAAACTAAAACTGAGATAAGTAAAAGAGACAGAACAAATAACCAGTGCTTGTGCAGCAGCGGCAAAAGGAAAGAAAGAAGAGAATGATTTGCACAGTCTTAGATGGCAAAAAGCATAAATATTTTTCCCATCCAGGAGCACAACACAAAAAGAGTTTGTTTGCAACAGAGTAAATTTAACAGCCAGTCTGATCTGCAATGGGAGGCATGGACTCTGCTCAAACTGCAGTAAAGTCTAAATGGTGGATTTCACAGTAAAAGTGCTTCATTTATCAGAGTGTCAGTTTAAATCTGTACATTTACATATTCACAAAGTAAACAACATTCATTCTTCTTGAGAGAAGAAAGTCAGACTTTTTCCCTCCGTTTTTATTCACGGCAATTTACATCAACCGCTTTCTTCAAAGTCTGGATGCATATGATAATGTGATGATTCTGACTTTGCAGAGAGAAGCAATTTATTTGAAGGACCCTCCATGAGAAACAGATGGCTTATTTTCATCCATCTGCTGAGCTGATCTCGTTCATAAAAGGGCAACGTTGGAATAAAAAGAAATGTCACAAACATCACTGTCGCTGTTCTGCTGTAACTTTGCTGTTTTTCCTTTTTCTGTGTCTTCTTTGATCGCCCTGTCTGTGCGACTTTGTTATTGGTCTCTCTTTCTTTCTGTATTATTTTGGAGATCATTCCCATGTGTGTCTTCCTGCCTTTTGACGTCCTCCTTTTGTTCTCGTCTCGCCCTTGTTACTGTCTGATTGAGTTCACCTTGCTCAGTCTATATTTTGTCTGCGTGCTGTCAGTCAGCTCACTGAATTATCCACCACTTCTTCCACGTGTCTGGTTCGCATGTTTCCTCTAACAAATTTTATTTTCCTTGTTTTTTGAGAGAATTGGATTTCCTCAGTTTCACTGCAGCCGAATAAACGTGCTCGTGCCAAACGTTGACTCCCAACCTCGTTAGAATTGTACAAATTCTGTTTTTGCTTTATTTGGATTTCCTTGCACGTTTGCATATTTTAAATAAATTACACTAGAAAAATACAAAGACGTGAGGAGTGGCTCGAGACTTTTGCGCAGTGCTGTATACTATATGTACAGATCGTACAGTAAGAAAGAGACCTCAGCATTTGTGATGTGGATATTTCAGGTTTTTGCTAATATTAGGTGTGTTTGTAAAGGGTACTTACTCTCTCTCTTTCTCAGTGAGTCTGTCAGTGATGGTGTCCTTGATAGAAGAGCGTGAACCCTTGTGGATCACCGGATACCTAAGAGGGATCTGCAGGAAGCATGAGATCATGAGGACCAGGTGTGCTGTGTAACCCAAGGCGACTGCTATGCTCCCATCATCCTTTGCTGCAGGACACAAAGTGAAAAAGATGCTCTGCTTATCACATATTTAAGGTTTTGTCACAAATGAGACATTACCTGCTCAGTTGTTAAGTGCGCCTTTTAGTTATTATTACTTTGGTATATTATTATTATTATTATTATTATTATAAACCAAAGTGTTTAAGAATCTCACTCAATGAAAACTGAGTCAAAATAGTAACATTTTATTATGGTGAAAACCTCAAAGCATCCAGTCAATGTCAGGGCTGTTTGTCTACATCTTATGACCCCCAAACTGTACGAACATCCAGCTAAAGATAACTTGGTAACAAAGTATTTGCTGGAAGGAGAGTAGTCGCATTCATGTTTTTAATGCGTTGCAGTACGTGGCACAACACACAGTACCAAAAAACACTGGCTGCGCTGAGATTCCCAAATTCTCTGTGATATGTGCTTAAGAAGCAAAAGCATCACGTACATCTAACCCCTCCGAGTCCAAATATCTGTTAGTGTGGAAAACTGGATGCCTCCATGAACATTTGACGGACTGGGAAAGAAACTGCAAACCAACTCACTGTAAGCACGAGAAATTGTTTCAAGACAAAACACAAAGTGGTTTCACATTCTCAGAAGGACACTGCTCGAGGCTAAGACTTAAAATCACTGTGGTTTTTATCTTAATGCTTTGAAATAATAGACTATGGCAACAGAGTGGTAGGCTCTTTGGCTCAAAATGTGTGTTTTTCAACTTAGCACAGAACCCCTGGATTATGTCACTGTCCTTCCTGTCTTTTTAGTCCAAAGGGTTAAAGCCCATGGAGAGAACAACTTCCTGCCCCCGAGGAATATCAGGTCAACTGAAGGACACGAGTTTAAGTGACACCTCTGGGTGCTAATGGAGCCTGCAGATACCTCGTGAGGCTGAGCTCACAGGGAAGGCTTTGGGGTAAACGTGAAACATGGATGGGCTTCAATGTCCACCTCGACTCTCTACAGGATTAGGACGCCAACTAGCCCTAATCCTGGGCTCTGATGTGAAATATTCCTCCCCTGCAGGCTTTTTCAAACAGGCTTTGACACACAATCAGACAGCTCTGGACTCTGAGACCTCTAACTGCAGAAGACTAAAGACAAATGAAGAGAAATGAGTAAAGTGGAGGTGGGCAGTCCATGTTTCTCCATCTGTCCTGACTGACAACACATGCAGTACATCGTTTTCCTTTTGAATCAGTATTAAATTTAATCTGCCTCACTTTAGCCTCACACCGGTAACAGACGACTTCAGGGCTGTGGTTCATGCTCGCACTTTTATAGATGTGTCTGAAAGGACTGATCGATCATCTAAAACTGGGAGAAAACTGGATTCGGTCTGTGTGTCAAATTTTAAATTGAGAACAAGTAATGGCTGCCCATCTCTACTGTGTATGTAAAAGATGTTAACAGGTGGGGAGCGGCAGCAGGGAGCGGAGGAGACGAGGCTAGTGTTGCTGAATTACGGCCTCAGAGGCTTGCTGGGTTTCACCAGCTGTGAGGAAGGGGAGCCCGAGAATGTGGCGTGGACAGTGGAGGTTGTGTTCCCTGTGTTGGACAAGTGGTCCTGACCAAAGCTCAGCATTCAGAAACCCATTCAATTCTCATCCCCCAACTATTAAGAGGTCATACAGTCATCACATTTCTCTTGCTGTGACTGCAAATCCAATTTGTCACGACACATACGATGCGACCTTTACTCCAACCTTCCCCACCAAGCTCATAACGGGAGCATTGTGTCCGAATGTGCCTGCTGACACAACTTTTTTAATGCCCCGCAGTTCACTAATGTGTCTTTTATACCATACCATGTGGTTTTTGTGGCTCTTTTCTCACTGGGATGGTAGAACCGGATAAAAAGCATCTTGTGACAAGACTCTCTTAGAATGTGGTGGCAGTGAACAGCTCCAACAGCTACCAGCAAGAGTTCAGCAAGAATGCAAACTAACCACGCTGCATCTCATCAGGGCAAAACGACCAAATCAACAATTCCCTGCAGAAACTCTCATTGCCCTCTATAACTGATCGTAATTAGATCAGTATGGAGCAGTCTTCCTCCTTTTGACATGCCGCACTCCATGCGTAGTTCGTGCTCCTCTTTTGAGGCTTACTTGTGCATGTCTACCTATAAAGGGCTGTGCATGTCTCTGTTAATTTGATCACTGATGTCATGCACAAGACGAGACGTGCAGCAGTGGGTGTACTGTGATTTCAACTGAGCAGACCGAGTGAATGGGAATATCAATCATCTGCAGCTACTACAGCTATTCTCCCCTCATTTATGCTACAATTATGTCATTATGCCCTTTATGTATGAAAATGACAAACTACCAATTATCGTATTCGTGCACAGTACGACAAAGGTTATGGTACCTTAACAGTAATAGCTTTTTGCAAAATTGCCATCTGCAATAGCCAAAACTATGATATCATAGATAACTGCCTATGAAATCATCAGCCTTCATTTATCCTTCAGTAAAATGTTAGATTGCTTCACTTCACGACATCTGCATCTAACCACAATCGTCGAATGCAAGACAAAACATTTGCACAGCATACCACTTATCCTCCTGTAACACTTAAATAGGCGGGCAGGCACATAATCAATTACCTTGAAAGTCTTCCGAGTTTGGCAGCTTCACTCCACAGATGACATAATCCGACTGATTGGTCTGTGGATTTAAAGAAGAGCTTTCACATGAAGGACAGAGCAACTGGACATCAGCAACAGATCCATAATCAGCCGGCAGAGGGACGGGCCTAAAATCATTCAGTTAGTATACAAACTAAATTTATCTTTGGAATAAACATGGAAATCGCTGCACACACTATATAACCCTCTCCAGCATCTGTGCTTCACCAAAGTCTTACATTTGTAACCAGATATTTCTCTGCAGTTGCCCAACTCACCACATCGATGGGGTAGATGTAGGAAAGCTCAGAGAGGAGCTGACGACAACGGAAGGTGAGCTGGGCGTTGGACTTGAGGAACTGCTCTCTGATGGAGACAGAGCAGAGGTCAGTTAAAGAGATGGGAACAGATGAAAATCAGAGGGAGGACAGGGTCCCAATTAAAGCCTTAAAGGCCTGACAGCTACTGCCTATATGAAAGGGATCAAGACAAAAGATGCAGTATAATATGGCAGTTTAATGTTGGAAAAAAAAGGAACAAAAATAGCATGATCTGGGGTTTTCTCCTCTCTTCATGTGACAATGTACTGTTCAAAATTGTCATTACAGGTCAGTCCTTTTTAGTAATGCAGGGTCTGTCTATGGCCACTAGGAAAAATCATTCTTAATGGCTGTTATCCAGGTTTTAGTCTTTGACCTATGCGTATAGCTCCGAGGTGACACAGACTGAAACTAAAGGAAGCTGTGGAGCTAAGTGAAACCTACCACGATTCCCCTTTTCATTTTTTTGCATTTAAAATGTTGTTACCTGAACTTTTATAGTTAAAAGTCATGAACATGACTGGATGCCTTTGTATGAATACTCTCTAAATGTGTATGCTTACATTTAAGTGAGTCTGTTCGCATTTTAAATGCCCTGTACGGCACTCATGCCTCTACTTGTGGATCAGTGTGGATAATACCAAAGCATTTCATGCAGATACCTCTACGTTCTTCCATTAATGTGTGTAAAATCTCACCACTAGATGCTATTGGACTGCAGATTGTGCATAATCGGTGGCCACTGTAGAACAAACCGCTCGAACCACTTTCTGTGCATGCTGTGTTTGTAATGAGTGCAGGCTGTCAGTCCTGTATCCCTCAGCTATGACACGTGTCCACGTCTGTTTGCTCTGGACGAGGCTGGAAATGTTTGTGCAAAGAGTCTGACACAAACTGATGAGTCAGTGAAGCTCACATCTGACCAATGACAGCGATACCGAGGCGAGTCGTCGAGGACATCATCAAGTTCTCGCTCAGTAATCCATCAACACCTACGAGTCCTCTCCTGCTCTGTCTTTAGCACACTACACATGTGGCTGGTCTCTAGTCACATAGATAAAAATGCGATCAGGGTATGAATGCCATGCCTGTCTCAAGACAGTCAGGCAATATGGCATCCTTTACAAACCGGCGCCTTGTCCTGTGTATGTTTAATGGACTCATTCTAAGTTCATGAGAACACATCAATTTGGAAGATGTCATTACATAATAACCAGTGTATATTTATGAGTTCAACATTCGTACATTTAAAAATACATGTTTGTTTAAGCAGTTACTCGTAAAATACGCCAACCTAAACACTTTGTGTATACACCAATTCTGCGTCACAGAAGGAAGAGAAAGAAGAAATTTAGTTCTCAATAGTAAAAACTTCTTTCTGTTTTTCTGATAAGCTAACTGGGTGCTGACTTTACTATTAGAACATATTAGATAAAAGTGGGATCGATCTTCTCTTTAAATGAGCAAACTGTTAACGCCGCTGTTATTGTGCATGATACAGTGAAACTAATGTTACACTGTATCAGTAAATAAGTAGCACTTGTAGTTTATAATTGGAATAAATATACTGCTCCAAAAAGATGTTTCAGTAAAGATTTTCAACATGAACTTTTCTTTCATGAAGGTCCAACATGTCATTTAAGTGTTGCTTTTATGTTTTTGGCTTTTATTCTATGTTTAATTTGTTTTTGAGCACGACAGTTTTAGTTGTCTTATATAGTTGTGTCATGTTGGTTTGCTGTGTTGTAACTCTTTGCTTAACTGCTTTTTTCCTACAAAACTGCGATTAACGTGACCTCTGCTGCGACTTTATCTGGACAAAACCATCTGATGAGTTCAGAAAAGAAATATTTCTTTGGCTGAACTGCCAACATGTGGAAATGTGGAATGTCTTAATTAAAAGTGCTCTTAACTCAAGAAAGCTGTCACACAATAGTTTAACCTTTAACTATAAATAAATTAATAAATCGCACATCCTGTCTTGGTATAGAAGAATTCAAAAAAATGCACATTTCTCTCTGTTGAGTCAACTGTAGCTATAAAATAGTATCATGAAAATACTGACGTCACATTTGAAGAGTAACACGATTGAGTAAATGTACTTGTAACTTTCTGGGGATCGAAGCCATGACAAGATTCAAATAATATTAAACAGAAACGTGGAAAGGCTGAGAAAAAGTGTGTATGCTCAGTATAACATTCCCTCGCTAAACACTATAAATGAAAAGAGACACTTTCATGAAAAACAAACGACAAGTTATTTCCAAGGAATGGATGTTAAGCAGATACAAGTGTCGGTGTTAATTTCCTGTTTGCTGGGTCTCTTGGCCCCTGCTGGCCTTCCTGGGGCTCTGGCTTACCCTCTGTGACTGCCAGGTACTTCTCAGATAAACAAAAACGTATCCAGAATGTGTGCCCGCCGCACACACGTCTCACCGCAAGCCAAGGCAAACACCGGCCAAACGCCTTTTTAGCACAATGTGCAAACTCTTGGTCGAGAACACATAAACAGGGCGCAGCGGCCACAAAAACAGGCCATTGTTTTGAAAGAGTAAGGTGCAGGGTGCAATCTTATACCTGTTAGCTCAATTTAATTTTCATTTAAGTGACTAACACACTGAGCATCATCATTCAGAGTGTCCATCTGATGGGGTTCAAGCTTTTAAATCGTTTTCCTGTGCAGCAAACACAGAAACGGTTAATTGCGGTTTGATACACACCTCTTGGCTGTGCATTCCTTCTGCAGCTTGGATAAGGACTCTTTCTCCTCCTTCAGACGCTCGTGCTGAGCAGAAAACGAATCCTCTGACAGAGACAGAAAAGAAAAATGTAAATTATTAGGTGTGTGTTTGTTCTGGTCTATCTGAACAGCCAGCCAGGTGGGCTTGTGTTTGGTTGGCTGCCATCCACTGTTAAACCCGAGCAAGATCAAACAGCTGCTTTGATGAGCCCAAAACATTTCCTTCTGACACAACATAAAACCTAATGACATATGTATGCAGATTATAGGATTAGTCAGACAGTAAATACAGAGTTGGGGAAATGAATAAAATCAGACAGAAAAGTGACGGGATGATACAGAGTGAGGAAGTGGCGTTACCGCAGCATTGGCAAGCTCACAGTATGCACGTGAAAAAAGCAGAACGATAACGGCTAATTAAAGGTTCGAACAGCATGTCTCTCGGATAGAGCATCACATAAGATTACGGGTAAATGCAATAGAAATGCATTGCATTTTTTTGCTTTGAACTCAATGTTTACAGTTTTTTTGGCTTGTTTACACAGCAAACGATTTAATTTTTATCCCTTTCAAATTATGAATAATAATCATTACAAAGGAAAGCAGCGCTGTTTGATGCGTGACGGGGTGAACTGCAGAGACGTGCATCAATCTAACATTTCACATCAACTTAGCAAAGCAGTCTGTGCGTTACGTTCTGGCTTCACCACATGAGAAACGTTGGAGTGTCTCGTCTGGTATCCCGTACAGTACTCACAACAGCGTTCTGAGTCGTGTGAATAAATAGCATCCTTTCATGCAGATAAAAAGGGATTTTGATGGGAAAATTGTTATTGGATGCGACGCGTCCTCCCATAAAGGCTCCTCTCCTTTCACATGAATTTCCTCCTCAGGTTTGCCTGTGGTTAGCAGCCTCTTATCGCTTCTAATTCCTCAGTGGGAAGCAGTTTTGTTTAACTGTAAGAGGAGATGGACAGACGGCTGATCTCAAGTCACATGTGTCTAACATTCTTGGCTTCGTCTAACTGGTTAAGCCATGATGGCAGCTCCTTCTGAAGTTTTTCTATAACTCTAGTTCCTCTCAATGTATGCCATCAAACAAAGAGTTCAATCTTTAACACATTTGCAGAATTAAACACACAATCTAGCTTAGAATAATTCACATTCTGGCAAATGTAACTCATTTTCAGAGAAAGAAGAATTTAAGTGAAACACATTTTGTTTACAGTAAATATGTAGTCAAGCACATTTAAGTGGTACTGAATTCAGTTTAGTTCAGTGTCTGCATGAAACCACCTGAACATACAGAACAGACTGTATACAACGATGGGCACAGCATACCGATCTAAAAAATGAAACCAAAGCAGAAGTTATGTTAAATCTTTCCAACAAGCAACAGAGGGCGAACATCCTGGTTGCAAAGGTCTAGAAGAAAATGACTGTGCTGCTTATAGGTGCTATTGTGCAGTTTTCAATGTGTTAATGCTGTGTCCGTTTGCTTACAGAGCGGGTATACGACCTATGCAACCCATCTATAAAAACAGGAACACATAGGCAGACAAAGATGAAGCTGTGCATAAATAGACAGACTTCAGTTCTTTGCCTACTTTGGTTTTTCCCCTCCTTGCAGCTGACTAAAGAACCAACAGAACAAGCAACAATAACCCACAGACCGGTTGTTTGTGACACTGCCCCTTGGTGACAGTAAAGAGCTACAACATGCAGACAATGGCTCCAAAGCTGATCGTAGGGTCTGCTTAGGCCAGAGGTCACCAACCTGCGGCTCTTTAGCCCCTAAGCTGTGAGGGGCTGCTAACTGTGACATTAACAAAACACCACTGTTAAAGAGTTTGAAAGAAATCAGGTTTTTCCTTTAAATGTCAGCGTATTACCCAATGAAAGCTATGAAAAATTACTGCATGCTTCCAACATGCGCCACATCACCACAGCTGCATCTGGTGGGATTCAGACGTGACACCTGTCTACTTTATTGTAGGGGTGCAACGATACACAAAATTCACGGTTCGGTTCGATACTTTGGTGTCACGGTTCGATGTTTTTTCGATACAAAAAAAATGTTCATGCCTTTTTAATTTGTCATTTATTAAAATTATAAATATATATATTTTAACTCAAAAGTACAGTTTTTAAATTTAATGTTGCTGAAACAAAAGTAATTAAAAAAATATATATATCTCAGGGCTCTCAAAATTTCAAAATCCCTGGTAGCCCTTCGGGCAGGGACTCTTCAGTTTTCGGTAGCCCAAAATAAATGTAAGTAGCCCGAATAAAAAAAGAGAGCAATTTTTTGATTGATGTTTTGTTTCCTGTTTTGTTTCCTTTACAATATTATACATTAAAGTATAATATTGTAAAGGAAACAAAACATTAATCAAAAAATTGTTGAAAAACAAATTACAACATTGTATAAAAATTACAATCATCAACTCAAATACTTGGTTCTAATTGAACAGAAATTTCTATGAACTTGTAAGAACTGTGTAGGACATGAATCAGTCTGTGTCAGATCCTGAATTTAAAATTTCCACTGAAGTCACGGGTAAGAGACAAGTGGAACCAAGATCGAGGCCATTTGCTTTTTGAAGTTTGCTAAATTTTGCCAGTGGTAGTTCACTCTTTGCAACATAGTACGCTGTTCTAAACAGATTTTTCAGGTTTATTTTTAGTATGTTATTTGCAATTGGTGTTTGTTCTGGGAAAGATATTGCAGACTGAGCAATAATGCATTTCTTGCATTTCTCATGGCTTCTAATGGGGGCCTTTCTTAAAATGACTGGTCCCAGTAACAAAGGCGCTTGTCGACTCAGAAATCGAGAGAAAACCAACAACACAGCCGGCAGAACATTATGTTATTTACACGGGTACACATAAGTGGTCCGCATGTGCGCATTCGCTGTCAAAATAAAAGACGCGCACCAGATAAGAAGTTGCAACGCGCGTTTGCGTCCATATAAACGGCACTGCTTTTGTCCGCTAGAGTGGGATTTTCACGGCACATTCCGCACCACATCTCTGTGCGTTCATCATTTGTTTGAAGCCAGCTCACCTCCTGCAACCACTTTTCCGAGAATACGCGCTTCTTTTGTGGTTCGGACTCCTTCTGACATTTCTTTGGAGGTGGAGGAACATCACAGTAATTGCTTAAAGGAGCTTCTTCGACATCTTTAAGAGTTCTAAACAAATGTCTGTCCTCCTCCAGAAAATCTTATGTATGCAAACAAATGTGAATGTGCGCGTTCTTTTTTTTTTTGACAGCGAATGCGCACCTGCGGACCACTTATGTGCAGCCCCGGTTATACAGCTCATCATATTGCAGCCACAGAAATTCTTTTGTCCATGAAACCATAAAGCTGCACTTTCTTTTTGCCTTATAGTCTGATTTGTCATAACTTTTCCGTTTTGTGGTAAGCTTTTCTTTGGCTGTCACTTCTTCACCCTGACCTGTCTTATTTGGCTCAGCAGAACTAAAATATATATCCTGCTGCTTTTACACACACACACACACACACACACACACACACACACACACACACACACACACACACACACACAACGGTCAGCGATTCTCTGCGCGATCAACCTCTCACATGTTTAAGCTGCGGGAGATTTCACTTGTCATGTTTGCGTAGTAAGCTAACGATTGATAAGACGATGTCAGAGGAATTGGTGCGCAAATTATCATCACTGACCAATCAGTGCTGTCGCTCTCTACACACAGTTCGCGCGATTGCAAAGTGAAAGCAAAAAACAAGCGCAAATTCAAACGCGATTTCAATATGTCACATATTGACAGTGGCTCACCGATGCCAATGACATAATTACCCAGCTACATTTCCGAAAGAATGCAAAAGCATTGACATATATTTTTCCTTCCTACAATAGCTCGACGGGCAGGGCAGAAATAGATCTTGGTAGTACGACTGGAAAAATCGCTAGCCCCGGGACGTCGGGCTAGCGATTTTGCAAGCCCTGTGTTACAGGCATGGCCCTTTAAGGATGAAGCCTGATGGGAAATGTATTCGGGATGTGTGTAGCGGGACTGCCTGGTGTGTGTGTGAAGAGAGAGAGCGGAGAAGGGGAAAAAGTAACGGTTAGCTACAGAAGAGACGAAAAGAAAATAAATAAAAGGAATATAATAACTCCCTCGACAGCCAGAGTTGTGTCGGCGATGCTCGCTGTGAGTAAACTGTTTCAGCCCACTGTACGCGGTGTCCGTGCCTTAGAGAAGACATAAAGTTCGGTGAAGCAGTTTCCTACGCCTCCTTCGATCTTTTTGCTAGCGGAGTTGACCTGTATAGTAAGCTGTTGCCGGCTACGAGTCAGTTACGGAACCTTCAAGTAACTGCCAGAGGTTTCCTTACTACGGTTCGGGGCCGCGGATCTGGCGCGGTAACACCTGTATCTGATTGAGGAATCACTCATCTTTGGAAAAGAGAGTTTATTACAGAGAAATGGCTCTTTCCAAAATAAAAGCTATACTATACGCTTCTTCTGGGCTATATTCTCAGCAGCATATTGTAGCGGGTCAGGGCTGTTCGGGGTTCTGTTTGTACAGTTATGTTTTGTTTATGTTGCCATAGTGACGGGTGACGCCCTCTCGCTGCGACGGTGTGTCCTTCCGGGGTCAGAGGGCGCCTTGTGTGTTGTTGTTGTTGCTGTGCGGTTGCCGCACTGAGTAGTTAGCTAGCGGCAGTGTTCTTCTGCAGATGTCAATAAACGGCTGTGCTCCCTGGCTAGCTCACGGGAAGCAAGACCAAACGACACCTCCGTCTCCTCCTTGTCTGAGCTCGCCACATTGGTGTCAGAAGTGGGATGATGGTGGCACCCCATGTTCTGACCAGAGTGACTTTTTCCCCGCCGGTCGTGACCGGCCGGTGCGCCAAAAGAAGGCACCTGGACATTTGCAGGACTTTGTGTGGGGCAATGGGGTCGTCGGGGACGACTGACCCCTTAGGTGGGGGCTATGTAGCGGGTCAGGGCTGTTCGGGGTTCTGTTTGTACAGTTATGTTTTGTTTATGTTGCCATAGTGACGGGTGACGCCTTCTCGCTGCGACGGTGTGTCCTTCCGGGGTCAGAGGGCGCCCTGTGTGTTGTTGTTGTTGTTGCTGTTGCTGTGCGGTTGCTGCGCTGAGCAGTTAGCTAGCGGCAGTGCTCTTCTGCAGATGTCAATAAACGGCTGTGCTCCCTGGCTAGCTCACAGGAAGCAAGACCAAACGATACCTCCGTCTCCTCCTTGTCTGAGCTCGCCACAATATTAAACATATCAGGTCCCCATAAGGAGAATCATGTGCTAACGGCTGTCTAAATGACTCGGGTAAAGTTTGTAGCATGCGTGCTTGTTGTTTTTGTCTGCTTCCACTTGTCTTTGCACTAGGATGATGTTGGTGTAAATGTGCAGTCATATTCGTTGTGTTCCCACTAGTGCTGTCAGCGTTAATCTCGTTGAAATGACGGCAAATCTCCGTTAACGAGCTACCCCTGCGTGGGGCTGGACGGCCAACACGTTAACGAGCTAACTGCGCTAACACACTAGTTCCCACCCATGTAATTGAGCATTGCGTGGCACATCCGACATACTGTTTTACTTTAGTCCATGAAGCGCTTACCTTCAGGGTCATACGTCACATGAAAACCAAAATAATTCCAAACACCAGATCTGAATGAGGGTGGGGGAGGTTCAGTTTCCCATGTTGCAAGGAGAGCTTAACTTCTGTCTCGCTAGCTTGCCCTGCGCTCTTCCTTCTGACGATGCTGTCTGTGTTGAACGCTCAGTGGATCTGCGCTCGACAGTGCAGCCTAGGCGGAGTAGTCGAACGCAGATTCACTGAGCGCTCAACACAGACAGCATCGTCAGAAGGAAAGTTGATAAAATAAATTACAAATTTTGTATTGTTCGATACATATGCGTACCGAACCGAAAGCACTGTATCGAACGGTTCAATATCGATACGAGTATCGTTGCACCCCTACTTTATTGTTGTTATCAGTGCGTTTTGTATTAAGCATTCTAACAGAAGAAGACCTGCACCTCACCAGTATATCCAGTATGAACAGAAACAACGTAGCACATTTCTAAATATTCTCCCATACAATTGTTTTTAAATGCACTGTTATTGCGAGTAGACAGGAAAATCCCTCACAACGCTCATGTGTGAAAAAAGACTGTTGCCCTCTTGCTGAAATTTGAATCTAAATAAGTCAGCAAAGAGCAGCGAGCACAAGTGAGAGTTTGGAGTAATAAAGCTTATCAAAGCACGTGCGATCAGGTGGATAACAGGATTGCTTTGATCACATATTTCCACTCATATCCATGATTGTCCAACTGACATCATAAGGGTATGAGGTGAGAGGGCATAGTGCAGACAGAGCAAAGGAGAAAATACAGGTACTTCATCAGATTAGGAAGAAAGGCAGATAGCGTAAGACAGAGATCACAGGCCATCGCTCTGCTGTGAGAGATCACACGAAAACACTGTAACCCAGATTCCATGGTCTTCTACTGCTGCTTTCATGTAATGCCCACTTCTGTCCTATCTGCTCTGTCCATCCATCGTCTCGTGCTTTCATCCCACTAATCTGTTCCACGGTATGGAAAGACAATATACAGTAAAGACACAGCAGTGAATATGCATCGTTCTGTCCACTGGTCTCTCACTACACCATCTTCCATATTAAACATGGAATAAAAACCAAAAAAAAAAAGTACTCTAAAAATAACTATTCTGACACTGGACAGACGTTACAGTCGAGTCCCCTCTGGACAATTTCCTCCTGTAAATCAGACAGAAGACTTATTGAGACTGGCCTGACCATTTGTGAGTACAGTACCATGAAAGAACTGTGTTCCTGCACTGGGTAAAGCCTGGACAATAAAAGCGATCCTCTGATCCGTGTAAACATGCGTCAGTGGCATTCAGGATCAGTCACCATCAACTAATGCACAGAAGCTACAAGTGGCTTTATCACGTGACGCTGTTGTGGTATGCCTTACAAAAATAAGGATCCTCTGGTTGCACAAGAAAGGGGACACAGCGTAAAACTAACATGTGAGGTGAACTCTAGTGACAAGCAGCAAAACGCAGCTTCTTTGATCTCCTTTACTATATGGATGGCTATATATTACTTCCCACCATCAAATTGGGCTGTCTGTGGCTCCTGAAATACTGGGCGCTTGGCACCCACGGTACAGAAATACTTTGAAAGTGCAGGTCAAAGCTGGTCAGAAAGTGCATGCAAAGTTCTCAATGAAATGATTTAAAAAGGTGCATTAATCTAATATACACTGTAAATAAGCTTTGTTTTTATACCAGCAGTTAACTCACATGAAAAGCTCAGTGGAAAAATATCAATTATTAGGACAAAATATAAGAAATTTCTGACCTCGACATAGAAATGTCAGAGGGGTCAGTAAGTATAAAAAGGCAGACGGTTGGCCCGTTAAGCAGTGTCTGACTCCAGTACCTGTCAACCTTTACCCTGACTCAAGATGGCAGCCAGCTGGTTGAAGTAAATGTGTAAAGCTGAGCTGCTGCTAAAAGAGCTCTAATGATGATCGCTTCAATATGAGACCTTTTTCACTGAGGTGACAAATACCTCCACACACCATACCTTCACAAAACCTGGAGAAACCCAACCGCTGACATTTATTGGTCAGGAGCCCTGGCTGTGTGGCAGAGCGTGAGAATAACTACTGTTACCAAGTACAATAAACGCTGCTCACAGGCCTGATTTATGTCATCTGCTCAAGGTGGGAGGAGGGAAATTAGACAGGCGGAAATTGTGACAAGAGTGTGACCCCACAGAAACCAAAGTGATTGATTTCAGAGGGAGGACAGAAAGACTTACTTTCAATTCATAACTTAAAAAAAAAAAAAAAAATGGGGGGAAAGTGATCATGCTGACATGTGACATGGCGTGTGCGCGTTCCCACGCACAGAAAAACAAACTTTTACTTTCCTGCTCTGATTTCCCTGGAATTACATTAATCAGCTGGTTAAACTAACAGCATCAGCGTTACACCAAACAGGCTCTAGCAAGTCTAAAGGAAGATTCTAATAGTTTAACACTCGAGTCGTTTTATCTGGTTTCTCACAAGTTCAACACATGAGAGAAAAAAAAGCAACACCTTCTCTACGTTTGGGTTTTCTGCACCTGCTGTTTTGTTAGGGAGGCCCATTCGGTGGGAACAACAGGTTGATAAGAGCTATTTGCTAATGGGCCCTGTGAACGTGTGGGAGACAACGAGACCACACGGCCAGGTACGGATGAGATCCTAAAGAGTGTGACGAAGAATGGAGCTTACCAGCCCATCTGTGGTGCCCACGGGGGACATATTTCATAGCAACATACTTACACTCGCTGTAAAACTGTCAATAAAATTTGAAGGTAAACCTGCAACTTATAAGCACTGGAATGTGTGAAAGCTCAACAAATGAAACACTTGCTTCTGATTAAAACAACAGTGGCATATGAAATCGCCGCTCAGTCGCACGCTCTTGTGATTTTGCTGAACAGGAACCATTTTTGGCTCAAATCTGTCCATTTCTCACGGGCTTCTCGGGGAAATTTCTAAATGAAATTTAGCCTGCGATTGATAGAATCATATGCGTTTCAAAAGTGAAAGACGAGATCATATGAAACAAACACACTGTGGTGCCAATCCAAATATAATCAGACAGAAAATCAGCTGCTGTACGAAGCACTGTAAACACCTGTCTCCAACAGTATCCTGTCCTGTAATTAATGCACACTTTTTTCCAATCTTGAAACAAATGAATGTCTGCTGGCTGATTAGAGGAGTTAAACAACAAGCTGGAAGTACAGCTCAGCAGCATATGGCTTTTGGATTTTGACTTATGAGTCTGGGAAAAGCAACAAGACTTCAGCCTGGCTGTCTTTACATATAGCATTTCAATTTATCCTAAAAGACCAGATTTTCCCCTCTCTTTTTAACCAGCTAAAGGAATTTTCCTTCTATTTTTTAATAAGCACCTGTCCCGTCTGGAAAAAGGCCTCTATAGAGCTGCGAGGCAGCAGAGCCGTGAGTTCGTTTGGCTGCAGACAGAGTGGTGACAGACAAAGAGGAAGAGAATTAATGGTCATTTTTCAGAATCGTGTCACAAAGGCAACCTCTCCCTGAAGCACTCTTAGAGCTCTTTTATTATGTGACAGCGTATGTATGAGTGCAGACTTCACGCTAATCACTTCCTCAGATCGGTGATTCAGTGATCTGTCTTTGCCAAAGAGCGAGCTGATCTTAAAGGACACAGAAATCAAGATGCATCCTGTCAATTCATTGTGAAAAGTTGCACTGGGCTCATTACATCAGAACATGTGACTACAGATGGATATATCTATCTGTAAGATGGAAACTTCATAGGGTTAACTAAGTGACAACTGCACAAACACTTCTGCTTTAGCACAAACCACAGGAAGTATCTGTGTACTGCAGATCTGCTTGTGTTAAGAAACTCCATCTTCTGACTGGACCAAGACCACGTTGTGGAATATACTAAAATGATCTGCCTGCTGCTCTGACAACATGGAAACCTTGACCGAGCCGTTAAAAAGAGCAGATTTCTCTATAGATGTCGCATTTAGAACTGTCTCATATGTGTAAGACAAATTATTAACACCGTTTCAGGACCTGAATTTATGGAATCATGGGTGTAAAATCCATTAGTTTGGTAACAAGCTTCACTTTCTCTCTTTCAACAACAACTAGAACTGTCACATTACTGAAAGAATACATTTGGAAGTATTGGTGTAATTTGTTTTATTAAAGAAATGCAAATTATGTGCAATTTATTTCCATAAGCTGTGTGTGACCAATGCTGGATTTTTGATACCAAAACGTATTTTTAGAAAAACACTGACATCTATATATTGGTCAACAACTTTATATTAATGCATTTGGCTAAATATAAGACTAACATTCAAGCAGCGGATTTTCTAATAAAGACAACCATCTGTCTGTTCAGCTACAGTATTTCTAAATTCTTGTTATTTTGTTGTTTGTTTTTTGCATTGTGGATGTGAATTCATATGTTTGAATGTGCCAATTGCACTACGTAAGTGACAGGCTAACATCTCCCAGCTATTACATGAGTGAGCCAAAGCAAACTCACCATTGTTCTAAATTAACACGCAAACCGTCCTGGTTAGACCTGTGCTTACCACAATTTACACAAAATAGTCAAACTGTCAGAACTACTTTTATATTCTGTTCTCGTTACAACTGGTAGCTGCAGCAGAGCCTTCTGTGGATTATCATGAAAAGATTTGGGGATTTCGTTGGAATTGGGAGCACATGTTTTTACCATTATATTAAGTCTTCTTTCACAAGCAGGATCTGAGTGACGCAGCACCACTGGAGACAGCAAAATGAGTTGCAGAGGGAATAACCGATCATTTGAAGTTACTTTTATATAAGACCAAACTGAGCCCGGTGCCTTTAATTTTTCTTATTGCTCGTGTGTTCATGTTTTCACCCACAAGTTACTGCAAGCGACCACTAAACGGTGCACACAATAGCATCAAACAATATTAAAAGGTGATTTATTCATGGTGGTGTGGTGTTAACACTTTCCCCAGGTGCATATGCAGTATGTCCACCTATTCCGTTTACCTTTCTTCTGCAGCAGTGCCCTCTCTTTCTGTCGCAGGTCTCTCTCCCTCCCGAGTGCCTTCCTCTGCCGCTCCAGCTCACTGTGAAGGACCGCTATACGCAGCTGCATGCACTCGCGCTCCTTCTTCTGCTCACACAAAGCGGCAGAAAGGAAAGAGAAAAAGACAGTGAAAGAAAATATTTAGCATGTGGTCACAGCAACCTTTTATAAAGACCCCAAGATTCCTACTAGCTCCCACAAAAACAAACACTGTTTTTTAGGCTGATCCCATATCGCGCTGATTTAATGCACAACCACTGAGCCAATGCTCACTGTTAGCAATAACAGAAAGCACTGTCAACAGCTAATGATAACACAGAAAGGAAGATTTGCGTGTTCAAAACGTCTTACTGAGCCCTGGAATCATCGTTAATGTTTACTAATGAGCCCAAGTCATGGGAACAGCCGGCTCCAAGGTAAGTAGTACTGAGTTCCACGTTCAAACAGCTGGTCTGAGGTGAGCAGATGAGGCCGGGTGCCGAACCTGCACCAGAACCACAGTGAATAAAGTCTTCTCCCTTTCAGGCAGCCACCTCTCACATAGAGCATATAATTTACAAATCATCTACATAACACATCTGTCCTCGTATGCAGTCATTTGTTCCTTTTTAAATCGTTACAGCTGGGAAAGAAGGTGTGTTTTGTAATTATGTCTCTTACCATTTATTTCATTTAAACAACGGCCCGAGCAAGTTTTTGGTTTGTTCCAATTTCCTTCTGTCTCTTACTAAACCCAACTTCACAGGTCTATACACACAGAGACAAACAGGTGTTTTCACTTATTGTGGCTGCTAAGGCCTATTTCTCATGTTTGCATAGCTGTGCACAGACTGTGACTGATTGACAGCAACCTGACTCACCTGTTTTTCTGCACTTGTGAAAGAGAAAACATTCAATCTTGTTTATACAGCAACAAACCCCAACAGCGGTTGCCTCAAGGTGCTTTACATATTTGGATGTAAACCTACCCTGCAACAATACAGAGAAAACCCAACAACCAGTCTGTGAGCAAGCAACTGGTAACAGTGGGAAGGAAAAACTCCCTTTCAACAGGAAGAAGCAGCCCTCGGCAGAACCAGGCTCGGAGCTGGGCAGCCATCTGCCGGAAGCGTTTGTGGGTGATGGGAGAAAGGCAGGATATACTGTGAAAATAACAAATGTCAACTAATTCTTATTTATTCGTTTAATATTTCCCACTTGGAGTCATGGAAAGTCATAGCTTTCCATGACTCCCAGTTTAACTTAATTCATCTAATACTGGGACTCCGTTCGGCCCCTGAGTGCATCCTCTGTCTCAAGCAAACCATTTTCTTCTAAACAGCTATCCCTGTCAAACTAAAGGTTAGAAGCTATGTCTGTAGCCTGACGCCTGAGCTTCTGGATGAAAATTACTACCTAATATTACTTCCTAATAAACTGAACTGATCCCAGTAACAGACTGGTAACAATATACAGCTCAACAATGACTGAATCACAAACATGGCTGGTTGGGTGGATGGAATCCAAGTACACTTTAATTAAAATGAGAAAAATGAAAATATATGTATATTTACTTAATTTTACACAGTTTATTTTAATACTGTGTTTTGATTTCTCGACTGTTTGCGTAACTCTACTCTGCCATATGATATTGCTTTATTACTGCGATATTACATAGAAAAAGAGAATAAAATAGAGCCAGGACAGTTATCTGGAAGCTGAGGAAACAGCTGTCTCCAACAGCAACCTGAGCAGATTTGTAGTCATGCAGGTGTCAACACAAAGCCATTCTTAAACTGATGCAGACAGTGACATTATCTGAGTGTTGTCTCAGGAAAGAATGTGTTATGAGTGGCAGCAGTGGAAGTTAGAAATATGTACGCTCAACATTTGGAGGAAATTGCTTGTGCATGGATTCGGCTGGGAGAACGTGAATGTGAAGTTGTAGCTGTGGGTTTGTTCATCAATTAAAATGTAAGAAAGGCTAAAGAGTAAGACGCCACATGAAAGTCTCAGAACATGCAAACAGGAAGACGGACACAAACCCTCAAACATAACCCGAAGCAAAAGACCACAATAAAGCCCAGCGACTCGAGATGAGTGACCGCCCCGAATTAAAACTCCTGCCAGGAGGCGCCTCTCCACCCCACATCCCTGCCCACCAGCGCCATCAGAGCGCAGGTCATTAGTCGTAATCTAAGCCTCTCCGAGCGGCGTCCCTTCATCATCTTCATTTCTCTATCTGGTAAAGAGGAGTGTGAAGTGGGCTCACCCTAATCATCTAATAAGGAACAGAAATAGGGGTTGATGGATGCACTTGCACAGTAGATGAAGGGGAGAGAGCAGCGACTGACAAAACCACTCAGCGAAAAATGATCCATTCAAAACAGGAAGACGGATTTAGGGGGATTCAGGAGGGCAGCACAGTTGCTGAGACAGAAAAAAAACTATACACATACACACTTGTAATAAGGAGATGGAAGACACAAACAGGGAACTGATAATGATGTAAGATTAGGGAGGGAGGAGCGGGGACTTTGGCATCTCACACACATTCACTTAGATAAGAGATCGCAGCCTGGATCAGAGCAAAAACAGATATGATACAGATTTTTTTCTTCCTGTGGGTACCGTGGAGAAAACACGGGGAAAGAGATGACTGATAGAGCCTCTATCTGTCCAATGTGTCGCACCCTGACACTTGCATGTTAACCACAACTGGCTTTGGCACGAACCACGAGCCTCCTACACTTTCACTGAGCACCAGAATTAACAAGTGGGTTGCTGTGATGTGTGAGTGTGTGTGCGAGACAGAGAGGGAGAAAGACTGTACCTAACCAGCAGGGTCCGTCTGATGTCTACTGAACATCAAACAGCAGTGGGTCAGCTGAGTAAATAAGCAGCAGGCGTGGGGGGGGGGGGGGGGTGGGAGCGCGTTATAACTGAGCAGATTAATGGCAGAGTGTGGGTGAGAGGGTGAAAGGGGCATGTGCTCGGCTAGGTGGCCTCCACTCCATCGCCCTTTGATGCATGTTCACCATGACGCATACAGAAAGATGGTACAGAGCTCTCCAAAGTGGGAAGCCCTTAGAAGAATCACACAATGCTCCACTCACTCCAAGATGGGGGGGGGGGGGGGGGCTTTTACAGAAAGGTAGAAGATGAGGATTATGTGATTTATTGGCAGATTTGAACTCTGAAAAGGGGTTTGAGGAATGTTTCACTGAGAGGGAAATATCAGAGAAAAGTTCTTGAAAGGGATCCTTTGTGGCGAAAAGAATGGAGCCTCAATGTTTTTGTGGGAACGCTGAGGCTATAGTAGGGGGCTGCCTTAATAAGTAGGGTGAAGGCCTAAGGAAAGGAACAAAAAAAAAAAAAAAAAAAAAAAAATCAGGGATATCAAAAACTCATGAGGAGCAGCAAGATAGAAAGCAACAGCTGTAACAGCTGTATAAAGAGGCTCACTAAGCAGACATTCAGATCGCTTAAATCTTCTACCAGCACACATACACACTCTGGACTGGACACAAAAGCAGCCCAGTTGTCCACAATTGTACCGTGCATGGTGAGTGAAAATGCTTTTTTGTGCCGCCTACCTGGGGGACAAAAATACTAAAGTATCATTGCCTCCGGGCTTGTATAACACCAGAAGAGAGGGGATGCCTTTGAAGTGAATTTTTACAGTAAACACAATGTCAGACCTGGGATCGGTACTGCGTTTTCACAGCTGTGCGCCTGACAATTCCAAATATGTTAAATACGCTTCTTTAGCATATTTGAGCACATTACAGGAGGTGGAAACATAAACAAGGCATTTTGGCCCAGGCATCATCACTGAGGAGCTGAGCTATCAAAACAATCACAATCGATGGATTTTCAGATCTCACATTTCTTTACGTTACAATTACATTTGGAGCTTTGAGTGAGACAAGCTCTTAAATCCTTGTAAGTATCAAGCACGATTCTGATGTTTATTATTGGTGGAGGCCAGAAACTCCGTTATCGCTGATCACATCAGTTGTGGTGTTATACATGGTACTTCCTCTGAAAACAAACTTCACACCAACTTTCAAGCTACTGAAAACATCTAAACCAGTCGCTGATGAGCTGGAATTTGTTGCCGAGGGGCGACCACGCTCACCCGCTCTGTGCAGGCCGCCGTCGTCCTTAGCTTCTCCTCGATCTCCTTCCCGATCTTCTGCACTGTGACTTGGGTCTGTTTGATGGCTCTCTGGGCTGTGTGAAGCCTGCCGAGGGAGTAGAACACAAAGTCATCATCCACATCATCTTAACCACACATCAGACCACAAGAACAACTCAGCGCTGAAACTGAGTTTCCAGGAGACCATTAAATTGATGGGCTGGCTAAAAGTTGAGAGTCAGTTATGATTACACCAGCAAATCATTCTTTTTAGCTTGGATGTTTACACCGACTGTTTGTAGGGCACAATAAGAATAATGATCGTCCCCATGTGGGGAAGACTCATTGTGCAGTGTGTTTGTCATCCCTCCCCGTTTCTTTTTCTGACTTGGGTTGACCTTCATTGTTCCAGACCAATTGTTGAGTCTCTTAAACTGTAAAAGCTATTGAATAGTTCTGCCATTAAATAAGGACATAAACAATATTGAGAACATTCCTAATAATAAAAAAAGAGCAGCGAGAACAGACGGGTCAAGTTCTAAAGTACAGAAATACGACCGCAAAAGTTTAATCACTAATATTGTCTAATAATGGAAACAATACCGCCTGAGATCAAACGGCTCCAATAGACCTGAACCCAAGCGTGTCAGAGAGCAGAGAGAAACCTCAGCAGCCCCACTAATTAACTAAAACCACAAAGATGGAGGCCCACGTCCAAATTCCATGTCGCTGTCATCACTGAAATAGGAAACAGCAACATCAGTATACAAATGACAAGCAAGCACATTATTTAGACCATCGATCACAGAAGCATTTAGCTTCGGAGAATGTTTTCGTCAAGTCGCACAAAGATAGACAAAAACCCCCTCAGCACAACCCCTGGGACTCAACAACTCATCAACAGACGAAAATCCCACATGGTGGGAACTGGCAGCTAGCAATCCAACTGTCACTCTGGTGTTAAATCATCTGCTTCATGCAAAATGTGTCAGTGGCGTTCATATGCCATAAGCTATGATTGGACTATAATGGTTACAGTTCTATTTCCATGCACACAAAGTGACCCTTAAAAATGAAATTACATACGGTTCGCCTCACTCTTAGAAGTCGTCCAGCATGGTTGGGTTTGATGTAGGGATCCAGTACTTGGGTCATATATTGTAACAAAGAGCTCATCAACTCACTTTATTTGATTTGTGCACCAAGAGCAGTGCATCGATTGTCAGCTCTCATGTTAGCAATCGCTGGCCTCTAAGCTGATTCCAAAAAAAGGGAGTTGATGTTACAACAATGTTACTAATGTTACAACTACCAACTCAAAAAGCTGTTTTACGGCCTGGTAGCAAGAACTGTTTTTGCCTCCTTGTGCAGCTTTTAGTGCAACTCCGTCCTAGAAAATGGACTTAGGGGCGTGGCTGCACAGAACGGTAGGTATCCCAGGATAGGCAATTGGAACCAATCAGCATCCAGGCCTCATCCAGTACTTTGAGTCACCGAGTGTCACTGTGGGTGTGTTGCTGGTCTCTTTTATGGTGTTTTTATCTAAATAATATTATGGCTTAATGTGCGGGACAGACCATCCAAGAGGTTTGGGCTTCATCCTCGGTGAGTGAAATTTTTGTGTTTTAATAGACTGTAACTTAAGTTCTTATCAGCTGTTAGGTGTGTCTGAGTATTGCGCACACACAATGGAGTAATGCAGCTTGCTAGTATTAGCTGATAAATCAGCACTGCAACCTTTTATCCATATAAGGCAACTTCTGGCTCAAAGACAAAAGAAAACAAAAATAGAAAATGCTGTTCAAGTGCCTTACACATGAAATAATGACACTAGGTCTCTTCATCTAAATGAGGAATAAAGCATAATAATTTCAGACCGGGGAGGCTTTTTTGTAATGAAAATATACTTCTTCAAGAACCAAAACAACAACAAAAACGCTTCTATAATGATGTAGATAGAGCTGTAAGTAGCTGTCCTGCAGGGGAACCACACTCTTAGATTTTTTTTTAATCTGTCTGAGGTGACAGTGATAAGAGTTGTTGATAGTCTTTTGAAAGATCAGGATGAATCTGTTGTGAAAGCTTCATCTGTTTAGGTGATAGCAGTGCGTTCCCTCAGGTGAGAGCTGTTATCTCCTCTCTCCTTTTCACGCATGTCTGCTCCGTTATCTCTCCCTGAGCCTCTGTCTGAAGCACAGCAATCACTGCGGCAGAGGGGAGGCAGAGGGTGTTCACACTGTACGCTCTCAGTGGGTCTCTTTAAGATCCGACTAACTGTCCAGCAAACACCAGCTCATGTGGCCATTGTTTTCATGCCTGACAACTCTGCTGTGGACACGCAGGAAGTTATGACTGAGGCACCGCGCTCAACCCTTCGTAATGATAAACATCGGACAAACAACAGCATCTGCTCCTTGGATTCTAGATACGATGAGGTGTCGCATGAAACTCGCACCCAGATTTTTTTGATTAAAAAAAAGAAGGCACTGTTGGAAACTCTGGGTAAAGGTTTACAGAATAAATTCAATAAATGCTAAGTATTTTTTGATAACAGGAAGGAAACTGGGGGGGGGGGGGGGGGGGGGGGCTGCCTCCGTGCAACGCAGCTTTTGTTTTCTGTTCATTTACCTTTGCTGATTATATTGAAATAAACATTTGCAGCCATGATGTAGTCCCGAATCTGCACTTTTGTAAATGAGGACTGAGAACGAATCAGCAAATACAGATGTGTCATCTGGCTTGCAAACAAGAAGGAACCTGGGAACATGTCGTTTCTCATCTGAAAGAACGTGAGAGCTAAACTTCAAGGGTGGCCTTGTGCTGCTCTGTTTCTCGGGCAGACGACTCGAAAAGAGGACATCACTATGCAGTGGCTGTAGTTAGCTGAATGTTTTCTATCATTTGTATGTGCAGGCGATCTTTCAGTTTCTTACAATATCAAGTAGTAGAGCTGCTCTTGATTCTTTCAGGTTTCGTTCATCAGGAAACACTAAAACAAAATGACCTGAGCACAAATAGGTCTTAAAATTACAAATTCAACCTCAGATGAACAACAACATTATTTTAGAAGATGTCATTCTTTATTTAACAAAAACTACGCAGAAGCAGTTTGTGAAAAATGTAGTACGTCCTTACTGCTCCCGCTGGAATTAAGAGGGGAGAGAAGTAGCAAGGTGCTGCTAATCAAATCCACTCGGTTAATTGATAATTAAGTGTGCCTACTCCCATAAAAGCAGAGGTTT
Source organism: Simochromis diagramma (assembly GCF_900408965.1). Classification (NCBI taxonomy): domain Eukaryota; kingdom Metazoa; phylum Chordata; class Actinopteri; order Cichliformes; family Cichlidae; genus Simochromis; species Simochromis diagramma. The sequence goes on along the minus strand of NW_024386778.1, from coordinate 1,756,548 downwards.
TGGCAGTTTGAGTGTGGGAGTGTATGTTAACACAATGCCTTCCCAGGAGTGGATGCGCCAACAAATGGTCACACCGTGCAAAAAACCCAAGAGCAACACCTCAGACTCTAGAGGGTTCCTTTCCTTTGGGTACACGAGACCACAGTGGAGTCTGGCACAAGAAGGAGAAACAGATGTAAAGTGACTAAATGTATGTTGTGATTCGTTTCCTTTCCTGTGTGGTTCAATTAAATCTACGCCGAGGGCAACTCCTCAAAGTCTCCTGCAGGGGGAATCCAGTCGATTATGTGAGAGCTGTCAGTCAGCACCCTCTCAGCAGGCTTTTCTCTCTCTCACAATTTACATTTTTTTTAAATCACCTATTTTTTCCTCACACTTTGTAATTTTTAAAAATATTTGGGTGTTTGGCTGGGTGGTTGATAACACGTTTCTGTGGTGTGACAAACACATTTCTTTCTGCTTTACACTGACTGTAAAGGAGTACTCACTGTGTGGCCTGCCCAGACTTCCACCCGTTTATCCCATGTAAGTGTACCCAATGCATTTGTCAAACAATCCTGGATCAAAGGAAACAAGCCCACAGATTAACGACTGTGCTGCATTCATTTCTAGCAACCAGCACAGGGTGAACAGGGCCGCCCAATTAACCCATTGAAAACAACAAATGGAGGGTAAGATCCCACTACACACCTCTGCCAGGGACAATACAGAGAACACAACATAGGAAAATCACAGCAAACAACTCTTCTCGCCGCTGCCTATATCTCACAGCGAAAGAATGTCAACACATTTAACTACTTGCTATTCACATCACCTCTCCATTGTCTCCATCCACATGGACTGAAAGATAAGATTACTGCTGAGAAGTTTCTTTGGCGAGCCCGTGTATGTGCTTCTCCTGCTCCGGGCTGGTGTTTTTGTGGGGATCTGTTGCTATAAGCCATGTTTACACGAGCTACAACAAAGATGCAGGGAAGCCAGAGAGATCTCGAGGAAAGATATGTTTAGTCTTGAAAGGGTCAAAAAGGGGTCAAGCATTTAGACAACTCTGGAAGGCTGGATTGCCGTGATGAGTCACAAGTGTAGGCTCCTTACGCTGGTCTTACTCTAAAAGTGTCAAATTATTAGTTATGCTCACTTAGGCTGGTGTAATTAGCCTTTTTCTTTTTTAAAACGTCCGAACGCTGTTAGTCAAAGCTTGCACTCTTTTGTTTAAGAAGCCAGAAAACAGAAAGAGAGACTATAGCTTAGTACTGTACATGTGGAAGGAGTAATCCTTACGTCAACAAGCTGAGATAAAAGCCTGCAATGCTAGGCACACACCAGAGGGGCTGTAACGCTGCAGACAGTGAGAGAAAATCGGACGAGTAATGGGCAGCGTCAGGAACAGCAAACAAACTGGAAACATGGATCTCTGGAGGAAGCAATCTCAGGCTGAAAGATGTGTTTTGGAGGACAGGCAGTGAGGTAAATAACTGAAACAAAATGACACACGCAGCATATCTGAAATAACGATTGGTCGTGTTGCTCCAGAGGAATGAAACAACCAGCAGGCTTGCTGACCTCAGGGGCTGCCTGCAGGAAAGCATTAGCACCTCAACAGTCTCTGAAGGCACGGAGCCCCTCCCCCCCATTGAGTTCAGCAACACTGTGCTGCACGGCTTCCGTTGACACACACCGTACGTACATGTAGTCCACGTACGAGCATACGCAAGGAAGTCAGGAGACAACATGTGGCTCTGACCACCAAGAAGAAGAGAAAACCTCCCTTTTAGGCTTTGGGCGTTTGAGACATTATGCTAACCTGTGAAAAGTTCTGCTCCAAGAACCATGTTTACCATGTGTCACATCATCATAAGGCCAGCAGGGTTTACAAGTGCATGACTCTTTAAACTGGTTTCAGAGAGCAGGGACCACGACGTGCACACTCTCACTTCACACTACTTCAGTGTGACACAAGTTTAAACTGCAAAACAATTAGAATCATGAGTTGGTGATATCAAAATTAAAACCAAGCTACAAGCTTCCACCCTGTCCTACCAAATAATTATTCCACTTACAAGCTCTGCCAGGACAGAGAAGCATACTTGGGGGGTCAAAGAATATCTGAACCTTTATTAATAGTCTCTACATAAAGGGGGGAGCTTTGTTGAACAGCTGTCACATTTTTTTTCTACCCACACAGGGGCCTTGCTCTTTGTAGGATGTGGCCTGCCCTCTATCACAGCCTCACTGAAAGAGACAGGCGTTTGCTGATTGATGATCTGTTTGCTCCCTCTTCATCTCACCATATGAGATGTGTTGTGTTGGCTAGCCCACATCAACATGTTACTCACACAAGCGAAGGGTGCTGGAGCCAGGCCGAAAAAGCACACTATGAATCTGCTGACAAATTACCGCCATTTATCAAGATCAGCAAGCTCTCTGTGAAGCCGCCCTCATCAATTTCCATTAACACACAGCATTAACAAAGACACGCTGCGCCGGGCCAGAAAGGAGAGCCGGAGAGAGCTGGGCCAGATCTCGACACTGTGGGTGTTTGCAGTGGACATGCACAACTGCTGTTTGAAGACACACACACACACACACACACACGAGTTAGATGAGCAAAGGTGAACACCACCCTTCATCTCACTTCATCATCAAACAGCTCCAGAAACTAAGCATACATGCTTATATGCCATTGGGGGTGGGGGCTACAATAGTGCACCATGTCTGATGAGTCATGTTATAGTACATAATAATAATAAATCATGTGCATGTGAGTGCACCAAGCCAAAAAAAACACTGACAGAGGTGGAAGCTGCAGACAGAGCAGTGTGAGGAAATAGAAGGGATCAACCCAGAAGAGTGGGCAAGATATCGCGAAATCAAGAAATCAAGTAACTAAATTGAATAGGCGCAAGAAGAAAGAATATTATCAACTTAAGCTCAAGGAGGCCAGTAAGGACAGCAAGAAGATGTGGAAAGTTTTAAATAATATAATGGGTAGAGATCTTGCTCCGGTGGTGTCTCACATCTACACGGGTGGAACGTTTATAAGTAATTGTGAATAACTACAGCAATAAAATAACAAATTTAAAATCTAATATGAGCAGAGGCGATCCCACCTTATCACGTCGTCTTATACAGGATGTTATCATGAATAATAAGCAATGCCAATTTAAGTTTGAGGCAGTGAATGTGGAGATGGTAGAGCGCTTATTGATATCACTTCCTGACGATACATCCTCCGGCTCTGATAACACAGACAGCAAACTGCAAGTTTGTGTCCCTTCCTATATGTCTCATATGTAATAGATCTTTGGCATGCAGCTTATTTCCATTGCAGTGGAAAGAATCGAAAAGAATTCCCATCCCTAAAAACAAGAATGACGTTTTTAATGGTGTCAATAGCAGATCTATTAGTCTGCTCCCCGTTCTAAGTAAAATTATGGAGAGGATTGTCTATGAACAAATTCAACATTACCTAACAGAAAATCAGTTACTCGCTCAGTTTCAACATGCCTACAAACCTGGTTATTCCACCAGCTCAGCTCTCAGTCACATGACAGATAACTGGTACAAATATCTAGATAATGGGAATTTGGCCAGGGTGGTATTTTTGGATTTTAGTGCTGCATTTGATTTGATAAATCATGATCTTTTGATAGATAAACTACAATGTTATGGATTTTCACCAGCTGCTTTGTGCTGGATGGAAAGTTATTTGTCTGGAAGAAGGCAAAAGGTTTATTATAACGGTTATTTCTCGGAGGGCTGTGAAATGAACTGTGGTCTACCCCAAGGCAGCTGCCTCGGTCCACTTCTCTGTTCAGTCTTCACGAATGATCTGCCGTACGTCCTGGATAAATCTCATCTTGTAATGTATGCTGATGACTCCACCGTGTTTTATTCAGCCAGTAGCTACTCTGAATTGACAAGCGTGTTACAACTAGATTTGCTGAACGTGTTTGACTGGATAAGTAAAAACAACATGATTTTAAACGTGTTTAAATCTAAAGCCATGTTAATAGGAAGTAGAGGACGCTTAGTCAACAGCCCACAACTAAATCTTTCCATAGCTGGATCGGTATTAGAACAGGTCACCCAGACTAAATTACTTTGTGTTACCATAAACCACCACCTTTCATGGTCTCAGCACATCAACTCTGTTATTAAGAAAATGGGACAGGGCATAGCTATAGCTAGGAAATGCTCCTTTTATATTACTTCTTCAATTATGAAAGATGTCATTAATGCACTAGTATTATCTCATCTAGAGTATTGCTCAATCATTTGGTCAGCAGCTAATAAGACAGATCTGAACTTCAGTTAGTCCAAAACAGGGCGGCCAGATTAGTGTTAAGGTGTTCATATTATACAAGTATTGATAAAATGCACGGTAAACTTTCTTGGCTTTCTGTACAAGCTAAATTATACTATGGCTTACTTGTATTTTTAAAGAAAGCAATACTGGTAAACACACCACACTTTTTTTTATGCTCAGTTGCAGCATCCAGATGAAATACATAATCATGCCACACGATTCTCAACTAAACACAATTTAGTGACTCCTCGAGTTAAAACTAACCTTCTGAAAAACTCTGTTATATTTAAAGCATCTTTTCAGTGGAATAAGTTGCCTTATGCAATTAGAGAATTGGCTTCTATTCATAATTTTAAAAATCACCTAAAAGCCTATTTAGGCAGTTTTTAATTTATTTGTAAATATTGTAAGAGGGTAATGTCACTTGTAATGGAAATTGTGTATTTTGTTTGAGTGTTTTTTATATTTTTTAATATTTACATGCTTATATTTTCAGAATTGTAAAACCTTATTGTGGATGTAAGAGCCAAATTATGTGGATATTTTGCATCCAACTTATTGTGTAACATTTTATTCGATGGTATTTGATGGTTTGGGCCCCAGGAAGACTAGCAACCCCTGTTGTGGAAGCTAATGGGGTTCCTTAAACAAATAAACAAACCTAAGTGTGGTAAACCCCACAGATCCCATGTGGTGTGGATAGAAAGAAGAGGATGGAGACGAAGGCTACGATAATAGAAGAAGCCAGAGCAGAGGTCATAAAAGTTATGATTCAAACTGGGCTTTTCTCCTTCAAGCTGCTGGAGAGGCGATGGTCTCCACTCATATAACCATAAACCATGACCACTTCTAGACTGTTAAAGTTCAGACAGCTTTGGCATAACTCCATTTACTTGACATTGCAAAGGCCTGTGACGCATTTATGGCCCCTTATTTAATTCTTAAAGGAGGAAAATCTTAGTGCAAGCCTTCATAATGCACCTAATGACAGGACCGTTATCTTATTTTGGAAACATCTAACTTGAAACTTTCCAAATATATATTTATTTAGACAAAACTGGGAGTAATTACACGATCGGTAAACAGAGGGTTTCCCCTCGGGGAAGCCCTGGTGATTCTGTAAGTGCTGTTTACGTTCTACCACATTTAAATATACATGCAGAACAACAAGCCTGTTTGTCAACAGATGCAGCCGGCCCTTATGTCTCAAGTTCCTAATTACTGTACCAGGGTTTCTCCCACCAACTAGCAACTTACTCAGCAAATTTATGTCTCCCTCCTGTGGCGTAAAAATGCATTGCAATGCTTTTTACACTCCATATCTTCAAGTACCCCACTCACCACAAGACTGCCACAGACCTAATGAAAAGGTGATTAAAATCTGTAATTCAATAGTTTTATTTTGTCTGAGACCAACAGTGTTCACTCTGGGATGTATGAGTTACTACCAAGTTGCAGAGCTTCCCTCACAACGACTCTAAAATAAAACTGTTCCTCTGGCACCATCTGCTGGACAGCAAATACCCAAGTAAAACCCACAAAAGGAAAGTAAAACACAGGAAATGTATTGAAAATATTTATGATAAAAGCAAGAAAGACCTATTTAATAAAAGTAATAATAATAATAATCAGAAGAAGAAGATGGCCCCGCCCCTCCCTGAGCCTGATTCTGCCGGAGGTTTCTTCCTGTTAAAAGAGGTTTTTCAATCCCACTGTCACCAAAGTGCTGCTCATAGGGGTCATATGATTGTTGGGTTTTTCTCTGTATGTATTATTGTAGGGTCAACCTTACAATATAAAGCGCCTTGAGACGACTGCTGTTGTGATTCAGTGCTGTATAAATAAAACTGAATGGCTCTATTTGTCAGCAGAAGATGCTCCCCATAAAAAGTGATTCACTACATTTGATTTAAGGCCAGCTCCATAAAATGAATATGAGATGCGACAATGCTGCACAGCTTGAATCTTACCTGAGCAGAGAAAAAACGCTGTACGAGTTCCTGACTGAACTCTGGTCAACCTGAAGCAGGCTGTTTTTCTTACGCTCCGACTGATCCTGAAACAGCCACATGTCTGAGTTTCAGCGCAGAAGCCAAACAACGTCGAAACGATGCTAACAAGATTTGAACTTGGTATTCTATTGTCATGCAAGAAGCTTTAGAAAACAGGCGAAAGGACATACCTTCTGATCAAAGTCAGCTGCATAATAGCCATCATTCAATCCAAATATGATCTCATTTGGATTTCTGGATCGAATCTGTGGACAAAGCAGGGTAGAAAAGGCTGATTGTACGGGGACAGAGTCTCAGAACAAAGGACGGCTGCATCTGGATGTGCATGAGACTGTGCTGTTTACCAACTTCCAATGCAGTCTGGATTTGAATAAATTGGAATAACATTGAGTTCTTCATCAGCATTTGAACTGCATTTACTATTTTGATGAAGGCTTTGAACGGGCCAAACTTTTCACGCAAAGAGCCAAACTGACAGCTAGATTCTGAAGCTCTAAATCACATTTTCACATGCAGACATTTCATATTACTACTGAATCAATGCAGCATGTGGCGCATTACACTAATGAGCAGCCTGCTACATAATCACTGGTTGTTTCCCTACCACTGACATATATGTGGCATGCACGGGAAAAGAGAATTGTATTGAAGACGATGAGGAAGAGAATTGCAATTTTCTTTGATTACTGTCAAAATATAAAGCACTAAGCATTTGTTACACTGATGGAAGTTATTTACAATCATGTAATGTAACGTATATACGCTCGGTGCATTTTTAGATGATTTAACTCGGAGTGAAAGAACATTTGGTGTAACCGAATAAAAGAGTGAACTGACGCAACGACAGACAGTCACAATAATCATTTTACCTAATGTTAGCGACTAGATGACATTACAGTAAAATAGGCACCAATAAAATTATTCTATATGACTGAAAGTAATTTAGAAAGTTTAATGTTTGGGGACTTGTATTTCTAACCACAGTTTGTTTCTACTGCGATTATTCACATTTAATAATGTGCATGCAGTACTTAAACTTATTAGACCACATAGAGAAAAATATTGAACATATTTTAGAAAGTTTAAACTAAAATCATGTTGTTATTTATTAAGCAAATAAACTGAATTCATTTACTGTTACACCCAATCACACTGGACTTCTTTGATGATTTTTTAAAAATGGAAATAAATCACTGTAACTCGGCATCTTAATAAAAAATAAATAAATGTTTCTTTTCTTAAACAGTAAATTTGAAAATTATTTTATAACAATAGTAACTATATTTTAGCATTAGAAATATCATTTTGATTAAAGAGTTTGCTCATAAATGCCAATTTAAATGACAGAAACATTAAAAAAATTATTTTGGTAAATACTAAAACTGTTCATTCAGGCCAGCTGTGCCATAAATCTTACACCAACAATCAGTTTGTTAAGCACTGCATATAAGGTCCCTTTAAATTGACGGAAAGATTTCCATTTAGTGAACTACTTAGTTTTCATGTTCAAATATTTAGAAATTAAAACTCAAACGCAGATCCAGAGTTAAATGTTCAACTCCAAATATGGCTCACCCCACATTCACTCGCTCACAGCAGTGAGCATCACCTCAGCCTTGCTACCTTTGAACTAGATTCATCCACTTGTATAAATTCCAAGCAGATGAAAAATATTTCATACACAGAACTGTGCAGCCGAGTCCAAGTGATCATTTTACACATAAACTTGCTAAGAGCACAGCAACAGCCCTGCTCATAACTACTGATATGTCATGAAGTAACGTAAACCGCATGGACAGAACGGAAATGCATGCATCGCGCTCTTAGAAGGATTTAATTACACATTCAGCTATTCAACATTTAACACATGTGTCAGATCATATCCAACAAATCCTTTGTAAAGATCAAAACTGTACTATTAGATTTTTGCAATAACAATTCACTTTTTCAAAAGCCACACAGAAAGCCTCAGGAAAAATTATATATTGTGTTGCTACTTTGTTGCTCTTGGGTGTGTTTGCTGACCTGCTGCCCCGTGTATCTGAGGCCGTCCAAATTAACCTTCCATTCGATGAGGAGCTGGTACTGTTCCTTCTGCCCTCCCCAGATTCTCACCACAAAGCAAGACACTGAGGTGTCCAGAAGGTCTGGGAGCATGCCAAAGTCCAGGCTCCGCCAAGTTGGATTCTAACAAAGATCCACAAACACACACATTTCAAAAGGAACAGCAGTCACATCTTAAATCTTTTCTACTTTCTGACTTTTTGTTTTTAATGGGAGGATAGGTTCAAGAGTTTGAAATAAAAATCTGAGAGCAAAATTTATGTTACCTCTGTTAAATCCATACAGTGATCCTTAACCACTGCAGAGTAACTGAATCATCCTGTTCTGCATTAACCTTAAAGTCTGATCCCCATTTCTGTTTGTAGTCTGTCCCTGAACGTTCAGAACGACAGCATGACCGCTGGTTCAGCGGCACACAACTGGAGTCATTTACATCATTTAACTATGTACCATTTCCCTTCATCATACAGAAAAATCTCTTTTTCCCTGGGTAACTTTCATGGACAGGCAGGAGAGGAAGGCCAAAAGCAGAAGTACAATCCACAGGTGAAGATAAGAACTAGCATTAGAAGCAGAGGGGAATGAAAACAGGAAGAGCAACAGGAAACAGTTCCTTATATGAGCGATGACAGGAAGGAGATGGAATAGCCGAGAACGCCAGCACAGATGTTAAATAAAACAGGAGGAAGTTGTGCTGGGAGACGACAGGAGTCATGACTCCTGAAGTGCATTACACTGTCTGTCTGCTGAAGGTACTGACGAGTACGCCTGGAAAGCAGCTTAGGTCAGCTCATGGCTCGGCAGCAAGCCCAAACAGTAATTGTAATTGGCTACGTCTGTAGTTTTGTGCATAGCTGTGTCTGCATCACAAATAAAAGTGGAAATTTACAAAAAAAAAACAACAACGACGTGGTAATACGACACAGCACGGTCATTTGCACAGCTTAATGATGCATGCAGGCCAAAAGAAAAAGCTGTTTAAGAGAAACACGGATCAAATTTTATTCATGCCGACACACGCCTGATATTTTATTCAGCAAATCATGTTAAACAAGAGCTGGCTACATGTGTACTGGCAAGAAGGGAACAGATAAATGCCAAGCTTAGCATTCATAAAATACAGCACTGCTTCACTGCTCGTAATGAGTACATTCTCCAACAGCAGGCTACAGGAAATGACAACATACTGGACCTATCCCAGGACGCGGAGAGGAAGCGTCTGAGGGTTAGTTTACTCACCAGTGAGTCTCGTATGACTTCACTCTTGTAAAAATCTAAGAAACATGAAAGAATGTTGATTAATGCACAATAAACAGGAGGAACTAAACCCTGAACATGTTTTGCTAAAGCTCAGCTGGACACCAGTTACACAAATCTATCACATACAAATTTTGCACTGACTGCATGTTCCAAAATCAGAGGAACGGTACAGTGTTAGTGCCACTTTCAAATGCATTTGCCTGAGATACTAAACTACAACTTGCTGCAAGTACAAAATAAATATAAATATGCGCACTGCCCATTTAACTTTATTTAAAAGTCTCTTGATAAAAAAAAAAAAAAAAAAATTGTACAAGATAAACATGATCAGTAGTGTGTGAGAGGACGTTAACACCGACCTCTAGAAATGCGGTCTCCTATACAAAGGTGGAGGGTGAAGTACGTGTCCAGCAGTGGAGAGCCATTCCTGTTGACAATGTTTCTGGCTGCGATGCTCCGAAGATGACGCAACCGTCTCTGTTTGCCAGGAGGAAATAGAGAGGGAGAGAGACAATGAGAAATAGTGACGATTATTGATAACAGAGTTTTGTAACCAGCTTAATTTGGCTCATGTGATTGGTCAAAATCTATCCCACATATAAAACAGCTTAAAATAGCCGTCCTTTCTCATGCACAGAGGCAGCATAAGTAATGGAGGCGTTACTCATCTTCATTGTAACATTATGTCAGTCATCAGTTACTTTTTAAATCAATCCAGCAACACTTTAAGACTGGATTGTTTGAAGTTTTTGAAGTCAAGGACTTTGTTAGTGAACAGTCTTTTCAATCTACTAAAAATCTCATGTCTTGATCTAAAAGATTCCTGGGAAATCTTTTACCGTAGATCAAGCGCTTTTCGAGACCCTCAAAGTACTTTACAATTCCACTATTCATTCACACACTGGTGGAGGCAGCTACGGTTGTAGCCACAGCTGTCCGGGGGCAGAATGACAGAAGCGAGGCTGCCATATCGCGCCATCGGCCCCTCTGGACGGCACATCCTACAGTCTAACCTTTCCCTTGAATGGCCGGCCCACCTCCTTCCTGCAGCCATAGCGAGGACAAATCTAAGTCATGGGATTTCCCAAAAGATTAACGACTTCAAAAACAAACAAATGATTGTTCTCCAGGGCACTTTTAACCCTCTCCTTATTAATTTTATAATGTACATTTCTCAACAGGAAACATGGACCACATGGAAAACAAAAATAAAACAGCAAAATTATTCAAAACAGCTCAAACATCAGAGTCCTCTCAGACTACGCTCGAACAGAAGAGCACTGCAAAGTTGACCGCATGTTATAAAACGACCATACAAGTCTGATGGTGACACGTGGCTTGTAATCTGGGTGACTAGGTGGTCACAAGCCTTCTGTTATTCATGAGCATGCAGACATTATTTTGGATCAGGCGTGGGTAACTCCAGGCCTCGAGAGCCGGTGTCCTGCAAGTTTTAGATGGGTATTTGATCCAACACAGCTGATTCAAATGGCTAAATTACCTCCACAACATGTCTTGAAGTTCTCCAGAGGTCTGGTGATGAACTCATCATTTGATTCAGGTGTGTTAACCCAGGGTGAGATCTAAAACCTGCAGGACACCGGCCCTCGAGACCTGGAGTTGCCCACCCCTGTTTTACAGAGTGGACTGACCAAACTAAAGCAGATACGACAGGTAGCGCTGATAAGAAAACACACTTGAATGCCAGTTTATTAAGTACAGACAGTTAAAACTGATGCCAACTTTATGCAAGAGGCTTCCAACAAATCCCCACTCTCATGCATTTAAAAATAAACGTAAGCTTTTATCATATATGTACTACAGCACTGAAAACTAAACCCAGACACGTATAGGTGAGAATGCAAATGTTCGAATAAGTGGGACAGGACAAATGGTCCTAAAAGCTCTTCTGATTGCCCAAGAAGTTTATGTAATGTGGCATTTATGCATGAGAGGGTAGTGCAAATAAGTGTCAAGTTATTTCACAGCAAGCAAATTGGTATCATGTGTACTGCATACTGAGACAACTCCCACACATAAACCAAACTCAGTATTTCCAGTCATCTGAAGTGGATTATCTCCTCTTATTAACTACACGCAAGGGACCTTTTGGTCACACACATAAAAAAGTGTGACCGAAAAGTTCCTAGAATCTACGTGCCATATAAATCTAAAATGACTTAACTAAATTCAATTTTCCCTTCAAAGTTTTCTTGTCATGCACTACTGGACCAGTTTCTGGACTGCTGCTAATTTAAACTCCCAAGTACCAGTTTTGCCCATGTGTACCGAGTGGGATGCAAATGCATGTAAGGTGGATTCATGGACCTCAAACTCCCCTGAATTTATGTCATGGATCATAGCTGCTGATGAGAGCTGAATCTCAGGTTATGGCTCAGAGATAAAGCGACAGTTTTCACTTAGTCCACAGTAGTCAACCCCGAAAACAGTGCATCAGGTCAAAGTGCATGCTTGTTGTTTGCTTTTCACAATTATAGTATATACACACACACACAGTTTGTGGAGTACTCAAAGTATTCAAAACTGCTCAGTTAAAACATTTATTATCTAGCCTGAGATTAGCACTGATTATAACCTGTAAAGTGAGTCAGTGTTTACTCAGTAAACAAGTAAACCAGTAAGGTCAGAGAGTTTCAAACTCCCTTCTAAACTGGAAAGATTGGTGCACATTTAAGAATTTAAATGATGTCCCATTACAATTTCGCATTAGCGTACCAATAAAGTAAGCTTCACTCATGCCACCAATAGGTCGACTGTCCCACCAGGAAATAGAAGATTCTGGTGCTATGGAACTGTCAAAGATGCCGACACTGATTCCTCTTCTAGGGGCGTCTGATCGTAGTGTGGTTTATCCTGTCTATGAGAGGCTACTGAGACAGAAGAAAGACCCTACACTGACATGACAATGTGTGGCCGGGCTGCTTTGACTGCACTGTATGGGAGGTCTTTGAGAGTGCTGACATTAATGATCACACTACACATGTGACTGATTATATTCATTTCTGTGTGGACTCTGTGGTCCCAACCAAAAAGATTAAATGATGCGAATGACAACCCTTGGGTGTCAAACAAGTTCAAAGACCTTATAAGACAAAAATGCTTTCAGGAGCCACAATGATACAGCCGGAAGGGACCTTTAAAGACATTAAAAGACTGATTATGGCAGACAAGTACAAGTACAGTTAAAAGACAGAAGGCACTTTGTCATCAAGAAAGCCCAGAGATGCATTACTATAACAACCAATGCCCCACATAAGGATAGGGGATAGGCTTCGCTTGACCTGCATGGTCGAATCTGAAGATTTTTAGATCATCTCAGTCTTGTGATACTAAATATTTAAATTTGGAAAGTATCCATAATTGTTCCTGTTCCTAAATCTCCTAGACCTTCAGGTCCCAAAGACTTTAGACCTGACCTTGCATCACTGGTCTTGTACATGGGATCATAAACTTGGCATCAAAGAGACCGCTGCAATTTGCCTACCAACCCCGTATGAGGGTGATTTATTGAACTATTTTACGTATTGCACACGCTACTTGTATTTGTGGCCATTTCCCCGCCTTTTAACTACAAGTTGGGTTAAAAAATTGATCTTTAATTGATGAAAATTGGTCTTTAAGTCTGACGTCATTAGCCGTTTCCAAGTCCAGATCTTATAAATGGGCTAAACTTCAGTCAGGAGAACAACTGAGATAATCCATCCACAATACCAGGTTAGTCATTAATATACTGCTGCATGGGCTGTAGTTACATCGTAAGGGTTTAAAAACTGAGCTTTAAAAGTAACAGTGGTAATAAAAATTGAGAGAGGCTAACAGTGATCACTGACTGTTTTAGGGGCTTGTTCAGATTAAATAGAACAAGATACAAAGCATTAAAACATGTTTAAAACACAACAGCCTTATTAAACGCAGAGTAGTTTGGACGCAGAAGCAGGATTCATCACATCATCACTTAAAAACCGGATTGTGATATATAGCATGGAGGTATTCTATTGATATAGAGATGCCAAATCTCAGTATTATTTAAATAAAATACTCTGGGAATACTACAAACAAGAGGGTTAATCTCATGCACCATCATCCTTCAGGAAGGTTAGCTGAGCAAACATACATGAAATCAGTGCAACCAAGAAAACCATGCAACACTGGACACACTTAGCTTGACAGAGCATATCACAACATGTTTAAAAAAAGTAATAATCCCAATATATCGTATTGTGACTCAAGTACTGTGATGATATTGTATTGTGGGGTGTCTGGTGATTCCCACCTCTACTTTTAACAGTTTTACTGAGTATTTTAACAGATAAAAGGGAAACAGAATTTTCACTTCCGTCTTGTTTAGCTTTCGAGATCAAGGATTTCCCTGGTAGTTAAACCAGAGTAGGAACTTTACTTTCAGACAAACTGACAACTTCCACAGGCTCCCCTCAGGACTGTGTTTTCTCTCTTGTGTTGTTTATTCGGTACACCAATTCCTGCACAAACACTACTACCACTTCAGTGAATCTCTTACATGATGGAAAGGAACAGCAGGGACCAGATCCGGACCATTTCATTAAATGCTGTGAGGTCAGGCCTTGTTCTCAACACAGCAAAGATTTCAGGGGGCAACAATCATCCCAGCACACTATCACCAAAGAGCTGATCCAGTCTGTGACTGAATATCAGTACCTTGGGGTTATTCTTGGCCACACGTAAAGAACTTTTCAAGGAAACTTGTATCTTTCAAAGAGGGCTCTAAAATGCTCCACATGATCTACTGTGCTTTTACTGAAAGTGTTCTGACTTTCTTAATCTTTTGTTGGTTTGGAAATCCCTCTGAGGAACACTAAAAATCTGCAAGAAAGTCAGTAACAGCATGAAGTGAATTGCATTACAGAGTTAGGAACGCATTTATAGTTATGGTGTTAGATGTAAGGCAAATACTGTTGTGGGTGACGAGAGGCATCATTTGCCTCCTCTTTTAAAGTGAAACCATCTGGGTGGCGCTATTACCCCTGTGCTTACAAAACACAGGCCAAACTGTAATTTATTCCTCACGGCACTTAATAGAGCATTTGTAGCAACAGATGTAGAGGGTACCAATAACAAGGTTGTTGGATCAATCCCCAGTTCATATTTTGAAATATACTGAACCCCAAGTTGTTCCCAATGCATCCATCAGGGTGTGTGTGAATGTTAAGAGTGCATAAAGCGTTTAGGTATAGATAAAAGCAGGGTTTGGATGCATTTGATTGGGTGAATGAGGCTTGTAGCAGAAAGTGCTTTGAGTGCTCAAAGTGAGTGGAAAGGCACTATACAAGTACCAGTCCATTTACCAGTTCAATTTTTAAACATGGGAAACACATACGTTTCCCAGCTAGTTTGGACAAATCATCCTGTAAGGTCCAATGAAAGGGTCTTGATGTATTGTATGCTTTTATGCTGATGTGTTTGTTCTTTGTTGGTGTATGGAAATGCCACGTGGTTTCTGCATTTTCTCATCATGACAAAGGTATTTATCCATCTAGGTCTCATGTGGTTAAAATGAATGTGCATATAGCCTGCATTAAGAGGTCACCATCAGGTTTTTTAATAAGATCACAGATAAACAAGAGGACCCATGTTAATTAAACAAATACAAAGGAAAAGTATTTTAAATGAAATCTCTGATGCTTTTTAGCAATTTATGGCCCAAACACAAAGCCAGTTGGTTTCCACTGTAATGCAGTAACTGCAGACGATTAAGAGATAGAAAAACCCAACTATTTGCATGGCCAGAGTTCACAGATAAGCGTAAACAACAAATTGGTATACTGATTCTTTAAAGAGCAAGTAATGTGTGTATTTAGCTGCAGTTTAAGTAAAAGATTTTACTTACACACCACCCTCAAAAAACTGCATATCAGAGACTTGTGGTTTCCCAAAGTAAAAACAAAAATACCCAGTATACAGGATAAGATTGGAATATGTCGATAGTACTAAAATGAGGACATAGTTTGAATCATTCCAAATTGCATTATCAAAGTGTCCATCTAATCGATCCAGCACCTATCTGGGGGAGAAAAGAGTTACACTTAGTGGTGTAAATACATTATACTGTCTGTCATTTCACTGAGAAAAGAAAATCTAATGGTGCATCAGTGACACCCACGTTATGAATCCCAAGAATTTGCAAATGTCAATACACATTTGCGAGGTTTAACTACCATGAAGTAATAGTAGTAGTAGAAGATTTAAGTTTGAGGATTCATTTTATGCTGTAGGTTAACTCCATATTTTGGTTCCTAATGTTCAGTTTAGTGGTCTGAAGCAGGATAACAGTTGAAACAAGTCCAAGAGGTTCCTGCAGCACACAGACCTCTGGCTCACTGAAGCGAGGAAGTGTCATTTATCTCAACCCTAATAAAGATATTTGAAAACAACATGTTTTCTATTACAAATAATACCCAGCCAGTAAACACTGACGGAGATTTGTCGGTAGGAGACTTAGTTCCGGTTTAAGGTACGTAATCACAACGAGAGAACCCTACATGTCAAATGAATGAAAGCACGGAATTTAAAAGTCTTCCACTTAATCCCCGGGGTTGAACGGACCAATAACGCATTCAGTCTTGAAATGCTTCAAATCACATTAAAGCAGCCGTACGAGAGCGTTTAGTGTCAAAATAATGACACGCTGTATGCTGATTTTACTTAGCTGTCACCTGCGTGCGGACATAACGCCAAGTTAAGTTACCATTAGCAGAAGCATTACTAGCTTTGTACATAAATATGTAGAAAAATAATGCGATATGGCAGTACCATGAAAAGGCTAGGCTCCAAAAGCCAAACTCCAACCTAACTGGTTTCGGCGTGTCTGGCGAGTCAGACACACTTCCATTTATTTCCAACGGGCTAGCTAACTGCAAGCTAGCAACTGCTAGCTAGCTAGCCTGCCAGGCCTGCCGTGGACCTCCGGGCAGCAGTTACAAACTAGTACATAACACAATATGGGAGCCCGGTCCAAGTTTACCCGAGTTCACCTGAATGAGTGTGATGACAACGAAAGCTCATGGGATTTGCATTTACCTGCTGGGATGTGAGCTCCACATGTAGGGCTCGAGAGGCTGAAGCTCCAGAGTTGGTGACAGAGGCGGCGGGGATAGCAAGAACCCGACCGGTGATGGAGTTCATCCTCCTGTCGGCATCTAGCAGCAGCCCCTCATTCAATAAAGCATCCCATCTCAGACATTCACGACACTTGGCTAAAAGTTGACGAAGTTCCGGAAAACTAACAAAGACATGCAGACACGAGTGTTTCTGTGAGGAAAGCGCTACAACAGCTGTCAGCTAACCAACAGGACGTAAACAAACTCTCGGCTATTTCGCTACGTTCGGAAATCCGTCTACGAAGAGGAGGCGCGGAACTTCAGTTGCTGATTGGCTCAAACCAATATCCGTCACGTAAAGGCGGTGCCTGGTCGTGAAAATTCGCGTTTCTATTGGCGGTATCATCTGTTTGTCTCCCTGGAGGGGACGAGCATCCTTTGATTCTGTCAAAGCTGCAAAATATGAGGAAGTTGTATGGTACAGCGTGACATGCAGGTGACAGTTTAAACGGTAGCCCTGATCTCATAATCTCTACTGGTACAAAGACAGCCAGCGACCAAAGCATTTAAAATGTATATGCAAACTGATATGAACTTTTTTCGCTAACTTTCAAATCATAGACAGTATAATACGAATACACAAATAGAGACAGGAACCAACTGCAGAATACGCGGGTAGCTTAGGCAATGTAAAACTTAAACACACACATATTTAACATATTAGCAAATTAGTCGATGTTATATTTGTTAGGCCTCTCTTAACGTTGCATGCCAATTTAGATTCTGGTCTTGTGTTTTGCGTGTAACTCAGTAGTGTAAAGTTGAAATTCATCTTTAAGTACGATGACTTGTAAATCCACCACCTACATGTGAGCAGCACAGTCAGTTATTTCAGCTTCATTCACACTGACTGCAGAACATTAAGCAACCACTAGGGGGCTGTATCAGCCACATTAAATAGTTGCGCTTCTACAGGGCCAGGAGACTGAAGGCTGCAGTCAGATAACGACCAAAAGTAGCTCCTATCTATCCACGTTGTCACCTTGACAAAAAACGTTAAAATGTAAAAGAACTTAGGGAAAATAAAAATGGACGTTCTCGATGGACTAGTCATACACTTGATGTGTTCTTATTGGTTTTTTAATAATGTTGAAGATGTTTTAATAAAGTCATATAAAAGAGAACCAGTAGCAAAAATAATAATAATAATAATAATAATAATTAACAAGGTTGTAATTCAGATAAATAGGAATACAAGGCATATAAAGTGAAATAATTGCGTTTTGCACTGAGATGTGTTGCTCCTGTCATATTTTTTTTCTTCCTGCTGATAAAAGGAATTCCTGTCTTTATTAAGGCTTTCTGAGACTAAAGTCAAATTAACTAATGACCGCACTAAAAAAGGCCATAAGAACAAGTATAACTAACAGAAACTGAATAATGGAAAACCTTAAATGAACTTTGCACACAGGCTTTATTCCTCAAACATTTTCAGTTTCACTTCTGAAAACAAGGCAACGACTCCATAAGCAGTAGATACAATGTTTATCATTCCGTTGTAGGTTTAACAATTTCAAAACATGACATACACAAGAGTGTATATGGTTAGTGCATAAAATGGAAAACATACAATTAACATTTACACGATCTGTCACTTTTCATGTTGATTGTTTTTAAATGGGGTGGAATAATCCTCAAAAATATTCAGTTCAGTTTTATTTGCATAGCACCAGCAGATGTGGAAGCTAAAGTTTAAAATGGTCCCAGTGGTAATTAGCAGCAGTAGGAGCTGTAACCCTGAAATTGGAAGAGTGGCTCCAGAAAACTCCAGGTATAACATCAGAGGTGTCGGTCCAGAGGAACAGACAAAGTACGGCACAGAGCCCTAAACTCCCAGGTCTCTGGTAGAGAACATGAGCTTGAGGATCACATCTATATCACCTGCAGGGAGGGATGAAAGGGAGGTTTTTTCCTCCCATAGAGGTAAATTGTGGTTTCAGAGGTATACTGTATGGCCCAGCTGGACTTTGAAAGTTTTTGCTGAGAAGAGAATTGTGGATAATATTAAATACTCTCCAGCCAAATACTGTTCAAAACAAAGCATATATTTGGTGGGCGTGCTCCCTACACAGCACATACATAAGACTCAGATTTAGTAAAACATTGACATAAATGTGGGAAAGACTTCAAAGACACACCACACTTTTTTTTTTTTCTGAAAACTTACAAAAGTTTAATTTAAACATCAGCAGAAAGATTATGCAACTCATCACACAGACAAGTCTCGCTGCTTATTGCTTGCAAATCCATTGCACAGGTATCACACTGCTCCATAGTAGTCGTCACAATGCTCAAACCAGTGAAAATTGCATCTGTAAATTCAGCCAATTCTGTTACACTTTATTCCCATCGACATGACACACGCTTGCTTATTTTAAATGATTCCCCTGAAAGATTTTTTATAAAACTCACTGTAAACTGGAATCATCAAACATCAGGATTCCATCCATCCATCTTCACCCGCAAACATCAGGATTTTCACCCACAAAACCATTTTATCCTTTTCAACTACAGCTCAAAACCTTCCAAGACACTTAAGTTACAAGAAATCACGTAGTTTACACTGCATACATTAAATGTATCCACCCAGATAGAAACCCTGTCACCAGTATGAACATAAAAAAAGAAAAAGAAATAAGCCAAGCAGAGCAGTGCCTGTCTTGGGGGGGGGGGGGGGGGGGGATCTTTGAGACTAAAACCTCAGAGGGTGATGTAAAACATCAAAAGTGCACCAGAAATATTTGTTGAGACAAATGCACTAAAATAGGCATTTCCTTGCTACAGAATTCAATTAACACTGTAAGGCTTTTCTACAGTCTTATGCGTTTGTGCATTCACCATACCTGGTAGAATTCCTTCACTTTCGGCCTTTAACCAGCAGGAATCACCACATGTCTGTGGACATCATACGTCTTTGGCTCTATTAATCTTTGGGCACTACCCAGTGATAAAGTGGTACCTTTCAGTTGCATTGTTTGTGCGTTCAGCGTGTAGAGTTGTAAAGGAGCTCAGGAAGAAGTCCTGCAAGTTACCTTCTGGCTCCATCTAGTGGAGCTTAGCGACCACTGCCTGAAAGAAGCAGTTAAAACGTGACGCCCAAGTTTTAAAAGAAAACTGGGAGGGGAAAAAAAAAGGCACTGATGAGGCACTGTGGGCAACCAGACAAGAGCAGCTGGGAAAGGCCACCATTCATTAAACCTGCCATTGCCTGAGAAAGCACTATGCGTGTGTGTGACATGGCGCAGTGAGCAAAGGTTTCTTCAGTAAACATGCAAAATGTGTCATCTGCAGTCCAGAGATAATCTAGGCACCCAGGTGCGATGACGAAGGTGACGAAACGAAGACGAGGCGAGGGGTTTGGAGATGCACAGTTCGGGCCATTAGCAGTGACCCGTCATCTTCCTAGTGGATGTGCAGGATGTCACTCTCTTTCAGACCAAAGCGGGTCTTGTACTTGTCAAAAAGGCACTGGAGGGACTTGATGTACATTGCATGGTAGAGATCCACCGCTTCCTCTGATGCATCCTCAATTTTTGGCACAGTGATTGGCTCCCCAACTATTAAAAAAGAAAAAGAACACAGGAGACAAACAGTTAAAACAAACAGTTGAGCAAATATTGACTGTGTCCTATGAACTGTTTGGTTGGTCACTGTCCTACAAAAACTTTAGTAACACAGCCATGTCGAGGTCAGAGAAAACTAATCTATACCGTACAGTCAAAGCAAACACGAGACAAACTTGCCTATGGTAGTGATGGGCTTGGAAAAAGGCACAATGCCCCAGGAGCTTCCAAAGAAAAGGCACGGGGCAAAGCCCAACATCTTCTGTAACTTCTTTTGCAGAGACCTCCAGACGGTCCCCTCGTCGAAGATCACCTGCTTGTAGGCGTCGTTCTCGCCGAAGGAATAGACTGGAACCAGATCAGCCCTGAGGGAACAAAGCAAGTGACTCAACACACCTCCCCGACCGTGAAAAAGAACACCACATCTATGCGAAACATCTAGAACACAGAAAAGGTCATTGAGACTTATTTGAGAAAAATGTCAGTTAATAAACAAATATTTGTTCACTGTCCTCTTGCTGAAGCTTTGCAGTTGTTGTTCACATGACCAGAAATATGTGGTTTTATGGTTATATTACAATCCTATCTGTGAATCTCCTGGTTTTAAAAGCAGTAATAAGAACAGAGTTTGAAGCGTTGCACACGTGTGATAACCACCATGCAGCGCGCAATAATCGACGTTCCTTACATGTCTCTACTTGCCTGAACGGCCAGCTTCAGTTTACCAAATATTCAAAAATAGCCAACAGGTTTGGATTTATGGTGCAACGTGCAGATCATCAGGAATCGGTGCAAGGAACACGGACAGTTTGTGAAAAGCATTCAATGTCCCTGTGGGGAGGAGCAGCCACGTTTTTGTATAACAACTGTGGAAGGTGTTATGTGATCGGGAAATTTCTTAAATCCACCCTGATCTGTAACTAAGCTAGAGTCTGAAGGTTTGCAGGGGCCGTTTTTAGACCACAGAATCAGTCGTTTTTAGAGAGATTTTTTTCCAGCTGTTTGTGAAAGATTAAATCTGGTTTTCCATCCAGTATTTTAGAAGAAACAATCAGAGCATCAATCCCTTTGACCAAAAATAAACAATAAATATATTTGTTAAAGCGGACACTTGTTTTGTGACGACACAACACATCATTCAGCTGGTTGCAACATCGTCTCTATTTCATAAGCACTGAAACAAAGCCTTAGAAGTTCCACAAAATCAATCCAAAGTGACCCAAATTCACATTTGAGGCTTACATCAGCTGCTGTGCTAGCCTAATTGTAACGAATAAAGGTCTGCATAACTGCATGTCTTTTCCAGCGCGTTCTAAGCTTCTTTGGATAGGGTGCACCCACTGATATGATAATCCTCGGCTGTATTTGTGAAGGAATGGGCTTGTTTGGGCTGGTGAGACAAACCGAGGGCCCTTCACGCTGCAGTCTGTCTCATTAACGCATAGCCAAGGGGGGGGGAGCTCAAACTGCCCAGCCCCTGAAAGTGAACTATATGTCACGAGGAGCTGAGCAGGGACAACACTGCACATTCATAGAATGATTTAGCAGCTCTCTCTTTGCAAGCATGTGGCCTTTCTGGGTATAATAATCTAGGATTTTGTTATTCCCGTGAGGTGCCGCAGCTCAGGGAATGACATTTTCCCATTCAACAACATATTGTGCGGGTCAGTGAAAACCACACGTGCTCGTGTCTGAAAATACGCAGCCGACTCACCCTTTCCGCAGCGCTAGCCTAACGAAGCCTTTACGATTCTTCAGGGTGACAGAATTCAAGCCGGGTGTGCACTGCAGAGACTCGGCTGCCCCTCCGACAACGATAATCACAGCATTTCCCGTCCCATTCTGTGACAACAGGTAGTCGATGGAGTTCCTGTTCACAGGGCAGATACCTGTGGGGGGGCAAAATGTAGGTAAACTGCTCATTACAACTCAGATTCACTGAGTTTTAGGTCTCTGTACGAGTTACACACCAGCCTTTTGCATGCTTTCTATACCATATTGTGCATTAGGCAAAATCCACCAATATGCAGAAGAAATGTTAAACATTCAAAAAAGAAAACAAGAACTTATTCCACATGTAAGGGGCAAAGATGAAGCCTGAAGAGCAAACAGGCCCTCCAAACAGATGAAGCTCAGAATCAGTCGATCGATGTCAACTGAAGCCGCAGCAGGACAAAGGTCAGCTCTCCCAGCACTAGTTATCACTTATTTTGACATTTTAAGAATTCAAACAAGAATTTCTGGCTTCTTCAGTCAAATCTCACCTCCAGACATCAGATAGTCTCGCAGGATGGGAAAACGAAAGTTTCCTGCTAGGGTTGCAAGGGAAGGCTTGATGCCAGGGAATTTCTTAGAGAAGCCTGTGGCCTCCGTCCCAAAGTTGCAGAAACCACCAAAACAAAAGATGCCGTGGGGATGGTAGCCAAAGATGTAGTTCCGGCTGGGCAGCAGGTCGTGAGTTTTAATTAGCTGCAGGACAAAAAGGACAAAGAGTGGATAAACAGTGTGAGACCGATTCTCAGACGAGGACAAAAGTTTGATGAACATGGATTTATTTTTCTGCTTTTATCATGCATCAAACGGATAAGGTGCAAAAACTGAAACAGACTTTAGACGAAAACTAAAGCCACTGCATGATAAATGTGATTAAAGGTGGAACCCCCTCCCCTCAAAAAAAAGAAAAAAAATACTGAAATGAGACCAATGTTCAGCACCACAATAGCAAGAATGCTAGCCTGAAATGGTGTGTTCAAGAATTTGTGATATCTAATAGCTTACAAGGGTCAGATTCACCCTGGGCACCTTCATTCTAGACCACTGCGATGTGAACTAAATGGCATTTGGCTCGAGGTGCTCGAAGCTCAAAAAGAAAAATTAAAATTGAATCATTCACCAGCAGCGCATGTTTCCAAAGATCACGGCCTGATTACTCCACAGTTTAGGAACTAGCTTCTCTTTTATCAAACTTTAATCACCAACCATATTTCTGTTCAGCAGAAGCATCCTGTAAAAAGAAGCTTGTGACATCATCTGAACTGTAATATTTACTAGCTTTTTGTTTGTGAATGAAGGAAAAAAAAAACAAAACAAAGATAGTTCAATTATACACAAAGCAATTCATGAATGAGAATCCAAGACAGTAAAGCAAAGTCCTGAAATATGAAGAACATAAATGGGTTCCAGTAACAATGTTAACAATATACGATTATAGCTGTATACTTTAGTGATTTTCAATATGGTAAATGGCCTGTATTTGTATAGTGCTGTACTCATCCAGTCATCCACCCAGTCACACACTGCTGATGGCAGCTACATTGTAGCCACAGCCACCCTCGGGCGCACTGACAGGCGATAGTAAACATTATTGTAGGTATATTTTTTAACACTACATGTGAACATGGATGTGTAGACAGCCATTATTCATTGCACACACACACAGTATGATGTATACTGCTTTAGTAAAACTAGGACACTCTTATCAGCCAGACAGCACATACAATCATAAAATTAGGATCCAGTGTGCACCTGTTCAGGCTGACAGCAGTGATGTGTCAGCATTATTATCAAACCCATCATTGCACAATAAAGCTGTAAAGGTGAACATGGCCCATAAGAAAAGTGTGCTCTGATGTGCAGTGCAGACTTGGATCCATCACAATGTGTAAACAAAGCTCCATTAGTAGCTAGTCCAAAATAACAGTTGTGTAATCACATTAGCACAGGAGAACCCATTCAAGCTCTCCATGGCAGCGCAGGAGACCACCTGGCATATGTGGAGGATTACAGTGGGACTAGGGCAGCAAACACAGCACTTAACCCCTCGTACAGATCCAAGCAGAAGAAAAGAGAAGGAGGAAGAAGAGAGTCACTCGTTTCAAGAAGGAGCAGCAGTAATATAAAAGAGTACCTGATTCTAGTATTGAAGCAGACTTGCACATCTATCCGTGCAACACAATTCATAACAAGTCTCACTTCGGACTTCCTTCGGTCCTCACCTCAACTTCAGTGTTGGCTCGGACTTTGACCGGTTGTTTCCAACTCATAAATCATCAATACTCGCCCTGTGACTAACTCATGTGTTTGTAGATAATTTCAGGATATTTTGAAGTACAAAAAACAGTAAATCCCTCACTTTGACTGTGAATGTAACAGCTTCACATGAGCGAATAACTAATACAGTGGCTTCATCTGTGTTAAACAAGAGGTGGTGACATCAATGAGAAAGGCCCAACTACAGTGAAGCATCTAGATGACAAAGAATGAATGCTTGGTTCATCACCCTGGATTTAGCGCTCTTTGTTCTCAAGATCTGACCGACTTCAACATATTTGTTTAATAAATAAATTAAATAAGTAAATATATATTGCTCCTGGATGTTAGAGAGTGGAACGTTGGCCCTGTATTTTTATGACTACTGTGTAATGTGTAAGAAGACAGCTATCCTCCCTTTAAGCATGCTTTAACCGTGACTTTTGACTTCTTGTGTGACAGTATAGTGAGGAACAGCTACTAAACATCTGTACCATCCAACACAAAGCCCTTTAGCCTGACCAAGGATTTTATTGTCCCCTACACTGCGGAGTACCTGATGAGAGAAAAGCTTAGCACTGCTTCTTAGACCTTCAACTGGGGCAAAGTCTGAAGCCAACATCATACCCTCATCTTAATCAACACAGGACAAGTAAGAGTACAGAGCAGATGGCTCAATGCAGCCCTGATAAGCCTATCTGTAATGTTAAACGTGCACAACTAAACACATTTCACACAGGAGCAGCTTCATCTGACATAAGGGAGATGTTGAGGACCCATTTCCTGGAGTCCTGGCACCACCGTCGCTCTGCAAAGCTCCAGATTTCCCTATATTACAGATGAGTGCATCAGCAAGGGAGCATCACAAAGATGACACATTCACCCACCCTGATTGGAAAGTAGTCTCGGAAATACGTCCACACTGTCCAGTTCCTCACCCAGGAGGACCTCCTGCCACCTGAGGAGAAAGTTACACATGAGTCACTCAGAGCATGCGCACAAAAATAGAACTAACCGTAATTTTTCGTAACAATTCAACCTTAGTTTTTTTATTATACAGTTTATTAATCTGTCATTTAGTTAGTTTTGCCCGGAAGTGCAGAGTGACGTCTTCAAATATTACCCAGTCAAAATAATCCGAACAACTGTCCTCTCATTAAGATGCTGAGAAATGAACCGAATATGCCTGAATAATAAGTTTCCGCACTACCCAAAATTCCCTTGAGCTCTACGTTTACATGTGCTGCCATGCTAGGGGTACAGTAAGGCTGTACACGGCAGAGCACTGTGCTGAGCTAAACCAGCATGCTAACATATAGCATGCTAACATAAGCTAAGCCAGTAGTCTAACATGCTAATGTATAGCATTTTAGCATGCTATACTTTAGCTAACATGCCAATCTATAGCATGTTAGCTAAAGTACAAATTTTTAAAATAATGAAAAAGAAAAAGAAACTCTTTAGCCGGATTAAACTGTCATTTCAAAGAATTTGGCACCAACAGGTGGGCAATTCTTTGTCTAAGACTTAAGGTTATTATAGTTAACAAAAACTAAACTAAAAATTAAAACTAGATGTGGAAAAATGTAGTTAACCAAAATGAAAATAAAAACTAAACTTTTGAAAAAAAAATTAACTAATGAAAACAATTTGTGAACTTGTAAAGCTTATTAAAATAAAATAAAAGGCAGAGGAAATAGCATTAGTCTAAAGCTTTTCTGTCACCGGATGCAGAAATCCTCATCAAACGTGCCTAAAATCTCAACATTGTCATTTCACAAATCTCATTTTGGTTACTTCAAATAAATGAAATCATAAAAATAAAATCAAGAATTATAAGCAATTATTTTAGTTAAACCGCCACACTAGTTCACAGTGCCAGAAAGTCTCTCATTAAGACCTATAGTCCGGTGCAGCCAAAACTCAAACCATTAGGTAACAGTTTGTTTTTTTTTAAAATTGACATCTTTCGTGGCTTGCCTTGTTTTGGGGTGTTCCAGTCAAAAATAAGCCAGGCTATATAAATGGCAGCAATCAGCCAGCAGTCAGTGCAGAAGATGTAGATCAGTAATGCAGTGCAGGCAGCACCTGGGGGGAGACGGGGAAATAGTCACTAAAGTTAAACCTGAATTCATCACAAAGGGTTAAGGTAATCCATCATCAGGGTGTAATCACACGAAAGAAGGCCAACAAGCCATCAACGAGTGTGTGTTCACTTTAAAGACTGATCTGACCTCCTTTACTTGTGACATTAATAAGCCAACTCTCTCACTCACCCAAGGCTAAGAAGGAGATGACCCACTGCATCACAGAGATCACCTGCAGATGCTTCTCCATCTTGGATGTGCAGGGCCATAACCCTGAGGGGAGGTCCTGCAGAGCGGAGAGGATGCTGGAGCCAGTGCCTTGAGACAAAAACAAATCAATGGATCAGGTATAAAAACAGCAGGAAGAGATAAAGATCACGCAAAAAAAAAAAAAAAAAAAAAAAAAAAATCTAGTCAACATTTCCCAGAAGAAATTCTTGCCTAGAGTTGATTTGAGTTAAACAAAGCCAAAGGTGGACATCAATCAAAACAAAGAGTTAATGATTTACTCCAGAACGGATTGCACCGACCTGTCCTACATCAATAATACAGTACATTTCCAGCGAGTCCAAAACTACACAGCCTCAGCTACTCACCAGGCTGAAAGAGTGAACCCACGCAGCTACGTGTGAGAAAGAAGCGCAAAGCAACATTAAGAAGCAACTAACGTGAGTCGAGGCCGTGTCACAGCGAGCCAATAAGAAGCTCTCGCACTCCAGGAAAACGCTGTCCTCTAATCCCATCTGTCCTCACTGAAAATAACCTGGTACCGGGGCTCGGCTGGTAATGCCTGCAAACTATGATGCTATGAGTCCTTGAGACTATCACAGCTTAAATGTGTGGCAGAGAAGTTGGCTGGAATTCAGCAGTGATGGTTAAACCAGCCTGCTTAGAGCTAGATCAAACTGGTGGGTAAAAGCTGAAACCAAACAAACAGTGTGATCCCCTGGAGAACAGGGGGCACAACAGGGGGGCCCACGTGCTTGGCTTTCAAGAGCCATCCTAGACCTAAACAGCTAGAATTATTGGACATGCAAGTAGTCGCCTCTAAATGCAAACAGCACAACGTTTTGTAATTAACACAATAACAGGCCCACATATACAGATCAGCTTGTGTTCGTATAGTTTCTAGTGTTCATTTAAGCTATGAATCATATTTGATACACAGAAACCAAATGGCATGTTTGGATACAGTGACACAACAGGGAACCCCCCACTACCACTCCTCCACCCCCATTCCCACAATAACCCCACGAATTATAAGCAAGATGCATGCAGAAAGCATGTGATTATGAGAGGTATGGTCACTTACATCCGTGTGTCATTATTCCATCAACTTTGAGCTAACTTGCAGCTGTCACTGTGTGGTTTAGGTTAAAAGCCCGAGTTTAGTTCCTCTCAACCAAAGATCATTCAGAGTTTCTTGGAAGCGTGTTATAAGTATTCACAGAACACAAATCAAACACAGTGATTAGCAAAATACATAATAGCAAAAATTCTTAGACAGTATTTTGAGCTTCTCCCACTGTGTCCAGATGAACAGAATCAACTTTTGGAGATTGATTTACCAGGATGATTGAGCATAGCAATATCCTATTAATTTCATTTCTGTTATCATAGTAAGTATTAAACTCCCATTTTGTTTTGCATGCATTAAAACAAAACTCCAGGCTTGTTTGCGTTCCTATTCGTTTCGCTCCTTCACGCCCTTGGGACACTTTTGAAGACCCCAAATAACCATCTTACCTTTGATGAATCCCGAGTATGCAGCAAGTATGGTTTTCATAGCTCAGTCTTTTTGTTGGCTGATCAAAGTGCCCGAAAAGCTTTTAAAATTATTTTTTAAACAATAATAAAATAAGTTAAAACATCAGGAGCTCCGAGCTTACAGCTCCGCCGTCATGACTGCGTTTAACAGCAGCTGACTGAAGAGTCCAGCGGGCATTTAATCAGCGCGGGGAGGAGCGAGGAGCGAGGAGGCAGGAGGTAGCTGCGGGAGTCTGCGGACACCAAAGCGGAGGCAAGACTGCAGGTAACGTGGAGGAGCAGTGCTGCCGCTGAGCTGCTCTCTCTGTATTTATGAGGCCAGTCACGTGGGTCAGCGACCTGTTCAAAACATGTATTGACCATTCGTGCCACAGCTCTTCAGCATGCCTCATGGGACAGAGGAGCTGTGTACAAACATGTGTCCAGCTGTTTTATGGCCAGAAGCCAAGTAATAAACGGTCCCTTTCTCCTTATTTAAAAAAAAGTGTTTTGTTTTTGTTTTTTGTTGTTTTTTTGAGAAAGGAAGTCTGTTTTTAATCGAATTCAACTTTTATTCTTTATTATT
The DNA here is from genome assembly GCF_900408965.1 of Simochromis diagramma. Lineage (NCBI taxonomy): Eukaryota > Metazoa > Chordata > Actinopteri > Cichliformes > Cichlidae > Simochromis > Simochromis diagramma. The sequence goes on along the minus strand of NW_024386778.1, from coordinate 1,727,735 downwards.
ATTATTTTTGTCTAAAATTATTTGTTCATAGCTATAAACCTTAAAATCATTAGTTTTACTATATTTAAGCTGCTTTTTAATTTTTATTTATTTTAATAAAGCTGCTTACTTTATATCAGGGTCGTAGGTATTGACTGATGCCAAAAGCAACTCTTGCAAAAGAAGTTGCACCGGCCTTACATCATTCGAGAGATGTTGCACCCTCCGCATACAGAGTTCAATGTTCTGTCTCCAAATTGCCAAAGCTAACAGTTACTCGCTTGTTTAAACGCAGTCGGCAACTATTTATAGCTGCGAATCATTTTCCTAAGATCTAAGATTTAACACATATGTAATCTATGTGCAGTATTGTGCAAAAGTCTTGCGCTATATTCCTTTATATTTTGCTGGGAAAATGGGAAATATGTGCAACGATTTATTGACACGTGCAAACATACATTGAAATAAAATAGACAAGAAAACGTTCTAATAATTATATTGAACTTGAAAGTCAGTATTTGTTATGACTGAGTTCTTCAGCACAGCCTGAAGCTTCAGGAGTAGTTCCCCGGGTTTCCTGTCGGAGACTCAAAGCTCTTCCTTGGATGCTGCCGTCTCCGTTTCTTTGTCAAGATGATCCCACACTTGTTCAGTAATGAAGTCCAGGCCAATCCATGACTGACTTACCTAAGTTGTTCACTATGTGTAGACACAACACTGGTTCATCCCTTGAGTTAGATTCCTTTTTCTTGCTTGAACGATGCATATAGGTCCGTGTTAAGGAGCTTAACAAAGGAAAAAACAGTGCGTGACTGAAAATGGATGAAAAGGCGGCTGATGTCCGAAAACATCAGCTTATATCTTGCTTTCAGAATCCTTGGAAGCAAGATTTAAAGACTTATATCACTTTTGACTTTTCCACAATATTGTATTTATTCTTTTATTCTCGTGAACTGGAATGTGCTCTGTATCAATGCTGCAACCAAATCACCAACATCAGACCTATAAAAAAAACTGAGCTGAACCTGCTGCACTGAAAAGTGCTCAATATGTCATGACATGACTCCAAACACGGGCAGCTGTGGGTTGCATTGTGTAACAGGTTACAGAGGCAGCCATCTGTCCAAGAAAGCGCTCAGGTAAATCCTCTGCACTTGGCACTGCAGAGATACTCACCAAGCCAGACCCAGCAGGACACATGACTAAAGTAAAGCTGCTGGCAAACAGCTGAAAATGTGAGCCCACCCGTGGAGAAGGTAAACCACCAAAATCACAGTGTAAAAATATCTACTGTTTACTATGTAATGGCATTTAGATGAAATAGCACAAGATACTTGAAGTTTAAATAGTAATATCGATGGGGGCATATTACCATATAGGACGCTGGATGTGTTGTTTTAGATCTTTAGCTTTGATTGTGCAGCAATTCAGCCTGAAGATTTCAATGAAGTCATGTCTGAGCTCATGATCCTGCTGAAGTCATGCTTTTTAATGTTTGCTCTTTGGCTTTACCTCTTTTGACTTCAACAAATTAAATATAATTTCCTGTCTGTTCCAGTAAAAAAGAAAAAAAATCTCTTGCACTTTGTATCTAATGTGCTTCATCCAAAAACTGATATCGCATATCTACAGGGACCCAGCCAAGAAATATAACAGCTTCTGGATTAATCAATTATATAGTCCTTGACATCAGGTCAGTGTTGAGAAATAATTCAGGGCAACAGCAGCAGCAGCAGCAGCGCTGGAATAATCTGCTTTTAAAGTACAGTCTTTAGTATTGTTTATTCTTTCTTCAGTGCCGCCTCTGGCTGGCTTTTGATTGTGGTGTGAGGAGTTCGAGTGTTCAGCTCCAGTTTTTTCTGCTGTGGTGACAGTTAATTCTGAAATTATGCACCACCTGCAATAATCCATCCTGCTTACCCCGACTGTTGCAGAATTTCTTGTTCTCATATAATAATAATAATCTGTAGAACAGATATCCCGTTATCTACAGATATGACTTCCTCCCCTAATATAATAAGGTCTCATGTAAGCTCTCTGCTCTAAAGCAACTTTTCATTTCTTAAAATGCTGTAATTCATTTGGGACGATAGAGCCAATATTACGTTATATTTTAATGAGTATTTAGATCGTGATGCTTAAAAGCCACAAAGATAAGATGTGCCCTGTAGGATTCTGTACTTTGACCACTGTCTTCAAAAATAAGTCAATAATGTTGTTATCCTGACCTCACTCACACCCCACACCCACCTAACGGCAGCTTGAGACCAAACAAACATTGAAAGCATTGTCTACTGTACTGTATGAGTACAAACTACAACACACTAACAACATACTTAGCAGGCAAGGACTGTTTCCAAAGCACAAAACATGCCCCATTAAATTTTCATCACTTTACACTGATAAGACTAATAACAGGATCATCACGCCTGGTGGATTACTGGTGAATTCTGCTGTTTCGGCTTTTGTGAAACGTGAAACACTTTGTACGATTTAAAAAAAAAAAAATCCCACTGCAGAGATTTGCAACTGATGAATAATTACTTAAACCTCTTGTTTATTTGACGGGAGAGAGGAAATATGAGCTCATTTTGAGTTTATTGGCAGCAACATTTTCCCACAGGCATGTTTGCCACTACGCTGCATCACATCTTCATTCAACACTAAACTTAAACTGCTCAGCAGTTCGAGGCCTTCCATGGGATACTGTTCATTTAATGCTATGCTTTATGTTTTCAATAGTGGGCTGTTTGGAACCTAAAATAGGCCAGTTTAGCAACTACACTGCTTTAATATAGAGCCATGATGTTGTTATAAGTGTAAACGTGGTTTAGCATCATTACTGTCTTGATCCCTCATTTCTTTATTCATTGACAGAGAAATGGAAGATCGGTACAGCATGTGTTTGGACGTGTTTACTGAAAGGTGCAAACACACGTGGAAATACAGCATATAAGGCAAAAACAGTGTCTTTTGAATTCTTGCAAGCTTGAAAGTCAATATTTGATATGACTGCTTTTATTCTTCAGCACAGCCTGAACTCTCAGTGTTTATTGTCATTCTTTAAGCAGTCTTTGGGAATAGTTCTGCAGGGTTCTTGACAGACATCCCAAAACTCTTCTTCAGCTGTTGGCTGCCTTTTGTTCTGTTCTCTGTCAAGATGATCTTACACTACGTCACAGGTACAGGTACAGGATGTGGGGAGGCCAGTCGGTGACTATAGTGTTCTGTCCAGACAAGACAGAAACGAAAAACACTGATAGATCTCAGAAAGCCTGGAGAACTATGGCTCAAGAGCACTTTAGAAATGACAACAAGGTTGGATCCTTGCAAGCATAAAATAAAGAAACGAGGCATTACTCAAGACTTTTGCACAGTGCTGACAGCAGAGGTCTTGCTGACAGTATCAATGTCTGATGTGCGTTAATGCCTCCTGATAACAGATACAGGATTTTTAAATGGTACGCTGACATTAGTCTATAGACAAGCTCATAATTTCCAGCGAGAAATCTAAATTCTGATTCATGTTGTACTTTGTAGAGTTGGACACAAGACAAGGTTAAAAGGGACTCGCTATATTACGTGCAGACTGCTTTATTTAAAGATGATCTCTTTCTTATTCTCTACCCACATCTGCTCGTCCTTTAGTCAGCATTTTTGTCAGCTCATCACGCACGTACACGCATACAGTATATCTTGCCTGCTCTGTGTTGAAAGGAGCAGGGCATTGTCCAGTCTGTCAGTTATTTCATTTGGAAATATCAGAATTGTGCCATGTGATATAAAAGTCACCTGCCAAAGTTCACAGACACTCTTATCATTTGGGACTCAGATTAAAAAACCAGACACCCTTTAACCTGGGATTTCTAATAATACAATAAATCACACACACACTCATATTTATTCTCACGTCTCACTTGGTAATAAAAATATATCTAAGAGTTTTAAAACGATCATTAAGACTGTTCTCAATAGTACTGACGGCCTGAAAGGCAGACACTGAAGGAAGACACTTGGATGATTCCTTGCCAACAATTAAAAGCAGCTCCAGGAGATGGTTGGGTTTTGAAAACCACAGCTCAGCCAGCCAAAGGTACCGCGTGTACAGCTCCTGTACCTAACAACAGTATAAGTAAAAACAACCATGATGAGTGAAATGCTTGGATTCAAAATCATAATCCTAAAAGTAACCAGTAACGGTGCGAGACTTACTTAACACTACTTTTACATCTCTGAAGACAAAAGAAGGAAATTCCCACTGATTTTGTGCTGCCTGTATGGAGTGTACTGTTTAAAATATGAAATGAATCCTGCAGTTTTTGCTTCTGTTCTTTTACAGTGTTGCCAGTATAATGTTGTAATCTGACTTCAACCTATGACTCTATTTGAGAAAGTTTCGGGCCTTGCACAAATTCCAACACCTCATATGCAACAACTGCAATGTTCACATGTAGCCCCAGAGGAAGGGCAACAGTCTAAATCCAAGGTTCCCAGAGCGAGGCCCGTGTGCCAGCTGTGGGCCCACGTTCATGTTTCGCTCCACAGTCATGCACCAGGTGAAAAAAGAACCAAGGGAGCAACTTTTCCTTTCTGACAGTCATTGCGGAATAAATCATTTACAATTACAGGTGAGGTCAAGATGTGTTGGCTGTGTGGCCTCGGTTGGCTTCTTTGATAATCATGACTAAATAAACACAGAAAACTTTCCCTTTTTTCAGACTACATTAGACTTCACTGTGTAAGCATGAGTCAGCCTAACTGTCGTTTCAAAGAGAGATCGTTCTCAGACACTGAAGCTGAAAGAGCTACACATGAAATCTTTAATACATGAATATGTGAGATTACACAACTACTTCTGAACTCTAAATATCCAAATGAACCGAACACATTATTAGAGTTTCATGATGAATTTTAATGCACTCGTAGAACAAAGGGAAATCTTTCATTTGATCTGAGATTTTAAAGACAGCCTGTCCAGCTTACATGTTTGGGCTTTATTGAGACAGGACATGTTTAAACAAAGACCTCTGCAATAGCCTTGAGTCACATGGAGCTCCTGCTCAGCCCGGTGTGAGCGTACAAACAATCACTTTGTCTTTAGTTAAAGGATGAGCTGTGAGCAGGTGTACAGAATCTGCAGCACCAGAGCTTTACAAAGAGGCGTCCAATTCCACCCAGGCCTTGTTGCACTTTAGACAAAGTTCAGGTGTGTGTCTTTGTCCACTCCATAGTTGCCTTTGTGCTCCTCAAACAGATTGCTGAGTTCATCCATGTACAGCTGGTGGAGGGCATCAAGTTCCTCGGCAGTTGGCTTTGCTTTCTTCTCCACTTTGATTGGCCGCCCAACTGCAGAGATGTGACAAAGTGCGTTATGTACTTTGTTTAGTTACAGTATGTTTAAGATGTTTACTGAGCGTGAGGACTGCGTGCCAGCCAGTTACAAAGGACGGTGTGTTTGTTCTCGCAGCGAATCTCACTCTATATCTGATCGCCATTACTCACATGCACCGAAACTGAACTCAGTGATGTCAGTTACTTCTCACAAAGTTGAAAACTTATTGGGAAGTGCAAGGATGCTTTACTATATGTTTTTACCTGAGGGAAGATATCTATTAGGCCTTTAGAGTGTTAATATACACTGCTGCCCAAGTATCCATCCAGCTGCACGTAGTGATGGTGGAGTAAAGTTGCTTACTCACCTACTGTGTTGATAGGTTTTCTGTAGGGCATAAGGCCGAAGGAGTACTGGAAAATGCCTCGTGCATGGAAGAGAGGAAGAGAGACACCCATGATCTTTTGCAGGTTTTCCTGCAACCATCGAAGCCAGGTTCCCCTCGGGTTTTCCACCTGGTCATACACTTCATTCTCGCCAAAAGAGAAGACTGGTACCAGATGAGCTCTGGGAAAAAATGGTTGAGCTCTATTGGTTTCTTATTTCTAACTGATCTCATAGCAGAATATGCGCTTTCCCAGGAAATTCCATGCAAGTCACTTGAATAAGTTTCAGGAGTCAAGCTACAAAAACCCCCTAAAATGAATAGATTGACAATCTTTTTAATAAGCAAAACCATTTCAGAGGCGTAGATGGAGCAGAATTTTCCACATTGCCTCAGGGCTGGCTGATCTTACCCATACTCCATGGCCATTTTGATGAAGCCTTTTTTATGGGCCAAGAGTACATTGAAAGTGCCTGGGTGGGCATCAAGGGCCTCTGGTGCCCCTCCAACGGCTATCACAATAGCATTTCCACCTTTCTTTTTGCAGAGTGGATAAGTGGCACTCTCTTTGTCTGAAGGAATCAGGCCTGCAATGTTGTAACAGAAGGAAAAAATATTTAAAGTGTTCAAATACAATATGTTTATTTTAACATACATAAAAAAGAAGAATGGGAAATATGATTGAAATGTCAATAGCTCAAACCTCCACACATGATGTAGTCTCTGAAGAATGGAGCTCTGAACCAAAGAGGCAACATGAGCAGGTAGCTGGTGATGCCTGGAAACAGCTGTCTGAAGCCTGTCGAGTAGGTGCAGAAGTTGGTAAAGGCTCCTGCCACCAGCACACCATGGGGATGGAAGCCAAGGATGTAGTTATGCCTGGGATCTAAGTCAGCCGTCTTCACCAACTGAAAGGGGAAAGAAGATGATATTTGTAGATGTATACATAGTCAAGAGTGCATGCAGACATACTCGGGATGATAATGGCCACCAGAATCATGGTAAACAGTTTAATCCTCATCAACCTAAGAGCTGTTTTGGACTTTGCGTTGCAGTTGCTTGGCTCTGGCTGCAGTCCAAACATGTGCCTCAATATCTCAGTTTCAACACAATGTCTTTGACCCTCTGAACCTTCCCTCATCTCCCCTGCCTGAGGCTTCAGGACTCGATTGGGTATGACTTTAACAGCCACACTGGCAGGATGAAGTACTGTATGTGAAACCTTTGAAATTGCCCGTATTTCTGCACAAAAAGCATCATGAATATATAAATATTATACAGTATATACTACAAGTAAATGGTATATTGCAAGTGTGGTTTCATAGATCTGGCCATATTTGACATGAATAGCAAGAAGGGGGACCTAAACTGCAAAAACCCCAAAACCCAACAACAGGAAAACGACAAACTTTCACTTAGGTTGAAAGCAAGACACAGGTACAGATAATCCAGACAACGAGGCAGGGCGAAGTAAGACTGAACACACAAAAAAACAGGAAATCAGTCATAGCTAAACTGGGAAATGCAGACACATACATTAACTTAACTTATGGGGTTGACACAAGGAGATATAACAGAAAACACTGAGCGAACACTATGTTTTAAAAAATATTCCAGACCATCCAAATCATTGAATTAAGTTTTCCGATAACTTCCATGGCTACAGGTGTGTAAAATCAATCATCTAGGCATGCAGACTGCTTCTACAAACATTCGTGAAAGAATAGGTCATGTGATGGGGTGGGCCAGGGTCACGCAGTGGTTTCCCCGAGTCAGAACTTTTAACTGGTATCTCCCTCAACTCAGAAAGTCACTGCAGGCTCTACCAGCTCCAGCTTTGTTGCCTCCCAAAGTTAACAATCCAGGATGGCAGCAGTGAGAATAAAAAGTAATAAAATTGTTGTTGTTTTTGTTTGTTTTTTAAATTATTTATTTATGTATTTATCCTTAAGTTCTGTTATTGAAGTTTAAAATGAAATGGCCCACACCATTTTTTCACACGTAGGCTGATGTGATGATCCACATGATCAATAGCAGATCAACGCGCCTCAGGGGACGAGCATCACTCAGGGTTTAATAACTTGGACTCACCACCATTTTTATAACCTAAGAAGCCTCTTGGATGAACCATCAAATCAAATCAAATCAAAATTTATTTATATAGCACATATAACCATGAATATCTTCCTGGAGGCGTCCAGCTGTTTTCTTTTTTCAAGCTATTTTTCATGTTTTGTTATCAGCTGTACCAACGACGCATTTCTTCTCTAAACTTTACATATAGGACATTTCCTTCCTTTACAAAGTGTGCAGGCTAGGCCCAGAAGCCCGTTCAACCAGAGTTCAACCAGAGACTAAAAATGACCAGAGGGTCCACTTGTATAATTCCTCCTCGTTCTGTTGAAGTTTAGCAACTGTTTCACAGCAATTTCATGATGGGTATTGCAAAAGATTTTCTGACTGCGATTGTTTTATTACATGTCTTCACATTCAAGCTTCGAGTAGACATTTTCTGCCCACTATTGCCTCCGTTGTCCAATGCATTGCACAGATTTTATGCAATACAGAGTTCAAGTTTCCACATCACAACTGTGTCTAATGCCAACTGGATCAGGACTGTAAGTGTTCTTGCCACACATCCTGACGGCTGGAGACCCCAGAGATACACACATGTTTTATCATGTTGCACAGGTGTTTTATTATCTATTAATCCTCATTTTTATGCCTTTTTTAGTCTGTTCACATCTACTGATGCTGTTTTGTTTTTAAAAAAATAGTAATGTTTTGGAATGCTAGAGGGCTTATGTAGCTTTGTTAACTCCAGCCAAGAGTCCTAAAGAAAGTAAGTAAAAATACTGAAGGTGTCACTGGACCTACTTTACCTGAGAGCTGAGCTGGGACATGCTCTGGTCATGAAAAGGAGAGCTGATGCTGTTACATGACACTTTTGGCTGGTTGTCTGTTTATTTCAGATATTTTATATTAGGGTTAAAATGACCCTGATTGGTGTCATCATGTAAATAAAACACAAATAGCATAACTGACATTACAAGATGTTTCAAATTCGGCTTGATGCAAGCAAACAACAGTTCCTTATCTTTTAAGTAGGGCCTAAAGTTAAAGCATGAATACATGCACCTCTAATTTCAGCGCAGCACTTGATGAAAGGAATCAGGGGATATCCTGCATGTACCAAATTTCATTACACAAAAATGAAGGAGAAATGGTAAAAACAGTGAAGAACAATTAATCATTCACTTGTCTGAGAGGTTCTGCAATATGCTCATGTGCCAGAAAATAACCAGGACCATTTGAATAAAAAATACTGCACTTGCACTGTTTTTCAGATATTAGGAGCACCTTCCCTTAATTTAGCTTTTAGCATTCTAGGCTCCCAGCACACTGTTAAAAAGGTCAAAATACAGTTGGCACTGCCCACAGCGCTACTCTACTGCCAACCAGGAGGTCAGAGATTCAGGTGTGATGTGTTAATAGTTACATGGAGAAAGTAGCCTCAAACAGAGATAAGGAGCACGTTGCAGAGGTTTGGCAGGTTCAAGTTTTCTAACCCTTCATGCACATAGAAGGTTTTACAGCATGAAAACAAAATATCTTCCTGAAACCTTTTAAACATAAATGTTACCTGTTTTTTCTTTTTAATGCTGGCTAACATAGATGTCTCCCGAACATAAATCCAGAATAAATATGGAAATATTCTGAGTTTCAAAAGTGATTTCAGAAGCGTGCCTAATGATTGCAGTGGATGTCTGCTGAGTCACTGAAAGACTTTTGCAATGCTTCAAATTTCCACTTCACAGCTGTGTTCTGCCAACTGGACCAGGGCTGTCTTCCAAAGTGTTTGTGGCTCACATCTTAAAGTACAGAAGATTTCAGCTGGGTTTTGAGGAGCTGCCCTTTATTCACGTGAAAAAAGCACTTAATAAAATATAATACTAAAAGGTGAGCACAATGGGGGCCCATCGTGTTTCCAAAGGCGATAAGTGTCCAGGGTTGCTCACTTCAAGTTTACATAAAAGTTGAAATGAACATCTTGTACTTCTATATATTTGTCACTTGGCAGGAAGATTAAAGAGATGTGCCAGTGTTTACACATGACAAAGGTCATCTTGCTATTTGCAAGGTAAAAGACTTCTGGTGTCACAGAAATACTGAATATTAGCAATATTTAATAAAAAAAACACTCTCTGATTATCAACAATAAAATCTCGAGGAAGATAAGCAGCTCTGACTCAAACCTTTTTCTTGGGATTCTCCTTTAATGCTGGAGATTTTCTTTTTGTTGGAATCGGTGAATATAGACGGATGCTGAGTCTCTGAATTCATTCCCCAGCTCTTCTCCATTGGTTGGAGCTTCATTGAGCTGCTTATGCAGCTTACTTTGCTCTTGGCAAGTAAATTATGAGCCACTGTGTTTGTGATCAGTCCTCGCAAACTTAGTGATATTTCTCTGTAATGTTTGAAGCGACACAAGTGAAAAGCTCCATGATGTCGCTTGTTTAGTCCGCTAAAAATAAGCACTCCCTTCACTGATCTGTGCGTGAGATTCATACTCAAGACAACACTTTTCTTTTATCAGGCAATCATCTCAGAACCAGTTTCAGTCATTTGATACAGTTTTTCCAGTAATGTTTTCTCTTTATTATTTCTTATTGAATAAGGGTGCATTCACACAGATTTTAAAGCTTTCTCAGATTGTAATAGATCACATGAAGGTTGTGAGTAAAGCTTATATAAGCAAGTCATGTTACTGGACCTTCGTGGAGCTGATTGTTGGTGTCCGTGCTGTGGAGACCTGCTGCAGGTGGCTCCCAAAGTTAAACATTAGCTCCAGTTCCACTGATGAGGCACTAAGTAAGCGAAGTGTCTATCATAGTGTCACCAAGACCTGCTGTCGAGCCTTCATCGTTACGTAATCTGTGTTTCTATCATTCCTGCCAAGATAGTTTTCAAAAGGATAAATATCTACTTTTCCCAAATTCCCAGGTGGACCTAGCTCCACACTGCATCTTCCGCTGCATTAGTGGAAAGGTATTCACAGATGTACCCTGGGGAAGTTTTGTGGGAAGACAATCATGGCAGATAAAGTCTGTGGGCTACACAGGAGTATCACCCCAAATCACTTGTGAGAAAGTGCTTTTCCATAACCACTGACAACAACGATTCCAACTTCAGGACTTGGTAACTTGGTGGTGGCATCAGGATTAAATGTGGTTTATCGTCATAAAAATGCAAAAATATGTTTTGTAGCCTGAAAATGACGCCATGTGTGCTCTGTAATTGCCTTCAGATACATTTGAATTTGCGTCACTATCTCGTCTACATGCATTTTTGTCCTTTTAGAAACCAAGACACTCACATCAGCTGGTGAGCTTTCAGCCTGAGCTGGTGACGGTGTATTAGAAACGGTGGGCAATGACACGCTAATGAAAGGAATTAGGAAACTTTAAATAACACATCTTCTCTCTACCCTCACACGGACTCCTTGTTTCGGGCCCAATGTGGCAGTCAGATGATGCTGGGCAGAATTCAGTTTGAACTAGATGGCACAAAACATTCTTGGTTTTTTTTCTTAGAAAATTTTTTCTTAGAAATTATTTAATATATTAAATTATTTAATATATGAAATTCAAAATATTCACACGAGGCCTCTAATGATATATATATATATATATATATATATATATATATATATATATACACACATATATACATATATATACATATATATATATATATATATATATATATATATATATATATATATATATATATATATATATATATATATAGATATATATGATATGGTTCACATCTACTGGCTGAAGAAGCTGACTGCACTCCACGAGCGTCTGGCAGCACAAATGAACCAGCTGCTAGTTAACGAGAGACACCCGGAATGGCTAACCGAAGGCCGGACAGTCCTGATCCTCAAGGACCCCCAGAAGGGACCGGTCCCCTCCAACTACCGACCAATAACCTGCCTCAGTACCACGTGGAAGCTCCTGTCAGGCATCATAGCGGCTAAGATGAACAGGCACATGGGTCAATACATGAGTGGGGCACAGAAAGGGATGGGCAAGAATACCAGAGGCGCAAAACACCAGCTACTGGTAGACCGAGCAGTCAGCCGAGACTGCAGGACCAGACTGACCAACCTGTGCACTGCCTGGATTGATTACAAGAAGGCCTATGACTCAATGCCCCACAGCTGGATACTGGAATGCCTAGAATTGTACAAGATCAATGGGATCCTAAGAGCCTTCATCAGGAACTCAATGGGGATGTGGTGGACAACACTAGAGGCCAACCTCAAGCCCATAGCACAAGTCACCATCAAGTGCGGGATCTACCAAGGAGATGCTCTGTCCCCACTGCTGTTCTGCATAGGCCTGAACCCCCTCAGTGAGATCATTAACAAGACTGGCTACGGATACCGACTACGGAACGGAGCAGTTGTCAGCCACCTCCTGTACATGGATGACATCAAGCTGTATGCCAAGAGTGAACGAGACATCGATTCACTGATCCACACTACCAGGCTATACAGCAATGACATTGGAATGTCGTTTGGACTGGAGAAGTGTAGTCGGATGGTAACAAAGAGAGGGAAGGTAGTCAGAACTGAGGGGATTGAACTACCAGAAGGCAACATTGCAGACATAGAGGACAGTTACAAGTACCTGGGGATCCTGCAGGCGGATGGGAACCATGAAGAGGCCGCTAGGAAAGCTGCAACCACCAAGTACCTGCAGAGGGTCAGGCAAGTCCTGAGGAGTCAGCTGAACAGTAAGAACAAGATCCGGGCCATCAACACCTACGCCCTGCCTGTGATCAGGTACCCTGCTGGGGTAATAGGCTGGCCAAAGGAGGAGATAGAAGCCACTGACATCAAGACAAGAAAGCTCCTTACCATGCATGGAGGGTTTCACCCCAAGTCCAGCACCCTGAGGCTGTACGCTAAGCGGAAGGAAGGAGGCCGGGGACTGGTGAGTGTCAGCACCACAGTCCAGGATGAGACAACGAACATCCACAAATACATTGGGAAGATGGCCCCAACTGACCGAGTGCTCAGTGAATACCTCAGGCAGCAGAAACCCAAGAAAGAGGAGGAAGACGAGGAACCGTCATGGAAGGACAGGCCCCTGCACGGTATGTACCACCGGCAGATAGAGGAGGTGGCTGATATCCAGAAATCCTACCAGTGGCTGGACAAAGCTGGACTGAAAGACAGCACAGAGGCACTAATCATGGCAGCACAAGAACAAGCTCTGAGCACAAGATCCATAGAGGCTGGGGTCTATCACACCAGGCAAGACCCCAGGTGCAGGCTGTGTAAAGATGCCCCAGAGACAATCCAGCACATAACAGCAGGGTGTAAGATGCTAGCAGGCAAGGCATACATGGAACGCCATAACCAAGTGGCCGGCATAGTGTACAGGAACATCTGTGCCGAGTATAACCTGGAAGTCCCGAGGTCAAAATGGGAGACGCCCCCAAGGGTGGTGGAGAATGACCGAGCTAAGATCCTGTGGGACTTCCAGATACAGACAGACAAAATGGTGGTGGCTAACCAACCGGACATAGTGGTGGAGGACAAACAGAAGAAGACGGCCGTAGTGATCGATGTAGCGGTTCCGAATGACAGCAATATCAGGAAGAAGGAACATGAGAAGCTGGAGAAATACCAAGGGCTCAGAGAAGAGCTCGAGAGGATGTGGAGGGTGAAGGTAATGGTGGTCCCCGTGGTAATCGGAGCACTAGGTGCGGTGACTCCCAAGCTAGGCGAGTGGCTCCAGCAGATCCCGGGAATAACATCGGAGATCTCTGTCCAGAAGAGCGCAGTCCTGGGAACAGCTAAGATACTGCGCAGGACCCTCAAGCTCCCAGGCCTCTGGTAGTGGACCCGAGCTTGAAGGACTGACCGCCCACAGGGGCGAGCTGGGAATTTTATATATACATATATGTGTGTGTGTGTGTGTGTGTGTGTGTGTGTGTGTGTGTGTGTGTGTGTGTGTGTGTGTGTGTGTGTGTGTGTATTACTTGTTATTATTATTATTGATGTGCAGACAAAGTTTTAGTGATTTTGTGTCCGATACTATTTGTTGTATTTATTATCAATATTCATGTCACTGTATTTAAAATTATTTTCAGTATTGTATTTTTTTGTTAAATGTATCACGATCATGTTTCTAATCCAAGGAGCCCCAAGTGTGACATATTTTATGGCCGACTGCACGTTGACATAGCTGACCTATAGATAAAGGACAAGCTTTCATATTGCTCGTCTATTGGACAATAATAGCCAATGACTTGAGCAAATATACTGGTCAGTTTCTATTGTGTTTTCATGCATAGCTTCGAGGGCTTCTTCACGTAAAGACAGATATGACCCACTTACAGCACTACAGATAGTTTCAAAATGAAACATCTACAATCACTTTCTGTTAAGATGTAAAGCTTTCTAGGAGGAAAATAAGTTGATCTTTATGATTATTTTTAGTAATCATAAGTTTTAGATTTCAGTGAAACATTTATTTAAAGTAATTTTAAGGAATCCACCCATAGAATAAAAACCCAAACAAATAAACTTCAGTATAAATGTTTTTTAGCAAGTCTTTATGAACACTTATACAGGGTTTGTGCTAAAACAACAACAGCTTCATTGTTGTTTCACGTTGTCTTATCAGCTCGGTCCAAAGTATCAGTCACATCCAGGGGCAAGAAGTCGATCCATGTAATGAAGCAGATGTTGTTAATAGAGGTTTTGTTCTCTGTGAATTTCAGAGAAAAGGTCTTCTGCCGTTATTTGTCATGGTTAAAAAAGTAAGCCAGGAGTCACTTCATAGTCATGTAGACAAAATACTACTCATCCATGCTGTCACAAGAGGGCGTGATGTAACACAAGAGGGGAGCCTGTAACGCACAATCAGGGCTTGGCAACGCAGCGTTTATTTACAGCAGTTTCACTCATGGATCGTGGGTTTTGGACCCACGTTTCAGTTTCATATTATTTTTTGATTCCTGCGTTTATTGAGTTTTAAGTTCTTTTGCATTTTACATTCTTTCCTAATAGCTCCTGTTTTCTGGTTGGCTTCATTACACTTATATTCTCAGGCCTTCTCACTTTATTTTATTTTTTTTTTACCTTTGACAGTTTAGTTTTTGCTTGTGGTTCATATTTCATTCTTCGAGTTTCACTTCATACTCCTGTGTGCTCCTGTAGTTTGTCACGTCTCCATCTCTGTGTTAACCTTATATCAGATTACATCCTGTTTTATTTTGGTAGTCTTTTGTCCCTCATGTCTTGTATCTGTTTTTTTTTTCCTTTTTCTCCTTATCAAGCAAGTTCCACCGAGTTGTTCTTTAGTCCCCTAATTAGCCCCTTGTGTGTATATAGTCCTGTCTTTATTTTGTTATGTACGACTGTTCCCCCGCTTTGTGCTCTGGTGTTGGTCCCTGGGCTTTTGGTTTTATTTTTATGCTTTCAGTTTGTTTATCTTCTTTCAAAACAAACAAATATTTGAAATATTTTTATTGAGATGTGGATTTTTATTAGACTTTTTAGTATTGAATGAATACACTACCGGTCAAAAGTTTTGGAACACAATTTTTCCAATTTTTGAAATTGAAAGTTGTGCAGTTTAATGTCTCATTTAACTTGAAATGAAAGCCAAGTACAAATAAGCAACTTGAGTTAAAAAAACAGAAATGACTTCTGACTCAAAGTAGCCTCCTTTAGCAGATATAACACCTGAACACACCCGTGACATTCTTTCTACGACAGAAATCAAATATTCTTCAGAAAGTTTTTCCCATATTTGTTGCAGAAGGTCCCATAAATGTGGACCTTGTAGGTTGCTTTGCTTTCACTCTTCTGTCCAGTTCATCCCAAACCAGCTCGATGGGGTTTGAGTCTGGAGACTGCGCTGCTGTTTTCAAGCTCACCATCTTGTTCTTTTTTCCTGAGGTAGTTCTGGCACAGCTTGGACTTGGAACCATCCTTTCATCTACTCGCCTGCAAAGATCCTGCTTGATGAACCAAAGATTTCAAATTTTGATTCATCAGTCCATAATACCTTCCTCCAGTCTTCAGTAGTCCAGTGGCCGTGTTTCATGGCCCAGACAAGCCTCCTTGTCTTATTCTGACGTTTTAGCATTGTTCTGTCGAACCTGCAGCTCAAAGTCTTCTCTTCACAGTTGAAACTGAGACTTGCTTATTACGACTACTGTTGTCCTGTGAGCCCCTTATCACCCAAGCTGTTAACTCAGTCCTCTGATTCAGTTGTGTCTTTGGGTCTGCAGACCTCTACCTGTCAGATTTTGCTCCAGTTTCTTCTGATGTTTAGGGAAACTGTAGTCACCGACACCTTGACTTTCATTGCAGTTTCTCTGTAGGCCAGACCTATTTTTAAGTGTTATAAAGGTCTGTGTCTCTTCCATTGTTAATCACCTTTTTCTCACCATTTTTGTAGCAACACACTACTTTCAGCAGTACAATACTGTTCAACTGATGCTCACGAGGGCCTGGTACCACAGTGTGTTCCAGCACAGCTTTCATGCAGACAGAGGAGGCTGTAAGTAATCCAGAAAAGTTGGAAACCTGTAGGAATTAGTAGCACCAGCTTTCGAGACCTGATCAACCTTCATTGCTGCAGAACAGCTTTAAATTATTAACACATGTTGTCCCTGAAAAAGGTATTTTTGTAGAATTCTGAAATGGACATGATTGTTCAGTTTTGGGTAACCTTACCTTTTTTATTTATTTCTGGCTGTTCACCTCTTACCTTTTCATTGGACTTGAACGACTGGAATTGCAAAAAGGTTGAGGTGTTCTAAAACTTTTGACCAGTAGTGTATGCACATTTTTTAACTCATATATTTAGCTATGAGTGTCACTTATCACTGTATAACACTGTCACAGTACCTAATTACAACAGGAAACAGAGGAGTGTCCTCCATCTGTGGATCATTTGTTGCCAAGGACATAGATAAGAAGCATTCCTCATTGCAGGCTGGAGATTAGATCAGATGACCTGGCAGATGTTCTGATGTCCTACTCTCTTGCACAAGCGAATCCCTTGCACAAGCGAATCCTCCACATATTGATTTTCTGTCTCCTTATGGAAGCAATGTGCATGCACAAAAAATAGATGACACAAAAACAAGAAGTCTAAAGCTTTCTCTTACCTTGATGGGAAAGTAATCACGCATGTATTCCCAAACTTTGAGGCTGCACAGGAAGGGCGACCTGTTGCCTCCATGTGCAGGAGTGTCATAATCAAAGTACCACCAGACAGCATACAGCACGCTGATCAGCCAGTAGCGAGTGAACATCAGGTAAAAGAACAGGAAGATGCAGGTGGGTGCTGAGACGAGAAGGACATTCACTAACACAACAGACACTAAATGATTGGTAATTATATCAGAGTTAGCCATGATAGCGTATGCATAAATTGGACTCTGTTCAGGGGGGAGACCATCTCAGAGTCTTGAAGTCCTTTACAGATTTACAGATATGTATTAGAAGTGCCAATCTTGGTTTTATAACTGTATATTTGCTATCACTCTCATTTTTATTGCTTTCAGGACGCTTCGAATCAATATTTTTAATCTCTCTTGGCGAAAAAAGACAAATAGCATGAAGGCAAATAATCAAAGCTCGTGTTTAGCATGGACACTGAAATACTAGTTATCACAAAACTAGCTATGAACGACTTGTATCACCTGCTGCACCAGGGAGCTCATAAACTAGTTACAGAGATGGTGAAGTGGCTAAGAATACAAATGTAAACTTGAACAGAGCCAGTGGGATAAAGTGTGGCAGCAAATATTAACAGGATTCTGTGGCTGTGTCAAAAAATAAAAAAGCTTGGAAACCTGAATTAAGGAGCTCTGTTCTCCAGAACTACAAAAACAACAGGCGGATGAAATGACTTGGATGGATGCTCTTCTGTCTGGCTCCCTCTTCTGGCCATGCAGAACTACAGCTCACGTAAAACAAAGGTTCTCTCTGTTTTGCACTAATTGTGACTTTATCAAAAGCAGCTAAACAAGCATGTTTATGTTTCACAACAATAATATTAATGTGAAAATCTTCATTTATCCTTTTACTTCTTTAGCAGAGTCATTCTTGCATCCTTCCATCATTTACAGGTTTCCCAATTTAACTCACACAGAAAAGTCAACACTCACCCAGACCAAGGAAGGTGAAGACCCACTGCAGCACCATGGCAGTCTGCAGTCTCCTGTGGAGGGGTATAGCCATGGGGGCAAAATTAATTTTCATGATTTCCACAAGAGAAGAAATCCAAACCACGGCGCTGCAGTGGAGGCAAAGAGGAAGAGCGAGAGAAGGAGGTCCAAAGTCTGCTCTTGTCACCTCTCCACCAGCATTTCCTATTGACCGGCTTATCTCAAAAGCTTAGCAAAGACTTTGCTTTGCCAGTCCATATCTATGCAATCTGACTTTTGAACAAGCAAGTAATGCACTACACAGAGATCCCCAGCAAAGAACAACAAGCCACAAAGCTGTGGACTTCCTGCAGAGCATTGAAGGCAATCACTGGCTAGAATGGCCATGCTGTATGCAATATAAGTGTTTATATTTGTAAAGGCTCCATCTTTTTGTTAGAAAAAATTATACATTTCTTGTCACATGGGGTCTATGTCAGCGCTGCATAAAAGCTTAAAAACTATTTCCAAAAGGTAAGGTAAATAGACACCTAGTCTGGACAACAGTAGCTAAGCTAAGTGAGCTAAACACACACCGAAATTAACAAAGGGATCATCAAAGGTGTGGATGGAGCATATAGATGATTCAGATTATGCATTGTGTCACAAAGCAACGCACTGATAGGACTGTAATCTATGCACATTATCTTTTTTCTAATGAGTTAGGCTGACATTTGCTGGATCAGTGGGTTTTATTGGCTTTCTTCTTTCTTCTACCCTTTGATTACATCTTCATAAATTATTTATTATCTACCTTAATTACCTCATTAACACTTTGATTGCTCTTACTCAATCAGTTTTCACTTGCACCCACTAACAAACAATAATAGCAAATACAATAGGAATTAAAAATCAATAGTCATGTCTGTAAAGCTTAACAGCTGAACTGTATAAGGCTTCCGTTCAAACAATGTGTGTTTTTCTGATGTCTTAAACTAAAGTCCGGTTTGAGACAGGCCCTCGGGGCATGTAAGGAGTCGGCATTATTCATGTATTCTGCTGTTGTTGGCACAATCTGCAAATGACGATATGCTCTGTCACAGAGGAGACTTTGCATGAATCACTGGCCTATTTAATGAGTGCTGTGATGGCTTTATTTTAAAGAATATGAGAAAGAATCAATAAAAACCTTCCTTTATTTAAAATTCCCTTCAATACTGTCTGTTTTTTTTTTATACTTTTATAATCATGCATAGAACTGCAGCATTACCTGACTTAATATTTACTGACATTCATGTAAATAATATTGAAAATATGCAATGAACCAAAGCATTTATTTGAAAATGAAATGATATCTAAAATAATAAAAATAAAAAGATGGATGACCCTCCTGTAGGTCAGGTGCGTAAAAACAAACCGTTCGTCAAGCTCAGCATGTTTATCAGCCCGGCACTAACAGGAAACTCACAATAGTCTCAATGGGAGCCGGTGTTTCAGTGTTTGTAGCTCCCGTCAGACATTGTTTATTAATAGGAGCCTGTCGACACACAAGGTAAATCCCTTTAATATGTTTATTTTTCTTTGAGGTGTATTTCAATTTGCGCTGCTTCGAAACGGTGGAAGAGCTTTTACAATGCAGGTTACACCGGAAGTCCTCTTTAGATTGTCTCTAACGTGACGTCTAAGTGCATCCTCGGCTAGTGTCTCTGGGATGCTGAGCGGGCAGGCGGGGCCGTGTTTGCTTGCAGAGCCCTGCCGTGGAGTGATGTAGCAGGACGCACGGACACAGAGGACACAGAGACGCGGAGAGGACGTCTGTTAGAAAAAGAAAAACCTCAAAACAAAGTCGTTCAGTTCTGCAGCTGTGTTCCCTGAAAGCGCGATGGGTTTCCACACGGAGCAAATTTAACGCCAAAGACAGCATCGCATCCCTCCGTGAAGCTCGGACATCTTGGTTCACTGACAGCACAGAGTGGACTAACGTCTCCCCCCTGTCCGAGCCGCGGGACACCGTGCTGTAGCGGAGCTGTGAGCTCGGCTCACCATGGCGTGGCCCTGCATCAGCAGGGCGTGCTGCATGGCCCGCTTCTGGAACCAGCTGGACAAGGCTGACATTGCGGTGCCTTTGGTCTTCTCCAAATACACGGACGTCTCCGAGATGCAGCACATCCAGCTGCAGCCGCAGCTACATCCTCCCCAGGCCCGAGTTGCTATAGAAACGCAGCCGTCTCGCGCAGAAAGCCGCGCCGTTCCGACTGCACGCGCGCCGCGAAGGTGCGTCTCCGAGGAGCGCGTGTGCAGCTCTGTGATGCGCGAGGACTTTAAGCACTGGAAAGTGCGTCCCGAACCGAGCTGTAAGCCCAAGAACCAGTACCACGAACCGGAAACACCGTTCAACAGTGAGACCCAGTACCAGAAGGACTTCAAGCCCTGGCCCATCCCGAAGAGGTACGATCACCCCTGGATACCCAAACCGCCTCCGAGCGCCTCCGCGGGAGAAGATCGCACACCGGCTAGGTCCAAGTACCCAAAAAAGCACGTGGTGGTGGCGGAGGCGGACAGCGGCGTTGAAAAAAGCGCTATAGCCGACAAGGTCCAGGAGAAGGACCTGCTCCAGGGCCAGGAGAGGAAAAAGCGCGTCAGCAAGAAGGAGGGGGAGAAGAAAGTGGTCCTGAAGGGGGATGGAGAGGGCAGAGGGAGGGCGGCGGACGCCGTGAACAGACAGATCAAAGAGGAGATTTCAGGCGGCAGCTCCTACAAGTAAGTTAATACAGTGCCTGTCACTGTGTGTGTGTGTGTGTGTGTGAGAGAGAGAGAGAGAGAGAGAGTGCTGAAGGCCTCAGAGACCTGTGAAGGGTCAAAGGGGTCAAAGCTGACATTAAAGAAATATCATTGTCATAAAGTCAGTTCAGAAAGACAGTTGTGATCACACTGCTAACTGCAAGAATATCTGTTAAGGAAGGGGTTCAGATGTTGTTATGGGTATAATAATGTTCACAAAGTGAAATTAGTTACAATTTAAAAGCTGATCTAATTGTGCATCCTTACTAATCATTATTTTTTAGCCAAGAGTTGTCCCATTTTCTTCAAGCTTTCATATTTTTGTCTTTTAAAATGCAGACTTGCAAAAAATTTTTTAACTGAGCCTCAATATTTACCCAGTTCTGGGTCAAAGGTGAGGGAACCTTTCCATCCTTTACACCACCACAAACAAAACAAACAAAGAGAATAAAGAATCTAATGTATCATTTTTATATAGTCCATTATTAGCTGCACAGCTGGATACAAACCTGAAATCAAAGGGAAATGAGCAGGAGGCCTTTCCACAGAGGAAACCCTCCTGAATGGGTCTCTATGAGAAGCTTTGTTGAGGTTGCATTGCAGGTGTGATAATCATCAGAACACAGAGCTTAATTGGGGGTGACTAACAGAGAAGTTGTTTCACAGTGTAATTCAGTCAAAGCATGCAAATGCATTACACAGCGGTCAACTTGTATTTTCTCCACTGAAGGTAATTAAGCTGAGTGGAAAGGTCAAGGTGGAATTGTTGTCGAGCGCTGTTGTGTTTAGGTCTATGAGTCTAATCTCTGTACTGCTATGCAATGTTCCTGAGGGATGGTGATGATGGCGACTGGTGGATAGATGAACATCAAGTCATGCACGTCTAAGCCACTGTACACATGCCTCAGCTGATACTCTATATATGTTATACTCAAGTCCTATGGAGGATACTGCTGTGCTATACACCGATTTTGTAGAATATTCAACATTCTGTTCTTCGTGTTATCTTACACACCTCTCACAGTATACTCCTAAATCGGGAGTCTTGGCTCAGAGCTGTCACGGGATGCAGGTTTGGGCTTTTAGAGGGAGCCTGGCTGAAGTGTGACTCTGCTGGCAGAAGTGAGTGGTGCTGTGTGTGATCACTGAGGGAGCCTTACAGCTGTTTGGTGCCTTGCTGGCGTGCCTGTGTTGTTGAGCATCAGCAGGGTACAGACCAGGGCTTTTCCCCCGCACGGCATGAAATGGCTGCACTGTGACAAGCAGAAGCCCAGTCGGCTCGCTGTCTTCCTCTGCCAGTAGAGACTCAAAGCAGGTCAGCTGTGGGTTAATGCCACAGATTGTATGCACACACACACACACACACACACACACACACACACACACACACACACACACACACACACACACACAGTGTTTGCACAAAAACACTGAAAGAAATTTGCTTCAAATTATGTTTTCAAGTTCTTGATATGTTTTTAAGCAGGCCTTTAACACATGGCAATGTGGCTGAACAAATACGATCCAATAAATGTTTTTTGCTTTATAACTACAGTTTTCATGAATGTAAAACTGAATTTTAACCTTCAAAATTCACTATGGACATCTCTGTTCTTATATGATGTCAGACAGATATGTAGCTACACTTGGAATTGTCCTTTGCATTTACTTGACAGAGTAACAGACTGTTTAACTTTCAAAATTTAATGCCATGGTGGGTATCCAGTTCATAAAAACTCCTAAAATGCATAGTGAAGAGCTCCATCTTCTTTTCTGTTATTTAAAAAAAATTGCTTGGCTGAATACATCACAAAGCTGTTTCCTGTCTCTTGCAAAAATACTTCCTCCAGAGTTAAATATGTGACTTTAAATCAAGAACTGAATTACTGAGTTGTGCTCGTATTACATGTGTGAGAACAACATGGTATCCATTACATCTTTCAAGCTTTCCCAAATGATTTTGTTAACTTGCTGATATCCCAGAGGATGAATCCTCAGGCTTCTTCCTCCTCTCACCCCTGACCACTTGAGCCTCGTTCTTCTGTTAAGTCTTCCTGTCATTATTATGGAAATTTTTTATTTTTTTTTACAGTGGGTCCAAAACAAAGGACGTTTTCTGTGAATTAGCAAAAACTTCCTGTTTTATAATGACTTGTCAGAACTTCTCCTGTAATTTTACATATTTATTCATTTTCACAGTTTAAGCCCAGGGAGTCGTAGTAACAGATTTCTTTCATTTACTAGAATAGCATTTCTGTGTTGTGCAGAAAAACTGAGACATACTGTTGGAATTGTACTTCGTTTTCTAATGCTAAGATATCTCAGGGAAAACATGTGTACTGTATTTTTCGGACCATAAGGCGCACCAGATTATAAGCATTAGCGTTCATCCTCCAGCTTCACTGTGTTTATGCTATGCTAACATAGCTGTGTAGCTAGCGATCATGTTGCACATCATTATATACCAGCTAGCCCAACTTCAGTAACCCTACAAAAGTCACTGCTGTTTAGTTTTCTGTCTTCATTTATGTTGGAAGTGATAGCAGAGCTGTGAGATTTTATTTTTTCAGAAATCTCTCAGTCAGAACATGCTATATCATGTTTAGGTGGAAGCTAGCGAGCTAACTTCCTGCTAACTTCTAACTCTGTTAAATGTAATAAATTTTGTTTTCATGGATGCCTGGATGTTAAACTTAATTGTTACACCTGCTAAAGCAGCAACGCTGATCATTTTATTAAAGATGAAAGAATTTAGACAGTTTTTAACTCTCACTGATGCCGCAGTGTTCGTTTCACTTTGGGACCTGAAACAGACGGAGTTTAGGACCCAGATTCCTCCGAGAGGCTCCTGACTACAGCAGCCGTAATGCTCCAACAATCCATCAAGTGGGGCGGCTTCCTAGCTTACCAAAGTCGGAATAAAACATTTTTGACAGATTTTTGAGCGCCGTGTAGCACATAAAATCGGTTCGAGGTCAGTAAACACAACCAGAATTCATACATAAGGCGCACTGATGATTTTTGAGAAAATTAAAGGATTTTAAGTGCGCCTTATAGTGCAGAAAATACGGTAGTTAAACTTCTTTACACTAATAGAAAAGGAGTTTCACACAAAGCAGACGGTATGTGGCTCATAAGGTTAAAGGAGTTTGACATCCCGCTTATAGTTGTCATGGTGATGTTGTACTCACCATCCCAATCAGACCCTGGTGGACAGATATGAAAGGTAAAATCAAGCACTAATACCTGAATTATGTTTCTGTGGTGACTCCATGTGGAGTCTTCATTGCAGCCTACACAAGTGGCTGATGTCAGCATTTATAACTGTGCTGGTTGTGTTGACGGCAACTTGTTCACGTTACATTTATGGGGAGGTGCATGTCAGATTACAGCGTAGGGTTTCAGAAGGATTTGGAGTTACGCGTACCTACAGCATGGATTTAACACAGAAGTATAAATCCACTGTAATGCTGGATCTGCGTTAGTGTTTATTTCAATCAGCTGACTTCATCGCTAATGTCACCTTACACTCTTCATTTCAGTAGTAGAAATTCAGAGAAGTGAGCCTTAGCAAAAAACAGCATCAGTAGGATGAAATGTTTTAGCTGCTTTCCATAATTATTTGCTCTCAAGTCTGACCAAACAGACAATTAAGCCATCAAAACATGCTGGTGTTGTTTTGTACTAAACCTCAATTGGACAAGTCAATACAACAGAGTTAGAGAATATAAAGTTAGCACGAGCCTTAGATACAGGATAAGCAATACAAAGAATCATCTGTTACTCTTCTTGTTTTATTAGAAGACACTAACATCAGTTAACATCTGCAATCATCACTTTGGCTAATCATGTGTAAAGTCAGCCCTCCCTATCACTGCGGGCCAGTGAAACACGAAGCCCTCAGCTCTTTTCTGATGAGGGTACTTGCCATTTCTTTGAACCTTTATTTTTACCAGACAGCGTGCCGAACACAAAGACGCTCTTTCTGCAGTGCACCTGGGAAAATGCTCAAGGCTTCTGCAGTTCTTTTCATTGGAAACAGTTTTTCCTTTTCTTGCCCCGACTTGGTGCAGCATTTTCAACCAAAGCCCATCCCACCGTCATTTCAACGCCAACTCGTCGCATTATGTGTAAAATGCCATTTTATGCATGAAAATAAGTCACGAGTTTCAGGCAGTGGCTGCTGTCAGACTCTTTGTTATTGTGTGGTTAGTGTTTGCAAAAACTGTAAAAGACAAAGCCTGCTCTTCATGCTGACAGCGTTGTTTGTTGCATTGTGCGACTGTGTCGACTAACAAAAGACATCCAAAGAGCAGATCAGGCAGAGCTGTCGAGAAGATGAACGCCGATGCGGTTTCATCGCTGAGAGTGAGGCAGGTAGAGCAGGTTCATCGAGTTCAGAAAAGATGAGAAGACGACTGAGGAAGTACATTTTTAATTTGAATTTAGGGCCACGTTACTGTCATTCAACACATTTCTTAACGCAGTGCCCTTCTTTTGCATGTCCTCTCTCCTGTTTCTCACCTGGGCAAATAAAAACCTTGTTTTCTAAGACAGTAATGTTCAGACTTAAAGACAGTTTATCTCTCATGTCACGTCCACAGAACAACCAAAATGCAACTGATTTTCTTCTGAACTGCTGCATTCTTTAGCGGTGACAGATTTCCAAGTATTGTTGCCCAAATGTAATCCTAAACTGTCAGTTCAGAGTGCCCACTAAAGCTGGGTGTCTTATATAACCACTCTAATCTGCTTTTTTCATATCTGATTACAGCAAATGTACAAGGAAATATCCCCAGATTTGATTCTGAGTATGAATGAATTATGTAAGTTAGCATTGCAGTTAGCCCTAACCCTGAACCAAACACTGATTACATTAAAAACTGAAACCAGCCTTTAGCCAAAAACTTGCAACATTAGTTTTTAGTGCATCACTTTGTGAAGATTTAAAACTGCGCCTGTGTGATTGATGATTGCGATGTACAGTTTCAACTGGACCCCTGAGAAGCTACGGCTGTAAGATTGAGAGGGATCCAACTGGTCCCAGAGGACGTAGGATGCGTTAACTTACAGCCGCCGTTGCACTCACTGACACGCCAAGAAACACGGTGAGGAAGTGGAGCTGTGGTGCGTGGGAAGGTCAATTTCCCTGGATTACTCTGGCAGAAAGCAGCCAGGTCTTGATGTATGGCCAGTGCTGCTGTAAAATCAGGAGTCAGGATGTCCATCAGTGACAACTGCACATAAATTAGGCTTAGCAGTCTCAGTGGGCAAATGTACTTACAGCTTACAGAACAAGGTGGAGCAAAGGTCCACGACATGCTGCATCAATACAGGGAAGTTAAAGGTTAACACATCAAAATTGGGTTGCTGGAGATTTATTTTCTACTCATTTAGTAATTAATTACTCAACTGTAATAACCTCTGGGCATGTTAGGATTCATTGTGATTTGAGTGGACAGATGCATAGAGCAGTTCTTCTCCCATTTTCAGAGGAAGCAGTGAAACAGCATCCTCAGGATTTCAGATTTCAATAGAAGATCCAAACCCTCATCTTCCCCCTGCTCACCTCATTCTACTCCTCCATCCAAACCTTCAGTCTTTGTACATATAAACCATTATTCTTGGCCTTGGCCTGTGTCCTGTTCTCTCTGGCCTGCCAGTAACACCTCATCATGCTTTTTTAATATAGCTGAGCACTGTTTGATTCCAAGGTGCAGAAATTTGCAGCCATTTGTTTGAAAGCATTTTCTGATGACTCTCCTGCTGGGAGAGGTCGGAATTGTGCTCTCCACATACGGGCAGAGTTGCATGAAGCTCAGCAGTACTGTACCCTGGCGCGGTTCCACCACGGTCGGTGCCAGCGCTTGGCCGTTGTGACGAGGGCTTTCTCCGCACATCCTCTCAGTCACGGCGGGTCAGCAGAGTGAGCCCCCCAGAGCAGCTTTACTTCTGTTGTCTCTGTATGCTTGGATATTTGTCTACAGAGAGGCAACCTGTGCATGCATGCTTCCATGCATTCCTCCAACACCCTCACAGCGTGTAGCTTGGCTGTGTGCACTTGAAAAGCTGATTGCTTGACAAGTTGGCCATAACAAGTAGGGGAGTGACCCTTCTTCCGTTCTGGAGTTCACCAGGAACAGAAAAAGCTTGAAGAAACATCGTGAATCAGAAATACAGCATGAAAAGCACAGACAGTGACTGTGGTGGACACTTGTTGTTGTTTTTAACTCTCCGTTTCACTTCAGCTCTTCTCCAGGGCTGCTGACGCACCAACAACAGCACAAGCAACAGTAACCACAGACGTACCACAAACTTGCCTCCACCAGGATACAGGAACTCTCTGTAGGTGCATGGGCCGTCTGCAGTCGGTGTGGTAATGAACTACCAACCAAGAGCTGTGTTCAGCCACAAAGAACCACAAAAAGCCCTGGATATCAAAAAACCACTTGAAGGCATCATGTCGGCCTTGCAGGAGTTTCCTCACCACGTTTCCCCTTCTTCTCACAGGAGTCTCGCCATGAACATCACAAAATAAATGCACAGCTCTTCTTTTCTTCGTGTACTTGTGATTCTAGGCGGTCCAGCCTACGTACAGCAGTGCACAACCTTTAGTCACCAATAACTGAATTCACTTTCATCAGAAGGGGGTGTTTAAATTTGGATCTTTTATCGTCAGGTGCAGACTAGCTTTGACGTTAGTTAATAAAATCACAATTTCTATGAGATACGAGTTGACTTTTTAATCCACTGATGTCTGAAGATGAGAATCGAGTGGCTACATTTTTTTTCCTCACGATTTCACCTGTAAATTTAAGTTATCTGTTGGAGTAAGGGGTTAATGCTAAAAACTATTTTGCAAAGATTATTTTATTACAGTCACATGAATGCCCTAATGGCTTTTTTTAAATAGAAAAAACAAGCGTAACATGTTGACGATGTGTCACCTAACGTAAAATATTACACCTCGGGAGTGTTGGTATTATTGTAGGGTCTACCTCAGCGGTCTCCAACCTTTTTTGCGCCACGGACCGGTTTATGCCCGACAATATTTTCATGGACCGGCCTTTAAGGTGTCGCGGATAAATACAACAAAATAAAACTAGTACCGGTACCGAAAAAAAGAAGATTTATTCATAACACACGTGAAAAGACCCAGGAAAACCGAGTTAACGATCAAACCGATAACAAAATAACGCTGAAAACCGATAAAAACCCTGAAAACCAGACATTTCACACTTGAGCCTCAACTCTCGCGGCCCGGTACCAAACGACTCACGGACCGGTACCGGTCCGAGGCCCGGGGGTTGGGGACCACTGGTCTACCTTACAATATAAAGCGCCTTGAGGCGACTGTTGTTGTGATTTGGTGCTATATAAATAAAATTGAACTGAATCTGCTGAGTCGCCCTCACTTAGATCCATTCAGTAAAGCTCACATAGAGCATTGTATATAAGCTGCTTTAGCCTCGCCACAAGTGCTGCACACCTGCTTCACCTCAACTTCCCCCTGATTTAATCAGAGTCATATTTACTGTCATTAACACCTGCTCTGTACATAGATATGCTCTCCACTATTAAATGGTTTATATGAGGGGTGCTAAAACAGAGCCATTCTGCCATATACCAGGTATTGTTGCTCAGTAAAATGCAGACCAATAACTATGTCCAGAGGCGCTGTTTTTTGTAAAAATATTTTTGTTTTGGTTTGTTTATAAATACAGAGTTTAGCTTCATGATATGACAGGAAAGTGTTTTGAACATTGTCTGTTTTTTTGTACCAAGTACACATCGACCTTGGAGACACAGGCTTTATTGTTACCCAGTCATATGTTGACTAGTAGCAGCGATGCTACAGTGCAGGCCGGTGTTTCACACTGTGAACCCTGTCTGCACTCACAATCTGTCTCTTTCTCCATCTTTCTGTCACATACGCGCACGGCCTGTGAGGTCATGCGGGTGCTTTATATCCTTGGCCTTGGACATTGTTGTATAACCTGTCTTTGCATCGTGGCTCCTTGGGCCCCGTCGAGCACTGAGTGGACGTTGGTGGTTATGTAATGGCTCCGTGTGTGGCTTCCACCTCCTCTCTGCACCATGTGAAGAAAGGATATTTGTATTCAGCAGCCATGTCACTGTCACCAGCCTTTGTACAGTATAGCTTACTTTTCATATTTCACAGTGTGACATTTCACTTTGGTTTTGTTTAATAGACTACATGTTAGTGTCTGACAGCTAGTTTAAGCTTAGATTAACAGGAGATTATGATAAACTCATGGAGAAGAGAAGTTGAAAATTAGTTTTAATTAAAAATATGTTAAATAATTTGTAGACTGTCACTTGTCTTTAATGATATTCTGCCAAGTGTCACAGTGTAACGGGACAGTTTTACAGTGTTTAACAGAAACATTGTTTCTGTCTGGAGTATAATTTATTTATCTGTGAAACTAATTTGCAGGTGATGTTTCTTATTTGTGCTTTAAGTAATTTTGTTTGTGACATGGAGGACGTGCCGGGAGCTCGGTCTGGGACCCAGCACGTTCATTTGGTTTTTGATCTCTTTTGTTGCATTTTGAAGATGGTGTTAAGTTCTCGGCTCATTATTTAGTTGCCTCAAGTTTAATCTAGTTATGTTTCACTTACGTCTCATGTGTTTCTTGTCTGTGATTTCAGGTTGTGAAGTTCATGTTGTCATGTCTGTGTCTCTTTATGTTTCCTGTTTTACTTTGAAGGTCCGTGTCTCATGTCAGTGTTTCTAGTTTTTCTTCCCTTGTCTCGTCCTGCCTAATTACTCCCAGCTGTGCTCTCCTTCTGTGTCTCATTCCCCTCGTTATCCCTCAGTGTATTTAAGCCCTGTGTTTCTCTTTTCCAGTGTTGTGGTCTCCCTCATACCTGTCTGTGTGGGTGGCCTCTCTAGTTTATGTTTGTGGCCGCAAGTTTAGTTAAGTTCTCCTAGTGTCCAGCAATAAAGCTGCTGTTTTGAGTTTAAGTTTTACCTCTGCTTTTGGGTCCTTTCCTTCCTGCCTGCACACAGACCATGACAGGACGACTAATGATGGTTTCATTTTGCTGCTCTAAAGACAAGAGCTTTGTAATTAGTAGGGGTGCAACGATACACAAAATTCACGGTTCGGTTCGGTTCGATACTTTGGTGTCACGGTTCGATATTTTTTCGATACAAAAAAAAATGTTCATGCCTTTTTAATTTGTCATTTATTAAAATTATAAATATATATTTTAACTCAAAAGTACAGTTTTTAAATTTAATGTTGCTGAAACAAAAGTAATTAAAAAAATATATATATATCTCAGGGCTCTCAAAATTTCGAAATTCCTGGTAGCCCTTCGGGCAGGGACTCTTCAGTTTTTGGTAGCCCAAAATAAATGTAAGTAGCCCGAATAAAAAAGAGAGCAATTTTTTGATTGATGTTTTGTTTCCTGTTTTGTTTCCTTTACAATATTATACATTAAAGTATAATATTGTAAAGGAAACAAAACATTAATCAAAAAAATTGTTGAAACACAAATTACAACATTGTATAAAAATTACAATCATCAACTCAAATACTTGGTTCTAATTGAACAGAAACTTCTATGAACTTGTAAGAACTGTGTAGAACATGAATCAGTCTGTGTCAGATCCTGAATTTGAAATTTCCGCTGAAGTCACGGGTAAGAGACAAGTGGAACCAAGATCGAGGCCATTTGCTTTTTGAAGTTTGCTAAATTTTGCCAGTGGTAGTTCACTCTTTGCAACATAGTACGCTGTTCTAAACAGATTTTTCAGGTTTATTTTTAGTATGTTATTTGCAATTGGTGTTTGTTCTGGGAAAGATATTGCAGACTGAGCAATAATGCATTTCTTGCATTTCTCATGGGTTCTAATGGGGGCCTTTCTTAAAATGACTGGTCCCAGTAACAAAGGCGCTTGTCGACTCAGAAATCGAGAGAAAACCAACAACACAGCCGGCAGAACATTATGTTATTTACACGGGTACACATAAGTGGTCCGCATGTGCGCATTCGCTGTCAAAATAAAAGACGCGCACAGATAAGAAGTTGCAACGCGCGTTTGCGTCCATATAAAAAGCACTGTTTTTGTCCGCTAGAGTGGGATTTTCACGGCACATTCCGCACCACATCTCTGTGCGTTCATCATTTGTTTGAAGCCAGCTCACCTCCTGCAACCACTTTTCCGAGAATACGCGCTTCTTTTGTGGTTCGGACTCCTTCTGACATTTGTTTGGAGGTAGAGGAACATCACAGTAATTGCTTAAAGGAGCTTCTTCGACATCTTTAAGAGTTTTAAACAAATGTCTGTCCTCCTCCAGAAAATCTTATGTATGCAAACACGCGTTGCAACTTCATATCTTGTGCGCGTTTTTTTTTTTTGTTTGTTTTTTTGACAGCGAATGCGCACCTGCGGACCACTTATGTGCAGCCCCGGTTATACAGCTCGTCATATTGCAGCCACAGAAATTCTTTTGTCCATGAAACCATAAAGCTGCACTTTCTTTTTGCCTTATAGTCTGATTTGTCATAACTTTTCCGTTTTGTGGTAAGCTTTTCTTTGGCTGTCACTTCTTCACCCTGACCTGTCTTATTTGGCTCAGCAGAACTAAAATATATATCCTGCTGCTTTTACACACACACACATAACGGTCAGCGATTCTCTGCGCGATCAACCTCTCATATGTTTAAGCTTGCTGCCGGAGATTTCACTTGTCATGTTTGCATAGTAAGCTAACGATTGATAAGACGATGTCAGAGGAATTGGTGCGCAAATTATCATCACTCACCAATCAGTGCTGTCGCTCTCTAGCGATTTTGCAAGCCCTGTATCTGATTGAGGAATCACTCATCTTTGGAAAAGAGAGTTTATTACAGAGAAATGGCTCTTTCCAAAATAAAAGCTATACTATACGCTTCTTCTGGGCTATATTCTCAGCAGCATATTGTAGCGGGTCAGGGCTGTTCGGGGTTCTGTTTGTACAGTTCTGTTTTGTTTATGTTGCCATAGTGACGGGTGACGCCCTCTCGCTGCGACGGTGTGTCCTTCCAGGGTCAGAGGGCGCCTTGTGTGTTGTTGTTGTTGTTGCTGTGCGGTTGCCGCGCTGAGCAGTTAGCTAGCGGCAGTGTTCTTCTGCAGATGTCAATAAACGGCTGTGCTCCCTGGCTAGCTCACGGGAAGCAAGACCAAACGACACCTCCGTCTCCTCGTTGTCTGAGCTCGCCACATTGGTGTCAGAAGTGGGATGATGGTGGCACCCCATGTTCTGACCCGAGTGACTTTTCCCCCGCCGGTCGTGACCGGCCGGTGCGCCAAAAGAAGGCACCTGGACATTTGCAAAGTGAAAGCAAAAAACAAGCGCAAATTCAAACGCGATTTCAATATGTCACATATTGACAGTGGCTCACCGATGCCAATGACATAATTACCCAGCTACATTTCCGAAAGAATGCAAAAGCATTGACATATATTTTTCCTTCCTACAATAGCCCGATGGGCAGGGCAGAGATAGATCTTGGTAGTACGACTGGACTGGAAAAATCGCTAGCCCCGGGACGTCGGGCTAGCGATTTTGCAAGCCCTGTGTTACAGGCATGGCCCTTTAAGGATGAAGCCTGATGGGAAATGTATTCGGGATGTGTGTAGCGGGACTGCCTGGTGTGTGTGTGAAGAGAGAGAGCGGAGAAGGGGAAAAAGTAACGGTTAGCTACAGAAGAGACGAAAAGAAAATAAATAAAAGGAATATAATAACTCCCTCGACAGCCAGAGTTGTGTCGGCGATGCTCGCTGTGAGTAAACTGTTTCAGCCCACTGTACGCGGTGTCCGTGCCTTAGAGAAGACATAAAGTTCGGTGAAGCAGTTTCCTACGCCTCCTTCGATCTTTTTGCTAGCGGAGTTGACCTGTATAGTAAGCTGTTGCCGGCTACGAGTCAGTTACAGAACCTTCAAGTAACTGCCAGAGGTTTCCTTACTACGGTTCGGGGCCGCGGATGTGGCGCGGTAACACCTGTATCTGATTGAGGAATCACTCATCTTTGGAAAAGAGAGTTTATTACAGAGAAATGGCTCTTTCCAAAATAAAAGCTATACTATACGCTTCTTCTGGGCTATATTCTCAGCAGCATATTGTAGCGGGTCAGGGCTGTTCGGGTTTCTGTTTGTACAGTTATGTTTTGTTTATGTTGCCATAGTGACGGGTGACGCCTTCTCGCTGAGACGGTGTGTCCTTCCGGGGTCAGAGGGCGCTGTGTGTTTTTGTTGTTGTTGTTGTCGTTGCGCGCGGAGCAGTTAGCTAGCGGCTGTTCTTCTGCATGTCATAAACGGCGTGCTCCCTGCTAGCTCCGGCAAGACCAAACGACACCCCGCTCCTCGTTGTCTGAGCTCGCCACATGGTGTCAGAAGTGGGAATGGCCCCATGTTCTGACCCAGTGACTTCCCTCGCCGGCGTGCGCCAAAGAAGGCACCTGGACCTTGCAGACTTGTGTGGGGTATGGGGTCGTCGGGGCGACTGACCCCTTAGGTTGGGGGGTAACAAACGATACCTGGCAGTCTCTCCTGTGTCCTCTGAGCTCTCCCAATATTAACATATCAGGTCCCCTAAGGAGAATATTGTGCTAACGCGGGTCGAATGATCGGCTGTGAAAGTGTTGCTGACATGCAGGCCTGTTTTTTGTCTGCTTCCACTGTGTCTTTGCCTCATATGATGTCGGCTATAATGTGCAGTCATATTCGTTGTGTTTTTCCCACGTAGTGCGGTCAGCGTATCTCGTTGAAATGACGTTAACGCCACAACACGGCAATCTCCGTTAACGAGCTACCCCTGCGTGGGGCTAGACAGCCAACACGTTAACGAGCTAACTGCGCTAACACACTAGTTCCCACCATAGTAAATTGAGCATTGCGTGGCACATCCAACATACTGTTTTACTTTAGTCCATGACGCGCTTACCTTCAGGATCCTACGTCACATGAAAACCAAAATAATTCCAAACGCCAGATCTGAATGAGGGTGGGGGAGGTTCAATTTGCCATGTTGCAAGGAGAGCTTAACTTCTGTCTCGCTAGCTTGCCCTGTGCTCTTCCTTCTGACGATGCTGTCTGTGTTGAACGCTCAGTGGATCTGCGCTCGACAGTGCAGCCTAAGCGGAGTAGTCGAACGCAGATTCACTGAGCGCTCAACACAGACAGCATCGTCAGAAGGAAAGTTGATAAAATAAATTACAAATTTTGTATTGTTCGATACATATGCGTACCGAACCGAAAGCACTGTATCGAACGGTTCAATATCGATACGAGTATCGTTGCACCCCTAGTAATTAGCTACCTGATTTCAGCATTTTGCTGCAAAACACCACGTGACGAGCTTGAATCTTAAGAACATAAGCCAAAAAATAGTGAAATCCAAGTTTCATATGTTTTCATCCAGATTACTAAAACCTTTAAAATCATATTTGTTTAGAAATCTTTTTCAAAATGCTTTTAAAAAATGTTTAAGTAGCTGAAGAGCAAACCTGTGTTCAAACAATAGACACTATGTGGACGAGAATACTGGGCTGCCTACAGATTGCGCCTACAGGAGCTGCTCAGCCATGGAAACCAAATGGCACGAGGCTCCTGGTGCACAGTTTTTATGCTGAGGTTATTTCCAGAGCAGGTTCGGCGCTGTCTGTGACGTTTCTGCATTATGTACCTTAGCACTCTGCGACCTCATGCTTTAACCTCACATGGTCTGAGTTGCTGTGGTTCCTAAACACTTCACTTTGCAGTAATATTGAGTATACAGCTGATGGTGGACTGTGGACCCTAAATCCAACGAGCTCTTTAGAATGACTCAGTCTTTCACTAACGTTTGTAAAAGCAAGCTTGGTGCATGCATGGATGGACTACTAATGTTAAAAGAACACAACGCGCTGCAGAGAAAAATACAGTGTGATTAAAACAGGAGCGATGGAGCTGTGCAAGGTGATGTAAAATAAATGCCTTTAATACACAGCTCATATCCAGACACTGTGTGGATCATGCTAGCCATACATTTTAAATGTCAGTGATACAGAGCACATGCTGCAGGCCAGCCTGCACTGAAGGAATGCCATACTGCTGACCTTCTTCAGAAATGCTGTGTGAGGAGGACTACAGGATATCACACCATCAAATTGTGGTGCAGACCTCCTCCCACCTGCACTACCTCTGACATTCTCTGCTCTTCAGTAGTAATGCACCACTCGTTACAGTTTTTCTCTACACAAGCATTGCTAAAGTTAGTAACAGCAAAACTATGCAGATTCTAATAGTGATGATCATTAAACAACCACCACAATGGCACAAAGGTCCACACAAATGGGACTTTTCTTTCAGCTTTAGTTAAACACAGCTGCTCGGACTCATCATGAAATGATTTTGGTGAGATCATGTGTAAGGTCAGGATTACTCTGATCTCACACATTTTTTGCCATCCTGTGACAACATATCTCAGGACCTTCAGTTCATTTCTTTAAATTTGGCACAAATGCTCACTTTGACTCAAGGCTGAACCTTTCGATGGCCATTGTATTATAAAGATGCACAATAAGCGCATAGAATAGAATACAAGAGAATCCGGTCTTTAGTGATGACGTGATGAATCCTGCTTCTGGGCCCAAACTACTCTGCGTTTAGTAAGGCTGTTGTGTTTTTGACATGTATTAATGTTTTGTATCTTGTTCTATTTAATCTCAACAGGCCCCTAAAATGTAATGTAATGTGATGTAACTCCAGCCCAGCCCCTGCAGCAGTATATTAATGACTAACCTGGTATTGTGGATGGATTATCTCAGTTGTTCTCCTGACTGAAGTTTGGTCCGTTTACAGCATCCTGCCATGCGATTGCATTTGTCCCTAACCATCGGGAACCCTCACGTTAACTTTTATTGAGTGGAAAAAAGTTAGCGTTCATCCTCCAGCTTCACTGTGTTTATGTTATGCTAGGATAGCTGTGTAGCTAGCAATCACGTAGCACATCATTATATACCAGCTAGTCCAACTTCAGTAACCCTACAAACGTCACTGCTGTTTAGTTTTCTGTCTTCATTTATGTTGGACGTGATAGCAGAGCTGTACATTTGAATGTTTTCAGAAATCCCTCAGTCAGATATATTTAGATGGAAACTAGCGAGCTAACTTCCTGCTAACTTCTAACTCCATTAAATTTAATAAATCCTGTTTTCATGGATGCCTGGATGTTAAACTTAATTGTGACACCTGGTAAAGCAGCAACACTGATGATTTTATTAAAGATGAAAGGATTTAGAGAGTTTTTCAACTCTCATAATGCTGCAGTGATCATTTGACTTTGGGACTTGGTTTGGAAGTCTTTGATCCTCGAGCAGGTGGCAAGGGGTGTGAGCTATAGTCCAGCAAGAACATCATCACTCAGCTCTTCCTGTTCTCCAGATGGCTCAGCGCTCTGTGAAGGTTGATGGTGACGGCATCCTCTGTCGACCGATTTACCCTGTAAGCAAACAGGTGGGGGCTCTGGCCTTTGTAGTTGGTGAGGGCTTGGATGTCTCTCCACACCTTGCGGGGGCTGTTATCAGTGAGGAAGCCCTCTATCCTCGTCTTGGCCGCTTTGATGCCCTTCGTCAGGTTGGCTCTGGCAGAACTGTCTCTCAGCCTGAAGGCTAAGTTACGAGTTCTGATCAGAGCCTGTAC
Source organism: Simochromis diagramma (assembly GCF_900408965.1). Taxonomy (NCBI): domain Eukaryota; kingdom Metazoa; phylum Chordata; class Actinopteri; order Cichliformes; family Cichlidae; genus Simochromis; species Simochromis diagramma. The sequence continues at coordinate 1,691,368 of NW_024386778.1, read as the reverse complement.
TTCACTCATCATCCAGGGTTTTAGGTTGGTTTTAGTCGTTGACACACTCTCTACAGAGCGCTTAATGAAACAGTCCTGTAGCTGGAGGAGACCATCATCTTTAATGACCCGGGTGCTTGAAGGGTTTGTTTCCTGAGGGGGGGAGGGTGTAGGCAGAGATGAGGAGCAGGGAGAGGTGGTCAGATTGTCCCAGGTAGGGGAAGGCGTATTTATGGGCATGCTTGATGTTACTGTACACATGGTCCAGTGTCCTGTCCTCCCTGGTTGGACACATTAGCATGTTGGGGAAATTTGGGGAGTAGAGATCTCAAACATACCTTATTAATGTCCCCAACAACAGTTTGGACGTCCAGCAGGTGCTGTCTCTGCTGCTTACTGATAATAAGTTGGAGGTGGTCGAGTGCTTTGATTCATTTGGTTAACAGTGTGCTCATACTCCGCATGTGGGCTTTGACCTTGTCCTCTAAAAGCACATTTGAACTCCACAGCTTAGATGCACAGGTCAATATTTATCATCCAACTTCCAATACTGAACAGTGCCATCTTACACTGTAGATCTTGCAGGATTAGTAAAAATGAGCACCAGCTTATTTCCTGTTTTTCTCCACAGAACTGAATTCAAAGCGTACAGAGACGTGAAGCCAGTAAAGATGATACGGGCCAAGTCCCAGTACCTGCCACCGGATGAAAAGACGAGCTTGGAAACCAGCTACAGCGCGACCTTCAAGGCCCAGTTCCCGCTGCAGCCTGCTGACAACAAGGCCGTGGAGAGGAGGAGGATACGCAGTTTGTACAGTGAGCCTTACATAGACCCCGGCAAACAGGTGAGAGCACACCTGCCAAACTTTGGTTCAAATAAATCTCGTGATAGAAATGAGACGTGCGATGTTGATGTGCAATCCTTACCATGATCATCTCATTGCACACCACTGAGGCATGTCAGCTCAGGATTCTCTTTTCCACTATCCACCATCCTTAGGTTGACAGGTATAGTCTCCCTCGCTCTAAATCCAAAAAGTCTGGAGCCACAGCAGCAGGCCAGAGCAAGCCAGCGAAGAAACCCAAAGATAAGCAGAGCACTGTGCTGAGGGGCTCCAAGAAGGCGACCTCAGAGAACCAGCCCGAGAACCGGCCTTCGGTGGGGGACAAGGAGAAAAGTAAAGAGATGAACAACAAACTGGCTGAGGCAAAAGAGTAAAAATCATTTAGCACTACTTCTCCTTTTCTTTCTTATTTTCGGGGAGAAACGAACACAGAGGCTGCAAAATTGATTCTCACATCGGTTCTCATCTGTCTCTCCTTCCTCCCCAAGCCTCTTTCTCATCCTCTTCCTCAGTGCTCTGTCACTACCTCCTGGCCACACTGTTACAGTAACATTAGAATAAGATGCTGCGCTGTGATCATGCCACGCCATTGCTCCTCCTGTATCACGCTATGCCACATTGCTTCAGAGTGGGCGTGAGCATCCTCTCCCCTCTCTCAGCCTATTCGATGCCACCCACCACCCCCACTCTGCTTGCCTCCATCTCCAGGTTGCCATGGCTACTGGCTGCCTGGCTAGCCAATCGCTGAATGCACAGGCCCAGCGACAAGCAATTCTGGCGGATGGCTTTGATCAGCCGAGCAGATTGCATTGTTGAATTTATCAAGGATTTGTTTCTTCCCTCCTTTGTGGGGTTTTTTTTGAGAAAAAATGAATCAGATTGGCACTTTGGACATGCACAAAAATGAGCAGCAACTCTGAAATCTTTGATAAATGTCCCGCTTGGTTTATCATGATGAGCGTCTGATACCTGCTCTGTTATCTTTGCTGCTGTTCTCTGTTCACGTGCTCAGAGTCTGTGTTGAGCAATATCAGCTTTTCCAAATGTGATTTGTAATCAGTGTCTCTTTCTGAACTAAATTCTGTTGTACGGCTTTTTATAATTCATCTAAAGAAAAACACCTGAGCATTTTTCTCCCCTCGCGTGAGGCTCATTTCATTTCGTAACGCACCGTTCGTAGCAAACAAACCATCTAGGTCACACTAAACTGATCGTGCATTAAACACCAGTCAGTCTGCAGAGCACTCGAGTATTCCCCCTGAACTAGATAACATTGTCATGCAGGCATAAAGACATAAAGACGGGGAGTAGTGACGTCGGTTCTCAGAATCAGAGAGAGATGAGTTCAGTGAAACTGGGAGATGTTGTGCTTCTCATCGTTCTCGCCAAGTGCCGAGAGCTGTCAGTCTCACTGACCATAGTTCAGTGTAATCACCCCAACACTGTCTTTACTAACAGGTCTGGTCCCTGTGCTGTCTGATTTAGACTTCTTTGTAGAGCCTCTGATGTAACCTACATAAGTGGCTTCATTTATGCTTGTGCTGCTGCGTTGTGTGTTAACCATGTGCCACGTGGTCGTGTCCTGGTGTTTTACATGCGATGGCAGAAAGCAGAAGCAAAATAAAAGGCTGCTCTTTGTTCTCATTTGTTATTTTTGGGGCCAAACATATTTGTCCCCCGAGTTTTTCCACTTCTTTTCAAATTACCTCACCCCCAGTAGGTAGCCTGTAGTTTCTGTAATTTCCCCCCATGTGTCTGCTGACATTTGTGAGTCCTTATACTGATGCTATATGAGACTGTGATTGTTTATCTCTCACTAATAAATGTAAAAAAATTGCAGCGAAAAACATGTAGTTCCATTACTATGGAGGTCCACGTCAGTTACGCCGTAGGTTATGGTGTAGATTAAATCCCTAGTGTGAAGGTGCATGTTGTGCATCTGCTTTTCTGCAGACTATAAACTGCAGCTGGCTGACAGCAGACATCTCATGCTGCACCTTAAAGGAGCATTCTGTACGGCTGAGGCACAGATCTGAAAGAAAAAACAACCGTCTCACTGCATTTTTTTAAAGTTCCCTTAATCTGATTTTCTTTGTGCTTATAAATACTTTTTTCCTGATATTAGACGCACAGCGATGTGTCTGCTGGATCCCATCGTTCATCGCTCTCTGTTTCTGAATCCCGCGTTTTACTTCAATCACTGAGTTTATTTATTAAAATGTTGATTCTCTTTGTCTTCAAAGTGAACATGGTAGTGCAGAGAAAATCGGATACCTTCAGCAAGATGCTGAACAAAAGAGAGCACGAGGAAAGTTTCACACTGTTTGTCTGTGAAAAGTTGTGTGTATATAACTTATATTTACTACTAGTTTATAGCAGGGATACATGCTGGCTGAGTCCAATTCTGCACTTACTGTAAAGTATCAGCTGCTTCATCCTAGTGTACTGTACATAGAGACACATTGTTTTGCATTAGAAGACAGTCTTGTTATCTTTGTGCTCCACCCTACACACACCTCTGTTTTCATGCATCTTTCTCTCCATTCTGAATGATGGACAGTCCCTTCTCTGTTTGCTGTGGTGTCTGAGACAGCAGCAACTCTTACCATCACCGCTGCATCGCATCTACACAAGCTGAGCACTCGCTCCATCAGGGATAAAGGCCTGACTCATTTAACATTTTGCAGCCTTTGGTTGGGGGTTTGTCATGTAACACGGGTGGGGGTGGGGGGGTGGGTGGGGTGGGGTGGGGGGGCTTGTAGGGGCAGTAAAATGTAAACAGTGCTTAGCACACCACACACCCGGTGCTATCTTTATGATTTTTAGGCAAATAAGGATAGAAAGTATGGTAAAGAAAGTGATGTCTTGGACAAAAAAAAGAAAAAAAAAGTTGTGATGTGCTTGTGTTTCTATCTGCTTGCTCATATTTAATGAAACATTACAAATAAATGCAAACAAAAACCAAAAAAGCAGAAAAAGCAGTGTCTTCTTTGCTTCTTTTTGTTAAGAAGAACCATGAAAAATTACCGGTTGCAGGTATCTGTCAGTGTTTCTTCCTGTCCAAGTCTTTGTCTTTGTGACAAACAACATTTCTGAAAAAATATATCGAGATTTTTTTTAAATCCACATGGAAGAGAATTTTCTCTCACAACTTTCTTTCTATGCTTATCAAAGATTGCGCCGTGTTCTGGCACGAGCTCTGACATTGTTCCCCGCTCCTGCATGTTGCCGTCACGTGAGAACCGAAGAATATATTATTTTTGCATCGTGTCTCAATATATTCTTAGAACTCGTGCGATTTATGGAGCAACAAGCATGAGGGAGGATGTCCAGACACTTATTCCAGAACAAGATGTCATGTGCTTCGTAGCTTTTAGTGAATTTGCCAAAAAATAAAAAATAAAATTCCACAGACGTGTGCGCGATGTTGCATTTCACATTGTTCTCTCTCATGCTTTAGCCCGGTGGCACGGGTATGCTATTTGAGGATGTCACATTTTGGATGATGCTGTGTCCAATCTGTCCTGTGCTAACCAGTGACATTCTGGTTCATTTGAAGGGTTGTGCTAAAACAGTACCACTACATACAACTCTGCCAGCCAATCCGAGATATTGGCTGGGTGCAGACTCTAAAGCAACACCTGTGGGGCTGTGCACTTCCCGATCCCAGGTAATCAAGAGCAACAAGAAGACATAGACACAGAATTGCCACTCATTGTCATTCATACTTGCTCATGGAGTTGTCATTTACTTTTGTTTTCTATTACAGTGGCACACTTTTGTTTTTTTTCTGGTGAACCACCACATTATCTCTGGTCTACTCCCCTCTGTATTTCTCTTCCATATGGACACTAGAGTAAGGGGGGAGGTGGGTTAGAGGGGGACGTTTGCTTGCCTGCTGTCACATCCTACATTTAAGGTTCCTTAAGGTGGCTTTTCTTAAGGAGGCCTTGGGTTTTAGTCCAGTCGTGAGCGACTAGTCCCGATCGAGCTGCCGGAATGCACCCACTCCCCACGGTTAAATTGCATGACTGACTAGTTGAGTTAGCGGCTCAGGTATGACCCCAGTCATGTGCGAGGCAGGTCACTCATGCACTGTAGTCACATGCAAAACTGAAACAAATCCATCTCATGTGGACTTTTCTTTCTTTAAAGCATGCTGCCACTGTTTTCTGTTGGACCTGCAATCTGAGTTTGTGTTCAGTAATTTGGCCCAGGCTTTGCACTAGACTGTGACGAGCGTTAGCATGGGTGTGAGATGAGCGGTAAGTATGGATGGAATGAGGGAAGCGACACTGCTTTGATCAGTTATGACAGGAGCTCTAGGTGCATGCTTATGATCTAATTTGTGATTTGGATTTTTTCCATCGTCTACTGCATTTTGTAGCCTTTCTTTCAAAGAACACCCCGAGACCCTCATTGTACTCTTGGCATCCTGGAAATCGTGATAGCGCTGCGACTAAGCGAATGGGTCAAAGTGCAGGGTGGGCCATTTATATGGATACACCGTAATAACATGGGAATGGTTGGTGATATTAAAGTCCTGTTTGTGGCACATTAGTATATGTGAGGGGGCAAACTCCTCAAGATGGGTGGTGACCATGGTGGCCATTTAGAAGTCGGCCATCTTGGATGCAACTTTTGTTTTTTCAATAGGAAGAGGGCCATGTGACACATCAAACTTATTGGTAGTGTCACAAGAAAAACAATGGTGTGCTTGGTTTCAATGTAACTTTATTCTTTCATGAGTTATTTACAAGTTTCTGACCACTTATAAAATGTGTCCTATGTGCTGCCCATTGTGTTGGATTGTCAATGCAACCCTCTTCTCCCACTCTTCACACACTGATAGCAACACCGCAGGAGAAATGCCAGCACAGGCATCCAGTATCCGTAGTTTCAGGTGCTGCACATCTCGTATCTTCACACCATAGACAATTGCCTTCAGATGACCCCAAAGACAAAAGTCAATGGGCAGCACATTGAACACATTTTATAAGTGGTCAGAAACTTGTAAATAACTCATGAAAGAATAAAGTTACGTTGAAACCAAGCACACCATTGTTTTTCTTGTGACACTACCAATAAGTTTGATGTGTCACATGGGCCTCTTCCTATTGAAAAAACAAAAGTTGTATCCAAGATGGCCGACTTCTAAATGGCCACCATGGTCACCACCCATCTTGGGGAGTTTGCCCCCTCACATATACTAATGTGCCACAAACAGGACTTTAATATCACCAACCATTCCCATGTTATTACGGTGTATCCATATAAATGGCCCACCCTGTACTGATTGTAAAAAGTAACCTGTATTGATGCAAAGCAGCTTTCCCAACTTTTATTTATCCTTTGGTTTTTATGTAATAATTTGTGGGAAGCAAAGAAAGAAGAAAGGAAGCCTGCGGTGTTGCTAAATCTTTCCCAGATATTCTCTGAAATGAGCGGTCACAGGGTGCTCAGCTCAGCCCATTACCTTCTTGTGCTTGGCCCTAGAGAAATGCTTCATCACGTGTCTCTTTCTGTCTCCTTCTCTGCCATCTTAACCATGTGCTGCCTCCTAGAGATGCTAAAGACGAGGTTCTCCGACCCAGTAATCATCATTCCCAGGATGCTGCTGGAGGAGAACCACAACCACCGCTGGATAGACCCGGACCTCGGAGAGGTGGCGGCGTCGTACGCTTTGCCCTAGATATGAACCAGACTGAGTAATTCTGCCAGGACTGAGGCAGATACATCTTTATGCAGAGACTGCTGCTCTGTACTGTAAATATCTAGTATTTAAGTTGGACTAGAAAGAAAGAGGTGAATCTCACCAAACAACAAAAAAATCTATTAATACAAATAAAAATACATTGCTATCCAGGAGGATTTCCACGTAATTGAGACACGCATGTTTGAAACAGCTTCAGAGGTTCCAGCTGTTTGACCCACGGCATTATTGCAAAGGTGCTACATTATTATTATTATCAATATTTTGGTTTCATGCATTTTGTTTTAAGTCAGTCTATTAGTATCAATACCACACCATAAAGTGCTCAACAGCTACAAAATACTGTACTGTATATTGATGGGTTTTAGTGTAAATAAATCAGCAGAACTTGCAGATGGGCTTTATTGCATTAGAAGGTCTGAAGTAAAGAAGTATGCAGCATGTAAGCAAGGACACTTGAATCTGAAATGAGGCCTTGGGACCACGAGGCTGCAGCAGATAATAAAGGCACAAAGTTGAATTAATAAATGAATTTCAAAGTGAAAAAACAAACATATTTGTGTCTGTGAAGGTTCTCAGTCATCCAGGTCATCATAGTCAAAGGAGCTTGCAAAGAAAAGCGTCTGGACTTCTTTAAGTTACTTGAAGACGTTTCACCTCTCATCCGAGAAGCTTCTTCAGGAAAAAAGAAGGAACACACACATGTAAAGGAAGCACTCAAAACGTGCGGCTATCCTAAATGGCCGTTCTTAAAGTCAGCAAAGAGGCACAGAAAAGAAGATCAGACACCAGCGAGGGAGGATAAGAAGGACAGACGCAACAACATTGTCATCCCCTATGTAGCCGGTGTATCAGAGAAACTCAGGAGAGTTTTCTCCAAGCATGACATCCCGGTGCATTTCAGACCCAGCAACACGCTCAGACAAAAACTGGTTCACCCGAAAGACAAAACGCCAAAACACAGACTTAACAATGTGGTGTATGCTGTACAGTGCAGCGAGGAATGCCCAGACCTCTACATTGGAGAGACCAAACAGCCACTTCACAAGCGCATGGCACAACATAGAAGAGCCACCTCCACAGGACAAGACTCAGCTGTCCATCTGCATCTAAAGGTCAAAGGTCACTCTTTGAACAGAGGCGGGGGTTTACGACACCAACTCTCTGCCATCTATAATCCAGTTTTGAGTTCCCTCCCCAGACGCCTTAACGCCCACTCACATCCTGGGCCATCTGATCTCAGGAATTCGCATGATAAGGTGGGGCCAGGTTTCACAATGAAATCAGCCGAAACTCTGGCTGATTGGGACCCACACCCAGTTTCACACCTTGGCTCAGGCGATTAGAGGATCATCAGGGGGTCCTTTTGTCCCTCTGTGGGGGGAAACTCCCACTAGGTTTATATCTGGGACTCTCCACCATTTGACCTTAGAACTGAAGAAGCTTCTCGGATGAGAGGTGAAACGTCTTCAAGTAACTTAAAGAAGCCCAGACGCTTTTCTTTGCAAGCTCCTTTGACAAACATATTTGTGCAGATTTCAAAATCATAGTTTTTTGTTTTAATTCAACCTTTTTTTAAAACAGCAACATTTTATTACACAGCACACACTTTACATTTTAATCTATACGTCAGTTAACAATAAACTTGGTTTTCTACTGATACTGAACTTGAGTGCAATGTGCAAGAAGCACACTTTAGACCCACTACTGCTGTTGTCTTTCCTAATTACACATTTATAAAGACGCAGATTCATAAATCAGATGGAGGTGCAGGTGGTCTGATGGCACAGCTGTAAAGGCTGCTTCCTCTTATTTTTATCTGAAGTACGATATGAGACACACATATAGTTTATTTCCCTTTTCTCCTAAAAAGGCCAGCTGCTACCCATTTGTTCCTCCTAGCTTGATTTTGTTCACAGTTTGAGTCTTCCAACTGTTTTCTTACGTTGATGGATTTCTGTTGTGTTAAAGAGGAATATGATCATCAGGGTGTGATGATTAGAGTCTCTTAGGTTTGGTACCAGACTTCTGCTGAGGTTAGAAGATCAAGAAGACAACTGGCAGAACACACCTGAAAATCCCATGTGAGTGCTTGATGATACACTCTATCAAGAACTCAAAGATGTCTAAAACAGCCTCTTTTGTAAAGAGCCTTGAAGGTATTTGCTGTGTGTGGAAAATCAAAAGGTTTGCGATGTTACCTCCATGGATTTTTCTTTTCTTCCTTTTTACTTGCTTTGAACGATCTATTGTGCCTAAGTGCTGTACAAAGATACCTACACTGATGGTGTGCATAAGAAGATGTGCAAGAGGACAAAGTGGTCTAAAATTCCAATTACATTCAATTAAACCCGGAACTATCTGATCAAAGAATTAGATTAGACTGAACTAGATCTGACCGGGCATTAAATGCCAGCTTTCAGATCCTGTTTCAGTTTTTGTCTCTGTGCCACAGACACGTTTTGATACTCAGCGCTCCAGCGAACAACAGTTAAACAAACCGGGACTAGTTGTTCTCAAACAGGTTGGTGTGTATCATTCCTGGGTGAAAATTTAGACCCTCACTAGACTTGACTCTTTTACTACGCTGGTAAGTCTGCAAACACTAGATATCATTGCATCAACAAAGTGACACGTTCTGCACAAAAAAGCAGAACATGTCACTAACTCATATTTCATATGTGGTTTATTGTCTGTTACATAACCAAGAGCGAGATAAGAAACAGATCAGGGAGGGAGGAGGACATTAAGCAGCTGGGTTGAGTTTTGGTAAACAGAAGCTGCTTCCTTGTTACAATTTACGTAGCTCCTCATTAGATTACCCTTCCCTCATTACCGCCCTTTGCTTTAAAGGAAATGGCTGCACGTATCAATACGCCTCTCCTCACAGGCACAAAGATAAAGACAGAAAGTTGTCACACAGTAAAGCTGAGCTCCCCTTTCAGAGACTTGCACTGGTGCTGAGGTTCACCGGGATTTGTGTAATGTGTGCATTGATAGGCTGTTGTCTTAAGCAACCACCGGGGGAGGGGACGTAATGCTGTCAGTCTTAATCAGCAAGCCAGACATCCTGGTGACAGAAAGTGTGCTACGGCAGAGGCAGTCTCTCAATTTGTTTTCCAACTCAGAAAGGGTCATGCAAACGGGAATCAAACGCTGAAGATGATGACTGAACAAAGAGAAGGACAAAGATAAAATGAAGATGAGATTAATTAACAATGGGAAACAGATGAGGAAGAAGACACAGGTGAATATAATCAAGACAACCAAGCTCACAGGAAGTATTAACATGACACCAAAGAAAGCAGAGTTTCAAAGTAAAACAGGAAACATCCCAATAGACGTACTAAGCACAGAGAAGATTCTCACTAAACATGATAAAGAAGGAAAAACTAAAATATGAAATAGAATCAGAACAAAAAACATCCATTTTGTACCACTTATCAGGATCCAGACTGCAGGGGCAGCTGTCTACGCAGAGATGCCAAGACCTCCCTCTCCCCTCCCGCATCCTCAAGCTCTTCTAGTGAGACACAAATGGTCCAGTTGAGAGACTATGGCTACGTTCACACTGCAGGCGAAAGCGCATCAAATCCGATTTTTTTGACACTATGCGACCCATATCCGATCATGGTGTGACAGTGTGAACGGCACAAATCCGATATTTTCAAATCCGATCTGGGTCACTTTCGTATGTGGTCCTGAATCCGATACATATCCGATGTTTTAGAAAGCGACTGCTGTTTGATGGTCAGGTCGCATTAAATCCGTCTTTTACGTCACCGACACAAGACAGACGCCAATTATCAGCGCCGGAGAAGCGCCCGAGAAGACATCGTGAACGCTTCCTGGCCCTCCAGTGTAGATGTCAGTGAAACTGTTGGTAAGACAACGTGAACATTTTCTTTGTTCTGTATAATCTGCAGATTCTGACAGATATCTGCAGCTATCCTTTGAAGCACCGCTCCTCTAAAACAGCAATAAGGATCATTATTAGGTTATTTACATTATTATGTAAATAACAAAATAACTTAAAGCAAAGACTGGGAAACGTAAAGTCCGAAGTCTTTATATTAAGGGCATCGGTCAAACAATACTGTTTGCTCTGGGTCTAAACAGAGCGCGTTGTGTGTGACGTCTTCTTTTGCGCATGCGGCCGCTTTGAGCGTTCACACTAGAGCGCGTTTGCTGTCGCATTTTATTTGTAGTGTGAACGAGCAGACAAAAAAATCGGATTTGATCAAAAAATCAGAATTGAGCATCAAGACCTGCAGAGTGAACGTAGCCATAATCTCTCCAGATTATAATCTCCAGCCCAGGTTCTCCTCCCAGCTGAGCATGCTCGGTGTACCTCAGCTAGGAGACCCAGACTTTTTTGAATGTGGATGAGGAGCAGCTCTTTTTGAATTTTCAAAAAAAGAAAACTCTGCTGAACTCATCTGTTCCCAATTAGAAGAAAAACACAATGTTCAACTGGTCATTGAAATTCCATATTACTGAGTGTAAATGCATCGTGCCTAGCAAGTAACTATAGGATATCCTTTGGTAACAGTTTCACTGTTGTTGTTGTCTATAACTTTGCATTAAATTCTTTCACTAGAAACTGCAATTATGAAATACATGAAAAACATACTGGAGTAAATGTTTTTCACAACTGAAACAAACTGATGGAAGTGACTGAGACTTAGATGTTGTATATCAAGTGAGAGGTATTTTCTAATAGTTCACGGACAGCATAATTATATCTCTCACCTCTGAAGATTACAAAGCCATTACACTGGCCAGATGCCTGAGGGACGGTGTTAATGTGCTCTATGAAAATACAATCGGGATCAGGATGTTTAATTAGTAATGACCCGTGTGAGAGACAGCACATTTACAGCCATAGATCATAAAGCAGGACCAATCACTGTTTCAGAGCCGCTGTTACGGGATGAACAGTGAGGCAGAGAGACTGGTGTAGGATACAGGAGGAGGAAAACAAGAAGGACTGTGGAGACGTGGATCATATTACAGCCATTACTGCCTCCCAGAATACAGACGCACAAAGTTGGAAAAGTAATTCACGGCACTGTCACACTCCTGACTCGTAAATTTAGAAAGCACTCAACAGACACAAGTTATTTGTGTTTAAAAACTGGGATAATTGACACTGTGTGTGTGTGTGTGTGTGTGTGTGTGTGTGTGTGTGTGTGTGTTGCTTCTAAATTATTAAACACCTGCACATTTGAAATATAGTGCTGTCCAGAGACTAACTGGAAGCCATTACCGAAACACTCAGCAGAAGAGATGAAGCCCAGGAATGTGCTGTGTGTGATATAACGTCATCACGTGGTTTGTCTGAAAGGAAGAAATAGAAGCTCCTGAGCTGCAGCCATTCCTCTGCTTTGATCACTGCTGCTCTCGCTCCTTCTTGCTGCATCCGTCATTCCCCTCCATCCCTGCACAGAGCTGTTGCCATAGCGATGGGTTGCCAGGTTTCAGACTGTGAGGCTGAATGGGTTAATGAGAAGGCGGAGCATTTGCTGCACTCCAGATGGTAGTAAGCCCTCCTTCACCACAGGTCTCCAGGGACCTCCCATGAAAGAGAAAGCCGCTCCTCTTTTTAGTATTCACCCCCATCGCTGCTGCATTTCTGACCCCGTGACAATGTCGGATTATGCAAAGTGTGAAAGAAAAGCTGGGCTCTCATCTTTGGCTCTTCTCTGCTGAGAAAGGCTCATATGAGATGTTTTCATTAACCACTGATCTGGGTAAAGGAGAAACTGACAGCACAACCTCCAGCCAACCGAATAAAAGCGGGACTGTAAATTTTTTGTTTTTTCTGAATCCACCGCCTCACATCGTCCCCTGTAAACGCTCGTGTTTACTCTGAGTGCAGGAAGCCATCTTGGACTGTTTTTTTAATGAAGAACTGTGTTAACAGCACCCCCAAGTGTCTGAGTCTATACAGGACGTGTTTATTGTCTCACCACTTAGAGCACAAATTATGTGTCAGTAAACACAATAGATAACAGACAGCAAAAAATAGCATAAATAACATGATTTAAAGAGGCAGCTATGAACACGTTTGACTACAAGAATAGGATACAGAGACCAACACTTGCATAGTTATTTGGTATCTGATTCTCTGCAGTCATTAAATATGTCATGCATGAAATATTGATAGTTTCTACATTTGACATCCCTGTATACAACCACTCTATCGTTTGAATATCTTAATTATACAAAGAAGGTGCAGGTGGAATTTAAATTCAAACTGTACATAATAGTTTCATGTACACGATGAAGGGTGAATGGTACAACAGTGACACATGGTGGCAGGTGTAGTGTAAAAGCAGCGACAGCACGTCTAATCTCTTCTAATTGTGTGCCTGTGGGTGCAGGGGCTGTCATTAGGTGTTATAGGCAAGGTAGGTGAATTTCTCCTCTTTGGGTTTGACGTTAAAATTGTAGTGTCCGATGCGGTTCCTCTGGCAGTAGAAGAGGCAGGCGAGGGAACAGATGAAGAAGAGCGACAAGCAAATTCCCAGAATGGAAAGCCCAACTACATTTAGAGTGCTCAGCTCCTTATCCAAGGGCTCTGCAGGAATATATGAACCAAGGCTGAAGAAGTACAAACATGCAGACAAGCAGTATATGATGACAGAAATACCAAAACTTTACTCACTGGCTCTTAAAACAAACGTTTCCAGCTCCCTTACATAAAAATAATGTTTAAAAAAATGTTCCCCTCATGAGTGTGTCATGATAAAAGCAGCCAACCCTTTCCTAGTGATGGCTAGTTAAGAACATGGATAGATGGATAAATGTTTTCCATCAAGCTAGTTGAACTTTCCTCTCCACCACACTGATAATAGCGACAGCTGCACTACTGCCTTAATTCAACAGCTATAGATGGCCCATTTAAATGCTGAGATGAAGTGAGAGCCAGATTTATAATGGCCACTGAAGATTTAAATAGCTTTTCTACTTTTAAAACGGTCCGTGTTGAGTGGAAGCTGAGGTGTCATTACACTTCCAACTGAAGCACAAAAGAAGCATCCAGGTGAAATCAGCCGTGCTCCAACACTCTGGAGCGGAGTGTTTTCAAAGCAGATACTGTGTAAAAATACACACCTTCATCTGAATTGATCAGAGGCCCAGCTGAACCGAACCTTGTTCCAAGTGCATTTACAGATCGAGCTGTTCTCTGGTGACAGTCCTGCAACAAAACGTGAGCCGAGTTTATGTTGCATCAACTGCTTTTAGTCTAAGCAGGGTCAAAGCTGCAGGGTTGCATGAAATGTATTGTGGAGTAGAAAGCACTCACTGGCACGCAGCTATTCGACTCAGTCTGCAGGCAGATCTGAACCTTGCAGTGCACATAGATCACCTTCAGGTTGACAAAGGAGAAGATCTGCACGGACAGACGGGACGTGCTGGAGTTCCCGTTCATCATCACTTTGGTGAATGCATTCAGGGAACAGCTGTGGAGACACAGACAGTGGGGCTGACTGATGAACTTAACTGCACCTGATCAAAAACTATTATTAGAAAGCATCGTGCTAAATATATAGACAGCTGAATAATCTGCTGGTTCTCTTATTATCGCTTTGCAGAAGGCTTTAACACAGATTTAGCTACCGCACTGACTCATTGTCACTTTTGATGGCACTTTTTTTTTCTTACATCCTGCTCAAAGATGAATTTCATTTGAATGGAGGGACCTTTAGCTGTGAATCAGAAAATGCCTTCTCGTCAACACTGCTGCATGTGGGAGATTTTGGGGGGGAGGGTTCAGTAGATGATATCGTGACCACCACATTTTCCATGTCCCTGCCATACATCTAAGTACCAGGTGTTTGAAACTGATCACTAGAAAACAAATATTGTAAATATGAAGCTGGAGATTCTAAGTTTGCTCGTAGAAATGGAAAAAAAGGTGATGCGAACAGACACAGTAACAAAACTGGCCCCCTGGCAACTATGCAGCTCATTAATTCATATAATTTAGTTCATTTGTTTCACAAATGCCTCCGCTGACACGTGTTTTGCAGTGAGACAATGGGAGTCAGATTTTCTTGTATCTGAATGGGGCTAGGCTAGCTAGCTTTACCCTTATATGTGCATCAGATTTACGTGGTAACTTACAACATAACTGCAACTTCATCTTAACTGTATGCCTATTTAACCTGACGTGCACCTCCCATAGAACGTAACTACACAATGGCTCAATGCATACTTGAATGTTGTGTTGCAGGGATAAAAGAAGTTTCCAGACTTCCAGCAGAAGTCTAAATCAAGCTTTATGCTAAGCTAAGCTAAGCTAACCTCCTGCTGACTGTAGCTTTGGACAGTAACTAACAAAATGAGCGACACAATATGAATCCTTGTCTTGTTCTGTCTTTGTAATGATAAAAGAATGGAAGGGCCTGGTTTCAGGCCTTGTGAAAGACTTCCTTTTAGGGAGGGGAAGAAGTTTTTTATGCGTCACCCCACAGAAGCTGGTCACATTTGTATCTTGTTTTAAAAAGTGTGAAGCCCCAAGTTAATCATATGCTGACTAATGAAGCTACCTACCTATCATTTCTATCATCCAGAACAAGTTTTCCTATCAACTTAAAACCACAGATGTTTATTTGTTGAGACAGAAACTGTCAGGAACTTAATTTGTAGAGTTTTGACTTTTTAAATGACACATTTTTATATAACGTGTGTTGCCAATGCATATGTTGGCCAAGTCAACCCCATCTGAGATCTTAACTCCAGATTAAAGTTGTCTGAGTTAACAATAATCATAGTGGTAACAGTATGAGTAAGCTAAATAAAGCTGTAGCTGGGAAACAGACCTTTTCTCCAGGAAGACATGGCTGTAGGCGTCTACGGGGTTTGGGGTGGGAGTGCACCAGCACTTGCTGATGACTACTTTAATGTGATCTGAAGAGGTGTTGAGTCTGACCTCCACTACCACGGGCTGCTCACGGGACAGGCTGTAGTTGTAGGGCAGAGGCACTGCACTGTCCAACAGATGCACGCTCATCTGGAATGACCCCGATCCTGTGATTTTAATTATGTCATACCTGGATATGGATGGGAATGAATTGTAGGTATAATGAATACAATATAAACTATACAAAATATTAAAAATGAAATATTTATCAGTTTATGCTACTAATGCACAATATAACTGCATTCAGTGAAAGTGGGACATAAGAGTTTAAGTGAAGTAAATAAGCTAAACACCTATCAGACTTATGCTCAATAGGATTTTAGGAATGGCTATAGTCTGCGGTGGCAACACTGATGAGTGCTGAGCGGCTTTCAGCCTCAGTTAAGTCCATTTATATAACTAAATGGGAGCTCTACAGTATCAGCCTCTATCTTGGGATTCATTCTTGTTTAAACCTTCATACCAATGACAGCTGTTCATGAAACGCAGTTCAGGGTCCTGAATATACTAACAAAGAATTTATCCCAGTCTGTTGTTGCTTGTTACTGTCAGCTAATAAAGGCTGCTCGTGAAACTGCTGTGTAAATGCAGCAGCAGCAATCAAATCCCCACTGTGCTGATATTCTGAACAGCAACACTGCCTCTCTGTGATATTGCTCAAGTAGGTACTTTTTGAATGTGTCAGTATTCTGTTCTGGAAAAGTAGTTCTTTATCTCTCGATGCTGTTTCCTCTTGAGGCATTTGTCAGCTGTGTCAGTTATCAAGGGGTTACTGATTTGAAAAATAATAAAATATAATGAGTATTTGTGACAGTACTCATGGCACTTACCCCATGGGGCTAAGGTCTGCAGAAATAAGCATGCTCTTCATGTAGGTACACATGATTGGGACTCTCAGCTGTTTTCTGGGCACCTCTGTTGCTCCCGTTGGTGAAGTGTATGGATCCATAGTGTTAAGCAGGTTTACAGAGGTTATGTAGTGGGTTTCATTCTAAAATACCCAAACGGCAGAAAGAGCAGAGTGTTCGTTTTCAATTATTTTTTATACTTCGTACTTAGCTGAAGAAGACAATGGCAAGCTAGTATACAAAAAACAAGAGCATAGGGGATTCAGGAGGTTTCCCAAATGCAGAGGAGAAAAACTCACTTGCACAAGTTTAGTGTCGCACTCATTCCAGGCCACGGTCAGCTCCACGTGCGTGTCATTGCCGCCATTGATGCCACAGCCCACCGTGCCCAAGTAAAGTGCACTCTCCTGGATCATGGAGCTCAGAAGAAAATTCTTAGTGACAGTCACAGTGATGGCCGCAAGTCTGCAATGGACTGAGAGGGCTTCTTGGATAGAGTCGTCGGTGGCAGATCCCAGAGCAGTGGTACTTTTTGTTGAGCTGGTAGCAGTTGTTGTGGCAATTGTAGAGGCGGGGATGGCTGTTAGGGAAGTACTGGTTGTCGGGGTAGTGATGGTGGAAGCTTGAGCAACAGTTGAGATTGTTGTGAAAACCATGTGACTTGTTGATATACTGTCTGTGGTTATTTCTGGAGCAGTAGTTGAAGTGGTTACAGCTGGCTCAGTGGCTGAGGGTGTTATTCCTGTCGTCAGGGGCGGTGCCGCTGTTTCTAAGGTTGTAGGTGCTGCACGAGACAATGCTCGCTGGTTACAAAGATATTCTGTTTTACATGTAATGTGTATAAATGAGTTTTTACAGCTACCTTGGCAGACCCGTCCAGGTCTCTCTGGGTCGTTGTCAGTAAACCCGAACAGGCAAACACATGTATAGGAGCCCCAGGTGTTGTTACATGTGGCCGACTGGGAACAATCATTTTCCCCCGAAGCACATTCATTAAAATCTACAGACACAGAAATAAAAAAATAGAGTCAGGTATTATGTTATTGGCTGATTATTTAGATGTTACTTTAATTATTTTGAATTTCCAAAATGTTGCTTTTGAGACACAAAAAGGTTTTGTTAATACTTTTACTGCACTTAGGTCTTTTGAATGGTATGTACTAAAAAACATTGTGCAGTTAGAGCATTATGACTTTGTGCATCATTTGTGTTGTATTTCCATAAAGCTGAGAAAATTAACATGAGGCAACAGCGACCAAGAAATATTGCCTTTTAAGTCAAAGCGTCAGTCGACATCCAGAATTTCTGGATTCCACAACGCAGCTTCATAGTTATTCTAACATATTGTGCCAAGAGAGAAAGTATGTGGAGCGCATGTGTCTGAAGCAAGACTGCAGAGAATCGGCAAACGTACAATAAAAACACAACACGTTCTGAAACGCTGACTCGGTCGTCCCGTTCAGTAAACACGTGAACAGGATATTTCTGCTATAGTTCAGTGAGGTTTTTTTCAGGTCCATAAAATAATTTCAGTCATTTAATTATTTATTTATTTTCAAAAATCTAGATTTTAGTTTAGTTAAATGATTTCTTCATGTTGAGTTTCAGTTTTCAGTTAGTTTTAGTTAAGTTTGGTTCACATTAACAGACATGAAAATTGCAGCTGCCTTTCACTCGTTAATGGACGTCCCAGAACAATAAAACAATAAAATAACTGCTGGTTATATTTTAATCAAAAGCTACCAAGAAAACTGTTTGGTACAAAGACTGTTAATGGCTGCTGCAGGATGATTAAGGCCCCATTTCTACTTCTCACCTTAGCCTATACTGCAACTTCTCATGCACGTCTCCAGAGACGTAATCTCCTATAGTCTGCAACACAAACATTAACTGCTGTGATTTGTAGTAGGCTGGCCCCCTGACTCTCACTAGTCAAATGCACAAACACAATATATCTATTTTATGAAGATTTATGAAAGTTTTAATATGTTGCTTCTACCATCATGGCCCCATTTATATATTGGGCCACCTCCAGTGCCTTCTTTCTTTTCTGTGCTGTGATTTCAGTAAAAATAAAACATTTGCTAACACCGCGAGTAAGTCTTTGACGCTAATTTGCTATAATGTCAAACTCAGCACTCCCTCTTTGAAGCATTTTCCCAGCAGTGTACCACTAACAGCCCACAGCATTAGAATAAGCAATATAAAGACACATACCATTTAGACTTGTGCTGTTTTGATCTACTGTGTATGTCGAGCTGTTCGTCAGGGACTGCAGAACTGCTGTGGACACATTGCTTATGTCCAGGCTTTGACTTGGGATAAACACTATGGTGAAGTTGACCATCACGCTCCCCGGGGAAAAGTTTCTGATCTCGATCCTGACCTGGCCTGAATCCACCATGGCTTTCACCTCTGGAGACACAGACTGGTAGATCTGGTTGGTGACATAGGAAACAGGCTCAAGTTTGCATTTTCATTTGCACATCACATTCAGTCACTGGATACTTACCTCTTCTGTTATACTCTCACTGAGGGTTTTGTAGGCCTGACTGCTGGTGTTCTGGAGGTCAGCTGTGAACTTTATGTTGGTAAGTCGTATTGTGGCATCGAGAGTCTGAGCGTCTACAAAGAAAACCTTTATTATGCACAATAACCACATTTACCACATAAATGTCGACCATCCTACTGACCCCAGGCCTTTTGATAAAACACTGATTCTTTTCTTCATCACGCATTAGTCATTAAAGACAATTAAACTGCTGTACTCCTCACTCTCTCAGGGTGGTAACTGTGGCTATGTTCTTATTTTCAGAAATCTGGGTCAGTCACTTTCTTCACTTGTGGCTCAGACAAAAAAAACATTTCCAGTATTCTTGTTGTTCTTTTTCTGAAAATACTTCCACAGAGGAGAAATAAAGATTTGACCTACATTTTGACTTCTGAGGGGAAAGTAATGCATCTCTGTGTGTCTAGATTCTCAGTCATGCAGGTAACAGGAGTCTTAAAAGCTCGGAAAAAAGGCAACTGAGCTTCTTTAAGCTGTGACACCGTTTGGCTTCACATCCAAGAGGCTTCCTACCTGTTGTTGTTAGAACTGAAGAAGCGTCTTGGATGTGACGCCAAACAGCTTCACCAACTTAAACAACTCCAGTTTCCTTCTGTTTTCACTTTTCTCTTATGACAGTAACACATTTTATGATTTCTTCTTCTAATAATAACCATGCAGATATCCAAAAAACAGTGTTAAGTGTTATAATAATGTTATAGGTTACATATTGTCACAATGCTATTTGGCAATATAACATTTCTATAATATCGCTGGGAGCAAAGAACAACAAGTGGAGGTGGAAATGAAAGCCTCTGGTGGAAAATATCACTGTTTCCTGAGAAGTGTGTGTCTTCATGCTGACACACACAGAAAGAAAAATGACAAAAAGTGTTTTTCAGCATTTTTAGTCAATTACTCAGTTTCGTTCTTCTGGTTCAGGCGAAAATATAATAAAAAAAATACAAATAAATAAAAAACAAGGGAACACTTGAACAATTAGATTTTTTTTAAGTCATTTTGAATCCAGCACTCAAAGGGTTGATGGTTTGTTTTCAACTCTTTTTTTTTTTTTTTACATCAATTTGTTCTCAACAAAAAAAAAAGTTCAGCCTGAATATTTCGTACATCAAGATCCAATGTGACATGTAAGTGTTTCCTTACTTTTTTAAAAGCACCATCACAATCTAGCCATGCCATAACAACAATATGACTGCATAACAAACAGTTATAAACAAAGGTAAAGCTGTACTGAAAGTTACTGGAGCTGTCACATAGATTGGTAGCTCTCGAGTACTTTGAACATATATATCAAAATATGAACGTCAATGTACTTACAGGTTTTTACTGAGATGTGAAGAGGGGCTCCTTGATTTCCGCAGGCACGAGGTGTGACGGTAACATTGTAGAGCAGTCCAGGCTTCAGTCCGCTCACCTCTATCGTGGTATCACTGATTTTCTGAGTCTGAATGACCTCTGACCCTTTCCTTAGAACAACCAGGTAAGTCTGTTTTGTCTCGGCATGATTGGACCAGCAGACAGAGAAGGACGTTCCAGTAACATTAGTGGACCATAAGCTGCCGATGCTGGGGGGAGCTGAGGGAGGGGACAGACAGGGGAATCGCTTGTCATTAATCTGAATCTGCTTTCTTGCTGGTTGTTGCGTGGAAATATGCCACTCCCACATCTGTGCGGTTTGTCTTAGGGAACAGCATCCAACCTTGTTTTGCACAGTGACTGGAAACAAACACCACAGCTAGTCTAAGCAAAAGTAACAAAAAAGAACAGCTTAAAAATGCATTATTTTACTTTTTACATCCTGTCAGTTTAATCCTACACCATTTTAGGCCAGTCTTATTCAGTCTGTGCAAGCCAGATCCAGAAACTTTCACACAAAGGAATATTAAAATATTATCTCATTTTGAATTTGATGGCAGCAAAATATCTCTAAAATGCTGTTACACCTGCAACAAAGGATTCCAAGAATCCAAAGAAATGATGAAATCTCTGTGCGCAAAGGACAAATATTGGATGTCACCAGGCAGCACTACATTAAAACCAGGAATAATCTGGCAAGGAAGTCGCTGCGTGGGCTCAGGAACACTCCCAGAAATCACAGTCTGTGAGCACAGTTTGCTGTGCGATCCACAAATGGAGGTTAAACATCAAATATACCAGGAAGATGCAAACGTCATGTGAACATGATAAAAATGCACAGAAGAAACGTAAAAAAGTAAAAATAAATACTCGAGTAAAAATAGCTGAAATTTTTTTACAGGTATGAGAATAACAATTTAAGACTCCTCCAAAGAGGATGAGCTTCAGTGTAAATGATGTCAAATTATAAATAAGTGCTTGTTAAACCCAAATATCCCTCTCTTTCTGGCTTGGACACCCTTCCAATCAAGAGATGGAGATTTCATGTAAACTTTAGATAAAAACAGAATATTTCTCACAGCATGTTGTCGCTGGAAGAGCTGACTCCACAGCTGTATTCATTTGGCTGTGAGATGCAGAACTCGTCCACAGCGAAGCTTGTGATGAATTCCAAGAGACAGAGGTCGTATTACTCGGAGCCGCAGTCACGCTGATCTCAGTGGATGTGAAGAAATCTGTTGTGTTGTATCCAGGAGGGCCTTGTGTGCGATTGGAAGCAGGGGGATAGGTTGTGTTCATCAATGCAGGGCTGGTCAGGGCGGTGGTCCACACTCCAGTGTCAGCTGGGAGCAAAGAACAACAAGTGGACGGCTGGACTCTAAGTTTCTGGTGTAAATACCACTGTGTGACTCACATCACAGACGTGTAGTAATTAGAAACAACATATAGTGTTTCCACTTTAAAAGAGCAAAAAAATTAAGTAGGTAAGTAGAGTCATGGATCAAAACTACACTTTTACTCTAAACTGTCTTTACATTGATTGGTGACTTGGGTTAATAAACACCATCTTTGTAAGAACCATTCTCAAGCTTTCCAGTATGAAGACTGAAGACCTGACTCCGCCCTCCTCCACTCATCAGTGGTGAACAGACAATTTACATGTTGTTAGTCACACAGCCAACAGAGGTCACTTTAGAAACTGTGTCGTTACAAAGCAGTGATAGCAGAACATTGTGGATCATTTATGAGGAAGGACCATCTTCACAAAATATGACAAGTGTGGCAACTTTGTTGTGAGCTAGCTAAGCCTTTAAAACTAACCACAATTTCCTTGTTCGAGTAGGTTTGTCTGACTTGAAGAACAACTCTGACACATATTATTGTGCAGCCGTTTCAGATTAAGGAGGCAGTCTGTTAACCACAGCTTTGTTCCAAAACAAGGCCTCCATAGCCTCTGTGTTCCTTAATGTTTTCACACAGCTGTCAGTAGGTGATTGGTAATTGATCTTTTTCTGCTTTTAACAAGAAAACTATCTTTTGAGACTTGTTTTCTTTTTTCTTGTTTGATATTTTACCCAAAAAAGGCCGATGGTGGGCGGACTATTAAAATCTGAATAAAACTGAGAGAAATCTTCATTTGTTCTCAGCCTCCACCTCCAGTTCTACAGGTCAGTTATTCTGATAGTCTGTGTGTGTGTGTGTGTGTGTGTGTGTGTGTGTGTGTGTGTGTGTGTGTGTGTGTGTGTGTGTGTGTGTGTGTGTGTGTGTGTGTGTGATGATGGGATGTTGTAAATTTACTCCACCTAGCAAACATCAATACATTAGCATTAGAATAACTTGTGCATAAACTTTAACCCCCCAAAAAGCTCTGTGATCAGTCTAACTGTAATCTTATCAGTTTCTATTCGGGGCTTTCTGATGGGGAAATCCCTCTCGTCACTTCTAAAGTGACTGAATCTAAACTATAGTACTTGTCTGAGATGCTGCACTTACGAGTACAAAAGTAAGGGCTCAGGGGATTTTGAGGATAGGGTAACTGGAAGCACTTGAGAAAAAGAACACTTTCAGACGAGGTTCAGATGTTATATTTACCAATATGATTGCTTTCTCTGTGTACATACATTGTGCACGTGTAAGTTAAGTGTGAGCTAGTTTCTGAAAAACCTAAATAAATTGCACAAATTGGTGCGCATAGCAAAAATGGAACAAAGTCATGTGCAAATAAACATTTTAATTATCTGGCAATTATCTCACAGTCCAGACTTTAAAGGGTTACGTCTGCACTGCAAACACACACACAAGTGTGCGGTCAAACCTGAACAGTGGGCTCCAGGGTTGCTCGGGTCAACATCAATGTAACCTTGGTGGCAGACGCACTCATAAGAACCCACTGTGTTGTTGCAGTCGGCCCAAAGCGAGCACTGCCGAAGAGCAGAATGTGCACACTCGTCTACATCTGCAATGAAAATGCAGACATATGGAGGAGTTAAGCAGCAATTATAATTACACATACATAAAAGCTGTTCAATTACAGTTGTGTTTGCATGAGTTGTAAGAAATGTGTTTCTGAAAATAAATCAGTAGTTTATAGTGGGAGCTGTTTAGAAAATCTCCACATCTGTTCGGGACCCTGGAAAAATCACTGGAACTGGAAACACATTGTGCAAGTCAAGACTGGATTCACTTATCTTGCTCACATCTTTCATTTAAAGGCTTGAAAATTCAGATGTGTCTAAAAATAAATGGCTTTCAGCACAGAAAAAGGGAAGTTAATTATCTCTGAGAAAAAGCCAGCTTGACGTGCACGCGAGCCATGTTTTGTGGGAATGTAGCAAGCATGACTGATTTATGATAAATATCTGAGTGTGGGTGTGTGTTTCGTGTGTTCATGCACGTGTGTTTGTCTCTATGTGTGCGTGTGCGATCGCTCTGGTGTTATTTTCCGCTGTTGCAGGAAACATCCCACAGATGACTGTCACTCAAACAGAAGTAGTGGGAGAAGGAAACTGTGGTGCGACTGAGTCATTTTTTCCTGAACGCCGTGTTCTTTGCACATGAATCATTCTCAAAACTCTACAAGAATGTCATTTCTCAAAAGAAAAAAAGCCGAGTAGCTTCGCAGAGAGGTCAAAACTGCCATACAGTGCCTCCTCACCTTGCACTGTTATTGAAGACACTTCCTCTATGCGTTCGAGAAGGCGATGCAGCTTTGATGTGACGTTGTACAACGAGAGAGTGAAGTTACACTCAATCAGCAGAGAGGTGGCAGTTCTGTAGGGATGCACAGGCCATGTGCTGAGATAATAGACAGAAACATCAGACTGCAGAGCTCCAGTCACCTGATGATGACACAGACGAACATATTTTCATAAAAAAGCGACCACCAAGGAAAGTGCTTATGTTGGAAGTCTAGTCTCATTATAAATGTCTGGAGGAAGTTTGACCATAGAAGCTGTTGTGTTACCATTGCTTGCAGCAGCCTTGTGTGATTCAGAAGCCCTTCATTCTTGGACATCAGTTGCTGGTAGTCTGTCTTCACTGTCACTGTTGCATTCAAACGGTTTCCTCCATTCTCAGAGTAATTTGCTGAGATTAACATGATACAATATAAAGATCAGTGTCGACAGATTTCTCCCTGCTTCAGAGAAAGACCTACAGGCTCACTTAAGAGCTTGGTTAAAAAAAAGAAAATCAGCTGATTTATTTCAATTGCTAAATGAAATATGAACAGGCTGAAGCGGTCTATATACGACTCAGCAGTTATTCCTTTCATATTTTCTTCAGCAGGAAGGGATCCAGTGAAAATGGCACACACACTGTGGGGTCTGTGGATTACCCCAAGTCACTAAGATTAGTTTCTAAAAGAATTTGGTGGCACTGTAATTTTACAAGAACACACGTACGAACACCAGAAGCAATGAAACACACTGTTGTCAAGACAACATGTTCTTTTTATTTTTTTGTGTGTCTGTTTTTTGCTGCACTCTTAGCGTGTGCGCGGTGTGCATCGGCTGAACGTGACACAGAACATATGAGCATGTTTTTGTTAACACTTTCAGTTTCTGTAACTTTTTACTGTTGCTGTAAGAAAACCGATGCATTTTTCTCCTTTACTTTATCTGACGGTGGCACGGTGGTTAGCACTGTTGCCTCACAGCGAGAAAGTCCTGAGTTCGATTCCACCAACAGTGAGGAGTTTGCCTGTTTTCCCCGTGTTTGCATGCATTTAGTGTAGCCCTCGCCCTTCGGGGGGATCTGCCCTCTCTGAGTGCTCATTTTTGAAATTTTACAAAATACCAAGGAAAATGACACATCAACAGAGCGGCCACATCAGCACCAAGATGGCAGCAGTAAAGCTGCACTAACAGATAAAAACAGTTTGTCATGTTTAGCTGATATACCGTAGACGCTGGGCAATAGAAGTTTAGCAAAAACGGCAAATTTCAGTTTAATGCCTCAGTGAGTTGAGTCGCTCATTACGTTTTAGCACTATTCTAAAACTGTCATTTGCTTAAACAAAGCACAGTAAGATGCATGGTGAACATTCACTTTAAATGCAATGTGGATGCAAAATCACATATATACTAACTTGCTGGATCACTGCAGGAAGAGTGGTGAGATCTCTGGCAGCATTTTCGCCAGCCTGGACAGTCTATATCCAAGTCACACTCCTCAGAACTGGGATGCAATCCATCTGCAGTTGGACAGGATCCTGGCTTGGAACTAAACTCACCACTCCTGTTTACAGCTTCATTCAAAGGAAATAACATGTTGCAGGCCATATATTAGCAGTGAGATATTTGTAGCATTGCAGTTTCAGCGCTTCCATCTGGTGTCTTGCACACAGCACCACACACTGAAAGGTCATGCTGACTGCCTGGCCAGAGACAGTGTGTGTGTGTGTCTGTGTGTGTGTGTGTGTGGTACATAATCAGATTTTGCAGACAGAAAAAGTGTCTTCTACAGTCTAAGAACAAAACAATGTGTGCTTTTCTTTAATCCTGATCAGTGCAGTATACTCACACAGGGCACAGTAACGACCAACTTGCACATAGCCAGAGCAGCATCCCATCACCTGCTCCGTCACCAGCTTGTACTCAGTCTGATGGATCATCCTGTACATTGTGACATTACAAGTCTTCCAGAGGAGCCAACCGCCACAAGGCTTTGACACTGAATAGGGAACCTTGTGCACCACCAGGAAACTCACAATCTTTGTTTCATTATGAGTGCACAGGTGGTAGCCAGACAGACACAGGCTATTTCCTGAAAATACAATATAACTTTTGGATATCAGATGTTTCCATTGGTATCTTGTACACTGCTGCAAAATAACATTTTGAGTCACTCTAATAAACTGCTCCTATATGTTAATGTGCTCGGAAAGTTTTGAATGAAATGTGAAGGCTTTAATCGAAATAAATGTCACATTCTGTTTTGTTAAAACATCTGTTTAGAGTAAATCTGTCGTCGGCATCGTGGCCTACCTTCATTCACAGTGTCCTGTCCCCTACAGAGAGCCAGCAGGGCCACAGCCACCCCAAACGAGAGCATCCAACTCATTTTCACATCAGAATCTCACCCATGTATTTAAGCACCACATTTTACCTCCATATTTCACTTTGAAATGATACCAGCGCACTGTTCAGGGTGTAGTCAAAGACCAAGTCCTCTGTGGCTATCTTTCCCCTCCCCTTAATGACCCAACGGTCCCAAATGTACCACAAAATTACAGCATCCAACAGGTAAGTATTATATGAATTTAGATATTTGCAGTTACCATTTTATTAATTTACTAAAAGTATATTAATTTTGGAAAGAGGTTAATGTTTTTTTAAGCGGGTTTTAAATTGCTGTCAGCGAAACAACCTGGATAATCAGCATAAACACGACAAACAAAGTCTTTGCTTTTCATGCAACCTGTGAGAGGAAGTGCATGCTTTTATTTTTGTCAAATAAATGCATTATGGATTTGCCTATTCTTTGGCTGTGTCATTGTAAGTAAACATGTTTATGAGGCCAAGGAGAATTATGGGCTGGGAGGAGTCAGAGTCCCTAATGGCTTGGTTTCCACTCAGGTAACCATGGCAGTGCTTGCTATGATGCTGGCATTAACAACCAACCATCTTAGCTATTAAAATCAAGTAAGGAGGAGTGAGAACTTCCCTGCCATTTTCCCACATGTCTTCATTCTGCTAATATCAAAAAGCAACAGGATGCTTTGGCTGTCAAAGACATATTCTAAAAAAAAGGCTCTGAATGTGTCTGGATGTGAAAATCCTGCTAAAATTCTACAAGCCTTTTGGCATGCCTTTAATTCTTCGCAGAAGTACCCGTTCAAATAATGGTGTTCCATTAATAGTAATGAGGTGTGAAAATGAACCTGATTAAACGTAATTCAGTGATTAAGCAGTAATGAGTGGGCTCATGCTAGCAGGCTTGTGGGTGTGAATGCAAGGCAGTGAAGGGTTTTCAGATGGGTTATCAGAGGTCACCAAACATAAATATATGCTTTGCATACGCATGCTTTCGTGTTTTGTTGAACCTAAAGATAACTGGGAGTGGTGCTGTCTTTTCACCATCAGTGCTGTCCTTGATTAAGTGAGATGAGACTGTTGCCAGGTACTGTAGCAGATGAGGCTTTCCAGGAAAAGGCCTTTAAGCAAAATAGGCATGGTGACAAATCCCCACTGGATGGAAGTGATGACACAAATACACTGCTGTGCTGCAGTGACTTCTTTTGTAGTCATGGATATAATTAGTTTCACTGGGGCTAGATGGGCATCAAAGTAGTGTCTTCTGTAGCATTGATAACGTTTAAGTCATGGCATTGTAAAGTAAAAAAGTACTCTTTAAAATAATCAGACCGAAACTATAAAAAATAAGAAAGAAACAAAAATAAGGAGAGCACTTACTTCCTACTTGGTGTTAAAAGTTTCCACACTTGGTCAGGTTTACTGTAACACATGTGACTTCACACAAGCAGAACAACCCCAGCAGCAAACTCAGTGTACCTCAAAGTGTGCAACTAAAGTGTGCAGTGAATTACAATGTGCAGGAAAGTGCTAGTTAGCCTTTACCGACTTTCACTAAATCTTGTTTTAAAAAAAGATCAAACGAAAAACATGACATATCCCTTTAAATTAGCCTCAGTTTCGAGTCTTCCGTTTGCACCGCCCCTTACTCTTTGACCAGCCTATCAGTGCACGGTGCACGTGACGAGCGCTCTCTGCGATGACCTCATCCCTGGTGTGGGATGACGTCAAATTCAAGATGGATGGAATCACGACCAGCGCGGAGAAATCTACACAACACTGAACAAAGTCCCGGCTACGTGGAGGAAAGACCGTATTCACGACGGGCAGGGTAAGTGTAGCCAGCCTAACGAAGTTACCGTTCAGTAAAACGAGCAGGGAGGCGCAGACACAGTTGGTGAGAGCTGTTAAGGAGAAGCTTTTTCCTCCCTGACGTAACTCGGAGGGGGGATTGTGTCGCTGTAAAAACCTGACCAGCTACAACCTGTTTTGCAGCCAGCAGCAGCTCCAGTGTCAGGCCGGTGTGGAGCCGTTTTTGCTTTTTTGGTGGGAAAAAAAATAAAAGAACTAAACATAACAAAACCAAAAGCCCATGACTTCCACCGGGGATAGCGTTTACAACTGACTCCTTACACGCCAAAACGGCGTCTCTGCCCGCGCAGACTTTCATTTCTGGATTAGCGCGGTGCAGTCCATTGAAACGCGCTCAACTTTCCCCCTCTTTATTCGGTGTTAGCTGCTCGAGACCAGGCGTTGCACCCTCGGGTTTGTCTGAAGCTAAACAAAAAAGAAATGTACGAATGCGTTGTGAAGTGAAAGCAGCATATCAGTCGGAGAAGTTCTTTTAGAGCCACGTCTCATGGATGATCTAATGCCCGAAGCTTCACTCGGCTTCCTCTGGGAAAACATGACACGACCCAACATTCCCGTGTTTTTCCTAACACGGAGCACACATTTTCACCCAAAGTCCACGAGGCAATCTTTAGTTTTTTGATGAATGAATGGGGGTTCTGCCCATAAATATATTTAGCAAGTGTCAAATTAGCCGACGTAAGTAACGCGACTTCCGGTTACAATTTCCAAAATAAACGCCGTGACGTCCAGGCAGCACCTTTTTCAGGAAAATGAAATGCATGCATATAATGCTTTGCAGTCCCTGTTTTTGACTATGTTAATCACACAACTATTGCTGTGCGTCAGATGGGGTTTGTTCTTGTAACAGTACAGTGCTGTTCAGTAGTATTATTGTTGTCTCACCACTGACCGATGCAGGTGTATCGATATTATGCAGTTTCTTACATGAATTCTACAAAATAAATTAGATTTATAATAAAAATGATGAAAAACACATAAAGCCCAAATTTAGTGCAAGAAAACTTTGTTCAAGTCAATACTTTAGTTTCGATTACAGCACCAGTATACTTGATCATCACACAAAGGGTGACATGGAAGTAGTCAACACAATGGTGTTTAAGCTCTGCTGTAAAGCATACAAATGCTAATGGATCCTGTGCCATGTTTGATGAATCTTTTAGCTGACAGTATAAACAGCAGGCTAGATTCATCAAATAAACCTGCCTCCTGAAATACCAAGAGTGCTTTTCTCTGATAGTTACATTTTACAACCATAGAAATAAATGTAGATGTTTAATGGTTTAAGTGAAGGTGGATCAAGGCAGACAATGCATTTCAACTTGTAGTTGAAACCTTTTAAACTTCCTGCAGTGCCCTGTGTGGTTGAGGGCAACTTGACAGAACTCCATTTTTCCTACCTTCAGACTGATAACATGATGTAATTCCCATAAATTCTGTGGAGAGTTCCTTTACACCATTTTATATTTTAAAAGGCTCAACTTTGACCTCTAGTGATCATCACAAACAACAGCAAGACAAAAAATGCACATGTAGTTGTAAACCCCGTTGTGTTAAACACGATGCCTAGTTTAACCAGTTGTTTCTTTACTTTTACAGCAGTCTGTAAGGCATCAATATTTATAGCTCATAATAAAACTGATAGGTTGTTTGGATAAATAAAATGTAAGCAAAATAAATCTTGTTACTGTATTTTAGACAACATAATCCTGTCTTGTGTTTTTATAAGATGAGCATCTGAAAAGTGAGAGCTATGCTGTTTTCAGTAATACAGAAAACAGATGAGCGTAAAATCTTCACACATGATAAACTGGAGCTTTGCTATGTTTGGCATGTTTGCAGTTATTGGATTGCCAGTTTGCTTAATAATGAATAATGGCTGCAGCTGTAGTTCTCAGCAATTATTGTATTGTGTTACTACTTCCTTTGAACGGTTATGGTTGCAACGTAACATGAACGATCACCAAAGGCTGCACTAAAACTTGGATTATTCGTAATGTTTTTGTTGCAACATGCTGATGTCAGCGTTGTTAATATGGAGATCTGGTGTAGTATATTAATCTTTTTGTCTCACCGTGAAGTCATGTTGTATATGAGCTCCTGAATAATATTCTAACGAGCTCAAACAAACAAGTGCTTATTGCTTATGTCCCCCCCCCCCCCCCCCCAAGGACTAATGCTTTAGAGTTTGAATCCGATCCGATGGAAACCAACGCTTTTTCCTAATTCGTGTGACCCTGACCTTTGACTTATGACCTTGAAGACCTACATACTAAAATAGTGTACTTTATTATCTTTACCCATACGATTGGAGCAGAACCAGCTGAAATCTTTAGCTTTTTTAAGCTGTAAAAACTTGAGATTTTAATATATATTCATGCAGTGTGTGATAGGGTGTTGTATTGGGGAAAAAAAGTGTGTTGTACAGCTTTCCCGATGCCCTTTCATGTGATATATTATGCTTGAAAGATTTCTTGAAGGTCAAAGTCAAATGTTTACCCAAACTAGCTGCTCATGTCCCCCAAGGTCTAGTATATTGTTGTGAAGTTTGAATACGATCCATATAAATCTCTGATTAATAAACAGATTTTACTGGTTTTCATATTTGGTGTGATCTTCACCTGATTTTCACCTAAATTAAATCAGCCGGAGCTTTTATGGGTGTCTACCATCAGACGAAATTTGCATAGGATATCTTGAAAACGGTGGATGCTAGACTGCTAATAGACAAACAAACAGAACTGATTATATAGTCGCTCGCTTTTGTGGGAGAACAGACAAAAGGCTTCAGGAATACTGCCGTGTGTGTGTGTGTGTGTGTGTGTGTGTGTGTGTGTGTGTGTGTGTGTGTGTGTGTGCAGAAAATCCAGTGTCAACTTTGAAGTAGATTCGATGACGGAAGAATGTGAAGAACACATACTGAGATTCCTTTATTCATTAGTGAAACAATGTATTTTTACTATTCAGAGCAGGGGTGGGGGAACTCCAGGCCTCAGGGGCCGGTGTCCTGCAGGTTTTTGTCCTTGGTCCAAAACAGCTCATTTAAACGGCTAAACGACCTCCTCAACATGTCTTGAAGTTCTCCAGAGGCCTGCTAATGAACTAATCATTTAATTCAGGTGTGTTGACCCAGGGTGATGTCTAAAACCTGCAGGACTCTGGAGTTTCCCACCCCTGATATAGAGACTATGAATTTTTACTTGGTGTCATATTAAACTGATCACAGAGAACTGACAAGAACACCACACACAATGATACATATAGTGCACAAAAGCCCATCAGCTTTTATTTAGTAGATGCTTATTCCTGTAGATGCATCCATGTCCAAAGGATTCTGAAACATCTAAAGTATACAAATTTATCTAGATCAAGAGTATATGCATATATATGTTTATATGTCTCCATTGTTTCAATAAAATGTAATCTTTTTATAATATAATCTTTTTTTCTTGTCTTTCAGCCATGGAGAGCCTAGTGCATTACAGTAACCCCTCCCACGCCCTGTCATTGCTGGGGGCTCTGAATGAGCAGCGACTGCGGGGACAAGCGTGTGATGTGGTCCTGGTTGTGGGAGACCAAAGGTACCAGGCCCATAAGAGTGTTCTGGCTGCCAGCAGTGAGTATTTCCAGTCCCTTTTCTCGCGGATGGACGCAGACTCGCTGACAGTTGTAAACCTGGACTTCTGTGAGCCGGACGCCTTTGAGATCGTTTTGAATTACATTTACTCCTCCTCACTCTTTGTGGACAAAGGCAGCCTGGCAGCCATTCAAGAGCTGGGATACAGCCTCGGAATCCCTTTCCTCACCAACATTGTGTCAACAAGGCCACATGCATCCTACTGTGTGTCTAGAAAAAGGCTTTCGTTCTCAGAGGGGGATGAGAATGATGTCCACACAAGGAGCGTCATTGTGCGTCGGGTCCGGAATGACACGGCCCATCCCTCTCGCTCGAGTTATCCGAGAAAAACATCTGAGAGATCGACATCTCCCCACTCTGCTCATGGGTCCACTCGGCCTCCCTCGGAACACAACTCGTACGAATCGGTCAGAAACTCTGAGCCCAGCAGGAAGTCCCCTGACCGGGGTGAAGCTTTGGAGAGGACGTATGCCTCCATATTGAAAGGGAATTCATCACACTTCACACCCGTGAGACCCCAGCTGACATCATCAGTGTCTTTCAGTGATGCTGAAGTGCAGCACATCAGGCTGCCGTCTGGCCCTGACCAGGACAATAAAGAGGAGAATGAGGAGCAGGAGTCCCGCTACAATACCAAAGTGCCCTTTCAGGGTCAGGCTAGTGAGCCAAGCCAGACCATTGACAGGAGTGGGCCACTTATAAAAAGCCTACTCAGGAGGTCATTATCCATGGACAGCCCCGTTCCAGTCTTCTCCCCCACGCTGGAGCTCAAGGAGCTGCAAAATCGAGACCAGTCAGTTGTACAGATGGCACTGAAGACGTCTGTGCCAGAAACCTCTGCCCACAACGGCGACTCAAAAAGAACGTCTCCTCTGGTTCTCAGGTCAAAGTATACCGGCAGGTATGATGGAGAAACTCAGGTAGAAGGAGAGGTGAGTGTGAAAGCTGAGCCCAGCAGTCCACTCGCTGACCCCATGGACATTGTACGCATCACAGTTGGTGATTCTTTGCCAGTCAGTCTCAAAGACTTTCAAACTAATTATGATCAAGGTCCCAGGGAAGTCTTAAATCCTGTGGGGAAAAGAAGGGACAGGCCAGACAACAGACGGTACCCATTAAAGAAGAGCAAACTATTTAAAGAGCATGCTCTCTCAGTTAACGTGAATATGTCAAAAGCAGTACCTCAGCATGCCAGCGGCGACCCTAACGAGGACGGCGAGGAGTCACCTCAGAACAAGATTTTCAAATGCTGGAATTGTTTAAAGGTTTTCCGGTCAGGTGCTGGGCTTCATCGTCATGTAAATATGTATCACAATCCGGAAAAGCCGTATGCTTGCGACATCTGCCACAAGCGCTTTCATACCAACTTCAAAGTGTGGACGCACTGCCAAACGCAGCATGGCGTAGTACAAAACCCAGCGTCGTCCGCCAGCTCCTCTGTTCTTGATGAGAAATTTCAAAAGAAGCTAATAGATATTGTGAGAGAGAGAGAAATAAAGAAAGCTTTGCTTTGGAAGTTAAAGAGGAATAAGCAGGGTTTGCAGTCTCCTGCAATTACAAAAAAGAGGTCGAGGCCCAGCTACATATGCCCATACTGTGGCAAGACATTTGTGTTCCAGTCTCAGTACAGACAGCATTTAAGGACACATCCTGCTGAAAAAGCTGACCAGGACACAGCGAGGGAGAGCATCCTCTACCAGGAACAGGATGAGATCATTCAACAGAAGAACCCTGACACCGGTGTTTACTCCTGTAGACTTTGCAATATGAAGCTGTCATCGCTCCTGGAACAGGGTGACCACGAGAGAGGCTGTCG
The DNA here is from genome assembly GCF_900408965.1 of Simochromis diagramma. Lineage (NCBI taxonomy): Eukaryota > Metazoa > Chordata > Actinopteri > Cichliformes > Cichlidae > Simochromis > Simochromis diagramma. The sequence continues at coordinate 1,657,766 of NW_024386778.1, read as the reverse complement.
CCATGCAACCGTGTGCCCCTATTGTGGCCTCAGATTCTCAAGTCCAGTTGTCAAGAAAGACCACGAGGCACATTGTAAGTACAAGAAACTGACATGCCTGGAATGCATGCGCACCTTCAAATCCTCCTTCAGCATTTGGCGCCATCAGGTGGAGGTGCACAACCACAATATGATGACTGTTAAAGACCACATTCTCCTGAAGCAACAAGAGAACAATGAAGAGGAGTCTGAAATGCTCAAGGAGGAGCATTACAGTGATGAGCCTCTAACAAGCGAGAGCACAAGAGAGAACATCAGTTACAGTGATTCCTCAGGTCCACCTATGTATGACTCTGAAGACTCTTCCTCCTATGTGCCTGAAGACCTGAGCATGGGCCACCATGGCAAGCTGGTAGTGAAGGAAGAGCCGTTGGAGGAGGCTGTGAGTGAGCGGGACAACCCCGATGCTGCCAAAAGTGGCTCCGAAGAACCCGGTGTGTGGCCGTGCGAGAAATGTGGAAATCTTTTCAGCTCTCGCAAAGACTTGGAGCGACACCAGGAGCTGCTATGCCACATCAAACCATTCATCTGTCACATCTGCAACAAAGCCTTCAGGACCAACTTCCGCCTTTGGAGCCACTTCCAGTCTCACATGTCGACTGCTAACGAACCCGGAGCCAAAGAGATCGACAGAAACCCCTCACCTCTGAGCCCTTCCCCTCCACTTACCCCTTCAGAACGTCCCTCCCCACAGGCCTCTGTGCTCATATCTACTCAGGCGGCACCGGTCCCTGCTGCTACTGCTGCTGCAACCGCAGGGACCGACGAGTCCAGCAGCCCAGATCCCTGCAGCTCATTGGTAAGCAAGACCAAGAGGCCCGAACTGGAACGGCAAACCAGCAGCCAAAGCCCCCTGTCAAGGTCAAACAGCATGGAGAATCCAGGCGGCCCTCAGGAATCGGACACACTCTTTTACCACGCACCGTCTCTCTCTGCCCTGACATTTAAGAGGCAGTACATGTGCAAACTCTGCCACAGGACCTTCAAGACGGCCTTCAGTCTGTGGAGCCACGAGCAGAGTCACAGTCACATGTAAGATTCAGATGGCCGATAGCAGTGAGTTTTTTTCTCGGGAGACAATACTTACTATAAGAATAAACACACCTCAGCCTACAAACAAAAGACTTTGAATGTATAGCTTATTCGCTTGCCTCCAATGTCATATATTGAAGTGGCCATGTTTATTTAGACGCGTAAACGTGAATGTGCAATCAAGTGCTAGATTCCTCTGTGAGAAGAGATGACTATAATTTTTTTTCTTGCAAAATGATCTATATGAATTTATCTGTTTCAGACCTCTTTTGGTTGTCTAGTTGTATTTACCTATCTAGTCGTTTTAAGAGTTGCACCCCTCAATGTTTTCGACTTGAAGGTAGAGAAAAAGGCGGGACAAGTGTTTACGTTGTTCTCTCCGAGTGTGGTGGAAAAAGTGCTTTAAAATTTTGGAGGCTGCGGTTCATTTAAAGATGAGAGCTTTTGCTTTTTGTACAAACATGTGATTGACATCCCTTAAGATATTATTGGTGGCCTCAACAATGTATTCAATATGCACTTTTTTGATTCTGGTAGGAAGATATAATCCTCAGCGATTACTCTGGATCAGTATGTTTCCCTGACCGAGTTTTTAGGCTGCAGGAGTAAAAGTGACAATAAAAAGCATCTATAACTTTTTTTTTTAGCACTCATTTGTTCGTTACGTTTGAGGCTCATATTGAATTCGCATCAACTCATTTCATGGAAAAATTCAATGAGACAGTCTGTATAAGAAAGCTATACCACATACAGTCTTCATTCAGTACCAACAAACACAGTATCTTCCTAATGATTAGCCTGCTGTGAAACAATGCAATCAACTGGAAGATTACAGAAAAAATATTTATTTTCTGAAGTTAAATGACTAAAATGTCGCTAAATTATGTGGAAAAAGGTGCTCAGACCAGTGCACTAGTAGCCATGCAGGCTGTCACTGAAAAACAGTGAGCTGGGTTGATCTCAAAGTCCTAAATACGAGACATCCTCGCAGTATTTGGCTTATAATAATATTAAATATTTCCTGTGAGTAAGCTTTCAGAAGCTTTCACATCAAATGCACTGCAGTGTAATAATATAATTTACGGTTTTGATGAAACGATAAATGAGAACCTCTAAAAGTAGTTTGTTTATATGAAACGTTGTCACAGTGTCTCAATCGCTGAGTGCGGCACCAGTGTTGTGTAAATACACTGATAGAATTTTTTGCAATTGAACACATTGGACTATTAAGTGAGCTTTACAGCGCTTCGATGGCCTTATGCAACTTTACAAAACTATTTTGTTATTTTACGTGAAAGCACAACAGCTTCAGACCACTTATGACTCAGGCATTTCAAGGTGGCGGCGTCAACGGGAGGGAAAGCAACGAGACGGCAAATCTTTATTCTACGAACGGTCACAGAGTGTTCCTGCTTCCTGAAGATTTCTTGGAAAAGTAATGATTGTGTTTTGATTGTATTCTGGTTGTTTTACAAATGTATTCTTGTACAAGTATATACTTCTGCTTCGGCTTGATAGTTTAGAACTTTGTCATAAATTATTATTGCTGTTTGGGAGCCTGACAGACAGAACTCCACATGGACTAATGGACTTTGTTTTCCACTAAATGATTAATGCAGGCTGCATTGTGATGTTAAATTCTTTGCGGAAATTCTGTATTGATAATAGTGCTCTTAATTTCTTGTGAGAAAGACTTTCTGAAAGTTTCACAGGAATGCTTATAGACTTGTGTACATGGAGGTGTTTGTATTCTTGATTTTTGTACCGATTTTGTTAGTAAACAAGAGTTTGATCTTTTTAGTATTCCTGTGCTCTCACTGCAATAATGAATATTTGTATCAACATTGGTTGCATCGCTGTTGCTTTTTGAGACTTGCAGCTGTTTTGTGTTTAGGTTTTTCTACAGTTTTGTGCTTCACTTCTGTAATAAAGAGTAACAATGGAGTATATATATATTATATACATATATAAATGATCATTTGTGGTGTTGGATTTATGAACTTAACAACTTTGAGTGTTTCACGGTGGATCAAAAGATTTTGGGTTACATTTTCATTCATGTTAGTCTAATTGGCCATCATAAATTGGCTACATATTGCTGCTAGGTAGATTAAGTAATTAAATGGATAGAATAATGTGTAAAAAGGTGGATTCCAAATACTTATGTACAAGCATTTGGACAACGGCACAATTTTTTACCTTTGTACACCTCCCCAGTGAATATCAAATCAAATGGCTGCAATGTGACTAATGCAGAATTTAATTTAAAGGTTTTAACAAAAGTAGAGTATTAACTGATTTTGAATTATATGTAGCACCGCTTTTAAATAGTTTTCAAAATAATTAGACTGTTGACAAGCAGTTGATGACCAGGTAAGGCCTGTTCCCTCTTTATTCCATGGCTAAGCTGATCTGTGATGACCTTGCATTTAGTAGTTGTTAAGTGGAACTCTCACTGTTAGGACCAAGTGAAAGCATTAGGCTGACAAAACAATCAAACAAAAAGAAAACTTTCAGAAAGAGCAAAACTTTAGAGAAGGAATGCACTGTTCAGCTCAGCAACACCAAAAGGCCAGGAAGACTACTGAAGGGGTGATCACAGAGGTTTTGTTTTTCTCACTTTGGAAAAACTTCTTCACATCTAACCAAGTCTGGAAAACTCTTGAGAAGGTGTGCGTATCTTTGTCAAAGTACACTCAAGACCAGGAAGGCCGGATTAACTTTGTCAGAAAACATGCAAAAGTTCTTGCAGACTTCTAAAAAAAACAAACCAAAATTTAAAAAAATTCTTTGGACTCATGAGATTATCGTGTAGCAAAATGATGGGAATAGAAATGGATTGGAAAGATGAGAAACAGCTCTTGATCTGAAACATACCACATAACCTGTCAAACATATATTGTGGCAGGGGTATATATGGCTGCCAGTAGAACCACATCACTAGTGTTTATTGTGACTGCTGACAGACGTGTAGAGGGCTATATTCTCTGCTCAGATTCAGTCAAATGCTACAAAACTAGAGCACAGGTCGTTGTTTGGCCATTTGACAAGCCAGGAGTGGAAATGTTTGAGAAAACTCATAGGTATTGCAAATTACTTGTCTGCCAACTGGCTGACTGATTGATCCGCTCATCACTGCAGTACTTTCAGCATTACAAACACAATGAAGTTGGGAATTCTGATATTTATTTACTGAACAAAACCTCAACTTAAAAGCAAGTAGGTGGCCCTTTCCTGATTTTAGTTTCTAACATATGTCGCATTTACAAGATTTTGAGATCATCAAACAATTTTGAATATTAGACAAAGACAGTCTGAGTAAATACAAAAATGTATTTAAGTGATATTTGTAATGCTTAAAAAAAAAAAAAAGCTATCCAAACCTACCTGTCACTGTGTAAAAAAAATAATTGCTTCCTAAACTAGTAACTGGTTGTGCCACCCTTGGCGGCAGGAACTGCAACCAAATGTTTGCCGTGACTTTTGATGAGTTTTTCACATCACTATGGAGGAATTTTTGACACTTCTTTGCAGAATTGTTTTGTTTCAGCCACACTGGATTGGTTATGAGCATGAACAGCAAGATTTTTTATTTTTTTCAGACTTGTTGACGTTTTTTGGATCTTTTTCCAGCTTGATAACCCACTTGTGCTTAAGCTTGCAGAACACAAATTCATGGCAAGGTATCCAAGTCCTGAAGCACTAATGCAACCTCAGACCATCACACTACCACCATGTTTGACTGTTGGTGTGATGTTCTTTTTATGAAATACTGTGTTTGTTTTATGGAAGACGTAACGGATGCAAATCTTCCAGTGATTTCTAGATTGAACAGACCCGGGTGTGGATACTGAAGTTGAACTTTTCCCAAAAATGTGGCTAATTACAGTTAATTGATTCAATATGAGGCAAGAAGGAGCAATTACTCTTTCACATGGGACCAGGTATATTGATTTTTTTTCCCTTAATAAATGAAATCATCATTTAAAAACTGAGGCCAAATACTTTCACAGTACTGTACAGGGATTCAGTGATTAATGCTTTTGAATATGTTCTACACCTTGTCCCCTCAAACTAGAGAGCAGATAATTATACCCAATGTACATGTTGACCTAATGTATTCACACACATGTTGTTTTCCTCTTGGCAAGCAGACTATCCTGAAAACAGAGGGATGTTTTTCAAAGTGCAGGCCGTGGTGGCAGTTTCTGGCTGGAAACAAGGGAGTGAACTTAGGAAGTGTTTGCTTTAATTTGGAAAAGTGGCAAACTGGAAATCCTGTCCTTCCCCATGTGGAAGGTCATACTCTCCATGAAACTGTGCAGAGAGGAAGTTTTCACACAGATGAGGAAATCTGTTCCCAAACTCTGCCAGATCTTTTGCATAAAACGTTTTACACTGATCCAGTGTGATAATATGGAAGCAATGTTTTGCGTCAAGAGCTGTGGCTGTAATTAAAGTAAACATTTATTGTTATTCAAAATTTACAGTAATGCACTGATGACATTATCAAGAAGAGAACATTTTAAGGAACCAAACTGATAAACACGGTTATTTGCTAGTGTGTATGAGAGAAAAGGGAAAGCTTGCACAAGCAAGAGATTGTTAAAATGAAGATTACATAATTCAGTCTCTTAAGGTATAAATGATACCAGAAGCACAACAAAGACATTAGAACACCATTATACTGACACTGCCTCGTTGTTCCGCTGTATAGCTGACAAAACATAGAAAAGAAATGACAGCAGGACCATAAACATATGAAAGATCCACACCATAAATATTTTCTCTCACAATGCTAGTGTATCCTTAATCAGCCTTCTCATAGTGGTGCTAACAGAAGTTCCCAGCGAGTCAGTGATCTGGTATGTGATTTTGTAAAGGTATGGCTGAACATCTTTAAGAGTGGTGTCAAACACATTGTCCACTTCTGACTGGGTGGGCATCTTTGGCAGGTATTCGTGGCGATTTATGACCTCAACGACGTTGATCACCTTCTCACCCAGCTTCTCACCCACTTTCTCCCTGCAGATCTGTCTCTCCTGCTCATTGGCCAGGTTGACCACATTCACCTTGATGCTCCACACTTCCCAAGGAATGCACTCGTCAGAAAAAGGCCAGCGAGACTTCTTTTTCTGGTAGAACTCCAGGGAGATCTGTCCCATGCCGTCGCTGCCCGAGTTGCTCAAAGCATCCTGCAACAAAAGCACAGCTGAAAGTACAGGCCTCACAACACGAGAGTCAGAAATCACGCGTTAAAACAGACAATCACCTTGAATTCAGACACCGCTTTCCTGATCATCCTGTCCAGCTCCTCTGAGGACACCCTGACAAAGGTGAAATCTATGAAGTCACAGTCGATGTCCTGTGTGCCCACAGTGCCGATGGAGTAGGTGCCTTCCTTTTTGTAGTGAAATTTCCCGGTGCTCCGGTGCAGCAAAATTGTGTGCAGCAAAGCTAACATAGCTTCTTCAACCTGTCTCGCCTCCACAGTTACTTCAAGAACTTCCGAGCGACAATTCATCGCGAATGTCTAGTTACGTCTGTTAACGAAGAGCAGGAGTCGAGTTCAGCGACGATAGCTACTGTATAGCAGCTAGACCACGGTAGATGACGAAGGTATACTGTTTACATTCACAAATCGGCGTGAAATATCTAATCCAGTGTGTTATTGTATATTGAAATACAAAACAGGGTTTTAATCGATAATACGCAACCTCCACATAACAGTCGTGCTCACTGAGCGTTGATACATTGTAGCAAACGCAAGCTAGCTAATTGTTTACTACTACAAACAGATTAAGAACAAGACAGGAAGTGGTGGACAACAGGACGAGCTACGGGAAGTCGTGTAGTTCAAAATACCAGCTCGGATTTGTTTTCCGTTTATTTCGACTTAAACATGGACTAAACTAATCGTGTACTAGCTTAATGCTAATAAAAACAATATCGTAAAAGCCCAATTGCATCTTCAGCATGGAAAAAAGCTTTAGTTCCCTCGAGGTCTCGACAACAACAAACGTCTCACAAATGTCGCTGTGCATTCTGGGAGTTACAGTTTGTGCCACATATCCGTCTGGAAGCGATAACTTTGTACAGTCACACTGAAAGTAGTCCACCGGGTCAGGCTGCACTCTTCTCCTGCAGGATGTTTTCCCGGGAATGTTACTCTTTATCTGGATATCGTCTGTTGGAGTATGAGCACGAAGCTCGGGCATAAGTCCGTTTTGGGAAACTTTTACGGCTTAGTAGCTAACGAAGAATAGCTAGTTAACGAGCCGTAGCGAAAATTAGCTTACTAAGCTAACAATCGTATTCAATGAGAGGAGGAGTGGGCTATTCTGCAGGTTTATTTGTACGCAGGCTACCTTTAGTTTTTTGACAATGGTTTAGCTTTCCACAACCAGCTTGCGTAGTTTGGAAGCCCTGTATGGCAGCACTGAAGCATGGATAACGATAAGCAGAATTTGTATTGGAGGTGGATATTTGTCTTCTTATCATTTTTGGGCGATTGAATTTATTGATTCCACCGTTCCTTAATTAAATACATAACATGAGGTTGGCAGGAAAATTCCCAGAGGAACCGGTGTGTTAAACTCAGATTATCGATCATTTTCCCGAAGAATGTCCGACCCAGAAAGTTCCAGTTCATATTTTGGGTTGGAGGATCCGCAGTGGCTATGTATGGTCACGTTGTTTATCGCCTCCCTGGTTACTCTTATACTGTATTTCGTACAGTATTTCCAACATAGACTTATAGGAAATAAGCAGGGAGCAGCAGAAGGGGACAATGCTGCGACAGAGGAGGAGGAAGCCGCCGCTCTGCTGGGATGGGCGCTGTCACTGAAAAGCTGGAAGAGTCAGTGGAGAAGAGCTTGGTGCATAGCTTTGAATGACGAAGCAAGGAAGCGAAAGGTGAGTCTCATGACCACCAAGCCAATGCTGTACTGTGGGGCAGGTGACTTCAATAAAAGTGTAGCATATAATGCGACAAGGTTATAAAATCTCCTCATGTGTGCTGTAAAGAAATCCCCCCCCCCCCTTTTTTTTTAAAATCATAACCCTCAGTTTGATATTAGAGACACTGTAGTGTAAACTCTCCCCCTTCCTGCTTATGGATTGACGCTGCCAATGTCGTGCAAGCCCACATAATTTTGATTCCTTGGCAACATTTCGCCGAGTCTACAAGACTTTGAGTAGGTGTTTGTTGTTTTAAAGTTTCTGCCCTGTCTCGTGTCAGGGTGCTGTTCTGCTGGCATTTGAAGAGGATGGTCTCGAGGCTTCAGATCTCACGCTTAGCAGGGTCTCCAGCTTTCAGAAGTCTGCCGGCAACAAGGTACTCACTCCATATTCTCACATTGGAAAACACCTTTGCACTGTTTTTGGCAGACAAGCACTGACTTGTCGACTTTCCAACGTTACTACAGGCTTTTCTCAGTAAATTTAAATGTTGACAAACTAATCTACTTAATATTTTATCAGCAGCAAATATGGTTGTTAATTACCGTAAACTATACTTGAATAAACCATGATGCACTTATTAGTCATACAGAGTGTTTGCCCATTTTTGCCAACCTGTGTTAGAAAGTATAACTCGAAACTGTAACTTGGGAGGTCAGACAGGGACACACTGCTCACTACTTTTGTGGCTTTGCAGAGATTAAATGCAAACTCACTCCTTTCTTTGTGATCGTTGAGATATAGACCAAAATACAAGGTACTCTATGGAGTCTAGGGAGTTTAATGAGCAGAGGTTTATTTTTACCACACACTGTGTGTGTGTGTGTTGTGTGTGTGTGTAAGAAGCTTATAAAGCTGTCACGCTCAGCACTAAGGAGGAGCAGGCAGCCAGAAATACACCAGCACCTATGGTTATGTTTAGCTTTCCTCTAATACTGTACTTATGTCAAAGACATGCAGTCTTTGCTGAAATCAGAGTTAATTTGCTGAGTAAATATGTTTCTAAAGCTTAAACTACCTCTGATACTCAGTTTAGGTTGCATGTCATTCATTCGACTAGAGATCACAGATAATTATACTGCTTGATGCCTTTGGGATCTATCAGAGTTGTTCTTCTTTCCCTTCCTTTCAGAGTTCAAAGTGAAGTTGTCCTGAAGCAAATGCCAGTTTTGGGTCAGTTTTATGCAAAGTCAGTATGTTAGCACATTGCTCTGGTTTAACTGGGACTTCTGCCCATCACTGGCAACTGCTGCTGAGATTATACTTTTGGTTAGTCTCGTCTTACCTTTATCCTCTAACGTCGACTTAACAATTGACTAATTTGATTTTGATAGTTAAAGGTCATGTCACAAAGCACACAGAAGCTTTTCTGTGTAGCATTTGCATGTATTTGATCGGATTGGATATGCTGACGTGTCCAGGGTGTACCCTGCTTGTCACCCAAAGTCAGATGGAATATGCTATGGCCAAATCTCAAACATGGATTGAATGAGCTCTTAGGAAGATGGATGGATGTAAAAAGATATTTTATGATGTTTTGCAGAAGCACTTTGGGGTCCTATTTGAACCTCATAGCTCAGGAGCAGAAGGCGAGGTCATATTTGGTGAAATATTGATGTGGAGAATTACACAGATTTGGACAGATATGTAAACTTCAGCTTGGTTGATGCAAACTGCAAGGCAATAATTCTGGTTTAAAGTAAACCACATGAATGCATTATCAATGAAGCATCACACATGCATTCACATACAGCACCTTTTAGTTCAGTGAAAATTCTGGGCTTACTTTCTATTTGAATTGCATTCAAATGGTATAACCACATGAGTAGCATGCAAATGCTGTCACTGCCTTAACTCCAGGATTCTCTGGAGTTTTACATTAAACTAATGCCTCACCTTGTCCTCCCAACAGGCTGCTTCCTGCTGTGTGGTTGGGGAGAAGCTTCAGTTCTCTCTGAGCACTGCATCGACAGCCATGGCTACAGCAGATCCTTGTAAATATACTGTGTGTATAGCTCCATTGGAGCTGCAGGTAAATACTCTAAATTTGTGAAGTCTTAGACTGCAAGGAAAATAACACTGTTGATTTCCTTTTGTAAAATATGTCTGTAACAGTTAGACTGTAGAGTTAAATCCGTTGGAAGTCGTAGTGATTTAGTTTAATGGGAGCTTTTACTGAACATGATGTGCTGCCCAGCATTGGCTCACTGCAGGCAGCAGTATTAGATTAAATGGTTGGGGTATCTTTCCTTCCTTGGCAGATGTCCCAAACAGCTCATTAACATCCCTTTGAGGCCTGTTTCCATATAGAACTGATGAAGTTATGATCCAAATAAGACTCCCTTGTTTGTACCTGGAAATTGCAGTGATTTGCTTGATTTGTCATTATCAAAACTGTCTGCGTTGATCTCTTAAATGGAGTCCTGCAGCTCACCTTCAGCCTTTCCTAACGCTCCTCTAGCATTTTGAAATAAATTGGAGCCAAAGTTGATATGTTGGCATGTGTAATGGGTCGTGTCCGGAGGCTTTCTCCTGCTTTTAGGTTCATATTTACATGTTCAGAAATGCAAAAACTGCTTGTGTCTATGTAAGCTAATGCAACTGTATTAAGGCTATTTCTAAACTAATTAACGTGCTTTTCCATTGAGGTAATTGTGCTATAAATACAACCTGAGTGTGAGAGGTTTGGAAGCTAAAGTCAGGTGTTGAGGAGGTTTTGTTTTGGTCGTGGGTTAGTCGTTGTTTCAGGGACATAAAGGAAGCCTTTTGTCTGTCTTTTTCACTCCCACTGTTTCAGCTTAGTCTGGAAAAATCAGAGAGCTTATTCAAATGTTCCCATCCATCCACTGGAGCGTTTTTTAGCTTTTGACTCAGATCCAAGCTAGAATACTCGTGGCTCATGATAGGAGTGCATGGGCATGTGGGACAGAGGCATTTAATGGACATAATAACACGGTCACTACATTAAGGTGTGCTGCTGAGTGTACTTTGTCTTTAAATGCACTACTGTATCACGTGACCTGATGAGGGACACGGCAGTATGACACGCCTCATAATGAAAAACTCACCAGTGATGATCTGTAGTAGATGGAGTGTGATGTCACACCTTTGTACCTTTGCCTATATGGAGCTGCCATGGCTTCATTTCAAAAGCAGAGATTATTCCTTCACTTCAGATTTGCATTTGTGTAGTTAGTGTTATACAACCAGCAAAAAGCATCACATTCTAATTACAGCGTGCTCTGGGAAATCATTCCTTACTCCTGATTTCACATCACACTGGCCATATGAATCCCATTAGAAATGTAATCGCATCCAAAGACTTCAGTTTGGAAAAGGTTAACAGAATGATGTATTCAAGATGTGGAAAAGAGTCCCTAGTTTTCTTAAGCAAGTAGCATTTCTCTTTTGTTAGTCAATAAATGAACAAAAACTTGGTCTAATGTTGTCATTAGTTGTGTCAGCGTAACACACTGATTGTATGTTATTTACGTTCAGGTAAGGGACTAAAATCCTACAAGCAGTGTTTCCCATTATCATCTCTGCCTGCTACAGTTTCATAATAAACCAAAAATATTTTTATGCTTTTCATGGTAATCTCACCCTGTAAAGTCTGCCGGTCATAAGAAAGCCAGCTGCAGACTGCAGTGAGACAGAAGAGGCAGCTAAATATGTGTTTCAGTTATTCATTTGTCACAATGCACTTAACAATTGAACTGTTCTGTACTTTGTACTTTGTGCCACTGGTATAAGGTAGCAGGTTGTTTATATTCAAGAGTACTGCTGCAGGCCACACCCCTTTCCAGAAGAGGTCTGATGAGTGATGGAGCCAGTAAGAACAGCGCATTCAGTTGATCACCCAGCAGATAAAACACGTCTTCCTTAAAAAGCTTTTCTTGGAACATGTTTTGAAGTAAAACGTATAAAGGAGAATTCACAAAGAGTTATGCATTTATAACAGGCTGCTTAACTTTGTTATGCAGGCTGTATGAACAAGGACAAATAGGTGAAAAGCACCACTTTGATCTGAGGCTGAAATTGAAATAAAGAAATATAGATTAGCAGACTGGCGAGTGGTGATTAGTGTTTAACGCATCAATAACATTTCAAGAGATAAAAGGTACGAGATGTGTTCCTTGTCAGTCGTGTTGTTTGTTTTTGTGAATCGAATGATGGCGCTTTGGGAACAGCATTTTCTCCTTCCCTTTTTTCCACTAACAGATAAGAAAGGAAGCACTGAGGGACTTTTTCTTTTTCTCAGAATTGTGAACATTTGACTGTCTCTTATTATGTACGTAGTTCATGTCATTTCACCGTGTTAGGAACAGGAAAGACTATTTGATCACATGCTGTGGCTTTTTTTCCTGTGAGCACCTGTTTTGCACATTAAAAATCCCAGAACAGCTGTTCTTTTTAACTTCCGAGTATGGTCATGCAGTTGCATGGCATCGTGGAACATAAGTATGTACAGACCGCTTTGAAATGGCTTAAAAGTGATACTTTCGTCCTAATAGGGCAAGTTTGTCTCACAGCTTCATTGTTGTTCGAGTTGTACTATTTGTGATAAGACAAACAGAAAAATATAAGCTTTATTGGGGACTTGGTTGCATTCAGATATATTTGAATTATTACCGAGGGTTGGAGAGGAGCATTGAGGTTGCTTATCATAACCCGCTGCAAATCTGATGGGCTCATTGAGGGAGACGCTGCGATCCAAGGAGAAAGGGAAAACTGCAAACGGAGCATCCTTGATGCCTCTTTAGTCTGGAGAACTGCAAATTATGTTTAAAAAATGCAAAAGTGGATTTTGCATAATATGACCCCTTTCACAAAGCGTAGGTATGCACACCACCCACTCACCACCGGCTGCAACACAAATAGAATTGTGCGGGAAACACTGCGCTGATTTCGTTCCTCCACGCCCACCTCACATACTGAGCTGCTCCTTGTTTGGTGTATCGCTTCATCTCCAGAGAATCAGTTTTAGTTCATCTTTCTGTGAATTTGATGAGTACTGGATGAGTCATAGGGCAGCTCTTTATTTTCTCTTCCCCAGCTTCATCTACACATGCAGGAATCTGAAGATAAGGTCAAGGTAAGCTGGGAAGTGTCTCATCTAGAGGTGGAGGAGCTTCAGGTGATGCCCGCTTTCACTCAGGTAATCTTAAAGCAGCAGAATCGCAGATGTATAAATCTAACCAAAGGATGCGCCACACACTAACATGGGAAGAAATGTTTCGCTGTACCAAAATATAAAGAAATTGTGTGACAGACAGCCTTGATAGAAATCACTTTGTTTATTTCTTCATGTTCTTTTGTTACATCAACGTGTTTAGTCACGCAAACGAGGACGTGGAGAGGAAGATTCATTAGTTTCATTATCAAACAGTAGTCGAACCATTTAGAAACCAATAAAAATGGAATTAAAACAATTGACATTTGTTTTATCACCAAATAGAACTTTACATTTCTAGTTTTACTCGATTAATATGAGGTATAATCTCTTTCTGTCAGGACAATGCAGCCATAAAGGAGCAGCTGAAGCAGCTCTTGTGTGTGTCGCATCCCTCTGTGCTGCTGAGCTGCAGGCCTGCTCAGGCCTCAGAGGTCAAGGTGAGCGAACGAGTCACGTCTGATGTAAGGCTGCCAGACTCATAATTACTTCCACCAGAGAGGGGTGTTTGTGTCATTTTGTCTGTAAACGTGACAGCCGGGGTGTAGAGCGGGTTGTGCGAACGCTCCAGACTCACACAAAACAATTTTATGATTTATTAGTGGAGAATTCATCTTAGAAACTACGATTCCTACAAGTGTGGTGTTTGAACTCTGACCTCTCCTTTAGGGTCAAAGTGACAATTATGCTACGTAAAACTATGTTTCTTAAAGCAGTTGTTATATTCAGAACATATAGGCATGTATGAGCTTTCTAAATATGACCTGTGACCTTTTCAAACTGTCGTAAAATGTCTTTTATCTTTAGAAACTACTGCTTGTGTTTGTATCGGTAAGTTTAGAAAATGATACCAGTATATGGAGATTTGAAATGTCACATTATAGTTTGCATCTCAGTGTCACGTTTCACCTCTGATCTCATGTTTACATTCCACACCTGCCTTTCTTTCAAGCTGAACCAAGGTGTGTTAAAGACAGAAGTGTCAAGAGAACGAGCTGCCTGGTTAGGTTGAAATATGCTGTAGTATAATGTTTTATATTTATGTCCAGTTATTTGCAAATCAGTAGTTATTATTCATAACCTACTCATACATAATGTTTGTATGATCAATAAACGTCATGCATGTTGCCATTATCTGACTTTTACTGCACTAAAAGCTCTATAAAAGTTTAAAAAATAAATAAAAAAGAAGTATGAAGATATACAAAATACATTATGATTCCTTTAAAAGTAATGCTGCCCAGAGGGCCAGTTCCTTGGCTGTGGTTTGCGCTCTTACTGCTTCTTGTTGCAACCTTAAATAATGCTCATCTAAAGCAGCATTGATTCACTGAAGGTTATTATTCACAACCCACCATCACATGATGCTGTTTCACGTGTTTCTGATTAGATCTTACTTGATACAGGATGACAAGTTTTCTTTTTTGGTCCAAATATAGTTGTGAGTTACATGAGAGGCAGTGGGATTAACTCTTATTTTGATCAGAGGAATTTCCTTTCCTCTGATCAAAAAAGTCGATATTATTGACATTTATATATCTGGTCATCGGACCCCAAAGTTTCCAGATGATTTGAATTTTGTGGTTTACGAAATTAAATAGTCGCTCTGTGGCGTAACATTTAAAATGTTCAAGATCAATTAGCCGGCAGTTTTAGCCGTAATATAAAACAACCATATAGATTTGCATGCTGGTTAAAATAAGTCTAGTGCTTTGAAGCTATTTAAGCATTAAGCTCATCAGATACGCTGCTATTATACAAATCACTTTTGTCTGTAGATGATGCCTGTTTGTAATGCAAATTCATCAGCGGTGCTTCTGATGCAAATTCTCCCTGATCATAGAAAGGCCAATGCAAATGATCAACATGTGAAAGTGGAAACGGGGTCGTGTTGCAGAGAGTCCTTGTTCAAACATGAAGACGCTTCTCGTTTAAAGACACGAGCATACTTAGGCCTCTGCTCATTTACGTGCTTCCAGTACTGCTCGTAATGCTGCGCTCACTAAATCTGTGCTGTAGGTTTATGTATGTACTCACTGCATGCTCTCTCCAATAGGAAAGCCAGAATAAAGTGGTATCGCCCCCAAAGCCCCCACGCGCCCATGAGTGGAAGCTGCTTGTGAAAAACATCCGAGTCACACTCAACCAGGAGGAAGATGCTGCAGGTCGGTCGTGCGTCTGCTGATAAATTAATGTTAATTCTGAATTTTTCAAGCTGATGATGTTTCCTATGCTAACGGCTACATTTAGGTCCAAGTACAGCGTCTCTAAAACAAGAGGTTCTGTTATGTTAAAAGCATTAGCGTCATCAGCAGGAGTGTCAGTATAGTAATAAGAAAAATAATAACTGCGCTGGTTATCTGTGCACCAGCTATGTAAACTCATTCAGAAGCGCTCTATTAACAGATAATATTTACCTTGGGTCCTGCACACTAAGCTGCGGAGAAACATGAGCTTCAATATATGTCACAAACAAAGAATCCTACACCCGCCGTGTTGACTTTGTATTTTTACCAAAAGGACTTTTTTTAAAGACATCTATTGTAAAGTTGAATTAGCTCCTTTCATCAGACTGCACGCACTGTTTGCAGTGTTTAACTGCCCGCTCTTTATTTGCATTACCACGACGATGTAATGAGAAGGTTGTTTAGAGGGTAGCTGACTTTGGTAATGAATCAGCAGCAGTGGGACTGTGCTTCCAGCATGGCTGATATTTACTTTGCCAACGCTGCATGACAAGCCCCCCCCCCCCACTCCCACCCCTCCATTTTAGGTAATCCACTGGTCAAAGCTAAACAATGATGGCAGTATATTAATAATACACCCACAACAGTAAGACAACGCCCAGCGTGGTGGTACAGACCTGCACATAAACAAAGTGCCAGGGTGTGGTCATGTATGAGGCCAGAGAGCATTTGATAGATTGTGCTGATGATAGGCTGTTAACACGATTGTCCAGTAATGAAGTCTTTAGACCACCCACAACAACTTTGTTTGGGTAGTTCCTGTGATGAGTCATTCTCTGAGTGTGAGTCAGCAGTTGTCGGGGCTGCAGACGTCCCCTAAAGCGTTCGGTCTGACTCCATATTGCACAGCAGAGACATGACACAGCACTTGACACTTCACTATATACATCTTCCTTCCTTTTATTGAAAATCAGTCACTGTCTGCTGGGTGTTTACGGTCGTGCAGGCTTTTATGTCATTTTATTCATTTGTATTGTTTTAAGTGTTGTTTAATAATTTGTATTGTAAAGCACTGAATCTTATCTGTGAGGCTTCTGATTCACAGCTTGTGGCCACTAAAATTCATATAAGTGCTTAAGAAAATGTATGCTCATTTAGCCTCCTCTAATCTCTGCATAATTCATCATATATATACTCTGTAAAGTGATCCCGTGTTTATCCATTAGAGTGAGGGAGTGGAAGTGGCTGACCACAAAAAAGAAAGAAGGAAAGCTTTAAAGTCAGCTCTTGGATGACACTTTGTGTTCGCAGGCAGCATGAATCCTCTGTGTGTGCTGCAGTTAGATGATCCTCCTCAGAGGTTCAACACTTCTGTTTCGAAGAACACGACGAGTCCTGCCTGGGACCAGCCGTTTATTTTGTAAGTGTGAACGCTGACTCCACCGCAGGTGGTTCTGATGAACAACACCGTTCACATACATGTAAAATATTCTTCTCTCACCAGTGAACTGAATGGACGATCGAAGGAGCTCAATATTCAGTTGATGAACGATGGACATCCTCCAGAGAGTAAGAAAAACTCTGCCATGGCCACTTACCTGTCGATGCTTGTGTTGCATTTACTGTAATGAAGAGTCATGTAGTTTAGTGATCCAAGTATCGACTGTATCGATACCAAGTCGGCATCAGTATCGGATCGATACCAGCCTGGTGAGATCGATTCTTTACTTTAAGTTCCGCTCTTGTTTGCGATGCTGTGGTTTCGACAAAGAGGAAACAGCCAGGTCGCCGCACTCGCCGCTCCCGTGTCAGCACAGAGCAGGCCCGCTTTGCTTGCCCTCCCCCCTCTTGTGTTTCGATGTTGCGCTGTCACGTGACGGGGTTGTTAAGTTGTTTACAAATATGTATGTTTTTACCGGTTGTTGAGGATTTTAATTGTAATTTTTGTATTATAGTTTCTCAACAGTACTTGTTTGTTTTACTTTGTTTACTGGTTTGCGAGCACTTTTTATTTCAGATTTTTCTTTTAAAAAATCAATAATAAAGCATTTTCTATTTAATTATAAACTTTGTCGTAATTATGTCCTGAGTTTTAACTGTTTAATAATAAAAAAGGAAACGTCACAAAAAACACTGAAGGTCATGAGAATGAATTGAGATGCATCAGCGATACTGGCCCGTATTGACTTGGTATCGGATCGATACCAGCATATGCAGTATCGCACACCACTAACGTAGTTCACACGTTGTGCCTCTCGTAGCGCGTGTTTCTGTGTAGCAGGCTAAATCAGCTGTTTTCTGTCTCAGATTCCTTACTTGGTCAGGTGTTGGTGCCTTTTGATCTTGTGAAGAAGCACCCCAAAGGACAGCGTACATTTGAACTCGTGACCAAAGATGTAGTGACCGGATCACTGACTACTGACGTAAGACCTAAAAAGCTAATTTTCTATCGCATGTTTTCCTTTAATATCACCAGATTTCGATGAATTCCTTCCACGTGTCTCTTGTTTTCATTTACACGTAGTTTGGGTAGTAACTTGAATCGTGTGTTTCAGTTTACCTACCTGGAGCCGAGTGAGGTGAGGTCTTGGCAACCTCCTACCCCAGCCTCTAATAAGAGGGTGGAGATGGACCGCACGGTCATGCCCTGTGGCACAGTGGTTACCACGATCACAGCGGTGAAGAGCAAGCCGGGTCGACCACTCCCACTCAATATAGGTAAAGCCCTGGAAACTGTGAGGCCGCTGCACACTCCTTACACAGCTGTATTGTATAATAAATGATCCTGTTAGAGTTGCTTCAGGAGTTTTTGTTTGTTTTTTTTAATAGAGGGAAGTTAGAGTAGCACAGTTCCCCAGTCAGCTTTTTAGATGCTGGTTAGTTGGCAACTCAACTCGGTCATTTTCATAATTTGACAAAAACGAATGTTCTGAAAGTCCTTTACATGAATGAAACTACAGTGAGACGTTCTTGCTTCCTCAGATCCTGCCCAGAAGGCCGTGGTCAACAAGCCCAAGCTGGGGGAGCGTCGCGTCTCCGAGCAGGTGTCTATGTTAGGGGGCACTGTGAGTAAGGCCCTGTCCTCCTCCGACACGGAGCTGTTGATGCTCAATGGGACAGACCCTGTGGCCGAAGCCGCCATAAGACAACTCCACCAGTCTGCTAAACAGAAGCTCAAGTCCCCGGTGAAGAAGAGTACCATCATCATCTCGGGCATCGCCAAAGTAATTATGAGCTCCTTTTTCTTTTTTTAACTTGTACTTTTCCACTTAATGTAATTCAGCTTAAATAGCACAAAAGCACAGCTGGAGCCAATCTTGCATGTTTGATACTCTGGAACTCAGATTCCTTGAGTGCTTTTTAAGCTAATCTGTTCCATAACCTGTGGTTCATAACGTCAGAGGAGAGAAGTGGATTTTAAATGGAAGCCCGTGCCTTGTCTGCAGCAGCGAGGGCCTTCTCATGTTGTTAGCACCCTTCATTGTGCCTGGGCTTTCCACACTAGCTCCACAACAAATATGGCTTTAATGGGAATGTGATTTATTTCCCAGACGCCTCTGTCTCAGGATGATGAGATGGCTATGATGGCAGGTTACGCTGCAGCAATGGACGCATCAATGTCAGAGAGCAGCTCTACTCAGGATGTGACCACAGCGATCGCATCGGGGACTAGTACCCCTCCGGAGATGTCGGAGCCCACGGAAGGTCCCAGAGTTGAAGGGCGGCCTCCGGAGGACTGGGAGAGCCAAACTGGCGAGGAACAAGACAATGCTTCACTGTCCATGTGTGTGTCTGAGGCGAGCTGCAAGAAGAGCAGAGGTGAGAAACCTCTCGATGCATTTTTAATCTTTACAGGAGTATTATTAAACCTTACAATCCTGAAAAGGAAAATAATGCCTTTACAAGCAGAACTTGATCTGTTTTGGCTGTTTGGGGTTTGTTAGCCACTCCTTCGTTATGCACTCTCTCTTTGTGTTCTCCTTTCTGCTTCCCCTCTACTCTTTGAACCTTTCCTTTTCGAACTGTCGTCACTGCCACCTTAGAGGAAAGCAGTGCTAAGCACACATTGTATGAGTAAGTTACTTCATGAGTTACTTGTAGTATTCTTGGTATTCTAATCACTGTAGTTTCTGTTAGCAGTAGAATAGATAACAGTGTTTTTCTACAAGGTGAGATTCACTTTTGTAGTTCCTCTAAAATCAGTTTGCAAAAAAAAAAGCTCACAAAATTAAAGGAATACTTTGAAAAAACATCAGCTCTGATTGGAGAAAAAATCATGCTGATATCTTTAGTGACACTGGGTAATGTGTTAGGGATGAAAGGGTGCCGCATCGTTTGATGAAACTCAAAATGATCAACCAATTCAAAGACGGGCCAAAAATCGAAGACTGGAACAACTCAAAATGGTCCTCAGTCATTTGTATGGCGCCCCCTTGTGTTTGTAGGCATGACTGACAACTTCAGGGCTCCTAATGAGGTGATGGATGGTGTCCCGGGGAGGACGATCTGATATCCTCGTGTTGGTGTTGTTCCCTCGCCATCATAAATAATGTTGTTCCAGGTTCAACATTGCAAGTGACCACTCACCTTCTCCTGACATCATCCGCGACCTCGAAAAAAAACAAAAACAAATCTACTTCACTTGCGAGAAGAGAAACCGCCTCTGTAAGGACAATATGTATAATGCATACTGTTTATTAAAGGAAAGTATCCTGAAATGCAAAGAATTCAAGTTCCTGGATCGGCAGACCGAAGCGGTTTCTCTTCTTGCAAGTGAAGTAGATTTTTTTTTTTAAGGCGGTATTTTTCAAAGGCACAAAAGGGGGACATCACAACAATGTGACTGGTCACTTGCAATGTTGAACCTGGAACAACATTATTTATGATGGCGAGGGAACAACACCGACATGAGGATATCAGATCATCCGTCCCGGGGATCTCCTCCCAGATCTGGACCCATCACTGGTAGAAATGGGGGCTGTCTCATTGTTACCCGTCTTGTGCTCTGTTAATTTCATTTCCTGACCAGATCAATATCCCAGAAGTTAAACTGACTTATTTAACTTATTCTGGTTAAAAAGTGTTCCTTTAATTTTTTCTGAGCAGCGACTGTCTTTTATTTGTGGCTGTACAACACAGATGAAGTGCCGTGAATGTTTCGGTATATTCACTTGCAATATGAAATATTAGTCACTTGGCAGGTGCTTTCGGACCACAGGAACTTGATCATAACTCTTTAAGCCATGTAGGAGTTCTCCAGTATTTCGTGTCTTTAAACCATAAAAGCTCTTAGAAACCTTTTTGTATCGCCTTCACTTCACTCTCTGTCACAAGAGGAAACTTTGAGTAAAAAACGTCAGCTGTATAAGCAACACATAGCTATAACATGCTAACTGTTGCTTCAGTAAAAAAAAAAAAATGGACAAACTGAAGTTTAGAGGAAACGCAAGAAGATGTTTACTCGCTGAAGAGCAAGTTTGTCCGCATTTCCTCTGAAACTGCTGCCTGAGGCATCCACACGATGGAGCAATGTGGAGCGGAAATGTAGAAGCTGACAAGAAAATACAACACCTGACAGACTGTGTCAGAGCAGCACACACACAGCTCCACCGTTTGGCTGTGACGCTGCAGAATCATAGCAGGTGAAGAGCGCCACTGCGAGCCCCTCCTCCTCCTCAGGCTGGTTGTAACCGTTGAGCTTATCAGTTTTAGCGCCTGACACGCTACCACTGAAACCCGGCAAACACACATCTCTGATTACAACGCCCTCAGTCATTTGTAGCTTTTGTTGTGCGACGTGTCACACATTTTTAGAGGTCCTATTGCACACAGAACGAAGGCTCTGAGGGTCGCTCCCTCCAGTGGGCGGTTCCCCTCGTGTTTGGTCCAAAAGCATCTAGAGAAGATCTGATATTGTTCTGCGTTCTTCTTTAGGAGTGTGCTACAAATTGAGGACACGAATGCCTCCTTTTTTCTTTGTCATTTATTTGTTTTGATACTATTTAGAGTTTCTATTGTTTTGTACTGACTAAACTAATCCACTGATACTGAGGATAACATGGGGGAGCTCCTTAAGTGTGGAAGCAGAGGAATGGTGCTTGTAGCCAGGCTGGACTATGAGGCTGCTCTCTGTTGGTACAGATTAGTATGTGTTAGCTGGTGATTAAACACAATATTACAGCTCTGCTGCTATTTAAGCCACATTTTTCATCCAATCCACAGCAAGTGTTTCACAGTAACAGTTTCCAACTAACACCGATTCTGTACCACTGCTGCTTTCGCTTTTGATTTGTTTATTTTAAATGAGTTTTTCCATTACTGCTTAAGCCAATACTACTCGTGCCTGTTTTTTATCTGTAGTAATGACGTCTCCTTGAGTGGTGTCACTTTGACACTATCCACGTCTCAGGCTGCTTCCTTTCCTCTTCTTTGCCACAGGCAGCTTCCTGCAGAAGAGCGCCAAGCTCTTCTTCCGACGTCGTCACCAGCGCAAAGACCCGGGGATGAGCCAGTCACACAATGACCTGGTTTACCTGGAGTCTCCGGCCGCAGTGGAGCGAGCGAGCCGAACAGCCACGCTCAGCCGCATGCTCAACCGCAAGAGTAAGAGTAAGAGTAAAGCCAACGGCTCTACCTCTGTGGGGGAGCCACATGCGTGACCCCCCCCACTGTCCCTCGCTCACCTTGACCTCAGTCCCTACCACTTCAACTACCATCATCAACTCCACCTCAAATTGCACTGGCAAACATCTTGGCTAACCTACTCCCCTCTAATGGCTGACCTGCATACTGGGGCTGCTGCATTGTGGATGGGCAACAAAAAAAAGTGATATTTTAAGGCTTCAAATAAGAAGCCACCAACAGCAAGCGTGTGCATGTGTGGATGATCCTGCCCTGGATTGATTTCAGAGATTAGTCCTTTTTATTTGATTTTATGCAACATTTCAAAATCTTTAAGTGCTTTTACGGCTGTGTTATGAACAGAAGGGACCGCCGCGCGCCATCACTCTTTACCTCACTGAAAGCTGAGGGCGGATTCAAAACTCTCCCTGCTGTAAACCGTAAGTTGCCTACGGTGACTCAACAGGACCAAAGACGAAGAGCCGAGTGGTGTTTGTATGATTTGCACAGTTTTTAGTACCTTTTAAATTAAAGTGCAATGACAGGAGCAACTCTTGTGCAAGAGACTGTAGTTCATTCACAAAGGGAGACGATCGTTTCACTGCAAGACTGCTGTACGTGGGAGCAGCATGACTACTTGTTGACACTAATATGAAATCATTTGTTTATTACTCGATGATATTCCCAAATAAAGCTAGATCCAGTGTGTTCATGACATGTGTAAGACTAAAAATTTCTGCCTTGGTTGTCAATTTCAAAAAAAGAAGCAGGGTGTTTTCGAATCATATGCAACTGTCTCCTGTTGTACACTACTGTTCTCAGCAGAGTTGTTGTTGTGTCGAAAGGGAACTGAAGCTTTATCCAGGGACCGCAGCGAGACACGCGGCCATACTTGTGCTAATAAAACGGATCCTTCCTTACATTTCAATAGCATGAACTGCTGTGTCATTTTACGTGTTTCTAAAAGATGTGCACATGAACAAAAGAAAAGTGTGAACACCTATGACAGCAACCAGGTCTTGTGGCTGCTGCTTTTTTTTTTTTTTTTTAATCCAGCTAATGATTGTATTTTTTGTCCTCCTGTGAGCAGCTTGTTTCTGTACATCACGTTAACTACTGTTTGTTATTCTGCTCAGAGAGCTGAATGGTTGCCTTACAGTTATTCTGTGAATGATGTCCCAGCTGCTCGAGTCTTGTTCCTCAGCTTGACATGACTTTGGCTGCAGCCGCTATCAGACAAGTGGGCCTGAGTGTCTGTGGTGACCTGTTGGATTGGCTCTGATCAGGCAAGCATACCACTGTGTTTCTGCATCATCAGCAGTTTCTATAATCAATAAGCCTATGCACTTAACATATCTGTTGACTGGGTTGTTTACAATATTCGACTACCTGAGATATTAAAACACTCTTGCTCTTCACAATAATTCTCTTCTGCGGATCCTGCGTGGGTGTCTTTGTATTCATAATTACATGATCTGCTTTAATCCACCGTCACTGACTGTTGTCTGTTTAAAAACAAATAAAAGAGAAAATCATAGAAAGAAAAGGCCGAGAAAATAATCATTCAGACAGAAGCACCTTCCAACTCTGAGGAGAGGAATAGAGGGAAACGGATTGTTTTAAATCGAGCTCAGCTTCTTACAGCCTGCAAGCGTTAACTGCTGTCGTGCAGTAAGCAGTGGGGCTGTAGGAGATTAATGAATTGCTTCCTGATGTTTTTTGTCTTTCTGCTCTGTGTGCGCAGAAAGTGGCTGATTAACTGTTGCTGCAAAGCGTCAGTCACTTCCTTGCAGGGACTGTAACTACTATACATACTGAGTTAAGCAATAAATATTGATTGAATAACTAAGACTGTGGTGATGTCGATGTTCTGGCTTCACGTGACCCGTTCATCTGATTTGCTGTTTAACTTCCTTTTAGTGAAATTAGTATCACAGGATGGAAACCTGTACTTACTTTAGTTCAGTTTGTTCTGTATTTACATGTTTACAGTTTATGCTACTTTAAACATCTGCATCAGAAATGCGCTCACTGGACACTTTATTAGGAACGCTTTGCCAATACTGCTGGACTGGCTTTGGCCTTCAGAACTCCATTAATTCTTCACACCAGTGAAGTGTTGGAAACATTTCTCAGAGATTTTATAACTCCTCTCACAGTTACTGCACATGTTCCACCACAGCACCACGGGGCTCTAATGGATTGACTGTGAAGGCTATCTGAGTGCAGTGAACTCATTGTCAAGAAATCAGTTAGACATGACATGAGCTTTGTAGCACGGTGAATTATCAACATGGATACACTGTGGTGATAAAGGCTGGGCAGCAACAATGCTCAGATGGGTTCGGGCATTTAAACGATGCCAAAGTGTTAACAAACTATCCCACACACCATTACATCCCCACCAGCTGCCTGAACCATACAAGACGGAGTGGATTCATGCTGCCGTGTTATTTATACTAACTTCCACATCCACACGTGGTTGCAGAAATTGAGACTAGGCTATGTTTTTGTGAGCCTGCGCGAATTGTACCCTTGGTTTCCTGTTCTTTGCTGACAGCACGGCACCCCGTGTGGTCTTCTGCTGCTGTGGCCAACCTGCCTCAGGGCTTTGCATTCAGAGATGCTCTTCTGGTTGAAACAAGTGGTTATTTGATTTACAGTTTTCCAGTCTGGCCATTCAGCTTTAACCTAAAATAAACATCACTGGATATTTTCTCTTTTTCTGACTTTTTCTCTGTAAACCGTAGAGATGGTCGTGTGGGATCAGCAGTTTGTGAAGTACTCTGACCAGCCTGTCTGTCACCAACAACAAAGCCACAATTATGGAGGTCCCTTTAATCACCTTTCTTCCCCCTTCTGATGTTTGGTTTGAATTTCAACAGACCGTCTTAGCCATCTGTACATGCCTCAACACACTGAGTTGCTGCCATGTTATTGGCTGACTGGATCTTTGCATTAATAAATGAATGAAGCAGTTGGATGTAGCAAAGTGGCTGGTGAGTATATTGTGCCTTTTATGTCTATATTTTTCTAATCCCCTAGAACAACTAGTAAATGTCTGTTGTTGTCAGACCTCAAACAATTAAGGCAACTGATCGCCTCAATGGTCCAACCTTCACTATCTGTCCTCTGCACATGTCCAGACTATCACAACTTCATGCAACAACTATGACAGGCCACATAGGCGATCTGTCAGCTGTTAGTACAGTCCTTCAGACATGCCCACTCTGAGTGCTAACATAAAGAGACAAAGTTACAGTTTTATTATATAGTTTATCATATTAGAATTTAGTAACTGTGAAGTTATAACAAATATAATAAGTGGGCTTACTTAATCTCAAAAAAAGAGTCCATATTAATCAAAAATTCAAAAGAGAGAAAATGTCAAAGAAACTCCAAATATTTAACTAGTACAGTTTAGTAACTCGCACTGTTCCACGTGTTTCATCACTTTGCTTATAGAAAGACATTTTGGTATAAAGACAACATTGTAAAAAGCTTCTTGACACTGAAATATAATTTTCATTAAATGTGTTGTTAGGACTGAAACAGAAAGCAAAACGTTGTTGTGACACCAAACGTTGTCGGAAGTTTGATAAAGTAGTTATAAGCAGCAGCATACGCTAACATGCTGCCTTTTAGTATTTTGTGCACATTTTTGTTAACTTCTGTAGTTTCTATAAGACTAAAAACTGTTACACGTATGAGGTAGTAGGTCCTAGGTTAGCGCCATTGTGTTGCGCCTACATTTCCCATAATGCAGTCGGGGCTGCTCGTTTCCGGTCCTGCGCCGTTTCTGGAGCGGATTGGAACCCGGAGTCAGGATTTGGTAAATGAAGGGGTTTTGCAGAAAAGGTAACGTGTTTCCCGACCAATACACGCCGCCTTTCTACCAACTGGAGACGCAGTTTGGTAGTAAAGGTGCAGCTGATCCGTCCGGTTCGGTCCGAGTTTACCCGAAACGCCTCCACCACACACTGGCGGCCGTTGAATAGCATTGACTCCGGTTTGGGGGTTTGCGTCTCCGGTCCATCCGCCATGCCGACTGTTCTTTGTTACATTTTAGCAAAGAGCAGCCGCTCAGATCGGAGTTAAAACCCGGCTAGAGTTTGGGAACGACTCAAATCCTGGATCCCGTCTATTCCCCGGGCTGCATATGTTCAAATACACGCGTCAACTGTTTCGCGTAGAACAAAAACCAGTTAATGTTTCCATAAGGCACTAGTGTACAGCCGGTAGGGCTGATGCATTCACGTACACCTGGAGGGTCCCACATTAAACGATGAGCAGGCTCAGAAGTTCAGTTACATCCTGAAACACTCGTTAAAGTACTTCCTTCGTGTAAATGTGCAGTAAAAGTGAGTGCGACCAGGCTGCTGCTCTGCTCTCTGCGTGCTTTCTGATAAACATGCAAACACTTTCCCTCTCTGTAGGTTGGCATAATGGCTGAACAGACGCCAGATGAGTTCATCTGTGAGTATGACTCCAGCCCTTACTGTCCCGTGTGTGTGTGTGTGTGTGTGTGTGTGTGTGTGTGTGTGTGTGTGTGTGTGTGTGTGTGTGTTAAAGCACTATGAAGACAGATGTGATGTGTATCTGACAGGGTGCGAGGACTGTGGCCAGTACCATGACTCTGAGTGTCCTGAACTTGGGCCGGTGGTGACTGTCCAGGACTCCTTCGTCCTCAGCCGAGCTCGGTGAGTGACAGCTGGAGGTGTCAGATGGGGGTTTGGGCCATTCTTTGAACTCAAGTTTCTTTCTAAAGATTCAATCAGAGCAAAACCAAAGAAGGCAAAACATCGATCCCCGCTAGCGCTGCCGTCCAGTCATCCTGACCTGTGAAATTACAAACCCCATTCATGTGTCACCTTATTGCTGTTCTAGACCTTGCAAAGAGATTGTCCAAGTATCCCACTGTGGGTGGTTGCGTTTCTGCCACTTGAAGCTTCATCCTAAATGTGGAACTTTTTAACTTTAAACATAATAGATTTCTCACTCTATGCTTTCTTCTCACAAGCATACAGCTGCCTTCCTCGAGCCTCAGCCTGCAGTTTCTTTTTTTGTTTGTGTTTTCTCTCTCTCTCATTCTCTGATATTTTGCATCATTGGGGCTTCTGTCTATAATATTGCACAAAATTGCTCAAAAGGGGAGGACACACCATTTTTCAGCATTTTAGCAAAGTAAGCATACTGAATCAAGTGATGCTGAAACTAAGGGATCACAAGAAGGCAGACAGGCAGGAGGCTGGCCTTGTTATTGTAAAGACCCTACAATAACCAGATCATCCTCTGTGATCAAGCACTTAGCAACAGCGGCAGTAAGAGTCCCTGTTTTAACAGGAAGAAACCTCTGGGAGGAGTCTGCAGTAACAGGTTGGGGGTTGTGATTGGTGATGATGCAGAGTTGAGAGTAGAGTGAGGGTCGTCGCTTTGAGCTTTTATCATGCTTTTAGCTTACATACTGAACAGACAGTAATCAGGAGTTTATGCCATGTTGCTCTTTCCTTGGATCAGGTCGTCTCTTCCGGACAGCCTGGAGATCAGAGAGATGGGAAATGGAGAGGAGGGGGTGTTTGTCCTGCACCGGCTGGTCAAGAGGACTCGGTTTGGGCCCTTTGAAGCAAAGAGGGTTCCCCACCTGGAGAAGGAAGGAGCGTTCCCCCTGAAGGTGCACTTAAACCCCCTGCTTTAAACTGTACGTGTGCATGTGGTTTTTAACTTTAACTTCCTTCTTGATCCTCTCTCTGTTGTTGGGCAGATCTTCAAGAAGGACGGTGTAGTGGTGTGTTTTGACTCCAGCAGTGAGGAGGACTGCAACTGGATGATGCTGGTGCGGCCTGCCAGCGACCACAAGCACCAGAATCTGACGGCTTACCAGCAGGATGACGAAGTGTACTTCAACACCTCCCAGGTATCTTCCTCCACCTGAAACCTGCGCGGCTCCTTCACCTCTGTAAGCAGACTGATTTGTTGATCCACGTGCATACCTGCCGCTGTTGTGTTTCCCAGGATGTGCTGCCAGGAACAGAGCTGAGAGTCTGGTATGGAGCGTTCTACGCCAAGAAGATGGAGAAGCCCATGCTGAAACCCCCACTTCAGCCACCGCTGCCTCCACCAGGTAGCTTTGGTTACAGCACAGATGCTGTGTTGGGGTACCATGGAAACTGTGAGAGTTACATCTTCTCGCTTTTCTCTTTTTCAATCAGATGTGACAGCTCCATCCGCTAAATCTGAGATCTCAGAGAAAAGTGGAGCCCACATGCCTCCAGCGGCTGAAGACAGCAGCACAGGTAGGATCATTAAAAACACCCACCACCTCCAGTTCACACGTCTTTGAAATGTTTTCCCATATTTTAGCTAAGTTTGTGATTATAATCCTTTTTTTTCTTTTAACTGCATCAATTTTTCAGCAGCTTTTTGTTTTGGCAGCGAGTCCAGCATGAGTGAACGCCACATGTTCACCCGTTCAAAAGATTCTAAGCTGAACAAAACGCTGCGTCATGATCGCACACGCTGACTCATCTACCCCTTTTCTGTGGATCACAGGCGACATGCTGAGCCACCTCAACGAGGTAAAGACGGTAACGGTGCTTCCAGCAGAGCAACTCCTGCCCCAGGGGGAATGCCTGGTTGGTCCTGATGAGGAGGAGGGCAGCTCCCCTGCAGCGCAGCCCAGCCCCAAGAGAGGGCACAGCCGAGGGAGGAGGGCTAAAGGACGCAGGCCCAGTGCTGCAGCAAGCAAAAACAGAGGTGAGAAGAAAGAGAGAGTCAGGCTTGGGCAAAAAAAAACTTGGGGAAACGTATTCTGGCTTGCAGCGGTTAAATGAAGATGATCGCATGATATTTAGAATGCATGCTGCACCAGTTAAAACACAAAGCAAAAGTAGATCGAGTGCTCCCTCGGTCAGCGCCTGTTTCCTCCACAACACAGCTCAAAGTTTCTGGATATAATCACTACGTTAAGACGGATCAAATTCAAATGTGTAGCACAGCAGGAGGTGAAGAGCTTGTTCTTTGAAGCAGATCATCGTCCGCTGTTTGGAAATACAGCAGATAACAAGTACCGGTAATGTTAACCAAGAACAAAGCAACAAGTGTCGTAGAGTCGCGTCTGCACCACAGAACAACACAGAAAAGACACAAAAGACAGTTAATGCATGAAGATCCTGCCGTGCTGAGGTGAATCGCCCAGTGTCAACTCAGACGAGGCTCCTTGTATCCATCCAGCTCACAAAGTCACCAACCAATCACATTCCATCTGAACAAAGATGTGTGCCCACTAAACACGTCGAGCCAGGAATGTTTCAGGTCTCTGGTTTACTTAATGGAAAAAACATATGTTGTCCCCTCATGCAATTACTTTTCCAAAGTGGCAAAACCTGCGCTGTGTGCAAATCACCACCTGGGGAAAAGAGAGGGATCTCACGTGTGTCAAGTACTTTTCTACTTTTTCGAGAAGCCAGACAGAAACTCCTCAGTAAGAGTCACATGACAGCCCACCTATAGTTTTCCAAAAAGCACCCCAAGGACGCTCAGACCATGAGAAACTAAGTTCTCTGGTCTGATGAAACAAAGATTACACTCTTTGGCTTGAATGCCAAGTGACAACCAAGCACCGCTGATCACATGGATGATCTCATCCCTACAGTGAAGCATGGTGGCAGCAGCATCACGCTGTGGGGATGTTGTTCAGAAGCAGGAACTGGGAGACTAGTCAGGGTGGAGGTAAAGGTCAATGCAGCGATGCACAGAGCCATGATGTGGATGTTAACCTGCTAGAGCGCTCTGGACCTCAGACTAGGGTGAAGGTTCATCTTCTAACACAGGGGTGGGGATATCTAAAACCTGCAGGTCAAGACACCGGAATCAAATCATTAGTTCATTACCAGGCTTCTGGTGAACTTCAAGACATGTTGAAGAGGTCATTTAGCCATTTAAATCAGCTGTGTTGGATCAAAGACACATCTAACACCTGCAGGACACCGGCCCTCGACGCCTGTAGTTCCTCCACCTCTGTTCTAACAGGACAATGACCCTAAACACACAGCCAAGATAACAGAGGAGTGGCTTTAGAAATTTCCCTCAATGGCCCAGTCACACCCCAGAGTTGAACCTGGCTGAACGTCTCTGGAAAGATCTGAAAATGGCTGTGCACCAACACTCCCAATCCAAACTGCTGGAGCTTGAGAGATTCTGCAAAGAAGAGTGGGAAACCCCAAAAATAGGTGTGCTAGCTTGTAGCATCATACTCAAAAAGACTTGAGGCTGTAATTGCTGCCAAAGGTGCTTCCAAGCTACCAAGGTATCGAGCAAAGGCTGTGAATATTTATGTACATGTTATATTTCAAACAAACTTCATCACTTTGTCATTACAGAGCATCGCATGTAGAATTCTGAGGTGAAAAATGACTATGATTAATTTTGCAATAAGGGCGTAAAACGATCAAGTGTGGAACACGAGCTCATCTACGGTCGCTCCATCGACTTTGACGTTGGGTTCCTGATGTGTGCAGATGTGAAGCCCCCACTGGTGAGCTCGGAGCCTGTAGCGTCAGAGGGGGGAACAAGAGCGGCAGAGAACAGCAGCCCACTGAGCACTCCAGACAGCGGGCCTGTCCTGAAGAGGCACAGAGCGAGAGAGCACAAGAAGGTCTACGCTTGCCCCCGCTGCAACAAGGTCTTCCAGAACAGCAGCAACCTCAACAGACACATCCGATCTCATGGTACAGTTGTGGCTGTGATGGCGTCATCTCCAGATAGAGTTCAATTCAGGAGGAGTGAGTATGTTTACTTAAAGGTCCCTTCATGTGTGGTCGGCAGGTGATAAGCTGTTCAAGTGCGATGAATGTGACAAGTTGTTCAGCCGTAAGGAGAGCCTGAAGCAGCACATCTCATACAAGCACAGCAAGAACGTGGTAAGTGCGTTTCGAACGGCCGGATCGAGGGTTTCAGCCGCTCCAGCGGTTAATGACGTCGTGTGTTTATCCCCCCAACAGCCTGACCAAGAGTACAAGTACAAATGCAACACGTGTGAGAAATCTTTTCGCCTGGAAAATGCCTTAAAGTTCCACAACTGCCGGACAGGTAGGTTTGCCTCTTTTCTTTTTCCCCCTCGTTTCTGATCACATTTCTAACCATCCTCTTTTCATTCCTTCACTCCAGACGACAAGACGTTCCAGTGTGATATCTGCTCGCGGTTCTTCTCCACCAACAGCAACCTCTCCAAGCACAAGAAGAAGCACGGCGAGAAGCTCTACTCCTGTGAAATCTGCAACAAGATGTTCTACCGCAAAGACGTGATGCAGGAGCACCACAGGAGGCACGGTTTGGGTGAGTGCATGAGAACACAGCGCAGCGTTTGATTATTAATGCTATTTTTTTCACAGTACTAGAATGATGAGAGCAAAATGCTTCACGTGCTTTTTATGGTTGATGAAAAGCACTACAGGAATAAATAAATCAGAGTATGGATAGTTAAACTCCCTCCCAGGCAGTCATGCCGCTGGTCTTATCAGTCACCGTGATTATGCAAGACAAAGAGAATTTCCAGGAAACGTCTCGCAGTCAAGTCTGCAACTGGAGACTCTGTAGGCCTGAACCTTTAAGGTTTTTAGAACAGAGAGATTTTCTGCAAACCACTCCAAAGTTCATGTGTCCATATTGCTCAAACATAGCTTCTTAAATAATCAGGCCCCATCTTATCTTATAGACTTCATAGTACCATATCGCCCCAGTAGAGCACTTTACTCTCACACCGTTGATTATTTAAAAGTAGAATGGGAGGCAGAGCCTTCAGCTTTCAGGCCCCTCTTCTGTGGAACCGGCTCCCAGTTTGGACACCAGACACCCTCTCTGCTCTAAAGATTAGGCTTAAAACTTTCCCATTTGATAAAGCTTATAGTCATGTGACCCTGAGCTATTCCTTAGCTATGGCACAATAAGCCTAGGCTTCATTCACCTCATTTCACTGTGTGTGTGCTTACACAACACTCGGCATTAATCATTAGTCGTTTTTAATCTCCAGCTCTTCCACAGTGTCTCTTTTGTCCCGTCTCCCTCCCCTGAGCCGTGTTCTGCTGGAGTTTTTCCTGCTTGCTCATAGGGGGTCGTTTGATTGTTGGGGTTTTCTCTGTATTATTGTTGGTTCCTCGCAAATAGGAAGAGTCTCGAGGCAACTGTGACTTGGTGCTGTGTAAGCAAAACTATTGGTCAGATCTCTGCAGGTTGTTTTCAGAGACCTCTGTGTGTTTGACAGCTGGTTTGATCTGTTGCTGAGAAACATCCCCCATAGCCCGATGCAGCCACCGCCATGCTTTACTGTAGGGGTTAGGTAGGCAATGAGCGGAGGAGCTCTACAAATGTTTGAGTTCAGAGAATACTTTTAACCATACCATGAGAGCTATTTAATCACTGTGTAGCAAATATTAAGTGATTTGTTGTTTTGTGAGTTTAGCCAGGCAGCAACAAATGATATGAAACAGTTATTTGAAGCCGTTCATATGATTGCATTACTCTGGCATTGTTAGTGGTAATCATATTGAATCTCACTGTGTAAACGATTTCATAAAACTGAGAAGGATTCGACTTTCACGTCTCCCACACAAACACACAGATAACCAAGTCAGAGCTGAGCAGCCTGGTGCATTTTTGCACCGTTTAGATGGATTTCTTCTGTTGGCCCTGACGCTCTTCGCTAAACTAAACCTAAAATCCATACGCACAGGACCAAAGCACATGAAGAGAGAGGAGCTGGAGGCCAATGGAGAAGAAGGGACCAAGTACAGGAAGGAGCCGTCACCCTGTCCCATTTGCAGCAAGGTAAGCCGTCTGCACGCGTCGGCTCATGGCATCACTTCATCGTTCACCTGCTTCACTGCAGTGTGTTTCTGTGTGTGCGCACAGGTGTTCTCCTGCAGGAGTAACATGAACAAGCATCTGTTGACTCACGGCGATAAAAAGTACACCTGTGAGATCTGCGGCCGCAAGTTCTTCCGTGTAGACGTCCTCCGAGACCACATTCACGTGCACTTCAAGGTGAAACCTGCAACATTATCAGACCTTTTGAAGGGTTCGTTCACAGAGAAGCTGCTGTTTCATCACAAGATCAAAGAGTTTGTGTTTCAGTATATTACAAAAATGCAGGATTTATGGATGAAATGAATTTCTAGGATGAAAGCTGCACCACTGCTTATTCCACAGGACCAATGACGCATGTAGAGTCTGTTCCACTTGTTTAACAGCGCCGCTGCACATTCAGCTGCACAAATTCAGAACGCTTTTTTGGCTTTGGGCCTTTGAGTACTTGGTTTCCACTTTAATCACACACACAAGGATTTACAAGGATGCCACTTTGACTCAGATCAGGTATCAAAATGTGGTCCATCTCTGATTCAGTATTATAGACACCTGACAGAATATTCTATACATTTACATGTCCTCAGTCAGAATCTCACCATTTCTCTAAATCATAGAGAAGGGGACATATTTAAAAAAAAATCAGAAGCACTGCTACTCAGATAAGAAAAGATAAACTCAGAAATGCTCAGGTGCTCTCCAGATACCTGGCGTTCATCAGGTTGAATGACATCCTTTTATTTCAGGACATAGCCTTAATGGACGAGCAGGAAAGGGAAGGCTTCATCAAGAAGATCGGCATCTCAGCGGACGACAGTGACGAAACAGACGAGGATGAAGATGAAGATGACCCAGAGCACCATAAATATAACTGCAAGAAATGCCAAGTAAGCAATCGTCTGTCACAGAGAAACTCTGCAGTCACATGGAGCTCCACGTATCCCTGTGTCCCACACAAATAACACACGTCCTGCTTCTTGTCTCCAGCTGTCATTTGCAAAAGGAAAAGAGTACCTGAAGCACATCATGGAGCAGCACAAGGAGAAAGCCTACGGCTGCGGGATCTGTAACCGACGCTTTGCACTCAAAGCCACTTACAACGCTCACCTGGTCATCCACCGAGAGCAGCTGCCCGACCCTTCGGTGCAGAAGTAAGACTGTAGGAAGCAAGCAAGTACAAATGCTAGTCACAGTCTTGTGGGCCAGCAGAGAAATGTATAATTGTATAAAGAAGTACTTTTGAAATCTGGTGAGGAGAAGAATACATCTGATTCCTTTAAATATGTTCACGGGAGGAAAGATAGTAACATTTGCGTGCAGCAGCCATTGAGTGCTAGTTACTAATCATCCATGCATGTGAGAGCTGAAATTGCTGACTTGCACCTAAAAGGAAATGATGTCATTTTTAGCACAAACTGTGTATTTTTCAAAATAAAGGTACTAAATAACTATGAAGTCAGAAAAATGCACAGAAATCATTTTCAAATGTTTCGCTCTTTCCTAAAGGTACATCCATCCATGTGAGATTTGTGGGCGAATATTCAATAGCATTGGAAATCTGGAAAGGCACAAGATCATCCACACAGGTGAAGTGTTTATTCTGTGGTCAGTGCTTAACAAATTTATTCGCCTACCACCCAGCGTAAGGTTTTTAAATGAACACTACTGGTAATCAGCAAAATGTTTCATCCAAACGCTAATCCCACAAGATTTTAATTGAAGTCACATTTTAATGCTAAAATGTGTGTTTTTATAAAATAATGGCATAAAAATGTTCCTCTGTTCAGCAAAGCAGCTGAAAGTTGTAATCAAGGGCAGCACGTCAGTAAATGTACTTCCTACGCTGGCTCATACTCTCACAGGGTGAGTTTGTGCAAAGGTAACGTCACAATTAAAAAAAGATGTTTGTTCACTCACCCAGGGGTGAAGAGCCACGGCTGTGACAAATGCGGCAAATCATTTGCAAGAAAGGACATGCTGAAGGAGCATCTCAGGGTGCACGACGACAACCGAGAGTACCTGTGCGCCGAGTGCGGGAAAGGTCATCGCACGCCTCATTGCTCTTTTCCCACCGTGTAAACTAAACAAGTAGACTTGAACTGGTGGTGGTTGAATTATTCTGAGATTGTGTCAACGTTTGCCTGCCCAGGTATGAAGACCAAACATGCTCTGCGGCACCACATGAAGCTCCACAAGGGCATCAAAGAGTACGAGTGTAAGGAGTGTAAGCGCAAGTTCGCCCAAAAGGTCAACATGCTGAAACACTACAAGAGACACACAGGTGAGTGAGAAGGTGTGTGTGTGCACATAGAGCTCATTTTAATGCATTACCTTAGTCTAACACACACAGACACACACATACATATAGCATAAGCATGATGGGTTGGTTACTCTGTTTCTCCATGTACACGTTCAAACACACACCTGCACTAATGCTCAGTCACACACCCACAGCCGCTGTAATTCTTTTTGTCTGTGCAGCCCCACCACACTGTCTTTACCCTAATTGTCTTGATTGTTCTCACTTGTCTCTATTGCAGTAAGAAAAAGTGTTTGTGTGTCACAGACATGAAGGATGTATACTGCAAAAAAAGCACTAAAAACCAAGCACACAGAGAATCACGTCATTGTCCCTCAGTGCTTGTTTTGTGTCACCGTGCTTGCAGGTATAAAGGACTTCATGTGCGAGTTGTGTGGAAAGACTTTCAGTGAGAGGACCACACTAGAGACTCACAAGCTCATCCACACAGGTATTTCATGTCACTGTGGCGTCATAAAACCAGACTGCTGTGCATTACTCGGTTATTACAAGCTGAACATGAAACTCTTTCATCTGAATCTACTTTCCTGCTACATTTAAATCAGAACATTGTAAACAGGACTGGACCAAAGCCCTTCATAATGAAGTGAGAGGCTGATAAAGTCACACAGAAAGCAACTTATTACTTTTAATCTTCAAATGTAATGCAATATGTAGTAATGTAATATCTTCTTTTAGTCATAATTTAAAGTGATTTTACCAAAAATAATTTTAGCTGTTAATGTTAACTGTTGTGGTATGAAAATGTAAGTTAGCTCTTATTAGTTGTTGATGAATAGAGGAAAGAGGAACTTTTGTTTGATCTCAAAAATAAGAAGGTTGACTTAAGTTAGCATAAAGGCTAAAATCGTGTGGTTACAGCTAAGCAGTTTGGTCCAAAGGTAAACTTGCCAAAAAGCCCGTGACATGCAGCTGCTGCCAGGACCTTATGATTTAAGAAGCATGTTGTATCCTTTCATGTAAACGCCTGCTATTTTTGGACTGGAACAAATGCTAGCGCAATGTTAGCTACATGGTGCTAACTAAACAGTAGTTTCAAGTTTTATTGTCATGTACGGAGAAACAGTGTAGCCACATTTACCCATAATGAAGTTCTTTGGCTCGTGTTCCTCAGCTTTACATGAACATGTAGAAAGTGTGCAGTTATATTAAGAAGAAAATAACAGAAAATAGCAGTAATAATAATAATACTGAAGATGATGATGATGATGATGATAATAAAAGAGAAAAAGAGAGAAAAAAATTCTCTAAATATTTAATAGTTAAGACAAGTTGGTATTTGCATGTTGTGCAAAACTTGTGCAACGAGCATTTAAGTGGCATTTGTTGAAGTGACAGTGTGTAGAGTCCTGTAGTTGTAGTGAGTGTGTAATGGTGTGTGCAGAACGTCAGCAGCTCGAAAGCCTGATGGCTTGTGGGTAGAAACTGTCTCTGCGTCTGCTAGCGCGGGTCTGGATGCTCCTGAACCGCCTGCTGGATGGCAGGACTGAGAAAAGTCTGTGGCTGGGATCAGAGAGGAGCCGCTGCATCTTCCTCACGCAGCGCTGTCTGTAGAGATCCTGCATGGCTGCCAGTTCAGTCCTGGTGATGCGCTGTGCTGTCCTCACCACCCTCTGCAGAGCTTTGTGGTCCAGAGCATTACAGCTGCCGTACCAGGTGGTGATGCAGCCAGTCAGAGTAGTAGCTACACCTATGAAGCAAAGTTACAAACAATTTTTAGGAAAATGTGTTTTCTTTCTTAAACAAAAGTTTAATAAGACGGGGAAGGACTTGGAGATTTAGCAACTGAGACTGATACATTATTGAGCAAAATTATAATAGAGTAAATAATTTGTTACACTACTCGTTACATTACTTTTGCTCCATAAATTGACCTGAAACACGTTCACACAATTTCCAGTTCTGCTGTTCTACACACCAACATATATCCCTATCAAAGTCAGAACACACATGTGATCTTTCATATGTATGAACACAAATCCAAC
This sequence comes from Simochromis diagramma, assembly GCF_900408965.1. Classification (NCBI taxonomy): domain Eukaryota; kingdom Metazoa; phylum Chordata; class Actinopteri; order Cichliformes; family Cichlidae; genus Simochromis; species Simochromis diagramma. Next base: position 1,620,593 of record NW_024386778.1, on the reverse strand, counting down.
AACACAAAGCAAAGATGCTTTGGAGTGCATTACACACAGCATCGAATATGATAGGGTTTAATTTGGGGCTTCATACTAGCTGATGCTGTCGAGCTGACCTCCTCTCCTTCTCTGCTGCTGCAGTGGGTAAGACGTGGACATGTCCCACATGCGATAAGAAATATCTGACCGAGTACATGCTGCAGAAGCACGTCCACCTGACCCACGAAAAGGTAGAGGCCCAGTCGTGTCACCTCTGCGGGACAAAGGTGTCCACTCGCGCTTCTATGAACCGACACCTGCGACGCAAACATCCCGAGGTGAGTGGGGTCAGACCGGAGAGGAAACGACCCATATTACAGCACTCGAAAGGCAGACTCGGCCTGAAATGCTGTCCGTCTCCTATATGCCTACAGGTGGTGTCTGTGAGAATCGACGAGTTTGATGATCTTCAGGAAAATTTGTCAATGAATGAGTCATCGATCAGCATTGTGCAGGTTAGAATAAAATTCCGGATTTCTGACACCACAGACCAAAATCCAATTCATTGTATTTTGGTCTCGACCAGGCCTCCACCCATCGTCTTCAGATGGTCCAAAATGCAGCTGCTCGCCTGCTAGCTGGTACCAAACGGAGAGAGCGTATAACCCCAGTTTTAGCTTCTTTACACTTCCTGTCTCCTACAGGATCCAATTTAAACTTTTACTTTTAAGTCGCTTAACGCCCGAGCGCCTTCTTACCTGTCTGAGCTGCTCTCTGTTTATGCTCCAGGAAAAACCACGAGGTCTAGCTCAGAATAGATGCTGTCCATCCCACGGACTTGTCTCCAATCTCGTGGTCATAGATCCGTCTCTGTGGCAGGTCCCAGACTTTGGAATAGTCTCCCCCTAAATATTAGATCTGCACAAACACTTGAGCAATTGAAATCACTACTAAAGACACATTTTTATGCCCTGGCTTTTAACACACTATGACCCAGGCATTCTGCTCTTATTTTAAATAGTTTTAGTTATTGTTTTAATTCTTTTATTGTCCTATTATTGTTTTATATTGTTATTATTGTATTACATTGATGCTTTTTAATGCCATTTTTATATTGTTAAGCACTTTGTGCAGCATCAGCTGTTTGAAATATGCTATATAAATAAATTTGACCTTGACCTTTGACCTTATTGACAAACGAGGTGGTTTTAGGGAGGCGTAGCTATGGAAACACTGACAAACAACAAGAAACCATATTGTCTAAGTATGTCTGTGGTGTCAGCTGCCTTAAAATCTGCATTTTTCTGTACACTGAAGATGTTTCACTTCCTTCTGCAGCCCTCTCTGACCATGGAAAAAGACGGGATGTCTCAGGAGCGGCCCAGTCGACCTTCCCGACACCCCAAGAAGAAGCAGAGAAGCTCAGCTGAGCCGGAGCTCTCCGAGTCCGATGAATACGTTGATTTTGCTGAACCAAGGCACGAAGCCATGTCAGAATTCAACGCCGTCATTGTCGGTGATGAGACTGAGACGAGCTCTGCTGTACAGAGCATCCAGCAGGTACGTGTGCACATTTCCCCCAGAAGATTCTGCTTTGTTGCTACAATAACGTGTCCAATTTCTTTCCCCCCGAACACCACGATAAGTGGATAAAGGCAGGCGGCCTGATTAAAAAGGAAAACACAGACTGAAGTTTTTCTCCATGAAGAGCCCTTAAGTCACCCACAGCGGCTGGCTCGACATTGCCGATGAAAGGCAGAATAAATCTGGATTTGCACTTGTTTTGTTGATTATTTGATATGAAGTCATCATTTAATAACTGTGGCATTTGTCTAAAAATGTGGCAGTTGTCTAATAAAGGTTTTTTTTGAATAGGCTATAATGTTACATAACCTAATAAATTGCTGACTTTGGTAATTGTTGACCTAGTAGTTATGACTTCATTGGGAATCGTAGGATAAAATGTGGATCTGTTGAGTAAAGCAGGTGTAAAATACACACAGTCAAACCACAAAATGATTACATTTATAATATACAATTGTTTTCCTGCTGTTAAGACAGTGTTATGAAATTACACAAATGCAGTGCAACGCTTGAAGCCACAATTGACAGCTAAGGCTTTGTGATTACAGATGTGCTCAAACACATTAGACCTTTAACAAGTTTAATAATATAACTATACAAACTGGCATCATGCTTAAATACTTTGATTTAAAAATGTGAAATAAGACGTAGTTTCTAATTTTATTTATTTATTTTCCATTTTTCAGATGTTTACTACATTATTTCTGTCCGGGCCACTTGAGTCAATATCAGACTGTTATTCCAGCTGCAGTAATTTATATTTGGCCTCTGTTCTGGAACTTTCCTAACATGTGCAGTATGGAAAGCCAAGAGGCCGGGAGAGCGGCAGCAGCAGCAACAACACATTTCTTCCTGTTAAAAGGGAGTTTTTCCTTCCCGCTGTCACAAAGTGCTTGATCACTGGGTGGTGTCTAATTGTTGGGGTTTTCTCTGCATTATTGTAAAGTCTGTACAATATAAATCACCTTGAAGTGACCGTTGTTGTCATTTGGTGCTATGTGAATGCAATAAAATTCAGTTTAGTCAGCTGGTCTGCCAGCATCGCTGGCTGAGCTTGACTCACGACCTCAGCCAGCTGCTGTTCCTCACAAACTTAGATTATAACAACAGTGTTGTGCTTTAGCGGCAGATGAGCTGCTTTCATCATCGAGTTGCAATTGATTCCATTGTTGCCGTTTCAGGTGGTGGTTCTGACCGACCCCAGTGCTCCATCAGCCTCCTCCCCCAACAGTTCAGTGGGACTGACCAACATCACAGTCACGCCCATCACCAGCCACGCCCCTGCCCAGTTTACCAGCCTGCAGCCTGTCGCCGTGGGCCACCTGACAGCCAGCGACCGGCCCCTCACACTGGACAACTCCATCCTCACGGTCACCTTTGACACAGTCAGTGGCTCTGCTATGCTGCACAACCGGTCTGCAGAACTCATCCCAGAGACTGTAGGTCCTGCTGGAAGCGGGACACCCCAGTCCGTCGCCCATTTCATCAACCTCGCCACTCTGGTCAACCCCATGGGCCACCAGCTAGAGGCCCCGACTCTGGCGTGGAGGCCTGTACCTGCAGCTGAGGGCAGCCAGGTCACTCCAGTGGTGGAGGGTGCACAGGGGGAGAGTCAGGAGGCCCAGAGCCAGGGCTCAGATCCAGGCCGGCCCAGCCAGAGCCAGCCAGCCACCCCTCAGCAGCAAAGCAGTTCTGCGCAACAGATGTTCAGCTACTGAGCAGACACTAGGGGTGCAGGTCACCTCACACAGATACTGTTACATAGTAGAGTAGATTTTTAACAAACTGTACAAAGTGATCACTGTCACCCAGATGCCTCTCCAGCCCAATGGAAGCAAATGGTATTGTCATATTTTTTAATAGTAAAACGGAAAACAAATTGACAGTTAGTGAATCTGTTTTTGAGAAAATGAGGAAAAAATGTGCATTTAGCCACAATCACTGACGTCTGAAACCAAAGCAACTGTTGAATATTCTAACGCCTTATCAGCCTTGGGGGGGAAATGCATGTTTTCGAGATAAACCTGCTGCTTGAACAATGAGATGTGGAAATGCACCAACATGAAAAGCAGATGAACTTTGTGACAAAGTGAAAATACGTTGACCACATTATAATAACACATGGTATTTGGTGTATTCCCTAAAACAGCTGAGTGCTGAACATGATTTTCGAATGCTGTAAACTGTAATTATTGTCAACCTGTCTGAAATAAATATTGGCAGCCATTTTTAAAAATGATATTTTTAAAGAAAATTCATCAGGTCGTCCTTTTTGTATGTTGTCAGTTGTGACTGCAGCTGCAGAGAGAGCCTGATGGCTGGGCCTTTGCCCATGTGGCCTGGCCAAGTGCAGCCTGAAAAAGCCATATGGGCTCACCCTCCTGTAGGCCCATTTATTGTGGGCAGTCTAAGGCACACCTGTGCAACAGTCATGCTAATCAGCACCTTAATATGCCACACTTGTGAGGTGGGATGCAAAGGAGAAGTGCTCACTGACAGAGATTTAGACAGATTTGAGAGTAATGGGTGTTTTGTGCATGTAGAAAATGTTTCATATCTTTGAGTTCAGCTCATGAAAAATGGGAGCAAAAGTGTTGCATTTATATTTTTGTTCAGTGTTTCTACACTTACACAACACATTTTGACACTCTGTTGAATGCTTTTATTTTCAAACTTGGCAATCCAGGAAGTATAGATTTTATTTGAAGAGCAGAGTCAGCGTCTAACGAATGAGAAGGTTTTTCGCCCATGAAGCAGTTCAGCAAACATGTAAAGCACCAAAAATGCACTTTAGGTAGTAAAGTGTTTAAAATAACTAATTACTGATGAAAGACTCGCTCTAGTTTCCTTAATTTAATTTAATATAATATAATTCAGCCAGAGAGGAAGCAGAAATCATGAGCCTGAGGAATACTTTATGCAAAACACTCGTGGAGGGGTGTGAACAGAAACCAAACAGCCACAGACGGTACGTGAAGAATGGCGCCATCTCGTGGCCTCTCTCTGTCACTATAATAACTTCAAAACTTTGTAAAAAAAATGCTTCACCTGTAAAAGTTTCAAAGTGACGTTTTTTCACCAGCAGAGCAGCTTCAGTCGATGACGTCACCGAGAGAGTCAGAACGCAAAACTACAAAGTTAGCCTGTGACGTTCATCATCATCATTATATTTGGATAGTTGGTGGAGACATATCAGTTAACAGTTAACAGCGTTCCTCGCAGCATTCAGTGGTGATTAGTCTATATTTACTCCGCGTTCTTAAAGAGCTAAAAGATTTCACAGCATTTTAAGGACTGTGTCATAACTCTGGATAAGTTGGAATCCGTAAAGTTTGAGAGCTGTGCTGCTTTAGTTTCCTCCAGACTGTGTATCATCCCAGGAGAATGGACAGAGGAGACAGACTACCGATTCAAAGTGAGTGCGTGATAGGTTGGAAGGCTACTATTATTCCCCATAGGCAGCAGAGATGGGCAGTAACGCGTTACTTGTAACGCGTTACTGTAATCTGATTACTTTTTTCAAGTAACGAGTAAAGTAAGGGATTACTATTGCAAAAACGGTAATTAGATTACCGTTACTTTCCTGTAGGAACGCTGCGTTACTGCGTTACTAAAACCGTGATTTTTTTTTGCGAGAGTGTCTCATGACAGTGACGTAAGCGAGTGCGCCGTTAGTGACAACAGCTGTGTGCAGATCAACAATGGATCACATATCGATTGTGGGAGAGAGTATGAGCGTGCAGCGTTTAAAGCGTGGAAGTACTGACTTTGAGTTTGATTCCATAAAAAGTGACAAAAACATTAGCGTTCGTTGTGCGTGGGAAGAAAACTTCTTTTTACAGCGAAAAAAACCCCTAAACTTCCAAGCAAGCACCGAGTAGCAACGACGTAATGGGAAACTCACAGAGAAACTCCGGATTCTTCAACTGACCGCTGCAGCGCACCTGCACCAGGGTAAACCTCCGCCTACCGCAGTCCTGCTTTACAGGTGAAAATAGAGCAACAGGACCGCTGAGTCTTTGACTTTATTTATTTTCTGCTGTGTTTTACTTGCATCTATTTGAAAGACTGAGTGTAAACACAAAAAATATTTTATTTTATGTGCTGGAATGTGCAGAAAATAAGTTTAAATGTTAAACTAATTTATTCAAGTCAGAGAATGTTGCATATAATTACATTTTTGCTTGATGCATAAAGTTAAAAGATTAAAACTAATAAACAAGTTTTAAAAAGAGACTTTTCCATTTGATTACATTTTGTATGATGGATTATGCAGAAAAGTAGAATTGGGCTGAAAGATCTATCGCTTTATCACCTCTTCAGGTTGTAAATCGTGTTTTTAAAAAGTAACTAAGTAACTAAGTAACTAAGTAATTAATTACTTTTGAAAATAAGTAATCAGTAAAGTAACAGGATTACTTTTTTGGGGAAGTAATCGGTAATTAGTTACTGATTACTTTTTTCAAGTAACTTGACCAACACTGATAGGCAGTATCAAAAAGCTCCATACAGCTGTTATTCATGGGGTTCACAACAAAGCAAAGGTGTATACAGTTAATACTAATTCATATTAGGTGCCATAAGCATAGAAACGATGTCAATACGATAAGAAAATTGTTATTATTTTTTTCATGTTGCATTAATGGTTGCCATTTTATTAGTCCATTACTAATCGCCTTTCTGGGATCAATTGTTAGTGACTCCATCCTCCACCAGGGGGCTTTCGCGCACTCTCCTCTTTACCGGTACCGGTCCGCGAGAGTTGAGGCTGTGAAATTTATGCTTTTCAGGGTTTTTATCGGTTTGTATGTTCCCTATGTAGTTATTTTGCATAAATTGGAATTTGTGGACAGTTTTCGCATCATATGAATGATAACAATAATATATTTCTCTGTTTGTTGTTGTAGGGGTACCAGCTGATGAACTGGTTTTTGAACTGCAACAGCGTCCGGATTTTGAAGCGATTCGGCCGATGGTCCGCTGGCTTGAATTCGGTGTGTTGCGCGGCCTCTTAACTGAGGAAAACCTCTGTGTTCTGGGCCAAGTTATTCATCAAGTGCAACAAGATGTTGATGAGGAGGTCAGAGTTCAGGACAATGATGAAGAGGCTGATAATGAAGAGGAGGAACAGGCTGATGTTCCAGTAGTGGGGATAGAAATAAATCCACCTCAAGTAGAAGGACCCTGGGTCCATAACAGAGAAGAAATCCCAGCAGGAGAAATTGAAATACACCCGGCCCAGCAAGCAGAATATCCCAGTGTGTGAATGTGAGAGTGAATGAATAGTGGCATTGTAAAGCGCTTTGGGTGCCTTGAAAAGCGCTATATAAATCCAATCCATTATTATTATTATTATTATGCCTGAAGAAATGAGGTGGTTCTGGGATGATGAGGATGAGAGTGACAACGAAAGTGTCTCTGAGAGTGGTCCTGACAGTGACAACGACGACAACGACACTGATAACAACAACAATGATAACAATGACACTGATGAGAATGACGATGATGATGGCGGAGACAATGTTCAGGATGCCCCTGTGCCACTGCCCCCCAGCCCAGTACCAGGAGGTTCAAGGAGGAGACCAAGGGAGGAGGAGGATGATGATGAAGAAAATGGGGCACCTAGAAAAAAACTCAAACTCTGAATTTTGCTCCTGGACATCTAGCAAACCCTTCAGAGGATTCAAAGATGTACGTTTCAGTGGCAGCTAAATCTGTGAGTCGTCTGCATAACAATGAAATGAGATGCCATGTTTTTTAAAAATTGAACCCATATAAATTGAAAAGAGAACTGGGCCAAGAATGGACCCCTAGGGGACCCCACAAGCGAGTGAGGTTTTTGAAGATTATGTATCCCCCAGTCTAACAGAAAAGCTTTGGTTGGACAGATAAGATTTAAACCACTCCAATGCAGTCCCTTTGACTCCGACAGTGTTCAAGCCGAGAGATAAGAATCCTATGATCTACGGTATCAAAGGCAGCACTGAGGTCTAATAGTATTAAAATGGCAGAATCTCCCAAGTCAGCAAAAGTGAAAAGGTCATTAAAACCTTTTTAAAAAGCAGTTTCAGGGCTGTGGTGGGCTTTAAAACCAGACTGAAATACTTCACTAATGCCATTTTTATCTAGAAAGGTCTGGAGCTGAAGGATAGGTTCCACCACAGCATGTTTAAAGTCAGCAGGGACACACCCAGACTGAAGACTGCTATGGACAATAGACAGCAAACTCATACCCACAGTGTCATAACATCTTTTAGTAAATGAGATGGAACAATATCCAGAGTACAAGTACAGTGAAGATTTTGAAGCAATTCACCAGATGGTCCACTGGCTTCAGATCAGTCTGCTGCGCGACCTCTTGACTTAAGAAAATCTCCGTGTTCTGGGCCAAGTTATTAATCAACAGCAACAACATGATGCTGAGGAGGAAAATCCTCAGAAGGATGAGGAAGAGGCTGATGAGGAAGAGGATGAAGAGGCTGCTGTTCCAGCAGCAGGCACAGAAATAAATCCTCCTCAAGTAGAAGGACCCTGGGTCAATAACAGAGCAGAGATCCCAGCAGGAGAAATGGAAATGAACGCGGCCCAGCAAGCAGAAGATCCCATAGCTGAAGAAATGAGGCGGTTCTGGGATGATGAGGAGGCTGAGAGTGACAGTGACCCTGAGAGTGGTCCTGACAGTGACGCCGATCACAGTGACACTGACGACAACGACAGTGATGATGATGGAGCCAAGAGAGGAAGAGAATGATGAAGAGGAAGATGGGAGACCCAGAAAACAATCCAAACACTGAATTTTGCTCCTGGACGCTCAGTGTTGCACCCATCCTCCAAACCCACTGTCCCCCATCCTAACAAACTGAATCTCGTCTTTCCCCCTCTGACGCACTGACTTCGTTTCCTGCCTCCAGCGACCTGTTCACCTGACTGCCACGTACCACCTGTGGATATCTGTTCAGCCTGTGACCCACTATGATTGTGCATACAAGTGGAATACAACAAGTGTGTGTTTCATACCACTGGTACCTTGTTAGGTGGTGATGATCGTGCTCTTACTGGTCGCAGTTATGGAGGGAGTGGTCCTATTGGTTGGCTCCCACATTAGGAAGGCAGGGTTGGGGCCTTCCTATCATCATTCATATGGTTTGCCCGTCTTCCTCCCCTTTTTCCTTCCCACTGTCACCAAATGCTTGCTCAGAGGGGGATTCAGGGTCACCTGGTCCAGCCCTAACTATATGCTTTAGCAAAAAGGAAAGTTTGAAGCCTAATCTTGAAAGTAGAGATAGTGTCTGTCTCCTGAATCCAAACTGGAAGCTGGTTCCACAGAAGAGGGGCCTGAAAACTGAAGGCTCTGCCTCCCATTCTACTTTTAAATACTCTAGGAACAACAAGTAGGCCTGCAGAGCGAGAGCGAAGCGCTCTAATAGGGTGATATGGTACTACAAGGTCATTAAGATAAGATGGGGCCTGATTATTTAAGACCTTGTATGTGAGGAGCAGGATTTTAAATTCTGGATTTAACAGGAAGCCAAAACAGGAGAAATCTGCTCTCTCTTTCTAGTCCCTGTCAGGACTCTTGCTGCAGCATTTTGGATTAGCTGAAGGCTTTTCAGGGAGTTTTTTTGGACATCCTGATAATAATGAACTACAGTCGTCCAGCCTGGAAGTAATAAATGCATGAACTTAGTTATGCTGCAATAGGCTTAGGCTGCCGGGGGACTCCCATGATTTTCCTTTTCAGTCACCTTTCTCACTCACTCTGTGTTAACAGACCTCTCTGCATTGAATCATATCTGTTATTAACCTCTGTCTCTCTTCCACAGCATGTGCTTCATCCTGTCTTCCTTCTCTCACCCCAACCAATCACAGTAGATGGCCCCGCCCCTCCCTGAGCCTGGTTCTGCTGGAGGTTTCTTCCTGTTAAAAGGGAGTTTTTCCTTCCCACTGTCGCCAAAGTGCTGCTCATAGGGGGTCATATGATTGTTGGGTTTTTCTCTGTATCTATTATTGTACGATCTAGTGTACAATATAAAGCACCTTGAGGTGACTGTTGTTGTGATTTGGCGCTATATAAATAAAGATTTTTTTAGTTGCCACTTTCTATGTGTGCTTACCAACGGTGTGTTATTCCTGACCTTGTATTGCTTACAATACAAAGGTCACTGTGAGAGCAAAAAGGTAATGTTTCCATTTGTCCCAAATCTCAACAAATGTGTCATATCGAAATCTGTAATTTTAAAAATGTAATTTTTTCCATTTTAAACAACCATAGACAACCTCACGCCAGTCATTTAGTGACAGAATTTTTACACTTAGCCATTTCTTAGTGATAGTCTTTCGGGCAGCCACACTCAAAATGCCATATAACAGCTTGATCACTTTATCCACAATACTGAGTATAAACATCCAAACAAGAGTTCATCCCAATTAAAGGGAAGTTGCATACTAAGAATAGTCTGTAACTCAGAATAAATCGAAACCCAAAAAGTGTTTATCAATGGACAGGACCAAAACAAGTGGAGGTGCTTTACTCCTTGGGCCCCACAGTTTCTCCAGCTGCTGGAGGAGTTGGAATAATGTTTACTTTGTGCAGGTGTAATAAAAGATCGGCAAAGACTCTTCCAGCCAAAACGTCTCCATATATTAGAGCTAGAAATTCTCCACTATAAAGCACATTGCTGATACCAAATGTCATTTGAGATTACCATATTTGTTTCCCTTTCCCATTTTTGTTTGATGTAAATTGTATTCAAATTCCTAACCTCCTGTAAACCCTTGTACAGTCTAGAAATCATTTTGAGACCAGGATCCACATGGTATGCCTTAACAAATATATTCAGAACAGGAAGAGAGAAAAGATCTGTTCTCTTGGGTATAAAGTTATGTAAATGATGCGGGATTTGGAGAAACCTGAAAAAAATCAGTCTTGCTTAACTGGTATTGATCTTTTATTGACTGGAAGTCCCTAAGAGTTCCCTTATCATAAAACATACAGTATGCTGTTAAGCCTTGTCCTGCCCAGTTCTTCTATCTCACATCTAACTTATTGGGTAAAAAAATCAAGATCATAAGCGCACCATCTTCAGATCCTGGCCTCTTCATTCCAATCATTCTTGTTAAGAAACTGTAACCAGAGTTTTAAAGCCAGGTTAATCCATTAGTTTCCTTGATTAATTTGTTTTTTAATAAGTGTCACGTCCCCTAAGCTTGCCTGAATTGGAAAATCTCTTGAGGCATCTCTTTTTTTTCTATCCATCTTGCTTGGTAATCTACATTACACCAGCACACTAGGGTCCTCGGTTGAGCTGAAACATAATAATCTTTCATACATGGTGTAACAGCAGTCTGGCGAGGAAGGAGTGGCTAGCAGGTCCAGCGCGCATGTGGTGTGGGGGTTAGCCGAATAACCCGAAGCCAGTTGGTTAAATCCAATAACAGACCTTTACTCGCTGTCAGCAACATTACACCTTATGAGCCAGGTCTCCACGGCTGTACTCGTCCGTGCATACATGCGCGGAGATCGTTACAACAGTACGGTTTTCTTTGAGCATGGAATGGCTGCCGCTAACAACACACACCCACTAGGAGACTCCCACAGCAATAGTACAATATCAGGGCGTGACTCGAAATTTAGGATTGGTATTAAGTTCCATCTTTTAATACATTAATAGCCATGCCATATGTTAAAACAAGATCTAGAGTGTGATTAAAGTGGTGGGTTGGTTCTTTTACATTTTGAGAGAAGCCCGTTGAGTCTAATAACAGATTGTTGGGTTCATCTAGGCACAAACCCCGCTGGAACACAAGACACTCAATAACTGCACGACAAAACAAGACAAGGCAGAGCTTGTGGCTCGCGAGGGAAGTCAGCCCAGGCCTTCACCTGTCCTTAGCCAACTTCAACTGATTCCTTCGCTACAGCCCTTTTTACTGTCAGCAAGCAATCATTCATGAATATGAACTCTGGCACTTTTAAGAACACAGAACAGGACAGTCTGGTTTCTAAAGCTATAATGGAAATTATAACGTCGAGGCCACTTCCTCTCATCTCATGGTACACAAGTGCAAACAGATTTTTATCAGACCTAATAAGGATAAGATACTTTATCAGCATACAAATGATTATGTATTTCTAAGGATAAATGATTATATGTTCCTAAGCACAAATGACAATATAAAAAACATCAGTTCCAACAGATTAAATGCCGTGTTGAGGCTGCCATTTTTAGCATCTACATGGATGTTAAAATCACCCACAATAATTATTTTATCTGAGCTGATAAAAAGTCTGAGTCCAGCTACCCAATTTTGCTGTGCAAGAAACTGCACAATGACAATAAAAGCTCTAAAGTGTACGTAAAGAACAAGTCAACAAAGTCGCCAATTTGATGTAGATGTGCAAAAATATGATCACAAGTGCTTTACAGTTAATGGCACAAAGTGTGTTTGAATAGAATGAATGACAAAGTGATGTGTGTATTAAACACATTCAATATTAAACTGTAAACCTGTCCTCAGTAGTTTTCTTCTGTCATTGATGCACAAACTTGTCAGCAGGTGGAATATTGAACCTGTTTGGAGGCGGAGCCGGGCCTTTATATGGACGTTTCTCTACACAACAAAACATACAAATACAAACATCCATCCATCCATTTTCTTCCACTTATCCGGGGCAGGGTCATGGGGGCAGCAGCAGCCCAAGCAGAGAAGCCCAGACCTCCCCAGCGACCTCCTCCAGTTTATCCGGGGGAACACCAAGGCATTCCCGGCTCTCGGCTGGCCTGGGTCTGCCCTGGGGCCTCCTCCCGGTGGGACATGCCCGGAACACCTCACCCAGGAGGCGCCCAGGAGGCATCTTTGTCAGATGCCCCAACCACCTCAGCTGGCTCCTTTCGATGTGGAGCAGCAGCTGCTCTACTCTGAGCTCCTCCCGAATGGCCGAACTTCTCACCCTGTCTCTAAGGGAGAGGCCAGCCACCCTTCGGAGGAAGCTCATTTCCACAAATACAAACAGCAAAAGACAAACTGCTGCTGTAGACTCTCATGGAGCTGCACTGAAAAGCTTCTTAGAATGATTTACCCGCTGAAATAAAATAGTCATAAATAAAACATATAATGTTAAATACTTTGTGTTTTTGTGCCACGGTGCTTTGTTCGCCTGAGCATAGCAGCCATAGATCTTCTTTTCTTTCCTGTTCAACATGCCGTCAAGATCCTCATCGTCATGGTGACGTGCCCGTGGCTTCTGGGCTTGGCGCGCCGCGTCCTCAAGTTTCTGCTGATGCATCAGGCTCTGTGCTCACCTGAACCTGCACCTGTGGAGTTTTAGAACTCCATTAAAGGCTGAGCGACATGAGCTTGTTAACGCTCAGATTTTTAGTAAATACAGCTCAGCTGCAAGGATTAAACAATCTGCCCTGTGTGCGTGTGTGTGTGTGCGTGCGTGCGTGCGTGCGTGTGTGTGTGTGTGTGTGTGTGTGTGTGCGTTACACTGCTAAGGAACTGGTGGTTGCAGCAAAAGACTATCATTTAAATATTCCATCACACGACTGATAACACTGTATCAACCATCAGCTCAGCCACTTTGTCTTTTATTAGCTGCAGAAAATGTTTCCATCAAAACCACTCCAACCCAGAGCCTTTGGTTGTTCACTGGTGCCTCACAGACGTGATTCTTTAGACTTGTGTGTGCGACTGTTTACTAAAATGAAAGAAGGCATGACAGCAGGGAAATGCAGCCTGTTCTCTTCCTTCTTCTTAAGATTCAAAAGACATTTTAAGCAACAACTTAACTGACTTCAAACTTGGATTACTTTCTGTTCAAGGGCCAAAAGTAACGACTTTTTAAAAATGTCGTCTAGAAACAAATATCTGCATCTGAATATGCATGAAGCTGCAGGCAATCGACACATTTCTGCTTACACCTAACTACACATGAAGTCAAGTTTGTCCTCGCTGCTCAAGATGCTTTGGGTTTGTGAGGAGCCCTGTGAGAGCTGCGGTGTGAGGAGAGGATACCAGAGCTCGGAGCCGAGGCTGGGCTCTGTGCTGTCGCATGTCAACAATCACCAAGCAATATTTTTACCTTCACATAGTATTTTTTCTTATTTGCATTTAGTGTGACTTGATAATTAATTAAACGCCCATTCATTTCATTCGAAACATTTAATAAATTATTCATTTATTTAATTCATTTTGTCACTCCTGGCCCTCTGCAGGCCTGCACCGTTAATATTGCACTGACAATGGCTCATCATTTATTTACCTTCTACATCCTCTGCAAAGGATTACGTTATTTGCTGCTAAGAGACCGTAAAACTTTTCCTTGAGTGAGAGATTAACAGTTAAACGGTTCAGCTTCAACATTTGTTTAAGGTTGATGTTTCTTTTCTTTAAATCACATTAAGCCAAATTCTTTAGGATTAAAATAAATTAGAGCAACATTCCCCTTCTCTTGAGGACAAAGCCTCCATGCAGCGGTGTAGCCTACTGTACTGGAAACACCAGGTCATTTCTGGTAGTCTGAAAGTGGTTTTGGGCTGATGAGAACAGGCAGCTTGATCATGATAAGTACTTATTATCAAACCCAGGGATACACGAATGCTCCAGATCTGGTTCAAGGGGAACCAATAAAGCTCACTTCACACTAAACCGACTTCTGCCAGTTAAGGCAGTTTTTGAAGGTAAGACCATTTAAATCGATATAATTTAAACAGTGATTGTTAGAACAACAGGAGTGCTGTTGTTTTATCTTTGTGGCGCCAGCTTAAAGTTAGTGCGCAAAGGTTAGCTTACACTGTATGAAGTGATTACGAGTTACCATATCATGACAAAGATGTTAGCTAATTGGTAAATAAAGGTACTTATTGTGAATATTTGTGTTTTTAGTTTCGGGAGAGTCGAGGAGACAAATACACAAAAAGTGAACGAGCATCTCTGAACCGAGGAGGGGACCTAAGGAGACATCGTTCATCCTCTTGCAATGCTGTGATTGCAGCCGTTGATCAATTGTCATGACAATTTACATGAATTTACATCTTGTCATGATTGAGTAAAAGGATGTTACAGTCCCTGATAATGCATTACATTAAATGTAGGGAATCTTGAGGGATGGCTGTTATGAGGAAAGCCCAGACGCTTTTATCAGCAGCACACATCGTTGTGTGCCTCAACTTTCGGTCTTTTACCCAGGCTAATCTGCCATTTTCCTCCTTAGTTAGGTTTAGGGATTAGAGATCTGATCTAAATTATCATTTTAAATTTGGGACACATCGTCAGTAGTGGACCTTGCATTCATCGGGTGTTTCGGCCATTATCACTAGGCACCCTCATCCAAGGAGGCCCTGCCTGATCAGGCCCCCGAGTGTGTCACTGGTTTATGTTAAATTGTTATTTCTCTTCTTTCTTCTCAGTTTTCTACAGCTTATTTTCTTCTATCTATTCACTGCAACTGAGAAATAATACTTACCTCTTTAGCATTTATGGAGTGTCGCTTCTTCAAAGGGATAAAAAAGGTGATAGAGAGAAGTAAGACAAAACCTACACAAAAACTGAGCGAGCGTCTCTGAACTGAGGAGACATCTTTCATCATCTTGCAATGCTGTGATTGCAGCCGTTGATCAATTGTCATGACAATTTGCATCAGTTTACATGAATTTACATCTTGTCATGAAACTGACCTCGAGGCCCATTGTTAGTCAGTGGTGCTAGTTTCAATCATTAGGCAAATGTACTGTTTTTAACACTGGAGAGGCTGAAGAAGTCACTTGGATAAGTGATGAAACATTTCTCCTGCTGAATATACAACAGAATCTTCCTGGGAACACCCGGTGAGATCCATGTTACTTATACGAGTTACAGAATTATGTGATACAGAACTATGTTAAGTTTAAATGTACTCGAGAGCCACCGGAACCAAATTCCTTGTATGTGTCTGCACATATACTTGGCCAATAAACACGATTCTGATTCTGAAATGTTCTTTTTAAAATAAATACCACACTCAGTCTTATGTTAAGGGTTAGTCAGGTTAGTTTTAGCTTTTCTGACTCTTGATTTACAGACTAACTCACTGTTATTTAGAAACTGAGAGTCAGTGGAATATGAATGTTTTGTCAGTAGTTAGTAGATCAATCAAGCACTCACTCATGTTACTGGCTCAGTGTTTACACACTTTCCAGCCTCTCAGTCTAAGAAACAATCTGAGGAGAGGCAGCCGCCTGAGACTGAAGGAGTGTAGAGACCTCAAACAGGACAAAACACAAACTACAGGAGACAAAGGCTAATGACATGCAGAGTGGCTTATGGAACCAGCCCTAACTACAAGCTTTATCAAAAGAAAAGCTAAAAGCTTAATCTTAAAAGAGCATGTCTGTCAGCAGACTCTCCTTCCATTCTACTTTTCCGAATTTCTAAAAAAAAAAAAAAAGGCCTACACACTGGGTGGCTGTGTCTCGGGAGGTGGAGCAGTCCAGTCGGAAAGTTGGCGGTTTGATCCTTGGCTCTTCCAGTCGGCACGTCGAAGTATCCTTGGGCAAGATACTGAACCGTGAATTCCACTCGCACTCAAGAGTTTCACGTGGTTGTAAGACAAGATGTTTAGATACAGAAGGAAGCACGTGTGTGAGTGTGTGTGATTAGTTGGATGAAGGTTAGAGGGGAAGGTTATAATTTACAGGCTATAGTATGTAAACTTTAATAAACCTGGATCACGAGCACACAGATGTTTAATGTTGTTTAAACATGGCTGACGTGGGTACAGGATTATTGACCTGCTTCTAGAAAAACCCCAGATTCTCCAGTATTTAGAAAGGTCGAATCAGCTTTGCTTTCTATTGTTTTGTTCTATTTACATGAGGTCTCATATCTCATCCCCAAGCTTAATATGAAATATTTTGTTAATATGAAACTACCTCCAGTAGATGGCGATAAAGTTCCACTGACAACTATTTGATGTTGATTTTCCGCTCACGACTTTGAATTCCTTGCACCCATTGTGTTCACTCATTAAAACATTCATAAACACGCCACCACCTTCTGCATCTATGGTAATATGTGTGCCCACGCACAGCCCGAGGGGACAAAGTGCATGATGGGAAGAACAAAACATACTGGAAAGATGTCAGAAGCAAACACGATGCCAACACACACAGGCTGTCGCAGGCTGACACTTCCTCTGTGGCATTCTTAAACCATAAGACTGCAGTCATTAATATGTTTTAATATCAATTAGACAATCATTTATATTTCTACACTGTTGGCGCTACCTCGCGCTCCCTGTTGCAGATCGTTTAGGCTTAGTTGTGCTTGTAATTAACAGAAGACGGTCCTGATTGGTTTGGTTTTAATCAGATAAATAAAAGCAGGTAAAAAGACACGTTTAATACCATTTCATACATGTTTGTCTTTGATTCTAATGACCAAGAGAGAGTGCACACACACTCAAAAGGCCCTGCAGCTTTCCCCTTCTACAGTAACCGCTCCCCCGGTCTTTCTGCAGAGCCTCAGGGAGCTGAACACTGATAACTGCTGCAGTGATGGGAGCCAGCAGGCCGCCTGGCTCCTCACATACCACTAAGATCTGCTCATTGTCCCAGCAGCCTCCCAGATAACATATTTATACCTCCTACCTGGTCATTCCAGTTTTCTCATTAACTCTGGGGTGCAGGGAGGTGATATCACATCTTAAGCAGAGGTAAACAGAGAGGTTGGTTTGTCAGACACTAATAGCAAACGGCAACACAGAACAAATTCACACGTTTGGAGAAATCATGCTTTTACAGTCGCGTACCGTTGCCCACACAAGCTGAAGAACACCAGAAGAGCACTGTTTTGGTAAAGTCCAAGAGAGGGAATTTTGGAATAGTTCAACTGCAACGATCATTTTCATATTTAACTTAAAAGCTTAATCATGTTTATTATCTAACAGTTTAGGTAATAATTTGAGGAAGGGGCTCGTTATGTTTATTCTGTTTAGTTTTCCACAACAACAGTTGCCTCAAGGTGCTCTATATAGTAAAGTAAAGAAGCTACTATATCAGAGAGAGAGAGCAATCAGATGTCACCTATGAGGATGCACTTGGTGACAGCGGTGAGGAAGAACTCCCTTTAAACAGGAAGAGTCATTCTGCAGAATGAGGCTGAGGAACAACACTCGTCTGCTGTGAGAGGTGGGAGGGCAGAGAATGGGGACGAGGGCAAAAAGGTCTTAATCCGAGAGACGTTATAATCCGGTGTTTGGGATTTGAGGCAAAATGTCTCCCTGAACCAACCTCGCAGAAAATAATCCCATGATTTCAAAAACCCAAAGTCAGTCTAAAGTACGATATGTAAGAACGTTTCTAAAACAGAGCAGTCGCAGATAACAGGCTAATCTTCTTTTTATGATAGCACAAAAATAAATAATTTACCAGCAGGTTCCTGCGTGCAGGAGGTGTCCTTGAATAGATATGCTGTAGCTCTATCAGCTCCACAGCTGATATTTTATTTCTGACCTTGAACTTAAAAAGTATCCAACACACACCTGTAGGACAGGTGCACACAGGAAAAAGTGTCACACTCATTAACTGGCAACCCAAATGAATACAATTTTAATTTAAGCACACAACAGATATGAAACAAAACTCCTGTGTGCGTGCGTCCTTAGATCGATGCGGTGTATCTGCAGAAGGCATTTAATGAACATATGAATTATTGAAAGCATATGTATGGAGTAGCAGAGAATGTGGAGATTAAAGGCCTGCATGGAAATGAAATATGTTAAATAACACAGATCTTTGTCGCTGGTAGTAACTGTAACAGCTGTAACAGAACACATTGTTCCCTCAGCTGAGCAAAAGATGAGTCCACACATTCTATAACCGCTGGGTCAATATCACGTAACCCACCAGGCGGCTTTAGCAGTAAAATGGACCACGGTGGGACAAAGGTGTGTTTATGAAATAACTTCCTGACTTCATGGCTTTGTTGCAGAGACCGTTCTCCTGCTTTCTCGGAGCATATATGAGACAGCGTGGGACTTCAGGACATTTGGAAAGCACATGTGTAAAGCCTTTCGGTGGCAGTGTGGTGTGGCTTGTCAAGTTTCTCCAGTGAACTTTTCCATCTCTGCTCTGTGTTTCAAAACCAGGGTATGATGTCACAGTGCAGCAACACAGGCCCAGCCCCTCCTTTTCACCTGAATAGAGGGAGGAGCTGTGCTGAGCTAGACGAGGGGAAAAACAAGGAAGAGCCCACAAGTAGGTAGGTGGTGTGTGAGTGTACATTTCCCCTGATTTTGTGGTTGGAGTCAAAGAAGAAAAAGGAGTTTACCCTGCTTGCGGGTTTCTCAACATGGATATGGATATCCCGGATTCTCCACACGGGAATATGGGGCTGTTAAGGACCTTTGATTCCTCTGAGTTTGGAAGCTGGGAGAAAATAGGCTCAGGTGGATTTGGACAAGTATACAAAGTCCGGCATGTACAGTGGAAAACATGGCTGGCTATCAAGTGCCCTCCCTGCCTTCATGTGGATGATAAGTAAGTCACAGCTGTTTAGTGTTCATCTTTTCCTGGTGTTGATGAAAAAAGTAGTATTGTCCTCTGGCATAGTTCAGATGCTTCCTGTGTTTTTGGTCTTTCTAAGTTCCAGATGTAGAAATCAGTCTGAACAGTCCTTTTATCAGTCCTTTTATGTCAGCGTGATCGTTTGAAGAAATCTCTGGGCAAATGCTAGACGCAGGCATGAGAAAGTGAACACCAGATAATGTGTGACTCATCCTCTGCCAGCCTAGAAACACTATGGGGGCTGTAAAGGTGCCTCAACGCTAAGCAAGAGGGCATCTTTGGATATTTCGACACTGCTGAGTTGTGTTGGAGGGAGCACTGGCATGCAGGTTGATCTCTGGGGCAGCTCCACAGTGCTGAGAGCTGTTTGCTTTTCCTGCTATGAAAGCTTAACTGCTGATCTCCCCAATAAACAGTGTTGTGGACATTTCAATAGGTGGGCAGAATGGTCTACAAGTTACATCACCATCTAGAATTCTCTTTCATACTTCAGACTGATAAATCACTCGTTTGCTCTGCCGGGATCTCGCAAATGAAAGGAAAAATAGTGAGCTGTACATTTCTCGAGTGTGTTTGAGGCTGACCTGCCTCAAACCAGCTTTGGAAGAAGGGAAGTTTCCATTTCCATGTAACTCTGCATACACAAACTGACTTCATCAGCCACACATTAGAAATATTAACTGACAAGATCCATTCATCCATTTTCTTCCCCTTATCCACTTCAGGGTCACAGGGGGGCTGGAGCCTAGCCCAGCTGCTGATTGGTGATAAGACCTCTTCATTTAAAAAAAAAAAAAAAAAAGTTGGTTTATTGATATAAATCATCACTGACATCAATCCTCAGCTACACTGATGCAACAAAGACAGTCCGATTTTCTTATCTAGTCACTGTGACCAAAACAGGAACTTTGACGACGTGACGACTTCCCCCCCAAACCTGCGGTGCGACTTATAGCATCCGATGAGGCTGAACCAAAGATACTATCACCCTCAAACATCTGCAGAGCGCATAAACAGTCATTTGACTGCGACCGTCGTTCAGCTACACATAACATCCAGCAGCCAGGACTCAAAGCCACCTTTGTCTCCCTGTGTCGCAGGCTGCCACTGTGTGGCACAGACAATACGAGAAGCCGCAGAACCGGTCTTACCGGGCCTCTCTGTTAAAACAGGGACATTGTTTGGTTCAGCAGAGCCGCTGAGCAGCACTTTGGATTAGATGAAGTACTTCGCAAACAAGCGCTAGCCCGTTCTTCCATGACATGTTTGATTATTCCTACCAGGCAGATTCGGGGAGATCCGTACCTCCTTCACTTGTACTGCCACAAAGAACTATTGTAACCAGACACACACTTCTTTATATATATATATTTTAAATTAATGACAAACTATGTTTCGAACTTTCTTATGTTCGTCTAATTTCTTTTCGTTGATGATAGAAAAACAGAAGCCCTACTCCAGCTCTGCCTCTGGAGCACATTCCTACAAATAAACTCACGAACAGTGATTTATCTCTCTCTCATCAAGAGGCTCCATTTTAAAAGCAACCTTTGCTTAAGGCATGCAGTGAGGTCATGAATGGCCCACACAATTGTGTTTGAGGTATGTCAGCAGGCCCGGCAGACTGATAAGGGGCACTGTGCGCAAAGGTTGAGCGACAGAGAACAAGAGCTGGGTTTGAGCCACACATGCTCTGCAGACCAAGGTGGACTGTCTTGAGCAGAACCACCAGCCGGGGAAGACCTGGATTATAGTTGTATACAGAGGTCACGCCTCTACACCCTTCAAGGTTAATGTTCATAAATATTTGGCATAGCTAAGAGCTCAGTAAGGATGATGTGTGATGTGCAGGAATTTTGGTTAGGACAAAAAGTTATACCAACTATTGCAGCTTAATGAGCAAAGCGTGACTTCAAAGTCATCATGTTAATGTTTTATGGGAGGGCAGGTTTGATAGATAACCATGAGTCAAGGAATGTGTGAGCCTTTGTTTTAAAAAAGCGATGACCCAAATAACTTCCAAACAGATTTCAGCTGCGGCACCCCCACCCTCCCCCAAACCCCCAGGATGAGTGGATGAGTGGAAAAGCAGCAGTAAACTGGTGGATGTTTTTTTGCACTGTTAAAAACTGCTGGGTCACCCTCAGCGACAGAGCCTGGTTCAGGAAACGCAATAAAATGCAGTGTTGTGTAGTCCGTGATCTTTTATTTTTATTTTCCTCCTTGAACACAGGGATCGTTCTGAGCTGCTCGAGGAAGCTAAAAAGATGGAGGCAGCCAAGTTCCGATACATCCTGCCTGTGTACGGGATCTGTGAAGACCCCCAGGGGCTGGTCATGGAGTACATGGAGACCGGCTCACTGGAGACCCTGCTGGCCAATGAGCCGCTGCCCTGGGAGCTCCGCTTTCGCATCATCCACGAGACTGCGGTGGGAATGAACTTCCTGCACTGCATGAACCCACCGCTGCTCCATCTGGACCTGAAGCCGGCCAACATCCTGCTGGATGCTCACTATCACGTCAAGGTAGAGAGTTTGTGATGAAGCTTAGAAGGGAGGAAACACACGCACACAGTTTGTTGTGATCTTTAGTTTTGACCCAGGTGTGTGTTTGTTTTTAGTTGTTTGCACGATCCTTTTGCTTTCTGTAATTTGTAATGGAATAAGCAACTATGGAAATCTACAGTATGTTTATGGAAATGTGATGATGTCATGTTTTAATGCTAGAAGAAAGCTCAGACATGAAGTGAAACCACAGCCCTCTTTGTTTTAAAACTGTTTGTTTGGCGCTTTCAGGAGAAATCCCAGTCATGAGGTGCTTTTCTGCTCCCCTTCATCATTCTTAAATTAGTCCTGCACATGTTTTTTGTCTACAGGTGTCTCCTAGCCTCTGTCCAACCAAAACAGCTAAGCTGTACTAAGAGTAATGGGTGGGAACCGTCATTTCTAGTGTTTAATACTTGGATGTAAACACCTCACCTGGGCTTGTCCCAACAGGATTAATTTAGCTCCTATTAAATCTCCTTGTCTGTGTGTGTGTATGTGTGTGTGGGTGTGCACTCCCCAACACAAATCTGAAGGGCCTCTCCTCTCCTGCAGGCTGGGACATGGCTGGGTTGCCCTCATCATACCGCTGAGTGCACATAATAAGAGCTTAGCAGCCTGTCATAGTCAGCGGGCAAAGTTAGTCATCACTGCCGTGGTGTTTCATGAGAAAGGCAGAGGGGTTGCTCTGTTGGAGGGTCTTATCTGATCTCTTTCTGTCTCAGATATCTGATTTTGGGCTGGCCCGCTGGAACGGCTTGTCACGGGCTGATGACATCAGTAGAGACGGCTTCTGCGGCACTATTGCCTACCTTCCCCCTGAGAGCATCATAGAGAAGGACAGAGTGTCGGACACCAAGCACGATGTTTACAGGTTGGGCTTTTTTTTTATGCACTTTGCATGCAAGCTTTTTGTGTGAACACAGGTTTTTTTGTTGTTGTTGGGACATTTTGTGTGTTCAGTTAAGCTCTGACTCACACTAAGATTAATCACATGGATTTGGTATGATACTTTGTCTGTTAAGGGAAATAAGTAACTTATTCCTACAGTGGAAATGGAAATTTCATTCCCTAAAGTAGAACTTGTAGAGTAGGGTAAATGTACTTTATTTACACACTGTCTTCTACAGACTGCTGCACAACCTGACATCTCAGACCTATTCCATGAAAGATTTATATATGTTTATATTTATATGTATATTTTTGCCTGTTTTCCAGTTTCTCTATCGTGATCTGGGGGATTCTCACACAGAAGAAACCCTATCAAGGTGAGCCATCCAACAAGATGTCCATCCAACCGTGTCTTTTATGATCACCAATGTCAGTCTGATAGTTTAGCTAGAACAGCAGGTCTAGTAGTTTGTGTGGCATGCCTCCCCTACCTCTGTAACATCTGTAAACAATCAGTAACAAATAAAAGGTCCATGATGAGTTTGAGAAAACAGGTCAGCGTTGTTATCATCAGAAAACCTTTTTTTTAAATTTCCCCTCAACTTAGTGTCTCCCCATTTTCCACTGGAGTGGCTCTGCTTGACAGATGGACCATAAATGTACTCAATAGAAATGCCTTTTTCTGTAGTTTGGCCACAAGAGATGGCTGAACTGGCTAAATAAGTTATTAACAAGTTTGCTTATTTATAACAGAAGCTCTAAACTCCAATTCTACACAATCTTCTACTTAATAAATCGACTTTCAATCTAGTTGTATCATTTTACTTGCTGGAATCGACTCTCTAAATTTCCAGTTAACACAAGGTAAAAATAGTTGCACCTTTCAAGGTGTGTTTGTGTGTGTGGGGCTCTGCACACAGAAGCTGTAGTTTGTGTTTACTCTGTAAATTCCAGAGGAGGCAGGTGGACAGGGCCAGACTGGCAAGCACGATGTTTTTTTCCCAGGCGTATCAGGTAGCAGTTCACTTTCTGAAGCCCGGTGCCAAGGTGAGGTAGCTGGGTTGGCACTGGCACCGCCTCTGTTGATCCAGATATAATTAAAAAGTGATAAGTGGCCTGTTTACCATCCCTTCCCGTTTTCCTCCTCCACCTGCAAAGGGTATTACGGCTACAATAGGAGGTGAAGTAGCTGTAAAGCCTCCACCTGTTTGTTCTGAATCACTGACTTGGCTGATCCCACATTCAGATAGAATTGGCTAGACGAGGAGCTCGGAGTGCTTCCGTGGGAAACAACAGACCACGCACTTCTCTTTCTGAGGATGATGGCGACGATAAAGAAGCGATGATGGCATAACGATAGACGCTGGTTCTATGTGTCATTACCAGAAAAAGCATTATAGCAGACTCAGACTTTTGACCACATGCTTTTTGAGTGAAACAAAAAGGACTTTTAGAAACTGAAGTACTGCATGATTTTGCCCCTCAGGAGAGAACAATATCCTGCAGATCATGGTGAAGGTGGTGAAAGGGGTGCGTCCAGACCTGGGAGCGGTGCCACGATGTCGACCTTCAGCCTGCACAGGCTTCCTGACCCTCATGCAGCGATGCTGGGCCACAAAGCCCGAAGCCAGACCCAGCTTCCAGGGTAGGTTGTGCCTCTACCTGCTAACAAACAGTGGTCAACCCTCGTTAGCACTATAGGAATGAGCTTGTCCCTTGAACTGCACACTCTGTTCCCTCACTGGCTGTGTGAAAGGCAGTGCTATGGCGCTCTTCTTCCTTTTTGTATTGCATAATCCCATCCCTGCTGTTAATGCAACCTGACCTTGAGACATTGTTGTTCCAGAAATCACATCTGAAGCCGAGGAGCTCTGCTCTAAACCTCAGGAGGAACCCAAATCACCCAGGTTATCAACATCTGACCCAGAGCCCATGACCCCTAAAGCACTCACGGGTGACCAGGTACGATACGACAGCGAAGCTTTTACTGCTTTTACATGACGAAGCTACATGTCAATGTTCTTTTTGTTTTTCTAAGACATAGCCATGTACTCTCTTACACATTTTAGCCTGAATTTAAAATGTGACCCCTCTCAGTGGTTCTATACTTCAGTCTCTCTCAGCTGATGTGTTCTGCCATTAATATTTAACTACTCGTCCAGACAATGAGAGGCTTATCTTTACAGAGCTCCAGACATAATTCTTATGTTTGATCCCGACCAATCATTGCATCACATACGAGGAATGTAGACTGATGGCATTGTTAAAACTCTGTGTGCTGTTGTGTACGTGACTGGAAACAAACATCCTGTTCACAGGAACTGATGGCTCCTATCAGTAGTGTTTAGATAAATCAGCTGTGTGAACTTTCACACCCATTTCGTATGTGTTACACACTGTATACTGTAACATTGTGTCAAACCGCACTACCCTACCTGGCTTTTTTGCTCTACAGGTTAATGACAACAAGCCAGTGCGTCCGAAGTCAGCCATGTTGCCCGAGAAGGATTACAGCCTGTCTGAGCTTCTGAGCCAGGTGGATTCTGGGATCTCTAGGAGCTTTGATCGCGTGAAGGAGGACAGCTGTCACAGCAAAGAGAGCACCTGCAAGAGACTGTCTGGGATTTCCTCTGCAGATTCTGCCTTCTCGTCCCAAGACTCTATCACGCTGTCTTTTGAGAAAGAAGGCACATACGGTAAGCGTGCATCAAAGACCTCTCCTGTGAATTATATAAAGTAACACGAAAAAATGTATCATTATTTATCACTTTTCCTCCTTACTGCTCAGATTCTGCTGAGGTCCAGAAACGAAAACTGTGTGAGGCCATCAGGAACAAAGACACTGCCAAGCTGATGAAGATCCTCCAGCCTCAGGATGTCGACCTTCTCCTTGACGGAGGAGACAGTCTGCTCCACCATGCCATCAACTTGGGTAACGAGGAGGCTGTCAAATTCCTCCTCCTGAACAATGCAAATCCTAACCTCGCCAACGGCCGCGGCTCCACACCCCTTCACCTGGCCACAGAGAAGCACCTGAAGTCACTGGCAGAGCTTCTGCTCGGCCGGCGCAGCACCAACGTGAATGCCAAAGACGAGGACCAGTACACAGCTTTGCACTGGGCAGCCCAAAATGGCGACGAGGCTATCACGCGCCTGTTGCTCGACCGGGCGGCGGCCATCAACGAGACCGACGGACAGGGACGCACGCCAGCTCACGTGGCCTGCCAGCATGGCCAGGAAAATGTGTTCAGGGTGCTGCTGAGCCGTGATGCTGATGTTCAGATCAAGGGCAAGGACAACTGGACGCCGCTCCACTATGCTGCCTGGCAAGGGCATCTGGGCATCGTCAAACTGCTGGTTAAGCAAGCCGGCGCCGACGTAGATGGTCAAACGACAGATGGGCGCACGCCGCTGCACCTGGCTTCTCAGAGGGGGCAGTATCGAGTGGCACGGATCCTGATTGAGCTGGGAGCCGACGTCCACATGACATCAGCTGGATCAAAGACGCCGCTACATGTGGCGGCTGAAACGGGTCACACCAGCACCTCTCGGCTCTTGATCAAACACCAGGCAGATATCAATGCTCAGAGCGCCCACGGACTCACTCCCCTCCACCTAGCCTCCCAGCGGGGCCACCTGCCCACAGTCAAGATGCTGATAGAAGAAGGGGCAGACCCCTACAAAGCTAACAGCGCCCTACGCACGCCCTGCCACATGGCGGCAGAGGGTGGACACTGTGAAGTCCTGAAAGAGCTGCTCAATCACTGTCCAGACGGTGGCAGCCTGTCAGATGAGCAGGGCCTCAGCCCTTTACACCTGGCGGTGCAGGGCGGACACTCGAACATCATTACTATGCTGCTGCCGCAGGACTGCCAGGACTTAGTTACAGAGAGCTCTGTGCAACCAGCAGCCGAAGAGCCCGCACCAGCAGAAGCTAGGCACCTCCAGAGGAAAGTTGTCATTCTCAAACTGACGGAGCACGGTGACAAAGACTGCCCACAATCCATCAGTGCACACTGTGCCTCCGCTCCCTGCTAACAGGAGCAAAAACACTGTACAGGACTGTTTTGGTTTGGTGTTTTT
Source organism: Simochromis diagramma (assembly GCF_900408965.1). Lineage (NCBI taxonomy): Eukaryota > Metazoa > Chordata > Actinopteri > Cichliformes > Cichlidae > Simochromis > Simochromis diagramma. The sequence goes on along the minus strand of NW_024386778.1, from coordinate 1,593,985 downwards.
CCATGCTAATCCTCTGCTGCCTCACAAATAGGCATGGGATAGTATTCCAGTCTTTTAATTTTTTTAATTGTGCCCTACAAGCACTGTAATATTGTTGTAAATACATACTGTAAATAGAAAGTATTAATACCATTTTGTGTTTGAATTAAAAATGTTGTTTACTTCTTTTTTTTTTTTTTTACCTAACAAACACATTTTGGTTTCTTTTGTTTTCTTTGTACGTAACAAGCATTTGTCCCGTGTCCTCTTGGAATCCTTTTACACGATCATTACTGCAGCTGGCATGCCTGTAAGTTATTTTTAATAGATTCACAAAAACTGACTCATCGAGCTTTTTAGGAAAAAAGCATTCAGTGTTCTTTAACTTGTTACATATCAGTGCAACATCCATTAAACATCTGAAAATCTTTTGTTGGACCCTGGTGTTTGTTTCCTTTTTGCATTTTGTAAGAAAGAAGATCAAATAAAAACAACATGCATGAAAAGTCAGACGTGGTAAGATCAAACTAACTATAGTTCCTTGTGCTTTAATGGTTAGCTAAATTGTGCATAATTTTCAAGGTAATGTTTGTGCAATAGCCCAATTTATCTCCATGTTCTTAAATGTTTTGCAGCGAGAGAAAGCACAGATTTAACTCGTTCACTCAAAATGGGAACGAAACTTTGATAGCATCAGCACAAGTGTTTGTGCAACAAAGTCATTTCACTCTCCTCGCCACAACATATCTTTTGTGCAGTCTTGTTCCTCTAAAGCAAAATTCAAGAAGTGCTTTCTGAGAAGGTTCTCTCGACAGCTCGTGTCGTGTTTCGCAGTCGGCGTGTCTCTGCCGACTGCTCCAGCTGCACGTGTGCAGGCATTATAAGCCTTTATGTCAGGCGCAGTTGGCGTGTCTGCATCTGCAGCCTCACCTGGAGTGTTATTATTATTTTTATGCCTCAGCTCTGCTGAGGAGCATATTCAGCTTGGCGCAGACCATGGGAACTGCCCCTGAGGGGGATCACAGGCTCCAAGATGATGAATGAGTGAGAAGGGGCGCTGATGTGCTACCTGCAATTCCAGCCTGTTGGCTAATTCCTCAGACCACTTTAACTTTTCATCGTACTCTAAAGCTAACATGCCACTGCTGATGCCTCAAGGGCTCAGCTTTTTGTAACCAGAGAAACATTGCGGGTGGCTGATATAATTGTTCTGGGATTTTTTAAGCTCATGTTTGCAGAGACCCAGAAAATGAGCCTGTTAAATATCTGCAATATGGTGTCTCTGCTTTGTGTACATAGCACTCTGTCTTATGCGTTGCTTGGTGATGCGTCTCATCTTCAGATAATCTTCTCTTGTTTCCCAATCGCAGCATCCAGTTAAGTTTGTGTTGGACAATAACTTACAGTATTGCTTTTTCACCCACTCTGGAGTTTCAGAATAAAACACTCAAAATAACTATTAGCAATGACCGGCTATTTTTAGCTGAGTTTGTTTTGTAGGTGTTCTCTGTTGGCCCATGTATTAAGCAGCGTGTGTAGTTATGTGAAGAATGCAACGCATATAACTCGCTGAATTGAGCTTTGTGGCTGTCAGTGTGTTCAATTTGTTCAAACCAGAAGTGACCCCGAGTAGGTTTGCAGAAATTTCATAAGGGGACATCAAACGTGAGGAAAGCCAGCTTCAAATGTTTGGACGAGGAATAATATTACACTACCCAAAACTGTCTGACCTGTAAGCATCTACGGCACTAAAACATATGTTATTGTGTTCATTCAGAACAAATTCAGATCAGAGAAAGATGTCTAGCCATCCACTTTATTCTGCTCATCCAATTCAGGGATGCAGGGGAGCTTAAGCCTATACCAGCTGCCAAAGGGCAAGAGGCAGGGGACGCCCTTCTGTGTGAAACCATTCACACCTATGTGACCTATCTACTTAGAATCACCAGTTAACCTAACCCCACTAACTGCATGTCATTGGACAGTGGGAAGAAGCCAGAGTACGTGGAGAGAACACACAAAACTCCACACAGAAAGGCCCTGGTCAGACGGCAGATTCAAACCTAGGACCTTCTTGCTATGAGGCAATGGCAGTAACCCTAACCCTAATCTAAATTAGTTCATCTTCAGTTACTTAACAGCAATAAGCTTTCTATTCTTGTTGGTGTTACTGAATGCTGACGAGGCAATTAGATCGTACGGACTGACTCCAGGTTAAAGAGTGAGCAATAAAGAAAGAAGCAGCATTCTGCAAATAACAACACCAACAAATTCCTAACATAATATGCAGATACACAGTGATCATTTACATTCAAAGGAGAGCCCTCGATTTGTTTTTATTTAACCTTAAATCTTGTTCCAGTGAACCCTCCAGTCTCAAGTCCTCAAAACGCTGGAGTCGAGCCCAGAGAAGAGGAACTAACTGCCTGACTGATTAAATGCCTCCCCTCAAATATCCCCTGACCAGTCTGACACACCCCGGTTTCCACACAATGCAAAGAACCCTATCTGAAATACTAGGAAAAAAAGACACTAAAATCCAAAGATTAGAACGTTATCTGGCCCTAAACGGAGATTATGAACTGGCAGGATGCCGCTTAACTGTCAGAGACAGAGCGCCGAGATAGATCGTAACCAAATACAGTCTCAGTGATGACAAACTTGCAGTCAAACAAGGAAGACTGATAGGAAGATTGATATGTATCCATCTTTGTGTTACTTTATTGTGATACTTGGCTGAACTGTGAATTTTGATTCTTTTGCATTATTGGTTTTTGGGAATTTTTATGCCTCTGAATTTAAGTTGAATTGCTCAAACAGAGGAGACGATCAGAGCTCTGAGGAGAGTTGTGCTCAACCTCTTCCTGTTCACAGGCCTGGACAGGAAACTCACAGGCAAAGAGCTTTGACCGTGTTTTTTTAGAAGCAGTCGCTGAAGAAGAAGTCTCTGACTCATCGTTGTATTCTTTATGAACCGGTGGGACAGCCTTCACAGCACCGGTATAATATTACTGGGTACACCAGTTTAGATATCGCTAAATATAGATATGAGGTTTAATTATGAACATGTTAAAACAATACCAAAACCAAAGCAAAGCCTGTATTTACAGATATATACACATGTAGTGTGTAAGTAGTGGGTCAAAGGTCATTCTACGTTGCAAAAAGAAAAATTTGTGCTGCTTTTAAACTGGGTCATGCTTGGACACGCTTCAGTTTATCACTCAATCTGGTCCACAGCTTCACTCCTCACACAGAGATGCAAAATCTTTTAGTGAAGTAAGGACACGCTTCCCCTCTCAAACTGTCATCTACTTTAAAAGAGTTTAGAAAATGATGAGGAAATAGATAAAAATACACAATAATTCAAGCAGTCAAACCGGTAAACAGAAAACGTGAGTGATTTGTGCTCCAGAATGTGTTTAGCTTTAGTCAGTAACTTGATATTAAAATGCCTTTTGGAACTTTATGGATGTTTTATGAAACTTCAGGCTTATTTTATGCCACTGTTCCGGCGTCCCCGTCATCTATATGTATCTGAACTTATGTGTTACAATTAGAGAATCGCATAATTGTAGTTTTACTTGGATTTAATGATTCTGATGATGAATGTAATGTATTTCTTTTCCCAACAAAGCAGAGTGGCTGGACAAGGTGGGAACTAATACTACCGCATAGAACAAACAGAACTTGTTTGTCAGCAGTGTAAAGCATGCACGGGTGTATGGCGGAGCCTTAAAAAAAGTGTCCTTTTTCTTATGCATGCTGTAGCTAAGCGCTAATTCAGGAATCTGGTATATAAATCAGGGCAGTGAGCAAAAGATAACAGGTTTTAGCAGACAGGAGGAAGCTTTGATAACCCAGCTCACAGGCCCAGGTGTAGGTCATGCAGCCAATAGCTCCTTTAATCAGCTCCTGTAAAACAGAGCACAACCCGCAACACAAAAACCAAAACAGACACTTTGTCCTTACGGGTTGTGTGACAACCTGTAGGAACAAAGTGTCTGAGGCGGGATTCCCATCGGGAACCTGGACAGCACCTGAATCAAACATCCTTAACCTTGTCCCCCCTTATTTATACTAGTAAATTCAAAATATTTACTCGTTACAATTTTATCATACTCACCAAATTTACAGCAACAACAACCCAGCCAGCATGTCCCACTCTGTGACTCAGCAACTCCAGTGCCTGGAGAAGCACTTTTAAAGTTAGTTTGCTGACGCAGAATACCACACATACTTCGTCTTAGCCTTTAAAAGTAAAGTCAGAGCAAACACAGATGAAACATTCTTACAAAATCTATAACTGCAGTGACCCATGGAGCCCAGAAGAAGCACAAACCTGGTTGGCAAAAATGGATTTTGTTCAGTAACAGAGTCCCGCAGAAAGCCGACAGGTGGAAACTTATACACAACCAGACCAGCAAATGAGGAAGGTTTCTCCCATCAGCACAGCTGAAACATGCAGTTGCACCATTTCCCGTGTTTCAAAGACCTGTGAAACCCTGGTGTAAAAAAATTTACCCAGATTGAAATGACAGAAGTGCATTTCTCTCCAAACTCTGGAAATGGGTAATGCCTGGGGTAGGTCAGGTGCCACACCCGTCTTAGTTGTAAGTGTTATGGAAATCCAAATACCCCATGTCACACATCACTTCTAGAACTTTAGGGACATCAGGTATCTCTGCATCTGTGCTAAATGTCACAGTCTGAGTTGGTCTTCCAAGCTATCAGCTAAATGAGCATCAGACTGTTTGCTTTATGCTTACAGGGCGAATCCTACCCTGGGGCACTAAATGCAGATTACTCATGCAATGAGGAGAAAGCCAAGGCCCAGGAGAGACACAGGCCAGACCGTCAGCATTTATGTTACTCATACTGAGCCTAAACCTTTCCAGTTAATTTCATTGATATTTTATTTTTTGTTTTTCAGTTTAATTTCTCATTGCTGCTCAGAAGCCAACCCAGCCTCAGGGTCAGATGTTTCAGCTGTGCCCAATGAGCCTGCAGAATGCAGCTTTTTTTGATCAGTTTTTTGATCATGAATATGCAAATTCTCATGACCAACTAACCTCCCAGCCCATTGTTCCTTCAGTGGGCTGGTTTCAGTCATTATGCAAATGTACTGTTTATAAGATTGGCGAAACCTGCAGTCAGCTGACACTGAAGAAGTCACCTGGATGAGTGACGAAACGTTTCTCCCACTGAAAACATCTGGATGAACAGAATCAACCTTTGGGGATTTCCTTACCTGGATGATTGAGCATGCATCAAGACAGAACAATGGATGGAAAACAGCTGGAACCTCACACAACCAAACAGCAGCACTGACATTTTAACTGCCTAAAAGAGAATAAATAAACGGCTCGTAGGCCTAACAGGGACAGAACAGTAGCAACCTTATACAAACAGGTGTAGGCACAACCAAGCTCCAAACACACAAATCACAAGGCAAAGACAGCTCGGTGACCATAACTTCTTACAAAACGGTGTTTTACGAGTCACTACAGCTACTCCAATAAACTCATAACTCTCTGCTTACCACCTGTCAGGGTCTCCGGGAGAACCAGATTATACCCTTGTAAGTCCAAGCTGGTCAACAGCAGAATGCCAGACCACAGCGACACTATCACCAGCACTATTAACCATTTCAAAACAAAAGTCAGATTTTGCCTGTTGAGCAAAGTAGATGTGAAGCCAATTGTTCCACAAAGCTAATTGTGTCACAGTACGGCAAAACAGAGGCAGACAGGATGATGTAGAACCGGGTGGAGAAAAATGTGTTTGTCAGCCCGTCAGTAGCAAACAGCAGGCACGAGCTGCTACAACACAAACTTAGCTGAGTTGCTTTAACCGAGGAAACCAAATCAAAGCAGTGAGCCTTTATAGCCAAGCTCACTGGCCCCAGGTGTAGCACATGCAGCCAATCAGCCCCGGCAGAACGACACAAACCACAACAGAGACGCGTAGTTTCTAGGCAGCTGTCACAGTTGTTAACATCACTTTTATGTCATCACATACTTTAGCAAACAATGTGAGATCTTTGTAAAAGACACTAAGGGTAATTCTACTAACAGGCATATATCAGTATTCTGACATATTACAAGCACTGTAACAGTGCATGGTTTGATATTTTAGATTTAATAGATGAACTTTGTACGGGGAAAGGCCGTGCATCATGATGTTTGTGGGAGCATGCCTCTTTGAACTGTCAAAAGGTGAAGCAAAGAGATAGATGTAGTCTGTGCCCATCACTCATTCATGCTTATAGTCAAAATATTGGAGATAGGGATCTTTCTGGCATGCTGACATGTACAAGGCCCCAGCAAGGTCAAGGCTGTTTGCATATATCTCTGACCTTTGCGTCTCAGACTGCTGAGTCGTCTGTAAGAGAGCCTGTGCACTACTGAAAAAGAAAAGGATCTCTTAGAGGCTTTTGCCTGCTCTTGTTTGAAGGAAGTCATCATGCCGGTAAAGCTAAAGCTGACCAACCAGTGCTGATCCCCAGAACCTTGATTAATGTAAGGGATTTGTATTGTTTGTCGTGGTTTAAGATGGACCTAAATTAGTTAAGTTTACTGTCTTTGCACAGAGCACGTGTAAAAAGTCTCCTGTGACTCCTTTGAACAGGCACACCACACGCTAGTATTTATTAAACGTCTTATATACTGGTGATGTTAACTAATTCTAGGATTGCGGGAGCTGATTTGTACCTGCTTTGATTTGTATCCACCTTTTCCTTTTTTTAACAAAAGTTCTTCTGCAGCAGTTTTGAATCATGATCAAAACAAATGTTCGCTTCAGTGGCCACATAAAACACTGCATGCATATAATCACCAGTTCAATCAGATTTTTTTTTTAACTATGAAAACGTTTTCTTTCTTTCTCCTTTTGCTTCCCTTGGAAATGATAAATCTCCCACCATCTTTGGTGTTGTGGAATTCTCCAGTAGCTTTCAGGACTGTTCCTGATTTACAAAATCACAAAAGTTATTTGTTTTTCTTCCTGTTGGTTTGTCATGTCTTCTGTTAAGCCTTGAGTCTGTTCTGGTACCTCACGCCCTGATGGATAAAGGATTAAGTCATTCTCTGCCATCGCATTAGTCATGTAGCCCGGGGCAAAGGAAACCTCCCTAGGGCTCACACTCCATTATGCTAAGGTACAGCCAAACGGTTACAATAAAATGAAGGCATTAGTCGTCCTTTTTAGTGACAGGATGTTGCACAAGCTATTGTCCATAATGTCTGCTAGGCCAAATTGTGTCCTTACGCCTGTATACAGCCTGCTTGCCAAAGTTCAGCCACAGCTGCAGAAAGCACACTCTAGCCATTTCCACAGGCAAAACTCAAAAATCAGGGATTCAAGTATACTGAGCAAAGAGGGAAAAGCTCGCTAGTTTCTCTGTGACATGGAGTTACAGCCCCGTAATATCGAGATGCTGAGTAGCAGGTGTAACATGTAAATAAAACCAGAATGCAATGAAGTGCAAATCCCATAAAACTTTATTTTATTTACAACAGAACATAGAAGACATATCAAAAGTTTAAAGTGAGAAAATGTATGATTTTATTTTGAATTGAATAGAAGCAAAGTGTCTCAAAAAAGTTGGGACAGGTTTGTGTTAAACAGTGTGGAGCATCCCAAACAAAGGATTGCAGGAAGGCCAGTTCAGCACACAGTCTGCTGTAATAGATGCAGCGAGCTTTTTAGCACTGTCTTCCTAAAATATGTACAAAAAATAAAAAATAAAAAAACATCACCTGGATGGGAGTATATGTTACACCTGTATATACCTTAAAGTGCTGATGGCGGCTTTCCGGATGTGAAAACCGTTGATTCAATAAGCACAAATGCACCACCATGCAGTCAGAGATGCAGGCATTTGAACAAGGCTTTTTTTAGCACAAAAACTTCAGTTTGAATGAGCTTTGAGTCAGAGTGGCATTTCTGCATCGTGTTCATATATGGCTTCTTCCTTACATGTCCTTGCAGGCTGGCTGTAGCCTGCATCTGTGAATGGCACTGCTTTGTTGAAATGTTCCTGAGCCCGTGCAGAGATTGATTGATTGGCCTTTCCCTTGCACACAGACATTTCTCCAGACTCCCAGGACATTTTGATCATGTTATGTACTGCAGATGATTGGATATACATAATCTTTACAATTTTGCTTTAAGATACATTTTTCTGAAACGGTTCCACAATTTGTAAATGAAGTGGTGTTTTTTTCAGGCTTCTGCACATCTTTACTTTTGAGCAAACATCTGAGAGATTCAGTCATCCTACTGACCTGCTGCCAGTTCACTTAATTAGTTGCAAAATGTTCCTCCTGCTGTGGCTTTTTAGGACCACTTACCTTTACAGCCACCTTTTTTTCTGATAATTCAAAATTGATAAACCTGCAGATTGTCATTCGTTCTGTTTTTGTTTAGGTTTTACTCAGCGTCCTTCTTGGAACTGGGGTTGTAAAATGATGCCACCATGGGTGACAGGGTTATGTGTTAGGCTTTTATTATAAATGTATTAAGATTAAGAACATTAAAGTGATTAAATGACTTTGACAGATTTCCATAAACATACCAGATGCCACTAACGCAGCCCAGAAAGTCTACAGAATCACAGCTGCCCGCACAGACTAGTACGTTTGATCAGCGAGTGCCTGAAAGACTGCAAGACTTCCTTCTTGTCAGGTGTGTGGCTGCTCCTTTGTTTGACGATGACAGGGACTTTTTGGATTGGCTGAGTCACAGCTCATTGCACTGTCTGATCAACAGATCAGCAACAAAGCCCTCATAAAGCACAGAACATTTACTGTGATGCAAGTGATGCAAGCCCTTTATACACACACTGGCAAATAAAAAGTGGACAAAGACTGTAAGCTCTACAAAGGGAACAGCATTTTTTTAAGCAGAATTATTCTGCTAGGTCTATTAAACTGTTGGCTGTTAGCAGGCAAACATCTGTTATTTGCTGCACGACTGGCTGCTGAGAGCATGACGCTCACACTGTGTGCTAAAGACTGTTTTCTCCCCCGCACTACTTTTTTTCTTCCGTCTGTCCCCTTATTCTAACCTCACAGAACTCGCCGAACAAGCTCAGCCATCACGTCTCTTGAGAAGTGAGGCAAGCTGCAACATGTGGATGTAGCCTCTGGTAAATGTGGGCTCGCTCAGCACTGATGAATAAGATTTATGGTTAACCAGGCGATGAATGTACCACTAAAATGTCACGAAACCACTCAAAGATGCAGAGGAGACCATTTTTATATGTTTATTATATTACTTAGCTGAGTTGTAGTGAAATTATCTGTCTGATAAAAGCATACTGCCAGGGAAAAGCAGTTTCCTGGAAAACATGAGACTGAGGGCGCTGAATGCAGCAAGGTTAAAGTCCACACTGGGGGGGGGGGGCAGGCATATGTGAAACAGAAAACATGCCCATGTTGCCACAGAGTAACCCACGTACTGCCACTGTGTCAACACATCTCCCTCCTGTTTGCTAATGGAGCAGCTTGGGGACATGTCAGGATTTGCTCCTTGATGACATCAGTCTTACTTGACTCTGCCTTTGCAATGCACTGACGTGTTTCATTACAAATGGAGTCTGAACTGCAGAAGCACCGCTGATGATGTTAGGTCTGGTGTGACTCGTGACTCCTGACAGAGCATGTGAATGCTGCACTACAGCAAGGTGCTGAAGTGCAGCACCATGCTGTAGTGCAGCATTCACATGCTCCCTCACACACAATTGCATATATAAAAGCTGTGAGTGACTTAACTAGACAGTAAAGTGGCTTCACAGATGACTGTGCTGAGGGGTGCCAGGCGCACTCAAAGTTCAGCTGGACTGAATGCATACAGCGTGAAGACAGAGCGTGCTTGGTGGCTGTATATGTCTGCGCAGTCTGAGGAACACGTAGGAGCCACATTTGGTGTGCAACATAATATAGTATATGTGCTACTGTCCTTATTCTGTCCTTTAACTTCCTTGTTATTATATTATGTTAGACAGGCAGAGTTATTTCATTTTATACCTGCTTTACTGGCATTAATGCAAAAAACAAGGAAGAGCAGTTTTGAGACGGTTGTAATACTAATCTTTGGCCAGGAGATGGTGCAAACTCTTTGTCAGAGGTGACTCTTGCAGGATTATTACAACATTCCAGCAGTCTCCAGCACTATCTGTCAAACTTCACTCAACTGTTTTCTTTTTGTTTGTTTTATAGCAGTATTGTGTAAAAGTCTTCAGCCAACTCTTATTTCTTCATGTTTTGCTTGGAGGGAGACAGACTTTGTTTTTCTCCAGGTTTTCTAACATCTTTCTTTGGAAGTTGGCTGTTTTTTTAATAACAACAACAACAACAACAACAACAATAATGTATACTTTATGTTAACTTAAGCAAGTTAACACAGACCTGTGAATCATCCTAGCAAAAAGATGCACCTGACTGCACCATCTACTGTTTGCTGACACGTCATCAGAAATGAAAGTTTCAGTCTTAAAGAATCAAACAGCGAGAAAAAGCTGAGTTATGCAAGATTACAGAGCTGGACTGAAAATCAGTGGCAACAGGTCTGTTGTGGAAATTTTGGTCAGTATGTCCGGAGGAAGTCAGGAGAGAGTTTCAAGTTTATTCATTTATATAGCACTTTTAAAAACAACAGTTATTGACCAAAGTACTGTACAATAACACAGTCAAAGCAGAAGACGAAGAAGAAGATCAGCGAGATATATAGGGGCTTGGCCATGTAACGTCTTAAAAACAAGTGTTAAAATGTTTAAATCAATTGGAAAGCTGACTGGCAGCCAATGTAATGATGCAAGTATGGGAGATATGTGATCCCACTTGCACGTCCCAGTTAGGAGCCCCGCTGCAGCGTTTTGGAATAGCTGCAGTCGGCCAATTAATGTAGCGGTAATACCAGAATAGAGGCTATTACAGTCGAGACGAGATGAGGGCAAGGATCGCTTTCTCAAAATCTCTGAAGCAGAGAAAAGGCTTAACTTTAAGATGAAACAAGCTAGTCTTGATTACGTTATTTATCTGTTTGTCAAATGTCAAATTGCCTTCAAAGATCACTCCTAAATTTCTTGCAGATGATTTTTTATAGATCTCTAGATGGCCAAGGTCAAGATGGTCACAAGCACCGAAAACATTGACCTCAGTTTTCTGCTCATTTAGGTTGAGAAAATGTAGCGCCATCCATGCCTTAATGTCTTCCAGACAATCAAACAGACCCTTCAGAGGATTCACAGATTTTCGTCTCAAGGGAACGTAAATCTGAGTCATCTGCGTAGCAATGGAACGAGATATCATATTTTTTTTAAAATTGAGCCCATCGGAAGCATGTAGATTGAAAAACCGGCTGGGCCAAGGCTAGAGCCCACAAGAAAGCACGGTCTTTGGGTATAATGAGTCTCTGAGTTTAACAGAGAAGGTTCGATTAGATAGGTAGGATTTAAACCATTCCAAAACCATCCCTTTTATTCCAATATGTTGTTCCAGTCTAGAGATGAGAAGGCTGCGATCTACTGTATCAAAAGCAGCACTGAGATCTAATAATATTAGGATGGCAGGGTCTCCTGAGTCAGTAAAAGTTAAAAGCTCATTAAAACCCTGTAAAAGAGCAGTTTCAGTGCTGTGGTGAGTTTTAAAACCAGACTGGAACACTTCGCCAATGTTGTGTTGATCTAAAAAGGCCTGGAGCTGGATAAGGACGATTTTCTCCAGAACTTTTGACAAAAAGGGCAATTTAGAAATTGGTCTGTAATTTGATAAAATTGTTGCGTCCAGATTCTGCATTTTAAGGATGGGTTCCACCACAGCATGTTTAAAATCAGAGGGGACGGACCCAGACTGCTATTAACAATAGAAAGCAAACGTGTCAAAAACTTCTTTCAGTAAGCTAGGTGGAATAATATCCAAAATACATTTTGAGGGCTTCAAGTTCAGAATCAGAATCGTGTTTATTGGCCAAGTATATGTGCAGACACATACAAGGAATTTGGTTCTGGTAGATGGTGGCTCTCAAGCACAGTAATGTAAATCACACACACACACACACACACGTGTCTATATATACATTACACGTGCATACACATACATACACAAGCTGTGTAAACCAACTATAAATAACTAATCTAAACTTATATACATGAAATACAGAAATGAATGAGGTGGAATGAATACTACAAAATGTACATAAGGTGCAGCTGCAGTCTGGCAGTGGGAGCAGTGTGACAGGTCAACTGTTTGGGAGGGAGATGGCGAGGGGAAAGAAACTGTTCCTGTGTCGGGTGGTCCTGGTCTGCAGGCTTCTTTACCGTCTGCCAGAGGGCAGCAGATCAAAAAGTCTGTGTCCAGGGTGTGAGGGGTCTGTGATGATTTTCCCTGCCTGTTTCCTGGTTCATGAGAGGTGCAGATCCTGGATGGAGGGCAGGCCGATGATCCTTTCTGCTGCCCGTACAGTCCGCTGCAGTCTGCTCCTGTCCTGTTTAGTGGCTGCACCATACCAGACTGTGATGGAGGAGCACAGGACAGACTCAATGACCGTAGTATAGAACTGGATTAGCAGCTCCTGTGGAAGACTGTACTTCCCCAGTTGTCTCAGGAAGTACATCCTCTGCTGCGTCTTTTTGAGGATGGAGTTGATGTTGGTCTCCCACTTCAGGTCCTGGGAGATGGTTGTACCCAGGAACTTGAAGATCTTCACAGTCGACACAGGGCTGTCTGATATGATGAGGGGGAGCAGAGTTGAGGGATGTCTCCTGAAGTCCGCTGTCATCTCTACAGTTTTAAGAGTGTTCAGCTCCAGATTGTGCTGACTGCACCAGAGTACCAGCCGCTCAACTTCCTGCCGGTATGCAGACTCATCACCATCCCGAATGAGGCCGATGGCGGTGGTGTCATCTGCAAACTTTAGGAGTTTAACAGCCGAGTTCTTGGAGGTGCAGTCGTTAGTGTAGAGGGAGAACAGTAGTGGTGAGAGGACACATCCTTGAGGGGCACCAATACTGAGGGACCGGGTTTCAGAGGTGATCTCCCCCAGCCTCACTTGTTGCTTTCTGTCTGTCAGGAAGCTGGTGATCCACTGACAGGTAGCTGGTGACACGCTGAGCTGGGAGAGTTTGGAGGAGAGAAGTTCAGGCACAATGGTGTTAAAAGCCGAACTAAAGTCCACAAACAGGACCCTGGCATAAGTTCCCGGGCGGTCAAGGTGTTGCAGGATGTAATGCAGCCCCATGTTCACTGCATCATCTACCGACCTGTTTGCCCGGTAGGCAAACTGCAGAGGGTCCAGCTGGTGGCCTGTAATGTCTTTCAGATGGGCTAACACCAGTCGTTCGAAGGATTTCATGACCACAGACGTCAAGGCGACAGGTCTGTAGTCATTCAGTCCTGTGATGGTGGGTTTCTTGGGAACGGGGATGATGGTGGAGCGTTTGAAGCAGGAGGGAACTTCACACAGCTCCAGGGATCTGTTGAAGATGCGAGTAAAGATGGGAGCCAGCTGTTCAGCACAGGTTTTGAGGCAGGAGGGTGAGACGCCGTCTGGTCCGGGGGCTTTCCTAGGCTTCTGTTTCTGGAATAGTCGGCTCACATCCTCAGTGTGTATTCTGAGTTTCAGTGAGGAGGAAAGGGGGGTGAGAGGTGTGGTGGAGGTCGTTGAGTCTTGATTGGGGAGGGTGGTGGTGGTCGTTGGGTCTGGATTGGGGAGGGTGGGGGTGGTCGTTGAGACTGGATTGGGGAGGGGGAGGGTGAAGGGGGGAGAGGTGGAAGGTGTGTTGGGGGTCAATGTCTGAAGCAATGTCCCTGGGAGGGGAGGGTGGGGCGTGGGAGTCTGTCTGTCTCAAACCTGCAGTAGAAAGTGTTTAACTCGTTGGCCAGGTCTTTGTTTGCTTCAATAGTGGGTGGGGGGCGTCTGTAGCTGGTGATTTCCTGCAGGCCCCTCCACACTGACACTGGGTCGTTGGCTGGGAGCCGTTCTTCCAGCTTCTGGGAGTAGATGCTTTTAGCTGCTTTGATCTCCTTGGTCAGTGTGTTCCTGGCTTGCTTGTACAGGGCCCTGTCACCACTTCTGTAGGCGTCCTCCTTGGCCTTACGAAGATGTTGGAGTTTAGGAGCAAACCATGGGTCATTGTTGTTGTATGTGCAAAAGGTCTTTGTTGGCACACACACGTCTTCACAAAAACTGATGTATGATGTCACAGTGTCCGTCAGCTCATCCAGCATCTCAGATGCAGCTTCAAAAACGGTCCAATCAGTGGAGTCAAAACAGTCCTGCAGTTCCTGCTTTGCTGTCTTAGTCCACTTCTTCACAGTTTTGACTACAGGCTTCGCACGTTTGACTTTTTGCCTATAAACTGGAATATGATGGCCCAGGCAGTGATCAGAATGTCCCAAAGCTGCCCGGGGCACAGAGCGATAGGCATCTTTTAGAGTGGTGTAACAGTGATCCAGTATGATGTTGTCCCTGGTGGGGCAGACTATATGCTGTCTGTATTTAGGGAGTTCGTGGTTTAGGTTTGCTCTGTTAAAATCCCCAAGAATAATTGTAAAGGAGTCTGGGAATTTCCTCTCCAGGGTAGTAATCTGGTCAGCCAGCTCGCACAGTGCGTTGTTCGCGTTGGCCTGTGGAGGGATGTAAACTCCAACCAGCATGAAGGAAGAAAACTCCTGCGGTGAATAAAACTGTTTACAATTGATGAAAAAACTTTCAAGTTGCTGACTACTTCATTAAGTAATGCAGGGGACACTGGCTCGAAGTGATTTAAGACGGCTGAGGTCCAAAATGGGAGGGATGATGTGAGACCTAATGTCTACAATTCTATTAATGAAGAATCTCATTAGATTCTCAGATGTTATGTTCGCTGCTATATGAAAATCACTGGGAGGATTAAGAACAAAATTTATAATACCAAATAAAATACGAGGTTTATGATAGTTGTTGAGAGGTACAACAGTGAGTGTCTACAACAATTTGTAAAATATGGTGGAGGCTCTGTGATAGTCTGGGGCTGCATTTCAGCCAGTGGTGATGGGGATCTCTTCAAAACTGATAGAATTGTGAACACGTAAAGGTAGCATCCAGTACTAACCAACCACACAAAACTATCCTGATTGGCAATGGAGAAGAAGTACTTTACTGTGTGTAGCAGCCAAAGAGAAAAAACAACTTCAGTCAAGAAAATAAATACATCACATAGCAAAATAGAAAATTACACTAAAGAATGAGTTCAACGTAAACAGATTTTTTAAATTAATGATCTGCATGGTTGGGTTTTTTTTTTTATGGTAAAGGTCTTCCATTAGTTACCCTTCCTGATACAACCCTCCAAATTTATCCAGGCTTGGTACTGACACTAGGAGCACACTGGCTTGTGGCACCCATGGTTGAGAAAAGTCCCAAACATAAATCCACCGCCAGCAGCAGCCTGAACTGTTGATAGAGGGCAGGATGGATCCTTTCATGTTGTTTACACCAAATTCTAACCCTACCCTCTAAATGTCACATAAAAAATTAAGATTAGTCAGACCAGACGATGTTTTTCTTTTCTTCTATTGTCCACTTTTGGTGCAATATATAGCCTCAATTTCCCATGCTTAGCTGCCAGGAGTGGCACACAGTGTGACCTTTCAAGATTTGATATGTTGTGCATTCAGAGATGCTCTTCTGCACACTTTAGTTGAAACGGGTGGTTTCTTTAGTTACTGTACTTTACTGACAAGGTATTTCTGCTCAGAGAACTGCTGCTTACTGGTTATTTTTTCTTTTTCAGACCATTCCTGGTGAGCCACAAGATTGCTGCGCGAGAAAATCCCAGCAGTAGTTCCTTAAATACTCACACCCACCAGTCTAACACATAAATGCATAAACAACCATGCCACATTCAAAGTCTCATTAATCACCTTTCTTGCCCATTCTAAAGCCTGATTTGAACTTAGACAGCTCGTCTTGACCACACCAACATGCCCAAAAGCACTGCAATGAGACTGGTTGATTAGATATTTCTGTTAAAAGAGCAGCCTTATTTCATGTTATTATCAAAATGTCACGAAACAAAGTGAACAGGATGAGTGAAAACGTAATACCAGTGACATGTGAAGCCTACAGCAGCTTGCCATTATAGCAGTTTTTATAGTGATACAGTCACAGTTCCTTGAGAACATACAGAAGGGCTGAAAAGGGGATCACAGCCTTTCAATTAATAGTAACTGAAAAAACGAACCGAAAGCATCAGCAACATCAGTGATGATACATAAATATATTCAGGGTCTAATCACACTGTCCTTTCATTTCTGCTTCAGAGAAAAGAAAAGTTATTTTTGTGGAGCAGGTAAATCAAAGCTCAAAACACTATTAAATGCCTTCATGTAGACCTGGAAGCAGAAACTCATTATGTTCTCATTGGATAAATGACATTACAAGGTCCTATGCTTTAACTTTGGCTAGTTTATCTCCTACTGAAATGGGTTTGTTTTGGCATAATTATAGATGATCAGTGTTAGACTGACATGAACAGTTTCCATCAAAGGCATTGGGGTGTACAGTAAGGTTTATCGGCTGACATTACTGTGCCTATTAACTGTTTTTAAAACAAAGTACGAATACAGAGGCACAGACCCAGCGTTCTGCATGTCAAAGCCAAGACTGTTTTCTTTAGCGTTTCCATTTTCTGTCATGTATTTTGGGGGAAGTGAGAGAGTTGCCCTCGCAGTGCTATAAATGGCTGTTCCACTAGGTCTTCACGCTGGAATTTCCCCGCGTGTGACTTCACGTGAAAGAGAATAAAAACAGAAACTAGCAAGCGACGCGCCTAAAACACAAGTATATAGACCCGGACAAACCGTTAAACGAAGACAAAATGCTTTTCTGTTCCCTTTTTGTAGTTATCCCTGTGTTTATCTAGAAAAATCACGTCTTCTACCTAACGCTGAACTGTTTTGATGACGCAAGAAAGGCGTAGATATTTTTTGATCATAGGGGTGCATGTATGATATTATTGCAATACGCCATTTGTGTAATAGGACTATTGTACTTATGGGCGTTAGTTATGTTTTTAATATTATAGAGTATCAGTATTTTTTTGTCTGTGTTAATACTAGAGCCAGAACACTTAATCCTTGAACTCTAAATTATTCATTTCACCCCTCGTATAAACTAGTGGTTCGTTCCGCGGAGGGGCGGTTTAGAGGTTCCTGTAGCTTCTCTGGATTTGCCGTGACGCGCAGCCTGGTCCTGTGTTTGGGTGCTTTACTCGGGTATAGGAGAACCGTGGAGTACACATAAACCAGGACTAGCTGTCCGGAGCGGATCTTGAAGATCAAGGTGAGTTTCACAAAAGTGGAGTCCTAAAATAGTGGCGGTGTTGTCGTTAAAATGAGTCCATCGGTGTTTAACAACGCCAAATAACGGTCACGAATCAGCCAGACTGAAGTACTCGGAGGATGCCAGTGTGCTGCTAGCTTAACTTCTTGTTAGCAGGAATTTGTTAAACGGTACTTAAAAGGACGCTCGGGTTTACTTTGAGCTGCCAGCATTTGAGGTAGCATTCTGCAGGCCGTTTAAACTACCGACGGAAAGAAAAATGAGCATTGGTGAAGGTTAACTGTGCTTCCAACAGACTGGAAAGTTCAGGTAGAAAACCATTGGCTATTCTGTTGATTCACAGCTGAAGGTCTGCTAATGGTCTTAATCCTGTGTAAGCGTTAGAAATTTAACGTAGTGAACTGGGAGTGCTTGTAGATGTACGTATAATTTTTTGGTTATATGACATGTTAATTATAAAACTCAAAAAGTTTTAGATGTTTTTGTGTGTGTTGTCTACTGGGATTGGTGTTGTTAACGTTGCTTAGCTTGTTCTCTTTCCTTGATTAATATTTACGTCGTGTTACGACACACGGAGACAAATAGAACAAACAATAGGGTTTTTTTTTTAGGTTATTTACAAAACATTTTAAATGATGATGAACTGGATGATCATGTATGTTGTTGCATGTTCTCAGATCAGTTGTTGACTGAATCCCGCTATCTCGTCCAGTTGTAAAAGGTATTTACTGTGTGGAGACAAACCCCATAATAACTAAAATATTCAGTGCAGAGATCCAAAGGCACAGTAATAATCATTCACTCTTTTTGTCTGATGTTGTGTCAAAAAGTGATTGCCGGTATTTAAACCGAGTATATCACCTACAACAACATATGGTATTGAATAATGTCCTCGAACAACATTCCTGTCAGAAGGTAGAAGCTGCAATCAGTTTTTGGTGAAAGGACTTTTAACAGCTCTATAAATCAATTTTAAATGGCAAAAAAAGGGGACTGGATTCATTGTAATGTAGCACACAGAGTAGGTACAACAATGCAGAGTCATAAGTATAATATAATGGCAAAAGAATTCATTTCTTTATTCTATATGTGGCGCCTTTGTAAATACAAATACAGGTACGAAAGAAACCCCCACCCCACACACACACACACACACATGCAAACATCATTATTGGCTTTTTTCACAGACTTATTGTAATGTTAATTGAGCTATGCTCGTTATAGCTTCAGACAGAGAATCCACAAATTCTTTGAATTCTGAAGCTGAAATTAGTGGCTATAACTCAGACACATGCAATAGAAGAAATATGAAAAAGAGCCTTTTGTTTTTGTCTTGAGTTTTGTTGGATTTCTTATGAAATCAAGCCTGCCAGTGGGAGAAGTTTTCTTCCACTCTGTCACTGTATTCATGATGTCCTGATTACATGATCCAGAACGTAATCATTGTTGTTATTACTTCTGTCCAGCAGAGGTTTTAAATAGAGCTTGTAGTGCAGTCAGAAATCCTCTCCTTTAAAAGGAGCTGAGAAAGCTCAGCATAAGATTGCGCAGTCTTGGCAAAGGCCTTGACTTTCCATGCTCTGGCTAAATGTTACTAGGTGTGGAGGCCTTAGTCTTGGGGCATTGCAGAGCTGAAAGCTGAAAGCTCTCTGCCTGGAGTTTTCCTGTTGAGACCTACAGACGAGAAGGGGTGAAACACGTCTGGTGGCCAGAGCTCTGTCAGCATTGTTTGTTGGGGCTCTCTTTTTTTTCAATCAAACCAAGTGAACTAATCTAAGAGAGCCAAGTGCCTCCTCTGGTAGCAGCTGACAAACGAGCGTACCAACAAGACCAAACAAACTGTGACCAATGAGACTAAAGTTAATTTAGATAATGTTACAAAATAACTGCGAAAAATGCCCTGTGGTGTTTCAAGATGGTTACTAATTGGCAAGTTTGTTGTTTTGCTTCTGTTCTTTGTTTTTTTTCCCAAGAGGAAGTTTTCAGTCACCTAATGGAGTACTTGTAATTTTGAGTAAAGTTACTGAACATCAGTCTAAACAACTGCAAAGAAAGGATTGGGTAGTTTACATTACTTGCTTGTGTTCATTGTTATATGTGTTTCTAGAGTGTCCTGACATATTTCCCACTGAGACAACAGTTGTTTTAAGACCGGGCCATTAATGTTTGTATTGTTGGTTCAGTGTGGAGGGGTTGGAGCATGTTCACACAGTGTTAAGAGAGTGACTGGCATTTTTAATCTAGCACTTCAGTGATCACATGAACCATTTTATCATTTTGGGTCATCATTTTTCTATCATCAACTAAAGATGTACTAAAAAGGACACTGTCCCTTTTACTGTATCTGCACCAAAAATAGTTTAGACCCCCAAAAAAGCGTTCCTCCCGACCGAAAAGTACATTTTTAATAAGTTTATATGAAAGTGTGACCTAATTACTAAGAAATACACTTAGAGGTTGTGCATGCTAACCGTGTTATCTGTCACTGATTGTTTGAACACAGGCACACTATGGATGAAGAGGAACAGTTTGTTAACATTGATCTGAATGATGACAATATCTGCAGCGTCTGTAAGCTAGAGACGGAAACGGGGACCTTATCTTTCTGCCACGTCTGCTTTGAACTCAGCATTGAAGGTAAGGCTGTGGGCTGCTTGTGTGTTCACCAACAAAGTGCTATGGGGGGAAAAGAAAAGAGCTGCCTGCTTTTTTTCAAAAAAACATTTTTAAGTGTGACCTTTTCTTAATTGCCACACACTAATGTCTGTCTGATGGGATTCTGAATTTGCCTTTGTCTTAATGTCCAGCAATTTCAGAGCTTTTATCAACAGGCAGGCTTGCATGAATATATCAGTGCTGCTCTTAGTTTCTAAGACGTTTTGGATTATGTAGAATCATCCAGATTCTTCTGCGGTCATCACTTCCCATCATGGCAAATATGCCTGCACCAGTTGTTGCGATAAAGTCTGAGAGCCTTTCAGTTTTTCATCGGTTTGATGTCTTATAGGATTGCCTGTCACAGTTGCTGCTTTTATCCTCTCTAGAAACAATGTATAAGCTACATGTGCAGGGTAATGGGACTGCACGACCGAAGCCCTAAGTATGCCAGGCTGCTGTGATTCTCCCGTTTGATGTGCCACTCCAACTCAAGAGCATGTGTTTGAAGTTTTTTCATCTCTTAATTAATGAGTGGCCTATTTGAGGAAGAATAGGGAATCAAAAGGGATTGGACATGCCTCTCATTTGGCACTCGTCTCACAGATGCACAAAGGCTCTTGTTGAAGTGTGTGTATATTTTTTTATCTACATATATTGTGATTGTGTATGATGTGTAAAACAGCTATAGAGGATTCTGGGAACTGCCCGAGTGCTTCTAGGATGGTATATCATTTTGAGATGGGCTGGATTGTTTTGCTCACTTAGGCTGTCTTTGTATATTCTATTTCAGGATGTTGAGTCCAAGTACTAAAAGTCTATCCCCAAATCTGAGGTGTCCTTTGGCACTGGATGTGTCAGAAAAAACCCTCTCAGATTCTGTTTTTTGGGGTGCAAGTTTTGACATCAGCATGTGTAGCATTGAAATGGCTGTTATGTAACTGTCGGATATGCTGGGAGAAAAGGTAGAGTTTGCAGACAAGCACGTGTTTCTGGTGCAGCTAAGCATATCATTGGTCAGAGAAAAGCCTGCCAAGCTTCATGTGGCCACTTTCGGCATGGCTGATTGGAAACTAAAGCCTAGCCATGTGCTCGCTGACTGCTCATGCAGACTTAATAGCCATAGCTCCCATTCATCCTGCGCCACTGTTTGTTAAAAGAGAAGAAGCAAGGCTACAATTTACTCAACGGCAAATCTGTTAACTGTGATAAACATGAGTCTATATACACCTTCATAGTGGTGTTTATCTCTTTTATACACACACACACACACACACACACACACACACACACACACACACACACACACACACACACACACACCAGAGCCCTTGTGTCCCAGGTCACATCAGGTCACATCATGCTATCACTATCATTCATTGGCTCATTCATGTTGGCTCTGAATATTCAATAAACAGTAGAGTCAGAATTATTTCTTGTTTTTGTTTATTTATTTACTTTTTTGTGTTAGATAGAGGCCACTTTGTATGTATTACTTTCTACATGAACAGAATATTAACAGAATTATCAAGTAAATTTATTGGTGTGGTTTAAGAAAATGCCATCACCCCAAATAACTTTTTTTTAATTTTTATTTTATGAACAAAGATAAGTGTTTTCTACAGGCCACACAGCAGGCAGACTTGTAGCTGGTTGAAACTAAATGGTGACAAATGCTGGTTTCAAATGTAGATGGATAGAGATCAAGTTTTTCTGTGTCAAAAATGATATTTTTAGACCAGGTGATGGTGTGAAGATGAGCCACCACATGCACGTCCTTGCACAGTCCAATTGCATCTAAGGAGAAGGGTTTATTTTTTACTTAAACACACCACATTTGGAGAAGACTGATTTGGTACTGCACTTTTGCAAAGCTGAGTGACCATTAGGGTACACGTGACCCGAAGAATGCTGAAATTTTTCCACAATATTCTATTTTTTTTAATAACATTTTGACCACAGCTGAACATTTTTGTAAAATCAATCAAGTTGCCCTTTTTTTCTGCAGATATTTTTATTTAAAAAAAAAAAAAAAGAAGTTTCACTGCACAGTGTGGTGGTGACACTCACCACAACTTGACACTGCTACATTGTAGCTAAGCAGCAGCAAAAGAATCCACTATGAGTTACACTCAAGTATTCTTTTCAGTCCACATCCTCCCACAGATGTGATTACAGATACGCATGAAGCGGTGTTGTTCAGACATGTCCGGCAGCTGCTGACATGCAGAGTATTCATAACTGTTGTTGGATAGTGTGCACCAACAAGCCAGTAATGTTGAAACTTTGTCATTTCCAGGCGTCAGTATATTGTGTTCCCTATTTAAAGGCACTTTTGTGCGGCGTTGTTTATCACCAAAATCGCCAACAGTAGCAGCGGGTGCAGATATAAATGTAAATCCTGTTTGTGGCTAAGACTCTGTTCACAGTTTAAAGTCAAATGAATGGACAGGAAGTGCAGTCTTTGTTGTATCTCCAAGTAGCTGTTTCCTGAGGAAATCACTTTGGCCTGCATCTGCTTGTTCTATGAGAAAGCATCAAACAAAATTTTGTACGTATTTATATACTGCTCAACCCGTACTTAGGTTAACACGTCTTATTTACAGTGTTTCTTTTCCCTTTTCTTACTATACCATCTGAGCGGTATTCTAGCCCTGAGCGTCAACACGGTGCAGCAGAGAACAAGGGGGTGACTGCAGTCCCACACCCAGAGCCAGCCAATTACTACTTATGTTCTGTGGAAGAGCTGTTTCATGTTAAAAGAATGTGCATATTTCAGAGGAAGTTTTATAATTAGGACATCTTTATAACCGCTCAGACTAACCTGCCAATAACCAAACCCAGAAATGCCAGTGATAACAAAGATTATAAGATGACTAAGAGAGCCAGAGGGAGGGCTGGGCCATATTATACTGTTCACGGTAATACCGGTACAATGTTAGGCAACGATAAGAAAATGAAATATCGCGATAGAATATGGGTAAAACACACATGCGCAGTGCCTTTGTTTTCATACGCACATGGCCGATTGTTGAGTGAAACGGATGAACCAGAATTGGTTTGTAAAAATGGTGCAACTTCAGTGATGTGGAACTGGTTTGGTGTTTGTCCGTCAGATACACAACAAAGCACCTTTTTTTTTTTTTCTTTTTTTTTTTTTTTTTTTTTTTTTTTGTACAACATGCAAGCGGGCCATCGTTATTGCCGTATTTGTCGGAGGTGCTCGTAAATCTGGGAGTAATCTGGGTCCTAAACTCCGTTCGCTTGGGGTCCCAAAGTCAAACAAGCATCGCTGAGAGTTAAAAACTGTCTAAATTCTTTCATCTTTAATAAAACGATCAGCATTGCTGCTTTACCAGGTGTAACTATGAAGTTTAACATCCAGGCATCCATGAAAACAGAATTTATTACATTTAACGGAGTTAGAAGTTAGCAGGAAATTAGCGGAAGTTAGCTCGCTAGTTTCGCTAGTTACCTAAGCATGATATAGCATGTTCTGACTGAGAGATTTCTGAAAACATTCAAACGTACAGCTCTGCTATCACTTCCAACATAAATGAAGACAGGAAACTAAACAGCAGTGACGTTTGTAGGGTTACTGAAGTTGGGCTAGCTGGTATATAATGATGTTCTACGTGATCGCTAGCTACACAGCTATGTTAGCATAACATAAACAGTGAAGCTGGAGGATGAACGCTAACACTTTTCCCCTCGATAAAAGTTAATGTGAGGGTTCCTGGTGGTTAGGGACAAATGCAATCACATGGCAGGATGCTGTAAACGGACCAAACTTCAGTCGGGAGAACAACTGAGATAATCCATCCACAATACGAGGTTAGTCATTAATATACTGCAACAACATGGGAATAGAGCAGCTGTGATAGAATACAGCATTAATGAATCAATGGTACAGAAGTGGAGGAAGCAAGAAGAATGAGTTGAATAAAGTTTGATTTATCTAACTGCTTTGCTTAATGTGCCTTATAATCCTGTGCACCTTATGGTCCGAAAAATATATATTATCGTCAGTTATATCGTTATCGCAAATTTTCAAATATATATCGTGATAAATATTTTTGGCCATATCGCCCTGCTCGAGCCAGAGGTCCCTTTCAGTTGTGGCATACTGGTATAAATGTTGGTTTGGTCGTCAGATGTGTAATTAAAATTAGAATAGACAACGAATTATTATCACGTGATCTCTAAAGGACCACATTAAAGGAGCAGAGTACCTTTGGCTGTTATGGTATCGCACACTTTCTATTAATATATTGTGCAAGCTGTGATCTGTAAATACCTGAGAGAACTGACAAAAGGTGGATAGGTGAATATTTTCTATCCAGCCCCCATCACAGACGGTTTCTTGTTATTGGACTCCTGTGGCTCCGTGTCAGACGATCAGTCTGCTGAACCGTCACGTTCAGCTGGAATCCAGAACCATTTTTTTATTTCTTTATTTTTTCTTATATAATTCTGAGTGTATTAGAGTCGGGTGTTATTATTATACCAGACTTTATTAGGGCTTGGAATGAATAAAGATAAAATTCCTACACCGAAAGGCTGGAATATTGTAGACGGTGCTGATTCTGACTGCAGCATGCTTCTATAAACGGCTCATTTATTGTGGGTGAACTCTTCACCCTGGGGTGTATTGAGAGGCCCAATTATGTTGCAGCCTGTGGTAGCTGTTTGATTGAACACAGCTGGGGTCCAGATATTTGCTGAACCCATGGCGTGGTCTACTAGTTTTGTACTAATACATGGGTTTGAATGAACAGGCTCTTTTTAAAAGCCTTAAGTCTCCTTTAGCCTGACATATAAATTGCCTCATGGTGTTTAAACCAGCACATTTCTGTAGTATGAATAACTCTGATCTTTCTCCACCTTGTGTGGTGTGCATGTAAGGTATAATCCTCATTTCAGCCACAGTTAACAGACAGTGCTTTAAAAATGATAGAAAATGGTGTATATGGGCCATTATTAGGGCTGCCACAAACCATTATTTTGATAGTCGACTAGTCACCGATTATTTTTGCGATTAGTCGACTAATCAGATCATCATCCATTGGACGTAAAACGTACAGCTTATTGCACCAGCAGCATCTGCTCTTATATAACTATCATTAGCTTACAGCTTTAAGTGTTTAAGGTATGTGCTAACTAAAAATAAAGACAAGATGATAGTTTATTAAATTTTAATGAAATTTGCAGATTGTTTCAGTGAAGTTTAATAAACTCCTTGCTATCTAAAATATAACAGGACACCGGAGTAAATTCTCGAGCATCTCACACTTCTGATAATCAGCTGTCTGCTTGACGTTTATTTAGCTGTGTAAAAACTATAACTTTAATCCAGGGCTCTAGAGTGCGACCAATTTGGTTGCAAATGCGACCAAATTTTTCAGTGGTGCGACTAAACAAAAATATTTGGTTGCACCTGTGCGACCAACTGTTCGGGTAGCAAAAAAAAAAAAAATCTGCAACCTTCCCTGTGGTCAACAACAGACACACATTTTGCCCCTATCGTGGACTAAACCAATCAGAGATACTCAGGGGCGGGACCTCTCTGATTGGCCGTGGTCCAGTTGAAAGTGCAGGTGGAAGTGGGAGGTGAGTAGCTTGAATAAAGCGATATCGATTCATTAAATCCTGAATCGACTTTTAAATATAACTGTGTTTTGCCAGAAACGCCAGATTCTCAGATTAAAGCTCACAAAACCATTTCAACAACAACCAAACAGCAAATGAGAGCAGGTACACGGACTCCACACAAAGACGTAAACACAGAGCGGACCGACGCATCAGAATCAGCTTTGTCTTTCTCGGCTTTCTCACCCGACGGCCCGTAGACGGACACGCTGTCGGAGCTTAGCGGTTCTGATGCGTCCGGTCCGCTGTGTTTACCTCTTTTTGCGCTGATTCTGAGCTGCAGGTTTTGTCTCTCCAACCAAAATTCACCGAGCCAGCAGCAAAAGAAGCAGCAAACTGCGCTTCACATTTGATCAATGTCGTCATGAATTTTGCTGTTTTGCTTCCACGACTATTAAAATCACACTTCATGCACAGCTAGCTCTCTCTCTATCTCTCTCTGTACTTCAAGAGCAGTTTCCCGTCTCCAATCTCTGTTTTCTGTATTATTCATTCGCTTATTACCCACCAGTCTACCGTTGTTTACAGCGCTGTGGCTGCTGCCTTTCACACTAAGGCATCTGCCGTGATGTTCACAATTCTGATGAAGTCAGTACTGATAAATGATCAGAATTATAATATTTCTGACTGTCTGAGGCTACACCCATGGCAAAAAGTTAGTCTAGAGCCCTGCTTTAATCTCAGCCAAACCGATTTACTCAGGAACAAATAAAATACTAAAAAAAAGCCAAACAATAACATTTTTAAGTTATCTAAGTGACTTATATATCATGTTTAACCTGAGTAGCGAAAGACGGCGGTGGGTTTGAAAACGATTTGCCGGGAGTCCGGTGTTCTCACGGCTCTAGTGAGCGTTAAACCCCGGCTAGCTATCGAGCTAGTGGGTAACAGACGTCTCCGAAAACGTCGGAGCGCTTTTGAAAATATGTGGTGTCTTGATAAACTGAGCAGATATTTGAGGTTTACACAGCTACATTCTCCCTGAAAATATGTTAAACGTTTATTTTGTGACCCAGAAAGAATAATAAGAGTAATATTAAAACTAACTAGCTGCCGCCATTGTTGGAAACTGAGCTGGGCTGCGCTATGAATTCTGGGACACAGCTTCTTCTTCTTCGGGGTTTAACGGCAGCTGGCATCCTTGTACATGCAGTGCTGCCATCTTCTGTTTCAGTCCGTTATTACACTCTTAAATCCTACTACTTATTCCTGCGTCTTTTGTGATCTTACAAAGCTTCAAACGACGCGTCGATTATTAAATCAGTCGTCGACGTAATCGTGACTAGTCGACTAATCGTGGCAGCCCTAGCCATTATGCTTATGTTGTTAAACAAATTAATCAGCATTTGTCATGCATCAATATCCTTTTCCATGAACAGTTTGTTCTTTGTTTTCTGGAATCTGAGTACTTGTTAAACGTGGAGTTTGTGTTTGAATGTATGATTGTTAGTTCACAACAGTGTCTGCATAAACATAGTTTAGGCATAAGAAATGTTGCTCTCCCTGCCACTCACTGTACCGTGTGCACAGTGTGACTGTAAGCCTCAGAGTAAAATAGACACGCCTTGAACAGAAGCCTTCCTGATCTATATTTAGTTGATTTATATTAATAATAATAATAATAATAATAACGGTAATGAACAAGGTCACATTGTGCTGTAGTCTGTTTTTCAACGTTGGCAACAAAACACACACAAAATAAATAAGTCTTTTAAACATGTTTGGATCATGTGCAACTTCCTTACTGTTTTGTTTTTCTGAGCAAATTCTAAGTTTGTTTGTTGTTGGGTTTTTTTGTTTGTTTGTTTTAATGGCCGCCATACTTGTGGAAATAGAGTTGTGCGCATGAGTGCTTGTACAGTGGGGCAAAAAAGTATTTAGTCAGCCACCGATTGTGCAAGTTCCCCCACTTAAAATGATGACAGAGGTCAGTAATTTGCACCAGAGGTACACTTCAACTGTGAGAGACAGAATGTGAAAAAAAAAAATCCATGAATTCACATGGTAGGATTTGTAAAGAATTTATTCGTAAATTAGGGTGGAAAATAAGTATTTGGTCACCTCAAACAAGGAAAATCTCTGGCTCTCACAGACCTGTAACGTCTTCTGTAAGAAGCTTTTCTATCCCCCACTCGTTACCTGTATGAATGGCACCTGTTTGAACTCATCATCTGTATAAAAGACACCTGTCCACAGCCTCAAACAGTCAGACTCCAAACTCCGCCATGGCCAAGACCAAAGAGCTTTCGAAGGACACCAGGAAAAGTATTGTAGACCTGCACCAGACTGGGAAGAGTGAATCTACAATAGGCAAGCAGCTTGGTGTGAAAAAATCAACTGTGGGAGCAATCATCAGAAAATGGAAGACATACAAGACCACTGATAATCTCCCTCGATCTGGGGCTCCACGCAAGATCTCATCCCGTGGGGTCAAAATGATCATGAGAACGGTGAGCAAAGATCCCAGAACCACACGGGGGGACCTGGTGAATGACCTGCAGAGAGCTGGGACCAAAGTAACAAAGGTCACCATCAGTAACACACTACAACGGCAGGGAATCAAATCCCGCAGTGCCAGACGTGTTCCGCTGCTGAAGCCAGTGCATGTCCAGGCCCGTCTGAAGTTTGCCAGAGAGCACATGGATGATACAGCAGAGGATTGGGAGAATGTCATGTGGTCAGATGAAACCAAAGTAGAACTTTTTGGTATAAACTCAACTCGTCGTGTTTGGAGGAAGAAGAATACTGAGTTGCATCCCAAGAACACCATACCTACTGTGAAGCATGGGGGTGGAAACATCATGCTATGGGGCTGTTTTTCTGCCAAGGGGACAGGACGACTGATCCGTGTTAAGGACAGAATGAATGGGGCCATGTATCGTGAGATTTTGAGCCAAAACCTCCTTCCATCAGTGAGAACTTTGAAGATGAAACGAGGCTGGGTCTTCCAACATGACAATGATCCAAAACACACCGCCCGGGCAACAAAGGAGTGGCTCCGTAAGAAGCATTTGAAAGTCCTGGAGTGGCCTAGCCAGTCTCCAGACCTCAACCCCATAGAAAATCTGTGGCGGGAGTTGAAAGTCCGTGTTGCTCGGCGATAGCCCCAAAACATCACTGCTCTCGAGAAGATCTGCATGGAGGAATGGGCCAAAATACCAGCTACTGTGTGTGCAAACCTGGTAAAGACCTATAGTAAACGTTTGACCTCTGTTATTGCCAACAAAGGTTATGTTACAAAGTATTGAGTTGTATTTTTGTTATTGACCAAATACTTATTTTCCACCCTGATTTACGAATAAATTCTTTACAAATCCTACCATGTGAATTCATGGATTTTTTTTTTTTTTCACATTCTGTCTCTCACAGTTGAAGTGTACCTCTGGTGCAAATTACTGACCTCTGTCATCATTTTAGGTGGGGGAACTTGCACAATCGGTGGCTGACTAAATACTTTTTTGCCCCACTGTAGGTTTCTGTAATCGTATCTGTGTCTTCCAGGCTGAAACAGTTGCTGTTGTTTCGGTTATATGGGGTTTCCTGCACCTGTGATGGCAGCTAGTCTGTAGGAAGCACTGCAGGACATCTGTAGTGGTTAACATGTAGTCTGAGTTCACGAGTCATTGAGTTCGTTGTTGTTGCCGTGTGCAGCTGCTGACAACACGTTCTCCTAAGCAGTGGCATGCAGCTCTTATTGACACCTCACCATCAGTGACCTGTGTGCCGCTGTCTCCATGCCAACTCCCAACACGTTATTAAAGTGTGTCAAGGACTGAGTGGGCAGGCGGTTCAGAAGTTTGATGAAACAGACATTACTAATATATCACATACTATCCGTATAATGTTCTGCAAACACGTATCATTGAGTTTTCTTTCCCTGATGGAAACCACAAGAACAAATCTGTAAGTGCAGGTCAGAGTTCAGTTTGGCCAAAACGTTTGCCGCTAAAAGAAGCTGGCCTGTCAAACAGAGGAAGTAATATCTCTGTGGTTTTGTCTTGTTCCCCTAGTTTTCTGAATGCTTGTTTTCCTTGTGACTAAAACCTTGTGATTTAGTTGTAAAGTGTTTGAGTTCTACTGAAACGTAATCCTTGTCTTAAAGGAAACTCTTTCCCACCTGCCTGAAGTCTGATTATTTGATTTTAATGAAACAAGCTACGTGATCTCTGATTTGGGTGTGGGTCTGAATTGCCTGATTCTACTTTTGTATAATTATTTGTAGGCAGGGATTACTGATTACAGGCCTGGATTTGTTCATTAAACTTCAGCTTGCGTTTGTGCTTTTGTCTACGACAGTTTAACTTCACCCCTTCCCCAGACGAGCAGACCAAAACAAGTCCATTGGTCATCAGTGTGACTAATGTCTCTGGATGTCACAGCCTAACAATGTTGAATCACCTCCAGTGAATAGTCTGTGTGTGCCTGTGGCTGTGTGTGCAGCCATGAAAGACAGTAGCGCTAAGCTGCTTAGCTGGTGTGAGGTCTTTTGCTGGTGGTGCACGGCCCTGGTTGTGTGCCAATGATTTTTCTGCTAGGCAAGTGGTAGTCACTGTTTTTGTGGACATCCGAAGGCTAAGACTGATCAGATAAATCCATGGCTGTGTGACTGGCACAAAGCTCTGTGTCTGAAGAGTCATTGACTATTTGTTAGACAATTATTCACGCACTCGCACGACTCAAAACTCTGATAATATTTGGTTCCCTCATAAGACTAATCCATTGCAAACATCTGACTTTTAAGGCACTCGGTGTCAAAACCGAACTACGCTGAAGCTAAGAATAGATTTGTGCCACACAGTTGTGTAATGGTCTAAAACCTTCCTATGTGCTAAGGCATTTAAGGTCTATTAATGCAGTCTGTCCCAAATTAGGGATGAACTATTTGATGTGATTCCACAAGGTTACAAAACAGAAGCTTTCAAAAGATACCAAAAGCACTGCCTACAAACAAATTTGTGCAGAAAAATATTTTTGTCTTCCTTTTCATGTGAGCTGCTTCTATTTTATATAACTCTAGGCAGAAAACTGACTTTTACAATTCATACAACATGCAGCCTCAAACCACTAAAACCAAAATTCTCTTGGTAAATTTTCAGCCAGCATGCTTTATGTCTGTCTTTGCACAACTTTGCTTACTGTCTCTGCTTTTATACATAAAGTTTCCTTTTCTAATAATAGTTTTGCTAGTTGTTGTTGTTGTTGTTGTTGTTGTTGTTGTTGTTCTCAAAGCCAGTTTTTACAATGACAATTAACTCAACTCTCTGTGTTGACTTCATTAATATTTTCTCTCCATTTCAGTCATTAACATCAGTATGGGTTCTCTTCTTACTTAGACTAAGTGGAATTTGTTGAACCAGTGTGTGTGTGTGTGTGTGTGTGTGTGTGTGTGTGTGTGTGTGTGTGTGTGTGTGTGTGTGTGTGTGTGTGTGTGTGTGTGTGTGTGTGTGTGTGTGTGTGTGTTAGAGAGATGGAGAGGTGACCTTCTTCTTACAGCCTCTATTTCTCAGTAGACAGGCATACGTGTTGGAGTCTGAGGTGAGGAGATTAGTCACTGTTGTTCATCTCGATTTAGAAGCTCACACAGAGACATTTACCTCACAAGCGCCTCTCTGCACTTTACCAGCAGCCAGGTCACTGTTTTCACTACACGACACGACCACAGCACACACTCACTCACAAGCCTCATGTTTGGCGTTTGTAGTGCAGGGCTGCTCTAAAGTCACACACACACACACACACACACACACACACACACACACACACACACACACACACACACACACACACACACACTGTGTTAACGCTTTCTCTTTCACCGTCAGCCTCCCATTGTTTATAAAGCCACACTCAGAGGTTATTACAGTTGTGTTCTACTTATTTGGAGTAATTTCCTGTTGCACGCAAAACTGAGCACAGTGTGACCCTCTTTTAATTTTTGGATCCATGAAACATTACATTTTATGTGTAAAGGTAACCACAAGGAATGCAGAATTAATTATTTTACACCAGGGAATGCATCTTTTCGGTCTCTTTTTCAACAAGTGCTGTATTGTGCAGTTTTTCAGGCTAAAATGGGTTAAAGAAGCTAAAATGTAGTCACTGCTGGGTAGTGAAGTCATAAAAATATTGTTTGACAGAAGCAGGCACAGGTAAATCTCATGAATTAATGTAAATGAAGTGCTGCTTCATGTGGACAGAGAGACCAATTTCCTCTCATGAATTCTCCGGCTTTAAAAAAATGCTTTATATTTGCATTGAGACTGAGTTAATCTATTATCCCTCCCATCTCGAGCTCTACTGGCTAATCCACTGAGCACTAAGCAGCTTTTACTGAGAGATTGTGGCAGGTCAGTCTGTCAGTTTTAGCTTGCTTTCATACTAGTTTAGTTCTTACTTTCATTTGCTGTGGCAAGTTCAGTAGGTTATTAATCCAACAGAATATGGTATACATGCAACATGATTTAAGGCATAAGCTAAAATAGCAGTTACTCTGTCTTCTTGCATTAGCAGGAGGCAGAAAGAGCTTTCTGACAGTATTGTTTCTACTGCGTGTGGTAGATTTGGTGTGTGTGTCTGTGTGTCTGTAAGCTTTTGAAGCAGTATGCGGTGGCTGCAATGAAGAAAAGCTGGCATGCTAACATTCTCAGAACTGAGGTTTTCACTGCAGCGTTTCCTGCTGCAGACAACGGACACTCTGCAGATGTTACTTATTAATGTTAATAATTTAGCGTCCAGCCTAGCAGCCCCAGATCAGTGGCGTTTCACTGGCCTTCAGGGGGGAAAAGTCTATCTTTATCTTTATCTTTATAATTATTTTATATCTATAATAGTCTAAATCTGCAAAATAATGTGACTGAAGCCTTGAAATAAACACGATTCAGTACACATGCATGGGGTGGTTGGCTCACAGCAATAGAAAGTGGGACGGCTGCTGCAACACATTATATCAGACTAAGTTAACAGTTCATGCTTCTTTTTTTCTTTTTTCTGTAGCTCTACTGTAAGTTTATTTAAGGGCAGCTTTTTCCCACTAAAGGCTTTTATGGTGGTTACAAGAACAAGCACTGCTGTTTCACATGCTAGGAAAACAGGTTTGTTTCCACTTCACCTGAGCTCACTCAATAACGGCTCTTCTTACAATAGAAGCTTTAGCTGACTGTCGTTTTGCACTGTGTCATTGCGTTTGTCGTCGTCTTATTGACTCCCTGCTTTGTCCGTGTGAATGCAGGTGTCTCCTCTGCTACCTTGTTGCACTCAAAGTCCCTGCGAGGCCACAGAGACTGCTTTGAGAAATGTCATCTCATCGCCAACCAGAAGCTGTCACGATCCAAGGTCTCCCGGAGTGCCTACGAGGGCATGAAGCTGGCCCTCAGCCAGAAACTGAACCGCATCATTCAGTACGCCCAGAACAAAGACTCTGTCTCCTCCAGTGGCCCGAACAGACGGGGGGCTAAGCTTCTGTGTTACGGCCAGCAAAATGACCGCAAGCTGCTCCCCCAGTCAGACGCCCAGGTGCCCCGCTACACGCCCTGCTGGGACACGGGCAAATCAACAGGGCCGGCTGACTACACGATGGGTATGCTGGAGCGCCACACAGCCGAGGAGCTAGGACTGCTGCAGGAGTCGCATTCTGACGTTTGGTCCAACGACAGCAGGAGAGGTCTTCACAGCCGGAAGCCATCAGGAGGACAGCAGCGCGCGCACCAGGGTCACAGCAGAGAAGAGTGTAAGCACATTTCTTCTTTTCACAAACAAACTTTAGCAGACTTTGGTTTTATCAATTTGGAGTTGAAGCAGTGGAACGTTTACGCTTTTCTTCTTCTTCTTTTAAAAAAGAAAAATACATCTGTCAGCAGAAAAGGAAAGCTGCTCTCGCCTCTCACATTATTCAGTTTTATCTTCAAAAACCTCAGCGTGTACAACAGCAGAACGTTTTTACTGTCCTTCATCTTCCTCTTAGCTGTGATCTCTCCAGAGAGAGGTTAATTTTCCTCTAACCTCGAGATGGGCTGTGTCCTTGGCTGCTTCACGTCTCATCTCCAGTAAAGCTGTTTATAACTACAGATCCTGCAGGGATGTGACTGAGCCTGTTAGAGGCCAGCAGTTTTCAAATTCTCTGCTTATAAATGAAAGATGACAGGCAGTTCACAGGTACACTGTTTAAACTGTGGATATTTCCGCAGGAGAACAGCATCACCCTCTGACACTTGAGATTGCACAGACCTTTGCAGTTATTTAAACAGAGCAAATGAAGTTTTAGTGTGTATTATTCACAATTTCTGACATCGACAAGTAGCACAAGTTTGCAGCATGTTTAAAGTCTATTCTTATTGGCAGCTAAATGACATCCACTGTGCTCACACACCATTAAAAGTGATATCTTTTCTTTTAGTGACTGAAATGAGTGTGGATGAGCTCCATCAGCTAAATGCCCAGCTACTCCTGCAGATTCAGAGTAAGTGGTTTTTACTGATATCCTGATTGATCAATTGAACAGTTCCTTTCACAGAAGGCTCAGCAGTCATAGTCATCTATATTTTAAGCATTTTTAAAAACCTTTGCTTCAGTGTGAAATCCTCCTCTCTGATAAATCCCCGCATGAGATTTTTGGTGCCCTCAGGAAAAAAGCTGCTCTAGTGAAAGGGTCTTTTTAATTCCCAGTCTGACTTTTAGCTCCCCGATTCAGAACATAATACTCAATAAATTAGTGCCTGAAATAGACTAAAAGGCTTCTGGTCAACACATCATCTCCTTGAATCCACTGCCGGCTCTGTTAGAGCCATTGTTTGCTGCTACAAGCATCTTATCTCAGCTTTCTTATCTCAAGAGTCCAGCGCACCATGTGACCTCTGAGTGAGCTATCACACAGCTGCTTAAATGAGCAGCTTAATCATTATTAAACTGTCT
This sequence comes from Simochromis diagramma, assembly GCF_900408965.1. NCBI lineage: Eukaryota > Metazoa > Chordata > Actinopteri > Cichliformes > Cichlidae > Simochromis > Simochromis diagramma. The sequence continues at coordinate 1,559,467 of NW_024386778.1, read as the reverse complement.
TGTTATTTTTTTTCTTGATTCTTTTGGATGAGTAAAATTATCATTCTTCTTGCTGCCAAGAGGCAAATTACCTGAGCTAATGTGAGATATTGTCCTCCCAACGTCCTAGTGGGAGCATGTCCTGCACATTTTTGTTCACCCTTTAAGAGCAGTCACTTCCACAAATGTACCCACAGCAGATGGGGATGTTAATTGCTCATGTTTAATAATTTGAAAGACCACATAAGCCCGCCCGCGACTTAATGATCTGCAGAGTGTGTGTGTGTGTGTGTGTGTGTGTGTGTGTGCGTGTGCGTGTGCGCCTTGTGAATAAAAATGCTGATCCCCTCTATCCACCCCTCCTTTCTCTTCACAGAGGTCTTTGAGGAGTTGACAGTTGCCGTGCAGGAGAAAGACTCGCTGGCATCTGAGCTGCACGTGCGTCACATTGCCATCGAACAGCTCTTTAAAAATTGCGCCAAGCTGCCCTGGCTGCACATTAGCAGGGCCGGGGTCAAGGCCAGCAGCAGCAGCACTGTGGAGTGAGGTGCTGGGAGGTGGCTTTTGATTGGCTGCTGGGAGGAAACAGACGAACACTTCAGACTGCAGAATGCAGAACGTGTAACCTGGAGGACACTAGAGCAACGTTAAGGGCTGGACTGACGTGGTGTTTGTTTTCATGGTTGGAGTGATGATGCGAGGTTTAAAGGTGGTTTTCTGCTCTGAATTCCAGCCGAACCGAGTTCACATGAGATGTTAGCAGCAGGTAAAAGGTTCCTGGGACTGGATGAGGCTGTTTTTAATGGACAAGATCACGTTTTTAATTTCAAATATGTTATTATTTTCAAAGACTGAAAAACAGTTTTAAAAATGTTCCAAACACATTTGTTATCATCATACTTTTGTTTTAGTTTTCTGACACATTTCAGTTTTACAGTGGATTTTCCTTTCTTTTGTTTTGGATTCTGAGAGTTTGATTCTGTTTTTTGTTTGTTTGGTTTTTTTTGGATGATTTCAAATGAACAGTGACCGTCCCAATCATACTATAAGCCACTGCCAGCAGTTTGATTATTAATGTCATGGAAAGCTCCAACAAGTTAGCATCTACTGACAGTATTATGGGTTGAAATGTCTATTGTAAAGTTGACTACAGACTACGACCGTAACTGGCAAAGTTTCAAATAGTTATACGTGTCACTACAAGCAGTGGCAAGTACTTATATGTGTCTGCTTGCCACACTTATTCCAAATAAGACATTATGAAAAATGGCTACGGGTCATTTCTCATCTGGAAATGTGCACGATGACACCAAGAGCATCAGTTTGTAAAAGACAAATCAGAGTATCTGAAATCCTAAAAGTGAAAACTTTTGATTTAATTCAGCTTCTGGGTTTATTGGAACTATTCTTGCTGACAGGATTTGCTCACTGTATAATACAAAGCTGTGTTTTTTGTTTTTTAACCATTGTGTATGAGAGGCTATGCACTGAATGGAAGTGAACAGGCTGCCAAACCAAAGTTTCTATTTGTTCTGTTTTGTGTGTGAATTACAAACGTTTGATTTTTGAACAGCTTTTGAAACAATTCATTCCTGTGTGTATTCAGCGTATGTGTTCTTATTTATCTTCACTGTTACGTTGGCTTGCCCTCTCATGTGTTAAAGAGCTAAGTTGATGTCATAGCAACACATATGGGATAGTCTGCTGTACTCTGTGTCTCTGCAGGTCCCTAAACAAGTCAACGAGAGATGTAGAGACAGTTTTTGATTTAGTATGTTCTTCAGGACCCTATGCAAAGAAGGAGACAAATAAATGAGAAGCCTTATAAATATGAAATATATATTGATTATAGGTGTTTCAGGGCTCACAGAGCTACTCAAAATATAATAAGCTGGGAAAGGACAAGGTTAGAGTGATGTTTAGAAAAACTCAGCATTGTAAGTGTTGTGCGTTCTCTTTGTAAGAGATTAAATGTGTTTAGCCCATTTTGGGGTTTAAAAGACTTTATCTCCATTTTAAATTGTAGTCTTGGTTTTAGTTGGATACCTGTGTTCAGTGCTTGAGAGAGTGAATATTTAGATTCCTGGTCCTAAAGCTCAGTCCTTAAGTCTTTGGTTTTTGGGGTTTTTGTTATGTGTGTTTTGCTTGTGAATGCTGTGTTTTTGCGTGCTATGGAAACATGCCTGGGCTCGTGCCCCTGCTCAGCAGGAAACTCTAGCTGCCTGATTTTGATCTCTTGTTCTTTTTTTTGGTGGTTTTATGATCTTCTACTGTTACCATACCTGAAATACTTCCACTCTCTTTATTTAGACTGGACTGTTGATTTGTTCTCTGATTTTGAACATCTCTGCATTTGTGGTATTTTTGTGATTTTTCTCTTTTATTTATTGTGTGCATTTTATGGATCTTACACAGATTAAGTGGTTTGTGCTTAAGTGACCATTTGTATATTTTGTTTTTGCAAAATAAAATAAAAACTATTTTTATTACATGCTAGAACATGGTATTGTTTTCTTCATTGTAGCCACTGCAGCATGGACAAAGAAAAGTTACGGCTGGGTTAATGATGGCTAGAGACTAATATATACACATAAGCTCTTAATGGCATTGGGTGAGAGATGAAGATGGATTTCCTCTGTTACTTAAAATGTAAATGATTCAGTCAAATAAGGAATGCTAACTTCTTTTTTCATTTATTTCACTAGATCATTTATTTTGAGCATATGCATACAGATTTATACAGGAAGGAAAATAGTGTCCCGTAGTACAACAGGTGCTCAAAACATCGTGGGAAGAAGTAACACTTGTGTAGTCCCTTCGCTCAGTCATATGGTTGTGCAGCTGCTTCCTGAGTATATTTAATACATGGTTTAACAATAACTTGTCACATTGGAAATATCTATATTGAAAATGCATCTTGTATACAGGAATATAGGATATAAATGCATTGAGAGAACTGGAAACCATTGTTCCCACTGAACAGCGACATTCTAGGTGATATTGATCCAGACAGCAGCTTTTTCAATCATATCAAGACTATTTTTATTTGTTACCAGGATAAGCAACTAAATGAAATTACAAATACAGATCAGATGTTAATAAGTCATACTAATAGCAGAAATCTTTATGCCATTTTTAAAACACAATGCACAGTTTAACCTTGTTTCCATAAATCACAAAACCCACAAGAATAACTTCTTACTGTGCAACATTTTATTTTATTTTACATAACCAATTCAGTTGTCTTATTTCAAATTTTAGTGAGCTGAGCAAAAATTATAAATACTCCTGTGTGAAGCAGTCAGGGCAAATGTGGCTGTCCTGTATATATATGAACATGCTGGAGGACAGTTAATAACATGGGCGTGCACACGTCTGCATGCGATGTACAGTTTGAGAATATTGAAGTGAAATGTTCATTTATTTTATTTTGTGTTATTTTATAACATTCTGGGAATCTAATTTTCATAAACAGCCATGCCACCAAAAGCACCTTTGGATTTGAAGCTGATGAATGCATAGACAACGTGAGACAAAGTGCTGGTTCCAGTCTGGGGTTCTGTAGAGGTCTAGCGCACTCAAGTGGGCGAATGGGCGTATTACGTCAAGCAATGCCGCTAAAAAGGGTTATTTCCAGGAAATGGATGCGATAATCCCTGACTCAGCGTTGTGTTAAAAAGTAAATTTAAAAACAAACAAACCCCAGAACTTTAAACTTTTAAAGTCTTTAAAAATAAAAACTATCAAATTGTTATTGTTACTCATTATCACACGTTGTATCATACATAGTTGGTGTATCATAAACTGCAGCTTTTACTAACTTTAATAGCTTCCCATGGCAACCCGCAGTTAAACTATAAGTTAATCTTTTGCTTCTGAGCCACAAGAAGAACTACTTTCTCTTTCTTCAGTGTTAAGATGAAATTACATCAGAGGATGTAACCACAGTAATAATAAGCAACAAACACATACCTCACCATGAGTCATAACAATCACGTGAATGACTCATTATGTAAGACGGGCATACACTCGACCAATGAACGCGCTATATTGAGTTGGATGGAACCAATAAAAATTATCCGTGGGCGGGGATTGGGTCGTAAAGGGCGGAGTTAATAACAAAAACTGACGAGTTCTTCTGTTGCTTCCTCCTGTTAAGCATCCGTTTTAGTCCGCATGTCGGTATAGACCACAAGGAGAGGTTAGTGAAATGTTTTACATATTTATTCCATATTCGAACCTATTAATATAAGCGTTTTTAGGATACAAATATATTTTTTGTAGGATACAAATATATTTTTTGAGTTTGTAGATTTCATCGCCAAATTTATAATGCTGTTGTTAGCAGCATGCCCACGTTAGCAGTGTTGCTAATGCTAACAGGTCCACAACGTCTTGAAGGAATAATATCCTTACGCTTTTATTAACAGGCTGTAATTACCAGTGGGGATATAGTTATCATAACGATAACTTAAACCTCAGCTGAAGTTAACTTAAACGCTACTTGGGCCTTATCGTGTTCCGTTTCCGTAAATAGCGCATTTAGAGCAGTAGCTCGTGTTATGGAACGAGGCAAGTGCGTGGCTAAATGGAACCTGTGCGTCTCAGCCCGCCTTTCTCTGGTTCGAACCGTTAACCGAAGGCAGCAGGGCATAAACAAAAGGATGTCCACATTTTAAACTAAAGATGTTTCCTACAACAGCAGGTGTTGCCACGTGAACACAGGCGTATTGTTGATACCTAGGGAGTTTTGGCATTGGATATACAGAATAGCTAAAACGGTCAAACCACCTAAAATAGTGCAGTGATAGACTGTAAAGTGGAATTAGTTTTTTCCAATTTGGGCATCAGAAATCATTTTGTAGGTAGGATCTACACCTGTATATCTATTTTGTTTCTTTGTTTGTTTTACATGATCTGTCACATGCCTTTCATTACAGAAGCTGTCCATACGTGATGAAACACTTGTAAAATATGAGGAGAGAGATTGCAGCTGTGGTGTTCTTTCTGAAGAGGCTTGTGAAAAAGGGGGAGAAGTTGGAAGCGGAGATGGTCGAGCTGTTTGTTGAGAGGCTGGCTGTGGCACTGCAGGAGAAGTTTAAGGGGCACTGGTATCCTGAAAACCCCAGCAAGGGACAAGCATACAGGTGGGGCTGCTCTGGGACGCAAATGAGTAAAACTCGGATTGTTCTGGTGGCACGTTTAAGCTGAAGGCAGTTTATGTTGTGTGTGTGCTTTGAAGGTGCATCCGAGTGAACAGATTTCACAAGCAGGATCCAGAGCTCCTTCGGGCCTGTCGTGAGAGTGGTATCCAGTACAGTGACCTGGGACTGCCTCGTGAACTCACATTGTGGGCGGACCCTGGGGAGGTTTGTTGCAGGTGAGATTAAGAGTTTGTAAATCTTGTACACTTAAATGTGCTTCAGTTGATTGCTTTCTCATTAATCTAAACCTGGTATCACTCAATAATTAAGGCAAACTGGTTTTTAACGTGAGATGACCCATTCACGTTAATCTTCCTCACATGCTTCATGCGCAGTGGTGAAAGAGGCTGTAAATACAGTTTCATTAACCCCAAGGCTTTCCTGTGATTTCAAACGAGACTACTGGCAACAAGAAAACACTATCTTTATGAAACAGCAGTTAAACATTTTGTTGAAACTTGGATATAAACTGGTGGCTTTGTTTAATTTAAAAAAAAAATCTTTTACCTGCATTTATCGTTATTAGATGCTTATGAACAAAGACGGCGCTTCTTGTTTTGTAATATGCTTTCCCTAAAATCTTCTAAAGAAAACCGTTCTTAAACAAATTTCCTACTAAGTGTTTAATTAAAGGTAATAATTATTGATGTCTCTCCTAATTATTAGGTATGGTGAGCAAAATCCTTGCTTCTCGGTTGCCACTTTCTCAAGTGACGATGAGGATGGCAAAGATGTTTCAAAGAAGGTGACCAGTGCACTGGAGAGGGTGACATCAGACTACCACTCTGGTTCCTCTTCAGATGAGGAGAGTGCCCGCACTTCTCCCCTCACTATCCCCAGCAGATGCTCTGCTTCCCAGGTATTCTGTCATGAAATGAGGGCTGCCTACATTCACATATATTCTGTCTTTTATGAGAGGAAACATTTTGCTGCTGTCAATGAATATTTGAGTGCACACACAAAGCAAGACTCCTGATAACACAGGCTAATGATTCTGAACAGGAGACACTGCAGTAAGCACTCTGGCTAAATGGTTAGCCAAGGCCTGGGTGAATTGTTTTAAAGAATATTTCATGCATGAAGTTGGTGAATGATGGTGTATGTTTGCATGCCAAATTTGCACCTATGCTTCTTGGGTTCAGCTTCACCCCATAAATGATCAAAATTATACTTGATCAAATGAGTGAAGGAGCCAGGTGATGATGATAAATAATAACCATTTCAACAATGAAAACTTGGTCAACTAATAGTCCTCTTACACTAGTACCTACTTGACTCGACTTGGTCAAGCTTGATCTAGCTACAGTATTATGACTGTTTTTTGGTTTGTCCACTATAATTGGCAGCTTATATATATGTAACTTATTTATTTTTCCTCTTTTTATCTGTTTAAGAAAATGAATCCATGTGCTCCTATATGGCATCCCAAAAAGATGGTACCAGGAAAAGGTCATATCCCTCCACAGCCCCACTACAGCTACAGGCCTCGGAATAGAGCCCCACACAGTTTGAGGAACAACCTGTGGGTCCCTACTGTGTACAGGGGAGGGCCTGGATATTGGGAAACACACCAAAATCTGGCACATTGTTACAGTTAGGAATCATGGTGCTTATTGTTCACACTGGACATTAAACCTGAAGGCAACTTTAATATGACTGACCATTTGTTGTTGTTTCTTTTTAAACATGAACTTTTTATAAATGAAATGTTTTTTTGACAAAGTCTGTTTTGCACTTTAGACTATTTGTTATAGTTGGAAGAAATCACTTGTATTAAATTAGATATTGATATTGGAATACTACACGTATAGTCTTGAAGTACTGTATTTTTACTAAGGGAAATGTTTATGTTTGCCACTGACTGTCCTTTGTGATAAAGTGTTTTATTTATTCATAGTGAAGAGTTGTGTCAGAAGTAAAGGCTTAAATTTATGGAGTTTTATTAAATACTTCGAGCATCACAACACACACTTTGATTTTCTCCCCTATACTGTGTTACCTTCTGTTTGTCTTTGTGTTACCACCTATCAACTTGCTACCAATCAGTGCAAATATCACACTTTCTTTTAACTCTATTGATTTTTTTTAAAAATTATTATTATTGTTCCCTCTGTATGTTTTTGTGTCAACTAGAAAATACTCAAACCCGCGCACACACAGTGTCTCGCCCTGGTGTCGTGTGTATGAGGTCCAATATCAGGACAGAAATTCTGGCTTTTCGGGCAAAGAGCTGTTGCTCAGTTCCTAACTGATCTCAACTAAATGTTGCGTGACTCTTCAGTCACATTCTTTTTTTTTTTTTTTTTTTTTTTTTTTTTGTGTCCCGTTTGGATCTATAGCCATCAGAATTGTTGTCTTAAGGCCAAGAAAGATGCCAAGCGGATTTATTTTACCAAGTGGATCGTCATGGCCTTGCCATATTGGTCCATTTGATTGACCTTTATTATAATTATGAATTTATTTTATTTTCAGTTGCTACAAACGGGACAGACATGACTGGAGGATAGGACAGGGAGAAAGAATGAAAGAAAGAGAGGGAGAGAAAGAAAACCAAATGGGAGAAGAGACGGTGAGAAGGGGGGGAAGAAAAAAAAAAAAAAAAAAGAACAAAACTCCTGGGTCACCTGTATGGAGAAAAAAAACAGAAGAGAAAGCAAACAACAAAGAGCAACATAATAAATAAAAAAAACGGCACCATCACAATAAACTAGTTAGCAGTAGATATCAGTAGATACTAAATAATAAACGATATTGTGCAGCACGCAAGATAGACAGCGCACAATGTGCTTTGAGGCAGCAGCCAAGAAAGCTGTAGTCCGCGTCTGTGAATACCCGTGTGTACACCTGTGTGCATACCTGTGTGGATCAGCATGCTTGCATTCCAAAGGTTTCTCCATGTAACAGTCATATTCAATAACATACCTGAGACATGCATATTAAAATGGTCACAGATGTGGGGGATGTGACGAAATCTTTTGAGCATCAGCTAACCTGCTGGATGGGGTTCCTACACCAGCGGCAGACTGAAACATTGCACAGCACAGCACAGCTGCTCTCTTATTTGCAAGGGGATTCCACAGTGGGCCCTCTCCTTGCTTGATTTGGTGGATTTTTCACACAGGCTGCCATTCTGCCTGCAAAAAAATCAAGATATTTGTCTCTGCAGGGGATCAAACCTGTGATCTTTTACTTAATAGGCAAATGTGTAAACTAGATAAACATTTTTCAGAGGATGTGATGTAATAGTAATATCAGGGTAAATATTTTGGTAAACACACCTTTGTGGTACAGGTTTAATTGTTTTTACTGGCACAGCCAGGGCGACGGTCACACACAGGGATAGTTCCTCTGGCCTGAAAAGAAAAAGATGTTTCCACAAGTAATTGCATGTTAGTTATGTTTATAGTTTCCTAATGATGAAGTTACTTAAAACTGCAGGCACTCTGGCTGATAACCTGCCATTAGCTCTACAGTCAATTTCTATATATAATTAATAATTGTCATATTCTGCTGTGCACTTATTTAATTTTAGAAGATTCAATGTCAGGACAGATGTGAAACTGAAAATAAGCTTTTAATGCTGATAGTTCAGTGCAAAAAAGATAAAGGAACAGAGCGAGGAGACAAAACTACATGGATGACGTGACAATGACAGAACAGAGGCAGAGGGTTTTATTTTAGTCGATTCTATGCTGTTTTATCTTGTTTTGGGTTTGTTTTTGTTTGTTTTTTAATATAGGGCTGTTTTAATTTTTATGTATTTTGTGTTTTATTTATTTATTTTTGCTGTTTTGTGTTATTCTATTGCTTTTAACTTATTTTCTGTACAGCACTTTGGTCCTGTGCTGGGGATTTTAAAGTGCTTTATGAATAAAATTGGATTGGAGAGGGAACAGAAAAACAAAGGACCTAAATAACCTTCAGAGCCATCACTATCAAGAACTGAAGACTCATCATACGGGACTTCTAAATACAATGAACTAAACTAAAGCAACAACACTACAAATAGTAAGAAGAGTAAGTGAATATCAACGGCAGCAAAGACAACTAATGAACCAAACCCAAAAACTCAAAACCACGATCCAGGGACCATGACAATGACCAACACAAAGTAACACATCACTGATCGATGTGCAAAGCTGGGAGAGACTCACTCCAAAAGACTTGCAGCTGTAAGTGCCGATGGTTGGACAGAATATTGGTTCTTCATGTTTGATGTGCAAATATCGATTAACACATTTATTAATTTTTTCTCTAATTTAGTACATTTAAAACACAAGAGTGTGATACATTTTTACAATGAAAATTAATTACAAAGCCAACAGCCCTTCCAGAGAGACCCACTGATGTAACGTCACCTTCCTCTGCTGTAAAACCTCACATCAAAACTGCTTTCTGTAAGAATATGTAGAAGATTGGAGCTCAACCTGTAGGAGGACTCCAGGGCTGCCAAAATACAACAGGGCTCCTTTTAGCCCTCCTCCTGCACCAGTTATCATTATTACAGAGTACCCGAAGACCTTAAGGGGAAGAAAAGGGAGTCTTCTGAAAACTTAGTAAAACTCAATGTAAAGCCCACAGAAACCGATCCTGTGTTTCAGAATAAATACCTAATAACTTCTGACAAAGAAGACCTGAATAATTTAGCAATAATTCTAAATATAAAAACAAAAAACCCTATGTGTATTTCAGCTGTTTATTTCTGCCACCTGGAAACATCTGAAGCTGTGGTGGGGAGGAGGTCACTAAACAAACAGCAACTCTTAACACACACTGATCTACTTCAGTGTGCACCTCCGTCCTATCTGGCACAGGTTCCCAGTCTGTCACAGGCCTAACACAGAAAGATCACCATTCACAGTCATGGCCAAATTAGAACTACAAGCTAACCTAATGTGCATGATTTGAACTGTGTGAGGAAGCTGGAGCATCCAGACACAACCAGTGCAGGCACAAGGAGAACAGGAAGCAGGAACCCGCTTCCTGTGAGGTGACAGTGCTAACCACTGCCCCACTGTTTCATGTTATACACAACATTATTTTTAATTGAAATTGTACAGTACTGTGTCTTTTTTAAAGTGATCTTGAGCAATACTGTTCCAGATTCCCTGGAGGTCTTTCAAAGTTTAATTTGGACATTGGCTACTTTTTCGCTTATTTTCAGTCCAGTCGTTGTGCCTGACCATTTTCAGAGGAAGGTTAACAAACAATTTAAAATTGTATCTTTAGAAACTATATTACTACCAGCCAAAGGGTGAGATATGCAAAATCACACAAGACCTGGACTAAAAATCAGTGGCAACGATGTTATGGGGAGATTAATCCACACTTGAAATTTTAGTTTAAACTGTGTTTAATATGTTTGAAGCTCAGGAGAGAAGTACAACAGTGAGTCTACAGAAATCTGTAAAACACGGTAGAGATCAAAGCCTGGAGAACTATTTCTGAACACTACTTAAAGAAGTTACAGGAAAGCTTGTCTGGGAGAGTTAAGTCTGTGTTGAATAATAAAGGTTGTCAAACATTGACTTTCAAGCTTTTTAGAAACTCTCTTGTTGGCTTACATACTGTATTTTCTATTTATTTGTGCACTTGTTTCAAAGCTGCTGCAGTGCCTTCGCAATATAATGTAAAGAAATGACAGTGGTTCATGACATGTAGTATTTCTTTTGATTTCAGATTAGTTTGGATCTTATTAACATATTTGCTTTTTCTTATTCAATCAATTTGCTACACGTTTGCTGTGTTTAACTTATTTTTTAACTGTGGTCACAAATATATTTCCCAGTTTGTGTATTCCTCACACATGTGAGGCTTTTGCTCAAGTTTGAGTCACTGAGCTTTTTTTGTTCAGTTTTCCAATTGGTTGTCTGGTTGTCTCTTATAGTGTGTCTTTTGCCTCCTCTCCTTCTCTTCCCTTTCATCCCAAATTGGTCACGGCGGATGGCTGCCCCTGTTCAAAGGGAGTTTTTCCTCCCCACTTTCACCAAGTGCTTGCTCATCATGATCGTCTGATTGTTGGTTTCAACATAAAGCACCTTGAGGCAACAGCTGACCTGATGCTATATAAATATAATCACGGTCATTCCAGCTGGATGGCAGGGAGTCAAGTTGTGGAATGTAGCTGAGAACTGTTACTCAAATGTTTTACAGTACAAAATGTGTCATCGTACTTCTGCTCTACTACATTTCCCGATCTAAATATTGTCATTTGTATTAGCAAGATGTCATTTATTAACAGCTTTAGTTGCTTACTTATTTTGCAGGTTTTTACAGATTATATTCTACATAAAACTGCCCAGCTCAATATAAGTAATTAAAATAATTTTCAGCTGAACAATACAATCAAGAATTCACTGCCATCATCCTTACTTGAGTATGTCTTGAGGCTAAATTTCTTGTACTGTTACATAAGTAGTCTTGTGATTTATTTATTTCGTTTATTTTTATTTTATTTTTAACTAAAGTAATGTTGTACGATTGTCAATTGTTGGACTCTGTATCCAATATTTTATATGTCAGTTCTCTTCCAGCACATCCTCTTGTGGTTTCACAAAATAAACTTCCGTGAAGAAAAGTTCCCTGATTGACTGAAGCGGAATCTTTAGAGAACCATTGAAGGAAAGGTCCGTGAGGGCCTCTGGCTGGGACACACACAGAGTAGTGCCGTTGTACCGTAAATCATTCTTCAAAGATCCAGCGGATAAGAAGACACGGGCAGGTTGAGCGAACCGTAGCATGGGCACCGGCAGGGGGCGTCGCTGGACGTGGGATGGATAGGCCAAGCGGCGGTCACGTGACGCAGTGCGGCGCGCTTCGCTGTGCACCTGCACAGAGTGGAGGACAAGGAGGAGGCGGTGTGGAGTTTGGATGCTGTGTCGGGGCTGAGCTGCCGAGTCTCACTTCAAATTCAGCACAAGTTCTTCACCAAGTTTCACTGAACAGGCGGCGGAATAGTTGAGCAGGAATGGAGCTTTCGGCGGCCCGGTTGTGTGTCTCACTGTTGAGCCTCTTCGCAGGTAAGTTTGTCGACTGAGCTGAAGCTGAGCTACTTTGACTCTAATGAATATTTCTGTGAACCGGGCTCGGAGCGGTCAGACGTGTACAACAACGCTAGCCGTTGACGTGGACACCGAAACTCGTGTTTTTTCGACGAGTTGAAAGGCGCATGATTTTTAAAAGTCGTGTTTTTCAGTGGTTCGACTTGATGACGAAGCTGTAACTTTAGGTTAAACACAAAGCACTTCCCAACAGAGCTAGCTGTGACCCAAGGTCAGTTTAGTTGTGTTACAAGCAGAACAAACGAACTGCGAAAGCAGATTTAAAGTGAAACAGTTAAGTAGTCAAACTGAAGTAACTGTGAAAAACATGTCTGTTTTCTGACACACGGGTCGGTCGGCGAACAGCATTTCAGTCGTTTGTGGTCATATCTCATCTCAGTGACCAGTAAGGGACAGTGGTTTAGTTCACTTTTAATCAGCCTTACCCAGTGGCTGTGTTTTGTACCTGAGCTGAATGCTTTTTTAAAAAATGTGCTGAACTGGGATTTTAAATGCTCACGTTCATATTTTATATGACAAAAAGGACATTTCCCCGGTGCCAAAAATCAGTGTATTTCCCTCCGTGCGTCCATTTCTTTTGGGTTATCGTCGCGTGGCTAACACAATAGCTTGATCCGCTTTTAAACCTGTGGCTGCAGGACTTCAAAGTGCTGCCGCCCCCCCCGTCTGCCATCTGCCCTTACCCCCCAGCCCCAGCCCCAAATCCGGTATCACGCCAACTTGAGCGCATGTTTGCTGCTGCTGTGACGGCTTCCTTCACGTCGGTATCATTTATTTATCGTTTTTAACGCCTCACTGCCAGGACTCTGCTTTGTTGGCCGTTTAGTCCTAGTGACCCTCACCTGAGAGGGTTTATGTTGTTCTGTTGACAGTGTGTGTGAAACCTCTGATTAGACCGGTTGTTTTAAACTGTCAATGGTCAACAGTGGACTCCAGTTTTTCTTCACCTTGTTACATTTTAACCAGCTTGGGCTGTTTCCTCTTAAGGCTTTGTGCATTTGATAATGTATCTGGCTGTGCATGATTTCATTTCTAAAACATTTTGTGATGTTATTTGGGTTGCTAGTTGTTACCATCAAAACGAAACCAAATGATACACGAGAATTCATGAGAATTCATCTCATATCTGCATTAGAACGAGTTTCCCGTGTTATTTAGGCTCATGGTGTGGGTGTAGCTGTTTAATGTGCTGGAATTTACACTGAAACTAACAAGTGGCTCCACCTACTCTAAACAATAATGTGAAACTTGAGTTCAATATGCTGTGGTACTTAGTGAAAACATTTCTGATCTTTTGATGGGAAGCCACAGAGTCTTGGTCAAGGCATTGCAATCCAGTTGGCTTGTTAGTGAGAGAATTAAATTGTAATAAAGCAATCCTTTATTTAGGATTTCCTAGTCTCTCTCTCCGTATAAAAGCTGTGAGAGTCACAGTGTAATATTAAGGTTTGCATAGTGTGCTGTTTAGCCTTTTGTCTCATCATTCAGTCTTGTGTCTACACCAGTTTGGCTCATTAACATCTTAATGGCACCATAGTCTCGTTATGGGGTCGCTGTTCCACTTCATCAGACAAGAACAGTATCCGGCGGGCTCAAAACATTCTTTGATTGGCTTAGAAATCCACCATAAATGTGCTCACCTCACTTTAATGGCAAAAATAACAAGTGGGGTCTTTCTGCTCCATTTTCTCTGTCCTATTTATATGTGGCTCTTCGTGAGCTATAAAGGGTTGACAAAAGTAATGCGTTTGTAATAGGAAGTCTAAGTCATTTAAATTGTACCATTTATCATCAGGGAATAAGAATCCAAACTTTGGTATCAGATTTTATAATGGCATTAAATGTGGACATGTTTTTCTATTTTTCAAGGTGTATATGTGAGCTATATACACAATATGATCATAAATAAATCAGATAAATATTAGGGTTGTGGTAGTGCTCTTGAATGAAAAAGAATACATCTTTTCTAGATAAATTCTAGATAAATCTATGGGGAAAAGAAATCAGATCAAATAAATGAAAATGACACTTTGAACTTGGCTCAGATGATTGTAGGATTATACGTATATATTGTATAATGAGGAAGCAGTCAGTATTTGGAACCAATACACATTTCCAGTAAAAATTATGGTGTCAAATTTGAATGTAATACTATTTAAATCATTTTAATGTTGTGTATTAACATAGCAGAGAACCTGTCATTTAAAACCAGGCTGGTGCTTATTACCTAAATGGTTGAATATATATGCTGTCATAAACTGGGATAGTAGCTGTGCTGTAATATTTGTTTATAGTGTTGTCAGCGTTTATACTCCCAAACATGATTATGTCATTGTTTCTTGGTCAACATCTCAGGGTCTGCCAATGAAACTGAATCTGGTACATTTGATAGTTGGATGTAAGAGTTCATATTAATTCATGTTTTCTGCCTTCTAAAGCAAAATTTAAAAAAACAAACAAAAAGTCAATGGCAATAAAAGTGATGGCGTCATAATGTCAGATTGACCAGTTTGTCTGTTCTGCTGTTGTTACGTCTGTTACCCTCCTTCGTTTTCTTTAATTCGCTATTCTAGTACTTTCAGTTTTAACTTTAATTTAGCTGCTTGCTAACTGAAGTGTAATTTTATGGTCCTGCAAATTGTCCGTGTGCTTGCATCCGTTTGGATGGGATGTGCTCACACGGAGTCCTCCAAGGATTCGCTGGAAGCGTGTGATGTATGCATCTGCCAAATGCTGATTGGTTGAGAAGTGGGCCAGAATACGAAAAGGGAGTATTTGCTGGGAGTCGTGGGGGGAAAAATAAAAATCGAAGATCATTAAACTACAACATGGAGAGCACAGACAGTGGCTGCAGTGGACAGTTTTCATTGTTTTTAATACTCGCTTTCACTTTCAGCTTTTTGTTTTAACTTTGCTGTTCTCTGTGGCTGACTGACAGACCGACAACAGTACAAGCAAGAGTAACCACAGACCACTTAGACCACTTAGACCACATACTTTCTACACTGCCTCCATCTGACAGCAGCGCTCTCTGCAGGGAAACACTCCATCACCTGGACTGCAAGCGGACAGCGAATGCACTAATCCTGCTGGACTGCTAGCTATGGCTGGGCCATATCATACAGTTCACGGTAATACCGGTACAATGTTAGGCAACGATAAGAAAATAAAACATCGCGATAGAATATGGGTAAAACGCGCATGCGCAGTGCCTTTGTTTTCATACACACATGGCCGAAAAAGCATGGGGGCAACGGAGAATGAGAAGGGAGAAAGCGGATCGTTGAGTGAAACGGATGAAATAGAATTGGTTTGTAAAAATGGTGCAGCTTCAGTGATGTGGAACTGGTTTGGTGTTTGTCCGTCAGATACACAACAAAGCACTTTTTTTGTACAACATGCAAGCAGGCCATCGTTATTGCTGTATTTGTCGGACTAAGGTGCTCGTAAATCTGGGAGTAATCTGGGTCCTAAACGCCGTCTGCTTCAGGTCTCAAAGTCAAACAAACACTGCAGCATCACTGAGAGTTACAAACTGTCTAAATTCTTTCATCTTTAATAAAACGATCAGCATTGCTGCTTTACCAGGTGAAACTATGAAGTTTAACATCCAGGCATCCATGAAAACAGAATTTATTACATTTAACGGAGTTAGAAGTTAGCAGGAAGTTAGCAGAAGTTAGCTCGCTAGTTTCGCTAGTTACCTAAGCATGATATAGCATGTTCTGACTGAGAGATTTCTGAAAACATTCAAACGTACAGCTCTGCTGTCACTTCCAACATAAATGAAGACAGAAAACTAAACAGCAGTGACGTTTGTAGGGTTACTGAAGTTGGGCTAGCTGGTATATAATGATGTGCTATGTGATCGCTAGCTACACAGCTATCCTAGCATAGCATAAACACAGTGAAGCTGGAGGATGAACGCTAACTTTTTTCCACTGGATAAAAGTTAACGTGAAGGTTCCCAATGGTTAGGGACAAATGCAGTCGCATGGCAGGATGCTGTAAACGGACCAAACTTCAGTCAGGAGAACAACTGAGATAATCCATCCACAATACGAGGTTAGTCATTAATATACTGCAACAACATGGGAATAGAGCAGCTGTGATAGAATACAGCATTAATGAATCAATGGTACAGAAGTGGAGGAAGAAGAATGAGTTGAATAAAGTTTGATTTATCTGACTGCTTTGTTTCACTTAATGTGCCTTATAATCCCGTGCACCTTATGGTCCGAAAAATACGTATTTGACTTTTTTATTTGGCACACTGCAGTTTAATGTTGCAAAGCACCTCTTTTTAACTTTAGTGGATAATATACATGGTTATGCTCAGGATATGTCAGCCCATTTCTACTGGAAATGCCTTTTGGTTAAACTTTCAGCAAGGAATTTGCATTTGCACTGTTACATTTTTATATGGCTTTAATGCACATAAAAAACAGCTTCTTGTTTAAGTGAAAATAAATGGATGTTTTTTTTGTGCTTGTAAAGTTGTGGAGTTGTATTTTGTCTCGCATCAATTATATCGTCAGTTATACCGTTATCGCAAATTTTCAAATGTATATCGTGATAAATATTTTTGGCCATATCGCCCTGCTCTACTGCTAGCATAACCAAATACTATGATTTGTGGTGATGGCTTGTGCTTTTTGTTTACAAGCAGAATGCTTCGACTAGAGAGGCAGTTTATTAGTTACAGCACGATGTTAGATTCACTTTAGATGTTACTGCCGTTACAAGTGGCCTGACAGCCAGCCTGTTAATCATGTTTTAAGGCCTCCGTCATGCTGCATTGGCAGTCTGCAGGTGTTGCCCAGAGTTTTGCGCACCTATCGTTGTTGGTGTCAATATCTACTGCTCACTGTGGGCATTTTTTGTTTTTGTGAAACTTCTGGTAATGCAGGCTACTCTTTACATGCTGTCAACGTTTCTGTCAGCACCGTCAGTCAGCTGTAACACAAATGTTTTGGACTTGTGTTCTCATTTTGAAACAGAAAAAATTGATTAATGTTTGGTTCCGAGAAAACTGAAACCTAATTTAAGGTGATTTTGTTGGTTGTAAAGTCCTCAAACTGCTTGACAACGAGTTCAAAACGAAACTGAAGCCAATCGGCAGCGAGGGAAGCGTCTGTGCAGGTTGTCCAGAAATTTCTTGGCAATCACAGAGCACAGAATTATGCTGAGCTCGTGTGCAATGCTGAGAGCATACCACCGAACTGAAGATGCAGTTTTTACATTCTGATCGCAACTTTGTCCACCAAACCTAGGCGATGTCGGTGACGAGCATGGGGAGTGATTCTAATTAAGATGTACAAGGTTTGCTTTTGTAGTTGGTGTTGGTACAAGCAAGTGCTTTAGACGTTTCTGCATAAAGTGACAGAGATACATGTTACCATGTCTCTGGTATCACCCACTGGTTTGTTTTCAGAATGAACCACATTAAAACAATTTAACTGGAAATGGTTAAAATTCCAGTTATTATGTTGATATATTGCCATATTCAAAAGTGACAAAACAACAACAGTGTGTGTCTCTAATTCCTGACACGCACAAGCTTAAATTGAATGTGTTCCCTGTAGCAAACAAATATTTTTTGCAGTGTGCACTACAAAGTAAGCAGCATTGGTTTGTTTGGCAGACGGCACTCCAGACGTTTTTCTGAAGTGTGTTTGTATTTTGGATTTATGCAGAAATCACCATTAATCTCTTAGTGTTGTCTGTGCCTGTTTCTGTCTGTTGGTGTAATGATAGGACTGAATGAATGTATGTTTGTATGTTCCCCATCTCCTCCAAGACGAATTTGTACATATTTAAAGTACGCATGGGTTTGCTACTGTGTATAATATAAGCACGTGTCCTACTGTGCTTCAGCCATGAGATCTTAAAATGATTTAATGCAAAGTGTTTGTAAAAATTAAGTACAAATGAGAAATACTCATGGGTAAATCACAGGATAAGATAACAATTATATTTGAAACGCTAAGTGTTGCGAGGCTCGGAGCTTTCATACTGAAGACACAGTTTGCATGCCGTTAGCACCCAGTGGAGCTCAAATCACATCTCTAAAATCACCATAAGCCTTTCATGTGTGTGAGGTTTTCCATTTACATCTCTGTGACAGATCAGACAAATAAGTCTGAGGAGGAATGATGTTATCAGTGTCCTGGAGTTTAGTTTGTGGCTGCCAGCTGTTTCTCGGGGTCTTGTGTGTTTATCCTGTTCCTGCAGCACCAGGTAACAGCGTGCTCCATCCATAAGCCGTGTGAGTTGGACACATTTGGACATACAGCAGAACAGCATTATTTATTTAGAATAAATGAAGTCATGGATTGAACAGGAGCTGATGCTGTGTACTGTACTTTAGACAGGTGCGCTAGCACATACTCAGTCTTGGTGCATAAACTACAGTTTAATACTCTTAATTCTCATGACTGAAGGAAGGAAAAGAAGGAAAACAGTATTTAGAAAATAAATAAAAATAAACGATGGCGCTCGAGGAGATTGGCTCACTGATTGGCTGGTTGCAGTTGGAAATAAGCCATTAGTGTCAATGCTGCAGAGAAGAAAATAGCTTGTTTCTTAGCTCATCAGGGAAACAGTTTTTGTCATAGGTGAAAACAGTGTCCTTAGCTCTCTCTGACATGTGTGTCATTTATTTGCTTTGGTTACATAACCTGTTGATTTGGATTTGGCAGTCTACACTCTGCATGTCTCGCACAGTCCGAGTAGTCATTCTTCCAGGAAAGGTATTAGAAGCCTTCCCTGGTACTCTCTCAACCCCCTCCACTCCTCGCTTGACCCAGACAAAAGTGGCTTTACTCTTGTTTGGGTCAAGAGTGAGGCCACTGCCATAAAACAGAATAAAGCACAAAGCAACCTTGTAAAAATGTGAGCGGGACGGGCACAGAAGGGAGTTACCTGATAAGCCTATAACCAAAGGCCGTGACAAGAGCCTGGTTGCTTGGTTACCTTTTGAAAACAGACACGGGGAGTACGTGTGTGTGTGTCTGTCTCTAAATCCAGCCTCCCTCTTCTGTATATGGATCCTCTTTTATAGCAGATCGAAACTCCTATTTCAGATTCATCTAAATGTCTTGAAACGTTCACTGTTATTAGGATAATATCTGTTGTCACTTTTACGTAAAGCTATGACAGTGGCAGCACAACCTGATCCATTATCAGCTCACACAGACAGTAATGACTGGAGGTCAACCTCGTCGTGACCCATCAGTCTAACGCCACTCCCTGCCTCCCATTGGCTGAAACGTGTTGCAGTCGCCGTTTTCTATTCAGCCGAGCGCCTTCCCCACCCAAAGCCCCTTGTCCTTGGAAATGAAGCAGGGGCACGTAGAATCGGATTACACTCCAGGGACACTGGTGTGTCCTCCACAATCTCACGATGGGGATGGCCGCGCATGAATATTCACAGCCCACACGTTAATATTTTAGCATGCCAGCCCTGTGCAGGCTCCCGCTCACCTACGTAGAAGTGAGAAATACTGAGCCCACCTTTACCTCGCCACATTACCTCTCTTCTAGCTTCCATTTCGTATCTGAATTATTAAATGAACAAATTATTGCCGGCTAGAGAATAAATGAAAATGATTAATAGTGGTGCCTGTTTGAGAGTCCTGTTAATGGGTGTGAGAGCACTTTGTATTCAGAGCTCATTGCTTTTTCACAGGGTTGAGAGTGAAGCTGCATTCTGGGGCTGCTGCCAAAGCATTCTTGTAGGAAGATATATTGGCAAGTTTTATCTTGAACCCTTGTCTTCTGTAATACTGACTTTATGACTAAAGTCAGTATTACACTGACGGATCATCGTCATCTTGTGTAGCCTCTGTCCAGCTTCTATAACACTTTGGCGTGTCAGTGTTGACATGGCATCATCAGCTGCATTACTTCAGTTCTATTATTCATTGTCCAATAATTGATTTGCTAGACTATGTTGTTCAGCTAATTCATTTGAAAAGCTGAGGGTGAATGTTTAATATTTTTGCTCAGTAAATTGTAACGTTGCGTACCCTGTAAGCTCTTAGAAAAAAACTGCAATGAATTGTATACATGTTATAAATAAAGCATAGGGGTTTGAAGGCTAAGGATGATAGGAGAGAGTGCAAGTAAACACTGGAATAGTTACAGCCTTTTTGCACACGCTCGTTTCTACTCAGTAATGTTGCTGTCGACATTCTTGATCATTATTTATAATCACTTCTGTCAATCTTTGATATTTATTAGGAATTATTATTAAATCTGTAACATATTGTATTGAATAGTCTAGTCCAGGGGTCCCTGAGGGCCGGTGCCCTGCAGGTTTTAGATCTGTAGAACTTCAAGGCATGTTGAGGAGGTCGTTTATCCATTTAAATCAGTTGTGCTGGATCAAGGACGCGTCTAAAACCTGCAGGACATCGGCCCTCGTGGGCTGGGATTGGGGACCCCTGATCTAGTCTGTTACTGTACTGGAGCAACTGTAACCCACATAATGTCCTTAGGGATTAATAAAGTATGCTGATTCTGAAATTGGTCTTCTTTAATCAGTTAGTGCGAGTGCATCTCTTAGAAGAAAAATATAAATAAAAATTGGGCCAAAATTAAATCAGCAGGGCAGTGGTTTCACTTTTACACTCTGTGTATATTTCTGTTCATTAAAACTTCTTTGGAGTAAAATGATATCTTTATTCATCTGGCCTAAATGCATTTCCTGAGTAGTTAAATTTCCACGTCCTGTCATGATCCCTGGAGTCTTTAGAAAGTCTTTTGGCTCGTTGCACCGTTTGAAATATCAAGGTCTGCCCTTTGTGTCTACCTGTTGTCAGCACACAGCCTCTTGCTGTCCATGTAACCTGTTAGTTAAAACAAGGTCACAGTAGTGCTGATACTCTCCGCTCCGAGTCCATCGGTCATCATCGCCGTGTCGCACCGTTAGGGGGATAACCCTTAAAGCACATTTATGACTTTGCTGCTCAATGCCCAGCTTTGTGGTGCAAACAAGGCCCGGTGCTCCTAATGAGGAATAATGGGCTCTGTGACAAAAAAGATGTTCGCTGAGACGATAATAAGGGTTTTCATGTGCCTCGTATCTCAAATGAACACGTCCAGAATACAATTTTTCTGTAGATAAATTGCACCGAAGCAAAGACGCTACAGCGCAGCAAGCAGTGAAGGAGACTTGAAGGATTTCTGTATAATCATTTCTAGGGAAGGGGGGGGGCAATATTATATAAACAAATGCAATTTGTTTATATCATAACTAGTGTAGCATTTAAATACAAATAACTAATAAATCAAGCATGAAGAGTTACCCGCTGTTAAATAAAGAGTTTTCCACCCTTAAAGGTTTTTAAGTTGTTTCTAATTTTCTATTGAATTTCATGCATCTTTTGCTTTATTCTTCCAAAAGAATGGAATTGCCTGTAGACACCATCCACGACCGAAAGCACTAGTCCTATTTTTCTCCCCACATTACAGGTTCATATCCTTTTTGTTTTTGCATAACACTTTGAGCTAGACGTCTCATTGAGGGTACACAGTGTGGCAGACAGACCCCCAGGGTGCTGCAGGTAGTGGTATGCAGCTTGTTCCAGCTTGCTTGCTAGGTAGATGTCAGCTCGACTCTACGTGTGCTTGAACCTCTGACAGATTCTGTGTGCGGTGGTAAAAAAACAGGCCTATTGTGGTGTACTACTATATATTAAAAAAGTCTCCTTATCTTGTAAAGCAGACTTGGAAATTCACTGCGGCGATACATTTTCCTCCTCAGCTGTGGTTTACAGTAGATGTATCATTTCCGAGATTAACATTGTGTATTGTTTTGTGTATGTCACATTATTATCAGCTAATGTGCAGGCATTGTCTTACACAGAGCTGAGTTGTGGGGCGATGATTATATTTTGTCCTCCAGCAGCGTTGCCCTCCCCCTCTTCTCCTCTAAGAACATTAGAGTTAATTGTGTGTCTAATCTTGAAAAATATTATGGCTCAGGAAAAAAGCTCCATAAGCAGAAGGTGGGGTGATTTTTGAGAGGTGGGAGAGGGGGTGAAGCAGCTGTTGAAGGAGCCATTTTTAGCACCTCGTCTCATTGAAAAACATTACGCATTGCCAGCTGCAGGTACGGTGAAAAAGGCAAATAAGTGGTGTCTGGAGAGAGCCTCTTTCTTCATTCGCTCCCACTTTTTTTTTGCTCCCTGTGGTGCTGATTTCCAAGTGTGTCTTTGTCTGGCATTTAATCATCTTGTCAAATTATATACTTATGCTAATAACTCCAGTCCATGGAAAAAATTGATTTGTAATAAAAGCAAATGCGTGTTATCCTGATCGAAGCAGTTTTTACAGTGCTGCGATGGCTTGTATTTGACATTTGTGAATAATATTGAAGCAGTCGTGTGGTGAAATTTTATGACAAAGTCCCAATCTTGTTACGAGCGTTAAAGGAGAATTGATACAAAGAGGCGCAGAATTAGATCCAGGAAATAAATCCAATTTGTTGTGACATTCGTTGCCTCATTATCGAGCTGGTGCTAAACCGAAGCCAAAGACTGTAATGAAGAATGTCAGAATCTCTAAAGAGGCCAAGTATTAAATGTAGCTTTAAATATCAGGACGCTGTGTTTTATGGCATCAAATGAACGTCACCCCTTCAGACCCAGCAGAGATTATATCTCTCGGCTGGCCTGGGAACGCCTTGGTGTTCCCCCGGACAAGCTGGAGGAGGAGCTGGGGAGAGGGAGGTTTGGGCTTCTCTGCTTAGGCTGCTGCCCCCGTGACCCAGCCCTGGATAAGCGGAAGAAGATGGATGGATGTAATGTTTGGGTTGAAGAGATAATTAATATTAGATCAGACTAATCGAGTTCATCTTTGGATAAGGATCAGATAATGATAATGCAGTTTGATCTTCTCATGTAGGTGTGATTGACTTTTTCTTTATCTCGAGGGGCATTGTGTTATATAAAGGAAAAGAGGGCTGGTTTCAACTGGTGTGTTTCTGTTACGGTAGGGAAGTTGTGAATGTTGTGATTGTTTTATGAATTCAACAGGTCTTCATCGCATTTAAATGACATTCATTTGCTTGCTATGGTTTTATAACCAGGTGTCCAGAACGAGTGTGGCTGTCTGCCATCTCCTCTCTCCCAGTAATATTCATTAAAACTGTCTGCTCAACCTCTTCTTCCTCTCAAGTCATTACTTCTGGCTCTTTGTTGGATGTACAGGTATGATGACCAGGACATCTGTTACAGTTGGAGTAGAAAAGGCTAAGTGTCCGAACCACAGCAAGGTCAGCGAGCCACAACAGACATTTAATTCCTGCGTTGCATCTTACCGCCATGCCAGGAAATCGACAGCTTGCCCAGCTGCCCTCTGGAGAGATGAGACTGAACTGACATTGGCTCTGTGACTGGCTGGTTTATGATGGTCAGAACTCACATTACTGCACAACCTTAATTAAATGCTGCTGTTTTAATAAGCAGTCACAAAGGGGCAGCCCGGCTGCAGTTGTTGCTGGTAAGTTCCTGAGAAACCAGCTGTTAAGTGTCTTAATGGAGCCCATGTATAATTCATAGGCATATGCAGAGGTGCGTAGCTGGCTGGCCTGCTATGAGTGGCTGATAATTGCAAGAAGAAAAGACCCATCACCAAATCTCCAGTCACACCGGCACACACGGCACCCAGCTCCTTTAAAAAGTGGCAGGGGAGCATCACCTCCACATTTATTTCATTTGAGACAAGATTTATAAATGACAGCTGAAGCTATAACACAACTCAGCAGCTAGACCTGTAGATTAATGACCTGTGAACACATAAAAAAGATCCTCTGTCTGCCTTCAATGTCACCCAACATTTTGTCAACTAATACAGCCTTTAGGCAGCAGTCCTATGATGTTCAGCCCACGTTGGTTCCTTACAGCTCTGAAGCTGTCGGACATCGATCCAGCAAGGAAAACTCATACTTGTGTTAGGTGTGTTTCCTTATACATCGCTGCCCAGCTGGGCCTCCCAGATGGATGTGTCTGAACTGTAGAGCTTTGCTTGTACCAGAAAACTTCTACAGTTTGCTAGTTTAAACTTTTCCACACCAAGGTAGGTAAACAATTGTGTAGGTTGTCCTTCACTGACATAATCTACTGTAGCTGTAAGCCTGTTCGAGATGCCCTTATAAGCAGTGTTTGGCTGCAAGTACAGTCTACTCAGGGTTCAGACCTCTTTAGATGTCATCAGGAGCCATCGGGGAGTTTGCTTCTGAGGCAGGTTTCAGGCGGAAACACTCTGCTGCACTCACTACACACTGAGCTGACCTTGACAAATCTTCTGCAGGTGGAAGCTTGTTTGTAGCATTTTTTTCCCTTTTTCCACACAAGTCAGAGACATGGAAACAGTTACAACTTGGAAATCAAAACAAAAATTTTGAGATGCTGTACTCCTTAGTTTCTTATCAACAACTGACCTTTTAAAATAAGACGACTAGTAAATCATCCATGCAAGAGAAAAATGAAGATATGGTGGAAAATATACCTGAGTATATGTGTGGGACACACTGCACTTGGTTAGCAATCGCTGCAAATGGAAATCAGGAATGTGCAACAAAATTCCATTCATGTTTTTAAAGCGGGTGATGGAAAGTTAAGAAACAACCACAGTGACCTGTGGGCTGTCGGCACATGGTTTGGCGTGTTTAATGACTTGTTTATTAAAAATAGCGCTGTAAAGAAACATATCTGAGGGGTGCACTGTGCAGCGCGTTCGACAAAGCCAGGCTTTCTTTGCATCAGCTGGCTTATCAAAAGCTAAACTCCAGCCAGAGATGATGAGTGGTTGTTATCAACTTTCAGTGTTAGCCCAGGCTTTCTGCTTCCAGCTCAGATAAAAGGAACATCTACTTCTGCACAAAATAAACAGATTGAGACAGACAAGCAAGACTCGCTCATGAAGAATATAAAACATTCTTGCAAAAATCTCCCCGGGGTAAAAGATGCTAACCCATTCCTCTCATTTTATATTATACCACTGAGTTGCTTTATTTTGGACAAATGACAGTAAATGTTCCTTCCTTGTTTAAAAAAACAGTTATCAAGGAAAAAGCAGCTGTTCCCAAATCAAAATGAAGTGAATTCCTGAGGATTCCAGCTTTGAGTCAGTTGTCTTCTCTTTTATATATTACCCAGAGGGGTAATATTCTCCACCCCTCTGGGTGGAGAATATTACAGTAAATTAGAAGCAGAAATACAGCATTTGTTACAAATAACGTATGTTAATTTATTTGTTGCTTTTTCATTGTAATTTTGCAGAGATAAGAGAGGTGTGTGCAGTCTCTGCTTCATGCTGTGAAGTCCAGTTTAATGTGGGCTCAACAAATATCGATAGAAAATGTGCCTGATGTTTTCTAAAGAAGTTTCTATTTATTTTATTTCTAATTAGCTGCCAAATTACATAACTGCAGCTCGTAGCGTTCCTCCTGGAATATTAGATGTGCTCAAATCTGAGCTCTGCTTCTTTGAATGGGTTTATCTCGACTGTCCAGACTCTCTGCTTCTCTTTGAGTTTGACGGGGTTATCTCAGGCTTGCGTAAAGAACTCAACATGGAGAGTAAATGTCTTCATGCTATGTCATAACAACATTTGTAGGCTTTCCTCTTTTGTACTGGATCGCTGAACTAGTGCTGTGAGTTATTTTTAACATTCCCAGTTGTGTCCTGTCACTTAACGATGTATGTCAACAGGAGCGGTCGTTTGGAGCTCTCTCCTCATGTCGAGGCTGAGAGTGTGAGCTCTGGGCATGAATAAACCCAGCAGTCGTGGTTAAGCTGTAACAACTGACAGTGTTTGCCTGAAGCTTCCTACAGGGCCCACCACTCAGGTGCCTCGACTACACCTGCCTTCAAAACCTCACACTGAAGAAGACACTACAGCATTGAAGTATCAGGTCTGTGTTTATTTCCTGCGCTGAGCAAAAACTGAG
This sequence comes from Simochromis diagramma, assembly GCF_900408965.1. NCBI lineage: Eukaryota > Metazoa > Chordata > Actinopteri > Cichliformes > Cichlidae > Simochromis > Simochromis diagramma. The sequence continues at coordinate 1,533,263 of NW_024386778.1, read as the reverse complement.
AAAAGAAGGAGGATTATCTGTCTTATCTTTTAACAGCAGCCTTATCTGGATGTCCTGCAGCGCAGTTTCCCCCACACAGAGGACAGGAAGGGACTGTCTGTGTTGTTACACTTTCACAAAGACCTCATTCTGCCTGGTCAGGGCTGCTTTGGACAGGATGAGAGGGTTTAGTCAGAAGGGAAGTTAAAACTGCATTTGAAAAGGAATTGATGTTTTAGCAGTTATTACAAAGTACTTTTTTTTTCATGTGCCTTTTTCGCCGGAGTCCTCGGGCAACTTTCAACACCAATCAAATATGCTTTGAATAGATTGCACTGCAGTTGGCCCCGTTGCCTGTTAACAGCCCAGTGTGGGCTGGATATGCAACACATTTGAAACTGTGTACTTGTTCAGTGTCCAGAAGACCACCATCGTGTAATGTCCTTCAGGCAGGAGACCTAATTTTAGACCAGAACCTGGAGGAAATGGCATGAGCGTACCCAATGACAGCCTCCAGAAACAGCCATACGTTTCTCTGCGCTGCACTGAAAATAACTCGATACTTTAATCTAACATAGCAGAGGACAAATGTGATGCAATCAAAATGTCAGCTGAAATTCTGGTCTTTTACATCGCTGGTATATCAGCTTTCTGAGGAGACTGTGGTCAGATTTAAAGTTTTAAAACATGCTGCACTCCTCCTTGGATGAACAAGGGAGGAATCCAGGAATTCATTTGAAGTCATTTCTGTTTGAATTCTTGTTGTTTTTTTGTTTTTTTTAGCCGTTTCTGCACCGTCTGCAGTCTGGACCGACACCTTAATCCTTTTAATGGTTTAGGAGTGCACCGTAGGAGTCTTTAAGTCTCAGAAGGTCTTTACTTAACATACATGTTGTTTATGTGTGGCTGATTTATCCAAGCAGCTTTAAGTTGAGCAAAAACAGCATCTCTGCATTGAAGCCGGTACGGTGGGAATTGTTCTCAGAAGAATGAGGAAATATTTCAAGTCAGACTGAAGTTCTTCTTACTCTTTTTGTCATTACTCCCACTGAGCATGTTACAGTCATCCACCTCACCTCAGACTGAGCGATGAAACTGCTGATCTCTGAATTTTCCCACCTGGAGTTTTTTGGTGGAATTCCATCACTAATGATTGTGAAAGCAGGCTGGTTGTAATCCCTAATTTAGCTCAGTGTTTCGGGAGAAATGTTCTAGCGCGATGTTCACGCTCTGTTGCTTTAAGCTGACTTCTTGAGTGTTCACCTCTCTCACATAATGAATCACACCCATGAGAAAACCTTTGTTTCGTTCACGCGCATATTTTCGTCGTTTTCTGCATTGCAAGTGCTCGTGCGTGCGTTTGCGTGTTCTATAAGCCATCGAATTTGAATTGGCTTTTAAAGCTGTCTGCCCATCAACAGTCTGAATGTAGTAGTTGCATCTGCTGCGATTGTGTCTCAGTGTTTGATCAGCAGCGCTGCCTCCTGATCGCAGCTGGCTTTGTGCCCTGGGGCCCGGACAAAGGCGGGGGTGCCGGCAGAGGCCTGGTCTCTATCAGACATTTTATTTGTTTAGGGGGTCGAATAGGCAGCAGCATGGCCGTCCCCCGCTCGCATTCATAGAAACTCCTGTGTCAGGAGAGAGACACCCCATCAGTATATCCCACTGAGACATGTGGTTTTCATTTTGTTGTTCATAGTAAGCTGCTGGAAGCTTAGAAGACAAATACCTCCCTTCTATAAACATTGGCGTTTTTCCCCCAGCAGCCTCACCCAACCCTCATTTGTTATGTATTGCATTAAAAGGTTTTGCTTCACATTCTTAACTGAATGTGTCAGTAAAGAGTATTGTGAAAATCAATGCAACACTGCGGCCATATTTGTATCCGGGCTGTACAGTAGACAAACGACGCATATTTTAACACATGCAGCAGATGCAGGTTTGATGTTGTTGTTTAGCAACACGTACCTGACACACATACCATCATTAACCACGGGCTCATGATTGATTTAAATCCTTCAGCTGATCCGCGGCATCTCTTCCTCCACTAATGGGAAGTAAATGTCAGCAGAAACGCATGAATGCGCGCGTGCTGTCATGAGGCATATTTCTGTTTTGCACCCTTTCTCAAGTCATGCAAAATGCTTTCATGTGTTAACTAATTGCTTGCAGAGATTGTTTTTTTTTGCCCCTTGCAAAATTAGTGGTACATGATTTTGTAATTATCCCTCTGGCTTCTGCAACTGGGAAAAAGCGTTCCTGCTGTTTCAGTGCAACAGCTATGTTTGCATCCAGGTGAAGGGTTTTTATTTTGTTGTTTTTATACCAAGACCCACCAAATGCGCTTGAAGCAGCTTTTATTATTTAGCTCCACTGTGTTTTGCCTCTTTAATGTTTTACTTTCCTCCTCACATGGCTACTCTGGCACATTTGTGAATGTTTCCCACGAGGATGTTATCAGTGGGTTATCTGTGTGCTGCTCCTTGGACTGGCGTATTGCCTATCAGCTTTATGGCATAGCCAGGCCCCACATTGTCACCACCTCACTCTGTCACTGGGCTTCGACAAATCCTGAAGGACACAGGCCTTTTATGTGTGTCCCTGTATGTGCCTGAGTCTGTTTCTACAGGTCTCAGAGATGGTGGAGATGATGGGCACTGTTATCTGACTCTTCAGACTGCTTGAGTTAATTTGCTCTCTTCTCACATGAGGTGTAGGGAGGAGGGGATTTGGAATGGGCCAGTATTGCTTTTAAAGCTTCGCATGTAGCTTTACAGCAGTTCAGGATTACAGAGAGTTAAGAAAATCCCCTATCCTGAACTTTGGAAAGGGGATTTTGGTGTCCACACATGCTTAGGAATTCTATGAGTGGTTCCAAGCCTGTGATGACAACTTAATTGTCCATTAAGGACAGAGCTAACGGAAATTGTCCTTTGTGGTCCCTTTCTTCTTTTGTTGCTTCCTTCCCATAGTTCCTCTATTCCCTCAGTAATTTAACATCGGTAATGGTGAGAGTCCAAATTAACTTAAATGTACGTGAAAAATAAAATCATTATTATGGGCTGCCACAAACGATTATTTTGATAGTCGACTAGTCACCGATTATTTTTGCGATTAGTCGACTAATCAAATCCATTGGACGTAAAACGTACAGCTTATTGCACCAGCAGCATCTGCTCTTATATAACTAGCATTAGCTTACAGCTTTAAGTGTTTACGGTATGTGCTAACTAAAAATAAAGACAAGATGATAGTTTATAAAATTTTAATGAAATTTTCAGATTGTTTCGGTGAAGTTTAATAAACTCCTTGCTATCTAAAATATAACAGGACACCCGAGCATCTCACACTTCTGATAACCAGCTGTCTGCTTGACGTTTATTCAGCTGTGTAAAAACTATAACTTTAATCTCAGCCAAACCGATTTACTCAGGAACAAATAAAATACTAAAAAAGCCAAACAATAACATTTTTAAGTTATCTAAGTGACTCATATATCATGTTTAACCTGAGTAGCGAAAGACGCGATTTGCCGGGAGTCCGGTGTTCTCACGGCTCTAGTGACCTTGCCCCCGGCTAGCTATCGAGCTGGTGGGTAACAGACGTCTCCGAAAACTTCGGAGCGCTTTTGAAAATATGTGGTGTCTTGATAAACTGAGCAGATATTTGAGGTTTCCACAGCTACATTCTCACCTGAAAATATGTTAAACGTTTATTTTGTGACCCAGAAAGAATAATAAGCGTAATATTAAAACTAACTAGCTGCCGCCATTGTTGGAAACTGAGCTGGGCCGCGCTATGAATTCTGGGACACAGCTTCTTCTTCTTCGGGGTTTAACGGCAGCTGGCATCCTTGTACATGCAGTGCTGCCATCTTCTGTTTCAGTCCGTTATTACACTCTTAAATCCTACTACTTATTCCTGCGTCTTTTGTGATCTTACAAAGCTTCAAACGACACGTCGACTATTAAATCAGTCGTCGACGATTTTGATAGTCGACGTAATCGTGACTAGTCGACTAATCGTGGCAGCCCTAATCATCATCCTTAATCTGTTTTGAGCGGTTGAGTGATGTCATAAAATACCAGGATTGTTGGTCAGCCTCGCTTTTATAATTGCAGTAATTAAGAATTAGCGCCACATTAAATGCGCATAGACGGGTCAGCAAATGGAAGCTTCACAGATACTGTATTAACCGCATCCCCCATAGGCTTGTGTAAAAGCTGTCAGACGACTGAGTAAAGTGCCTGTCATTCGTCACCCCTTCATCATTTAATGTCCAATTATGTCAAAACAGCCTTTAGGTCTTCCGCAATGGGGATTGATGCCTACTCTGTGTGGCAAGTGGAGCTTTCAGGCTGCATTACAGCACAATCAGTATGGTTCAACAGTCCCAGCCCTCTGCAACACTACATAAACTCCTGCCAAGCTCGCTCTCAGGGCACCCACATTGCTTCAAATTGAATAGCTCCAGCGGGAATACTAGGGCGAGCATTCAGAGCCGCCTTTTTTGAGCTGCAACCAAGTTATGAAGTTATCCTCTGCCATTCCCAACATAATTGATGTTCGTCAGCATTGTCACAGGGGATCGGCTTGCCTGTTTATGATGGGTAGAGCGTCTGTGCGGTTTAATGTGCTCATTCCAGAGCCCCACAGACTGCAAATGTACTGTAATGAATTGCTAATGTTCATCCCACCGTCATTGCCTCGCTGGAAAAATGTGCCACGTTTTTCAAAAGCTCTGTCGCCGCTGTTTGTTTGTTCTTGCGCATGAGATTATTTTCCTTTCACTCGGTTGGAAATAATACTTTTTAAGATTGTTTTAATGTTTGTTTTTGTGGTTTCCAATGAGCTTGACATATTCCACCCACAGTGCTGCTTATGAGGAAAAAATGTAAATTCATACATGCATGTCTTATTTGTCAGATTGTTTCCTCTGCCATGCACTCTTATACGTGTGTTTTAGCAGCAGGCTGCAATACATCAGACTTGATTGAAATATCAAAACACTTTAAGCTTACGTCAAACCAAATGATAGTGTAACTGCATTAAGGATATGCAAACCTTAAAGAAAGTAAATCTCACTGCAGCGTCATTCACCTCCTTCGTCTAGCCAGGCTTTATTTGTAGCTGTAGTGACTGAAATAGTTGCTGCCTTTATCTCTCAGACTTCACAAGAAGCTTATGGTGCACTCTGACCTGTGCCAAGACTGAGGGTCTTTAGTTTGGGTCAGGAGATGTTAGCTTAGCAAATGGCGGAGCTGCTCTTTGCACCACATGTTGTCTAGAAGAGGGGAAGAAAGAAAAAACTATAAAAGGGATAGCCATGCTTTGAAATTATGCACATGAGAAGCTAATCTGTTCTGACTTCAGATTAGGTTAGTAGTCGACGTTGCTGAGATTTATTATCTTATAATTATCTTGAATTATATAGTTTAAAATAGAGAAATTAAGTTGAAATGTGTAAATATTAAAAATTAGCCTTTTTCCATTTCTTTAAAAACATGTCTTTCATTTCTTTTGTGCATTTGAGTCTGAAAGTATATCATTCGAGGATACATTCACAGTCCTGAGTCACGGCGTTGGTGAGAGGTTACAGCTGTGGGTTGTCTGCTAATCGGAAGTTTTGCGGTTCAATCCCTGCTCCTCTAATCTGCATTTAGAAGTATCCCCGGGGAAGATACTGAAGTAAGAAAGCGCTTTGAGTGCTCAAATGAGTGAGTGTTGAGTGTTCTGCTGGAGGTTTCTTCCTGTTAAAAGGGAGTTTTTCCTTCCCACTGTCGCCAAAGTGCTTGCTCATAGGGGGTCGTATGATTGTTGGGTTTTTCTCTGTATGTATTATGGTAGGGTCTACCTTACAATATAAAGCGCCTTGAGGCGACTGCTGTTGTGATTTGGTGCTGTGTAATTAAAATTGAATTGAATTCAAGTAGAGTAGAAAACCGCTGTATAAATATCAGTCTATTCAAATATATACTGAGCTACTTCAGGTCGAAGGACTTCTGTGATTATCACACGTTGGTTGGTGAAGTCCATTTAAAAACTGGATGTGAAGTAAGCAGCTGTTCTGCTGAGAATCCAAGAGACACATTTCCATCACACGATGGGCCCATCCTAAAACCTGCTTTATCGTTTTATTTTATTTTCACACTAATGAGAAGCATTAAAGCAAAAAAAATCTTCCTGTCTATTAGCTCAGACCAGAGTGTTTACAGAGTTCAACATTAAAGGGAGCCGAAGGGTCTGATGTACTACTGGGAATAGTATTGGGTAGTCTAGAAAGCTTGTCTTGTCTTTTGCCTGTAGACTCGGTGTAATCATAAGCAGAGACGTGTTTGTAGAGATGAAGAGTACAGAGTCCGAGACTCCTCCTGTTAAAGGGGGACACTGATGGACAGCTGCTAATGTTGAGTTAGCGAGTGGGTGAATGAGGAAGCGCTGTATGGCCTGGCAAACTGATTGAAGTCTGTACTATGAGCCGGTGTCTGCACTGCTACTTTGTAATGAAACCACGTGGATGTCTGAGTCGGTTCGAGCCGCATAAACACTTTCAAATGCTGAAGTAACATCAACTTCTTTTTATGAATCTTCCTGCCGTGTCCTCCTAACCTCTTTCTACCTCTCTTTACCACACTCGCTGGCTCGCTCACTTTCCCCCTCGCTTCCTCCCATGCAGTCTTTTAAGCACCACGGCAACCTTCTCGGAGGGATTGGTTGCCAGGAGACAGGATTCGCTCCCCATTGTATGCTGACAAAGGTGGCGATGAGGTGGGGGGGGTTACAATCAGCAGGACTGTGGCGAGTTGGAGGCCTGTGGGACTGGCACTTTACAATTACGGGTGTGTTGGAGACAGAGGCTGGGAGGGACAGAGAGGGGGATGAGTGAGTGAGATAGTGGTAGTGGGGGGGTACAGGGTGGAGCACGCTGACACCCTAAATTCCTTCTGCTCATTCATTCCTGGTCTCCCAGTAACCATGCTGGGTGTGCTGCGTCAGACAGTGAGTCGCTCACAGAGACGCAGACAGCCACGAATAGTTATTAGGATAGACTTTAATTAGCCAGCATGCACTCCCTCATTGCTCAGCTCTCCTCCTACATGCACACACAGCACACATCTTACTACAATGGCAGACTCTGAGCTCAAGGAAATAAATCTGTGGCTGGAGTCTTTGCATGACTGCGTTTACAACCAGCCCATTTTTCATAGTTTTCCTTGGACTTTAATGATGGCCTTCCTTATCACTCGATTATATTACCCTCAGGGAAGAAGGCCTGTTTACTTTTGCTCTGCTGCTGTTTCTCTTAATAAACACTGAAGCTCATCCTATATAAGCCGATGATTGTATGCAGCACCGCTGCAGACTTTGACCTCAGTGAGATCATATCTGTTCTGATTGTGGTGTTTCACATCCTGAATACAGTATATGTTGCTCAACACTGTGTGAGCTACAAACAGTGTGGTGTGTCTTGTGACATAAGAAGGCATTTTTTTTCCTGTTGGTAATGTTGAAATCATAACAATGAGCTCAACTGAGATGTCCTAGTGTATTTCTAATACACCCAGTAGGTAAATATTATTCATTTGTGGTCTTAAAGGCCCTGAAAACATCTTTTCACACTCACGGCTCAGTTAAAGTTTTTATGTATGGGGCAGATTCTTGTCAGTGATTGAAAGAAGATGGGGCCCAGCTAATGTGATGCCATATGCTGTGTGCTGTCGCACTCACAAGTCCCGATGTAGCAGATTGTCTGATTTTAAAGATGTTTCAGAGCTTTATTTTCAGCACATGCTTTGATCTAATTTGTATTGTCATTTTTGGGCCGCATCAAACAACATGTTAGCATGCAGCCGTGAGTATGTGCATGAGCTGCACTGTTGTGTGCATGTTGTGTGTACACGGAAACACGGCTTTAATCAGACACAGGTGAAGCCAGTAAACTGCTGCATCCCTACTTGTGACATTCATCATCATCTATCACTTTTAGAAAGGTAGAAATCTCCCGTGCATGCTGCCTCTTACATCAAATCGAGTCTGTTTTTTGCTTTCATTAAGTCTAAAACTGTCATTTACCCGCGAGAGATCTCTGCTGGCGACCTGAGTGGCGCCGCTTCTACATACGCAGACTCTGCTGTTAGCTACAATAGCAGGAGGAAATAAAAGCTCTAATTCACTGCTGCTCATGGCAACTAGACCAACAAGTCTATTGCAATATGGCAAAACTCATGGGCACACCCCGGCTCTCTCCATTGTTTTATGTCTAAATGAAGCTTTGGAAAACAGTGACATGGAAGAGACGCTTGGATGACATGCTGGCACTTCAACAGATCATTAAAGCTAGTTACGTTACACATTTAATGTCTGAAAAGGGCTTATGAATACTCAGATTACCTTATTTGCATTGCACTTCCTCTACTGGAGTTTATACTTCCTGAAGCAGGATTAAATGGATTTATATCATCGTTGGGGGGGAAAGCTGTGTCTGCATGTTGGGCTTGATGAAGAATTAAGAATACACTACCTGTGTTTTCTTTATCATAACATATTCTGTAGCCTATCACAGAATATGTTGTCATGGAGGTGTACAGGCAATCAAATGTGTCTGCCCGTTGAAGGTAAAATATCCTGAAATGGCATTTTTCTCATTTGTGTGGTGCGTAATGAAAAAGGCCTCTAGCTGCACTGTAATTGAAACAAATGCTACCCAAGGCTCCAGATAGCTGCCATCGATTCAACAGGTGCATCATTACTCATCAGAGAAAGCAGTCGCTGCGATAAACCATTCCAGCTGATTGTTTTTCTCTCCTCTCTAAGCAACTTTAAAATGTGCTGCAGCTTCTTTAAGTGTTTGATGAATCGACACGGCGTTCCTTAATGCAGATGCCAGGCTGAGTATCCGCTTTGACAGTGACAGACACACATCTAGCTTTTCTCTATTTTGCTTCCCATTTCTCGTGCTTCTGCTGAAGGCGGCAGATCGTTCCCATCAAGGGCATCTGTCAAAATCTGTGGGCCGAAACAACCAGCTGCAGCCCCGGTGGCCATGGGAATAAAACTGAGCTTGTGCTATCATATCAAGTGCTCACATTCTCTGAGCTTCAGCAGTAGTGGGTTGGAGTCAGATTGTCACACTCTGTATGTGTTTAAGTTTCATTCTTTCGTCTGCCACAGGGGCATGAAGCCACTGAGGGACGGGGACTTGACTTGTAGCTAACGCTTTCTTTACCTTGAGAGCCTGGAAAACATATTTCCCCTGCAGTGAGCTGTCTCGATGTTAGAATTGCCCCATCAGATATCCTGGTTAACCCTACTGTATGATGACATTGAAACGTCGGGGTTAGGCATCCGCGATCAGCTGGTTTGGATAACAGAATACTTTGAAGGTTAAACGATGAATTGTAGTGGTCGTAGTAACCCTCTATGGCACACGATGCACTGAAACACTGTTTGTTTGCTACATCTACACCTTGGAAGCTGATTTTTTTCCTTCCTTTGATTTTAATTTTTGCTGTTAATGTGTGTAAACGGTTGCCAGGTTTGGTTGCTGTTCCACCAAATACGTGTGCAGATTAGTCCGCTCCATCTGTCAGTTAGTATATGAAAGGAGCTAAAATGAGATGCAGATGTCGCTATGGACCCAGCAGATACATTTAGTTACATGTGTTTGATGCTATTTTGCAGTATTTTTAAGTGTAACACGTTTAAAGCACTTTTTCACAGCAACATATTGAGATAATTTTTTTTTTTTTTTTTTTTTTAAGAAGTTCTCCCCCTGCTCGTTGGTTGGACGGTGGCAAGCTGTCAGAAGGATTTTAATACATTGAGGCGGCATGTGACAACTCCATTCTCTATGGGCTGTGCTCCTGCTGGAGCTTAAATCTCTTATTGAATAAAAAATCTTAACCCAGAGGATGTCGCCCTGGAAATTATGTTTATTCATTCTAAGAATAAATGCTTAAGAGGCTGCTTCAGTTTGTCGTTATTATTATCACCATTCGTTCAGCTAAGCTACGATCTGCTGTGTTAGTCTTGCTTTACATTGTGCAGATGTAAAGAATATATATATCTGAGACAAAGAAAGATACAAACATGACATGAGTTGTAAAGAACAGAAAAGCAAAAGTAATTTCTTTTGCTGTTTTATATTTATTTTTTGTTTTTCTGTCAGTAAATTTAAACCCTTTATGCTGTGATGCAGTGTTTTTAGCACAAGGCTTGCTCTCTTTACTGAAGCTTAGTGCAGTCACCCTTATCACAGAATCTAAGCTCTTTGGTCTCAGAATAAAAACTCCTGTCCTAATTATGAAAAACATGCTTTATTCTCATTTTTTCTTTCAAATGATGTTAAACAGAATATAAAGTCACCTCCAAAACTGTCAGTAAGCTCACAGCTAACAGCTCTTGCAAACGTAGTTGTCCTTGTGTTATTGTATATGTTGCCGTTTGTGACTTAAATTAATATTCTTTGCTTCCAGGGTTGACCTCAGGTCTAGAGATCACATCATCTTCAGCGTCTACGCCCACGGAGGTGGCCAGCGGACAGAGCGTGAAGCTGGATTGCCAGTTCACTCTGGCTTCTGAAGATTCTGGACCGCTGGATATTGAATGGAGCTTGGTGGCGTCTGACAACCAGAAAGACGACCAAGTGGTAAGTGTTTTAAAATGAAAATATGTGTGTGCTGTCCTTAATTCACGACGGTCTCTGGGCTATGAAAAGAGCTTGGGAAGCTCCTCCATTTAATGGCAGCCTCGTTCAGTGTTTAAATGTGAAGCCATGAGGAATATTAACTATGTCTGAATGAAAGAATGCCATCACTTTAACAGATGAAGCCAGCGGAGTGCCTGAAACAGCCTTTAGAGATGGTTTCTACTGTGGGACGGTCCTCTCCCGTGGCTCTCTGCTCTGCCACCTGTCACAAAGCTTTTTCATCCCTCTCTCCTTTTTTTCCTCCTTCCCTTGCGTCCTATGGCTTTTTTGTGAGCCAAATGTTATAAATGGGTCACAGCCTCATCATTAGGCATCTCTGTCCTCCACCCACTGTTGTTTCTGTCTGCAGTCCCAACCAGCCCCCCTCTCAGTCAGGTAGAACTGACTGTCTGCACAGTTTTGCCTTTAACTCTGTTTCTTTTTGCTGTGGCTCATTAGCTGGAGTGTGGGAGGAAATACACGTTCCTAGTATATTTGTGATTGTCATGATGAAAGCTCATTGCGAGCACTTTCAGCATGTCTCGTTTTTGTATGAACTGGCCTCTTCCTTGTGTCTGAATACAGCTGCAGAAATACATCAAATATCCCCAAAAAGCCTTTGATTCCACAGTTTGTCTTTATTTACATGCCATTTTGCTGGCTCCAGTGTCCACATGTGTTAATGTTTCCAAACCTTTGGAGGGATTTGGACAAGTCGGACATCTCTCTCTGAACATATTTGTTCTCCTTGACCTATCAGATTTTTCTCGCTACATACGCACGCTCAGATTTGTGTAGCCGTTAACCAACGTGAAGTCGTGCGCACAGTAAATTCTTTGTAATTAGTGGCGTGTTAACTCCAAATTGCCATTTTTAATATATGTGACAGTGTTGAATAGAATTAGGCCAACCTGCTAAGAGCAAAGCTGCCGGGCCAGTCGGAGCAATGAAAGTTTTTAGCCAGAGCCTCAGAACCTTTGCTCACCTGAGCTGTGGAAATCCAGACAAAGGGAAAGGCTGCTGTCAGATAATATTTTTAAATGGAGAACTAGTCTGTAAGATCAGGACACAAGGCCGGGGTTGTATGGCATGTGTGGCATATGCCAGTGACCTCATTTGAAGCTTTTTGTTCACATTAATGTGCTTTATGTTTGAGCTTTTCTCAGCGTCGATGTAGTGGCAGTGCCTTTTATTTGACACATCCTACATATCGTCAGGATCTTTTTCAGGGTGGTGAAGCATAGCTAATGCATCCTGCTTTGTTAGGCCTCAGTGTGAGATGCCAGACATGCCTACAGTATCAGTCATTTGCATTTGGCTCTCATTGCCTGGCTACAGAGCTGCTGAGGGAGGGCGTGCCCTGACTGAGTATTCACCACCAATGTGAAAACAACAGCAACAGAAAACAATTACGAAACCTGATGTCAGCAGAGAAAGAGCACGCAGCTCTATCACACAAACTGCTTCCTTTATCTTTGAGTGTAACAGCAGAGCCTTTTGTTTGTTGACGTTATTGAAACAGGAATTTCTGTATATTGAAGGATTTGTGTGTAAAAATGTGACAAGGTTTGGTGAAAGTTGAATCGTTTCTATTCAGAGGCTCATGGACGTGTTTTGTTGGACATTGTCAGGTAGAGGTTGAGCGCTAACCTCGTGAATCGGTTTGAGCTCGTCCCCTGAAAGGTGGCGGCGGCAGCACGTTGAGCCATCCGAGTCAGCAGCCTCAGTGGGAGCGCAGAGACAGAAGGGTGCTCCCCTTCAGCTATGCAGGTTGTTTAGATCATACAGGTATTGCTGCTGTGTGCTTTGCCTCTCAAATGAGCTGCAGCTTTTCCTCTTTCACTCCCCGAGTAACAGTGTCACATGACGATGATGTCATCTCAACGTGTGCTCCGTGAAACTGGCCAGTAGAGCTCTTCTTATCTCTGCAGCGGCCTACCGTTCAGTCACATTGAATGGTAGGCCAGCTGGCGATTGCATCGTTACACAGCCTACCTGTTGTGAGATGCAGCACTTCTGTCCTTCTCCAGCTGGTCTAGTCATTTGCCCTTTATGGTTTCATGATCTTTTTTTTTTATTATTCTCAAGGTTATTGTGCAGTTTATTTCTTTATTATTTTAGCTGGAGGTGTGCATGTGCATGTGCATAAGCACTCCCATCTGTGAAGTAGTTGAGCCCAAGTGAGAGCTCTTGTCTGGCTGAGCTCGGGGCAGTTTAATTTCCTCTTCACCGTGGTCTCATCTCGCCCATCTCTGTTATTGCTGCTGATGTTGTGATCCCCAGTGAAGTCAGAAGGATAGGTTTTCCTCCCCTGAGAGCCAAGAGGAATTTTACCACAATTACCTGTTTACATGGCTAATACGTACAAGATGAACACAGCGGGCACTGCGAGTTCGCCTGTCTCGAGAAGCCAGGCGTCCAGTTGGGAATTGAGAGGCAGGGCGACTCTCAGAGAGGCACATTAGAAGCTCGCTGACTCGTTCCCTTTGTTTTGCGCCTTGTGCTTCCTTTCAGTGCTCTGCTTCCTCTGATAGGTTCATTATTCCTCCTCTCCTCCTGCCACCTTAACTTTCTCTCTGCTCGTCTCCACTCTGGGGTATTGCTGTGTCTGCTGTTGATCATGTCACAGAAAAGCCTGCTGATGACTGTCTCCATGGAAATGTGTAGAAGATGCCAGCGTCTGTGAAAGAGACTGAAAATTCTTTTCATTGTTTGTGTTTCTTGTAGCCTCTGTTCTTTTTCTGTGTGTTTCTGTTCCCCCCTCCACTATCTGCCCACTTCTAGCTACAAAGCCTCTCATTAGCTCCACCTGGCCTTTATTTCTAGGCATTTCCTTGCTGCTTTCAAGACCCAGACAGTTGTGTGCGTGTGTGTGGTGAAGTGGTTGGATAGAATTGGGAGCTTTGTTGACACAGCAGGTGTTGATTTGGCTCCACAGTGCTGGCTTTGTTTGTTCCACCTTCATTCTTCTTACGCACAGAAAGGGCAAAACAGCAGAGGCTGGCAGGCTGAAGGGCAGCGCAGAGATGAGAGACTGTCCTTTATTGCTTATGTGCATTTCAGCTGGTTCAGTAAACAAAGCCAATGCTTGCAGGAAGTAAACAACTTTCGTCTCAGCGGCTTTGTTCACTTTCTTTTTCTAGCAGAGTCTGTTTTATGTTTTCTTTGGTTTAAATGTGAATCTTTCCTTTGCTTTATTTCCAAAACAGATCATTTTGTACTCTGGCGACAGAGCCTACGAGGACTACGACACACCCGTCAAAGGTCGGGTCCACTTCAATTCGCCCGATCCGAAGAATGGCGACGCCTCAATCAACGTTCTAACGGTGAAGTCAACGGACACCGGCACCTACCAGTGCAAAGTGAAGAAGGCCCCTGGTGTCCGCAACAAGAAAATGCAGCTGCTTGTTATGGGTATGTAGGACGCTCACATTAGCATCAGGCTAGCAGTGTCCTAGCACTGTTTTTCCCTCACAGGGTCAATTCTCTCTGCCTCTGCTGTGGAAACGCAGCAGATCATACGCCCTTTGTCCACTTTGGCTGTTTTGATGTAATCCCTCCTAAGAGAGCATGACCTTCCCTGTGGCTGTAGAGCATTGCCCCTACGCTCGCCGCGATGGTGTCTAAAAGGATTATTCAGACATTCGAAAATATTTTTTTCTGTATTTTACCCATTTTAATACCTGCTTTGTACAATTATAACGTCAGTCAGGAAAAGTTATGCTTTTCCACTTAGAAACCTTAATTAACAGCTGAGCTAGCGACGGCATTGCTAATTAATGAAAAATTCCACTGTTACAAATCAGGCTGAAAGGAAGTGAATGCGCTCAGCTGTTGTTTTTATTGCACAGAGTGAGATGGGTGACACATCATAGTTGTATAAGTCAGACGATTCAGTCCCGAGGCAAACACACTCACAGTGGCCTCACTGGTCAGTCAGGCAGCTAAATGATGTTGAAAGTGAATCGCCTCCCGAAACCAGCTCGCTATTTGCATGTGGGGAAAAACAGCCTACACGTGTAACACTAGTGTGTGTGTTGTGGGATAAGCTGTGTATTTAGCTGCTGTGGAAGCTCTGTTATCAGCACAGTTTCTGTTCTAAAGATAGGACGAGCTCCAGAAATGGCTGCCTCTCCCGCTGACGCGATATCGTGAAGAAAAGTGAGCGCACCGCACCGACTAGCTCAACCAGAAAAACACGAGTTGGTGAGAAGCAAACTTGTGATGCTGCAGCACAAAGCAGTTCTCTAATAAAGGGTGAATGCTGCAGATAATTTGGCCAAAAAACGTGGCAGCATCTGACTCGAGAGGCATCGACGAGGCCTTCAGGGGGGCAAACAGAAAAACTTAGTCACTGCTTGAGTCGTCGCTAATACGTTTGACTGCGCATATGCTGTGATAGCTTCTCCTGCCAGCTATGCTTCTACATTTTTCACCAGTGAGGGAGATTTTTAAATTCTCATTTGTTTGAAATTTTGGTTAGTGTTTGAAAAAAACAGCCTAGTGTCGTATGAAACAGGCTGCATGCAGCACAGGCAGTGGTTGATCTTATGATGCATGAACCTGCTGTGTTTTATCCACCTGTTTCTACAGATCTGTTACAGTTACACTGCCTCCTGTTAAAGTATTAACGAAACGTACGCTGCTGTTCTAGCTATCCTCCTTATTTTAATCATTTGACTTGTTCATTCTGAGCTGCCGTGGATAAGGGCATCGGCTAATGAATAAACATGTAGTGAGGCTGAAATCCGGATAGCTTTAGCTGCGAGTGTTTGTGTGTGTTTGAGAGACCGCTCGAGGCTACAGGAGCTGACAGGCTGCTAGTTGTTGACCCCAGGGGTAGAGGATGTTAAAAGGAGAGGTGAGGACATCTTGCCTGCTCTGCATTTTACCTTGAGGTTGATGTTGTCACGAGGTGGATGGTCCCCAAGAGCAGGGCAGACGTGCACATGTGTGTCTGTGTGCATGAACATAAGCCGACCTGAGTATATCTACCGGGTTTTTGCCGCGGTTTGTCACGATCGCTGCCATGCGCGCGCACACATGCTCACACCTGCAGTGTACATGGTGTCCAGGTGCTGTGCACAGGGTAGCATGCCTCGTTGTGTATTCTCCTCCGGTTGCAGCAGGACATTGAAGTTAACAGGAGGAGAGTACCCACCTGCAGTTCAGCGCTGCACGTCAGCATCTCTAACAACTGTTTCTGACTAGGCCCCGCCTACGCTCTCGGCAGCCAATCACTCGGCCCTGCCCGTGTTCAGACAATCCTCATCACATCCAGCTCAAAGCTCAACAGCCGATCTCATTAATTCAGTCTGCCTGGCCCGCGAGTCGCTTATATTTCACTTTACCGTTCCACATTTAGCAAAGTTATTTGTGAAGCGGTGCATCTCCTGTCTGTAATGCATACCAAGATCTGTTTTTCTCTTTTCCACACACCTTGTGCACGTAATAAATCTGTTCATTTAACGCAGTAGGGCCGCCTGTATCGCGTTGTGTCTGTGCTCTTCCAGCCTCCTTTTGACCTCATCATTCAGGAGAATGAATCGGCTCAAAGGACAGAAGCCCTAAAAAAAGAGGAGCTGTGCGTTTCAACGCTCAGATGTGTCGACTTGACTTTCACCTTTAAAAGACGCTTTTAAAAATGTCATAACTCACTGACATTTAGTGTGTGTGTGTGTGTGTGTGTGTGTGTGTGTGTGTGTGTGTGTGTGTGTGTGTGTGTGTGTGTGTGTGTGTGTGTGTGTGTGTGTGTGTGTGTGTGTGTGTGTGTGATGTGTGTGTGTGTGTGTGGCAAAGTGCAGGCCAGAGACTTGGGAGCCACGCAGCCTTGGCGTCCATCACTCTACCATCTGTCCATTAGCACCTGCTTCATGTGTGCTCTCCTGCTTTCTGTTTTACCCCCTCTAACCTTGCCCTGTGTGTTTATTAGATCGGGAGGGGCACTCAGTGCTGTCAGTGTACTGTTAATCCTTATGGTTATGCCTGCTAAGCTCCTCCCTTCCCGCCTGGCACCTGGTTCAGATCTGTAGAGCCCCACTCCAGACGCCATTACAGCACCGTGAAGTCAGCTTCCTGACAGTGAACACAGAGCACAGTCTGTGGCCTTAGATTTCCTCTGTCCAAACATTACCCGTCACTTTCTCTCCCTCCTCTCACTCACCGCGTGTCTGGGCTTGTTTTCGAATCCGTCTCATCTCTTACCAACACCCCGACTGAACGACAGCACGTGTGCTTGCGTGTCCACTGACGCAGCGCCTTTCTTCCACACGATTATCCTGAGTGACAGGTCTTAATAACTACAGATGTATCAATTACTCTGATTACTGCTCTAATTTGTCAGATGAGCGCTGCTTTGAGTGAGGGAGGAAACTCAACTTTAGAGCTACACAATACACAGACGCACACTGTAAGATTGGAAAATCACTGGGTTGGCTTCCTCTGCCTCTTTGCTCTCCACAGAGAAGCCGTCCAAGCCCAGGTGCTACACTGAGGGCTCCACACATGAAGGCAAAGACGTTGTGCTGAGGTGCACATCTGATGCAGGAAGCAAACCCATGAAATACAGCTGGGAGAAGACTACTGGCAGCAAAGTGCTGCCCGCCTCCTCAGTGCTGGGTAATGCAGCTTTTTACAAGGTCAAACCGTTTAAAGGTCCTGCACATAACTCTGTTTGTGTTTAACTCTGTCATTTTTCACTGTGTTTGTTTAGATCCTGTGTCAGGCACAGTCAACGTGAAGAATGCATCTGCCAGTGCATCTGGCACGTATCGCTGCACTGCTACCAATCGCGTTGGCGCCGAGCAGTGTGTGCTCGATCTCAGCGTGACAGCTAGTGAGTACCCAACCGTCTTAATTAGTGTCTATTCAGTCCATTTCACATGTAGAGCTTCCTGTATTCTGGTGTTTAATGATCAGGTTTGGAGTAGTCGGAGCAGAAGTTTAAAAGGTTTTCCCAAGGTTATACCCCGTGAGCTGCCCTCGCTTTTAGCACAGCGTTTATACCTACATCAGGGGTGGGGAACTCGAGGCCTCGAGGGCCGGTGTCCTGCAGGTTTTAGACGTGTCCTTGATCCAGCACAGCTGATTTAAACGGCTATACAACCTACTCAACATGTCTCGAAGGTCTCCAGAGGCCTGGTAATGAAAACATTTGATTCAGGTGTGCTGACTCAGGGTGAGATCTAAAACCTGCAGGACGCTGAGTTCCCCACCCTGACCTATGTTAACAGTATAAACTGCAGTGGTCATCAGTAACTGTTAAAAAAGGAGGAAAAATCAACACCGACCATCTTGTTGGAATCTTTTAGATGGTGAATATGACGACGTGCTATTTGTTCAAGAGAAAAACAGGTCACCATGGCATTAAAATGTATTTATAACATAATTATAGATCGATGTCATTCTTCCTCTTATCAAGTTGTAGAATAGTCTGTAAATCTTTAAAACACGGGGGAGGACGCCAGTGATGTAAATCCTATATATAAACACTTTGCACCTTAATTTCTGTGCTTATTTGCTTTGTTGCTGATTTTATTACTGATCAAATAATCTTCTTGCTTACAGGACAACTGTTACTTATTCTACTGACTCTGTCCTGTTTTGCAGTTGAGTCAGGCTTTGTTTGTTTGTTTTGTTTTTATTGGTTTGTTCTTTTTAAATGTTAGTATAAAAAGTGTTTGTGGGAAAACTGCTGTTGCTGTAGCGTGTGTCACTAGATTATGAAAAGTTTTCCTCAACATACAAAGTAAAGGTGAGTGCATGAAAAGCCTCCAAGGTTATTATAACAGGAAACGGATTGCCAGGTCAGCAGGTCAACCATCAGTCAAGTGCAAAGTCTGATGAATTCTGCTTTTGAAAGACGGAGTATTAGAGCGACGTGTTGCTGCCGTGCAGGAATGTGGAGCCTTCATTTATGATGTTATTAGATTTCTCCATCGCAGCTTTTGTTAAATCTCACTGAGCCACAGTGTATGTCTGTGTGTGTGCGTGTGTGTGTTAATGAGAGTGTGTATGAAGTACTCGTTCTTCTGATCGTCAAACACCACGCTATGGTTTTGTTTACATTTCATCTGGAAACCCAGATGTGCTGTCAGCAAACACAGTTTCCATCACATGGATGCCAACAAGGATATTTTGTTCAGTTCAGTACGTTTCGTGTGTTTCATGTGCTTTATGTGCCTGATTAGGATGACATGCTTGTTATGACTCACGAGTACTCTGCTACACCCAGCACCTTCACCCTCTCCCTTCTTTGTGTCGTCCAGTCCCGAATACAGCCGGCATCGTCGCGGGATCCATAATCGCTGTCCTGTTGATCCTCCTCATCATCGCCATTATCCTGTTCTGCTTCTGCCGTGCCCGTAACAGGAAAAAGTACGAGAAGGAAATCTGCAACGAGATAAGGTACTCGATGAGATTTGGCCCTCAGATGCACACAGCTCCAATCTGATGGATTAATATTTTGTATTACTGTCTAGTGTTTGGTGTGAGAGGTGGAGCGTGTCAAGGTTACGTAATGTTGGATTACAGTGGGCGCCAAAAATGCCATAGGTAACCTGTGATTATTGGTGTCGGCTCAGCGTGTAGCATGATTGGTAGTCATCCACACACACACACACACACACACACACACACACACACACACACGACAACCGTGGAAATGGTTTTTATCTCTCAGCGTTTTTATTTTTTTTACCCCTCCTCAAATAAACAGCTGTGGTAATCAGTTTGAAAGCTTTGTTCGTTCTGTGCGTCCTGCTTCGTGTTGCTGCCGGCTGCCCTCCCCCTCAGCCCCCCCGCCACAGCCACCTACTCTAACTCCCCTCGACGTTCGACTCTTCGTCCGGCCTGTGGGCTCTGCACCATCGCTCTGCCGTGGACTGAATCTGTCTTACACCACAATGTGACACCGCTCGCGCTGTAGGACACAAAGGATTAGACCAACAGTCCTGTCTCGCGCACGCAGACGCACGTTTGCTGAAACACCACAGCATGAAAGTACGGACTAAACAAGCGCCGGCCCCTCAGGCTCAGTTTGATTGAGCATTTAACTGGATTATTGCTGCTTATTAGCTGTTAATGTGGTGGCAGAGGGAGTCGAGGGCATGGCTGTGTTTGGATGCTCGGCTCAGTCTCTCCAGGCTTTCGCAGTCGGCGTGACTGAGCTGCGGAGACGATGCCTGACCAGCTGACTTCAATTATTTTCCCCTTATTATCGAGTCAAGTCATGTTTCATTTTTAAATGACTCGCAGTCGATTCGTTATGTTCCTCGCTGTTCCTACCTGTGGACTTTCTCTTGATTTGCAGGGCATCACAAAATCATTCTCAGTGTATTTGACACCAAGTCCACGATGACGAGTTTCCAGGTTTGTTGTCTAAACGTGCTGCTGTCTGTTTCCCCCCCCCTCAGAGAGGATGTGCCCCCTCCCAAGAGTCGCGCTTCAACTGCTCGAAGCTTCACTGTGGCCAGCCAGCGCTCCTCACTGGGCTCCATGTCGCCTTCCAACCTGCACGAGTATGCCCTGAAGCCTCAGTACGACAAGATTCCCTCATCAGAGGAGTACGACAGGCCTCCGAGCCAGGCTCCGGTGCTGCCGCCCTCGGCCGGCAAGATGGCCGGCTACAACCTGAGTCGCATGGGGGGCATCCCTGTCATGGTTCCTGCCCAGACGAGGGACGGTTCAATCGTCTAGCAGATCGTCTTCACGGGAAAGGACTGTGCAAAGAGGGGATGGAACGGAAGGAAGTGGGACAAAAGCTGGGATGGATGCACTCGCCTGATTTTTAGCTCTTTATTATTTACATACGGGAATATTCTCTGCTTATGGAGACCCGGCTCTGCTGTGGTGCTGAGAAGAGAATTTGAGTTGTGCACAACAGAGTAAATGAAGTTTTTATCAAATGCAAAAACATACAAAAAAACTTTTATGAATTTTGTCTCCTGGACGTAAAGTTAGCGTGGGTATAAAGCAGACCGGCAAAGTAAATATCTATTGTATATATGCATGTTTTTTTTGTTTAGTTTCTGTTTCCTGTCTGTTTTTTAAACATACATGGCCCCTGCTGTAGAGTTGTACTGTATGTTTAAAACAGATCCAGGCCGCTGAGTGGCCTGCTGTACAGCTGTATGCATGCATGTATAAAATTACAGCTGTGTGTGCGTGAGCGTGTGTCTGTGAGGCAGTATAAGTTTCTCTTTCATTTGCTTTCTTTAAAATACTAAATAACTGTTTGATCCAGTCTTCACTCCTCAGAGACGCTCGTTAGGAGGAAAGTCACAGATCTGGTTTAATCCCTGCACCGAGTGCACCAACTGCTTATGTGGGTCAGCCGTTTTCTTTCCAACGCTTCTTCTGTTGTTTGAATTGTCCACTGTGGGGTTGGCCGGGGATTTGAGGGTGGACAGGATTGGCTGGCGGCGAGGGGGAGGTTCAGCCGAGCAGATCTTGTGATTGGGTGTATTATTGCTTCTTGAGTGAGCTTGAAAAGGAGCAGTGTCCATCCCCCAACTCTTCTCCAGAAAACTTTGAAGAGGTGTAGAGAAATAACGGAGGCCGCTGGACAACAAGGTTCACTGAGCACTCGGCGCTGATTATGTTTGACAGGCCTTTAACCACCCGAAGGACGTGTAGGCGTCCCGAACGGGTTAAACACCAAGTTTGAATTCATTGGTAGTAGCTCACCCCCCTCAGAGCTGCCACGTATGCAATCCTCTGTATCTGAGGTGCATTACAAGGAGCCTGTATCTTAATTAACCTTCTCTGTGTGGTTAATGTGAAACCTTTTGTGGCTTAATTAAGATGTTTTTTAATGATGTAAAGCAGGATGAAGACAGTTCCCACACAGAGAAACAAATGGTGAATATTCTGTGTGTCTACGTTATAACCAGTCCAAGTTTATCTTGCTCTCAGATCCTGTGAACGTTGGTGCAGTCGGTCGGTTTAAGTTGCCACAGTGACGTCGGTTATTTAATTCCCATTCTTCCACCATTTGGAAGACCAAAAATCTCATCTTCTATTTTCTAAGAAAAATAAAGGCAGTAATTTAGCAGGAAAAGCGTTTCTTTTCACTCTGACGCCTTATTGTACTCCTCGTTTTAGCCTTACAATTTCTCCTCCGTTCACTTCCTCACAGCTCAGTTATGATGACTTCTATCGTGCCTTGTTTTCCCAGTTGAGTTGCGTTGTAGCGCGTCTGCCACTGGTACACCGCGCCGTGTGCAGTAACATCGCCCTGCATGGCCGCCAGTGCCACGACATCAGAAGAACAATAATCTATGCGCAGCCTGTTTTTTACCTTCTGTTGTCCCACTCCCACTTACCTCATACGATTTTTCCCACGGCTTGCAAAACCTTTACGACTGTCTTAAACCTTCTATTTTTTATTCCAAAAACATGATTTTGTTCTTCTTCTTTTTTTTTTTAAACTTCATTTTAAACCTCAGTGATTGATGTGCTTTTTAAGAAAAGAGACAAAACAGCTAAATGGCTCTGGCTGTACGTATAAATATTTTGTCAAAGTAACCCTATCTAATCGCAACAAAATGAAAGATGTAAAGACGACACTGTCTATATGGATGTTTGTGATGCTCTGCTGTGCTTGACAAATCTATATCTAGGAGGGGGTTAGTGCAGAGAGCGTGTGCGTCAGGTTTTCGTGTGTGAATCCCAGTATCTAAGAGGAGGTGACAGCTGTAGAAAAGTCTTGGCCCCTGGACTGCAGATTTGATGTAACACCAAGAAAAGTGAGATGTGGGCCTGTCTAGACAAAGAATTACATCTGTCAGATCTACTTAAACACTCTTCTGTGTGCAGGTTTGTGTGTGCGAGAGAGAACTGGCTGATGTGTTGCTGAGGGGAGTTTGTTGTGGGCCCTTGTAGGATTCTCTTTAGACCCTTCATCTGCTGGCAAAGTGTACAGAGCTCACAGAGGGGCTCCTGCTACTGTCCCCCTCTGTGCTCACAACATTAATAACTAATATTACTAACCGTACTAACAGTAGCTTTGAAATCAGCCTGCTAATACTATATGAAGATCTACTTTTGAGGTTTGCACATGCGTGGAAACCACTTTTCTTTTTTGTGTGTATCATTTGTGCTTTATTTTTGAATAATAAAAGTCCATGAAATAAGGAAACGCTTGGCTGTTGTCGTTTTTTGTTGTTTCTCTGAGCACTAAAACGTTTATCTCCCGTCCAGCAGCGCGCTCACTGGGGACCCGGTCTCCTGTCCAGCTGATTGTGATTAATTTCAGGCAGTCGCTGAGTTCCACCCCTTACACCAGGTGAGGTGACTTTCTAACCGCTTAATGACCGCCATTAGTCAAAGAAGCAGGCAGGCGGCGATTGCGCCTGCCATTGCCACTCCACGCCGTTCGAGCTCAGAATAAACATGCAGAGGTTTGAGCCCACCTATTCTGTGCGCCACTTACATCGACTCATCGTCACTCCCTGGTTGCGCCGTTCGGTCTCTGGCATCTTTGCCATTTGTTTCCGTGTTTGCTTAGCTTTTTCAATTACTGCCAATTTCCTCCTTTAGTTAATGTGGTGGGTAATTACGTTTACTGCAAGCCTGCACTAATCAAACTTGTGCAAAATTTGCTTCCTAATTAAGTATGCTGAATGATGTGAAACGCCTGGTTAACAGCTGAGGCACACATGTTAGTGCCACGTCTTTCTATTGCAATCACTGTCCTCAGCCTCTTTATACACTTAACACGCTGGTGATCGTGACATGCGGATGGATCAATAGATGATTATTAGCCAAAGGCTACACCGCGTGCAGGCTGTGGACAGGTAGTCAATAACCAGACTAAAGCACTTAGCAGCACTGCTAAGTGGACGTCCATCGCTGTAATTGGATGTCAGTAACAGATAGGGCCACGGAGCATTGATCTGTGGCGAGTCCGAGTCTCCCGTGGAACCTAATAGCTCCCCAGCAGTTGTGCACATCGGGGTGTGTGCAGCTGCACTGATACCAGCGCAATCTCAGCCACCTTTACAAATGGATGTGACTGGATGTAATGGCACTTTTATGGCTGCGCATTCCAAACATTCATTAAAAGGACATTAGTGATGTGTGCTAGTGCACGTGTAGAGATGAGATTTATGGACTAAGCGCTGTTCTCTCATTGAATTAATGTACAATGAGTCATACATCATCAGTCTCCTCCAGCCCAATATCCATTTGTAGCATTTTTTACCTCTTGTCCTCATTCACATAGCTGAGGGGAGAGAGTGGTGGTGCACTGAGCACCTGGGGATTTGTGCCTGCCTCCCACTTCCCCGGCCCTCCCCCCACCTTCTGCCTGGCTAAGGTATTAATTGTTTGTACAGATAAAGGAGGCTGGTACAGCAGAAAAAAAACACCAAAAAAAACCCTCATTGGTTCTCCAGGAGGGTTTCCTTGGCAACCTTATCTGGTTGTATACAGTCTAAGCTGGCTGCTAGAGGGATGATTTATCTGCCTGCTAACAAAAGAGGCCTCTAAAAGCACAGGTCTCATCAAAGTCGCTATCCTCCCGCGTGATGTCTCCTGTCACAGACGCTAAGCTTTCTGCCATTTTTAGAAACCTCCCTCAGGTTGGGAGAGGGTTGCAGGGGGAATTCTGGGCCGGATGGTGGAACATGCATAATGTGAAGAGTCGGCTCCATCGGCACAGCAGTACATTAAGTTTTTGGCTCGGCGCTCTTAGCACTTTGGATGCAAAAATGGCACACAGATTATGATGTGAAAGTAAGCTTTTACAGCCACGTCGGATGAATGACTGAGGAGTTCAGCCCTTTTTGGACGTGGCCTCCCTCGCGTTTTGGTCTCTATAGTATTCTGATGGATACAGCGTCTGTATGAGTGTAGAATCTGGATTCTCCCTGATGTCAAAACGGGAAGCTTTAAGTCGTACGTGCAATGCTGCAGCACTCTTCAGAAGCTTTTAGCTTCACGCTCTAAATCCAGCACCTTCTCATACTTTAATGGTCATAATATTAATGTCACACATGTGGGATGCTGGATGTGAAAATACACCTAAATAAAGCTGACAGCCTGAACTTTAAATGCATGTCACCGTGCCATGTCAGAGGAACGGGAATGGGAAAAGGAGGCGCAACATCAATTTGTCACCATGCAAACAGCCACAGCTCTCAGCCATATGTCGCCTTGAACAACCCGCACGCCGAGGCTGGAGACCTCGGAGGATGCTCTGTGAAGAGGGAGTTGAGTCGCAACCTGAGCCAGTCATCCCGCCCTGTCTGCTGTGCCCACCGACAGCCTGGATCTCTCGTGGGGCCCACCCAGCTGGCATGTACTCATTTGTCAGACTTGGAGGAAGAGACCGCTGGTACACCAACCATTGCCCCCTCCCACATCCTCCACGCATCCGTGCCTCGCCATTTGGTCGATACGGAGTCATCCGTTTAAAGGTTGACGTCTGCACACGCTGCATCTCAGCGTCATCTTGGGTCACTATTTTCGACCGCATGCCGCTCACATTTGGATGACTAATATGTGACTTTTGATGAATGACCTTCCCCTCTGTGCTCAAGGGAGAAAAGGGGAGCAGAGGCGGATTCACGCTGAGATTGCACTCAGTCCAACAACATGTTTTTTCCCTCAAGATCCTGTTCTCTCTGCTCTCTCTGGACCGATTTTGGTGAGCTTCATGGATCGGTAAAGTGATGCTCATCTGCACATGTGACATTTTTACTGGCAGGGAGATCACTGCGTGTGGCATGAACAAAAAACGAAGTTCCTTAACCGCACAATGCATTGGAAAATAAACATGTTCAGAGTTGGTCCTCATCACTGAAGCATATGGCAGTGGAGGACAAAAGAACAGTGAGAGCGCCAGATCAAACGGCGTGCTCAGAGAAACGACTCCTGGTTTAATATCCTCCCTGAATACTGTACTAGATCTTCAGTCACCCAGTACCTCTGATCTTTTGTCCCAGCCCTGTGCCGTTATCTCCTATCTCCCTTGGCTGAAGCTGAGAGATTGGAATCGGGAGCACTGCAGTTAAAACCTCACACGGCAAGATGGAGGTTACAGCTCGCCGCAGTCGTTTACAATGTGATTTGTACTTTTAATCTGAACCTCGGCCGGACTCTATTATAGGTGATCAAGCTCCAATGCCGTGTCATCGGGAGGGCACAATCGAGGCCAACAATAAAATGTAGCCTCGACAAAGGGAGCGGGCCACAGTTTCCCTTCTTTTCTCCTTCTGATGATTGGGGTCATCTTTGTTATTACCACAGTGATGTCAGTGATATATTACGTGTGTGAGTCTCTCAGTGCCTGTCCATGTGTGAGTTCATATATATCAATGCTGGCGTGTGCTTCCATGTTTCCTGTGTGGCCACAGTCAGGGCAAAGGTCAGGTTACTGATTTAAGGAGATGGGGCGATCCCAGTTCCCTCTGCACCAGCACAGCTAACACTTACACCACCTCAGGCTGTTTCCAGCTTAGAAATTAAGACGCATGAAGTCGCGGTATATACATGCTTTCTCTCAGCCGCATCACTCAGCTATGCA
Organism: Simochromis diagramma; assembly: GCF_900408965.1. Lineage (NCBI taxonomy): Eukaryota > Metazoa > Chordata > Actinopteri > Cichliformes > Cichlidae > Simochromis > Simochromis diagramma. The sequence goes on along the minus strand of NW_024386778.1, from coordinate 1,507,068 downwards.
GATGACACACAGCTTTATGTCCCTATGACAGCAGTTAAACATAATACTTTAATACAGTAATTAGAGCACGCTGTAGGCATTAAAGGTACTGCGCTCAGTGGTTTGAATTATCTGTCTACTAGACTGCAGCTTGTTCACAAACGAAGGTTAATAATGGAGTTCCACAGGGTTCAGTGTTAGGACCAATTACATCCCCTATAAGGCAGTGTTCTTCAGGTGCAGAGCATAAATTTTCACTGCATCATAAGCCAAACGATGCACCAGTTAGTTGCATAAACAACCTCTAATTTTCTGCTTCTGAGTTCAGATCAAAGGTTGTTGTACTCAGCCCTAAGAATCGTAGAAACATGGAGTCTAACCAGATACCTCCCCTGGGTGGAACGACCTTTGCCTCCAGTAACACTGATGAATCTGGGAGTCGGTTTTGACCAGGATATGTCCTTCACTGTGCACGTTAGACAAATATGTTGGACTGCTTTCTTGCATTTGCAATATCTCTAAAATTAGAAACACCCTGTCTCAGCGTGATGCTGAGAAACTACTTATTACTTGTAGGTTTAACTATTATAATTCATTATCATCATGAAGTCCTAAAACTCACTGATAAGCCTTTATTTGGTCCAAAATGCTGCAGTGAGAGTGATGACAAACGTCTTCCATCTCAGCTTCTCTTCATTGTTGAACTGAATTTAAAATTCTTCAGCTGACACAGCTGAAATCAGGCCTCATCTGATTTTGAAAACGACATTTTTATGAATCACTCTGCATTGACTCATTAGTTATTATTCATCTCTGGCTCTCTTTCACAGGGTCTCTTCTGTCCCGCCCCTCACTGAGCCCAGTTCTGCTGAAGGTTTCTTCCTGTTAAAAGCTGGTTTTTCGTTCCCACCGTCACCAAACGCCTGCTCATAGAGGGTCGTCTGATTGTTGTGGTTTTCTGTGTTATTGTACGGTGTTTACCATAAAAAGTGCGCTGGGGCAGCTGTTGTGATTTAAAACAAATGTAGTATAGTCATCAAACTGGCACTGGGACGCCAGTGGTGCATCTTGCGGGTTATTCTGCAGGTGTTTTACCAGTTCATAAACTTGTGAGTTTGGATGTTGGGTGATTGCCTCAGGTGTTACTCACTGACCCAGTTATTGATAGAGTGTAATTTAGTCAGGATATTAAACATTAAGGAGCTGATGTTGAAAATTAAAAAATCTGACAAAAATACACACCTTTGGGAAGTTTCATTCCACTGGCATTAACAGAACAAAAATGGTTGAAGAGCGAAAAGCAAAGTGGCCACAAATGGCCAGGATAGAGACCTGAGGGTTAAGTGATAATTATTTTCACTTTTGTCGCTGTAAAGGTAACAGATGTTTTTGGACCACTGCTAAATTAACTGAACTTCAGGAGGTCTTATTTCCAAAGTGTCCACCTGTTTCTGAGTCTAAAATTCCTGCATCTTAGATACTCTTTCTCATTTCGAGGTTGCTAACATCTGCTGTCTTACTGGTGTTAGTTAAGCTTGAAGGGCCGTGTAGATGCTACCTGTTGGCACAGTGTAGCAGGCTGAACTGTCTGTGTATGGGCTGACAGGAGCTTTGAGATGTGTTGGTGCTGCAGAACAGAAACATAACGTGGATCTTTGCCAAACTTTTGCTGTTGTTTGAGGAAATTTCTGTTGACTCTGTGCTTGCACATTGACTCTAAGGCTAATGTCTGTTTGCTCACTGGGTTTTTACCGCAGTCTTGTTGACATGTCATAGCAGGAAACTCACAAAGGTTCATAGTAAAAGTTGTAATGGCTGCCCATTAGTCTCTTTTAGGATAGTTTACATGCTGCCTCAATGGGATTACATATGAAGTTAATGAATGGAAAAAGTAATTAAGTTATTATTATGAACTTATTTCAGTCTGAGTTTCTGTCTCTTCTGTATCGGCACCACTGTGAATGCACAATGAGACGCAATTTACACATTGAAAACAAAGTGTTGCACATGCCACACGTGTATATTCACTGTTTTTCTGCTCAGTATGAGAGAAACTAAAAATTCACATGTAGCTGTTTTCCCTTTTGAAACCTGAGCTTTTGCCTTACAGTGGATTACTGTTATTTAAAACGTTTCCATGATTAATTTGAGCTTTCACTGTAACAGTAACAACAGAATAGAATATAATAGAATGCCTTTGTACATCTGTATAGTGACAATAATGAGATACAGAGCATCAACATACAGAGCAGAACAAATATATAAAATGCACAAATATACAATCTGATAAAAATATATATCTATATACAGAAAATAAGGAAACGTGTGACAGTTGCCCTTTAAACCAGTTTGTGATAATTAGCATGGAAGATAATCACTATTTTAGCAACAGCTGCTGAGGCTAACTCCTCCTCTGTGGTTTATCTGATGCTCCTGGAATTATTCAAGGTTAAGAATAATACACTCTCCATACAGAACTAAACTTGGAAAAAAAATTAGTTACGTGGGAAAAAGACCCACTTTTGTGGCTGACTTTGTGAAACTTGCTTCCATCTTTTCTTATGTGAATATTTTGTGTCTGTAATGTGTTGCATAATATTTTGGATGTAACGGTTCTGATCAGAAATGGGAAAATGTAATTAGGAGCTCTTTCATAATGTGGTCTGTAAATATCAGACTGTTATAAAATCATTTACGTTTCTTTTCCCACACTGACGTTCAGTTTACCAGTAATAGAAGACAAAAAGTCTGGGAGGGAAAATGAACCATTAATCTTAGCTGATTATTTTTCTGTTTGCTAGTTAAAGTCGTTATTTCTGCTAGTTACACGCCTGTTTTTGGTTTAACATGTACACACTGTGAGTTTGGTTATGTACTATATGTACAGGAGTAGGTGTGACCCTTCTTTCCTCCACTTCCTCTCAAGGTCACTGTTAAAATGAGATGTCATTAGATGGTGCATGCCCCCAGCAGGCCACTTGTTGTCTTCTTCTTATCCTATAGTAGGTTTCACACTGCAGATGGTGTTCAGCTCTACATTATTATGACCAGAACTGTTCAGTGTCTGCTCTGCTCGAAGAAGGTCAGAGTCCAGACACCAAATATCAGCTCTGTACATCCTCTGCATTCAGTCGGGATGTTCCACACGAGCTGGCCGAACCGTTGGTGTGCAGCTGAAGCAGCTCCTGCAGTAATTAAAGTTCATCAGTCTGCACTGGCAGATCTGAATCTCACCGCTAATGAGGCCCCGCCGCATCAAACCCATGAAGGTCATCCGAACCTGTCTTTGTTGAAATCAGACGAAAAGAGCGGCAGGATTAGGGCGGGTCATATGATATCTAGGTCAGCGTGAAGAAAGAATACAGAGCAGGTAGGAGTAATAAAACACAGTGTGTCTGAGAGTGCTGCTAAAGCGGCTATCTGGTTGCGTCAGTTGTGACAAAGACTTTTTCCTCTGTTTTCTTCTGCCACACTGCAGCTGTGTGTGCTTCCTTTTGAAGGTCACTGCTGTGTAAAAACACTCCTGTTTTCATTGCCGCCCACAGAAAGCCTGAAATACCCTCCATAAGCCCAAAAAACACATTCAAAGACAACTTGAGTATTTCTGCTGGTCTTACTATAGCAGGAACTCTGACAATATTATATAGCATTTTTCCACCATTGCAGCAAACTGTCATTCAGCTATTCAAACCTCTTATGTCCAACATGATGATGCTGGGAATCTATTAATCTATCTGCTATGACCAGGCTGTGCATCCTCCTCTGACTCCTCCTCTTCTCCTCACTATAAACAGAAGCTCTAACCGGCTCCACTGATTGTGTGTAAGATCACATATGTCTGAAGAATTATGGTCATTTCCTCGGGTTCAGTGGAGGGCTGTGTGCACTCTGCTCCAGTTCAGCATGTGTATATATATGAGAGCAGCTCTTCCTCTTTTCATCTCAGGCTTTCCAGATTTGTAATATTACCCCACCAAGCAGCTGTGTTACCATGAAACGACTCACAGTGACAAACGAATGAACTCCTTTTTGAACAGGCTGAGCATTAAGTTAATCCTGAACAGACAGCTTCACTGGTAGACTCGTGTTTAAAGGCTTTCTCTTCTTTTTTCTAAGCAGAGGAGTGGAAAATCTAGGGAACATTACCACTGAGAGTGGGATGCCTTTCCTTTTTTACAAACAGGAAAATATTTTTAGGAGCGACCGAGCCAAGTTTGTTTGGAGGTGATTAGAAGTGTTGTCAGCGGGGAGAAAATACTGAACCTTCCTCTTTTTTGTAGGGGAATAGGGTGGCGTGTTAGCCAGAGCCAGTGTGTGGTGCTACATGAGATTAAGACGATGTGGAGCTTGTATGATCAGGTGATGGGGAATGTGTGGTTCTCGGATCGCTTTATTATTCTTATGAAATATGATCTTATTTCCCAGAGACTGGCTTTGTTTGCAGTAACACTGAGATATAGCACCGAGGCGTCAGATTCCTGTTTGCTGTGGGTTCAGGTACAAATACAGGTGTGCCTCCAGTTACGACACAGACAACTCTTAAGTGCAGGCTGACGATCAAGGACCGTCAGCCTGCTTAGTTTCTGTCATGTGTTTAAGCTCACAAAGGATATAAATGTCAATCAAGGAGCGTCTGGCACGCAATGCTGCTCTTCAGGTTTGACAGCATGCGTGATTGTCAGTGTTGAAGCAAATCGCATTTGTGCATTGGTCAGAGGAAGTTGACCTCGGCAAACCGGTTCTCTGCTCGTGAGATGACAGGCACAGTGTGTGCTATCTGCTGTGGATGAGCCCTTTGTTGCTCCCTTTGTTTCACCTTGCAGTCCATCAGTGTGCACTGATGCCACCTTGTGTCGAAAAGGTGAATTACATAAGCAGAGTTTTGTGGCCATCAGTGCAGAGGCGGGGACATACAGGTCATACCTGAGGCTTGTTTCAGTGCAGGTTCCAGCATTTACTCAGAAGCGTCCTTTCTAAACTCTCTGTTTGAATACTTGCAGATTGTTACTCAGAAAAGCAAAAGTGTTAGACGTCACTTGTTACTTGTTAAAGTAATGCGTTACTTTACTCAACCCCAAAGGTTGATGCTGTTCATCTGGACGTTTCAGTGGGAAAAACATTTCACCATCATCCAGGTGACGTCTTCAGTCTCAGCTGACTGCAGGTTTCAACCTTATAAACAGGACATTTGCATAAAGACTGAAACCAGCACCACTGAAAACGCTGCATCCAGATGAACAGAATCAACTTTTGGGGGATTTACCTACCTGGATGATTGAGCGTGCATCAAGACGTTACTTTACCTAGTTACTCCCTACTCGTTACTTTTCTTCTGCGTTACTCCATGGACCCGAAACACCTTCCTGTAACAATATGAACCTACAGACACACACACACACACACACACACACACACACACACACACACACACACACACACACACACACACACACAAATCCCTATCCTAACTAGAAGTTTTGGTCAACACCAGCCTTACATTTACAGTACCACTGCTCTACTGGATGCCAAATATTATAATATTTTCACTATGTTGAAGTCACGTTTCTATCTTGTGAGCCAAAGTCTTCAACTTTTATGCAGTTTTCATTTCCATATGAATTTGATTGTGTAACCTAATTACTAAGACATTTTACACTCTACTAATTAAAATAGGCCCACTTTTTGAGTTTTGATGGTCGAGCAGCATGCTGGTAGAAAACATTACCAGCAACTCTGTTGATGTCAGCTTCATATTTGGAATTTGTTTTTCGGGAGTCTTAGTGAGGCAGCACATCAGCATTTTAAATTGAGCAGTTTTAGCAAACAAAGCGAAAGAGCAGCGCTTGAAGGAGGAAGGTGGGAGCAGAGCAGTGTTGGGGTTTGTTCTCTAGCATTGTTAGTCTGTACCTGCAGCTGTGATTTGGTGCTATGTAAATAAAACGGAGTTGAATTGTAACTCCTTATTTTGGAACTACACTAACACCGGTCGTATGTAGAGACAACATTGGTTCACAGTTTTGTGTTCAGAGGCTAAAAACGAGGCCTTTAGAGACCTTCAAGACCAGACTCTGTCTCCTTGGAAGCAAAATATAAAGAAATGAGGTGTCCAAGACTTTTTCGATGGCACTATATTTGACACAGCAACGTGTAGTTTATGTATAAATGTTAAACTTCATTGGCTCCACATTTCCAAATACCAAAATTGCCTGTTTGAACTTTAGTGATTGAAAACTGAAGACTGGGTCCTGAAAGAGTCCAGATCAAACATTTTCTTCTTTTTAACTTTTGAAATCTACCGTTTTGTGCGTACTGGTCCAGACGGGCAGGATTAATGAGCACCTTCTGTTGGAAACCATAAAAATCACAGTGAGCTTATTAGCAGCCAGGTTTGCACAAAAACACTGTCGTGAATTGATGTAGATGTAGTTCAGACTGCAGGAGGTCGTTGGAGAGAAGTGTTCTCAGCTGTTTTTCACTTTAAGAGCAAAGTAAGAGATTAATGTTGAGTCACTGTCAGGATTTCATCACATAAAACCTCTACGTACTCTGTACACCGCCGGAGCAGGTTTATTATGTCTTTGTTATCAGTCTGATAAAGAAATCACACCACAGGATCCCATTTGCACTGAAGCCCATCAGACCCCCTGCTGTCACACATCATTAATCACGAGCTTGGGCCTAACAGCGTCTCATTAAAAGCTTTTCTGACTCTTGATAACAAAATCTGGCCATGGAAAATGTGACGTATACTACTATCCTATCTATGATATAGATGATATTCAAAGTCTTCGCAATTTCATGTTGGGAAACATAATTCTGAAATTGTTCTAAAATGTGTAGACTTTTTTGCAGATTGGTGAAAATCTGCCCATTTTTGCTGATGCGATGCCAGGTAACCTAATTAGTTGCTAAATGTTCCTCCAGCTGTTTCTTTTGTGCTGCTTATTTTTCTCCATCCAAACGTTTTTGAGACACGACGCTGTCATCAAATTCAAAATTTAAGTGGTCTCTAAAAACGGTCTCTTTTTAAATATTCGACGTGGTTTCTTATGTTCTGTTGTGAATATGAGGTTTGCAAGCCGCTGCCTTCTGCTTTTGTTTCTGAAGCTTCTTAAATGTGAAGTTTTGCTTCTTTGATTTCTCTAAACTCCCCTGCTGCATGTCTCCTTTTCACCTCACGATTTTTAATCAAATGACTTGAAAGATTCATTCTTGTTCTTGTTATCTATGGGGGCTCTGGCTTCCTTCAACAGTCCAAAGACATCCATGTTAATTGGCTTCAGTAGATGTACGTGTGAGTGTGAATGTGTTGGTCCTGAGATATGGTTCAGGCTGGTTTATAGGCCAACCTTGCGTTTCTTTGACAGTAGTTGTCAAACGGTAGCTCTTACGCAGAGTAATGGTTTGTCTAAAGAGTTTCATCCACGCTATAAGACTTCTTATAGTTTGGCGCCCTCTGCTGGTCCAAAGGCTGAATTACCCCCATGCTGTAGCCCTATATCATTTCATACGTGCAGGTCTGAGAGGAAAAGCAGCGGTGACTGATGCACCCACGCGCCTCAGTGCCAAACATCAGTCAGAGGCGGCGGCACGAACCTGTAGTTACTCAGTGTAATGCCAATAACTCTTGCATCTGCTCATGAATTCACAATTCTGGGGTAACCATCAAGTTTTCTCCTACATCAGCAGGGATGTGACACGCGGTACGTGACAGAGGATTAAAAAAAGAAGTATTAATGGCACACACAACCTGTAGCGCTATAAAAACACTGGTGGGTGAGAAGTGGGGCCAGGACACGTCACATATGGCGTCTGTGCAAAGGCGGAGAAATAAACACCCAAACACAGGGTTAGTACACATTTTTTAATAACATGGCACAATTTACATAACACAAGTTTAAATGAGGAGCATGCTGAAGATTCAGTCGCTTCATTTTTTCTCATTGTACACGATCTAGAAAGACTTCGTTTTTTCCCCTGTACACGGTAAACAGCAAAAGGTTTCTCGTTGAACAATCTTTTTGCGATACGTATCGACTAACCACTATGGCTCGGGTGGACAATTTCATGTTGGATTAAAAAACACTGCACGACATGATATCACAGAGTTTGAAGCGCACAACTAAACCTTCAGTGGACTACTAAAATAGATCTCTGCTTGTTAGAAACAAACCGTCCATGGTTGAGACTTGCTTTTTTTGTATTTTGATTTTGTAGGTACAACAACTTAGGAAAGCACTTTAATACACTGTTTGACCAACAGAAACATGTACTTTACACTCCTCCGCTAGGGCTAATGTGCCATCATGGTGTTTAATGCGCTGCATTCTCCCCAGAACAAGACTGGTGTTAACCAAGAGGACAACAAAAAAATCCATCCACACATTTGTGCTGCTGGCTTTTTACATCACAATTTAATATTCAGTTCAATGAGATTGTCACCACAGATTATTATAAGACAAAAATCATTTTGTTTTTGTTAAATCTGAAACCCTGTGCGGATCAGTTAAAGCTGCATCTGTCAGCACGGACGCAAAGTTAATGTCAAGTCTGCGTTGTGGAGAGAATACAGCCTCTTGTCCTTGAATAGTACACAGTGGCACGCAGTCAGTAGTGTTGAAGGCCAGCTTTCAGAAAGGGAACCGAGACATTTGTTGCATAGTTGAATCTGGGGATCTGGTACAATGCGAATCACCTGCGTCAACCAAACGATAAAGAAATTGCAAAAAGCACGTTCTGAATCATACTCCTGTATTTACATCTGTCAAAGTAAAGCTTTCGAAACACTCTTTTGCATATTTGTACCATGAATTTGAATCCGTACAGGGCGAGCACAGCGACTGTACACATTATCTACACACTCAGTGCTAAAGTACCTGTACAATCCAAAGTTGCTCATTCTGACTCCACATCACTTTTCTATACAAGAGAAAGAATGCACACGGAAAGCTGGAGCAAAACGGGAAAACAAAATCTCTGAAAAAAAGCTTTTTTTGTTCCATGATTATTGTCTCTTTGTAGTTTTATACAAAAACGATTCATTGCATGGGCATCTGTGTGCCCACATAAATTATTCACAGCTATGTTACAGTCTTGCTTTGCCAAAGCTAAGTGCTTGGTTGTGAGTTCAGTGTTGGTGAGGCACAGGGCTGCAGGGCCACCGCGTCTGCTCGCCTCACCGCGCCTCGATGTCTTTGTGAGCCGGTCTGTCTCTGATATCTGTGCCCAGGGGAGTAGTCCGTCTGGGCGAGCCGGGCCGGGCGCCCAGTGTGGGAATGAGTGGGGGCGGTGCACTCAGAGACGCGGTGGGTGGCGTTTTGTTCAGGATACCATTCTGATGGGCGGTGGCTGCGGCGGCGGCGGCGGCAGCTGCTGCCGCTGCGGCCGAGGGACTCACCCTGGAGTAGTGCATGCCAGCGAGTCCGGGGGCCATGAGGCCTGGGGCAGGGTGGGGGAGGTGTCCGTCGAGGGCGGGATGGTGCACCGCGGGGTGGAGGCGCCCGTGCTCGTAGTCCTCTCGGAGCATGTTGAGGCGATCGCGCTCCTCCAGTTGGGCGCGCTCCTGTTCCCTCCTCTGCTCCAGGGCCAGGGGGTGGGCGTGGTCGCGATTAAAGTCATGAGGCTCGCGGTCCCTGTAGGAGCGCTCTGCCTCGTACAGGCGCGGCCCTGCCAACCGGTGCAGAGGATCGTTCCTCAGCAGCAGGTCCCTGGCCAAAGGGTCTCGCCTGTGAATGTCCAGGCCCCTGTAGGGGTCTCTCATTGGGTCCCAGTGGAAGGGAGGGTAGGGGAATCTGTCAGCTCCTGGGATGGGACTGATACCCATAAAGGGCGCCACGACTCGAGTTCTCTCTAGGCTGCTGATGCTGTTGATGGGGTGGACACCGGGCATGCCCATGGACACAGGCACTGAGGAGGGAGGGTGGAGATTAGGGGTGGAGGACACCTGTTGCAGGTGCTCACTGGCCCTCTCTGCGCCTCCATCCTGCTCCTCCTTCCTCTCCTCCTTTACTTTCACCTCACTGCTCTTCTTCTGGTGCTCGTATGGCAGCTCCGCCTTCTTCTCCAGGACATCCCTCGTCAGGCCACCGTTGGGACGTTCCAAGCTGGTCTGCCGCACATAGGGTGACGCCGATCCTCTGTTTGACATTTTGTCCTCCGACGCTCGGCCGTCATGGATGACAGGCGTGTCCTTGTCACTGTGCTGGCTGTCCTTGAGCTTGTGGTCGTCTGTGCCGTTGTCTTTCCATGAATCCGAGTGCTCCCTTTCCCTCTCTTTGGCCTTGTTCTCCTTCTCCCTCTGAGGCTCTCCAGAAGCAGGTGGCAGGTGGTTCCTGTGGTGCTCAGGAGGTCGGCTGTGGCTAAGAAGGCTGATTGGATTGACGGGGACCGGGGACGGATGGCTGGGATGACGCTTTTCAACAGAGTCCCTACAGGCACAAACAAGGTTATGAGAGTTTTACGTTTGGAGTTAAATAACTGTACAGAGAAAAAAACATCTTATGGAAAATTATGATTATATAAAACATACAGGAAACATCTTTAATTTAAGCCTTTGCCAATCTGCTTATCACCACCTGACTGATGCTGCTGCTGACTTGTCTACATGACTCTGACTCAACTAAATTCAATGCTGCTGCTAATTAAGGAGCTGTTATCAAATATGGGCGATGCTAACCTTTTCCTCTCTCCTCCCCCCAGCAGGAGCACGAGCTCGCTGATCAAAATTCACGTCGGCAGTAATGACACCCGGTTACACCAATCGGAGGTCACTAAAATCAATATTGAATCGGTGTGCAACTTTGCCAAAACAATGTGGGACTCTGTAGTTTTCTCTGGTCCCCTCCCCAATCAGACCAGGAGTGACATGTTTAGCCACATGTTCTCCTTAAATTGCTGGCTGTCTGAGTGGTGTCCCAGAAACGATGTGGGCTTCATAGATAATTGGCAAACCTTCTGGAGGAAACCTGGTCTTGTTAGGAGAGACGGCATCCATCCCACTTTGGATGGAGCAGCTCTCATTTCTAGAAATATGGACAAAAATATGACTATCCAGAGTTGGGACCAGGAAGCAGAGCTGCAGTCTTACACGCCTCTCTGCAGCTTCTCTCCTCCTGCTACCCCCCCCAAAAACCCATCTCCACAGAGACTGTGTCAGCTCCCAAACAGACAAAAAACTAACTAAAAACCATCAACAAACAACTTAAACATAAACAATTACAAAGAAAGAACAATACAGTATCCACATCTGAACCAAAGAGTAAAACAGTGAAATGTGGATTATTAAACATTAGGTCTCTCTCCTCCAAGTCTCTGTTAGTACATGACTTAATAATTGATCAACAAATCGATTTACTCTGCCTTACAGAAACCTGGTTGCAGCAGGATGATTATGTTAGTTTAAATGAATCAACACCCCCGAGTCATTCTAACTACCAGAAATCTCGAAGCACAGGCCGGGGGGGGCGGTGTGGCAGCAAGTTTTCACACCAGCCTATTAATTAATGAAAGACCAAGACAGACTTTTAATTCATTTGAAAGCCTGATGCTTAGCCTCGTCCACCCCAGCTGTAAAACTCAGAAACCAGTCTTACTTGTTATCATCTATCGTCCACCTGGGCCTTACACAGAGTTTCTGTCTGATTTCTCAGACTTTTCATCTGATTGAGTTCTCAGCTCAGATAAAATAATTATTGTGGGTGATTTTAACATCCATGTAGATGCTAAAAATGACAGCCTCAACATGGCATTTAATCTGTTATTAGACTCAATTGGCTTCTCTCAAAATGTAAAAGAACCCACCCACCACTTTAATCACACTCTAGATCTTGTTTTAACATATGGCATAGAAACTGAACATTTAACAGTGTTTCCTGAAAACCCTCTCCTGTCTGATCATTTCCTGATAACATTTACATTTACAATAATTGATTACACAGCGGTGGAGAGTAGACTTTATCACAGTAGATGTCTTTCTGAAAGCGCTGTAACTAAGTTTAAGAATATAATCCACCCACTGTTATCATCTTCAATGCCCTGTACCAACACAGAGCAGAGCAGCTACCTGAACGCTACTCCAACAGAGGTCGATTATCTTGTTAATAATTTCACCTCCTCACTACGTACGACTCTGGATACTGTAGCTCCTGTGAAAACTAAGGTCTCTAATCAGAAGTACCTGACTCCGTGGTATAATTCTCAAACACGTACCCTAAAGCAGATGACTCGTAATCTGGAGAGGAAATGGCGTGTCACAAATTTAGAGGATCATCATTTAGCCTGGAGAAATAGTTTGCTGCTTTATAAGAAAGCCCTCCGCAAAGCCAGAACATCTTACTATTCATCACTGATTGAAGAAAATAAGAACAACCCCAGATTTCTCTTCAGCTCTGTAGCCAGGCTGACAAAAAGTCAGAGCTCTTTTGAGCCAACCATCCCTTTAACGTTAACTAGTAATGACTTCATGAACTTCTTCACAAATAAAATTTTTATCATTAGAGAAAAAAATACCAGTAATCATCCCACAGATGTAATATTATCTACAGCTACTCTTAGTACCACTGATGTTAAGTTAGACTCTTTTTCTCCAGTTGATCTTTCTGAGTTAACTTCAATAATTACTTTCTCCAAACCATCAACGTGTCTTTTAGACCCCATTCCTACAAAACTGCTCAAAGAAGTCCTGCCATTAATTAATTCTTCGATCTTAAATATGATCAACCTATCTCTAATGATCGGCTATGTACCACAGGCCTTCAAGGTGGCTGTAGTCAAACCTTTACTCAAAAAGCATCTCTAGACCCAGCAGTCTTAGCTAATTATAGGCCAATCTCCAACCTTCCTTTCATATCAAACATCCTTGAAAGAGTAGTTGTCAAACAGCTAACAGATCATCTGCAGAGGTTTATTTGAAGAGTTTCAGTCAGGTTTCAGAGCTCATCACAGCACAGAAACAGCTTTAGTGAAGGTTACAAATGATCTTCTTATGGCCTCTGACAGTGGACTCATCTCTGTGCTTGTCCTGCTAGACCTCAGTGCAGCATTCGATACTGTTGACCATAATATCCTATTAGAGCGATTAGAACATGCTGTAGGTATTACAGGTACTGCACTGCAGTGGTTTGTATCATATCTATCTAATAGACTCCAATTTGTGCATGTAAATGGAGAGTCCTCTTCACACACTGAGGTTAATTATGGAGTTCCACAGGGTTCAGTGCTAGGACCAATTCTGTTTACATTATACATGCTTCCCTTAGGCAGCATCATTAGAAGACATAGCATACATTTACACTGCTATGCAGATGACACCCAGCTCTATCTGTCCATGAAGCCAGATAACACACACCAATTAGTTAAACTGCAGGAATGTCTTAAAGACATAAAGACCTGGATGGCCGCTAACTTTCTGCTTCTTAATTCAGATAAAACTGAGGTTATTGTACTCGGCCCTGAAAATCTTAGAAATATGGTATCTAACCAGATTCTTCCTCTGGATGGCATTACCTTGGCCTCCAGTAACACTGTGAGGAACCTTGGAGTCATTTTTGACCAGGACATGTCCTTCAACGGACATATTAAACAAATATGTAAGACTGCGTTCTTCCATTTGTGCAACATCTCTAAAATTAGAAATATCCTGTCTCAGAGTGACGCTGAAAAACTAGTTCATGCATTTATTACTTCCAGGCTGGACGACTGTAATTCATTGTTATCAGGATGTCCAAAAAACTCCCTGAAAAGCCTTCAGTTAATCCAAAATGCTGCAGCAAGAGTCCTGACAGGGACTAGAAAGAGAGAGCAGATTTCTCCTGTATTGGCTTCCTGTTAAATCCAGAATTCAAAATCCTGCTCCTCACATACAAGGTCTTAAATAATCAGGCCCCATCTTATCTTAATGACCTTGTAGTACCATAGCACCCTATTAGAGCACTTCGCTCTCGCTCTGCAGGCCTACTTGTTGTTCCTAGAGTATTTAAAAGTAGAATGGGAGGCAGAGCCTTCAGTTTTCAGGCCCCTCTTCTGTGGAACCAGCTTCCAGTTTGGATTCGGGAGACAGACACTATCTCTACTTTCAAGATTAGGCTTAAAACTTTCCTTTTTGCTAAAGCATATAGTTAGGGCTGGACCAGGTGACCCTGAATCCTCCCTTAGTTATGCTGCAATAGACGTAGGCTGCCGGGGATTCCCATGATGCATTGAGTTTTTCCTTTCCAGTCACCTTTCTCACTCACTATGTGTTAACAGACCTCTCTGCACTGAATCATATCTGTTATTAACCTCTGTCTCTCTTCCACAGCATGTCTTTTATCCTGTCTTCCTTCTCTCACCCCAACCAATCACAGAAGATGGCCCCGCCCCTCCCTGAGCCTGGTTCTGCCGGAGGTTTCTTCCTGTTAAAAGGGAGTTTTTCCTTCCCACTGTCGCCAAAGTGCTTGCTCATAGGGGGTCATATGATTGTTGGGGTCTTCTCTGTATGTATTATTGTGCGATCTACTGTACTGTACTGTGCTGTTGTGATTTGGCGCTGTGTAAATAAAATTGAATTGAATGGAATCTTTTGTTCATTAAACTGTCACTTTGTTGCACTCACACACTGACCACATTACTCATATAGTTGTTACATTGTTCACCACCCACCTGTCCTTGTCCTCTTTACTGACCAACGAGTCCCGTTTGTCAGAGTCTCGGTCCCTCTCGTGTGAGCTCACCGACGCGCTCCTCTCAGACTCTCCGGGTTTCAGCCAGGGTGGCGGCGTGGGGAACGAAGGTGGCGTGCGATGCAGGCGGTTCCACGGCTCCTGGTGGCTGTTGTTACTGCTGCTGTTGAAGTGCTGTGGCGCGTTTGGGCCATCTTTGTGGCCAAACACCGAGTTGGCCCCTGTTAGGGATTCAACACGTGGAAAAACATGGAACGCAAGTTAAATGCGTAGCTCTGCTGATCCTCATATGCAGGCAGCATAAAAACAGTGAGAGGATTACTCCACCTAAACTACAGGTGGGCGACTGATTTTCCCGAGAGACCGCACGAGAAACTGTGACCCTCCACAACAGTCACGGTTTCTCATGTGGCCACTCCCAAGCAAGTGTCTTTCTTGAGGCTGAAACTCACTTAGTGCTGGATTGCCCAATCCCCCGAAGGCCGACGAGCTGAGAGATCCCAGTCCTCCAAACGATGGAGGCCTACTGAAAGGCTCTGGGAGAAGACACAGCATGTTAGCGCTGATGCAATCAACACCCTCGTTTTGGATCGGTCAGACTGAGATGAAGCGTGCTGTTACCTAAATGAGATGCTGGAGGAAGAAAGTTTCCAGGATGGTGCGGTGGATGGCCAAAGGGAGCTGCAGATGGGTGCGTAGGACCTGAGGAGGAGGATAACCACAGACTGTAACATCAGCAAAAGTGAGTGTTAACTGGTCAACTGGTGAAGTCTTTCTGGAGCTGTCAGTAAGAGCCAATCGATAAATAATTCGTATTTTAAAAACTTTAACTGTAAAGTTAAAGTTCAGTAAAAGACTTCAGAAAAATGTCCTTCAGTATTTTTGTGCAGACAAAAGCATCTGTAAATAAACAGCCATGAACTTATCAGTCGACTGTAGATTACAGGCACAGCCGATTACAGGCACAGCCATTAAAGCAGCAATTCGTTTACACGCGTGTTTCTCTTCAAAGTCAACTCTTACATAAGTCCCATCATCACGTCAAAAGAGAAACAACGATTCTCCTGTTAGTACGAGATTAATTGCATTTAATGATACTGTGCATAGCAAACAAGGAGAATCAGCTGAAAGCTCCAGAAAGATTTAAGACTTTTTTTACACGACTTTGGCCCTGAGAGCTCCACACAAAGACAAACAGCACCGGCTCAGGACAGATGTTGTGGGGACAATGGCTACGATCTAAGTTGTTATATATCGCTGCAGAAATCTGCTGCCCAGATGATTTACTGTGCAGCCTGATCATGCTCTCCCAGATGATCAGCTTCAGCTCAGCTTGGTCCCTGTTGGTGTAACTAATGAGGATAAAGCCAGCTAGTTATCCCAAGATTATCTGCACTAGAAGGCTAATAGTAAGCAAGCAGAAAGCTGCAATGCTTACAGCTTTACAACTTTTGGGATTAATAAAAGATTGAAGTGTAAAAAAAGTTTTCTCAGGGCTCTATGCAGTGAGTCTGCAGACTAAGTACCTCCCGTACTTCTAAAGGAATTAACAGCAGCCAGGTGCCGATAATCAAATTCACTTTAATAACTGATCGTCAGTTTGTGTTAGCACCTCTATGAAAACACTCAGGTGTGTGGTAATAAAACGCCACAATCTTCCCAGGAGATGACACAAAGCTGCAGGCCTCTGTTAGCGTGCTAAATGTTCCACAGTATTACAGTATAGTTAGAAAGGCAGTGAACAAGTGTATTTGGAAAGAGTGCAAGGAGACAGCTTGTCCTCTTTAAAGTGAACATGGCAGAACGGCAAATGTTTGAAATGACGTCCGAGTCCTTCAGACAGACGAGACTAAAACAGCCGTTTGGCCATAAAGCGCAGCACCAAACACTGCAGAGAGACCCGTGAAAACTGTGCTTTTTTTCCTGCTGTTTTGTCGTATTTCATCTTTAGTAAAAATATTTTCTTCATTTGTTGGCGTTTTGTCCAGTTGCAGCATCGGACATTATGACAACCTGACATTTTGGGACACTGACGCAGAGCCAAATAAGTAATAGTAGCAGAGGGGGGCGTTGTGGTAGTTTGATGACCTAATCTTGGGATAGTTAAGCTAAACTCAGGAATTCCACACACTGCCTGGAAAACTGTCGTTGTTATGTCTTGATGATACCTGGCTAGTTACAGGCTGAACGAAGCAAACCCAGCACTGCTGCGGCTTGAAGTTTAATAACCAGATCCAACATAGAGGGAAAAAGGCTGACTCACATCTGCAGTCTGTGGATACTTAAACTACACCAGGAGCACCAGAGACGACTGTACTAACCCAAAGTGCGACTTCAAGGTCTGCCTGTATTTAACAGCAAGCGGGGACCTTGTTGACATCACTAAAACCCATTTCATGGACTAATCGAATATCCTCTGCTTTATCCAGTATTCCTTTAAGAGGCACGTTGGATGATCTGTTCTTTCACTCTGATTTGTGTGTGTTGTTGTCACATGCTCATGGCTGTTTTAAACATGAACGTTTCATATACAGGAGCCAAGCGTGGCGCAGTATGAGTGAACTGTAGAGCTGCGACAGTGTCCAAGAACAGAAACAGGAAGTCAGAGATTGACCCAACAGCTCCAACCTAAAGAAAGGTGAGATATATCTCTGATGTTCACTCTGGTGGAGATCATTCTGTCGGGTTTGCTGATTTCACTCATTCACCATAGACGATGCTAGCTCTGCACAGCAGGACCGACTGCTGCTGAATATGAGAGGCGGCCACTGATCAATCGGACAGCTGATGCACTCAC
Organism: Simochromis diagramma; assembly: GCF_900408965.1. Classification (NCBI taxonomy): domain Eukaryota; kingdom Metazoa; phylum Chordata; class Actinopteri; order Cichliformes; family Cichlidae; genus Simochromis; species Simochromis diagramma. The sequence continues at coordinate 1,489,635 of NW_024386778.1, read as the reverse complement.
CTGCAGCGGAGAAAAGCGTGGCGGGCCGTGCCAAGTCGCCGGGGTGGTGGATAGCACCAAAGAGGCTGGGGCCCGGGGGTCGACTCAGAAACTCGGGCTTGAGGCCGAAGTCTAGCTTGTGAGGGTCGACCTGCATCTGCTGCTGAAAGACGCCAAAGGTACAGAGAGAAACACATGTAAAACCTGAGCTATCAGAGGGTCCTTTTGACCCAGCATTTGGTGTTTCTTGTGTTTTTATGACCTTTTGTGTGATGGTTTATTATTCTTAGTGGTAATCCTGAGTTTCTTCTACGCTAACCTTTGCCCTCTGCGTCCCCTTTTGTGCGTCTGTGTTTGTAAAGTTGTGTGAGTTCTTGTGCCGTGTTTTCCCTCCTTGTGTTTTATTCCATCACGTTTATCTGTGTTTGCCCAAGTCCGTCTCGTCTGCCTCTCCTCCTCCCGCATCATCTTCCTGTTTTATTGTGAAGGTCTCGTGTTTCCGTGTTCGTCCTGTTCAGTTTTGTGTCCCCCGTCCTGCTCTCCGTGTGTGCTCACTTCCCTCGTTATCCTTCTGTATATTTACGTCAGCATCTCCCTCATGGCTGTCTGTCTCTCCCTGTGTTTCCCCCCGTGTATTTGGATTCTTTGGTTTTTCCAGGTTAGTTTTGTATTGTAAAGCTGTGGTTTGTGAGTTCACGTCCTGCCTCTGAGTCTGCATTTGGGTCCTACTCCTGCTGCACACAGAGATGCTGGTTTTAGGCGTGTTGGGAAGGAAAAATAGTTAAAGCCATCAAGGGAGGTGACTGACTGCTAAGTTCCAGTGAGGTGTCACAATCAAAGCATTACGCTAACCTCCAGAAGCAAAAGGAGGATGCAAACCATACAATTTAAATGTCAATTTATTATCAACGGTGTGTGAAGCGACTTCTACTGAGTACAACGGTGAAATCAGCTGATCACAGAAGACACGGAACAATTCTGTGGTTTAACTGATGAAGTGATTTTTCCAGAAGAGAAACTAGAGCCAGATCCACAGAGCGAACCATCAGGAGTTTGGGTTTATTTTGCAGTTCAATTAATACAAATGAGTTAACAGTGTCTATAGTAGAGATGGCACGATACCACTTTTTTATGTCCGATACCGATATCATAAATTTGGATATCTGCCGATACCGATATGAATCCGATATAGTGTTTTTTAATCAACAAAACTGTTTTTTAAATATCTTGCTGCATTTTGTATAAGTTCATACTCAAGTTTAAAACAACAACTACACTAAAGCTATTCTGTTATACCTGTATGCAAAAAAAAATATTTCATAGTTCAGCAATACTGATCAATCTAATAAACTTAAACCTACACCATCCTCCCTATTCTGGTATTTTAAAGAGTACTTAGCGTAAATATTAAGCAACCTAACTAATAGGGTTCCAACTCCCAGCAACAACAAAAATAAATAAATAAATAAAAAATAGGGAACCACCCCTCACGCTCCACCTCATGATGCTTAATCGACGTAATCAACCTTAATTTGATGCAGTGTGAAAAAAAATGCACAGAAATCAATTATTTTTCAAGAAATATTAAATAGATTCAACATCTTTCTTCAACAAAATTGCAGACTGCACAGATGGTACCTTCCCAAAGGAAAAAGTACTATAGCTTACTAGGGTATATTAGACTTAACAGTTACTATATGCAGTAACTGACTTCTATTCATTTTACATCAAATTAAAACTTTGGGTGTCAGATAATTATTTATTAAAAGCTCGACATTTTAAATGAGAATAAGAAAGAAAAGTATGTCTTTGTTCCCCCTTTTCCCTGTTCATGCCCTATCGGCCCCCCTGGCTAAACTTTGCTAGATCCGCCCCTGCACAGTTACCAGCCGTCAGCTGCATAGAAAAAAAATCCTTGAGTAGAAAGTAATATTAAATAAATTCTAACAACAGCTTATCAAGCTTAAACGTGCTGCTGTTGTTCAGCCGCTGGTTTCCTCTTTCTGGTGCAAAGTGGGCCAAAAACAAACAAGAGAGACGGACTCGCAACAGAAAAGCCAATCAGCTGATCGTTAAGCAGTTTCATGATTGAAGTAGCAGCAAGAAGAGGCAGTCGCTCCATATATCGCTTGTTAAGCTTAACGCAGGAATGCTTTACAAACATTCAGAGATGAACTTACACACTTGCTTTACTTCTCTCGGGGATAACTTTGTCGGAGATGAAATGCCGGGTTGCTAGCGAAGCTCCACATGCTATCCAGACCACCACAGGTCCCGCATGCCACAGCCGCTCTATCACGTGATGCATACTGCTCCGACGTGCTAACGTTCTGAGGCGAGTTACGGCGTGTTGCAAGTTTTGTGAGGTGCTTTCGTGATATTTAATGGATCGGATTACATTTTTTATTTTTCTCCGATATCCGATCCAGTAATTTAGGTCAGTATCGGACCGATACCGATACGTAATATCGGATCGGTCCATCTCTAGTCTATAGAGAGTGGAAGTGTTTGTTATTAACCTCTGTCTCTCTTCCACAGCATGTCTTTATCCTGTCTTCCTTCTCTCACCCCAACCAATCACAGCAGATGGCCCCGCCCCTCCCTGAGCCTGGTTCTGCCAGAGGTTTCTTCCTGTCGCCCACTGTCACCAAAGTGCTTGCTCATAGGGGGTCATATGATTGTTGGGTTTTTCTCTGTATGCATTATTGTAGGGTCGACCTTACAACATAAAGCCTCTTGAGGCGACTGCTGTTGTGATTTCGTGCTTTATAAATAAAATTGAATTGAAAATTGGACTTTGTTAAACTGACCCAGTATTAACCTCCTAAGACCTGAACTCTTTCATGCATTTTTAATTTCTCTTTGCTATTTGGGCTGATTGGGACCTGATGAATGTAAAAACAAAGAATTACTGTATTTTTTTTTTTACCTGATTTTTGTTTCTGAGAAAAATGAGATCCACATTCATTTTAAATTTCGATAGGACAGTGGCAGTATAGTGTCCTCGTTAGTGGATATCAGGCCCTTGTAGAGCAAAATTTAGTATTGTGGTCTAGACAACCCAAAATGTGACGTCAGGTCCTAGGAGGTTAAATCCAGCCTTGGCCACACTGTGTTAGGAGGGGTTAGATGAGTCCTCACCTTTACTTTCTGTTGGTGGTGGTATATCTGCCAGGCAATATGGACATGCATGGCACACCACTTCCCCGGTTTCTGTAAGAACAAGAAAATTTATTTAATTAAGAACAAGAAAGAAAATGGTGTGACCAAAAAACACAGTGTCATCTAATCAATACGGTACTATGACTACTAATCACATATTAAAAGGCTAAGAAATGTAGGTGTGCTGAATGAACCATGCACATGCTGGCGTGTGACAGCGAGGCGTCACTGTCGGCCATCTGACAAGGTTTCATAACACACGCGCTGCAGCGTTCTTCAAAATGAGCCCCGTAAACGGGTACACTCAGCCCCCATTTAATTAAAGACACTATCAACTCCATTAGCAAAGACCTTCAAGGCATCGCAGTGATTATTGCGAGGGAGCAGGAGACGGAGACACTGCAGGGAGCGAGCACTCACCCTGAGAATCGGCCGAAACGGATCCGTTAGCTTCAGGAAGGACGGAGAGAGAGAACATGAATTATTCTGCTGTCAGTCAAATCATTTCTAATTAGTCCTTGTGTGTAGCATTCATTAGGAACCAAATTAAAATGTCAAACTGTTCACTTTAAAATTAAGCGTTTCAGGGGTAATTAACACGCGGGTGTTTAAACGGGTTCCTCCTGCGTGGCCTTCTGCAAACAAATATGGCAGCTGAGAGGAAGACACGCTAACACGTCTGTCAATCTACGGACTCACCGCTGATCAATAGATCAGAAATAGACTCTATGTGGTAAATTATTCATATGTATTTTAATGCATTTTTAACACTTCCTGTATGAGAACAGCTTGCTTGCTGAGGCTGCTGCTAATGTGGATCCTAATAAAGCAAACCTATGGAGCCTGTACAGTCCGGTCTCCTGGTGCACGGTGGGTGGCGTGTACGTGCTCTTACCCTGGGGTCCTTCTGTAAGAACGTGTGTGGGACGGCTCCGGGTCTTGCGGAAACATCCAGTGGATTAGAGGTCTGGAGAGCAGCAGACGGATCGAAAAATTATTCTCTGAATATAACTCGCCCCCTCCCGGCTAGTCTGTCTGTGGGTGTGTGGTGGTGTCTCACCTTGGGCTGAAAGGCCCCCTGCAGCGAGCTGAAGGGCCCGGTTGGGGGGATGACAGGGGGAAGGCCAGACATGGCTGGAGGGTAGGAGTGGAAGAGCTGGAAGAAGAAAAGAGCGAGAGGAGGCGTGAGGACGATTCGGTCTATTGGTGAAATGCGGCTTTATGAGTCAGTCTAAACAGAGCAGGCAGTTTGTGGTGGTGTTTAAACCTCGCAGTTTAATCGCAGTGACTGCTTAGTTACAAATGATTGCCTACGTGTTACACAAACGGCTTGTTTATCAAATATTCACTGCTTGTTCCCGCTGGATTTAAATCAGGAGAAAAAACCTCCTTTGATATGAAAAGCAGAATGTTGTAATACACGCAAAACACAAGTAAGTCAAACAAGCGCTCAAGGCTTTCATAAACGTATCTGTATGTAGAGAAACAGATATGCAATCATCTGCTTTGCATAATTGTTCCTAACAGTCATATTAGCCAAAGTAACGAGTGCGTGTTTGGCAAACGTGCTTGCATTGCTGCAGTCGCGCATTGGAATTCTTTAAAGCTGGACTCGAGGGTGTGCTGCAAGCTTTTTAAATGCAACTCCACTCCTCTTGTGCACCAAGTATTAAGATGCCACTATGTTTTATAGAGAAGGAATGCTTTCAGCGTGTTTGCCGGGACCATTATACCAGCGGGGGAAAAAACAAAAAAAGATGAAGCACTTAAAAACAAACTAGGAAGCGGGTCGATCTGAATACAAATAGGTTTTTATGATAGTAAAATCTGCCTCCTAGCTATCGAGGACAAATCAGTTTAATAGTCTGTAGAAAAAGCACACTAGGCAGAAGCACGCTCTGAAAATTTCAGCAAAACGGTAGGACAGCGAGTCCAGTGTTTGAAATCATTTGCTTTTATTGAATAATAATTTTGAGGACGCCACTGCTGGTGACTGGAAAAAAGGAAATAAGCGAGACAGAGAGGTAACGTAGCAACTGTGTTTATCATCACATGCACACAGTAAATGTTAAACTCCAGGATTTAAGAATCCCGATCTGTTGCATCACGGCCGAAGGGTGACATGGAGCAGTAACCGTTAGGAAGCAGATGTAAGGTGCATGGGCTGAAATGGCAAAATGGGCAAGCAACAAATCTGAAGCTGGAAGCTAGTACGCAGTAGAGAAACTCACACTGTGTCTGTAGAAGGGGTCGACTTTTGTTGGATATTTGTCAAACTGTAGGAGAAATGAAACAGAGCTAAGTACAAAGATTGGCCTCTTTTGTTTCAGGCCAACACACAAAAAAACATCACAAACTGCATTTAAAACCGAAAATACGATTATAGATGAAGATCTAAGACGTCTACCGAGCGGGATCCAAGTTCAACCACTCCCCGCGCCACAATGTTTTCATCCTCCCCCGTTTCCTGATCATCTGAAGACCTTGTAAACTAGCATGAGCTGGCTCTCATTTGGTTGGCTTTTAGTGGTGCGGCGCAGGCTCAGGGCGAACATTTCCACAGTCAAGACTAAACACTGCAGCCATAAAGAGCCTTTTTATGGCCTCATTAGCTGTCAGAGGCCTCGCTATGCTGCCTTTGAGGTATCATCAGAGCCAAGCAAACCTCTGTGGGTCAGGCAGTTACAAATGTGTATGTGTTTGTGAGAGTTTAGGTTCAGGCACCCATTGCCTGTGGTTCTCTCCCAAACTGCGCGGCTCTTAATGCAATACATTTGCCAGTAATGAAAACCCCCAAATGGGACCAAATGATGTCATTAAAATCAGAATGAATTAAGTGTATTATGTTCTGAAAGCTGGCTCTGAAGTTAACATGCTCCAGGGCAAGTTATTGCCAATTTAGAAAATAACAGCGTTCAAGTCTGGAGTCTCAGCGTATGCCAGAGAAAACACTAGAAAGGCTTTGTGGGAGAATAAAGGCATCGCTGTGGCGTGGACGGACGCGCACGGTCATCGTTGAACGGCCGCCACAGAAACCCGCAGGTCCCCACGGCGTGCCGCTCTCACACATGTCAGGCTGAGTATTTAAAAAATAAAATACGAAGTCTTCGCGCTCCCAAACCGCAACGCAAAAACACTTTTTGGTGCCATAGCCGCCCACCACTCCGCACATGTAGAAGTCATTATGAGAACGTAGACCCCTGCCCCGCCCACCGCCCCAACCCAACACAGGTGTGTTCTACTTATCCTCACATTTCTGGCAGGGGTACGCACCATGGGCGGTGCTGGGGTGGGCATGATGGCGTGTGGGAAGGGCGTGAAGGTGTGCTGGTGGGTGTGCTGGTGGGTGTGTTGGTGCTGATGCTGGTGCTGATGCTGGTGGAACTCAGTGCGCAGGTAGGGCGGGGGGCCAAGCGAGGCACCGCGGTCGGCGCTCTGGGACGCCAGGAAACGGGTGTTGAGCTCTTGGCGCAGAAGGTCTTGTTCTGTAGAGAAGAGGGCGGAGCATTAGGACAGCAGAGCGCTATTAGCAATTAGAGCTGCAGACTCAAATAACCCTCATCTGAGAACTTTAAATACATTTCTCTTTAATTAAGACCCCCTACAGTCCGCCCAGCTGTAGGTCACACACGTAGACCCCTGGAGGACCTCGCGCTCCCGTGTGAGAGCTCTGTATGTCATCAAAATAAGAAGCCAAGCTGTCAAAAAAGGAAACAAGCAGGAAATGGTTGTGATTACCAGCGTGTCATTTTCCCTCGAAGCGAAGCTCGACATGATTAGAACAGTCTGACTGCTGGAACTGTCAAAATGTGGCGATTTGATACACTCGAGCCCCTCTGAGAGCGCGGATCGGCTTTTTCTAATAACCTTTGTGAAGAATGGATTTCAAGTAATCATTGGCTTTTCTTCTAAATTCAACAAACCCAGCCTTGAGAGATTATATCTCCTCCAGAGTAACCTTATCCTTCCTATTCCACAGTGGCTCGCTACAATATCTTCTGCATTCGTTTCAGGCTTTATTGGGCTGGGAGCGCGGCTGGAATTTTCTCTTCATAAAAATTTCATTAGTATCTTTGGAAAACATCCAGCTCGCTCCGTCCCATATTGACCAAATTGATTTGTTGCACATGATCGCCGTTCCAGGTGAAATGGACGTTCTGGGAATGTTGCTAGAGCCCCTCCCCGCACTGACCCTGACATTTAGCTTGACAGCACCGCGCAGAAATGTGCACAGGCTCTGTGATCACTTTTGTAATGCGTGCAGACCGAGAGTGTGAACTTGAACTGTCCACACAACTATAAACACACAAAGCGATGGCATGACGTGCACGTGGATCATCTTGGACGTGGCTGCTTATTTCTTTAAATAATTACCAGGGCAGCATGTGCATCTGTCTCTGCGTATCGAATGCTTCAAAATGAAATGCCGCTCTGCGTCCATCATTCGTTATGTACTTGTCATGTGTCTCGAGCTTCCCGGCAACAACTGGTTTAAATAAGAACCTGCTGATTGCTTTTGCAGTCAAATGTGCAGTCCTCTGTCAAACCACTTGGGGGCGATGTGGAGACATCTGCGAGCTGCTTGTGCTGTTTACCTGAGTAGGCACTCCCAGCAGCAGGATGTCCGGGTACTGGCAGGGTGCTAGACGTCAATGGTGGCGGTGGAGGCAAGGCTGCTGGAGGAGCAAACATATTGGGGTGGTGTGGGTGTGGAGACGACTGCAAGGCAGACGGGAAGCTGTGGGGGTTATTCTGGTTAGTGGGCAAAGCCAAGGGAAAAGTGGAGGCTGCCGCGGCTGCCGGAGGAGGCGGTGGGTGGTGGGGGAGGTGCAGGGAGGGCGTAGGGGGTCCGTGGGGCTTGGTGCCTGGGGTGCTGCTCCTGCTACTGCTGTAAAGATTAAGACAGAGAGAGAGAAAAAGGCAGATAAGTGGTTAAGCCAGGCGTGATCAGTCAAAATTAACACTTGTTCCTCCACATCCCCTCGTCTCCATCTGCTCTGACGTTCAGTTCCTAGCACGCCGTTTTCACGCCTCAGCTGCCTTCCATTTACAAATGCCTCCCCGTCTCTGTCTCGTGCTTCACAGAATCCAGGGCAAACACGATCTGCGAAAACCCCGCGTTCGCAGCAGCCTCGGATGCAAATAAACCGCCACTGGCAAACATAACAGAACGAGCATCTGTCTTTGAACAGCTTCTGCTAAGGCACTTCCTCCACAGCCAGGTACAGAACATGTGCATCGGAAATGGGATGAGAGGGCGAGAGGGCGTGTGTGAGCAAACAGTCTTTTGTAGTGTGTGTGGGTTTCCCCCGGGGCAGTCACGGAGCTAGCGTCTCCACAGCTCCACGCACTAAGCCTAAAAGCTCATTTGCAGCGCTCGCTCGTCGCTGTGGGCCCCAGCCGTGATTATTCACATGCGGGTGCCAGGCCCTGTTGGCACGCTGGCAGACTGGCAGAGCTGGCGCAGAGTCAGGCAGAGAAAGCCAAGTCCTGAGAGCCTGCTAGGCAGAGCTGTTGTTGGGACCGAGTGGCTTCTGAAGGAGCTATCTCAAGGTCTAACATTAATGGAGAGGCTCACAGGGTTCGGTGCTTCTCAACTGATACGATAGAATACGCTTAGCTGCTATTGTTTTCAATGAAATAAACTACATATTTGAATACACAGAAGATCCTTTTAAATGAGGAAAATTTCTCCTGAGCCACTTTTCCTTCTGTTTTCATCCAAAACAGCCTTAAATCCACGAAACATGAACAATATGGTGATTCAAGGTTACACCAAACTATTGGGAGTCCGAGCTCAGATGTGTGGGTGGATTAAAAAAAAAAGCCCAGCACTCAGGGTGCAGTGTGGCCCTTTTATTCCGCTGTTAATAATCAGCGCTACAATTTGGCTGGGGGACTTCCTGATGGCAATTTACATACTGATCGGGCCGTATATGCACTTCCAGCTCAAGAGATATTCTTGAATTTTCAAGTGTGTGTGAATATGGAAGTGTTGCCTGAACAGCTCTGCATGAATTTTCTGCATTAGAGCATGTGAGAACATGAGAGCTGTGGGTGTGTGGAGCTTTTTTTCCCATGCACTTCGAGGCTGTCTGACAGTAGCTTACCTGTGGCCGTTGAGGCTGAGGCTGTTGTAGGCAGAAAGGGGTCGGGGGTGGCAGCGCGATGGGGGCCGGTGAGACCCTGACTGGATGGGGTGCTGCTGGTGAGAGTGGTGGTTTGGAAGGGCGGGAGATGGTGGGTGTGGGTGAAGGCTAGGTGTAGGTGGAGGCCTCGGGTGGGATAGCACTTCAGGCTGGTGCTGGTGCCGGGGAGGGGGGGTTGGTGAGGGCTCTTGGCCCTGGGCAAGAGGCAGGGCTGCGGGTGACTGAGGCCTGGGAAGAGCCTCTGAGCGTGGGGGCAGGTGGTTTAAAGGCTGAGTGGGCCCGTTTGGCTGGGTTCGAAGAGGGGACGGGGTCTGGGGGATGGATGGCTGGGGCTGGGGCAGTGACACGGGGAGGGTTGGGGGGGACAAAGGTGGATTGGGGGTGCTGGGTACAGGCAGCTGGGTGTCTCTGCAACTCTCCTGGCTCCTCTCTTGACTGCGTTCTAGGCCTGACACCTTGAGGAGGCCTGGGCCGTGAGGCTCCTGGCTGCCATTGGTGGAGAGCACATCGATGCCAAAATCTGGAACTGCACAAAAACAAAAACAAGTGTTAAAAACAGATAAAAGGCGCAGATTAACCGTGACGTGCCACAATGAATGTATCGATGATGTCATTTTAACATGCAACGATATCTTGACGTGGACCCGAGGAACCAAAGACCGAAGCTTCCAAACAACACACAACCTGCTGTACCTGCAGAGCCACAGCCCCCTACTGCAGACACTACAGTGAGTGAGCTGTGAGTGTGAGCAGCTCCTGTCCTTGTTAGTGACATCTCCTCTGTCATGTTTGGTGTGTGAGCTTATCAGCTGACAGCTCCACAAACAGACACAGTTTTTCCTTCTTCCTCCTCATACTGACACACCTTCCTTAGGCTCTGCCAGCACAAACACCACTGCAGCCTTTAGCACCGTCCCCGAGGGGAACGACACGAACCAAAAAGTGTTCTGCTTGTTCAGAATGAACCAGTAGTGCATTGTACTCAAGACCTTCATTTTAAGAGCATTCTCGTTTTCTGTGCTTTCACTTGTAGGCCACATTACATTTTTAATGAGGCACTTTTCCATGCACCTTGCACAAACTGAGATCTGTTCCATACCAGAGGCAAACTGGAGCTGAATAATAGCGACAGCGTGCAGATGTGTGTGCATAGTTTTTGCCGTTTATCAGGTTTCTGCTGCCTTTCACCTTTTCATCGCTTCTACAGTTGAAAAATTAGCTTATTCAAATAGTACGTGCAGTTGTGCTAATCTTCTCTGGAAACACTGATGCATGTTCTTTACCACATGCAAACTAGCTCAACTGATGATATGCATAAAAAGAGCACTGTGTGGGGTAAAAACATTTCAGGGAATGAATTCAGCTTTGCATGTAGTGTGATAGCCATCTGACATGTAATTGCTAAGCAACAGCAATTACGTGTCATTTAAACGGCCTGTTTGGACTCCATTAGTCCAAAATGACTGCATCTAAAGAATGACTAAGCGCTGTGCAATGCTGAACTTAAAAAAAAAAGGATAATAAGCTCTGTCCGGGGTATTTCTCTGCAGGGACCTCCTCCTACAGAACAAAGTGCTCAGACATCAGCCACCAGCTTGACTCCTCCAGAGGCAGAGAGGCTCATGGGAGATGACAGTGCATACATAAACTGTAATTAGCTCTCTCTGGGCCTCAGGGGGGTTTAGAGCTGGGGCAAGGGCTCCTCCTCCCCCTTGGTGAAGCAGCTAAATCCTTTACCTGCCAAAGAGGTGTAGATGGGAACCAGTTCCCCTGGGCTGAGGCAGCAACCCGCACTGCAGAGCAGCCGCCTGTCACTGGTGGCTTCCATCTCCCTGACACTACCCCCCTGAGACACTCCAATGGGAGCAGGCTGAGCTAACAGAGCTCTAACGTTCAGCATTGAAATGCTAAGCGAGGTATTAGCAGCCCCAGGTGCACGTAATATTACAGATAAGGTCAGGGGAGGTCAATTCTGGTGCGAGATCAAAATAACGGCTACTGACTCCCGCTCTACACGGAAGAGCTTCCCGGGACATCTGCCAGCCTGTCAGGAGACAAAAGGACACTTTGCAAGCCTGCCATGTGTTTGTGTTGAATGGTCTCTGTCTCTTTAACGCAGTCCAGAAAGAGAAAAATGTTGCAAAATAGACGAGCGTCTCTTTAAAGCTAGCCAACCACTCCTGTGTGCCGCTTCCACATAAACACATCTCCGATCTACCCTCATGTGCATCAATGAAGAAAACCCAGCAGCGCTTATATCCATCACCCTAATCTATGTCAATCTTCTCCACTTACTGATGCTATTACCAGTCAAGAGAGACTGCTGCTGGCAAACAGCTTCACCACAGCAGACAGGGAGAGAAGAAATTCCCAATTCTCAAGGCTCCTGTTGCACCTCTGGGTCCCTGCGGTCCAAGGCTTGTTTTGAGAATGTGCTAACACGCTAAAAAGAAGGTGTCTATTCTGGTCATAATGAATACTCTAGGGCCGTGTGAGGCAGGAAGAAGAGAATATGCCAGCTTCCCTCCCGCGAGGGTTCATTTGTCAGTCTTCTTCATCCCTGGAAACAAATAAGTGCAATTCCCACTTGGGGCTCTGAAAATGTAGAGCCCTGCTGTTTTCTCACTATTGCAGTTTTTTAAGCAGCATGTTGCACTTGTAGGCGCAAGTAAAAAACTGAAGCCTGCGAGTGCGTTGCTTAGCAGGCGAGCCAAAGGCTGGAGGGGCATCGAAGGGCTGTGTGTGTCTGTGTGTGTGTGGAGGAAAGCCATTCATTAGGTGCAGCTGTCAGGAGTCGCAATGAGAGACTTAGAGGGATAAGTCACTATCCAGGGAAGAGCCAGCTTCTATTGTTCACAGAGCATTAGCTGCACAGCACCACGTCTGATTTCTATCCACCTACCTGGTTAAACTGACATGCTGCCTCGCAACGATTAGATTACAGCTGTGATTTGGGTGAAATGAATAAACTGTATTAACATTAAGATACAAGAGACAACATGATGAGCATGGATCAGGAGCCTGTGGCCCTTTTAGGTGTTATTAGAAGCAGAAGTTCAGTTGTACTGCTCTGCTTTTCATCTACCTCGGCTGTAAATGTTCTGCCGTACAGTTTTAATGCAACCCTAATATCACGTTGCTTAATAGAGCGCTGTATTGTTTGGGTCACAGTCCTGCAGGAAGGTGTTTGGTTTGGTGCAGAGAGAGAAACCGATCTACTGCAGCGCACTGATCCACAGAGGGAGCGACAGCAGGCCTGACAAAGTGAGCTGCACAACATCAGGTAGTTTAATATAGTGTCAGGTCATTACTGCAGCACACAAGGGGATTAATTTAGCATATTATATTTCAATGTCGTTGCTGAATACAGCCTGGCACATGGAAGTGATTAACAACAAGTGGCAACAACATCGCGGTTTAAAAGTGCAACTGGCAGGTCAGCACCTGTCCTTCTGAAAAAGACATTACTGCCCAACTCCAGCCAAAGCAGATCCGTCTCTTTCATGTGCGAGTGACAGCTACACCCAGGTCGGGAGGCATCCTGACAAAGCGATGTCTGTAGAGACCTGCGTGACATCCCAGGCTTCTGTTCGTTGCCGTCACCTCTTCCGTCTCACCCTCCTCAAAATAGCCGCTAGATACATTCGAAACCCTCATACTCGTTTATGGGATTTCAACCTGCCAGGGATCTCAGGGCTCCAATCACACAAAACCAACAACCTGACACATAGCAGGAGCCACGGGACTGGCAGCTGAGCCGTGACCGCTGTGTGTACAGTTATGTAGAGAGCAGAGGTGAAATTCAGAGAGACCTGAACCTGCTGTGCTATGCTAGCAGAGGACGACAGCTTTGATGGTCTTGTGTGCGACAAGAATGCAATAAGAAGTATAATCTACACAATTACTTATTAACAAAATTCTTAAAACTCACTTTGAAAAATTGTCATCTACAAATAAAATAGTGCAGTTTTATAGATAATGTAAAAAAAAGTTTAAGAAATGTCATAGAAACTGTAATTAAATTTTTCTAGCTGTAGAAATCCCTGCTTTGGTTGATTTCTGACTAAGGACAGCACAAGTTGCAATAAACAACATCTCAATCATCACGGCACATGTTGAGAACATCTAGGAAACAGGTGCTAACAGCAGAGGGGGGGTCTGCAGGGACACGCTGCTGCACATTAGATACTAACACGACAGCAGATGATGCAACAGCAGGTAACCTCTGGCAGTGACTGTGAGTTTGTCCTGTACAGAGGTCTTCTGTCGGAAAGGAAGACAGGCACATACTGTTGATGTTTCAGATCATTAAAAAATTTAACACTAGACAAAGATAACCCAGGTAAATATATAATAATGTTTTTAAATGATGGTTTAATTTATTAGGGGGGGGAAGCTATCCAAACCCATCTAGTCCCACTTGAAAAAGTAACTGCTCCCACATCAATTATCAGCGATTAACCACGTTTTTTGGACAGCTGAGCTCAATTTCACCAGCCAAAGCCCGGCCTGTTCACCCAAGAAAGCACTTAAATAGAACCTGACAATATGAAGCAGGCTAAAAGAGCACTAAAAGCAACACATCGGGCTATGATTTAAATAAGCTCAGCAACAAATAAGAAACAGTCAGTCTAGAAAATGTTACAAAGCCATTTCTAAACTTTAGGAGTCCAGTGAACCGCTGAGAGAGCCACTTTCCACAAACGGAGGAACCGTGATGAAGTGGCAGCGTTAGAGTGGCAGCTAAAGGCTAATGTCACCACACCTACATGCTGACATTGAGCTGGTATGATGAATATTTTTAAGTAGCACTAAAATAAAGAAAAACTGAGAGTGATGGGACTGAAATGTTTTTGACAGCTTTCATAAACAATCATCCGAAATCACTGTAATCCACCCGACACCATAAATATTCTTTATGTTAATCTATCTAATGTTGAAGTGCCAAAAGCCTAAAATATCAAATCAGAGAGAAGATTATTAGAAAAATTATTAGATCGTTAATATCTGTGGCAAATTTAAGGGAAACAGTGTGGATCAACCAACCAACACTGTAAGTATCGTTAAATCATTTAACGACATATTATTGTGTAACTAATGTTTAATGAAATCATTCTGACTGCCAGTCCAGAAGATGTAGGCTGGACCTCGCTGGATATGGTGAGACAAATGTAGCGCGTGGGCTTTAGCACTGCGGTGCATCGATAGGCTGCAAAAGCAAAGCATTAAAAAAAAACTATGAACCCCCAGAGAGTCCTCTGATGCTCCACTGTCACCGCTTCAACACTCTTGTTGTGCAAAAATCAGCAGAGTTAGCGCACTGCAGCGGAGACACTCGTGCTCTGCATCAGGCAATCAGAAGAAACTGGTTCATTTGCTATAGAGCTGCTGATGCTAGATTCAAAGCACTGCTGAGAGGCTGTGCTCGTCCTTCACGCAGCGTTGTCTGAAAGCATCATCCTGCCTCACATAAACAAACACAGAGAGGCCGTTTGCTCAACTTCAATCAATTAAAGTGCGCACACAGCCACGAACAAGAATTTGTGGCCCTCGCTGAAAACTCTGCCGCTCATTGGCATGCCTCAGTAAACATTAATTATAATCTGGATCTCTCCCTGTGCAGAGCTGGGCTTCCAGACAACTGAAAACATTCCCATTCCCGTGTTTTTCATCCTCAGGTCTTAGCATGGGACCATTTACTCCCTGACACTTGCTCCTCTCCTTTCTCCATATTTTGTTTAACAACAAAATTAGATTGTAATTGAGCAGCAAGTGTTGACAGCGCTCTGACCTCGGGAGTGCTTTAGACAGCATATGTTCCCCAAAGAGCTCCTCGGTGAGGGACCGGTTTCTGTTTATTTGTTCTTAATGAAGCCTGCAGTCGCATTAATGGCAGACATCTTTAACAGATCTCCCTCCCACACAGAAGAGAACAATAAACAGCAGGCCACCAGTTTCTGCCAGAGCTCGCACACTCAGTCCACAGCAAAGGGCTCCTTTCTTTTCATGCCTCTGCAGCTTTATGACGTCCGGGCTCACTGCAATCCAGCCCTTCAATTAATACAAAACTTGCTTCGCATTAGCAGCAAAGTCCATCTTTTCCCAACGTAACAGCATGGAGGATATATTAGCAAAAGACATGTGAGGGATCGCTCATGTTTCAGTCCTGCTCTGTAGTGCTCTTGAGTGCTGGAGAACGCACACACCACGCACAGATCGTGTACGGAGCTATTCCAAGGAAGACAAACGTTGCAAATTATGCAAATTATCTTCCAGATTTGCAAATTATACAAATGTAGAACAAATAAAGATGATCCAGACAGCTGACGACCAGTCCAGCGACTTGAGCTGTGCACAGGATTATCCCCATCAATCAACCGTCACCCCTGCAGAGGCTTTATGTGAGTGTCTGGTGGAGTTTTACTGGGTGGAAGTGGGTATTTCCATTATTCTAACCAAGTATTTCTAAATACGATGTTGGTCAGAAGACTCGAGACTTTGGCCTCACGATATTAGTTCCAGAGAAGCTGAAACCCAGCTGCAGTAACCTTAGCTGGGCAAGTGTTGCCCCTGATCTCACAGCTAAAGCCTCCAGAGAATCTCCCGTCTATTAGCTCCTTATCCCTCCCTGCTTCAGCTCTAAAGACTTTAACAGCATTAGCTGCTTTAAGAGCGGTAACATCACACTCAGTGATGCCTCTTTGCGTCTCCAGAGTTTCGAGGCACCTCTCAGCAAGGGGGGGTTCACTGTGCACATGTATGCGTATTGGACATTCCCCAGATGGGTGTTTAGGGCTCTGTGGGCCGACAGTGATGAATGCTCCCCTGCTGGCTCTCCAGGATTCTCCGTCATGTCAGCAGCTCTCTAAAGCCAGAGCTGCGAGGGGTGTCGGGTTGCAACGCTTGGACATCTCGCCCTGTGGAGGGTCTTGGACTGGAGCTGTTTTATTAGTCCTAGACTCCCAGGGGTGGCAGGCGAAGGGGAGTGGGAAACCAAACAGAAATAAAGCTGGTGGCTGGGGGGAGGTTTGGGGTGAGCGGGGCAACTATTCTGGCTGTGAGAGCGTGACATGTGTAATCTTTCAGTGAGAATACCACAGCGTGCTGATATCACCTCACAGTAACACAAACTGCTGCTTTAACAAGCTGTGATTGAGCAAAAGGCCACAAGCAGTGGGAGGTGGGGGAGAGTTGTTAAGCCGCCTCTCTGAACATCTATATTTCATGGCTGTCTCATTTAGTTTATGAATTTTGTATTACAAGACGGGAAGCCAAAGCATGAGATGAGAAGCCAAGTGCGTATATAAATATAAATAGTGTGGCTGCGTGTGTGCGTATGCGCGGGGAGGTCGTGGTGCACGGCGCGTGTGGTTAACCGAGACATAAAACCTCGACTCCTCTTCTGAGAAAGATCGTCTGTGACTGTGATCCTCTGTGAAATGGTAGCAATCTCGGGTAATTGGGCTTCATAAGCCAATGAATGTTCGGAGCTCTTCTGACAGATGCAAAGCCATAGAAGATCAGCTGCCAGACCACAGCCAATAAGCACTTACACATGTTTACAGCATGACAAGCGTACAAGCGGCAAATGGGAGGAGGAAAACACACGAGCGACAGAAAGGAGCAGAGAGGCTCTCTGTCCCGTCTCCTACCTTTGCTAGCATCCGTCGGCACTGCACTGAAACTCTCTTTGTTGACACAATGTGCTCCGTCTCCTCTCTCCTGAGTCATAACGAAGACATTTACTAACAGAGAGCTGCAGCGAAAATATTCTTCCACCCACAGCAGGTCTGATTACAGCTGTTTCTGTAACGCTCTCAACTGCGTCTCGATCTCAGCGCTCAGAACGACAACATGGAAAATCTTTCCGTCTTAGACAAGCTCTCTGGGTCTAAAGTGTTAGGTCACCTTCCCCCTGAAACTGGCCCTCACCCTCTCCACCATCACCATCTTTATGTGCATATGAGGATGCAGCAGTGGGATCAGTGGCGGGACAGTGTCTCATTTCTAGCTCTCCTTTAGAGAGCAAATCTTTATATATCGCCGAGGGTGTGAGGTCAGGCTGAAGGGAACGTAATGGGAGAAGAGCCGGGTCAGGGACTCGATGACGGGCATGCTGGCACAGGTGACCAGCAGAAGGGATGGGTGGAAAGCTGGCCAAAGGGATAGACATCTCCTGCCAGGGGTCTGTGCGGGGCAGCTCTCAGGGGGACACTTGTTGCCGGCGGTTGACAGATCCTCTGCAGGCCTGGCTGTCATGTACTCCGGCTCACTGAGGCTTTGAAATAACAGTAGCGTGTAATGTGTCAGATCCATCCAGTCCGCAGCAATTGGTCAGTGTGCACACACTGTCACACTGGTGTAAATCTACACTGAGAGACGAGGCAGCTGTGGAGCCAACCAGACCGTTTGACCTCAGACATGTCCAGTGTATGCAAGCGAGCTGCTGGGATTTCTCACAGGGCTTCGTATCGCTGTAAGGAAATGTGACGTGGCCATTTTTTGTATGAGTGTCATTCCCCGAGGCGTATCGCATGTCAGTGCTTCGCTTTCTCAGCCAGCCATGAAACGCCTCTGATTCCTTTACCGGTTAAACTTAAGCTGGGTGCATTTTGATTTACACAATACGTTCAAGGCTGGATAAACATCACATTGCTTGCCATTAGCTTTATCACTTCGCTGTTGCGACAGGACTTTTGCAGGAGTGCAGAATATTTGCTAACTTGATATTCGAGCATTTTTTGTTTTTGTCATGTAGCAGGTTGTTAAATGTAAGCCGTCTTTCCCCTCGAGCTGTGCTAAGGCTTTCCCATGGAGAAAAAAACGGGATGACTCTTTGCATTATGGTGTGTGTGTGGTGCATAACCACAAACCACACACACATTGTTTTCAGTCTTGGAGCCGATGGCTTGTTTTTCAGTCAACAGCATGAAATTAGCAGGGAGGACATTTCCTGCAGGTGAGTATACAGATGCTATGAAACTATAGCAGGCCAAGCCATACAGGCTTTGCTATGTGGGACTAAAGCCTGATTTAGATTCCTCTGTGGGGGAATCTTTTCCATTTCATGCACACTTCCCCACAGCTTCAGCATTCTCCCTCCAGGAATTTCCTGCACAGGAGGAATGACGGTAGAGAACAAGCCAATCACAGTAGTTGTGTGCTGTGCTGACGCCATGTGCAGTTACACCCCACGCTGTACGCCATGGGCTTTCAGGGAGGGGTTTGATTTCCAGCACAAACATGAATCCTCAGCAAAGGCCTGCTGTGAAACACACATCGACACACAAACAGATTTATTTGTATCTTTTAAGTTAAATGTGGATGAAACTGTTTTCTATCCAGGAGCTGACATTATTTCAGTCTACAAAACTGGACGGGAATACTGACGTGTGTCAGCACAACTCGAGCATCTCGCAGCACGCCAGCTGGCACCGCGACACGTGTTTCTTGTCAGTCACCGTGGCAGCTTAGAGGAACAATAGACAATCAGAGCGGATAAACTTCAAACACAGACGCGCTTAAATCTCAATTACAGTCACATGCTGATAAAAACCCGGCTCATAAACAGCTTCCTCCCTCTCACACTCACACACATGACATGTCCACTGCCAGCCTGGTTGAGATGCACGGCTAGAGCGCTGGAGCTGCTCAGCGCTGGCCTGTCCTCCATGAAGACCTGTCAGTTTGTCAGCCAAGCATAGTGGACTATACTAAAGCAGCCCCTGGGGAAGGGGTGACTCCTAATTGTGCAGCTGCCTCTCTGAGGTGATGGACAGCTTTGGCTCCCGCTTTCTTATTTTCAAGACTCTGGAGTTGCACTAAGGGGTGCTGACACTCAGCTCATCTGCTGTGTCAAGTGCAGAAAAAGCCCTTTTCCTTCTCTTTTCTTCTCCCTCCCCCCTTCTCTCTGTAGCCAGGAGGTAGAGTATGAGCTGGCTTGCAGCAGTACGCAGAGTGACAGCTCGAGCTGACACGCTGACACCGCCATGATTTCACTGGGGAGAGAAGCATGGAAGGCTGGAAAGAGAAATCTGTCCCCAGAGAGTCATCAGTCTGGGCCTCTTTCACTCTCTTTCAGACGGGGCCAACTGGTTTTACACATGTCCACACTGCGCAGTCAGGCTGTTTGCAAGGACCCAGTAGAGCCCGAGCTGTGCGTTAAAGCTATAGAAGGAAAACTCAGATAGGCAACAGCTTGAACACTTGGATCAAATGTCTAACGTTCTGGTGAAGCATCGATTGCACGCAGCCTCTTTTCTTACATTTTCACTGGCATTACACAAGCAGCTAATGTGTCTGTGCGAGCGCATGTGCGGGTGTGTCAAGTGCCGTCTCATTACCGCCTCGCTCAGGTTTCACTGCAGTCAGTTTAGCGGGGCACCCGGGGCAGAAACGAAGCTGTTAATGGCTGCCCCTTCTCTCCTGTCCTCACGTAGCTGGGGAGTGCAGTGCGGCCTGCTGGCGTGGTGGCAAACGTACAAGTTGCTCAGAAAATAAAAAGGAAGCAGCGCGTTTACGCCGGGCCTGAATTCTCACTTTCTCCTGAATCCTTTTTCTCCAGAAAATCAGTGCAGCAACATCAACAAACTATTCAAAATAATACCGCGAATTAGCCGAGAGCCGCTGGCGAGCTTCGGAGTGATGAGCTATGGCTGTTGGACTGCAGCGCTTGGCGAGGGAGGGTTAGTACAGGGGAGGCTGGTTGGGATTTGAACTGTTTATTTGAACTGTGCCGTCGTCCAAACAGTCAGCTGCCTCTCTACTTTCTCGTCAAGCCCCGGAGCTTAAGCTGGGATTTGCTGTTGGTGGGGAGAGAACAACTTGATATCCCCCTCTGGGCAGCGGCTGCCCTCAGCTTGGGTTACTTTGGGGGAACAATGCAGCCTCTGTCCATGGCCTCCTACTCAGCGAAGACATGGGCTCAGACAGGCTCGCTTGTGTCAGGCGAGGCCAGGGGATTCATACATCACAACACCACACGGCACACTGCCTGAATGCGGGGTTTAGAGAAAAAGCTTCCAAACATGGCGTCCCAGCTTTGCCTCTAAATGGCCCAGCAGAGCCCCCGTCTCAGCACGCTAAGAGCTAAACCAGACACGAAGCCCAACCCGGCGCAGCGGCCCATTTGCTCTTGGCTTAAAAGGCCCCCCTTCTGGGATTTTGGTTTTTGTACAACAGTGTTTACAGTAAAACCTGACACGTGGAATAAGGAGAGGATGCTCGAGCCCTGAAATCAAATAGCTCCCTCCAGAAGCAGCTTAATCTGTAACAGATGGTGACGGTCCAACCGACGTTGATGGGTTTGGGCAGGCTTCTAAGAACAGTGGCCAAAAGCCAGAGAGGACGAACCAAAGAGAGGGTTTCAAAATGGAACAATGTGCAGTTTGTTATGCTTGTTTTATATCAAATGCACATGCCTTAAAATTTCATTTCCAGGATAGCAGCATGATTTTACACACACACACACACACCATCCACCCAGCTTAGAGTGCACCCAACACAAGGGGGAGATGTTGACCTGCCATCACTGTGCAGCACATGAATCTCTGCGGAGACGTAACCAACGCCGATGGCCGACGCCGTTTCTGGCCTGCATCACGTGTCACGATGTGGTTGTGTCCCGGTGCTTTAGATATGGAGCCGGCCACGATAGAAACAATAAAATCCTGGGACTTTGTTCCCTCCTGGTTCCCTGCTTTTTGTTGGTCTGTTTTTGGATGCAATCACACGTTACATCCAAAACCATCCAGACGTTTGTTGAGATGTGTGGCTCATTATTTTGTTAATTCTTATAGTAAAGGTTATTATTCTCTCACTCATCCACTGAAAAACACAAAAGAGCCAGAAATACATCGGAAGACTCAGCTGTGTAGAACAGGACAGCTGCAACACTGATGCGACACATCTTTGCATTTCTAGGCAGGTGAAAGGTTACAGTGTCAGTTCCCATGTAGGTTTTCAGAGGGGTCTGCGGTTACGATGGCGTACGTTTAACACAGAAGCCTGCTGTAAAGTCTCAAGTATATTTTTGTGTCTGCGAGTCCACATAATGTTATTATTAGATGTTAAGTGCGAGGGTTTGTGCAGATGTCGACATGCACCAACTACGCCTGCACCACAGGCGGCCGACAAGAAAAGCAAATTCTAAAGCTTTGTTTATACTCACGGATGGTTGGAGACCCAACAGCCACAGAGTCATCCTGTTATACTTCTTTTGCATCAGCTGTAAGTCCACAGTGCGGCGCGCATGTGTAGTTAGTGCACTGTAATGTAAACTTTCCTTGGTCGAGTCTGCGCGGTCACAAAACAATAGGCAGGCATGCAGAGGTGCGCCTGCACCCTCACGGACCCTCGCGCAGCCGCGGATGCGTAAAGTATAACTGAGGCTTAGCAGAAATGTTTGCTCGGCCGTCCGCATCCCCGTCTGCAACGGATTATTATCAAGGCTTTACAGCACGCCGGCTTTCGTAGTCAGTAGCCTGCATAAGAAATGAAATGTGGGCTGAAACAAATGAAAGGCGTGCAGTGTGTGCAGAGCATAAACACATGCAAAGGGATCTACAGACTGTCACTAACAAACCAGGATCCTGCTCTGTAGTCCTCTCTAATCTGCCCCGGGGCTCATCAGGGCTTTATTTCTGTACTGCATATTTATGTGAATCAGAGCGAGTGTGTGTGTGTGTGTGTGTGAGAAGGGTAAAACCCCTTCTCTTGTGGGAGCAATTAAAGCCTTGCTTCCATCAAACCTGATCAGAGTCTTTGTGCTCGTGCTCTCTCTTAGCCTTTCTGTCTTCACAAGCTGTGTTTACACTTTCACTTCTCCCTCTGTATGTTTTACGAGACTGGATCGGAGAGGAAAGAACTTAAAAACACAAAAACACACCACAGCAGTAAGATGGCACCATAATCTCACTCTAAGCTTCTATATCCTGACTTCCTGCAGTGAGAGCACACAGATTACAGCCGTGGTCACTTATGTGATACAGGAGACACGATTACAGACACTTTTAGTACGGCCGGCCTTTCAAAATGTTCTACGACCCTTTGAGTCGTTATTCACCTCCTACTTTATCAGACTTTCTGTTGTTTTTGCTCTTTTTAAACAGACTAAATCCTCCACGCTGCTCAGAGCAACACCAACACTGCAGGAGTTAATCATTTCACAGTGGACAGTAAAATCTTGTGTTAATCCCATCTCCTTTTTAGAAACGTGGCTGCATATTTCTGGGGGGAAAAAATGCCTCAAGTAATTGAAAAGAACCAAAATCGGTTTGCTCCGGTGTCATCTCGGGGCCGCAGTTACTTCCAAAACACAAAGCAGAGGGCCTGATGGCTGCAGGGTGAAAACCTTGAGAAGGGAGACGGCTGTCAGACACACATGGTAGATCATGATAAAAGGTAGATCATCCCATGCAGCAATCCTTCTTTTATGCATGCACGCATGCGCTTACACACTCATATGCACATTCACCTCTAAGGCACCATGAGGCCTCATTAAGGCAGCCTGCTCTCTCTCTCCCTCTTTGGCAATGTCACCTCTGCCACAGGGACCAAAGACTGACACAGGCATAATTGGCCTGAACACACCAACAGCACGCTGGGAATGGCTGCGTCTTGATAAGTGGGATGTGTGTGCACGTGTGGGGGGGTTTGACCCTGTTAATGCCGCACAGTTGGCAGGAGAGTGGCTCGTGTCACAACGGATCAGTGGATGCTGGTGACGGTGATGGGGGAGGACCTCTCCTGGGAACGGGACACTGGTGCCCTCCTATTCGCTTCTGCTACTTCCAGTGTCTCAATGACACAGAAAAAAACGACTTCAACTACACAACAAATTTTAAAAAATTGCAGCTACATGTTAAAATGACATATATAGACGATTCACATAAAGAATCTGCAACCTCATAGGAGGCAGACACAGAGCTTCTGTATGGTCTTCAAACCCACAGTCATGAATAAACTGAGCATGCTCACAAAATTCCTTCCACCTTACGGCAACAAATGCCAAAATGTTACCTTAGACACCTGAGACAAACAAACATGTACAGTAGGAGCCACTCACCATTCAGCTTCTAACCCGCCACATATCTCAGTGTGGCGGACGTGGCGGGGGAGGGCGGCAGGAAAACTAAAGCCTTTCACTTTGATCTCTGGAGTTCAGCCCATTTAAATGTTTGTGTTTGAGATGTAGACCTTTAATTTTGGCCTGATGGGTTCCAGGCTCTCTGGGTTTAGCGTGGCATGTCGGATATGGGAGTGTTTACACAGTCTCCCTCCAGCTCTCCCGGTGCTGAAATAAGTGCATTAAGATGGATGGATTTACTTAGTCTCTAACCTCAGGGACTCGGGGAACAAACTCTGAATGACCTCTTTGTGTTGCAGGAGGGCACCGAAGGAGACTGGCCCACACTGCTGACTGTGTTTCTTCAGTGTCAACAGACCCACTTACAGCACGTCCTTAAAACCGATCCTCAGTCAACAAACTTGTACCGATGGTGCTACAGCCGTGGTCCCCGCCAGCTACAGCCAAAAAATCCACAATAAGACCCGATTGCATAGGGTGACTGCGACAGGCAGACTTGTCATCCTTCAAGCAGTTAATGCCAAACAAATACTTCCAATAAAAACTGTGCGTACACTTATATTAGAAGAGGAAGCAAGGCAGAACTAAGACTCGTTTCAACCAAACTATAACGTCTGGAAAAGCTTTTCTTCATAGCTGCAATCAGGACTAATGAGCTGTGATCGATACAAACATTTACATGGGATTTGAAAATATGTCCAGCTGGAAATGACTACATTTTTCATTTTTCCATGGGGACTTTGGGCAATTGTTTGCATCTGCAAGGCACTAAATCAACCAGTGCTTCCTTTGATTTGTTAACCTTTGTTTGGCCGTGTCAGTAGATGAGGCATGGCTGAAGTGGCTGCTTTCATGGCCACACTGTAAGATGCAGCCTGGGTGATTGTAGCTGTACTCACTGGGGGGAGGGAGCTTCCCTCTGTGCAGCACAGGATATTGAGCTTCCTTTTTAGCCCTTCCAGCTGTGCATTAAATGCTCCTGGCTGGGTGATGGGTTACCAACAGGAGCAGAGATCACAGGTGAAACGCCTTCAGTCCGTTTCACTTGTGCATCCCTCAGAGTTAAATCTTTCAGGGCGCCATATTATTTCTCCAAACAGGCATGCTTATTAAATATCAAAAGAGAGCTCTGATTTGAATTACAGTTGTGTCTGAGCCAAAGCAGGAACAATGCTTTAGTCTAGAGGGATCGGGCAGCAACCTCTCGGTGACCTCGCGCCCCCCGGCAGAGAAAGAGCTCATCCTCGACTGCGGCCGTTTCTCAGAATGCACAAAAGGCCAGCGGTGGTCAGGTCATCTTTCCACCGCGCATCAGGTCAAGTTCCAGAGGCAGCCCTGCTTTCTGGACACCAAAACCCACACAGACGGCAGAGGTCAGCGTGAGGGCAGCGCAGGCAGCCCGGGGCAGTAAACCAACACTGGCGCTGCAAAAGGCCAACCTTCTCTTTCCAGTCGAGTGAATGAGTTAGGGAGCTGCCTGGGTGATTTGTGGCGTGATTGTTGCTCTCTATATCACTTGAGATTACAGCAGGTGGTGGCCCACAGCCTAGAAGTACACACAGCTATATCACCAGTCCTCCTCTCAGGAAACGCCGAGAGAATGAGGCAGGGAGAAAAACAAGCCCTCGGCTGCCTCCCACACAGCAGTAATATGCTCACAGGCAATTCTGCTGCCAGCAGAGCTCTCTATGACAATCCAGGGAGCTCTTCAGCTCTGATATCTGCCACAAAAGTTCACCTCCGCTTCTCTCTTTCCACTATTTTTTTAAACAATGCCATCAGCGCTGCAAATTACACCTTCCACATCGCACATTATTCTCTCCCCCGGTGACAGACGTACTCAAGCCTGACACACTTCACTAGCGCCGCTCTTCACAGTGGCGTCAGCCCCGGGTCTCGCTGTAGCACCGCTTCATTTTCACATTAACTCCAGTAAAGCGTGGTGAAATCAGCGTTGTGCTGAGGGGGGGAAACTGAGAATCACTCCACTGTGCACTTCAATTCACCCCCGCACTGAACTTGGTCTCACATCGCAGACGCAGCTGCAGGAGATATCTCACGAGGGACGAGCTTCTCCAATATATCTACCAGATGAAATTTTTGGGAAAAAAAGGAAAAGAAAAAGGGGAGAGCTGCTCTGCTGCACCCTTAACTGAAAGGCCACGATGAAGTCATTGCTGACACTAACGGTATTTTAAAGGAGACACAGGTGAGAGCCAAATACATTTCTTTATTACTGCGCGTTTAATATCAGATTTTTTTACACTTCCAACAGGAAACGCAGATTCTGTTCTCAGTAGATTTGAACAATTCACCCACGAGAACATTCTCAGGCCACCTGATTAAAATGGGACTGCAGACCTTTTTAAATGTCATCCAGCACTGCTTTAATCTGGCTGCCGGCTGCACTCGGCAAACAAGGCAGTGCGAGCTCAGGCTGGGCTCTCCGATGACAAACTTAGCCGCGTTTCTCTGACAGGCTGTCGATTGACGGTATCATAAAAGATGGGAATGTAACCAAGTGACAAGATATCATTGCCCTGGGAGACAGCTTTAATCATGTGATAGATCTGTCTGCAGACCTTTGTGGTGACACGCTGTGCTGCTTTGTCATCATCAGTATGTGTTCAAGCCAGCACTTCAATCCACTCCCTGGACAGCAGTCAGAGGTTTAATAAAACTCTGCTTTCCACCCACGGCACCTTGGAAGCAGCTTAGACTTTACAAAAGTTGTTTATTTCACTGGCGGCCGCTGCTTTCTCGCTGCGGCCAATCCTCCTGCAGAGCACACCAATCAGGTTAACGGACACCTGCAGGTGCACTGACGACCGTGGTAATTAGAGACAACGGTTAATGAAATCCATTCATGAGCAGAAGTGCGCCCAGGACGAGGAGAACCGCAGAGAGTGACGTACAGCTGACGCCGACAGCCTCGAGGTGAAGCCGCACGAAGAGGGAAGAAAATAAATCAACGTCTGAAAACACAAAAGACGCATTTTCATCAGCTGGATTTTCTTTTCAAAATGCAGCGTATGCCTCAGGCTTTAGAGGGAACACAGAAAATACACTGTAATTATCGAGTAGGTGAGAAGGCTGTTAGATTAAAAGATGAGGGACCAGCACTGAGCCTTCAAAGAGACCCGAGCTCGCCCTGGGCTGATTTCCAGTCTTGCGGCAGTAGAAGGAAAACACACACACACACACACACACACAAACACCAGC
Source organism: Simochromis diagramma (assembly GCF_900408965.1). Classification (NCBI taxonomy): domain Eukaryota; kingdom Metazoa; phylum Chordata; class Actinopteri; order Cichliformes; family Cichlidae; genus Simochromis; species Simochromis diagramma. The sequence goes on along the minus strand of NW_024386778.1, from coordinate 1,463,037 downwards.
CAAAAGTCAGTCATTACCAAAGCTGCACATCAGCAGCAGAATTACAATGGCCTTTTTTTCACTTTGTTATTTGAAGGATTATTAGCTTTATTCCAATGAGTCACAAGATTATTAACAACCTCAAAACGAACATTCGGTGCATAAACTGCAGAGAAACGCTGTAACAACACTGTGTCACAGAAACACTGTAACAACACTGTAACAACACTGTGTCACAGAAACGCTGTAACAACACTGTGTCACAGAAACGCTGTAACAACACTGTAACAACACTGTAACAACACTGTGCCACAGAAACGCTGTAACAACACTGTGTCACAGAAATGCTGTAACAACACTGTGTCACAGAAATGCTGTAACAACACTGTAACAACACTGTAACAACACTGTGCCACAGAAACGCTGTAACAACACTGTGTCACAGAAACGCTGTAACAACACTGTAACAACACTGTGTCACAGAAACGCTGTAACAACACTGTAACAACACTGTGTCACAGAAACGCTGTAACAACACTGTAACAACACTGTAACAACACTGTGTCACAGAAACGCTGTAACAACACTGTAACAACACTGTGTCACAGAAACACTGTAACAACACTGTAACAACACTGTGTCACAGAAACACTGTAACAACACTGCAACAACACTGTGTCACAGAAACACTGTAACAACACTGTGTCACAGAAACACTGTAACAACACTGTAACAACACTGTGTCACAGAAACGCTGTAACAACACTGTGTCACAGAAACAGCAAGCTAGTAGAAAATCAGCATAAAGGGATTTTTTTCACTTCGTGATCTGCTGTGGAGTTTAAAATCTACAATATGTTTGATATGTTCACGTATTGAATATTCGAGTAGAATAAACATGTTATGAACCATTTCTTCACTGAAGAGCTTCGTGACAAATAAGGCCTTGCTTTGCTTTATGATGAACTCGTCGGCCTTTAGGGGTTACGCCCGACTTTGTCCAAAAGTGCAAAAAGAAATATGATGTATGAAGAAAGCGCACCAACTGTCAAACAAATGGAGACTTTTTGCACCTGCCTTTGAGCAAATATTGACACTCATCATCCCACAAACGAGTACTCTCTCGCTCTCTCACACACACACACACACACACACACTATTTTTGCTGGAGCTGTTGCCTGTCCAGAGGTTTGCTGCATTAGCGTGCTGGTAATCCCCTCCAACAAAAACCCACCCGACTCTTTTAATCTCAACACTACCCTCAATAAAAATACCAGTGGTCTCCGCTCTCTCTGCACCTGGATTCTTTTACTCGTCTTTTGCAATTGTGTCAGGCATTAGCATATGGCAGGACTGGATGACAGGGGACTGAGGTGGTAAAAGAGAAGAAAAGAGGGCATATTTAAATGGAAATAGGGGCCAAGAGAGTGGGCTATCATGGAGCAGAGAGAAAGCAGATTTTGTGTACTGTTTCCCCAGTCAGATCCTTTCATGGTAGGGGAGAGAGGGTGGCCCTCTGTTGATTTAGGCTGCACAAAGGAGGCCTTAATCCTTTCAAGGGAACCAAATCAGTCCGCAGAGAAGCTTCTTGTCAAGCACGGCCATTGAACACTCCAATGGATGCCACAAATCAAGACCGGGAGGGAATCAAAGGCCAGAATATGGGAAGTGTGTATGGAGGTCTGGAACAAGAATTAAGGGTGGGGGGTTGGGGCTACAAGGACCTATACCAACTATCTCACCCATTTCTACCAAAGCCCCGAAGGGGTCATAACCTTGGTCTCTTAGCCTCCCTCTCGCCCCGCGTGGTAACTCCCCTCCATTACAGAGGAATGTCCTTTCATGGGGGCACCTCCATTATCCCTGAGCCAGAGAAAATGGGGCTGCTTTTAACAGCAAATTAGTGACTTGATAGTGAGGTCACATGTGGTGTTGGCACACTGAGGCCATAAACAGATGCCTTTCCAGCATTATTGCATCCTCCTCCTGCTCTGGCTTCAGCAAGGGTCCCGGTGCATTTCAGCACATTTGAAACAAAGGCTCACCAAAACGCTCACACAGCCTCACAGCGTCACACACCGACGCAGAGAAATATTTTCACATTAGACGATAACTGTTTGACTCTTCGTGTACGGCGACGTTACATACAGATGCACCCTGGGTAAACTGCTATTGTTTGAAATGCTCACAAATAGGAAATATGTGAAATATGAAGAGAACACCGCACGGAGACAAAGTACACAAATGTCAACGTGGCGATATCTGCAGAAACTGCAATGGTGACAACACATCATAGGGACAGAAATGCATACCTTTAACTGCAGCTGTGCTGAAAAATTTCTCGGAGCTGGCATCGGAGACCTGGAAAAAAAGAGATGAAAACATCACATTCAGCATAGAGTTAAAATTCCCCAGGATGACACTGGAACAAAGTGACTTTGGTTCTTTTCTCCTCCACCAAACTTTGCAGACTAACTCCTTTATGACATTTTTAGAGATGATGTACAGCAATGCCTGTGCTCACCGAGAGAACAAAACACACATGACACTCACAGCAGTCACTAAAACATAAAGCAAACTCTGGTCTTAAATTAGCAGAAGTTTTTTTTTTTTTTAAATATACAATTCTGGAAATGTGTTGCTGGGCTGTGTGCTCCAGTTTTACTGGCACGCATGCAGTCATTGTCAGGGCACGTGTGTACATGCCGCTTTCCCCAAATCCCGTCCATAATTATCAGGACAGCCTGAGTATCGTGATCAAAACCAACACTGGGCATCAGACTGAAACAAAACAAGTGGGACTTCTTATTCTGGCCACTTGATGGCACTGTTGCTCCGTGCCAATTTGTTTTTAAAGCCTCACGATTCCTCCAAGCGTCTCGGGCAGCAGCGCTCCGACACCATCAGCGTGCTAGAATAACATGTGCGGTGATGGGATTTAATCCTGAATTAGACAACAAAAGCCACGCGTAGTTTTTAAAACAGGTCACGCTTAAACTATATTTCAGACACTGATTTTGACACATTTCACATCACCACAAAATGCCACAAAACGCACGCAGTGAAGACAGGAAAGAAACGGAACAACACCCGTTGAGCCCCATGTGAAGACGGACTGACAGCTTTCTCTGAATAAAACCAATTTCTAATAACTGGCTTTGTGGACTCACTCGCTTTGGTTTAATGCTAAAAATGTGAATTCCGGAAGATTACATTTTAAGAGCAGTGCTTTGTTTTCTTCTTGACATATTCAAAATCTGCGGCCAGTGACAGCTTAGTTATGCGCACTTGTGTCTTTTATTTTCACCTTAAGCACGGCAATAAATTCAAAATAATAGGAAATGGTGCTCGTGAGAAAGACATTTTTTATTATTAAAATCATACACTTGTGTTTTTCACTAATGCAGCACGGACAGGATGTAAACAATGAAAGCTGCAGGATAAATGGCAACACACAGACCGTTTTCTTTGCACGCTTTAAAAAAAAGTCTTCCTCACGTTATTTTGCACATTACCACACACAATGACAAACACGTCGTGGATTAAGAAGCGGCTCCGAGCCAGCGCGCATACCTTCGATGTGGCAAGGGTAGCAAGGAGTCAGGATATTACTTTTCTCGGTCTGGTAAATATGGCCTCGTCTCACATTCTGCTTTTCAAATAGTATAATCCATACAAGAGGCAGCGAAGTCTACTCCGTTTAAACTGAAGACAGCCATGCGAAAAGAGAAGAAGCCTTTCCAAGAAAAAAAAATCCAAAGCCGTTCACAAAGCTACTGCGCCTTTTGGACAAAGAGAACCATGTGTCTCGCCACGGAGAGCTTTTGCATCAGCAATGAGACGAGAAGGGAGAAAAAATCCTTTGATCCACCTTCCTTTCCTGCTCGGGACTCAGTGTGTGTGCGTGTGTGATTTTTTCACGTATATTCTCCTGTCGGAAATATCCGTGAGAGGTAACAAACACGATCCTGGAGGGTTTGTGAGTCGGTGCGCAGAACGGGGCTGCGTCCGATGGAGCAAACCAATCCAACAAAGCGCACGGCCACTTTTCTCCGTGGAGACAGAAACGCAGGGAAATCACACGAGCAGTGAGCAAAAATTCACTAGGTATAGACCCACTGTCGCGCTGGGTGCTCTGACAGATTCCGATCGTGGGCACGCTACAGCCTCTCCCCGTCCGCTCCTAAGCACCAGACAAACTCCCATTCATCCAGCAACTGCCTGCTTGTGTGCTGCTGCCTTAACGGTCGGGTCCTCCCACTTCCTGATTTCCAGGCGGTCTTGGATTCAACCACAGTAGTCCTCCTTCACAAGATAAACACACTTGTGTATTTTTGGGGGCTTCCGAAAAGCTTGAACCTTGATTGCAGAAGTGCACATCGGCGCATTTACCTTTTGCGTAAATGGCGCGCAAAAGCTTAGACGGCAGCGCACCACAGAAAGATAAGGAGGTAGAGAGAGAGAGAGAGAGAGAGAGAGAGGGAGAGAGAGAGGGAACAAGAGGGAAGAAGAGAAAGGCGAGAGGGAGGGGAGAGCCAGGGCAGAAAGATAGTCTGTCACTCTGTACAGAGCAAGATGATGTCAGCCGCTAATGAATTCCCCAGTAGGGTGCTGCTACCGGGAGGGGAGGAAAAACAAAACGCTCCTTTATGAGCAGCAAGCACCTCCTCGAAGCCCACAGGCGCTGTCTTCCTGTTGAATCAACTCCCACTCCACTGGCCTGAAGGGAGGTCAACTGGTAATATAAAAAGCACTTTGGGTCATTCAGCCTCCAATTTGAGTGCTGAGCTCTCCGTGGTCCACCCCGACCAGAAAGCCAACTAGCTTCCAGTCCTGAAACCACAGGAAGAAGCCGTGCCCACTGACTGTATGAGGCTCCTAGGCTATGTGAGGTTATTTGTTTGGCTGTCCAGGATAACAGAACATTGCACCTTCTAGTTGTTTCCATGTCTTGGTATGACAGCATGTGTATTCTGAAAGCATCATATTGATTTAGAGGAACACTATTCTGCAGGGTTCCCACTTCTGATCTGAGAAGCGATGGCGCTCATCCTTTTTTGCCAAAATCACACCAAATGAATCCGGACGGAAAGAAAATCCTCTTAATAGTGCGAGCGTTGCATCCTATGGCTTGTCTAATGAGCACTAACCCACTGGCTGGGAGGTCAGTGGATGTACAATAGAGCCACATTGCACAAGCTTTTGCTGCCAGCTCAGCCCAAGCAACCACAGAGCAGAAAACAGACTTAGCTCATAGCTGAGATGCTAATCCGTCCCTCGGTAACGGAGAGACGGAGGATCTGTTGGCTGGCTGGGATAGGCCATACAAACATCAAGTCATGGGAAATGGGATATACAGTGGCCTGAGATTTACAACGGCAAAACAAATCCTCACTTTGAGCTAACACAACAGCATTCCTCCAAACTGGAGTCAGATTCCCAGTCTGATTAAGCAGAACATTTCACATTTAGCAGAAGAGAAAGAAGTAAACACACACTTTGTGGGGATGTTTCTGGAAACGGAACAAAGAATGTGAAGTACCATCAGGCAATGGGAGGGAGGTGACTGGGAAAAGTCCAGCCACTTGGTTCAGCTACAGAGGACAAATGCTCGGTCACAGAGGGCCTGGGAGAAAGACCAGACCATGTGTTCATCAAGTTAGAGGCTGCTGTTAAGCATCCTTGTGTATGCATTGTGCGCTGAACAGCTTTAACTAATGAAATAATAAACGTCTTGATTGCTGCTGCTCATAGGCTGGGAAAACATCTTTGATCGCTACGGTGAAATGATGTCGCTATACGCCGCACACCCACGAGCTCTGTGTGGTTACATGTAATCAGATCACATGGATTCTTATGCTTAAAGCGGTGATTGTGAGGAAACATCAAGAGCGTTTTGTGGTTTGGCTTCGTGATATGTATTTATGTGACTGCCACTGACAGAAAATGGCTACCAGTCCTTTTCACAGGCCTGTGCGATGCAGCAGCAGCAGCTACGAACAAGCTGTTGTTCTCCATTCGAAATGGTCATTATCAGATGTGAGAGCGACCGCAAGTCTGTGATTACAGCCCCACTGCCAAACAATCGCCCGGATCTCACATTATTTTTAATTCAAATGAAATGGACAGAGACAAACACACATTCAAATGAGAACTCTGCACAATTTCACATGAAAAAAAAATCTTCTGTGCAAGAGAATGAAGCACCGAGATCAAACACAATGTCTGGATGAATGCTATGTATCTCAGTAATTGCTGTCTGGGCATGCAAGTTCTATCTATAGAGCATCAGCTTCAGCACTGACATTTTGTCATCTTTTATTCTGTTTTTTGGACGCTGATTCTCCACTTCAAAGAAGCCATGAACATGTTTGTCTCCCCCGCAAGCGTGGTTTAATTTTACAGGAACTCTCCTAGATTACAATCACAAGGGACTGGTTTGCCTTTATGAGCCTTCCTGCCATTACGCCAAACTACCCTCATTTAAAATATTACTGATAAGTGTAAGATGAGTGCTGCCAATGTAATATGTTAAAAGCTCTATGTTAAAAGCATTTGCCTGTTGGCTCCAAACTCTGTTGTTGCTTTGCAGTGCTCGTGCATTCAACCTGACACTGAACAGAGTCATCATCGTCATCATCAGAGGTGAACAGCATTCAGGTAGGTGGGTATTTCAGAAGCAGTTTCACCACACACTGAAACCTCTGTCAGAATGCTGGAACCCTTTGGTGTAACTGTGTGTGTGCAGTCACGTGAAACTGAACGTTTTATGCATTGCTGTGTAAAACTAAATACACACACGCTGCCTCCAAACGGATTTCAGAGGGTAAACTGAAGCCAGGTGCTGACACTGTATAAGCACAAGTTTTGGAAGCTTGCTAGTCTGGAACACGGAGGAACGACATTAGCAATGATCTTAAGGAAGCACCTGGTATAGCCCGACTCGAGCCCATCAGTCAACACTGACAGAGATTACTCACCAGCACAAAACATTCAAGACTCCTCTGTGCACCAAAGTGTGGTTGCACCTTAAGAAATAAATGTATAAACGAATGCCTGCAACCAGTTGTCCTAACATTCCTCCACAAACATGTGAGAAACTGATAAAGTCATCCAGGTGGTCCTAAAAGCCACTGGATCAGGTGGAAGCTCGCACTCTCTGAACAGAATACCAGAATGGGAGTGACCACCAGGTACAACCGAGTGTCTGTGGTGAGCCTGCACTGCATTAGTGTTTGGGAGAAGTTCCTCGTTAAATAAGAACAAAGTCTAACTTCTAGACCAAATTAGAAACAAATAAAATCCCAGAGGTTTTGCAAATACTGTGTAATCTGAATTTTAATGTAAGAATTACTGATGACATTTTCTGTTCTTCCTACAGGGAGGCTGATTTTGGCATTCTGGTGTATGCTGATTGGTTAGTCAAACATTTATTATATACTTGTTGCCGTATAGTCCGGCTGTCTGAGATCATCAGTGTGGGCGTTTCTAGAAATGTTCTGCTGAACAGCCGACGGCGCACGATGATATTATTATTTACATAAAAGGATGTACTGAAAAAAGTAACTCCTCACGACGGCTCCGTGAATAAGTTTCACTGCAAACAAGAAAGGTTAATAACAAGCAGGGTGAAACCCGCTGTCACACAGGATGTTTAGATCTCGCCTCACTCAAGTGATGAACAACAACATTTAAGACGAGATTTATTCTGCAGCTGTGTACTTAAGAATGCACGACGTAATATTTACATTCTAAATATACTTGCTTTATTCCAACAGCTTATAAAATAAAAGGAGTAAATAGTAGGCCGACCCTGAGCCAAGCAGGGAGCGGTGGGGCGGTGTTGCCCCCGCTTTTTTAAAATTTCGCCTCATAGATACGAGTAACGCATCATCAACAACACTACTCATTTCTCAAAGAAAAATTTGTGAAGGTTAAACAACTGAAACTTTACACAAAGAAACACAACCACTGCTCACACCCCAGTGGCTCAAACACCAGGCCTCAGGAGGGAGCTCTGCAATAACAAAGCCAGCCCAGCCTACTTCCTGCCTTTTACACGCACCGCTGAGGTGGAAGAACAGCGTAATATTCCCGTCTGGAACATGGTGCGTTAAGGGGCTCGTGTTAGCGCTGATGCTGTACTCAGCAAGTTTAATATTGATACTTTTTTATATTAGCATGCTAATATTTGCTAATTAGGAAAGGGGAAAAAATACAGGTAATTGGAAACTCATTAGCCCGCAGGTATTTGTTCATGAACCAAAGTATCGGGAAATTAAAATGTTAGTTTGTTGCCACTGGTGGATGAAAAGATATTATATTCCATCCTGAGGGGAACATCATTGCAAGCCGTCCAACAATATTTCAGGGGACTGACTGGCGAACAATGTGGAGCTAAAAATAAGTAATAATTCCACCTTAAAGAAAAGGTTGGAACCATAGTCGTTACTCAACCACCACTTGATTGGCAGGTGACTGAGTTTCTGGAGCTATTGGACTTATCGAAATAATACCTGATTAAAACCTGTTCAGTGTTACAAGGATTACTTTTAAATAAATCCCTGCCTTCAGAGGAAAGGGTGGGATTAGATCACACCCTCCTTGTTGCTTAAGTTCAGAAACATGGAAATGTAGCGCACCTCTAAGAGCTGTGAAATATTTCTAATTGCACAAACCCACACACTTACACATGCCAGCACTGCTTCTCACAGACTTTGGAGGGTGGAGAGAGGGCGGTTCATTTTTTCAATATACAAAATGTTATTGTTTTATATATTTATTTATTTTAATTTTTTTACAGTCATTACATCCGACCTTATCTCCCCGAGCCTGCACTGGTTTGTCATTGACAACCGGCTCTAATCTCTCCCCCCTCCTGACAAGCAGCACTGACAGGCCCTTTCTTTCCAATTCCTCAGACACACAGCCAGACATAAATTAATCTGTCACTCATTGCTAATATTAATGTGGGGATGGCACAGGGCTGCAAGCACACAAAAGACAAACGCATCCAACATTAAAAACCACTACACAGAATGGGACACCACAGCACTGCCGGAGTGGCAAAAGCCTTTGGAAAAGCTGACAGTCTTATCTGCTGAAATGCATCAATCAAAAAAAAAAACAGAGAGATTTGAGAACTTTTGAGCTCACATCTTCATTTCCATGGAATTGCTTTTCAGTGTTAAACTTGTAACTAAAAATGCTAAAAACGAATCTCCACTTTGCATCTCTGTCCCGCCCTGTTCAAACAGCATGGCATGCTGGGAACATTAAGGCAGACTGGTCGACACAGGAATGAAAGCAGCTATCTGATTCAATGACGAAACCCCTAAAAGCAGACGCTCTGTGTTATAATAAAGATTCCAGAGCCGAGAGATACGACTCTCACATCATGCCGGCCAGTTAAGCAGCAGAAAAGTATTTCTTCCGGTTGTTAAAAGCCTGCAGAGACCATGTTATCTGCTTATCTGTATCTGCTTATCTCCCCATGGTCTCTGAAAGCAGGCCGGGGCCGTAGGAGTTCAAAATAAATGGCCTGATCAATGGCAGACATTATCTGGATCTGGTAGGCAATAATCAGATCCAGTTGACATCGCAGCCGCAGAAAGAACCGGCCTGTCAGCGGGAACAAGCCTACTGTGCTCGCTATCGGTCTAATGTCGCCGCTGTGGGACTCGCTTTGGAAAACAATGCAGACAAGAAAATTGGTTTAACCTTTCCTGCCTCCAATGCTTTGGTTACATCCAGATTGCAGCCCCCCCCCAGTACTCTGCCCAGTCAGAAGAAAAATGGGAGACCTTTTTGGCTAAATTACAGACGTCGCTGTGGAATGTGGTCTGTGGGCAGCAAAGCCGGTGATAATTTCAGAGCGATCACTCCCGTCCCTTCTAGCAGAAAGGAGCATATGTGCAGCCCACACCAAACATCCACAGCATCATACATATTTGGCATATTTTGCAATGAACATTTTCATGTAATGTCAGGATAATTACTAAATCTGCACGTGTATTTTTGGCGCTGACGCTTAATGTTCATATGGAGATTTAATGGACTAAGAAAATGATGGCTGGGGAAATCGGAATTTTAATGCACCGAATTCTGAGAAATTATTGGTTTGTGCTGTTTGCTTTCATCTCGACATCATGTTAGGCCTTCAGTACATCTCTGAAGTATTACTTTTCGCCTGAAACGACGGCATAAACAAGATTTAGTGCTGCTTGACATACAAATTCATTAATTATTGTACTCGTAACTTCACCGAGCTGTGATGTCACGTCAGCTCAATGACAAAAACCTCAAAACAATAAATAAATAAATATAATAGAGCTTGTGTTGCATTCTTTAATTTGACCCCAATTCTTTCTGTGAAGCTTTGCCGTGGAGCCGTATCCCAGACAGAAACATTCATAACAGATAACCCTCTGCATGACAAAGCCCTAGCTTTCATTTTCTCCCTAATCTGCATGTCTTTATATTTGCAGGGACCCAGCAGACATCTACAACTTAAGAAGTCTGCTGTATGAACCCCCCACAAGGCCTCAACTTAATGCTAACTGAGAGCAGCCGCGCTCGCAGGAATAATATTTCCCCTTTTTGTTTCTTTCTTCTCAGCGGCGATATGAGAGCGAGGAGACGAGGGGAGGCAGGGAGATAAAGGACAGGGAACTAGAGAGGAAAACAAAACAGGAGCAGATGAGGGGAGACAGACAAGACGGGGGGGGGGGGAAAGCCAACCGGGGAGGTAGTGGAGCTGGGGGGGAACAGCCTGCTGTGTCTTTTAAGAAGGAATAGCTACAGGAAGCACTGAGGAAGTCACCACTAAGGCGCTGTATTAAAACCTGTCTGACCCTCTGCAGACCCCCTCGGCTCACATAGCACGGTCAGAGGGATTAGGTCTTCTGAAACGCTCCGTCAAGACCATTCTGTCAGGCGCCGATGGAGACAAGCCCCACCCACTCCCCCTGCTTGCAACCGCATGCTCCACTCAAGCAGCCTCTCCAGGGGCCTCTCTATGCTCAACGGCACCAGAGTGGGGGCCTGATGATAGGCTCTCTAGAGGGATACGAGATGGACCGTGGACATCAAAAGCCAGCAGCGTGATAGACAGCAGGGAGGTCTCTGCCCATCCTCAACCTTTCTTCTTTTTCTTTTTGTTGTTGTCCCCCTCTCTCTCCATCGACGCCCCCTGGCCATTGAAGGGATTCTAATTGCATTTTGCAGGGCCCGGAATAAATGAGGTCGTTGTTCTGCCCATAGTAGATCCCCTGCTGGGAGGATGAATGATGGGATGGAGAGAAATTGGAAGTTAGGCCCTTTTGAGACAAAAAAATGAAAAGTAAACAAGGTGCTTCGCAGGTCACCGAGGAGGGACAATTCTGGGTGCCGCCACATTGAGAAGGCAGCTAGAAAGCCTTGCTTTTAGGCTCCCTGTCAGTCGGCGGCAGACGGGTTATCAAATCGCACATCTTTAACTCTCACTGTGATCAGGGCCTCATGCTTGTAGACTGTGTGAGTGAGCATGTGACCTGCAGAGGATCGTCCGCCTCCTTTCCCCTGGTGGTGTCCCAAAAGTGTAAAAAGGAGATGATGGTTTGTGACCTACATGTGAAACTGGTGGTGGGCCAGAGACTGGGGCCACAACTGGGCCGCAGGGGGTCTGTCTGTTGACAAAAAGGCGAGGCCTCTTCCGCTTTGAAGCCCTGTATATTTAAATATTTCATGACCCCCTCATCTCCAGACCCTTTTATCAGATTTGTGCTCTGGCTCGTGGCTGCCTTTCATTAGCGGCACAGAGAGGGAAGTTAGTGTGGATCTAATGCACCCGTCAGCGAGGCAGATCTGAGAGAGCCTCTCCCGTACCCGGGCCCTTTTGGCACTCTCCATATCTGGAAGACGATCTTGTTAAATGCTAGTAACAATTACACCAATTACAGATAAGCCTAACTGTGTCAAAGCCACAACATGATGTTTACAATGATTAGCATGCAGTGTTATCATCAGGGATGGTAATCAAGGCTAGTGCCTGGTACTTCACATGATCACAGGGCTCTTTATCCGTCACTGTTGATAAAAGGCCACCGGCTGGAGACGGAGCCGAGCGGAGCTGTCGTGTTCGGCGCTAACTCGTGCGCCGACTATCTAGCTTCAGTTAACGCACGGCGGGTTTGACGGGAGACTTCACAAGAAGTCTTATTAACTGCACAATGACATCAAATAAGAGAAGATCGTTATTGTCAAAGACACTTTTAGGATCTCAGCAAAGCAGTCGCGGCTCTGCTCCCGCAGTGAAAAGTTCAGATAATCGAAATTACACAAACGTGAATGATGCGACTTTATTGCAGCGAGGCGGAGCGTGGCATGTGCCAGTAGATTTCCACGAGGGCGCGTGCTGGCTCGGTGCAGAGCACCAGTCTAGAAATGCATCTCTGAGACTGGTGACCATGACATAAGGCCCTGCTTGTGCGCTTGTAATAGAGATGCCTTTGAGAGCGGCCCGCGTCTGCCTGCGGGACACATTCCACGCTTTCCTCCACAAACTCAGCGCCGCCGTCAGGCTCTGGGTCCTAAATGTGCACATTGTGAGGCTGCCTCGCTGGCTGCCTGACAGCAGAACATTCACCATGGGGTTATTTGAGTGGACCCAGCCTCTCAGGGCACAGACAGAGCGTGCTCTCTCTAACGTGTGTGATACTTTGTAAATGGCTGTCTTATTTAAGCGTGTCAAAAGATCCACCTTAAAATTTGCTTTTGACACTGCAGTCGCATCAGCGGAGATCATAAAGCGTGTGCGATCACGTGACACAGATGGCCACAGTCATGTGTCGGTGGGGGCCAATCATCAGTGGCCATCTCAGACGGGCTTACCATGCAGCGTGTTTACCAACACCAAGCTTCAACAAGATGATCTGGGACAGCTTGCTGTCTGTCTCACTCGCTCTTGCTGACACTCGCACACAAACACGCCTGTAAGAGGATTTCCAGCAGCAACAGGCTTATCCAGAGAGAAAGCTAAAGCGCCACACACATCTTGACCCAACCTCACATGGTCGGATGCACAGGTAAACAAACACAAGACTCCCCGATGGAAACTGTGGTTTGTGGGTCTTTGCTGCAATGACACAGGGCTAAACAGTTTGTTACACAATAAAGTTTGAATGCAGATGACGGCTGAATGAACAATATGACAGCCCACAGTTTGGGGTCGATACATGTTGGGCTTCGTGCTAATAGATACATTTTCTGCTAGAGCATGTTATTTTTGCAACAGTGAGTTCTTGACTGTCTCGATGGCGTATGAAAAGCTGTCATCGCGTGCTTTAATCGCGTCTTCCTTTTAAAGTCTGTTTGCAAGCCGAGACAAAAAGAGTTTGAATGCAACTGTCGGCAGAAGCACCTCCGGCTGTGTATTTCTTTGCTGTCACCTGATTAGCCTGCTCTGATGGCCACATTGTTACGTGGCAACAGAGGGCACTTAGTTGGCTGGCCCAGTGGAAGTCAATCAGAGCGAGTTCACTGACTGTCTGCCCGGGGATATTAGAGGAGCGTCTTTTAGTCATGCTTGAGGGAGTCCAGGCTCCGACTGCACTAAAGCCTCTGGCGTGCAGGGGAATCTAGCCGGGCCAGGAAAGCACCTGTCATTCAGTAGCGCTTCAGGCACAACAACACCCGGCACTGCTCATGAATTCACACAGAGAGAGGCATGCAGACGCTACATATGTGACATACTCACCGCCTAGTACGCTTCTCCACGAGCTATATGCTGGTGATATGCATTCCCATACCATTTAAAATATCCACAACAGATGTGTGCGAAAATACATGCACAATTCATCACACGAACACAGTCGCACACGTCGCCTGCAGGAGGTGCCCTCTTGAGACACCCGAGGTGACAGATGTGTCAAAACAACATATTGGTTTCACTCCTTTTTGTCATGGTGTTGCTTTGTTCCTTTACCCTAACAGCAGAAGCAGGAAAAAAACACTGGATCTGATTTGCACTGCACACTGCTGATGCATTTTTCACGAGTTACTCCGAAAACACCATGTTCCTAGACATTAAAAAGCAATTTAGCACTCCCAGGATTAAAAGCGCATGTTAAATTGAAGGCTACACTTGGTGTGGGTATGAAAAATTGAGTGGTTCCTTATATTAACCAGGTTGAGCGCAGCACACAGCATTTAGATAGACGAAATGGAATCTTTTAGCATTACTAATTCATCCGCAGGAAAGCTGTGGTTGAGATGTTGTGCGCAACTCCACAGCAGAATACAAACACAGTGCCGAGGCTGTGCTACATCTCGTCAAACGATATCCATCAGCAGGGATTGTTAAATGTAACCTACTTTTCTCGGTTCTTTTATTTCTTTTAAGCTCTGCCTCTTCTGTTAGACATGCTGAGAGCCGTGAACCCTTATTCTATAAATCCGTATACTGGCCACACTTTATACTGAGATAACAGAAAAAGGAGACCAGTCAAATTCCAACATGGCATCAGTGATCTCTGTGATGTGAACCATAGCAGGGTGAAGGGCGCTGTGGGTCTGTAGACATCCATGTATATGTTGGCTATGACGCCACAAAGTGTCCTCTACTGTTTCTTTGCACTCCAGTGAGAAAACAAAGGAGAGGACACAAAAAAAAGGAGGAGGATGAATACTCATTTAGTGGACCATAGACCCACTTAAACCCCATGATGGATGCTAATGATGCCCGTAATTACCGTTCCTAAAATGGTGATAATTAGAATTCTTTTATGGCTCTTTATCTGCAGACAATCTTGATAATGATTGGTAGCGTGATAAACAGAGATTGTCAGTGTTTGACCTTTGAAAGCACCAACATAAAGAAAAAAGACCTCCAGGATGCAATAAGCGTTTTACTTTAGACACTTATTGCTGATAATCTGCAGTTTAACGTTATTTACTGTTGTTTCTACCTAATCTCATTATGTCGAGGAATGGACAGCTGCATTAGATCCTCCCACACGCTCCCCAAAACCCCCGTGCTACAAAAACCTTTGGAATCTTCCATTTCCTGTTTGACTGTCTGGACCCTCATGGTCGCTCCTCCCCGAGTCTGGTTCTGCTGGGGGTTACTTCCTGTTAAAAGGGAGTTTTTCCTTCCCACTGTCACCAACTGCTTGGCGACAGTGGGATGGGGTCGCCTGATTGGTGGGATTTTCTCTGTAATACTGTAATATGTCTTACGTGGCTGGAGGTGATTGAATCAAGTTAAATCTGAAACTCTGCACTTCCATCACACTTCGACTGTTTGATTTAAAATCCACAAAGCTGATGTGTTAAAACCACCGTACACAGTGCCTTATGTAGTAAACAGGTTTTTGGATATGGCTTTAGCTTTTGATTTATGTCAATATGAAAATACTGATTAAATGATCAGATCAATAGCATTGATCTATAACAGAAAAATGTAAACGTCATAGTTAGTACATTTTTTTGTCAAAAAGACTCGGCAGCCTTATACTGAGGTCCACTCTCTCGCATTCTGCCCAACAGCCTGATGTTGGCCCTGCTCCCTGGTCACATGGCATAGATTACGCCTGTGCTACACCAAATGCCTGATAATGCAATCAAGCAGCTTCAAAGTGCCGTGATTCTCCAGTGCCTGCTGTAATGAGGGGAAAATGAAACCGTTCCCTCAGTGTCTGACTAACCCTCTGATGAGACCTTCATTAGAAAGAGGGAGGGAGACAGACACACTGAGAAAGAGCATTTAAAACGAACTCCTGGAATTTCAGCCAGAGTCCAAACAGGGTTACGGAACAACATCTGTGGAATCGCGGCACCACCTGTACACATACTGTATAGTATATAGTAATCCAGGTAGGAGGTTATGTAAATCTGTGAACTTCTTTATCATTAATGAGATAAAGTCAGCACAGGCTGCAGTAACCTGCTGATGGTCATTCAGGTGTAAGCTGTTACCTTTTGTTTTTAAAGCAGATTTTCCAGTACGTGTGGTGAATATATAGATATATATATACTCTGAGCAGTTACTTACTCCAGTCAGCAAAAGAAGTCATGCAAACTAATAATTTCATGCAACATGTGCAGGGTGTAGCCATTTCAGTTCTGCTGCTGGGCTGCATAAAGCTTTGATTGTGTCTGCACGTGCTGATGGAGGTGCTGATGGAGGTGACTGCCTTTAACTACCAGCTATATTCATGTTGATCAGGACAGATATCAGAGTTCCACTGTCTGTCTTCTACTCCCCTCTATACCTCCAGGTCTCCTCCCCAAACACAGGTAAACCTTACAAAGCTCCCGGGTGAAAAGTGAAAACCAGGGTGTAAACTCCTGCAGACATTACGCTTACAGTTGTGCTAATCCTGAAAGTACACACTGCAGAAATTACACTTCTAACTTTTTGAAAGAGATGAACTACACCAGGACTTAATGGATATAGTGAAGTTCAATATGCATGAGCATGGTCTGCCAGAGTGAGAGACAACATTAGAGAGTGCAACACCAAGGATTCAAAGTTCAGGTAAATTTAAGAGAGCCAGGTTGTGTGCGGCCTTGGTCCTACGCACTCTATGCTAATATTTCTTTAAAAAGCTGAGTTTCAGTGTGAAGCAAAGAACACTTTGTGTTTTATCACACAATTGTTGTCGGTTTGGCCAATCTAGTTTTGTTATTCTGGGTTCGGCAAAAATGATGACAGAGTATATTATAAAGTGAAACATATTGGATTTAAATATTTAACTGGATTACTTTGCACCACATGAGTTAAATTAGTTTTCAAGGACATTCATACTTGAAAGTCTGATTCTGCTGGGTGAACGTAAACAATGTGGAACATTTGTTCTTATGCATATTTATCTGTAACATCCTTTGTACTGTTATGTGCTTTATCTTTGTTCTGTTTCACAGAGCACTCAAAATGACTGATTAAAGAGATTATATATAGCTATCATTGTATGCTTCATCCTAATAATATGCTATTATGAGTGCCTGTTAGTGTGCACACTGAGACACGGTGCAGATGCATGGTCTCATACTGTACCGAGCAAGTAGTTTTTTTGTTTTTATTTTTCGTTGCCTGAATGCCGAAGCCCCTTGTGTGTATGCATGTGTGTCAGAGTCTGACCCCTCAGTCCACATCACTGCAGGATAATAACGCCCCCCAGGAGCCGCGAGACCCGATATCACCCTTCTCAGCAGTGATAGCTATCATTGTTGCTAATACAGCCACACTGCAAGATACCTACGCACATGTCGACAGACATACAGTACACGAACACACACTTCCACACACCCTAAAGACACATTCTCCCTGCACTTCCCTGATCTCATTTTCTGCTTTAATGAAAACCGGGGAGATACGACTGGCCGGTCCGGTCACATCAACAGCCTGTCTGCACTGAGCTACGACCCTCTGCTCTTCTTTCCTCCCGAAACACACTGCCTGTCTCGTTCTGTTCGGCTGATGATTCATGACTGCTGATCGATGGCAGCTCTTGTGTCATTTCGAACAACTGCTAAGTCGTGATTATTTTGCTGACACCTGACAGCAGCCGACCCCTGGGAGGAAGAATCTGGACGCCGAAGAGCAAGAAACACGCTAACTGCCTCCCACACCGAAAGCCAACAACAAAGCTGGCAGCGTGCCCCGAATAAGAGCAAATATTTGTTCTTGAGATTTTCAGTGAACACAAATAGCTGCATTTTACCGCCCTTATGTAGGGAATTAAAGCAGGCTTTAAAGAGTAAAAACAAAGGATGACCTGAGACCAGAGCAGCTCTTTCTCGTGTATTTGTACAGTTTGCTGTGTATCTGGATGAGAATGAAGCCTTTTAGATTGTATACTAAAAGTAGTGAATTCATCAGACTAACCTGCTCTATAATTACATTTCCAGCATCAGGGAGTTTGGTGATTATATTTCTTCGCTCTTCCTATTGCCATTTTACAGACTCATATCTGTAAAATATTTCTGTTGTCTTTAAATTCAGTTATGTAAATTGTTTTTTCCATAGCTTGCCATCTTGATTTTAGTTTTTCTGGTTTTTGGGGTTTTTTTTACATTTCCTTTTGGATTCAGACACATAAATTAACGAGTTACAGGCTTCGGTGGGTCCACTCTTTCATTGCATTTTTCATCACTTTTATTCAGTGTTGTATCACCTTTTCTTTTTCGTTTCAACTGTAATCACACTCTAAAGACTGCTACAAAAATAGGGTTTAAATGACCCTTCAGTACAATCATCTGCAGCCTGTGTGGTGATGGCCAACCCTGAATTATAAAGTTGCTGAGTAAAGGCCGGGTGAAAAGTGATAGCCACCACTTTCTAGCGACATAAGATCAGGACTCAAACCAAAAACGCATTTCACACTAGTTTAGCATTAGTTATAAGTAAAAGGATAACAGTAAGGATATCACTAGCTGCTGTAGTTTTCATGCTTTTCTCTCAATAACAGAAACCATGACAGAGGATGACCATATTTTTTGCACTATAAGGCGCACTTAAAAGCACGCAGAAATCTGTCAAAAATGTTTTAGTACGACTTTGCTAAGCTACGAAGCCGCACCGCTCGATGGATTGTTGGAACATTACGGCTACCTTAGTCAGGAGCCTCGCAGATCTGTGTCCTAAACTCCGTCTCCTTCAGGTCCCAAAGTCAAACGAACACTGCAGCATCACTGAGAGTTAAAAACTGTCCAAATTCTTTCATCTGTAATAAAATGATCAGTGTTGCTGCTTTACCAGGTGTAACAATGAAGTTTAACATCCAGGCATCCATGAAAACAGAATTTATTACATTTAACAGAGTTAGAAGTTAGCAGGAAGTTAGCTCGCTAGTTAGCTAAGCATGATATAGCATGTTCTGACTGAGAGATTTCTGAAAGAATTCAAGCGTACAGCTCTGCTATCACTTCCAACATAAATGAAGACAGAAAACTAAACAGCAGTGACGTTTGTAGGGTTACTGAAGTTGGGCTAGCTGGTATATAATGATGTCCATCTGACAGCAGCGCTCTCTGCAGGGAAACACTCCATCACCTGGACTGCAAGCGGACAGCGAATGCACTAATCCTGCTGGACTGCTAGCTATGGCTGGGCCATATCATACAGTTCACGGTAATACCGGTACAATGTTAGGCAATGATAAGAAAATAAAACATCGCGATAGAATATGGGTAAAACGCGCATGCGCAGTGCCTTTGTTTTCATACACACATGGCCGAAAAAGCATGGGGGCAACGGAGAATGAGAAGGGAGAAAGCGGATCGTTGAGTGAAATGGATGAAATAGAATTGGTTTGTAAAAATGGTGCAGCTTCAGTGATGTGGAACTGGTTTGGTGTTTGTCCGTCAGATACACAACAAAGCACTTTTTTTGTACAACATGCAAGCAGGCCATCGTTATTGCTGTATTTGTCGGACTAAGGTGCTCGTAAATCTGGGAGTAATCTGGGTCCTAAACGCCGTCTGCTTCAGGTCCCAAAGTCAAACAAACACTGCAGCATCACTGAGAGTTACAAACTGTCTAAATTCTTTCATCTTTAATAAAACGATCAGCATTGCTGCTTTACCAGGTGAAACTATGAAGTTTAACATCCAGGCATCCATGAAAACAGAATTTATTACATTTAACGGAGTTAGAAGTTAGCAGGAAGTTAGCGGAAGTTAGCTCGCTAGTTTCGCTAGTTACCTAAGCATGATATAGCATGTTCTGACTGAGAGATTTCTGAAAACATTCAAACGTACAGCTCTGCTATCACTTCCAACATAAATGAAGACAGGAAACTAAACAGCAGTGACGTTTGTAGGGTTACTGAAGTTGGGCTAGCTGGTATATAATGATGTGCTATGTGATCGCTAGCGACACAGCTATGTTAGCATAAACACAGTGAAGCTGGAGGATGAATGCTAACTTTTTTCCACTGGATAAAAGTTAACGTGAGGGTTTCCGATGGTTAGTACGGTGTACATTTTAGGACATCATCAGGTCTCAGGGAAAAAGTTGTCAGGTATCAGACAAAAAAAATGTCAGGTCTCAGTCTCAGACAAAAAAAAATGTCAGGTCTCAGTTCTCAGGAAAAAAGTCGTCAGGTCTCAGAACACGAGCTATCAGACAGAGAGAAACTCTTCCTGCAGGTGGCGCTGTTGTTATGTGCCAGCCGAATTGATTTCCAAATACGTCATCAACGTGTGACAGTGGAAGAACGTAAGGTAATTGACCTCACCGGAATTGTACCACAGTTCATGCTCCTAACGACACAACGTAAGTTTAACTTGCTCTCCCTTTTGTCCATACTTTTGCCACAGTTGTGTTAGATTAAGTTGCGGTTAGGTTGTGAAAGTTACATAACACATATCAGAGAAGGAAAGCTAATTTTGTATGATAAACTAAGATCGTTAGGAGCATGAACTGTGGTAGAATTCCGGTGAGGTCAATGACGTTACGTTTTTCCACTGTCACACATTGATGACGTATTTGGAAATCAATTCGGCTGGCACATGACAACAGCGCCACCTGCAGGAAGATTTTCTCTCTGTCTGATAGTTCGTGTTCTGAGACCTGTCGACTTTTTTCCTGAGAACTGAGACCTGACATTTTTTTGCCTGATACCTGATGACTTTTTTCCTGATACCTGACATTTTTTTTGTCTGAGACCTAAGACCTTACAACTTTTTTCCTGACACCTGACGATGTCCTAAAATGTACACTGTAGGTTAGGGACAAATGCAATTGCATGGCAGGATGCTGTAAACGGACCAAACTTCAGTCAGGAGAACAACTGAGATAATCCATCCACAATACGAGGTTAGTCATTAATATACTGCAACAACATGGGAATAGAGCCGCTGGAGAGAATTCATCATGGTGCGCCTTATGGTCCGAAAAATACGGTAAGTCAAAATTTCAAGACTAAATTCAAATGACTATTTTGAGAAAAAAAGTGCAGATTAAAGTAAAACTACCTGATGAACTATCTTGTGATACAACATACCTGCCTCATCAGTATCCTTGCATCTGTTCATTATTAGTTCATTATTAGTTCATCATTATTAGTTTCAGGTCGGCCATTCTTGTATTTTGCTCGTTTGTGTTGTTGTGTTTGCACATCTCTGTTGCTTGTGGGGCTCGCACACAAGAATTTCACTCGCATGTGCTGTGCCAGTGTGCCTGCACATGTGATGTGACAATAAAAGTGATTTGATTTGATTTGATTTGATTTGTTCATTGCCAGCTATTTCATGTCGCACAAATCTGGCAAACTCTTCCAAGTTTGTGTGGTTTCTCTTTCTGACCAGACCAGCTTGGCCCTAATACTCTGTCATCATGTTGCTATTTTTAGGCCAAACTGAGCTTTTCCAGACTTAAGCATTTTACTTTTGATGAACTGCCATGGCCTAGTTAGCCCGTACACGCACTGCGCTGACCTTGGACATTCTGCGTTAATACTAATACTTGCAAGTTATCTAGTGACTGCTGCTCATTTAACAGAGCTAACCTTTGGCACCATTGAGTAGCACTCTGCTGCGTAACACTTCTGGGCCTAGGACGGTAAGAGGCCAGACTTGATATAAGAGGCCAGACTCTATATCAAGCACAAAAGAAAGGAAATAAATAAAAGCTAGGGCAAGGACTGGCTGCTGAAAACAACAAGAAGCACGATTCAAGGTCTCTACTTCAGACGGATGCAATTAAGTTTCCATTTAGAGGGATGACAAATTGATCGCAGCAGAGAAGTCACAGCCAGCATTAAAATGAGCAAATAAACACTCTTAATCTGATGCCCCATCTCTTAATAACCTTTTAAAAACACATCATTACATCATGCACAGGCATTTGACTGAGCAACACTTTCTAACTGTACCTACATCTTTCCTTATCTCTGGGTTTACAAATGCCAGCAGGACATAAGTGCAATCAAAAGTTGGGAGTCTCACATGGTTAGGGCTTGAAATAATGACAGAATCTCTGAGCAGAAATGATTTGATTAGTTCTTTCAGGTCTAAAAAGGAATCTGGATGCGTACCAAATGATTGTGGAGAGGGAAGGTGCGACAGAGCTCTTAATTGCTGGAACTGCACCTAGAGACTTGATGATTTGTGACATCTTATCCGGTGCTCTGCGCTAACACTAATAACTGTTAATTAACTGTAGCAAGGATGCCTGAGAGGAGAAGGAAGGGAGGAAAAACACACTCTTTCACACACACATACACGGCCTTGTGTGTTCGCTAGATTAAAGGAAGAAAAACGTCTCCGGGGATGTGCATGAGATGGAGGGAAGATGTTGGAGGTCAGGGCGCTTGCTGTTCTGTAATGCTAATGGGCACAATGGAGCCACACAGCTATCAAATGAGAGAAATAACAGCAATGCCATTATTGTTTTCAGATTGATCTGGCTGTGTAAATCTGTTAGCCCTAATTGGTCCACAAAGACAGAAAACAAAGTCAATGTTCCGTTCCAAGGCCAGCTTCAATTTCCAAAGCAGATGTTCACAGATGTCGTTTTTGTCATCGGAAGCGTCGGCATCTGCAATCAAGCTCTTTAGAGCAATGACGGGGGAACGCGTGTGTTCAGCGCTATACTCATTAAAAGCAAAATGCCTGGTGCAGCCTCTCCCCCCTGTGCGGATGTGCAGAGTGCTATGATGACAAGTGCCACGAGAACCGGCACCGACACGAACGGCCCGGTGCAATGTCACTTTGAAAGGCCGTATTCATACTGATTAATGGGCTTTATGAGCCAGAGTGCTTCATTCTTAGGTTTATGCAGTAACGGCCAATGATGATGAAACAAAACAACGCGTAGCCAGGTGCATGTGAGCAACATGGATTCACTGGTAACCTAATCCTCACCTTCTATTATTTGGGCCTTGATGTGCAGTTCACTCGACCCTTGTCAGCTGCAGCTTGTGCATGGGCCTTAAACCTAACCTTCACCCAAACGTATATTTCTGCTTTATTCCATCGAGCTACTGGATCACAAAAAATTGCAAAAGGTTTATGAGCAGACTGCGGTGCGACTCGAGCCAAGCTTGACCTTTACACATTTAGATTACAATGACGTCCCGTTTTACAAACAGTAATCAGATATTGATTTCCATTCTTTGTCAGCTTTGCTCACAAGTGATTCAAATCTGACAAAGAATGGCAGCTTTGAATTTTTCCTACATACACAGAAAAGAAAAAACAGAAGACAAATCCAGCAATGCCCTCGCCTGGAGAGCCCGAGCCGTCTTAATAAACAAACGCATCTTCTCCGTTATAACCGCGTTGCCATCTCTCCTCCAGTGCTTACTGCGCTTGTCACAGCAACACAAAGAGACGTGAGGAGCACGGCCCCGGAGTAGATAAACAAAGAATGCCACTGTCATCTCCTGCTTGGACTGATGCACTGGCTGGAAATTGAGGGACTTGGAGGGTTTGCTGGGAGGCACGCACACACACACACACACACACACACACACACACACACACACACACACACACACACACACACACACACAGGCATGTCTTCTCTAATAGCTTTTCATTTGTCCGTGACATGCCTTGGTCAAGCCACCGCCTTTAGATGTCCTGTGTTAAATACCTGGGGCAAACAAGGTTACACATTCTGATGGGCACGTTCACATTTTCAATTGAGACCTCTACAGTCCATTAAGCTCCAGGATGCAGTGCAGAGATGGAGAATGCTCCGAGACAGAAGACGGAGCAAACTGACTGACAAGCTGGCAAGTTGCTCGCTGCTATTTTGCTGGGTCGTCACTGCGCATTTGTGGTAGCGCAGAGCCTCGGTGAAGGACACGGAAGATCACGCTGATGTCTGCTAATCAGAAGAGGACACAGCATGTTTTGTTTGGTGCCTCACTTCTATCACACATCAAGGCAAGACCTGGAGCGCTTTATGAGCTACGCAGGTGGGAAGCAATTCTGCTTCCCACATTTCAATTTGACAACACCAACGCTCCGGGGCCTTCAAAATTTGTGGATACTGTCAGCGCTTCGGCAACAATAGAAGATATGCCGTGTGATAAATGGAAATGTGCTTATACTCTGAGCTCGGGGTCCTTTTAAGATTACGAGCTAAGAAAAGGGAAAAAACTTTTCTAAGGAACACTGCACATGACAGTTGTGTTTACCTAAACTCTAATTTCCTTGAAAGAGGATTATGACAGGCCTTTCTACTGACGTGTGATCTGGAGTATTTGTACACAGTGTTGAACAACTTGCTGGCATGTGTCGCTTTCATTTTTGAGATGCTGCTGACGTTTTGACAGACGAGCGGTGCCGTTATACAGCCTGCCTGCCAACCGTGGAGCTCAGAGAGATGGAGAGATTATTCCTTACAAAGCCAATTAAAGAACATTTAATGAAGATAGGCTAGATCCATCCGCCCCTCTGTACTTTTGACAAGGTGCTCTAATTTGAAAGAAGACTTGTCAGTTCTGCTGAAAGGAGTCCATCACAGAACTGCAGGCTAAAAATAACAGCCTTTATGGAAAAGAAAAGAAGCTCCTGCCCTCATATTGTCTTGTCATTTGTCTTTATGACCAGCTATAAAACAAACAAACAAACAAACAAACAAACAGATCCATTAAATGAAATTTTACACAGCCCGTGCTTGCGCCCATGTCGTTTTATATTGATCCATACTATGTAGCCTCTGGCTGGACTGCAGGACGCACCCACAATCCAAAGGACTTTCCTTTTATTTCAAACCAGGTAGAGAGTAAAGAACAACACTGGCTCTCTTTCTCCTGTTTTTCTCTCAGGCGCTTCCTTTCAAGGATGAGGGACAACTGTGACAAACTAGTGAGAAGCAGCCAGATGTGTTCTCATTGTTCAAGAACCACAAAAGTCCAAGGCAAAAAATCTGAAGAGGGGCCTCTCTTGTCTACGTTCTTCTCTCTTATCTTTAGTTCCCTCTCTTCCTTTCACAGTGGGAGTGAAGGGTGACCTCTCAGTTAGACGGGTGAGCTGAATCTTACTTATAGGCCTGACATCCACTGATAGACGACCAGCACTTGAAAGGTCAGGGCAGGAAAGGCTGGGAACACCTGCTACCCCACAGAACTAACACTTCCTTAAATGCTCAGAAGAGCTGTGAGAGTGAGGAATGAGTTATTGAGGATGGGAAGGAATGCCAAAGAGTAAACTTGTTGTCAGTCAAAAGAAAAGTTGAAAGCAGCAGTTTGAAAGGAAAACATGGTTGAGGAAACTCCTTTTCTATGTAAGCAGAAGGTAAGACTGGGTGAGGTCGTGAGGAACAGTCGAGCAAGCAAAGGTCTGATGAACTTCCAGTTCTAATTTTGTGTTATTGCTCCATACAACCAAGTGGAAAACTATGAATACATGGAAAAGCTCGTAGAACAAGTTTAGCAGCAATAACTTAAGGTATATGTTTTCTGTTCCAGTTCATAGAGGCTTATGGTCATTCTTTTATGCGCAGGTCTCCAAAGGTCACGCATTTTAATGAGGTTTAGGTCTGGACTTGAGCAGCAAGAAATATCTTGATCTTCTTTTTAACTCACTTCATTGTAGATTTATTGGTGTCTTTGCGATCATTGTCCTTTTGCATAACACAATTTAAGCCAAGCTTTAGCTGTTGGTCAGATGGCCTCACACCTGACTCTAGAGTACTTTGGTACATCCATGGTCCAGAAACTGTGGCTGCAAAAAAAGCCCAAATCATCAACCCTCCACTACCTACCATGCTTTACAGAAGCTAAGCCTAAACTGTGCTGCCATATTCTTTTTTAAAGACCTTCTTCTTTCAAGCCTTTCAGTCTTTTCTAACTGTACTATTATCAGTGTTGGGGAGTAACAGAATACATGTGCCAGTGTTACGTATTTAAAATACAAAATATGAGTGACTGTATTCCGCTACAGTTACTTCTTAAACAGAGTACAGTTACTTTGTTGAAATAAATGGATTACACCTCTGTCTTTTCCTGTTTCATATGTTAGCGGTCCCCAACCCCCGGGCCTCGGTCTGGTACCGGTCCGTGAGTCGTTTGGTACCGGGCCGCGAGAGTTGAGGCTCAGGTGTGAAATGTATGGTTTTCAGGGTTTTTATCGGTTTTCAGCGTTATTTTGTTATCGTTTTTATCGTTAACTCGGTTTTCCTGGGTCTTTTCACGTGTGTTATGAATAAATCTTCTTTTTTTTCGGTACCGGTACTAGTTTTATTTTGTTGTATTTATCCGCGACACCTTAAAGGCCGGTCCCTGAAAATATTGTCGGGCATAAATCGGTCCGTGGCGCAAAAAAGTTTGGGGACCGCTGTGTTAGGCTATCCCCTCTCTATTGTTGGTAATTCCACGCAAACAAAACACGCAATAAGAGGCTCTGACTGGAAATCTGACCGTGCAATGCAAACTCTGTTTGCCACCAACCAAGCTGCTCTCAGCATCCAAAGACTCCAACCTAAAGAAACATCTGGAACTAAGTTCATTTTTAAAAGCTAACGTTAGCCTACTCCTGCTAGCTTGTTTTAGTTGTGGTAACTACCTGGGTTATGTGCCACTTCAGTATCTTCGATGTACTATTGCTGTGTGATTTATTAGAATTAATGAAGGCTGCATTACAACCTGCTAGCTGCAAATAAGCATGTGCAGCTCTGAAAGCAGACAGAAAGAAAACATTACTGACACTGACAGTTTTCTATACGAGATCAGTGCAAAATGTGCAGCCTTACCTAAAGTCCACCTACTGCTACTCACTTATATTTTATACTTAAGATTTAACAGTCTAGTTGGTAATACTTTCAGAGCTGCACGTGATTGTTTAACAGAATACGTTACAAACTACATTTAGTGCCATGTATTCTGTAATCTGTAGTGGAATACATTTTAAGTAACCTTCCCAACACTGATTATGATGAACTTTCACATGATAAGTGAGGCCTGTAGAGTCGGAGATGTAGCTCTTGGGTTTTTGCATTGCTGACCTTGGGGTGAATTTGCTGGGACGTCCACCTGTGCTTTTATAGAGAAACTTGGGATCATTGTCCCAGTGTGATCAATAAACCAAATGCACCTGATGCTGCTGCTTACCCTCTTAATTTCAGTGGAAGAAATAAGGGTGTAGTTCGGTTTTCACATGACCGTATTAATGCAGAATATAAATTAGCTGCTAATTCTAAATATTTAGCATTTAGAACACTTTTAAACTGATATCTTGGTGACCTATTGTAAATCTAACAGCTTATAAAGACAAGTACGTTTCTCCATCATTTATTGCCATAACAGTCTCTCAGGGTCTTACATTTTCACATTTAACAAGTGGAGCAAAAGATGCATGCTAAGGTTGCACATTACATTTCTTGGTTTGAATCAGTGTTCTGAGGTTAGGCTAAACGGGCAAAGCTAAAACTATATATAATGCACTACTCCAGCACTGATCTGTGTTACTCTTAAAATAAAACTGAACTCAGGGAAATGTGAGCTTAAGAGGAAAAGCCACACATTCCATGCTAACATGCCAGCTTATATCTGGCTCAACACAGGCATACGTTTCTAATCTTCAAAAGCTGGTTTTATAAGTGCATAATGAGTGAGACCACAATAGAAAAACAAACCATTTATTTTCCTTCCCCGTAGAGTAAGTGGAACCATATGGGCCAACATCTGGGAGGCATAAAGGAATCAAAGCCAAGTGGTGCTGTGGACCCCGGTGAACCACGGCAACCTTCGGCTGCCCCGACAGAATTTTACTCAATGGAAAAACAGGTTGAAGCCATGTTCTCATGAGCGTCTGAGTTTCCCCTAGCCTTTTTTCTGGATAATTGCTAATCAAAAGGGGACTGTCGGCAAAGCTCCGGGCACGGTCCACAGCAGTAATCACTGACAGCTGGGAGTCTGACTTACAGAAAAACAGCTGGCAGATTCCGGTGAAACGTTTCTGTGATATTGGCTGGAGGTCACAGACAGTTTCATCCTGGGAGGGGATTTGCACCGGTGGGGCAGGCTGTGACGTACCTTTAGCTAGTTAAAAATAAACACGAGCAACCAAAAATATGCATTTATTGCTTTGTCTGATTGCTGAACACAGTTCAGAGAGGCTTTGTTTCTGTTCTTAATACACGATGGAGTGATGAAATCTCCTGATAAACCACTCCCAGGCAAAGCTTGTTTTAATAGCCTTTAGCTAGTCCGCATTACTTTCCAGCCAACAACAAAGAAACAGCCTTATCAGACCAAGCAGGTTGAGGTTAAGAAGCTGCACCTCCTGAGGGCTATGTATTTTAGCTTAGGATTTAACGTCTTACACTAAGCCACTCTCCTCCTTGGTCTCGTGCTCCACTCCTCCCTTTCTCCCCTGGTTCACATTTAGCCACCAAACAAACGACAGGAAACGGCTCTGGAGACAATTTAAAACTTTTACAAGATCAGCAAGTATGTTTATTAACTCACAAACAATATCTTTTTTTTTTTAATACCACGGTGGTTCAGCAACAGAGTTTATGATCTATGATTACGGGGTGGATGGCAGGATGAATGCACACAAAGGACAGATTCTGTGCATGCCCCGGAGGCGCGATCATGTATTTTAATGCTCAACAAAGATTAGGTTGAGCACTGAGTATACTTGTCCTCTGGGAGGGGTGAGGGGTGGGGCTGCCTCCCTCATGTCCAATCACATTATGCCAGAAGGGTTGTGGCCATGCTAATTTATTCCCGAGTGGTCCCCAGAGAGAGTGTCTAGTCATAAAGACCCTGTCAGCCCCTCCCTCAGTGGGCACCACAGTCTGCAGGCAGAGCCTCCCCAGAGAGGTGGGCCCTGCAGACATATTCGAGAGAGTAATAATCCCACTGTCAGCTGTCTGGGCACCTCCAGGGCTTAAGGCAATTGCAGATACAGCTGGAACAGCAGTGGGGTATGATGTGACATATGACATAATCCGAGTTAAGGTGGTGTTGAGGCTGCAGATGGAGAATGGGTGGCTTGCTCCATCTGTTCGTTTCCTCCTTTACCAGTGCAAACTCTGAAATGGTCCCACCTGGTCCTAGCCCTGGGAGGAAGCTGGTTCCTCATTATAGCAGCCCTGGGAGGGTGCTGCTGGCATGTCAACACGTAGCCAAGGAGGCGGCGGGCTGCCACCTCCATTCAGCTGCACTAGAATAATGTCAAATGAAGTGACTGCAGGGAGCCTGTGAGACACTCGAGAAACCACTTTATCTTCTTCATTAAAACCAGTTTAGAGAGCAAGCGGGGAGGGGGAATCTATCCATTTTTCTTGAAAGTCTCCAGAACAAAATTAATGGCACCATTAGGCCCTGCTATGGCTTTCCTTCACACATGCATGTGTGCCTACACGTTGCTCTTAAACAGGTGATTATTGCATCTTTTCCCACTGAAAAATGTTGGATTTCATGGGCAATAAAAACAGATAGAAAACTGTGTTATTCCAAAGAACTGGAATATTTACATGAGGGCTTTTGGATGGATTTCACAGGTACAGTACATCTCCAGAACCTTAACACTGAACATGATTACTTATTAAATAAGAAAAGCAAGCAAAATGCTGCATTCTGTGCTGTGCAAATGCAAGGTGTCAGCTAAGGCGTGACGGGGGAGTCTAAGTCAGCATACTGGCTTGTAATTTCCACTTAAATAATTGCTGTTGTTTGCCTTTGGCAAATAATTATTGGACTTTCATCTGGTGACTAATTGCTTCTAATGTATCTCAAAAGAAATCTGCACTATTATCTTGGAAGCCATCCTGCACAGCACCGACTCGTTCACCCACTCAGGTAAAAAGTAAATAATTCAATCTCACACTTTGACAGTCTCACCTCTTCCCAAATTCTGTCCCTTTTAAAGAGGATTAGGCACCAATCAGCTCTTTTTCATCTTCACATGTGGACAGGATAATGCTGTGAGAACACAGTGTATGTGCTGGCCACAGCTAGGTACTAGACGAACGGGCTAAACCTCATTAGTATTCCCCAGCAGCATGCATTGTGGGGTCTGCACAGGGGTATCGCATCTTAGGCCAGGAAACCTTCGCTCCAAAATGATGTCGATTGATGGACCTCTCTGCTTGAAGCTTAGTGCCCTGGTGCTGCGCCACTAAGAAAACATATCTTCTCCCATTCATCGTCTTCTCCAATCCCCCAAACCCCTCGGTCCCATTGCTATAAGCCAGGCGCACCCAGACCAGAAGCTCAGTATGCTATCTGAGGCAGACTGGATTGTACTAAGAGATAAAAGAGATGTAGGGGGTACAGATGGAGACAGCTTGGGGTTGTGTATGTTCATGGAGTGGTGGGCCTGCTGGGCACAATAGCAGTAAGGGCACCCCAGGCCATTAGCACAGGTCCCCAGGACATGGTGATATTGTAGGCTCCCGCAGAGGAAAGCTCAGCTGGAGCTTCGGATCTCACAGCCTCACAGCCAAGAACCGCCCCCATTAGAGTAGATAAGGTTCCTATCGGCAAGCAGCACACACAAGCACGCACTCATTCATGTTCAAGAGTAAGTGCGAGCCACACAGAATAATGTCTTTGCCAGGAGTCATGGGGCGGCTGCAGACACACTTCAGCATTTGGGGCTGTTTGTCAACAGTTTCACTTTCTCTGACAGTGTTGTTGGTGATTTATAACCACGAGCAAGACAGAAATAAAAAACAAAGTTGTATTGATTTTTTTTCATAGTTATGTGCGTCACAAGTTTTTCCTGGTTCCACACAAAATGTGAAAATTAGACTGTAAAGTGACTTCGATTTGAACCCTACTGTCGCTTGTTATTGCTATTTTTCGCCCCGCTTTTTTTATAAGCAACCCGACTGGCAGGCTAAACTAAAAAGCATTTGGGGACTCATAAAAGATGCTATTGTAATGAATTTGGACCGCTGCATACGGCAGACTGGGTGGAATACAACAATTATGAAAACATTGCCTCTTTTTTCCCCAGAAAGCCGGTTCCACTACACGGCACTTCTTCAGGAATAAAATGGTTCCATCTCTCCTCCTGCAGCCTGCCGTCCTCCCTCTCTTCCTTCCTCCTTCTCTTCCACCCCAACCCTCTCTCAATCCCTCCCACAGCCTGGCGCTCTCCTTTAATGAGTAGCTGGAAATGACAGCTTTAATCACCGCCTGTGGCCACAGCGAAGGACCCGTTAATGATAGAAAAGAACAGAGGGCCATTTGCATCAATCAGTCCTAAATCACTTTTTATGATAATGCAGTAGAGAGGGAGGAGAGGCTACCCAGATGACTCCTGCATGATGATGATGAGGCTCTTCTCTCCCCACCCTTGTACCCATTCTTAAAGGGATACACTAACAGGTACTGACTCTCCCTTTAGTGTTCCCAGCCCATATCAGGAAACCATAGTTCAAACCAGTTCTAATGCAGCTTTCAGACAAAACAGCTTTCAGGTTAGCTAGTAATATCTTTTTAAATATTAGTTTAGTTACTTGCAAATATTATTGTAGCTTTAATGGAAATTACACCTAAGCTGGTTTAAGTACAATAAAAATGTAAATGAGTGGGAAACTATGGCAACTGGTTATATTGACAGATGACTGGCTTTATAAGGTAATGCATGCATACTGGTACCAAGTGAACCAGTAACTGTGTTTGAGATCACGCTTACATTGCTGGTGCACAGACAGCTGCAGACTGGCACAGAATCAGATATGCATACAGCTGATTGGTTAGTGTGTCTGCAGAGAACAGCAGCTCCAAGGAAAAGCATTAGGTGATGTTAAAGCAACATGTGTTGCTGCTGACTATCAGTAAGTCTTTATTACGCATTTATATGGAAACTGCAAAAGAGTAATTTTATTTGGTGTGTGTTTATTGCAAGTTAAATGCAATAAAAAATATTTCATTCTTTAATAACCTTTATGCGTGCAATCCAGGCCAGAAGCACAAAATTCGCAGCATGTGCACTTACAAAGAAACAACAACAACAAAAAACAAGCCCAAAGCTTTAAGCAGTCAAAATATATTTGGTGACAGATATGTTAAAAGTAGTGCTGTCAAAATTAACGTGTTAACGCAAATTAAGCCGTCATCACGATTAACGCAGTTTAAAAAAAATTGACACATCTGGGGAGCAGAGTGACTCAAAATCCCTGAAATGTTTCTGTCAGCGCATTTCGGGCAGTTTGTCCAAGCAGAGTTACCTTCGCACTTGTGCAAATGGGCAGTTGATCTGGTAGTGACTGAACCAGCATAATATAATGACAGTGACAGTATGGTGAACCTATTCCATCACTGTCATTATATTATGCTGCTATCCTGTATATATTGTACATACTATTGTTTGAGTACTTACAATTGTTTTTTTGTTTTTTGTTTTTTTGTACTTTTTATATTTTACATTTATATTTATTATTGAAACTTGCACCAAGGGAGCGGCACTCCAATTTCGTTGTAATCTGTACAGTGACAATAAAGGCTATTCTATTCTATTCTAACCAATAAACTCAATATGGAAGATGATAAACGCACATCGGCCTCTCGATGGGAAATTTGAGTATTAAAAAACAAGAAGACGGAACAGTCGACCGACATAAAGTCTCATGGACGTTGTGCAAGAAGGAATTTTCACCGAAGCGCTTCCAGCTTAAAATATCACATTGACGCGAAGCATACGTTAGCCAGGATGCTGCTAGCACTTTGGCTAATGCGTCACCCAGCTTGGACAAACCCCTCACGGAGCATTGGGGACTCAGTAAGTCGACCTCGGACACATCGACTGACGCCGAGTGGATTGCAACAAACTGCAGACCTGTTAACATCACTGAGAACCTTTACACAGCTTTGGGTCCTCGTTTCAAGGACTTGAAGCCTCCCCAGGAGTGACAGAGAGAGGATACATGTTTACAGAGGTTTCTGTTAACATGAATGTTCCAAATGTTCAATAAACATGTTAAGTTCATATATTTTCCATTTTTTCTCGAGTCTGTTTGCTTATGCAAAATGAAATCTGATTAATATAGAATAAACATGATATTTAATCAAAATGAATCCACAGTAACCCTGTGATGAATCTGATTAAACATTTTAATTGTTTGGCAGCACTCATATATATTATATATTAGTTTAGTTGCATTTCACAGGAGAGAGCCTGTAAAAGACTGAACTATTCAAATTCTCTTTGAATTTAAGCATTTAACATTCTTTGTGTTTGTTCTACATTTATTTCATTATATTGCATAAATGTCTGTTACAAGCTCAAATATAAAGTTATATAAAGGCTGTTGATCAAGTAATCGCGATTAATCGCGATTAATTACAGAAAATTGTGCGATTAATTAAAAATGTTTTTTTCCCAGCAAATCATCTGGGTCTCGTCCGCCACAGACAACATGTCAGCCGGTTTATGAATGATAAAACTGAGTAAAAATAATAAACAACAATAAACAAAGACTTCCACATTGTGTGTGTTGCTAAAGGAAAATCACAGGTACAGTCGATCCAAGAAAAAAATAATCAGACTGCCAACAGTTGTACAACAGCTGGCAACTGCTGGATTCAATAAAGAGTTTTATAATCATCCTCACGACCTCTCGACTATTTCACATAGTACTGCGAGCAAAAACAGCATTGTTGTGTTTTTCACTCAGTCAACAAGCTATCCAGTGTCTAATTACGAGAGACGTGACATTCTGTTTCCATAATTAATTCAAAAGTGTTCTGATTAAATGCAATCAATTCAATTGTTAACACGGCAGGGGTTCGTGAACAAAGATCATCTGTGGAAGTATAATGAATGTAATCAGATGACATAACGTCGTATCTGCATATTGTTATATTAGCGCGCACACAAAGAAACACGAGCGTTAAATGGTACTAAATAGTGACACTGCATTAGGAATAGTTTGGTAATAAATGCCGGATTCATGAACTCACCGTGGAAAAGTTTTGCACCTGATGCGCGTCTCATGAAAGTATTTTACATGAGGTCCAGTAAGAAATGATGAAACAAAGTGAAACCTTACCTTAGACACCTCTAAGCCATTTCTGTAAGTAATGATAATCATAGCTTCTACGCCAAACACAAGGTGAAACGAATATCAAGGCGATAGTCCAAGAAAAAAAAGGAGGAAAGGCACTCCCATAAAAAATACATAAAAATAAATAAATAACCAAAAAAAAAAAAGAGTCAAAAATCCACGAACGCTTGAATAATAGGTTCATACTGTTGCCAGCGCCTGACGGTTTAAAATGGCAGAACAAAACATACCAATTTGTCACAAAAGGAGACTCTGACAAGCGCAGAATCCTCACCAACACACAGACAGGCGTGACAATGCCCCTTCAGG
This sequence comes from Simochromis diagramma, assembly GCF_900408965.1. NCBI lineage: Eukaryota > Metazoa > Chordata > Actinopteri > Cichliformes > Cichlidae > Simochromis > Simochromis diagramma. Next base: position 1,428,785 of record NW_024386778.1, on the reverse strand, counting down.
GTATTGCCTACTTCTGCTCGCTCGCTCTCTCACCTAATCTCTCCTCACCACAGATGGCTTCTTGCGAGTGCAGGGGAGGGCACGGCAGTTCCACAGTAATCCCCAGCCACACAGACGGAAAAGCTTGTTAGAGCACTTGCTGATCACCACAAAAAGTCAAACCAGAGCCAAGGAAAGGTCACCAGAAATTAGGCTACGCTCAAACTCCAAAGGCTTGCCTAATTCCCCTGATAAGCCCCTTTGAAACTCAACCTGTTCTGGCTGTGCCACGGGCTCAGCCTCGCCTACAACTAAAAGCCTCCACTAAATCTAGCTGGAACTCATTTACACAGAGGAACACACACACACTCGCAGCTGCTCTCACTACTGACAGGCAAGGCTTTTCCTGATGACTAGACTAGAACAATCGACTGAAGAATCAATGATTCCCAATGTGTGTGAAAGGAATTGAAGATGCTTAGACACAGTGCTGGGGCTCTAAGTCTGAGCTCCTTTGGACGTGAGAAAGCTTTGAAGCTGGAAAGGGCCTCGGTTTGGACTTCACGCTGCTGCTGTTGTCAATTATCCACTTTGGACAGGACACCAGAGGAAAAAACAAACTACTGGAAGGCAAAGGCAGTGTGGGCATGCTGCTGAGTTATTCAGGATGTCAGATTTTGCAGTTCTCAAACCAAATGCATGAAACAATTTGTGCGGAGCGTTTGAAAAATACGAGCCCTCGGGCAAACAAATGTAAACTGGTGAAGCGCAATGTTTTCACTTTCACAGATACTGTTTACATTATTCTAATGTCCAGCCTCAGACTAATTATTACAAGTACACACTCCTTCTTCTCTTCCACACGCACCACCCAAAGCCCAGAGGTAAAAAAAAACCCCAAAACGTTAGGAAAAACAGAAAAAATCAAACAGGAACGAATTATGTACCATTTATTCCAACAGAAAAAGCACCAAGACTGACACAAAGGAATACAGAAAGCCTTGCAGCCCTGCTGCCCGTAAACTATGAAATATTTCCTTTGATATTGGCCCCAATTTTCTCTTCAGCCAAAGCAGAGTGCAAATACGTGCTCAGTGCAAACATGCTAAATCCTGCCTGTAGATGAAAGAGCTGGTGGCAGTCGCTGCCATGCCAGTCCACCTCTTCTTTTGTGTGGTTTCGTAGGAAAAACAAACCATCTTTTTAATGATCCTCTCATTTTCATCCGTCTATGAGTAAATTGTTGCATCTCTGGTCAGTATGTGTCTAAAATAAGTCTTCCAGCAGACACTTATTTTATCAAGATCTTAATTATATGATACAAGCCCAACACTTTAAGTGCTGAATTCCCTGAGCGAACTATGGCGCCCGCTGCCAATAATCTGGCTGTCGTGATCACGTGACGAGCATGTGACACGGGACGATGACAGCACTTGTTTTACTGTCACTGCAGAGGAGTATGTTTCTCTCCGTCACGTCAGATTTGATGCTCATCACCACCACGGAAACATTAGCTGTGCCACCACCTGACATAACAGTTGTGACAAGAACGCTGGCTGTCGCCTGACATAAACAAACACACACAAGCTTAAATTACATTTTTTGCCTCTTCCAAAGTACAGATGTAATGTTTCCATGTTTGCTTGCCAATAAGTTAAAAATACGCCTACGCTTTAGTGCACACCCGGGTATTTTTCTTCTTGACTGGAAATCAGATACCTGTACTTTAGTTTGTCAATGATGAAAACAACATTTTTAAAAGTTGGTGTGAGTGTGAACCAGGTTAGTGCAAGGTGGGGGCGGTTAAAACTGGCACAGGAGTAGATGCAACAGCATGATAAGCAATTAATGCACATAAATGGACTAGCGTGTTACCTCTAATAGGGCATACAGTAACATAGTATTTTGCACAGCACCAAACTGCACTGAGAATACACCTGTGAGTCAAGGTGCAGCATCACATTTTAACAGAGCAGCTTCATCATAACAATGTTGGTCAACCCTCAACACATCGTCGGAGCATTCAGTTAGTTTATAACAGTATTACCTATCGCAAGCAAAACATGTGTGATGTAAATTTGTAGTAAACTGTAAACATGACAACATATTTGTTGCATAAATAAAAGAGTACCTGGAATGCTTACAGTTTTTTCCAGGAGAGACGTTTCTATAAACAAATTCTTTTTTCTTCTTTTTCCTCCACATTCCAAAGCCGTGACATCACAACAACATCATTGGGATTAGGGATGGGTACTGGTTCTGACATAAACGGTAGTAACCAGACCGAAAAGCAGCGCACATTTCGGTGCTTTTTTTTCCCCGAGATGTCACACACTTTGGATTCCAGCCAATCATTTTACGTTTCCGAGGATAGTAGGCGGGCCCAGGTACGTCCGTTCTTTTAGAGCAGAGCTACAGATTAAAAATGCCCAAGGCGAAGCGGTCAAAAGTCTGGCTGCACTTCACAGCAAAATATGCAAACTCAGCAGCAACAAGTGCTTTAAGGTGATACTGTCAAAGGAGGTAACACCTCGAATCTGATGAAACACCTGGCGACGCATAGCGTTTTTTTTAAAAGCCGAGAGATGCGCCGTATTTGATAGCTTGCTGCGAGACCTCACACCGAGCACATCTACTGCGGTTGTGGTGCCTGTTATCGGACCCGGAGTTAGCAACATCCCCCAAGAACCCGAAGAGGAGAGTCCTGGCCCCTAGCCCTGCCAGTGTAGCAGAAATGATGAGGATGATGATGCAGCAGCAGCCGTTCTTCTCTGCGTGAGTAGCTTAATGTTGTTCGTGTGTAATTTACGTTGAGTAGGCTAACCACGTTATTACATTAATGCATGTAAGGTGAACTAGCAAACATCATCATAGCTACATGCAGCTGTCTTCTTGTTTGATGGCAGATACTCCCTTCACCCTGGACAAAAAGGCTAAAATGACCAAAGAAAAAGAGGGAAACGGCTAAACATGAGAGGTTTTTGGACAAAGTTTGTGTTTTTTCCATTGTTTAAGCACTGCTTCCAGCCAAGAGTGATACCATATATGCCCCATAGCTGCAGAAAAGGCTAACATTGTTATCTTTTTACAAAAAAACAGCTGAACATGAGAGGTTTTTGGACCAATTTTGTGTTCTCCATTCTTTAAGCACCGGCACCGTTTCAAAAGTACCAGTTTGGCACCGGTATCAGATAAAACCTAAACGATACCCATCCCTAATTGGGATGTTACAATATTGATCCCGGACCAACGCTATGATGGAACAACACCAACACGGGGATATCAGGTACAACATCTGAGCACTGTCACCACAAAGTGGACAGCTACGCTGAGTCTGCAGTGTAGCAGCTACTGAGCTCAAAGAGCCGCGACAAACTGAAGAACGTTTCTAACCCTCACTGTACCGCCAACGGATCGATAGATGTTTTTCATTTTTTCATAATTACTCGGCTACCAGGATGTTGTGACATCACCATTTTAAATCTTTTGGCGCTTCCATTAATGTAATCGGATACAACCTTTATTTCAGCTACAGATCCAAATGTGCGATGTAATAATGTGCACGGTAGTACAAGAAATGATCGAACTGAACTCGACATTCATTTAACATTAAATGATGACAAGTTGAAACATGTTAGCTAATGTCACCCAGTAAGATGCCAGCGGGGATGCTGTGGTTCGCGGTTGGTGCATTAACACCACACAACAAGAAAATCTCACCTTTAATCAATCATCAAGTCCAACCTATCACCATCTAACATCAAAAGAAGACTTTTGTCATACTGTACATAATCATACTGTACATAATCAGTGTTAATCAGTGAAGCAAAAGAACTTCAACAGAGGGCACTACAACGGAGGTGATAGACTTGGTCTTATTAACACAACATAATGTAACAGCGTTTGCTTTTGCAGCCACAGTAAAAAAGTGTGGTCTCAGCTTGGGAGGTGTCATGTGATTGTTCTTAACCCGAGGTGCTGCTAAAAGTCTAGCCCTTCTCTTATAATTGCAAATGGCAAGCTGTTAAAGCATTTACAGAGCTTCAAGTGCCACCACAATGCAAATGAAGTGATAGGAACTCCAGTGCTGAGCAAGCCTCAGTCGCTCAACAGCGCAAAAGCCGTTTGGCACAGGCTGGTGAGACAAAGGGAAAAGACAGATGATTGCATTTCAGAGGCGGAGAGGATGAGAAGTACATGCTTAAAAAAAGGCAAAATAATCCTGAATATAGAACGCCTGCATTTAGCTGGGACGTGCACTTACAAGTTGTTGAAGTGGGCAATCGGACATTATCAAAAAGAAAAGTGGTGCGAAGGAGTGCAAGCATCATCAGGATACAATTTGCATTTATAGCTCCCGAAATTCACATGGAAGGCAAAGTGAGCTAATCAAAAGGTAATCAAATACAGTGAAATCTCTCTTGGATTTCGATCAGCAGAGGCCACTGGCCCCGCTTCACATTACAGTTAGCCAACATGGCAAACAAAGAGTTCAGGTGACCGTGCCAACCTGAACAGAGAGCGCGTCCTCACAACCTGCTCCATCGCACGGTCAACAGGTTCAGCTGGATTCGCTTTCCCGGCCAAGAACAGGTGAAGCGCACAGCGATTGGCTGACAGGGGGTTGGCCCGTGGACGAGACGTGAAGGCCATTATGGTAATAGGGGACTAGCCTGCCAGGAGCGTGTCAATAGCAAAGAACAGAGGATTCCTACATGAGGCTGGGGGAGGTTATCCAACCGAACACGAGCACATCACCTGGGAAATAGCTTATTAAAATATGCTGCTTTGTGCTAAATAGTGTGGCGTGAATGCTCTGTTTCTAGAGGTGTTAACAGAGCCCGATTTAATATGTATGAATGTCCAACAAAGTGTGTGCGCTTGTGTACAGTATGTATCTCTGCGTGCAGGAGATAAAGGCAGCAGTCACTCATGGCAGGAGGCCTAGGCCGGGCCTTTCTCGAATGCTCCTCATTAACAGCTCATAATAGCTGGCAACTTCCTCGTGCCACCCTGGCTCATTCTCATTAGCAGCTGGCAGCAAGGTGGGGAGATGAGTGGACGCTGGCATCAGCCCACCGTCACTTCAGCACAGCGCGGGAGCAAGCGGGAGAGTGGAATAGCAAGGGAAAGAGCTCGAGATAGGTAGCATGAGAGGGAAAAAATCCTCATCTCTGTAGATTTAATTAAAACTGGGGTGAACAGATGGGGAAGATGGAGTGAAGTCCAACAGGAGACAGCTCATCTGTTTGGGTTTTCACATTTCTCTTTCCATCTCTCCCCATCCGCCTCCCTCTCTCATCTCTGCTAGTTTTTTCTTTTTTAGATAAATTCTTGGCATTCAGAGCGTCCCAATTCAAAGCTTGCACACTGGCAGTGTGACAGGCGACAAAAACAAGGGAAAAAATAAATAACCGAGCTCACATGGGCTCTTGAAGGAACGCGGGCCTTCAGTTTGCTGCGGATAATTATGGGCTGGCCTCGAGCTGGCCGGCCCAGCGCTGGGGCAGGGATGTTTTGCTGGAGAGCGGCTAAGCCCTTATTAAAAGGTAATCCTGGCAATCCCTGTGTAAAATAAAAGAGCTATTTGTTTAAAATAGAGAACCGCTGAGCACAGACAGAGGCAGACAGAGGGGAAGGTCACTCAGTGTAGGGTTTTAGATCAGAAAAAAGATCAAGCCTGCCCGTGGCTCTTTTTTTCTCCTCTCTCCCAGAAGAAGTCACTTTTCATTCAAATGTAATCATCACCGCGCAGTAATACGACCTTCATGGCTGCATGTTAAAAGGAGAAAAAGCAGAGCATTCAGCTCCTTCAGTCCCTGTGGCCATTTCAGAGTATACAAAGGGATCATAGACGCAAGCAGAAACCACTAAACACATTCAAAGCATCACAGAATAATAGCCCTTTGACTATGCGCAGGAATGTAAATTTGCGTGCAGCGCATATGTGTTAAACGCTGCTACAGTTTCTGTGTTTGACACACTGCATCTTTTGATTGACATTTGCTGCCAAAGCATTATCATAATCTCCTAGCAACCACAGTAGGAATCAGAAAAACATAAATCATAGAAGGGGAAGGAAAAACTCCCCACATCCACCTTGTGCAACAATGCCACTAGTCTTGCATTTTCTTCTGAAAATTTTCTGCCTTAGCTCAGTTCCCTGCTACATTAATCTCATTATCCTTTGAACCTTTTCACTGTTAATGCCAAATGCAATTTGTATTCTAAGGCCAAGCAAAAAGCTCTAAACTGATTATCCCAATTTGAACCGTGGCAGTCCTAGATATTGTTGAGTCTGAAAGGGCCATCTAGCTGCTGAATGGGCTTCTCATATGCCTTCTGAGTTTCATGACACAATGTTGCGTCTGCTTTGCAAGGGATAAATTAAGCGTGTGAAAGTCTAAGCAAAGCCCTCATTTTCCAGTTAATCAAATCTTCCCCTAATCAAATTAGCGCACATAATTCCTCTGGATGCGTGGTACAAAAACAGCATTATCCCCCCTCTCTGGAGCTGAAAGGCAGGGAATCAGCGTGGTGCCTCTCTCTCCTCTGCATGAGCAGCCCTCAATGGAAGAGGAGGGCCAGGGTGAGGTGGGGGGTGGAAGTGACCAGGGCGAAGGGGGAGGGCACGGCTCTTCCCAATGGCCTAACGGAGAAAGGCAAGGCCGGGGTAAACTTTGGCAGCGTTTAAGTTCCCAGCTCATTAAAAAGCCTGGCTCAGTGGCCACCTCCAGGGAGCACTGAAGCGTCGGCTAATGAGGTACTTGTTTAATTTTCTTTCAAAGGGCTGGACATCTGTGACAACCCACCCCCACCCCCGTCAAACCCCACACTCCCTCCCGTTTCTCCCCTCAGCCTTAAAGCCCCATGCCTCATCGTTCTTCTTCAAACCCCACACAAAGCCCATCTATCAATAGGCCGCGGGGTTCTCTCTGGTTTGATGAAGTGTCCCTCATTGAATGAGGCAGATAATACATTTGGAGGAGAGCAGAACAATCGCCATTAACTCTGATCTTTCCCTCTGAACAGTCAAAGCCCATCATGGAAATTCAATAGTGGTCAAGCTAAATGGATAAATGTTCACAGTCCACCGTAACGTTCTAATTGATTTCCCTTCATGAGATAATCCACTCTCTTCAATAGTGGTGCTCGCTCCACCCTTTCACCCCTGCCACCCCTCTGTGGAGATGCTGAACATATCTTGGGGCTACGGGGAAAAAAGGGAGCAGGTCTGTATTTATCTGATATTCATATCTCCCTTTTGATGCATTGAGAAGAAGCTCGAGTCTATTTCCTGTGACCTGCCGACCCCTGCCACGCTGACCTTTATGTGAGTCTCAGTCTTCATATCCAAGCCCCACGGCGACTCACAACACATTAAAGGCCCCTCACTCTCTAGCAGTTAGCCTAATTGGAATTCAAAGCAGCTAGTGCAGCGTCTCTCTTCATTGGTCACTTCCACTTATTTCATAATGCGTCTCGATTCTTTCATTATGAGAGCTGTCTGACTCGTATTTGCACCTTGATGCCCCCCTAATGTCTAAGAACATGGCAAGAATATAAATGTGCTCTTTCCACTCTTCCTTATTCTCATCTGGGGTCCTTTCAGGTGATCTTTTGTGTAACGAGGTAGGAAGGATGAACCGGCTACAGAGGAAGTGAGAAAGCCAGAGAGGGAGAGAAAAAGACTCTGGGAGCCGGACAAAAGGCCTCATGAAAACATTTGTCAATTTGTACAATGTAAACAGGCTGTAACAATGTGTCCTGGGGTCAGCGGGTCAAACCCATGGATCACGCATCAGCTGGCGCGTGGTTATTGTTCCGCTCGTCCCGTTGACGCGGGGGCCGAGGGCGTGAGCCTGAGTGTGTGTGACAGAAGGAAGATGTGGGGAAGAGGCGCAGAGGCCTTCAGGGCCATCAGAACTAAAACACTGCGCTATTATTAGGATGACACTAGAAAGCACCATCTGGGTTGTTTAATGAGCCTTTACCACGGTGTTAAAAGAGCCTCAAGTTAATTTCCAGAAACAATATGCTTATAAAAGACTCGAGCAGGTTGTAAACTAAAAGCACCGAGCATCACCAAAGCACGAAAAACTGCTTGTAAATGCTGCAACTTGTAGTTTTTATGTACATTAACCAGTTTATCTGACGATGCTCCAACTGGGACATTCTGGGCTGAAACTATTTCTTGTTTTTTTTGGGAGGTGGGGGCTCTTTCAAGTCTTTCAGCATCTTCACTTTCAGGAAAATGAATCCCAGACAGAAAGGTCACCAAACTGGATTTGAGGTATAATCAGTTAAGACAGCTTTGTTTAATGACAGGCTCTATACATGTTCACCAACAGCACCATTTGTTTCTCACCCCTGCATAAACACAATAAACTGTGCCGGTCACACAGATGTAGGCTCCCTCAAACGTGGGCCCTTCTTGGCCAGTGATATTTGTTTTTTTATTTTTTACTTTTTCTACACAGTTTTTCTAGAATGAGAGTTCAGGAATAAATACAGAACCAAGAATAATGTGTCCTGATTTGGCTTTTTGCAAGTACGATTGTTTTTGGATTCTTCCAGATTTACTCAGCAGGGATCGTTCAATACTGTAGAGCAGCGCGGTCCCCAAACAGTTCTGCTCCACGGACCAGTTTAATGTCAGACGGTGTTTTCACAGACCGGCCTTTAAGGTGTGGCAGATAAATACAACAAAATAAAACAATACGACCAAAACAAAAACGGTGGTATTTTGTAAATATAATAATAAACGCGAATTCACTGTGTAACTTCATCAGCAGCGTCCTGAAATGCGGCATCAACACTGAGAGTAACGTCCTCCTCTCTTAACGCTCTCTGGTCGCTATGGCAACGCGGAGATATTTCTTTCAAAATAAGACGCACAACTACAACACGGGAAAGACCCAGGGAAACCGAGTTAACGATAAAACCCTGAAAACCATAAATTTCACACCCGAGCCTCAACTCTCGTGGCCCGGTACCAGTGTTGGTCAAGTTACTTGAAAAAAGTAATCAGTAACTAATTACTGATTACTTCCCTAAAAAAGTAATCCCGTTACTTTACTGATTACTTATTTTCAAAAGTAACTAATTACTTAGTTACTTTTGAAAAAACACGATTTACAACCTGAAGAGGTGATAAAGCGATAGATCTTTCAGCCCAATTCTACTTTTTCTACATAATCCATCATACAAAATGTAATCAAATGGAAAAGTCTCTTTTTAAAACTTGTTTTATTAGTTTTAATCTTTTAACTTTATGCATCAAGTAAAAATGTAATTATATGCAACATTCTCTGACTGGAAGAAATTTGTTTCACATTTAAACCTATTTTCTGCACATTCCAGCACATAAAATAAAAAATAAATTTGTGTGTGTTTACACTCACTCTTTCAAATAGATGCAAGTAAAACACAGCAGAAAATAAATAAAGTCACAGACTAGCGGTCCTGTTGCTCTATTTTCACCTGTAAAGCAGGAGTGGCATATGGAAAATAGATATATAAATCTTATAAAGTTTGTATCTGTCTTGTGTGAAACTTGTATGAAAATATATAAGAGTGAAAACTGATATAAGATCCCTTGAATAATTATATAATGAAACTTGTATGTTTTGGATACTTACTAAAAACAATGTATGAAAGTAATGAGAAAGCGGCCACTTTCATGAGTAATCACATATAAGTTTTTACTATTTCTTTTCCATATGGGTTACCCTGGTGCAGGTGTGCCGCAGCGGTCAGTGGAAGAATCCGTGAGTTTCTCTGTGAGTTTCCCATTACGTCGTAGCTACTCGGTGCTTGCTCGGAAGTTTAGGGGTTTTTTCGCTGTAAAAAGAAGTTTTCTTCCCACGACAGCGGACGCTAATGTTTTTGTCACTTTTTATGGAATCAAACTCAAAGTAAGGTCAGTACTTCCACGCTTTAAACGCTGCACGCTCATACTCTCTCCTGCACTCGATATGTGATCCATTGTTGATCTGCACACAGCTGTTGTCACGAACGTCGCACTCGCTTACGTCACTGTCGTGAGACATTCTCACAAAAAAAAAATCACGGTTTTAGTAACGCAGTAACGCAGCGTTCCTATGGGAAAGTAACAGTAATCTAATTACTGTTTTTGCAATAGTAATCTCTTACTTTACTCGTTACCTGAAAAAAGTAATCGGATTATCCATCTCTGCCCGGTACCAAACGACTCACGGACCGGTACCGCGCCGTGGCCCGGGGGGAGGGGACTGCTGCTGTACTCCATGGTGGTACATGTACATGTAGCATAGCAATACATGGTGAGAACTGCTATGCTATCATTTCACAATATTACAAGACGGACAGCTCATTACGAACAAAATGTTCTTTCGGATTCTGTATTTATTGTGATTAGAACAAAAAATGCTTGCAATGGAGCTCAGGTACCTCCTGATAGCAGCTCCACATAACTGGAACCCAAGGTGGGACACGAAACAAGATTATCTGACTGGGTGTTGACCCAACATGTTTACGCAACCCTGATTTGGGCAGAACTTTGTAAAGTCAGACCGATCTTTAGGGCATCAGCTCAAATCATTTAAAGTGAGACAGTGTTCATAATTCAATCAGAGTCTGGGCGAGAATGGGAGAATTCAAAGGCAAAAATCCCTGATAATCAAAACAAACACAAAGACTCAGCTTCCAAAGAACATCTCGATGATCCCCAAGACTTGTGGAAAATATTGTGGAAGATTTGCATCCTGTTACATCTAGAGTGAAACTAACATCATTTTAAAAAACGAACATCACACCAGCAGTCAAACATGGTGGAGGTCGTGTGATGGTCTGGGGCTGCTTTAGTGCTTCAGGACCAGAAAATCCCCAAAGAGAACGTCGAGCCACCAGTTTGTGCCCCGAAGCTCAAACGCAGTTTGGTTAAGGAGCAAAACAATGATCGGAAACACAAGTGCACCTCTGAATGGCTCGTAAAACAAAGAAAACAGAGGTCTTGAAACGGCCTAAACTTAAAGCTGGTTTAAATCGGGCAGAAATGCTTTGGCATGACCCTAAACAGACCACATGCTCAAAAATTCTTCACTGTGACTGAATTAAAACAATTCAGCAAAAAACAGTGTGCCTGAATTCCTGCAGTTCTTGCATAACGGTGGCCCTTATTGGGTTTAAGGAGGCAATTAGTTCTTTCCACACTGAGCCAGGTAGGTTGGATAGCTTTTCTTTCCCCCTTAATAAACAAACTCATCATTTAAAAACTGCATTTTAGATTCATGTCTTTATCTAATATTAAAATGTAGTTTTGTTTGAGAGAAAAACTGTATATAACCCAATATGACATTCATCACACTAAGTGCCTTTTTTTTCTTGTGGCACAACCCTTTAATCAGCAGCTGGTAATGTGGTGGTGTGAATATCTACTGGACTGGCTCATGGTGACCTTTGGCCTTTCACCATGCTGGCTGATTTACCATGCGGCCTCGGCCTGCGGCAGTGCTGAACAGCAGCAGGCAAAGAGGCTGAGATGCTGACCACGGAGGTGGAGGTCAGCACGGGACTGATAGCACGAGGTCAAGGGTGTAGGGCTGATGCTATCCATCTCCCTCTGACAGCCTCGGGGCTTTCTATAAAGTGGGCTGGCTCGTATCGGTCTGACTGCAAAGGAATGTACACACTGTGAAACTATGAATCAGCTTGTCCTTAAGATTAGAAGCAGTATTCGGCTGTTCCAGTACATTTCTGAGAGACAGAAACTACACAGTGTAGCACAACTGATCAGGCTGCCTACGACCAAAGTTGGACTTTTAATGAAATCCCCAGTTTACCCTGCAGAGAACTGGTTATCTGCACACCTACAGCTGTCACCAGTAAGTAAGTGGAAGTAACTCGAAGCCAGGAAAATCATTCAATGGAGTTGTTAGCGAGCAAATCGTGTTGACTAAGTATAAACCCATCAGTCAAGTTAAGAAAAGGTCAGTATCTCCCAGACTGCAGCCCACAGTACATCTTTTCCTGAGCGGAGGATGTTAGCCCACTACTGTGCTTGATCAGGGCATTGCCTTCAGCTAGGCTGCTGCCCAGAGCCAACCTAAGCGGTAGGAGGAGATCAGTTTCTTGGTTTTGGACGGCTTGAGGGGGGTAAAATTGGCTCCTGGAAACCTGCCAAGCCTTCGACTGACTCATCAACAAGAACCCAGGAGGAGACAGACAGAGTGTTCATCCTTTCAAGCCTCGGATCTACCTCAGTGTGGGGTTAAGTCTTGATAGGTTGGCGTACGGTGTTTTGATGCCCCCTCTTTTCTATAACTCCTGTAGGCATCATGTAGGCAATCACGCATGACACAGCCGGAGGCACAGACACATGGGTCCAGCGCTGGCCCATAAGTCCTTGGAATCTATGTTTGTATTTGAGCAGACTTTATTGGACCAGACAGGACAGGAAAGCCTTGTCGGATCAGAGGAGGGAAAAAAGAAGCAGATGCAGCATGAAAACAAAAACAAAGCAAACCACTTGCACAGAGCTATATGAAAGATGGATTACAGTCACGCTGTTGCTGAAAAGCCGGCAAAGTTCAGGCTGTAAGCCGCAAAAACTGAGCTTAACAAAATATGTCCACAATTATGTCCATCCAAAGCCAATAATCAAGCAACCTCAAACATGTCATTTCATATTTGTCTTTTTTCATACTGAGTGACAGGCAGAACAATCAAATTAAGTTCCTCTCAGCAAACCCGCAAGTGTAATTATGCACTAAGTGGGTGCAAATCAACACATGCAGAGCAGTCGTATAGTAATATTGACACACAGTATTTTCTGAAGTGAGAGAGAATAGAAGTTACTAGCTTGAAAGTAGCAGTTATCTTTTCCGCTGTCGCTTTCAATTAGCAATTTAAGGAACAAGCTTCCTTTCATGAAAACCAACGGTAATAATTTTTGTAATATGAAAAGAGCAGCTTCAGTATCCATTGTGATTGGAGAGTGGCGTTTCCTCTCTTTTGTTTTTAATTCTGCCCAGTCTCATATGAATTCTTATGTGGCAGGTCGGCGTGCGAGCAATTTGTGGCACAAATGAAAAATGTGCAAATGGGGAAAAACTGTTAAAGAGATTGAGGAGATTAGCTGTGTGATCAGAACAGAAACCATGTTGTGGTCAAAACACGGGAACATAGCAGGAACTAATATTCTCATAAGGGATTTGAATGATGCTTCAAATGCTGTAGGTCTATGTAGGGCTGGGCGATATGGCCTAAAATTCATATCCCGATATAATTTGAAGCACGTGCGGTAACGATATATATCACGATATATTCTTTTCTTCTGTATAACGTATTTTCCACACTATAAGGCGCACTTAAAATCCTTTAATTTTCTCAAAAATCGAGAGTGCGCCTTATGTATGAATTCTGGTTGTGCTTACTGACCTCGAACCGATTTGGGCATACAGAAATCTGTTAAAAAATGTTTTAGTACAACTTTGGTAAGCTGCACTGCTTGATGGATTGTTGGAGCATTACGGCTGCCATAGTGAGGAGCTTCACGGAGTAATCTGGGTCCAAAACTCCGTCTTCTTCAGGTCCCAAAGTCAAACGAACACAGAGTTAAAAACGGTCTAAATTCTTTCATCTTTAATTAAATCATCAGCGTTGCTGCTTTATCAGGTGTAACAATTAAGTTTAACGTCCAGGCATCCATGAAAACAGGATTTATTAAATTTAACGGAGTTAGAAGTTAACAAGAAGTTAGCTCGTTAGTTTCCACCTAAACATTTCATACCATGTTCTGACTGAGAGATTTTTGAAACTAATTAAAGCATACAGCTCTGCTGTCACTTCCAACATAAATGAAGACAGAAAACTAAACAGCAGTGACGTTTGCAGGGTTACTGAAGTTGGACTACCTGGTATATAATGTTGTGCTACGTGATTGCTAGCGACACAGCTATGTTAGCATAACATTAGCACAGTGAAGCTGGAGGATGAACGCTAACTTTTTTTCCACTCGATAAAAGTTAACGTGAGGGATTCTGGTGGTCAGGGACAAATGCAATCGCATAGCAGGATGCTATACACGGGCCAAACTTCAGTCAGGAGAACAACTGAGATTATTCATCCACAATACGAGGTTAGTAATTAATATACTGCAACATAGAGCAGCTGCGAGAGAATTCAACATTAATGAATCAATGTTACGGAAGTGGAGGAAGCGCAGCTTTTGGCTTTTTGCCATGACTGTCGTCCAACGTAATTTGCAGATGATAATGGTTTTAGCCGCTGAGATGCTTTCGACCAAAACCGGCGCAGCTTGATGACATCATCAACATGCGCTATCGCGATAGAGCGATATAGTCAAAATCTCTATCGTTGGCCAAATTTATATCGTTTCTATCGTATATCGTTTATATCGCCCACCCCTAGGTCTATGTAGAAAAAAAGGATTTAATCACCTGCTGATTTATGAACGCCTCTTATGAATCCTTGATTTTAGTTTCTGCTGCCTTTTGTTGTATTTTTGTTTTTTAGGACCCGTGCTGTGGCGAGCGGGTGGACTGCTGAGGTTACTGACCAACATTAGCAAGCTTCGTTAGCAGGTTGCACGTACAGGTGGATCCCACAGGATCAGGTAACTTCGTGCTAAGTAACATAAATGAAATGGTAGGAATTCAAGTCTCACAATTATCTGCAACAAAGTCACGTTATCTGCCAGACAACTGGATTAAATGCTCAGCAAAACACATCAACAGTAGAAACAGAGCCAGATAAAGTTGTCTGTGTTGACATCCGTATACTCTGAAATTTCATTAGATTTAAAAGCATTTTAACACTGTGAAGGACACCACAGGCCATAGGAGAGATCTGTACAACACCCACATTGCCGAGCCCCAACACAAAGAAGCAGAATATGATTATAATGTGACAATGTGTTGAGCACAGATAATGGTGATACAAGATACGCAGCTGAAGGAACTGCCCATGTGAAAATCCAGCCAGTGTTCATCACTGTAAGGTCAATTTGGAGCTTTGGATGTGATGCACAGCCAGACTTCTGAATATTTCTTTTAATTCAGAGGAAAAAAGTTAGCTGTTAATAAACGAAAAGACACAAAAGTCTGTCTGGGATCACAGTTACATCTCTAAGACCACAGTGACTATGATGAGCGAAGGAAACACCTAAGAAACGCTGTCACCTTTCACGCCTATAGTCCACCTGTGTTTGTTCAGATTGGTTTGAAGAGATTTGTGTTTAACACAATCTTAGAGACTAAGAGAAGAATGGAGAAGAAGTGTACTGGTACCAATCTTCAAGTACAAGCGTGCAGAGCTGTAGTATATACAGAGCCATGCCCTGAAGACGTGAACGAGTGGTTGAAGCTCGGTTAAAGAGAGGCGACGATCAGTCAGCAGCAGTGTGGCTTCATGCTGAGAACGAGCGCTGCAGATGTGATGTTTGCTTCATGAATGTTGATGGAGGAGTATAGAGACGGCCAGAAGGAAGAGGAAGAGGACGAGGAAGTCAGAAGTGGGGCTGGTTCTGGACATGTATGAGGACGGTGACACAGTGGTGACGAGATTCCTTCTTGTTTGCAGCGGTCAGACTGACAGATGAGGTCAGGCAGGAGTCTGTGGACTATGTGTGGAGATGACACTGTGATCTGGAGTGAGTGTAGGTAGCAGGTGAATGAGAGCTCAGAGAGGTGGAATTATGTGCTGGAGATAAGAGGAATGAAAATAAAAGGAAATGAGACAGAACAGGAGAAGGTGAACAGATAGTGAACGCAGATGATTTTGAAGACTAAATGCTTCAGAAGAAGAAGAATCCATCGTTCCATGTTTTATCCCCTTATCCACGTCTGGATCATCGGGGCACTGGAGCTTATTTCCAGCTGTCATAAGGTGAGAGTTGTAGACGTGGCCTGGAGAACTTACCAGCCAATCACAGGGCTAACACAGAGACAACGATTCACTCCCACATAAAAAGAAAAAGAGCAAAGTTCAGATCTTTCACACAGCAAATCAGTGCGAATGAACCAATCCCAGCTTTCATTGGGCAACAATAGGCAGACCCTGGCCAGTCTATATGGGGACAGACAATGATTTGTAAACTGGTCATATACGTGAACACAGTGACCAGTAGGGGTGCAACGATACTCGTATCGATATTGAGCCGTTCGATACAGTGCTTTCGGTTCGGTACGCATATGTATCGAACAATACAAAATTTTTAATTTAGTTTATCAACTTTCCTTCTGATGATGCTGTCTGTGTTGAGCGCTCAGTGGATCTGCGCTCGACAGTGCAGCCTAGGTGGAGTAGTCGAACGCAGATTCACTGAGCGCAGCGCAAGCTAGCGAGACAGAAGCTAAGCTCATTGCAACATGGCAAATTGAACCTCCCCCACCCTCATTCAGATCTGGTGTTTGGAATTATTTTGGTCTTCATGTGACGTATGACCCTGAAGGTAAGCGCGTCATGGACTAAAGTAAAACAGTATGTTGGATGTGCCACGCAATGCTCAATTACATGGGTGGGAACTAGTGCGTTAGCGCAGTTAGCTCGTTAACGTGTTGGCTGTCCAGCCCCACGCACGGGGCGATCCGCGGTAGCTCGTTAACGGAGATTTGCCGTGTTGTGGCGTTAACGTCATTTCAGATTAACGCTGACAGCACTAGTGGAAACACAACGAATATGACTGCACATTTACTCCGACATCATCCTAGTGCAAAGACAAGTGGAAGCAGACAAGAACAACAAGCACGCATGCTACAAACTTTACCCGAGTCATTTAGACAGCCGTTAGCACATGATTCTCCTTATGGGGACCTGATATGTTTAATATGCTGCTGAGAATATAGCCCAGAAGAAGCGTATAGTATAGCTTTTATTTTGGAAAGAGACGTTTCTCTGTAATAAACTCTCTTTTCCAAAGATGAGTGATTCCTCCATCAGATAGATTTATTTTTTTATTACTTTGTTGTTTCAGCAACATTAAATTTAAAAACTGTACTTTTGAGTTAAAATATATATTTATAATTTTAATAAATGACAAATTAAAAAGGCATGAACATTTTTTTTTTGTATTGAAAAAATATCGAACCGTGACACCAAAGTATCGAACCGAACCGAACCCTGAATTTTGTGTATCGTTGCACCCCTAGTGACCAGTTAATTTAACTGTGGGAGGGAGAGTTTGCTCCCCAACGCAGGCACAGGGGGAATAAAGTCCACAAACACAGGCCTCACAACACATCTGAACTTGCACTACTGTGATGCTACATCTCATTAGCATTATCTAATTTAACAAGCAGTATGGCAAGCACCATTAAAACTCTGCAGTTATTGGTTGCATACCTGCCAGGTAATACCATCACTACACGTGAAGTGTAGGTCAGTGCTCTTAAAACATCAGCCCGCCATGTGCACCTGACAGGCTCAGAGGGTTTCAACTAGTCAGCAGGATAATTTGCCATCTGTACAGGGATGCACTGTTTACAGTGTGCTTCCCACTGTTTAATGTAGCTACTAATTGGGATGACCCTGGAATCTTAGTTTCTCTTCAGGGGAAACATTTTTCACATGTTATTCTTGGGATGTGTGAAGGTAAAATGTATCAGAACGTGAGGCAAATACATCATTCATTACATCCTGAGCCACACTATTTCGTAACAGTAAGGACTCTGGACACATTCAGGGGCAGGATTCCTAGATCTGTTAAAGCTGTGAGGATTTTATCAAAACAACAGTTACTCCTGCGTCACTCTAAACCTTTTATGCAGATGATGTAGTTGCCATTTGCCACACTGAAAGGTGGCCACAGTGGCAGGCGAGGGTAGTGACGTGATGAATCAACTGGCGGGTGCAATCATTTGAAAATTCCCCTGGCAGATGTGGCTGCGTGCGCGTCTTTGATTAACTTCATTAATATACATGCCTCGCTCTGATACACAGGCAGTGGCATATGGTAAAAAGCAGGAACAGGAAAGAAGTGATTTGCTGTTTGCTCTGGAAAACAAACAAGCCAACAGGTCCTAGCAGATGGCGCTGTATGCGATGCTGGTGGGAGGCAGTGTGCTGCATTGGTGCAGCCGCCAAGCAGGAGCTCTCCTGTGGATGAAGAGAAGCCCGACTATCGCCCTCGGCCTGCCGCATGGTAAACAAATAAAGCGTCCTTCTGCTTTCCTGTGTGCTGAGCTTTTTATCCTGCGCTGATCTTACCTCCTGATTTCAAAGCACAAATAGAGCTTGTTTTTGGCACGTTAAAGTGCTCGAGGCTTGATGCTCTTCAGAAAGCAGCTTAAAGAAGAAATGTGTTTAATAATGGCTTGTTTGTGTGCAGCTCTCATTTCCCTCTTTGCTCCTTACGTCTTCCCCCAGCATGCCTGCGAGCACACTTTCCACTTTGTTCCCATTTAAACAGCAAAGTTGGAGGTTCATTTATACTGATAATAGATGTTGGTTATGCATCAGTGAGAAATAGTTTCAATGTTTTTGCACCGTTTCCTGCTATGCCACACAAAAAAGCGCAAAGAAAACTACAGCTGAATAAACAGGAAATCATCGAGTAAAAGTTAAAATAGTTAAAACAGTCGATTCAATGGCCAGCAGTTCTCGATGGACTCGTGTCTAAAGTATAATAACGGCTATGACAAAACACTGAGCGTCGGCTGTAGCTGTGTTTGTTGTGGTTCACAAAAACATTGCCTGCTCAGCATCAGTTTACATGAGCTATTCTTTCTGAAGCAAACCAGAAAAACTTCTAATACTACACAGTTGTTGCAGTACATGAAATATTTACAACACAGAACAGCACTGTTCCAATGGTTAGTCACTAGTTTTTGCATTTGCAAGCACAAGCAGGGGACACCTGAGGCATGTGGAGCAGAAGTAAAGAGTGTTGGGTCGCTTCTTCTGGAGTTAACATCTTCGATTCACTCTGCATGAAAAAGGTGTTCATTTGGTTGGCTGTAATCTTTTTAACCCTCGAAGGTGCCACCATCCGTCTCTAATGATGTCACACAAACGGGAAAACTCTCCAAATAGAGCGAGTAGTGTAACTATTTTACACAACACCAATCTACTGTGTTTATATCTTATGTTTACACAGTACTGGCAAAAGTACCAAAGCACCTGGTAAAAAAGGATTTTAACGTCAAATTACACACACACACTGATCGTAGTGTATCTGTTTCCTAACTCCTCCTCCTGTTATTCCTGAGCTGTAGTTCAGGTGGTAGAGCAGGTCATCTACTAACTGGAAGGTTGGTGGTTCGATCCCAGTCTGCATGCTAGTACCCAAGATTCTAACCCCATGTTGCTCTCCTATGCACCCATCAGAGTGTGGATGTGAGATAGGAAGCACTTAGAAACAGCTAAGGAAAAAAGTGCAGTGAAGTGCTTTGAGTTCTCCAATAGAGTAGAAAAGCACTATATAAGAACCATTTAACATTCAATCTGCATGAAACCAGGGTTATTAATATGGATGATCTGATATCCTCGTGTTGGTGTTGTTCCCAGACCATCATGAAAATGTTGTTCCAGGTTCAACATTGCAAGTGACCAATCACATTGTTGTGACGTTATTCCTTTGCGCACCAAGCCATTCGTGCATTTATGAAATTCCAATGTTGCAAGGACAATATCAATTCTGCTTACTGTTTATTAAAGGGTTAGGGTCAGGGTCCGTTGATCGGCGGACAGAGGCGGTTTCACGCAGCTTAAGTACAGTTTTTTGTTTTACGCCGGTTTTTCCCGAAGTCGCAAAAGTATGACGTCACAACATTCTGATTGGTCACTTGCAATGTTGATCCTGGAACAACATTTAGTATGATGATCTGGGAACAACACCAACACGAGGATATCAGATCAACCTATTAATATAGCTTTTGGGATTTATTCAATCACCCTCAAATCGTTACAAATTATATATTTGTATGTGTGTAGTAGCCAATCTCAAGACAAATGGCAACATTCTGGTTTTTGCTAGTACATAGTTCTAACTGTGGATGTTCATATTAAATAATACAGGCAAAAGCCAGCACACAGAAATGCCTGTGAGCAATAAATTAAGGCCTTAAACTGAAGGATAATAGGAGGGCAAAAAGGAGAAATAATACAAATGTAAAAATAACATTATGATGTGATATACATTTATATTCATGTTCTGGTCTGAACCTGTGCTGGATTCACTTACAGATACATATACAATATAATTGGCTATACTCAAAGTTCAGAGCTGTAAAGCAGACTTTCTCTCATATATTCAAGGTTCTGATGACTTTAATCCTCTTTAGTTGAGTCCAAAGAGCATCTACAGAACATCTTTTGACTCTTTGCAACTTCAATCTCAGACTCCAGCACAAACGTAACAAGGTTCCTTTCCAAGTCAACGTTTTGGGTGACAAAAAGCTGTGGATGCATACAGTCATAAAGTGTGTGTATGGAATCAACCATCACTCTCTTTTACTATACTGACCACATATTAAATAAGTGATGGGACTGGTGAAAAAACAGTTTAAAGTACAAATACAGCAATCTAATAACCTGTGATCCAGCTGCTTAGTCTGTGTCTGCCATCCCAGATAACCGGACAATTAATTTCCTCATCACCAAACTGTTTGTTGTTTATGTAATTTAATGCTTTGGTAGCCTCCTCCACGTACAGTACATTACAAATGACACATTGTCAACAACGCAGAGATATTACCTGTTATTTTTTTTAATGATGAGGCTGCTTTCTTTCTGCGAACCTCCCTCCAAGCACAACTACATGAAAGGACAATCTCATCCTGAGCCTCAGTCAGCAGGGTGAATGTGGTTTTCTGCAATCTCTCGTATTTGCTGCTTTAAACTGTATGGCGGGGCGGAATTCATGCATAAGAAAAAGCTTTCAGAGGCTTTTATGTCTCCTGCATGTTCGTTTTCCAAGGCTGCCATTAAGATGCTGTTGTTCTAGTCTGCAACCTTGATAGCAGTAATTTTATCACTCACACTGAACGCTGACTATCATTACCTTGCACTATACATCAATTAACATACACTGTTTGGTAGTGCTAATGATTAAGAAAGTTGCATGCACTGATTAAAAAAGGAGATCTTGATTAGAGAAGGGTAACAACCCCAGTGTGGCCACTGCTGATGAACGTGTCACTGCAGCCAGTGGCTGGGGGGGGGGCAGAAGGAGTGATAAAAAGAAAGAGCAGGAGCCGCATAACTGAAGGTTTGGAGTCCATAATTAGGCAGCAGTTTTCCCTTTCTAACCATTTTCCCAAAAGAAAAGAAGCCTGACTACTTAATTGGTGGAATCAAATTTAGTCAAGCGCCCCGTCGGCTCAAACCTACATCATTAAAGTTGCCAGCTAACAAACATCAAACACGAGGCAGCATTAATGAAGCAGATGTATTAATTTCCCATTTATGAGCAGCTAAGCAACTCGCTGCTGCTCCCCGCTCTCCCTCCTCTTTGCTCCCTTTCTCCCTCTCTTTCTCTGACAGCACTATTAATGATCTTTAATGCCCCACAGGCAGTAATAGGCCCCACTGGGAGAGCTGAAACACTGCGATTTGTATTGAGGATTTAGACATAACAGGGGGGAAAAGGGAAGAGAGTGAGATCTTGGGGACAGCTCCGAGGCGCTTGATCAGGCCCAGGCCTCGCAGGGGCGGCTGCCGCTCCAGAATAATAAATGACAGCCTCGCGATTAAATCAAACCTTCTGTTCAAAAGGGCCAGAGCGGCTGATTGTCACTAACAATCGAGCTGCTTTTTTAAACACCTCTGGGAAAAGAAATCAAAAGCAGACAGCGTAGGGGGGAAAGAGGAAAGAAAAAAGAGAAGCTTCAACGGCAGTCTGGCTCTCGGCACCTGACAGTTAACACACATTGGGAGAGACAGACCAGAGCAAAGTCCAGGGAACGAGGACCTGTCACTGGTAAATCTCAGACCAAACTCATTATGCCGCTACCCACAATGCACCGCTCAGCAACAATGCTTACGATTCAACATCATGCATCATTAGTGCTAGCCATATGCACGCGATAAGCAAACACATTTTACTGTCTAAGTGGCTATTTGATTAGGATTTGCAGCACAATATCACATTCTTTATTCGATTCTCATCTTTTCAAGTACTGCATTGAAGGCGATGTAAGCAAATGAAATAATAATGGAACCCAACCAAGGCAATCTCCATCCAATTCAGGCCTAATTTTAAAAATTGACAGCAACTCCACAATATGCTCCCGTGACAGCCAAGGACAGAAACAATAAAAGCTACAGATGCCAGACACCAGTCATGCCTCTGTTGACACTGTCCCCGGTGCTGCATGGGCACATCTAATTATCTGGTGCAGAGGATAACCTAGATAAATAAGCCGGCACAGACATTAACCTACAAATTAGATATGCTATGCTTTGCAAAAGTGCAGCTTTCTGAGACTCGCCCTTAAAGCTGTTTGTTTGTTTCTTCATTAAGCTTATTCACAGCTCTCTGGAGACTGATCTGAATGCTTGCAAGTGTTTACGACAAAGTCATGATGCTACATATAGCCAGCCCCACAGATTTAAGTCTGCACTGGAGGACTCTGTAGATTTACATACAAGTGTGAAAAGGAATATATGTTAGGCGTGGGCGGAATAAACAGTATACAGTAGAAACGATATGAATTTGGTCAACAGTAGAGATTTTGAATATACCGCGATAGCGCATGTTGATGGTGTCATCAAGCTGCACCTGTTTGCAGCATCACAGCGGCTGCAAACAACATCACCTGCAAATTATGCCGGGCGACAGTAATAGTGAAGGGACGAAGCACTTTTGGAATATGGGGAAAGCCCATATTGTTTCCCCATATCCCATGTTGTTGCAGTATATTAATGACTAACCTCGTATTGTGGATGGATTATCTTAGTTGTTCAGAGCTGTACGTTTGAATTTTTCAGAAATCTCTCAGTCAGAACATGCTATATCATGTTTATTTGGAAGCTAGCGAGCTAACTTCCTGCTAACTTCTAACTCTGTTAGATGTAATAAATCCTGTTTTCATGGATGCCTGGATGTTAAACTTAATTGTTACACCTGGTAAAGCAGCAACGCTGATCATTTTATTAAAGATGAAAGAATTTAGACAGTTTGTAACTCTCGGTGATGCTGCAGTGTTCGCTTGACTTTGGGACCTGAAACAGACGGAGTTTAGGACCCAGATTCCTCCACGAGGCTCCTGACTACGGTAGCTGTAACGCTCCAACAATCCATCACGCGGTGCAGCTTCGTAGCTTAGCAAACATTTTTGACAGATTTCTGCGCGCTGTGTAGCACATAAAATCGGTTCGAGGTCAGTGAGCACAACCAGAATTCATACATACATCATACACTGATGATTTTTGAGAAAAATAAATGATTTTAAGTGCGCCTTATAGTGCAGAAAATACAGTATACAGAAGAAAAGAATATAAGGCAATATATATCGTTACCGCACATGCTTCAAATTATACCGCAATATGGATTTTAGGCCATATCACCCAGTTTTATACAGTATGGCTAAAGGATGCATGTCTAACAGTTTTCATATCCATGTCAGAATCAGGATTTTACATTTTGCTGATTCTGTTTCTCTTCCTAGAAATCAATTACAGTGCTCAAGTTGCTGTTTTTAGGGTCTTGTCAATACAAGTTGCATGCACAAATAATCTGAAGTGGAGGGCAAAACTGTTTTAAATGAAATCGGACCTTTTTACATGCAATAATATGGATCTAAGACACCTTTGCTAAAAGCATGACATAATTGTGATAGCAAAGTAGCAGCATCCACATAGGTGCTCTGTATTTCCTTCCTCCCAGTCTCTATTTAGACAGCAGTATCATCATTTCCTCTGTGCTTTACTGTGGCAGGCAGCAGTGGGGTTAAGCTGCCAGCGATGCAATGATAGTGAGAGGGTGACTGCAGCTGGGGGCTGCAGATAGCACATTCTGTCAAATAGCGTCAGACTGCCTGCATAATGAAGTGACGAGAACAACGGTGGGAGACAAAAAAAAAGAAAGAGAAATGTGGGATAGCATCATTTGTTATTGCTGAAACTTATGCAGCTCCAGCACAGAATGAAAAGCTGCAGGAACTATAGCTCATAAGCAAGATTCATTTTTAGGCTGATTAATGTTGAGTCTAAGGGGCGCTATTTTTTTCCCTAAATAATGCATATACATGGGTTGTGTCCTTTATTTAACAACCAGTGTTTCTGAAACACTACAGGGTCATGGAAGCACATCAGTAACACATTTGTTGTGTTCACAGTCACAAAGGTTTTGAAGGACTGAATCACCAAACCTTCAGCACAAACATTTTTTAATTAAAAAAAATCCACATTAGCTTTTACTGTGTCTCCAAGCAAGAAGGTGATAGTTTAAATGTCGAATACATGGACAGTTTATCAATTATGGCCTATGTGGTAATCTGCTGATATGTTCCCAAATGTGTGAAGGCCTTTCTTTCAGGTGAGACCGCCCAGTTATCTGGAAATGACACCGTTGTTAGGAGAGCAATCTTAAGCCTTTTCCATCCGGTTTTGATGTTTTTTCATGATATGATACTTACTGGAAGGACAGATGAAATCTGGTGTCTTTCTTTCCAAATATCTCACATTTTAGATTTTGAACATGTTTCAGTCAAATGTTTAATGCAGATGCCTCCATCAGTTACCTGTGTGTGCACCGGTCTTTTCTTTCAGTTGATATAATGTTTCCTTCCCAAAGTAAACAATGAGCATAAAAACCAACGTCAGATGGAGCACATAATATGAGCTATACATAAACATTTATATATAAGACTAACATTTCCTTTGTTTAATTGCACAAAAAACTGTGTTCCAGAAACTACTGCAAAACCTTTCCAGAAATCACTCTGTCTACCATGTGTACAGTACCACAGTAACCATCTGAGAGTCTTACTGGTGATATTTCTTGCCCAACTTCCTCTCGGTGATCCGTTTTCTAGATTAAGGCAAACGACTCAGTGATGTCGAGCAGCAGGATAATTCATCCGAACACGACGATGACGCTGTAACTGGAATTTACAGAAAATAGTTTGCAAAGGTGCAAAATCAGACATGTGCACCAACTGAACTTGCATCTATCATCCACACGACATCTTCAAGACAGCCTCGAGGACCTGCAGGCTGAAGGTACTGAACCACACTTCTGTTATCTCAGAGCTGCTGCATGTGTCATCTTTGGATTCCCCTTTATCGCTGCCTTCTTTATCGTGATGTTTCACCATAAACTGAACCCCCCCAATCGCCTCCACTACCACTGACAAAACACATGTTCTCATACACAAACACACGCTTCTCCCCTCAACACCCAACAATTTCATTACTTTCCTATTAGGATTGATGGGGGTCTTCTATGCGATATAAATCAATTTGAGGAGATTTTTCTAAATCTCAACCTGCAATGAAGCCATCAAGTGGAGGGGTGGCCGAGGGGCAAGAGGCTGGAACAGCCACATCATTGGTTTTGCTTTTCTGGGAAGGAGGGGCAGGGCTGGGGAGTAATTTTGCTTTCGGGTTTATGATGGAAAGAGCTCTCCCTTCTCGCTCCACCCACCCACCCGAAGAAGGTTCCCCCCTCTACCCTTCTCCTCTTCCACGGCCTTCTTTTGCTCTCATTGCCGGTGCCTTCCATAGCGCTATGATTTACAACTAGTACTCATGTGCCTTCTGGGAATTGATTTCCAGGGAACCATGCCTTGTGCCCATCCTTTCTGTGGGGGCCATAACGATCACGCTGTGGATCATTAGTCTGGACCACTGTTTTCCACTGCTCTGCTGGCTGGGCGCCATACATCTCTCCCCTCTCCTCCCGAGTCACAGCCACTGCTAAATTGCCTGTTCCTTTCTCTCCTTTTCCTTTCCCCCACCCTCCCCTGTCCCAGTCACACCTCACGATCCTCATCTGTCCTTTTTTGTACCGCGGCATTTATTGAAAACCAAGCTGCACTGGAGTCAAAGCAGGTGGTGAGTGTTTATAGGCCATTTAGGATGGAGGAAATCCCACTCGTGTTTCTGCCATCCCGGCACACTGACCTTTACTCCAGCAGACAGACTGATGACATGTTATTTTGTGAAGGAAGTGACCGGATGACAAACACGGAGGCCGTATCAGCGCAGATGGCGGAGACTGACTGACTGGGGTAATATGAATAACAAACTGATGGAGTCAGTTTGTCACTAAGAGGGCAAAAGCAGAGCGGGGAAGCTCACGGTTCAAAGGCTCTTATTATGCCCCCCGAGGAACAATATGTTCTGATTTGTTGCATTTGCTTCTTGACAATGTGCCAAAATGGAAGGCATGATTGAGCTTCCAGCGGTAGTTTCAAAGTCCAAAGCCGGTATTTTTCCTTGAGTGCTCAGCAAGCTGCCATTTTTCCCTCTTTTCCTCTCACTCTGCAATCTTGAAATTGACAGAACAATAGAAGAACACTCAGGTTTAACTCTAGTACTAATCACACTGGCTCAGTCTCAGGGCCATAATCAAGCGTGGCAACGATCTGTGACACTCGCACCGAACCGAACTGATAAAATGGCATCGTGGTATTAATAAAGGTTCCTGCACCTTAAAGCTGAGATGCTCATTCCTCATCTCAGACGCAGAAACCGCTTCCAGCTGCTCAGCTTCTTCAAACTCAACCTGTCTTGCAGCTGCTGGATTAATTGCATTTTCATCTGGGAAACGCATCCAAAAGTGGTCAAACAACCGTTTTGCAGCATTAATAGGCCGAGCTAAAACAAACAGCAGCACAGACCAGCAGCCTCAGCTGCCTCTAGTGGCTCTGCACTGCGCACATGCATTGGCAGTGGAAGCTTCTCGAAGTAAAGCCCGGGCCTGGCAGCGTGCACTGGCAGCGATGATTTACAACAGCATTTAAGTGAATCTAATAAGCAGAGTGAATGCTTCCCGTCGCTTTGGCATAGCTCGTGCCTGGGCCCTAATCATTCAAATATTTTGGCAAAAGGCAGTGCCCCGTTCCTCTCCAAAACAGAATAATGAGACACGGAGCTCTTAATCACAGCAGATCAGTTCAAATAAATGAAAAGAGAATCAAAAGCATTCTTTGCCGAGGCAGTCCTCTCTCTGTCCAAATGAGCTGACGGAGGGCCAGATCTGCGAGATGGAGATTTACCCCAGAGACGGAGCAGATTTTCCATGACTCGTGAAGCACCGACTCACTCTGGCAAAGCACAAAGTAGTTCTGGAAGAAACGAGGGACAGCTTTTGTACCATTTTCTTTTGGATGTTCAAAGTAATTATATACAGTATGCACACATATACAGACATACAAACACAAATAGTCGGACCAGCCCAAGAAAACGATGCCCCGCGTTCTTCACAGCTTTTTAATCAAGCACTCCCCCACGCTTGTTCTCCTATCACACCTCAGATGCTTTCTGGAAAACCCACGCAAAGCAATGCGGTAGCTCTGACACCTCATCCAAACTCAATAATTCACCATGCTTCCACTTGCCAATTCTTCCCTCTGCCAATCTGAAAGCCTTCTACACACTGCGCTTGCTGAGACAGCGCTCTAACAAACGATGCTGTCAGTTAACAAGATGGAAAAACATTCTGTTAATTTTTTCTCTCCCTTCTTCCCTCCCCTCCTCGGCGAGGAGTCTTGATGTGCCGAGACGAGGGCTGGATCACAGCTTGCCTGGGGGAAGCCTGACACAAGACAGGCTGCCGCTGACATGATGAGCCTCGAGACTGCTGGCGAATTCTTGTGATGTCACTTCCCGCTCTCGACAGCTCTGACACCCTGGCGTTGGGTACTGGGAAAAAAGAGGAATAGAAGGAGCCGCTCGTGGAGGTGGTGGTTGGGATGGTGGGGCGGGGGGGGGGGCTTGATGAGAAGAAACACTGGTGCGTCGACTGTGCGGCTCTTCTGTTTTCTTTAATGTTCCCGCTTTTATCAGCAGTCGGAGCTGTCAGCGGTAATCACGCTTGTAGTGAAGAGCTGCGGAGACGATAAGCTCGGCCTGTCAGCGCCGCATCCTCTGCCACAGACATATGCTGCTGCCGCTCTCTTTCTTTATGCATGATGGTATTCTCTCCAGAGAGGGGGGAGAGGGGGGAGAAAGAACAGAAAGGGGTGGATCATCCACACCGGGAAGGTGGGAGGAAATTTATTACATCTCGTCCTCACTTAAACTGAGGTGGCTTTTGTCACAGTTAAGAGATCACGATACGTTTGGAGTCTTAGTAATGAACTTGTGTATGAGGGAAAAGCACATTTGTTTTGATTTGAATCAGAATTGCTTTGATGAAAAAGCCATTCATGAAAAATTGTGAGTTTTATTTAAAGGTATGTAGGTATATACAGCAGAGCCCTGATTTCAACTGCATCTGTGATACTGTGAGCAGTTGATCCTTTTTATAAAGCCAGTGCGAGTCTTTGGAAACCTGTGGTGTAGCTAAAACAAAATCAACAGACTTTTCCTTTATCATGTTACAAACTCCAAAATATGACTTGAATTTCTGACTAAACTTTGTTGTAAGTAAAACCAGTGACCCAGAAAGTCAAATTCAAATGAAATCGATCCTCTGATGTTGAAGTTTAATTTGTTTTTGTTGGGTTTTTTGTTTTTTACCTCTGCCATGTTTGCGAGTTTCATCGTTCTATGATTCTTTCTCATTCTATCTCTGTGTGCAGCGCTTTGTGACTACCTGTCTATGAAAAGCGCTTAATAAATAAACTTTACTTACTTACTTACTTAAACACAACAGCTCCAAAAGCTTTGACTGTAATCATGGTCATGGTAACAATCCAAGTTTCCTAACATCCACGAGGTCTTTGACTTAAAAGCCTTGTAGGAACCTACGATTCTGTTGTAAACATACAGAAAGTCCTGTGTAAAGATACAAAATATCATGTCACATTTGACCTTTGACCTCTCACTTAAGGTCAGTAGACTGGTTTAAATGTTAAAGTGATAATAATACTATACAGTTTCCAAATGCAAATGTTTGTCCGGGCAGCATATATCCATTTAAGATTCAAGAGCTTTATTGTCAATACACAGCGTACCGAAACGCTGTTTCACCCCAAGCCCCCCGTAGTGCATTTGTAAGTATATAAAATATATATGTCCATTAGATATAAAACTAGGATTTACAGATAAATAATGTGCTATATTTCGGTAAAATTATTGTAGACGAGACAGGACAAAGACATGTGCAAGATGAAAAATGTGCAAATCTAGTAGAATTTAGACGTTCAGTAATTATTAGTGTGCAAATAAGCAGATTGCTCCCAGGTCCCGTTTGCAGTGGATTTGTGTAAGTTTTTGTTGTTTTTGAACCTGTTGGTGAGTACTGTCAAAGATGAGGATGATATATGGGGACTGATTTTGTTATGTACATTACAGTAACAGGTTATTTTAATATTAGGGGTAACAGCAATATTAATATATTCAGTGAATACTGCCCAGAGACTGAGCTGCCCTGCTGAGGTTTGTGCTTCATGTTTTTCCTGGATCAGATCCATGTGAGGAGACGTGCCATTAATAAGTGACACATCAATCTGCAGAGATGATGACAAATGTGGCTTTGTGTCAGAGCTGGTGCAATATATTTCATGGCTACATGGCATAATTATTATAGAGATGAAAGTAATTACATGTGCAGAAAACGCTGTGACTTGACATGCATGAGAGGTGGCGTGCAGTGGATAAAAACAAAATGCGCAGCAGTAAAAAGTCACTCGGCATTCGGTTACCAATTATCCTTCTCTTGTGAGCATTAAAGCGCTGTGCATTGTTTACCGTTAACAGATGTAATTGAATAATAATGCCCCGGTCCCACCTGTTCCCATGGTTGGAATAAATGAGCTGTACTTTCCTCTTCCTCCCTGGTCCTCCTTCCTCTTCCCCCTCGCTCGCTCTGAGAGCGGGGTTGAGAGGCCTGCCCCCGCAATGGCTATTAAAATAATGTGGCCTAACCTAAGCAGAGGTTAACCAGCTAATGTCCTCAGTACTGCTCCTCTCTCGACATGAATAATGCAGATCAGGTTTCTAAACAAGCACACAAATGAATCTATAAATCACACAGGTCGGGGCAATCTTATTAGCTACCCTCCCCCCACATAACCTCCTCCCATCTCTCCCTGATTTGCAGCCGTCAGGCTCCTGCTGGGGGGGCTCCCTCGTATAAACACGCAGTGAAATGTCCTGTTGGTTTAAGATGTAGGACATGGACTAACAACCCGCCATGCAGAACTTAATGCATTCTGCAGAAGCGCACTTGTTCACCTGAATACAACATCATTAAACAACAAGATGATGTCACTGCTAAGTAAATCATGGCTTCTATGAAAACATGCTGAATCAGCAATCTGGCTCCCGCCATCATAAAACCAGTTTGATATGTTGGCTCACCAGCAAAGAGCTGTGGGTTCAAATGCCACCAACACCATAACAGCATCTTATCATAACAGAGGTGTTCCAGTCCATCTCACAGGCCTACAGGTCATATTATACTTATCAAAAACTTCTTGGGTTGTAACATTAATACATTTACTACATTATTTGACATGTTTCATGTTATTTTAGTCATTCCTTGTATTTGGAATGAAATAAAGAATAAAATGTGGCTTTTTCTGAACATATTTGGCTTAAATCGTCATTACTCCATGCTACTTGCCCAAAACTTTTTTCATTTCCTAAAAGAGTAATTTCCTCAGTTTTTAAAACATTTATTGTTCTAAACACATGCAGAGCTTATGTTTTGCCACAATGGCACTTATGGCTATCCTAATCCCCTGGGATTTGGGGGGATAACAAGCAAATCACAACTAATCTGCAGAGCAACGTCGTGTGGACAATGCAAGGGGAGAAAATAAAAAACAAAACAAGGAATTTCAAGTAATTAAAAAAATAAAGAGAATAGGAAATAATCAGCAACAACTTTCCCGATGCTGCTGGAATCAAATGTGAAAAAGTTGCGAGTTATGAGTTGAAGAACATAATGTAGTGTAACCGTCACGTTTCCTCGCAGAATAATTACCAAAACAGGCAAATACCAGAAAAACACCACGACAAGCACATTAATCTTATAGGTGAACCCACTCCTATGCTCCTCCTGTCCTTTAGTCATAAATGCACAACGTGCTGAGGGCAGAGTCAAAAATATTTATCACGATATACATTTGAAAATTTGCGATAACGATATAACTGACGATATAATTGACACGAGACAAAATACTTTACAACTCCTCAACTTTATTAGTGCAAAAAAAACCAAAACAATGTATTTTCACTTAAACAAGCAGCTGTTTTTTATGTGCATTAAAGTTATATAAAAATGTAACAGTGCAAATGCAAATTCCTCGCTGACAGCCTACGATAACCGTGATGCTCCAACAATCCATCAAGCGGTGCGGCTTCGTAGCTTAGCAAAGTCGTACTGAAACATCTGACAGATTTTCGAGCGCCGTGTACATAAAATCGTTTCGAGGTCAGTAAACACAACCAGAGTTCATACATAAGGCACACGGGATTATAAGGGGCTCTGTCGACTTTCAGAAAAATCAAAGGATTGATTTTAAGTGCGGCGTATTTTCCAAAAATCACGGTAATAACGACGGCCCGCTAGCATGCTCTACCAAAAATAGTGCTTTGTTGTGTATCTGACGGACGAAAGCTAAACCAGTTCCACCACTGAAGCTGCAGCATTTTTACAAACCAGTTCTGGTTCATCCGTTTCATTCAACGATCTGCTTTCACCCTTCTTATTCTGCGTCGCCGCCATGTGCGTATGTAAACAAAGGCACTGCGCATGCATGTTTTACCCATATTCTATCGCCATATTTCATTTTCTTGTCGTTGCCCAACATTACACCGGTATTACTGTGAACGGTATGATATGGCCCAGCCCTACTGAGGGGTAAGTGTTTTACCATTAAATCTCAAGATCTACAAAGACCCAGCGATCCCCAACCAGCCAGTTTCAACACCACCATCATCTGTAAGAAACGGATTCTTCAATAACTGCTCCTGCACGTCATCATCCTTAAACTCTCAGCTCTGCTCCACCTTCATCAAAGGATAATATGACCAGACTCCTGGAAGTTGAGGCAGGAAACGGAGGACGGCGATGTTTAGAAGCGTGCACACGTATGCAGTGATCCAGGAAACGAGAGTTTAGTTCACATACAACTAACCCATTTCATTTGTCACATCTAGAATGCGCTCCCCCATACTCCATCAAACAAAGCCACTGCTAGCTCACAGTCATTTCCCTCTCTCCCAATTACAAATGAGTCCATTAGTGTGTCTGCAGTGAGCCCTGCGCTGTCTCCCAGTAATGGCTTGTGAGATTTCCATCATAATCATAATGGCTCCCAGAGCAGCCATGAGTGCAGATGGAAGGTCGCTCATAGGTAATGAGCTATCTCACCACCCAAAGGGCACGTCTTTTAGTTATTTAGAACTGCATGCCTACGACTTCATGGCTGACATGCGAGCTCGCTTGCGAGCATGTGCTTTGTGGACTCTGGTGACATGTTTCTATGTATGAGGACGCGGGGGCGGATTTAGGAAAGCGAGGGTAGACACGGCCCGGCGCTGATTAACATCATGAAATTGGTGTCTGGGCTGCAACTGTAGATGCTAAAGCACATAACTCAAGCCGACACATGACAGCTAACAGCAAATGCCATCCAGACATTAGTTTGCACGCTGACATCCCGTCTCCCTCCCCTGGCTGTGGAGCATTGCCAAGCAGAAATATCATTAGGGCCAGCAGTGTCAGGATGACTCACCTCCACTTGCCATTCGGAACACATCACATTCTTTTCTCTGGCCTCGGATTGCAGCGCATCTGCATCTTCTGCCAATTATTCTATGAATGCTGGTCTCGGTAACATTTCGAGTGCGCGTGCGCTCGCTGTACTAGCCAGCTAGCTGCCTGCGTAGCCACAGGGATGTGGGACTGGGAGGAATGGGCTAATACAGGGCTGACCCGTGCTTGATTGACCTGAGAGCTGTTGCGATGTGGGTCGTATCAATGAGGTGACCTGACATTTTCCTGTAAGACCTGGTTTTTTCCGAAGCTTTGGTGTCTGCTCTTACAGACCTTCATAAGAGCAATCGATGCCGTGTGGTCACAGTGGGAATTTCACAGGAAGATCTGACCTACATATATGCTGCTGGCTGAGGTCATGTATAGAACCCTGTAATGACAGACTGGACATGTAGGGACAGATCAGGCACAACAATATGTCCACTGATGGGTGAAGTGAAAAACACTGATTATGTCTTCGTCATGGCACCTGTGACTGTGTTAGGAAGCAAGCGAACCTTTTGTCCTGAAATTTGATGTGTTAGAAGCAGGAAAAAGTGTAAGGATTGGAGCAAATGTGACAAATTTCTATGGGTCAGAGCATCTCCAAATCTGCAGTTCTCCCAGTTATCGATCAAAAGTGCGACAGCTTCATGGGTGGCAGATGCACCAAATATTTACACATGAGCATCAGAACCAGACCGTGGAGCAATGAAAGAAGGTGGCCTGCTCTGATGAGTGACATTTTCTTTTATATATATTTTATATCACATGGATGGCCAGGTATGTGTGCATCGCTTACCTGGGGAACATCTAACACCAGGATTTGCTATGGGAAGAAGGTAAGCCAGCAGAGGCAGTGCTGGGATGTTACTCTGACACATACCACCTACCCAATCATTACTGCAGACCATGTACACCAGGGGTCTCCATCTCCAGGCCTCGAGGGCCGGTGTCCTGCAGGTTTTAGATATAACTGTGGGTCAACACACCTGAGTCACATGATTAGTTCGTTACCAGGCCTCTGGAGAATCTCAGGACATGTTGAGGAGCTAATTTAGCCATTTAAATCAGCTGTGTTGGATCAAGGACACATCTAAAACCTGCAGGACACCGGCCCTCGAGGCCTGGAGTTGGAGACCCCTGATGTACACCCTTTCACGAGCTCAACGATGAGTTTCAGGTGTTGACTTGGGCTCCAAATTTCCTGGATATCAATCCGGTCAAGCGTCTGTGGGATCTGTGGAGGCCCCCCCTCAAAACTTGAAGGATCTGTTGCTAACATCTTTGTGTCAGACACCACAGCACAGCTTCAGGGGTCTCGTGGAGTCCAGGCCTCGATGGATCGGGGCCGTTTTGGTAGCAAACGTGGGGCCAACACAATATTAGGCAGGAGGTCACAGTGTTACGTCTGAACGGTGTCAAATCTTTGGTCTGTTAGTGTTATTGACTGTGCTAGTGACTCAGGTGGAAGAGTGGGTTGGCGGTTTGATCCCTGCTCCCGAGTAAGACGCTTGTGATGTCATCAGCCACACATTATTCACTTGGTTTGGTTTGCAGTTGCTTCACTGATAGAATTCATTAATCATTTACTTACACTGATATTATGAGGCGTGTGCATCGTAGCATTGTGTGGTTTTTCTAAAAATGTTTTGTGTCATATTAACCAAGTTTCTCTCTGAGCTACCTGGTGCGGCTGTTTCCTGTCTGGGCGAAAGACAACAACATGCCTGCTCAGCAGCACTAACATGTGCTTATCAGGAACAGGGGTGTTTTCGGTTTACGTATGTTATCTGTGCTTAGTACTGGTGTTTGTTTTTGTTCCCCCCTATTGTGTGTCAATGGTTTGGCCAAACCACTATAAAAGTGACCCTTAGCTCAGTTTGCGAGTTGTGTCCACTTTGGTTGTTTAAGTTTTTGGAAGTTACTTTTTGATTAGAGTTATATTTAGTTGGACCTGCTAATTTTATTTTGAAATCCTGCACTGCCACACGGGTGCAATTCTTAAAAATATGTGGACTACACGTGTTTACACGACTCTCAAAGCATTATATACAAGTGCAGTCAATTTATCACTTTCTAACCATAAGAGATAACAAGATCCAAATGATGCTTCATCTTATAACATCATACAGTGAACTATGAATGCTGGTGAGAATGATCGGACCTCTGGGATCAGGCCTGCCCCACAGTCAAAGACCACTAACGTCCTGCTGCGCTGACTCAAGAGGGATTGTTTATTTACAGTGTATGCAAACTCTTTTCTTTACATCAGTCATTAGGGTGTTTTAATGATAGAGAAAAACAGAGGGGGGTCAGCCACAGTTCTATAGCCAAGCTCAAACACCCCTGGGAGGTCTGCCATCTCCCTTTAATTTGAAATCATTCAGAGGCAAAATGGTAGCTGTTTGATTTATCCCTTATTACATAGCTTCTTAAGAATCTGTCAGGCAGCCTCATGAATTCATTCATCTCCATAAGCTTTCTCTGTGCCACTTAGGCCTTGTGTAATCTGGGTGAGACCCCCTTATCACTTCATTTGCACAAGCAGGAGACTATCAATTCCTGTCCAGTATCTGGAGCACAGGAATTAGAGGTGTTTGGATGTGTCCACACAAAGCTGCAGCGAAAAGAATCTGATTACACAATGAAACACCACGCAGGTGCTCCAATTCACACCCTACATTTACGATATTAGCGAGCATTAGTTAAATATATTTGCCGGTTTATTGCTCATGCTCTTCGGCGTAGATCAAAATCGACAGGCAATTTTCCACCGTGAGTCATTGATGTATTGCCACTGTGAAGAGAGAGACACTTAAAAGCATTTAGCTGGTGCCGAGCTCCACATAGCTGCCTCATAAAAGCAGACAATGGCTGAGCTTAATAAGAAACAGAATGGATCCCATGAGTGTGGAGGACCCATCAAGCTGGGGAATTTCATTTAATTTCCCCGGGGCCATCTATGTCTTGTACACATAATTAGAGCCCAACATGCAATGTTCCTTGTGTTTTGTCAATAATTCCCCGAGGAGCAATCAGGACAAGGGTTGGACATGCCTCTGTGACCTGGGCTACTCGCAACAAGCTCAGCCACCTAATTACACTGCCTCTAACAAGCAATGCGGTGGTGGCGGTTTAAAGCAAAGGATGTGGGAGGGGTTAGGGAGCCGGGCCGAGCCCAGGAGCCGACAGCATACAGCCTCTCTTCAGAGCCCCTCGTGTCATTAAGATTGTTTGTGGCTGCCGCCATGCATGCTGGGACGTCGCTGTCATTATGACAGGCTTGCTTTCTATTTCCCTCATTAAGGATCTACTTCTGTAGTGACTCACTCCCTGTGGTGAAATACACAGCAGGATATTAGAGTTATGGCCCTCTACAGCAGCTGTTTGCTTGGGAGATTTGCAATACAGGCATTTCTGTGGTGTATAATAATCTCAAGTCCATGACTACAAATGCGGCTACTCGAAAGATGCTAGCCAGACTAAATATCGCTGTACAGTTGTCACGGGCTGGGTGTGTGACCCAGCATTTTGAGGTTATTGTATTTGTAGGCATATTGTACGGAGGCTTATCAGGTTGCTTTGAGTTACGGGTTTAGTTTAGGTTACTCTGTGCGTTCTGAGTTATGTATTATGCCCGTGGTAGGTTCCCCTTGTTGTTCAGTGTGTCCACCTGTCATGTTTCATGTCTGCGTCTTATTATGCTTCCTGTTTTATTTTGAAAGAGTCTGGTATTCTTTGCTCGTTGTATTTAGCTTTACTCTCGCCTGTGTTGTCATTATGTTTCACTCCAGTCAGCTGTGTCCTCATGATTACCTCACGTGTGTATTTAAGTCCTCAGCGTCACGGCGTCTGCCTACGTACCGCCTTGTTTCCCTCGTTAGGGTCGTAGTTTAAAAAGTCATAGTTTAGTTCATAGTTGAGCCTCGTTTTATTTATTTGTGTTATTAGTCTTATTTTTGAAACTTAGGCTGCGTTCACACTGCAGGCGAAAGCGCATCAAATCAGATTTTTTTGACCCTATGCGACCCATCTATCCGATCATGGTCTGACAGTGTGAACGGCACAAATCCAATCTGGGTCACTTTCGTATGTGGTGCTGAATCCGATACATATCCGATGTTTTAGAAAGCGACTGCTGTTTGATGGTCAGGTTGCATTAAATCCGTCTTTTACGTCACTGACACAAGACAGACGCTGATTATCAGCTCCGGAGAAGCGCCCGAGAAGACATCGCAAACGCTTCCTGGCCGTCCGGTGAAACTGCTGGGAAGACAACGTTGGAGAAACGTGAACATTTTATTTGTACTGCATAATCTGCAGATTCTGACAGAAATCTGCAGCTATCCTTTGAAGCAGCGCTCCTCTAAAACAGCAATAAGGATCATTATCAGGTTATCTACATTATTATGTAAATAACAAAATAACTTGAAGCAAAAATTGGGAAACGTAAAGTCCGAAGTCTTTATATTAAGGGCCATCAGTCAAACAATACTGTTTGCTCTGGGTCTAAACAGAGCGCGCTGTGTGTGGCATCCTCTTTTGCGCATGCGGGCCGCTTCGAGCGTTCACACTAGAGCGTGTTTGCTGTCGCATTTTATTTGTAGTGTGAACGAGCAGACAAAAACATCGGATTTGATCAAAAAATCAGAATTGAGCATCAAGACCTGCAGAGTGAACGTAGCCTTAGTTTTGTCTCCACCGTGTCTGCTTCTGGGTCCACCTCATCATCGCACCCCGCCGTGACAGCAGCACTGAAGGTGATTCTAGAAAACATCTCCTGCACAGTTAAAAGCACCGCTGGACACCGAGCTAACAACTGTTACTGATTTATTAAGCAGATAACAGTAAAACGGTGGTTTTAATCTGCAGCCTTGTTCATTTGGTACAAATATCACAGGACTTGACATATGACAACCCGCCTGCCTTACATAGCCGGGAAGATTCCACTTCCTGTGAGCTGATCCTGATGTGCACAGCGCACAGAGCCAGTCAATTCTGCAGAAATCACCGGCTTGACAAAAGGGCAATAACGGGGCAGAGGGGGGGAGTCACCGGCCCAGTTGTTGGGGGGGGGGGGCTTACGTGCAGG
Organism: Simochromis diagramma; assembly: GCF_900408965.1. NCBI lineage: Eukaryota > Metazoa > Chordata > Actinopteri > Cichliformes > Cichlidae > Simochromis > Simochromis diagramma. Next base: position 1,390,893 of record NW_024386778.1, on the reverse strand, counting down.
TGAGCCAGACTTTGACTGACATTCACCCAGTGCGCTGAGAAAGTTTAACCTTGGTGTGCTGGAGAAGCCGCTCTCACAGGGAGACAGTGAGGGATGAAGAGCGAATGTGAGAAAAACTGATTTCCTGCATAACAACCAATTTTTTTTCCTCATAAGCAGCCTGTTTCCAGAGACGCTGGTTTGAACCCAAGGTCTTGCTCCATGTTTTATTAAACACGGTAACTGGCAACACTGCCTCATAAATAGAGATGAGCACAGACACCTGAGGAGTCGGGGCACTGCTTGCTCTTGATCGTCCAGCCCAACACGACCCAGAAGGTTCTGCATACGCAGCACCGCGCACGCTTCTGCCTAGCTGCCCTCTGTTTTGTTAGCATCGCGGCAGCTGATAAATGGCACCATATGGAGCAGGTTCGTAATTGGGAAGGTCAATGATGTTAAAAATGTATGTAATTGAGTTTGACTCGACATGTTTGGCTATTTTTAACTCGCAGCTCAGGCCAGTTTTAATAACGCTGCTTAAACAACATTAGTGCAACTATTAGAAATATGGGGAGAGCTAATGAGGGGTTTAACAGATGGTTATAAAAGCAGTTCAATCATTTACCAAGAATAATACGCCTTCTCTACTCTGCTGATAAAGAATCTCTCTGTTATATCATGTGTGCAAAAGCGAAACAGTGGGAAATAAGCGCCTCATTATGCTTATCCTTAAATATAGACTGGACTTGATATTTCTTTAACTGGGGTTGTGTTTCAACTCTAAAGCCTCTTTGTATGAGGACAATCTCATAAAGTCTTTGATATATGGACACAATTTGCCTGAGAGATTTTTCTTTTCCAGGTCAGGAAAGATGGAAATGGCTTTTTCTTTCCACAGGAGTAAACATCTCAGTCAAACAGCATATTTATGGTTTTTGTTGCTGATAGAATTATTTTCCATCCCCTGTGTTCTCAGCTTGCACTGGGAATTGAATCATTGCCTTAGAAACATGATTCACTGCTGTGACTGTTTTTCCCCCATTCAATTTCAAGGACTTGGCAACCTTGTCCTATTCAAACGTGTGCATTATTACATTTTATTGTTGGCCATAAATGAATGGGGAGGTTGAGCACTCTAGAGGCAAGTGTAACACACATTAGGGCTTGTATAATATCGCATCTCAAGGTAAGAGTCAAACCATCTACAGTTCTGTGTTTCGACACCAAAACCGACACACTATTAGCAATCACAAAGCATCGGGAGGCAATCGAAAAGGCAACGGCGATGTAGCCACGTAGGTTTAGATCATTTTTCTCCTGAATAAGCTGGAAGCTTTCAGGGGAACTACTTTGAATTGTGGACTTTAAAAGCTTCTGACAAATGAAAAACATTTCCAGCTCGTACTCTGTGCTCTGACTCTAAAGGTTGCAAAGCTACACACTTACAATGATGTAAAAATTGACTTTCACAGATCCCAACATTAATGATGTGCTGATCCTGTCCACCTCAGAGGCTGTGAATGCTAGCAGGAGATGACGCTGTGACAGAATGAGGATTTACCTGCTGGGACAATGAGGAGGATGTGGAGCTACTGTAAATGGGTCACAGTGACTGTAAAGGAGAATGCAGGGGGGGCGAACCCCAGAGGCTAGCCATACTGCTGACTCTCAGTTCACTATCACAGCTCTGTAAGTCTCACTGGCTGTGCTCCATTAATAACATTAGCGCCGGCTCGTTTCTCTACGTTCTAGATTTGTCTCATTTACAAAAATGTGTTACAGAAAATAAGGTAAGAGGGACATTACACAGCAGAAAAAACATGTCGACAAAAGAAATGTTTAGCACGTTTAGCACGTGCATAGCGACGCTAAATCGTGGAGTGTAAAGTCCATCAGAACTGTAGCTGTGGGCGGGGTGGGTGAGGTGACAGGCGCTAAGAGGAGGGGAGGTAGCGGGTGGGACGGCGTGTGCGTATGTGTGTCTAGGGAGTGATGCTGCCTGCTGACCTGGTCATCCATTAGACAGGGTCCATCCATCCAGCCCCCAACACACACCGCCACCTCCTCCACCCCCTCCACCCGAGGCCCATCATTGCGGCTTTCTGCCAGGCCTGGAATCTCCACATTAATTTCTCATCTGTGGCGCCCTAATGAGCTCCGCCTGCTCGTCCACCTCTGAGACCTCAGTGATTATCAGACAGGGGGGTGACCATTTGTCAATGGCAAGAGGTGGCATTTACACTGCTGACCTTGCTGCCAAGGAGAGCGGAATCAAAATTAGCAGAGCAAAGAACAGAAAAGCCATCAGAAGCTCTGGAGAGCAGCCGCCGCGCAAACACGATCCGCTCAAGGATGCTGTCCAAGTCTCCGTCTGTCTTTTGTTGCTGCTCCTTTTGGTGAAAACTGCTAAACTTGTATTTGCACATTCACACAAACTTGATAACTGAAGTGTAAAAGCAGAATAATCCTATTGTGCTTTTGCGGCGGTGAGCGGAGGCCCTCGGTTTGCTGCAACACAGAGCGGTGGGCGGTGCACACCCCTCGGTGGGAGCAGGGATTTGCCGGTTATTGGATGGAGGGGAGCGGTGTAGGTCTGTGACACCCGCTAACCTTGGCCAGTGCTGCTGGGACTTGGAGGGTATCCATCACCGTGGCAGCCCCGAGACCCAGAGCGGGGGGAAAAGCCACAGAAGTTGCCGGGGGAGGGAAAAAAGCTAGTAAAAATTTAATGCACTCCGCAGAGCAGTCATGTCATACTTGGTTATGGAAAATAATCCCAGATGCCTGCAGTGCTAAAATGGAGCTGTAATGTGCTCGCCTCCTAACCCGGCCTGACAGCCATGATGTACGACTACCATTACCGGAAAATATCACTTCAACTAACCCGTGATCCGGCTCCGCTAAGGGTCATATTATCCATGAGGAACAAATTACACTCCCCCAAAGTAAATACAAATTTCCTACACTGACTGGGTACAAAGCACAGAGCGGGGAGGGGGCAGGCGGGAATGTTACCTATGACAACGCTCTGCAGAGTGACAAGGATGATAAAGTACATGACAAATCACTGGCTGACAGGGTACTCTAGTGCAATCAGCCTCAGCCTCGGCCTAGCGAGCACCCACTCAAGCCTGTAAACACTACTCTCTTCCTTTGGAGGGGGCAAAACACATAATCTTTTAACGCTGACAAGTTGCTCTCTCCTTTTTATTACTCATCCTTCCCACTGCGGCGGAAGAGGAAGGGTTTGGGGTGAGGCTGTGTGGGGGGATGGAAGATATAAAACGGTTTTATGTACAGTGCTGCTGAGTGATTGAGAAACACGACTCTTCTGCTATAATTGCCCGAGGGCAAACACAGCAAAACAATAAAGGAGGAGAAACAGCAAATATATTACTGGTTCAGATCTTTATTTTATGTCAAGGACAAACAGGTTCCTGCTTGGATCCCTTGCCTCCAATAAGAGCAAAGCACAGCGAATTACAGCACTCTGCTGCGCGGCCGTTAATAAGACGCAGAACATTTTCAGAATGGCATTTACAGCTTGTGGCTACTGATAGAGCGAGTAAATAACACTTAGGAAGGTGTGGTCTATAAAAAAGGCCGGAGGCAAGAGGAATAAAAGCTACGCGGTGATAAAGTTGTGCAGATTACAGTATAGACTCATTGTCTTCGCTGAGGGCCTAAGTGCATGATTGGGGAACAGGAGCACTTGAGCATTAGCGCACATTGGTGCGAAAATGTTTGACGGGCAGTTTCAAGGTGCCACTTAGTAAGAAGGAAAAAAAAAATCACTTAAGCATTCGTGAGTCCAGACAGAACCGGAGCCTCTCGACTATATTACAAAGATCCAAGACGAGGTGGAGAAATCTACCACTGCTAGATTAAACGTTGAGGGAATGTTTCAGTTTGAAAATAAATGAGGCAGGCTGCACTTACACTGATAAAAAAAATCCACATTATTATTAATATATTTAAAGTGTGTGGACCTGTCAGAGGCTCCTAAAAGACTTCACTGCTTATGGACCTTTGGAGGATGAGCGATACCTGATGCTACAGAGCTCAGCGAAGTGGAAATGAGCTGTTCTCCACGAGTCCAGGCCCGTGTGACCGCCTGATCCTGTTCGGACACCTCGATTCTGCACCTTGGAGCAAAGGAAGAGCCGAGCCATGACAGACGGTAAACAAGATCATTATTCAGGAAGAACGGCTCACTTCCCCCCACGCATAGTTTCAGCCCCCCAAAAACTGCCCTCTGAAGGGACAGTTTCATGCACACCGGCTGCTGGGAAAGAGATGCTAACAGTACGAATACAGGGCTAATAATACCAGTGTTGTGCGGCGAGTGACTGCTGATAGGCGTCCTCCTACCTGTCTCCCAGCATGCCATTAACATGTCACGCTGCAGAAGGCCCCGTCCTACGGGTCACTTTGTAATGAGCAAATGCTCTGACAGTTTCCAGCACACGCAGAGACACACTCGCACAGCGACACGGGATCGCGTGCACACGGAGAGCTGTCTCTTATCAGAGCCCGGCAGCTCCACGGCAGAGGCCTTCTACGCCAGGCAGAACATGATTTCTCCTGGGAACACTTTTTCCATTTCCTGCTTTTGAAGGGAAACGAAATAAGCCACGTTTGTCCTCATCTGAATACATTTGACCCATTAAAATGACTCTGCTCTGCCGCGGCGTTGCAAAGGAGACCGCCACGCTCACAGAATGCAAATGACAGCAGCGGCACTGGGCGTAGCGTGCGAGGCTCCTGGCAGGAGCAGATAGTGGCAGGTGACGTGGACTAAGGAGGGCCGTTGAGTGGGAGCTCCAATTACTCCTTACGTTGAAGAAGAACGCGTGAGTCAGCCCTGTCATAGGGGTCCCCGTTTACTAATTCACTCCTCTGTTACTTTAACACACAATTAATCAATGACAGGAAGGTGTAGTCGGTGCTGTTCATCAGGAGCGTAACGTGAGCCAGGGTGAATTAATACAGTCACTGGGGGGATTACCGTGCTCTCGCTCTCTTCCTGAAACAAGAAGGAATTGCCACCGAGACAAGAGCAATTTAAATCGACAACACTGAGTAATGACTCAATTTGCTGCAGAGTCTAAACACTACAAGCAAATGGCATTACTAAATCATTAGAGCACATCTAGCTCTCTGGTTAGAATTCAGTGGCTAATATGGCTGCTTTTACAATCTAAAGTACGCTCAAACTGAGACCTGGATTTTAAAGTGCTTTACAACCAGGATAGCAACAAACGTTTAAACACTTACAGGTGCTTTTATTTTACCCAACCGTGACCATCCTCATCATTGCATCACCACATGAAAGAAAAACAAGAACCCAGAAGACGAAACGCTGCACGGGCGATGCACGTTTACGCAACGATGTCCAGCGTCTCGTTTGAGGATTCGATCGTGGCTCCTCAGAGCACTCCAAAAGTAATCGGCGTGACTCGAGCTCACCTCGGGGACATTTTAAAGACAGAGCGCGAGCCTCTCGTACCCGCCCCTTACACAGCTGAGAAGATGATGCATTTCCATGAGCCTCGGAGGTCCTTTACCTTCTAACCAACAAAAATGTCCTCCTGCTCAGTCACCTTTAGCTTTCGGACCTCACACAAAGAGCAGAAGCTCTACCACTGAATCAGATCTGAATCTCTTTCCAACCACATACTCATAAACTCATATCATGTCTATGGTGTCTGGATACAAAGTCACTTCAAGCATACAAACCTCTGGATGCCGTTCATTTGATTCCTCAGGTTCTGACACTGATGATGACTCCTTTTAGGCTTCTTCTTCTTCTTCTCTCTGGATGTTGAAAAGCTGCTTTTCAGCGTTTGTTTGCAAAATAGGTTAAGAAGCTTGCAGCACCTCTTTGGACGGGGCCAAGAACTCCACGTGTAACTGATCTGATGGACATCATTGACCTCAAAACAACGCCTCTATATTCTTACTTACAGCCATAAACGGGCACATTAGCTTCTTTACTTGTGTAACCTTTAAACGTTTGCCAACATCTGTTATGATTTCTTTTCTTCTCTGAAATTACAGGGTGCCCAGTACTTGCTCTAGGACACGAGAACACCAAAGCTTAATCACTTTTTCTCCCAGGAGAAAAAAATGTATATGAAAAGTTGCTATTCCTGCATCTGGAGTCATTTAGCACTACAGTTTATAGTTTTTGCAACCTTGTAATTGTGTATTTTCCCAGTACAGTCAGTTTAATTTAACCCAAAAACCACTAAAGTAAAAAATAATTAAAGCAAATAAATACATTTAAGAAAAACTGAGGTTGTACACAACTCAGCATCATCAGCTTTCCCACCATGGCCCATGGCTTATGTTCTATAACCTGTTGAAGTCCATGATATTCACATAACTCACATTATTTTGGCTTTTTCCCTGAAACACTTCCAGACTTTGTTAAATCTGTAGAGCCTGTTTGCTGCTAATCACTGCTGTGTGTTTCGTTGCTGCTGTAACAATGTAACTGCAACAAAAGTGCCAAAACTGACGCAATGAAGCTCCAACACAGGAAGATGCTATAGGTCCTGGCAGGAGGTGGTTTTGCTGGGATTACAGAAACAGAACTACAGTGAAGACAAATGCAGGAGCAAAAAGAGCGCGTCACAGAAACAGACGGGCAGACACCAGCATATAGGTGGATGGAGAGATACAGAAATAGACGCCGTGCTGCAGACACGCTCGTCTGTGCTTTAAGTAACAGAAAGCCTGGCTGCCGGAGCAGTCTCATTTAAATGTCATTGAAATCCTAAAAAGCCAGAACAGTTCAATTTAGATTTTGCACATCATTAAGTCATTCATAATTAATGCGCAACTAATTAAGGTTTTGTCATACTTATTAACAGGATGTTTAATTCTAATTACATTCAATTCTCAGTCTTAAAGTAACATTTGGATCTTTTTAAAACACTGATAAAAGACGCTCGAAGGGATCCAAGCACATTCAGCCCAATGTGAAAAATCTTACCTTGTCGTCCTGGTCACTCTCAGTGTCGCACTGCGAGAGAAGGAAAGAGAAAGCTCAAATTAGGAATAAGATGTCCAGTTTGTGGGGTTTTAAACAGTTTGCATTCAATCCCAGTGCGTGTGGTCACCATAATCTCATTCATCTTATCAACTTTTTAATGACAAATTTATCACATAACTTGTATTCTGGACCTGGATATCATCAGATCAGTTCATTAGCTGATCCAAGCAGCAGAATGTGAAATAAAGTGAATTTCTCATGAGCGCCCGTGCCCTTGTTAACACTGGGCACCATGTAAAATTCAGACAGAGCTGGAATCTCCGAACTCTAATCGCCACTGGAATTCTAATAGCATGATGTTGTTGCTGCTTCAGGCTGGGGATGGCAGATTGACACGAGGAGGAAAGGAACTTGGTAATGGTGGGAGGAAAAAGGGGGCTAGATTTCAATTTTTTGTTCCAATTTCAATTTCAAGGTCCACTTAATTCTTTATCAACTAATTAGCGTGATGCTGGGTGAATGGCGGCCCTCGTAGTTGTGCATATGGCTGAGGTGCAGGGAAGCACTGGAGTCAGTAATGAAAAAGGCACTGGGGGGGAATACGGGCAGGGGCTGGTACAGCGTGTGGGCAGGAGTGCGAGGAGGGGTTGGTGGGTGACGATTAAAGTATGGCAGGAGTGAAGGGGGGGGGATGATTGACGGCCCACGGAGTGAGCGACAGAAGGCCGTGTCATTTCTTCCTTCCATCTCGTGCTCTTTTTTTTCTTTTTGCTGATCTGGGCCCTGCAGAGCTCAAAGGTAGCTGGCTGGGTTTGTGGCTGATCTGCTTCTCGGGCTGGATGGTAAAAAGGGGGCTTGCGAGCTCAGCAGGAGCATAGCATCCAATTTACAGGCCTGTCCCGCACAGCCCAAGGGGCTGCCTGCGGCACACTGCCATGATGGTCAGCTCCAGCAGCTCATAAATTATGCAGAGGCAATAAACGCACTGGGCAAACACTCCTCAGACGTTCCCTGCTCCATTTCGCTCTCACTCCTTCTCCGCCATACATTCCAACCCCGTTTTAAGACAGCGCGCAGGAGCCCTGATAACAAATAAAGATAACGACAGACGACGGCAGATCACGATTACGCGCGGGTGTCTGTGTAATATTAAAAGCTCCAAACTGCGTGCATTTATGCATCTCTTCCAGCTCCTGAGTAAATAGGCGTGTCTGCCTGCATCGCTCTCTCGTGGCCTCCCACACAGACTAACGCCGCAGACGAGATCAACGGCGTTCAGGCTTTTGAGAATGTAGCAACAGTGACGCGACCGAGCACTCATTAGCCGCTTCTCTGTCTGTGCACGACGCAAGCAAGCGAGGGGTTCAAATAATTGACATAATTTCAGTTTTCTGCATTGTGTTGTGATCCACGAAAAAAAGGAGTCTAGCCTTTCTTCCCCGTGTTCCCTTTTTGTTCTTATTTTGCTCTCCCTGCTTCCCCCGCTCCTCGGCTGTGCAGCCAATTGCTTTGATTGCCAAGATAGAAGCCGGCTGGAATGACTTGCCCTTGCTTGTGAAGCAAATGGAACATGCTAATGGAACTCATCGTATTACCCGATGCAAAAGTGCCATAGCTCATTACTTTAAGATAAAGGGATATCATTGTAGACGGCAAGCAGAATTGACTTTCTGTGCTGCGACTTGATGATGATTTAATCAACTGCTCTCTTTCACTTCTCATCCCCGAGCCTGTCGCTTTCGCAGGTGCCGCTAAACGAAGCACTCACACGGCTAGTGGGGGAGAGAAAAGAAAAGAAATTGCTGTCATTACTTTCCCCCCCTAGGAATAGAGGTATGCAAATTTCCCAAAGCGACAAAGGGTGGGGGGTGGAAAAGGTGGAAAACTTAATAAAATGGAAATGCCTTTATAATGAGCAAAGTAAAAAAGCCTAAGATCAGGCCTGACAGCCGAGAGCAGGCGATCTGAACGTCCACGACGCCAAAGCTCCCGTGAACTCTGTGTTCGAGCTCGGGCAGGAAGTAGTAAATAATAATATCTCGAGAAGGATAAAAAACACGTTTGAGGCAGAGCTGTCACTCACTGAGAAGTGATCATAGTGAACGAATGTTTCGCTTCATGCACAACCCGAGGTGGGGAAAAGTCTGAGTACCTGATCAGGAGCCGAGGTCTGCACTTCACAGCTGGAAGTGTCAGGAAACATCGGTACACCTCATCATTAAGACTGAGCATTGTTTTTACAGGTTAGCACGAGCTACAGCTCTGTGTGATACAACAGCTGCTGACATGCGAGCATGAAAAAAACAAAAACCCGCAGCTATGATTAACCACGTCAAAAACACTTTAGAGCAATCCTGGGACGCCGCGGCAACTGAAAAGACATATGTCAGGCGTTTAAAACAAATCTATTGTACCGAACAGAGAAAAAACAACAAAAGTGGTGCCACTGAGATCACTGACAGGCCGAGGTAGAAAGTCTTATTTAAAGCAACAGTAATGTACAGTAAGGAAACCATTAGTCCTGGGAGGGGGCTGGCAAAGGAAAGTGATAGTCTACCAGGCCCGGTGCCATTTACACAGGACCTGCATTATACTGTACAGCTAGACCCCAGTGTTTAGTTTAAGTAACACAGGAATGTCAAACATTAGCTTCAGCTCTAAGAGCTGTTGATGTTGGCCTGTATCCGGACCACTTCTGATTGCCGCTCTGCTCTCACCCGGGCCTCTCTCTTGGCTGAGTGCTCTTACAAATTTCCCTACACTCTGTCCAAGCATCGAGCCTTTTGTTTATATTGGTCTGAAAGTAGAAGTAAATTATTCTTGTCCTAAATCCTCTCCAGCTGAGAGCAATACTGGCCCAGTAGAAGGGGAACAGAAGGAGCCACGGGCCGAATGCTAAACGACGCAGCCGTGCTATCGTCTGTAACAGCAGGGCACGGCAACGTCTCCTGCCAGAGCTACCCACAGCGAAAAAGTCTGCACTGAAGAGGTAACCACATCACACATGTTTGCGTGCAAAGCAAGTATGCCATGATCTCTTTTCCAGCATAACCTTCTGGATATCCACTGGTCCACAAATACTAACAGATGTTGGAGCAATCAAGAAAAAAATAACATGACAACAATAAAGGTCCAGCAGAGTGTGTTTAGCATGTTCTTGTAATTCCTGATTGGCTGTCTATGTTGCTGCAAGTTGAACAGCGCGCTCTCTGCGTGAAGTTAGCCTCGGGTTATGCTTGAAAAACTGCCATCAGTATTAACCTCTGCCCGTGCCCTTGGAATTAATTATCATTGATATGGTCTTCATTAAAGCATACTAGTGCACAGAGGAAGGTGCCTGTTTATCAAACCGACACTGGATGTCCTGCAGCAGCGCTGAAGGGGTTAAAGCCCAGGGAGGACGCCAACCTGCCTGCAAGCCTGGGAGCTGGAAAGACAGCGTGAAGGATGGCAGCCATTGCCAGGGTCAGCTCTGACACTGCCAATGTGATGTGCTGTCGTCGAGGCCTCCTCAATCCCTCCTCCTAGCGGCTCCTTCCTGATATAGCTGCATGTCCTGATGGTTTTGTGATGCAAACAGTCACATGGCAAAATGGTTTTCTCCCTTCCCGGTGCATCCTCCTCCATCTGCTGCTGGGGCCTGGATGCCTCAGACCGCCTGCCTGTCACAGCGTGCGTGGAAATTAGCTGGGGAGGAGGTGCTCGCTTGTGCTAATTACATTTTAATCATTGGAAATGTGTTGGCAAATCAAGCCTTGATTGCCATCTTGGAGCCCAGTGCTCTTCTCTGCAGGTCGGGGATGGGGGTGGGATGACTTCTGGGGCTAGAATGCGTCTGAGCCCAGACTCGGCAAGCTGGACACCTCATCCTCCACCGCAGCTTGATATGGCGGCGTGCCTGGCCTACTGCTGGGTAGGGGCTGTGCCACATTATTCACTGGGAATAGAGAAAGACCGGGATGGTAAAATGCGGATCTGTGCCATGCATATTCTCCAATCCCCCACTCACACCTCCCATATTTATCTCTCTTTCTCTTACTCCCTTTCGCTTTTGCACCCACACATTACTAAGTCTGCCAGTCCCGCCGCTGTGAATTGAGGAACAACAAACAGAGATGAGCTAGAGGCGACTGATGAGCTCAGGTTTTGCTACACAGCAGCTACTTTGGCAAACAAAACTAGAAAACGAGACTTAAAAAAAAGGCAAAAAACAAACTGACGTAGTTAAATTTTCAGCTTTTAAATAAACACAAAATGATCAAGGTTGACAAGAACACTTTGCTCACAGAAAGCTGGTTCAGTTTTGATGAACATCTGTGAAAAGCCACGTTTCCTCTGTGATATCCAATGTTACACAACAGACTGACTCACAGTAATGAGCCCCGAAAGGACGCAACATATACGCATCCGGACCCGCATCGTGCTCAAGGGACTTCACACCCACGTGAACCTCAGATAAACTCTGGGATTACTTTACTTTAGCCGCCCGACACACATTAGTTATTACAGGTTGCCTATAAAGGACACCTATAAGTTCAGGGAGTGGAAGAAAGATTAACAAAACTCGCCTCGCTGGGACGGCTCATTTAAAGAAGCCGCGTTCTGTGGCGACGAAATTGTTTCTGCAGCATCTGCTTGATGCCGAACTGCTACATGAACGTACGACGGGAAAGGAAAGTCCCAAAAGAAATCACAGGCACAGCCTGAGTGTTTCAGACCGTCTATACAGTCACATAAGGAAAGTTCTTCTTCTAGGAGCCAAGAATACTTCGTCAGGGAGGACCAGATTTCTGTCTGGACTAATATAAGCAGGTCTGATCCACATGTGCAACGCTGGCCAAATGCAGCAGGCCAACATCTGAACGCAATTTCCCTTCAAATGTAAAACTTCATCCAGAAGATATTCAGTGCGACCGCAAACTCCAGTTTCTAGTCAGGAGGACAGACGAGATAAAGGAAGGAGGGAGGCCAGAAAAATGAAGCTTTCCACAAAGTAACAACAACATTACAGCCTCTGATCTTTGCTTTCAATATTCAGCACCACAGTCTTTTTATTTTTTATTTATCTGGGCCGTTCCCAAATGTATGGAAAGAATATCTGAGAGAATTTTCAACATCTGACGACTCTCTCTCGTTTTAAAATATCAAATTCTTATCATTTCCTCGTCGTTAGATCTCTTTTCCTTTACATCCTGATCACCAATAATGTCAAATCGGACTGAGACGGCTGCCTGGATGATAAGATTTCCTCTGAAGGTGTACAAGCTCTACATGTGTATATTACTTCCCTTTTTAGTGTGGAGGAAGGTAGGACATTTAACTCTACAGGAGAGGAGGCACCGCGGGGCTGAAGTGATGCTTAGCAGGGTGAAGCTCTCTGTTGATCAGTCCCATCCACCCACCAAACACGCTCACAACACCACCTGACAAAAGGACCGGGGTAGGAAGAAGGAACAGAGGTGCCACGTTCTCAGCGTCTCAACGTTTTTTAAGTCATATCAGCGCGTTTCTCCAGGCTCTGCACAGCATTCAGGGGTATGTGATAAAAGCCCAAAACGCAGCCCTACACGGACCTTCGTTCAGCCCGGCTCTGTTTATATAAGCCAACAGAGGCCCGAGGCTCAGAGCAGATGCTGAATTAATCAAAGATTAATAGAAGGGTTCTGAGATAATTACATACATCAAATTGCATTGTTTGCGTGGTTATGGCGACTCCCACGAGATGAGTCCGCTCGGTGTGCATTTTAATTACCCCCCTCATGCTCGACATTAATAGTGATATGATTTGGCATCCTCGTTACAGCAATCTGGTCACGCACACAAGAAGAAGAATTTCCCAGATGAAGAAGTGGACCCGCAGCTGAGCACATGAGGCTGAGCAGGCAGATGTTCTTCCTTTTAAAATCAGTGAAGCACTGAGCATCACCGAACCACCCTGGTGTCAGAGCACATGTAGTGACTGCACTGAAGAAGGCTACGCAGTAAAGAAGGGCACAGATTCTATGACCAGCTTTTAGAAAGAACTGCACTGCAATGAGCACATCTCATGCTGCCGGCATCACTAATTTTCACACGATCCCTTATGAAATAACACAACTGCTAATATTAATCGTGCAAAATGGAGCCATAATACAGAATTACCTGCAACATTTGCAGTTTACACGCACTCGCAAGCGCGCTGTGTACGAGCTGCAACCTTCTGCAGGCGAGAGATATAAACCTCATCTGCTCCCCTAACCTCCCACTTTCAGCTCCTCTCCTCCCCTCCCTCCTCTCACACTGACTCATCGCTAAGGGGGGAGAAAAACATCAGGATTAGGTTCTGTGCCTCTAATCACTTAACTCCTCACACCTGATGGCACACTATTAACTTTGACTGTCTCCAGTGACCCCGTGGGTCGTTGCCCATCACATCAAGTTTTTATTAGGGAATTTTCCTCATCATTAGCCATGGCCTGGAAACGAGCCATTAATATTCATACTGGCAAACCAAAATGAGGTCCCACTGATTTTCCATCATCCAGGCTGTCTGTGCAGCTGCCGCTGTTAACAATCACCCCAGTGCTGCACATTTGCCACGTATCATTATAGGGCTTCATAAAGCTTTTTTTCTGGTTCTGCCATGATGGGAAGGAGAGCAAGGTGGTGGCGGAGGAGGAGGTGGAGGAAGAGAAGGCTGTGAGAGCTGCAGCCAGCTGACACCCATCTGAGAAAAACTGGCTAACTCTGCCAACAATCTGCCTGGAAGTCTCATTCATATACCGGCGCTGTCAGTGCTAACAACCCCTGCAGGCTCTGCCAGGTACACAGCTGAGATACGCCGACTTCCCTGTGCTCTCACATTAGAGCACACATTGTTTATCAGTGTGTAATGGCAGCCAGGAAAGCAGCGCTTTGGAATGGACTGAAATCGTGTACAAGATGCTGACATGTCGGAGGATCACGGAGGGTTTTTATTTAGAGAACGATCCTTTTCTGCTTCCCAGTAATATAGAACAAGAACGCAGCATTGTTATTGTTTATTATTACAGGTTTACAAGCAGGACTTTCTTAAACATTAGACTTGTTTAGCATGCACTCACAAACTGGTTGTTCCTCCTCCTGTTAGCAATGGAGGAGCATCTCACATTACAGCTGCTGGTGCTCAGGCTACACGCAGCATGAACAGATAAGTTGCGTCTCCCGCTGATAAGACTCCACCCTCTTCTCCATACACCTCAGCTAAGAGTAGCTGGCCCTGTCACGAATGGCAGCAGCATCCATGCCTGATATTTACATATTTGCTATTTGCACCAGCAGGTTCTCCTCCATCAGTGAATAAAACATCCATCCATCTTCTTCCATTTTTCCAAGTCAGGGTATGCCCTGGAATGACAGGACGACTAATTTAAAATCTCCAGTTAACCGAACCCCTCTGACTCCACCCCTTTGTGTCTGCGTGGCTCCTCCCACAGCCCAAACTCCACACAGGAAGGCCCAGATGGTGGATTCAAACACAGGACCTCCTTTGCGCGAGGCAACAGTGCTAACCACTGCTCCACTGTGCCACCCTACATAAAACAGGGAAAAATAAATCCACAAACTTGCGTGACGTAATGAGACACAAAACCTACTAAAGGTTATTTAGCTCAACTATGATAATTTTGTGAATTTTGGAAGTAATTCTTTGGGTGAAATCTAGTTACTCGAGTATGAAACTGGTTGTCTTACTATGACAAACAGACTGCGCAGTTGACAATATTCAGTAAAACAAGGACAGAAGGTGAGACGTTCTAACAGATGCAGCTGCTTCAGCACCGTCTTCCAAATAATTAGAGCCGCAGTGACAAAAACACTTTGTTTTTCCTCTACTATGATTTGCTAGCTGTCACAGTGTACATCTGAGTCGCCTCATTATACAGAAAGTACTCAAATAAAAGCAGACACTGCACGCTCCTGTCAGGAATCTGTCTACCACACATGCAAACAAGCAAAGATGAATAAACATTAGTTGTTGTTGAGGGCTGGTCTTTGAGCCGCGAGGCTCACAAAGATGCGCTTTGTACAAAATAAAAATATTTAATTTGAAAGACTGATGCAAGGCAAAATGAAATTAAAAGGAACCCATGCTAACTGCTAAAACAAATTACTCGCAGCACGCTAAATTACATTTGCTCCTCCATCAGCGAGATCAAACGAGCCTAGTTTGACTCTCCTGCGCTAATGATTTCCTGCACTCACCTCCTTTTTCATCCCAGGGGTGTTAATAAACACTCTGTCTGTTTTTGTGTTTGTTTGTTTGTGTGCTTTATTTATACATTTCCCAGCCCCGCGTCTCGCTCCCTCCCTCTCTCTCGCTCACGTCGCCCATGCTGGTGGCAGGCTGGGTGAATTAGAGGGATCTAATGTAATCCCACAGACAGCGGGCTCCTGAAAAACGTGCTCAATTAAAGCAGGATGAGCCCAGTGGGAGCATCCCTGGCGGGGTGCGGGGTGACTGACATGGTCCTTTGGTTGGGATTAATTAGCATGCTAAATGGTAGAGCACGATAGCAGCCCCAAAGCCTAAGGACAGCCACCTGACATCCAGCAGCTCCCACAGCACCGGTACAACATCATTATGGCTGCGGTTCGAGCCGGTCACGGCCTCATTTCATTTCCTGACAAATGCAGGTTCAGACTAAAACAACAGCACCCGCCACAGCATCTCGTTGACATAATTACAACTAAAATTTCAAATTTGCTGATGTTTCCCAGGCTGTAATTCTACCTTTTAAAAATAATCCCAGTTTCTGTCACCAGGCTGGATTACACAACATTATTACAACATGACAGCTGGGATTGTGCGTCACACTTACAGAAGAACTTAATGAAAGACGGCCCAGGTTTGCTCAGCAATCTGGAACCACCACGACAATTTTAATCTTTTTTTTCCAACACAGTATTCTTGGTCTGCAGATTTCTTTCAGGGTCAGCCCCCAACCATCCATCTGGGGGAAATAATGAGAACTTATGAGGCTAATCATCACAACGCGACTGCGTCAGAGCGAAATAGACTCCATCCATCTCGAGTCAAAAGAGTGGAGCGCGGAGCTTTTTGGGTACCTGGTGTCGTGTCAGTGAGTAAGGGTCAGCTGTCACGAGGCCCACCGGTGTTTTTCTAAGCCACCGGTTTGAGCTCTGTAATTAGTGTCTCTGAATAAGCAACCAGGTTCCAATACAAACTGACCTACCCTCACCCACACCCCCCAAGCTTCAAGCTTGCTCAGCACAATATCCAACATATAGTTTATGACAGGCCTCAGTGGGGCTTTCTTACAATCCACAGACACTGCAGAGAGGAGAAAAACAAAAAAACAGAGTATTTTGTCAGCTGTAATTACTCTCCAATTATATGGTCAAAATATGTCATTACAGGGCACTTTGTTGTCCAGGATGTCTGGCTTTGATCAAGTTGTGGCACAATGTGTTTCACATTAGTGGCCCTACTGTGATGTATGTTTCCTGTCACAACAAGGATAACAGTGAGGTCAGCAACGCCATCCATCCCTGAAGTATACCCCCTCCCCTTTGTTCTGGCCACGGGGAGTAAGAAAGTAACGAGGAATAGAAACAAGTCAGTAACAGAGAGGAAAATCAAGGAGTTTAAAAATGGATCTTCATCCTATAACTAGTGTAAAATATAATCCACCTGTTGTGTAACACGAAACCGTGAGAGTAAAACCTCAATGCTTCCCACCAGAATAAGGACATAAAATATTTAGACAAGCTATCTCTATTATCTCTATTAAAGACTTTTTTCCTTTGCCTTTCAACACATCCCAGCACTATTATTGGTCAAATTCCCTCGGGGTGCCTTTAAACAAATGCCACGGTTGAAGTGACCCCTGAGGTTTGTTTCAGCGGTGTGAAGCTGATGGACCATTCATCACTTACACACAAAGCCAAGGTCAGAGACTGTTGCCCCGCAGCTCTGCACTCAGCATCATATATTAAGAGTGAACGTTCAAGGAAAATTACCACATACAATGACTACACTCCCTGTGGAATTAGCAGCACTGGCTTATCGAAGATGAACGAGTCAATAAAGAAAAACTTTCCACTGGAACCGCTCAGAGCCGAGCAGAGCTGCTGGGCTTCTGCTGGTCATCTGCTGAGAGCCAGTGTGAGCTCTTCCTGGGGGATATCAGTAGCATCCCAGGCCATGTACGGTTTGTGCTCCTTCCAAGAGCTCCCCATCCCACCCTAGGCCCTGCTGCACACTGGCCTACGCTGCAGACACCACCATCTGTGCTGCCTCCTGTTGGTAAATTGGCAAACGAGGCTGCAGCCCTCCCCTGATTTGGGCGTTTGGCCCGGGGGTTGAAGGAGGAGGAGGGTGGCTGGGGTGCAGTGAGGGAAGCTCCCTGGTGTTTCAGAGAGCCACTCCATAACACTTTCCTCATGAGCGCTCCTCCGGAGGGCTGCTGGAATGTCTTGGAGCCATCTGGGGAGAAGTGGAGCGTGGCAGGGAGCAGCTGGACGCGTACAGCTGCTATTTAAGCCCTGGCAACTGAGCTTCATATCAGTCAGTCAGCAGGAAATGCAGGGAGCACAGCAGAGCAGAACCTAGCAGATGAGAGCTCGCTACACAGAGCTCCTGCTCGACACTCCTGGCATAAAGCTGCTCCGTCTTTCATTCACTAAACCCTACAGAGTTTTAAAAAGTAGGAAAAAGACACAAAAATGACATCGAAAACTGCAGAAGACTGAAAAGTCAGCGTAAGAAACAGCAACAGAAAAAAACTACAGTGCAATGCATGCATATGCACTGTAATCATTTGCATCATATGCAATCCTTTTTTGCATGTTTCAATTTTATTTATAAAGCACCAAATCACAACAACAGTCACCTCAAGGTGCTTTATACTGTAGGGTAGATCCTACAATGATACATACAGAGAAAAACCCAACAATCATATGACCCCCTATGAGCAAGCACTTTGGCGACAGTGGGAAGGAAAAACTCTCTTTTAACAGGAAGAAACCTCCAGCAGAACCAGGCTCAGGGAGGGGCGGGGCCATCTGCTGCGACCGGTTTCAGATCAAACTAACTTTAATATTAGACAAAGCTATGACGGGAAAATATGACCAACTTTTCCGAAACTATGTGGGAAAGATGTATTATGTATAAAGATGTAATTTCACTGGCCACACCCTTGATTGTTCACTTTAATAGAATCTGTCTGACAAAGTGAAGCAGCATCAACATCCATCAGTCTGGTTACACGGTCATTTCTAAAAGCTTTCGGACTCCAGCGAACCACAGTGAGAGCCATTATCCACGATGGAGGAAACAGAATAGTGATGAACCCTCCCGGAAATTGCCGGCCAACCAAAGTTACTCCAAGAGCACATCAACGACTCATCCAGAAGGTCACTAAAGAACTGCAGAACTTACTTGTCTCAGTTAAGGTCAGAGTTCATGATTCAAGAACAACACGAAAGAGACTGGCATCATGGCAGAGCTCCAAGGGGAAAACCACTGCGGACCAAAATTGTTGCATCCCATTACATGTGGTGTAAAACTAACAGCATTTCATAAAAAAGAACATCACACCAACGTGGAGGTGGTAGTGTGATGGTCCGGGGCTGATCTGCTGCTTCAGGACCTGTTTCAGGACCACTCTAAAACACACCAGCAGCTGGACTTGAATTGCATCGAGATGTTTTGGCGTGACCTTAAACAGGCTGTTCATGTCGACAGCATAGACGAATTAAAAGTTTTGCAAAGCATAACAGAGCAACATGAAAGTCTCACTGCCTGTTATCACAAACACCTGATTGCAGTTTCTGCTGTCAAGTGTGGCACAACTACTCATCAGGTTTAGGGGCAGTTACATTTTTACATAGGGCCAGGTAGGTGAGGACACCTTTTTTCCTTTAATTAAACAAATCAACATTTAAAATTGTTTCTACTTGGTTTGGGAAAGGGGGCAAATACTTGTTCTCAACACTGCATTTCCAATCCTGTGGATGCAGAAAAACAAACAAAATAGATGAACTAGCCTGGAGTACAGACCACTTGTTAAATGTTACAGTTGTTACCATTTTAATCATGACTAGGAGCTATAAATAATCCATATATAAAAAAACAAACAAAAAAAACACCCAGCACGCCCCTTCGGGCGGTTTATCCTTCAAGCTCGGGTCCTCTACCAGAGGCCTGGGAGCTTGAGGGTCCTGCGCAGTATCTTAGCTGTTCCCAGGACTGCGCTCTTCTGGACAGAGATCTCCGATGTTATTCCCGGGATCTGCTGGAGCCACTCGCCTAGCTTGGGAGTCACCGCACCTAGTGCTCCGATTACCACGGGGACCACCGTTACCTTCACCCTCCACATCCTCTCGAGCTCTTCTCTGAGCCCTTGGTATTTCTCCAGCTTCTCGTGTTCCTTCTTCCTGATATTGCTGTCATTCGGAACCGCTACATCGATCACTACGGCCGTCTTCTTCTGTTTGTCTACCACCACTATGTCCGGTTGGTTAGCCACCACCATTTTGTCCGTCTGTATCTGGAAGTCCCACAGGATCTTAGCTCGGTCATTCTCCACCACCCTTGGGGGCGTCTCCCATTTTGACCTCGGGACTTCCAGGTTATACTCGGCACAGATGTTCCTGTACACTATGCCGGCCACTTGGTTATGGCGTTCCATGTATGCCTTGCCTGCTAGCATCTTGCACCCTGCTCTCTTTGTTACCATCCGACTACACTTCTCCAGTCCGAACGACATTCCAATGTCATTGCTGTATAGCCTGGTAGTGTGGATCAGTGAATCGATGTCTCGTTCACTCTTGGCATACAGCTTGATGTCATCCATGTACAGGAGGTGGCTGACAACTGCTCCGTTCCGTAGTCGGTATCCGTAGCCAGTCTTGTTAATGATCTCACTGAGGGGGTTCAGGCCTATGCAGAACAGCAGTGGGGACAGAGCATCTCCTTGGTAGATCCCGCACTTGATGGTGACTTGTGCTATGGGCTTGGAGTTGGCCTCTAGTGTTGTACGCCACATCCCCATTGAGTTCCTGATGAAGGCTCTTAGGGTCCCATTGATCTTGTACAATTCTAGGCATTCCAGGATCCAGCTGTGGGGCATTGAGTCATAGGCCTTCTTGTAATCAATCCAGGCAGTGCACAGGTTGGTCAGTCTGGTCTTGCAGTCTCGGCTGACTGTTCTGTCTACCAGTAGCTGGTGTTTTGCGCCTCTGGTATTCTTGCCAATTCCTTTCTGTGTCCCGCTCATGTATTGACCCATGTGCCTGTTCATCTTAGCCGATATGATGCCTGACAGGAGCTTCCATGTAGTACTGAGGCAGGTTATTGGTCGGTAGTTGGAGGGGACCGGTCCCTTCTTGGGGTCCTTGGGGATCAGGACCGTCCGACCTTCGGTTAGCCATTCCGGGTGTCTCTCGTTAACTAGCAGCTGGTTCATTTGTGCTGCCAGACGCTCGTGGAGTGCAGTCAGCTTCTTTAGCCAGTAGGCGTGAACCATGTCGGGCCCCGGTGCTGTCCAACTCTTCATACTGGAGACCCTTTCTTGGATATCTGCCACTGTGATGGTTACTGGACCCTGTTCAGGGAGGTCGCTATGGTCTGCCCTCAGATCCACTAGCCACTGAGCATTGCCGTTATGGGTTGCGTCCTTCTCCCATATGCTCTTCCAGTATTGCTCCGTCTCCAGCCTTGGTGGTGCTGTTCTCTTATTATTGTTCCCTTGCCACTGAGAGTACACCTTTGCTGGTTCTGTGGAGAACAGCTGGTTTATTCTCCTGCCTTCTATCTCTCTGGTGTACCTCCTCAAGCGGCTGGCCAAGGCTGTGAGTCTTTGCTTGGCAGTTTCTAAGGCCTCAGGTATGGACAGCTTGCTGTATTTCTTAGGCACCTTATTTGTCGCACCTTGCTGCAACTCCGTTAGTTGGCTAACCTCCCTCCGTGCTACTTTGATCTTGCCCTCTAGCCTCCTTCTCCATGGAGGGTACTGCCCCTTGTGGCTGTTCAACTTGTAGCCAAGCATCTCACTGATCACTGCTGCCGTATTGTAGATCAGCTTGTTAGTGTCGGTAATCGTGGTTGTAGGTATTGTCCGTAGTGCTGCATTAACATCATCTAGCAGACCTTCTGAGGGTACTTCACGTAATCTTGGTAACCGGCTGCGGGGGATCCAGGTTTCAAGCTTGGCCATATATATATATATATATATGCACATACATAGATAGATAATCTATATGATGTATGCAGTCACCAGTTTCAAACTGGGGGCCAGAAAATAATGTCACAATGTCTTCTGACAAAATGTGAAACAGTAACAACTTCTAACTATGTGACTTTGTTATGGGATGTATTTATGTTCAGAAATGTTAACTGTTATGAGAGGTGAAGCAGCAGTACTTCAACTAATGGTCAGAAGTGTTTTTGCATAACATTTCAAAGGTAAATTTTGCTCACATTGTAGTTTTGTTTGTATAAAGTTAAAGCGTTGTGACTTTGTAATGTTATTTTTAATATGATAGATATTCAGGTGAAATCGTGTCAGAGTCAGTGCATTCATTTTTGTGTATTTTGACAAACAGATGCTAAGAAGTTCATTATTAAGTAAATTCCTTCACTTGATAAACTTTTCTCAAATTTAGTGAAATAGAAAAAACATGGACATGTCCTCCAGCCATGGTGGAAAAGTAATCAACGTTTAAAACTTGATTTCTAATAAAGACACTCGTAGTTCTGAATGTGTTACACATCAGAAAGATGTAGGCTGCTGTGCATTAGCCTGTGTGAAGAGAAATTCACAAAGCCAAGAAATAAAGACTGTCTGTGTGAACAGGGTGTAATGTCACACTCTCAAGTTCACATGAGCAGCAGTGCATGCAAAGTTAACTCTGAGTAAACATTTCCAGTAGTTTGAGAAGAACAAACAGAGACAAGTTTGACAACTATTTCCTCCAAATGATGCATCTGTCGCCATGCACTCATATTTGTAACTGCATCATTTTTTCCATGTATTCCGTATTTATTTTACAAGTTGAAACATTTCGGAGCATCAGCAATGCCTTTTCAGAAGAGCTACCATATTTTCAATGATGAGGAATCCAACCATATCCTATCACGGTCCTGACCTCAGGATCGACACTCGTTACGTTTTCGTGAGAAACGCAAACTGCAAGGCTACGACATAACCTGCATCTGGACAGAAGGCAGTGCTCATAAGAGGCTTTTGGCAGTGCAAAGCTCAGAAGAAAATGAAACATTTCATAACTGGTGGCGAGAGTCTGCAAATACTAAAAAACAACCAGAGCCAAAGTGAACGAGCATCACACAGACAGGCAGAGAAATGTGCACAACAATCAGCAAAAGAAGAACTGGATTCTCTGCAAATGTCGATTGGCCACCGGAGACTACATGGGAGGTTTTCTCACTAAGCTGTACACGTCTCGATTCTCGTGTGGAGTGCCCCTCCCTCCCTCCCTCTCCACCTGCGCACACACACATGCACCCACCCCCCCACCCATGTGAAGCTATGGGACAAAGTGCTTGTCAGGAGAACATTAATTAAAGTGTTAAAGGTAAAAGAAGTATCGACTTCCTCTCTCCTGTAACTTCCCCAACCACTAGCAGCCAGCAAAACCCACTGCCCCCCGAGGTAACATCTTCTACTAGCTCAGGCCCAGGAGCTAACTGAAAGAAAAGCCCCACTAAGACCAATTAAGGCCTTCACTAGGAGACTGAAAGGAAGACAAATGGAGGCAGAAGGCCCGATTACAAGAAACCTTTGTACAGATGTAAAGCAATTAGAGCGGTCTCAGGGGCCAGACAGTGTGGTACCTGTGAGTCATGGATCCTACAGCCAGTCGAAAGTCGGAACAATCCCTCTTTTCTGTTTAGGGCCGCAGTCAGCCTGTGTATTAGTGTCATATATCAGCCGATAGGCCTGGTATTGGTTTCTCTAGTGCAGGGAAGAGGCAGCAGTCTGCCAAAGAGGACCACTCCACCCTCCATTATCCGTCTGTTGGGAGAACAGGGGCTCTATTATCCATTCAGGCGGGGCCTTTTCGATAAAACAAGGGCAGATAGGAAGTGTGGAAGCTCTCAGGTGTCTCCTTCCACTAGGGAAGTTTGTCAGAGAGGTCACTCTGATAAAAGCTGGGGTAATTATACTGCACAGCATCCCGTTTACCAGTCAGAGCACATTTAACCAGGACAGCACTGTGACCTCTAGATCGGCAGTAAATCCACACCGACTGAAGCTCATCAATGGAAAAAAATCAATAGGGAGCAATTTATAGGATTATCGAAGCGTGCGGAATTTTTAATTGTAAAGGGGATTTCTGTGCGTAATGAGCGTTGTCACCTTTTTAAATGGCTGTTTATCAACAAACGCACACGCTGGCTGCTTAAACGTGACTAATTCTATGTATCTTTGCTGGCCCTGCTGTCACTGACAGTCACAATAAAGAGCAGACAGGGTCACAATCTGCGGAGTAACAAATCGATCGCTAATGGAAATTTATGCTCGCTGCTCCAATCTACAATTAACTAAAGCAAAAACCCTCCTCGAGACACGAGATTATGAAATAATTTTGACAAATGGAGGCTCGCTTCATAATGACCTTTTTTCCTTCCTCCACCACGAGCCGAGCCGCAGCCCTCATTATTTATGGGAGGTTTTAAAAAGCAGGTATAGGAGAATGAATGTGCGGCTGTCAGTGTGTGTAATGGGGCTAATAATGGTGTCCGGTGCGCCGCATAATGAACCCCACCCTCACAGAAGAGCTATCTCCCCCGCTCTCGCCGTTTGACGAGCACTGCATTCTTCAGCAGTCTCCTGCTTTAAACGCCTCCATCTGCAAGTGGCAGTGTGGCCCACAGAAGCCGAGGCACACGAGCAACGGCTAGCAAAGACATCTCTGGGAAACGACTGCTGCAGCTGCTTCAGCCATTTGTCTGCACCCTTATTTGCAGATACTTAACACTTACCACCAAAACTAACACAAATAGATGTCTTGACTGCTAAAAGTTAAGTGATTTAACAGGATTCGAGAATGACTACTTCGTCCGATTTAACTATATTTTAATTTTAACGGCATGAAACAGCTCTGGGAAAACCTTTGCTGTCATTAAGTGCAGAACCCATAAATGTGGCTATGTACTGAATAATAAAATTTATGTTTGATTGCCTGGAATTGCCAAAGCAGTAAATCTGCACAGCAGTGCCTAGCTTGATTTGGGAGCTGAAGAAAACCATTTGACTTCACAGTTCAAGCTTGATGAAGTCCCTGGATGCTGCTGGTTAAGGACTTAAGCAGATGGCCAAATGCTTGGCGCGAGAAAAGAGCTGCTCTGAATATTTTTTGGCAAATCTACAGGCATATGGCAAAAGTTCATGCCAAATACTCTATTTCACACACACACACAAAAAGATACAGCCTGTGGGAAAGAAAAAGCATATTAGGAAAGAATAAGAGCGAGAGAGATGAGCGAATGACAGAACAAAGTCAAAAGTATTAGAAATATGACACAGTTTGCTGCATAGGCATCACCGGCCCCTCCAGCTCTCCTCAGACTTTAATAATCAGTGTCATGACAGCATTAAGAGGAGGAGATAAACAGGCATAGCTGCACAGTCTGAATGAGGGCTGGGCCACAGCTCAGATCCTTCAGTCTGAGACCAAAGGATTAGGCTTTGATGACATTTTGCAGTGCATGCACATTTAAGATCGCTTGGTATCAATTTGGTGTTAATAAAGACACAGAAGGGAAAAGACAAAAACACCACAAAAGAGAAAATCAAATACAAAGCTGATAAACCCCGCCCAATATCACGCTTAGACAACTGAATCATACATTCAAGACTCTGGATAAGCCGCATGTATTTTTAAAACACAGACATGACAGCGAAGGAAAAAAATAGTTGGAGCTCTGTAACCACTGGAAGACAAAGGGTGAGTGGCAGCAGATGCAACATCAGTGGGAGGAAGATCTCTCTCAAGGGTCTGACAGGAGGAGAGAGAGTATCAATCATCTACAGAAGCCACTTCCAACAATACAAACCTCCATCACTTTTATCCTGCGAGTGGTCCTGCTCCACCGTGTTACACGACGTGCATTTGTTTTGATCTGGGACACCAGCCTCAAACATCGCAGCGCTGTCGACACAATATAGCCTTTTTGTAAGGTCTCGAAAATGTCACTGCCAAAATAGATGACGTTGTTTTAATAAACATCGACTAAAACCCAACGATTGCTTGTCTAACAGAAAACAGGAAACTGTAATTCCTGTGCGTTTTCACCTGGCTCTTGTTTTCATATGCTACTGTCATATTTAACCCTCTCAAGGCAGGCGTTGCAGATTTGCAACAAGCTAACAACCTGATTACCCCACATACATATCTCTCATGAGTTTTTTTTTTACTCAGAAGTACCACTGCAGGTATTCTTTTGTGCATTAGCAACAAAAACATAATTTGAGCCTGAGAGGGTTAAAAGAAGAAGCGAAATAAAAATAGTAATGTGTCTTATTTTGAAAAACTGCAGGAAAAGCACCTGAATGAAGAATGTTTGCATCCCTGACATGAAAGTGAGGCCAAGGACGTCGTATCCCAAGCGTTAGATTGCTTTCACATCAGATGATTAGCTTCATCCATGCTAATTACAGTGAATGGAAACTAATTAAGAGGAACTACATGTCAGCTAATGAGGATTTGGGGCTGTGTCCATCTTATAGCACAATTTCCACTCCACTGCCCACCAGCTATTTCTAGTCTTCTTGAAAATATCTTCTCCAAATTGGCCCTTTTTATATCCGTACCAATCAGATAAACTGTAATTTGAACGTCAGTTGCAGCACTAATAGGACAAGCGATTAACACCTCAGTCAGAGGAACAATGCATGTGTCTGTTACAATGAATATCTAGAGAAAAGTTTTCATTAAAACTAGGAGAGCATCGATTCCAGGCAGCCTGTTCTGCAAAATCTCCCTTCAGTTCTCCCACTTTCCTCTGTGGCAGATCCTAATGATGTGCATACTGCTGGCGTGACGCTAATAAGCAGCTCTGGCTGGACAGAAAAACTCTCGGGGAAACAGCAATTACTTAGTTGGTGGTGATGGTGGCAGTTCCCACCAGATCCGCTGCCACCTACCTCCACCTGACAGTACCTGCAGGTTGGAGGGGAGGTCATCCGGGGCAGGACCCCCGACTCTAAACTGCTGAGCTGTTACATCTGGTTCCATCTGGCCTGATTGGGGCTTTTCTCACCCGAGCACACAGAAATGCAATTAGGGCAGGAGGACATGGGTAATGCTGGTTGCTGAGCAACAGTCAGGGAAAGCCAGGGACCCTTTCCGGAAACGACCGTCCCGCTGACCTCACTGACGAGACCAGAACATTAACCGAGACGTAACAGCGGCTACGGCGAGGACAAACACCGGCTCGTCCTAGAGGCAGCTGGTGAACTTGGTGCAGGGGAAGCCTTTGAAACACGGTGTCATCATGTGGCACATTAAAGCTATCTTATTAGCGATGCTAATATGCAACTACAGCTCGACAAATTCCCTCTTCTAGATTAATCCCCATCTAATGCCATTAATCTGAAAGTAAGCATGCCGTTCCCCTTCAGCCAGAGCCGGTTCTTAACGCTTTCATTACAGGAGCAGTTGCTTAGCCAGCTGCAGGTTTAATTCCCAGGTATTTACCTCCTCATCTCGGTTCTCTTCGTCGGGATACCAAACACAACTCTGCAAATTCACTTTGCATTTTTAATAGATGAAAGGGGATAAGTGATGTCAATCACACGGAGCCACAAATGAAGTAAGCCACAGTGGCTTGTTTGAATACACACAATGTGCACGGAAACTCACACAAACAGGCGCATACCTAAGCTCTGCCTGGCTTCACCGGGGAGCTCAGGCTTGTAATTAGCCACACGAGCTGCAATCAGAGTCCAATGACAATACTTGTGCAATGGCTTGTTTTCCTAACCTCCGCAAGACCTCAGGCAGAGGTCCACTTACCCTGTCAGAACCAGCCCACCGCTGAAATCACAACACTGAAATCACTCCATTCCACTGCAGCGCCACTGATTAAATCTGCAGAGTGTAGAGTGCAATTTGCTAAATTACAAGTATTTTGCACATGTAAATATACTTTAATTACAGCAATTAAAGAAGATTATGGGAGATTGGCAGATGGGGAATGTAATGTTGTTTTAATTAGAGTTTGAATGCACTGTAACACAAACAGAATGTTAACCCCTCAGAACAGAATGGGCTGTTAGGCCCTGACAAATTGTATCCTGATGCAGCTTTTTCAAAGCTTATAATCACCTGCAGCTACAATGTGTGCGTAGCAGAAAAAGAGGCTGGCGAAAACAAAGAGAGAAAATCACGGCCGAGAGATGGAAAAAGTGAGCGGCACAGAGGAGGACGATGAACAACAGATGGAACATTCCTTGACCGTGCGTCGCAGCGAGCTGAATCAGGGTGACATTTAAAAATATTTTGACAAGAGTTAATACGGAATTAGAGGCAATTAGACAAGATTTAGACCCGGAGATCAATCACAGAAAATTAGAAACAGCTCACACGCTTGGATACGAAGGACCCTGGAAATTAAGGCTAACAGAGGATCTTGGAGCAACATGAAAGCTTAGTGCAAAAAAGGAGAATCATCTAAGCTGATGGGGATGAAAAAATCCAGACCACAAGTAAAAGGATACAAGGATCAAAAGGC
Source organism: Simochromis diagramma (assembly GCF_900408965.1). Lineage (NCBI taxonomy): Eukaryota > Metazoa > Chordata > Actinopteri > Cichliformes > Cichlidae > Simochromis > Simochromis diagramma. Next base: position 1,363,171 of record NW_024386778.1, on the reverse strand, counting down.
TTTAATGGAATTACCATAGATTAAAAGGTAGGCCAGTATAATGCAGTTATAATGCAAAAAAGACAAAAAGTTACAGATGATTTCAAAAACAAACCTTCAGGTGACGGCGCTGAGGTGTTTGTGCATCTCACGCTGAGGGATTTTGGGGTCGTGCACTGTGGATCCAGGAAAAATCCCCTCGCTGGATCTATATAGCTGTGCAGCAACATTTAATACATTCCAGTCAATAGCCTATTAGAAATTCTAATTGAAAGTTCAATGGCCTTACGTTAGGGCTTGCAATAAAGATTGCCTTTGGAAAGCCATTTAAAGGCTTAATCTCTTTATCATGCAGTATTTGGAAACCTAACTTTGTTCTTGTTAGACAGATCAATTGCATTAATTTACAAAATGGGAGAAAATGTCACCCTTTATCCTTTAAATCCCAGCTGGGTGAAGAAGGCAAATTAAAGAGGGGCAGCACTGCTTTTCCCCTATAGCGGGAGAAATAGGTGTCATAGGAGACTTGACCTACAAATTTTAATTAACACATGAAATATTCAGCCTCCGAGATGAAGCGTGTCACACAGAGCAAGCGAGGTCTTTGCCAAGTTAACTCTTTCATGACCAGCTTGAGTTTTCAACACACACACACACACACAGTAGTGGTAGGAGCATTGCCAGCTAACACTTAATTGTACCTACTATTGTTGGCAACTTCAGTGGATTAATAAAGTTAATTATTCCTTTTGTATTAAACCATCTGTTATTCCGTTGTGTTTAAGCTTAATGCAGAAGAATAAATGAATATTTATACATTTAAAACTATAGTGCAATATTAGTAATATTTTGCTTTAATCTGCCCACTAATCAGATTTTTGTCCGATTTTCTGTCACTTGTTCAGGATTCTTTCTTCACATCACCACAACACGTTTCCATAATAATTATAAAATTACATAATATTGGGCTGGCCCCTCTTTTGCTGACCCATCGAGGCATGGACTGCACCAGACCCCTGAAGCTGTGCTGTGGCGACTGCACCAACATGTTAGCAACGAGGCCTCCATGGATCAGACATCCTGATGTTGGACACCTCAAACTATTCCTGAACCATTTCTGCCATTTGGTGCAATACCCCGGGTCTGCAACAATGCTTAGGTAGGTGGTACGTGTCAAAGTAACATCCACAGCACTGGCTTGCCTTCTTCCCATCGTGCATCCTGGTGCCAGGTGATGCCCAATTTGATCTACAGTAGCTTCTCTGCTGTCTCGAACTATGCAGGCCACCCTTCAATGACCCTGTTGCTGGTTCACTGTTCCTTCCTTGGACCAGTTTTGATAGATACTGACCACTGCAGACTGGGAACACCCAACAAGAGCTGCATTTTTGGAGATGCTCTGACCCAGACATCTCTCCATCACAGTCTGGCCCCATGTCAAACTTACGCTTGCCCATTGTTCCCACTTCTAGCACCTCAACAAAATGTTGACTTGCTCCCTAATATCACCCACCCACGAACAGGTGCCATAATGATTGTCTAAAAATGTCTTAGGGGAAGAAAACGTTGGGATATGTCACGTCTCTGTGCCTTTCTAGATTTTCTTCCATCTTCACACTCAAGTCCAGTCCATTTTGTCTGAACCCTACCCCAATGCATAATTAGTATTTGCAATATTAAATGTCATTGCAGATTTTTGGAGAGCTGTTCTCTGAAAGGCTGTTTCAGTTTTATTATCCTGTCCTGACACTGGCCATTTTTTTGTTTAGCTGCCCTTTAAAGAGTGCCAGAAATCACCCCGGAGTGCTCGGCACCATTTAAACCTTGAACTCCTGCATTGTTTTTCAGGACAGTGCGTTACCTTGACTTTCATTTCAAAGACATAATAGCTTTTAACAGTTCGCTGCACCTCCATTGTGAGGTTCTTGTTCTGCATGTGCATCAGGGACAGCTCCATGGTTAGCCGGTAATGATTAATCAAACGCCGGTGAGGGACGCGGCTCTGTGGAAGTGGTCTAACCTGTTTGTGTGTCTGTGTGTGTGTGTCTGCTGTATCTATGTCAAAATGCTTGTGTGCACAGGGACCTTTCCTTTGTTGACTTGTAAAAGACTAATATCAATTCTACATCCTGGCTCAGAATTATGGAACGATATTTCTGGCACTGCTGACAGTTATTACTTTGGAAATAAAGAAAGAAACAAACCGGTGTTAACAATAAACTGCATGGTAAACATCTTCCATTGTAGAGTTTTACTGTCCCCACTAGGGCATGTATGCAATCTAGTGAGACATGTGAAAGCCTTGTCTGGGATTTTACCATGTATCCCTGTGAACTATAAAAAGAGAGAAGCCAAGTGTCACATTTGGCTTGCTTTAAGAGTCACTCTAGTGATCAGAGCCACTGAATGAAGCATAACTCATGTAGAAATGGATACATTTGCCAGCACTAACCGGGAAGCAAATCAAACCTTCGCTCCTGTTCCAGTTCTCACGCTTTCTCCAAAATTAAAGTCACGTGGGCCTCTTCAGAGCGCCCTGGTCATCTGTGAGGAGCTCCCACCAGGGTGCCCTCTCTGAAGCCTTCAGCTCGCTTTCTTCATCCTTTTCTTTCTGGTATGACCATGTGAGGAATGATGGGCCGATCGCAGGGCACGACAAAATAGCCATTCAGCAGTCGGTGGGTTAAAGAAACGTTAACATCCCGAGTCTTTAAATTGTCACATAAGTCAGCAGCTTTCAGACAAATTGAACGAAATCGAAGCTTTCAGGGGCCCCAGTGAGGCAGCATTTCTGTTCTGGGCACAAAGGGAGCCCCTGCTAGAAAGAGTCTGAATGGCTGCATTATCCCTTTGGTGCCTGCCCAGTCCAAAGGCTCATTTCACACCGACCACCACCTACTATTAGCTTTCTTATAGTTCTTATGGGAGGATGATAATCGATTCCACACTTCTAACAAAAACCTAAAAAGGTGTGGCAGTTCTTATTAATCACAAAAAGCCATCAAACTCGTCATCCTCAGCTCCAATTTCTTATGATCGACAACCGTTACACAAGTTTTCTTTGCGAGCAGGAGACAGAAATGTGAGCAACCACAGGGTTGATTCGTAGGTAGTCTATTCACAACAGATGAGGAATTGTATGTTTGGTTCTCAGTACATGCTTACATATCAAAGGGCAGTAGAAAGCTGAATAAGTCACCAAATACACCAATCAGCTGTGATCACCTGCCTAACATTGTGTTGGCCACCTTTTGCCTCCAAAGCAGCCCTGCCCATCGCGGCGTGGACACCACCAGACTCTAAGACTGCTACAAACCATTATTCTGATAGTCGACTAATCAGATCATCATCCATTGGACGTAAAACTACAGCTTATTGCACTAGCAGCACCTGCTCTTATATAACTAGCATTAGCTTACAGCTTTAAGTGTTTAAGGTATGTGCTAACTAAAAATAAAGACAAGATGGTAGTTTATTAAATTTTAATGAAACTTGCAGATTGTTTCGGTGAAGTTTAATAAACTCCTTGCTATCTAAAATATAACAGGACACCGGAGTAAATTCTCGAGCATCTCACACTTCTGATAATCAGTTGTCTGCTTGACGTTTATTCAGCTGTGTAAAAACTATAACTTTAATCTCAGCCAAACCGATTTACTCAGAATAAAATAAAACACTGAAAAAAGCCAAACAATAACATGTTTAAATTATCTGAGTGACTTATATATCAAGTTTAACCTGAGTAGCCAAAGATCGTGGGCGGGATCTGAAAATGATGTGCCAGGAGTCCGCTGTTCTCACCGGCTCGACCACCCAGTCAGCTATCGAGCTGGTGGGTAATAGACGTCTCCGAAAACGTCGGAGCACTTTTGCAAATATGTGAAATTTATTTTGTGACCCAGAAAGAATAACAAGAGTAATATTACAACTAAGTAGCTGCCACGTTTGTTTGAAACTGGAATTGGCTGAGCCACAATTCTGCAGTGCTGCCACCTTGTGTGTCAGTTTGTTATTACACTCTTAAATCCTACTGCTTATTCCTGCGTTTTTCGGGATCTTACAAAGCTTTGAACGATGCGTCGACTATTAAATTAGCCGTCGACGTAAAGCCCTACAAGACTCTTGAAGGTGTGCCGTGGTAGCTGCACCAAGATGTTACCAACAGATCCTGTAAACTGTGAGGCGCGGCCTCCGTGGATCGAACTTGTTCGTCCATCCCACAGATGCTTGACTGGACTGAGATGTTATGCCTGATCGGTGTACATTAGACAAGCGGTCCCCAACCCGGACCGGTACCGGTCCGTGAGTCGTTTGATACCGGGCTGCGAGAGTTGAGGCTCAGGTGTGAAATGTATGGTTTTCAGGGTTTTTATCGGTTTTCAGCGTTATTTTGTTATCGTTTTTATCATTAACTCGGTTTTCCTGGGTCTTTTCACGTGTGTTATGAATAAATCTTCTTTTTTTCGGTACCAGTACTAGTTTTATTTTGTTGTATTTATCCGCGACACCTTAAAGGCCGGTCCGTGAAAATATTGTCGGGCATAAACCGGTCCGTGGCGCAAAAAAGTTTGGGGACCGCTGCCTTAGACACACTCATCATAAAGACTGTTGACTTGTAACACTTTCCTTCCACTGTTCTAAAGTGAAGCTGAAACATCGTGTGACGGCGGGGTGCACCCATGTATTTTTTAAACGGACCCAAGAGCAGACACTGCAGGAGGCGGAGCTGGATTGCGAAACAAACGCGAGCCTTTATTTGGGCTGAATGAAGGCAAACAACAAGGAAGAAAACAGAAAACGACGACTACACCGAGTACAGACGACCTGACAACGAGTGCACAGAAACACACAGACTAAAAACAGCTGATGACCCCAACAACGTTACAGGGGAAGTGAACCTAAGCACAATGACATAGACACAGGCTGTTTCAAAATAAAACAGGAAACACTGAGAACATACAATAGTCAAAGAATAAAACTAAAATACACAAAACACTGTGAGTACCGTGTCACACTGAGACAAGCAGACGATATTTTATGGCGACCAGCCAAACTAAGAAAGGTATTAATTCAACTAACTAGCGCATCAGGTAAATGAGGGTTTCAGGTGTGACATACTGTGGCTACGAGCTGATAATCTTCCTGGCTCAGCAACACCATGACTGCTTAATGTTTCACAAAGATGCAGATAAACTGTTAAAACTGTATAAATCAGCACAGTTTAACATTTTGGACAATAAAGGCAAAAAAGGGTTTGAAAATCCCCCAACATTGTGAAAGCATTGATATTTCTCAGGTGTGTATAAAGCACAAATACAAACAAATGCACTCTGTTTAAATTAAGCCGCCCCCTCCATTCTCACAACCGAGTACTCTCCGTGTCCATGATATAATTGCAGAAATTTATCTACAGTAAGCTTCAAGTCTAAACCTGCTCGTGGCTGAATTTACCCATGAGGCTTATGACGTCTGAAATTATTCTTTTCCTAACTCAAGTTGATTTCCTGGTCTTAACAAGGGGCCCTTCATGGCTTTTTAATGTGATTATGCTGCTGTATGTAGCTTGCTGGACCTCTCTTCCACCCACAGTCCTCCCATCAGACACCAGCTAATTGAATCCCTGGCTAAATTAAAAAAAATTAGTCATGTGTGTAATGGAAATGATTTATCATGTCCACTTAACCAAAACGGATTTTAAAAGCATTAAGCATCTCTAGTTAACTGAAGCTTGTTTTTAGGCACTTACTACTGCTCTCCTTGGAAAAGATACGCATATTGAAAATGATGACACTGAGCGAAGGCCGTGATAAATACGGCATGGAAACATCTCGCAAGCACAGAACAGAAATAAAGGGTTCACTAAGACGAGTAAACATACATCATGTGCTTCGTGGCTGTGGCAAAACATTTAAGGGCTGTCATGGTCAATATTGAGATCTCAATTCTTTTGAAATTTTACGGGCTAGCTCAAAATCAGCAGCGTGGCAAAATAAATCCACAGCATCTCCAAGCTCGTTCTGCCCAGGAGGCAGGCTGTTCATGCAAATCAGCCTCACCGTGACAGCAACGCTCAGACGTGAACATGGGATGAAAGGTAGTCCTTATCTAGCAGAAATCGCTCTGTGGCCGCCGGGCCGTGGGACCCACTTTCAACTTCAAACCGTACAGATCAAGGTCCAGCCATAGGCCATGCACACACAGGCTGTTCTTTAGCTGTGGGGGACGGAGTGGAGAGTTTTCACCTGGCTGCTCCTCCTGACATTTTCAAGCTCAATACTGAGACTGCATTCTCCTTCTCCAGGCTGACAGATAACCTCACGTCATACGTCCGGTGAAGCTATTTTTAGCTATTTTAAAATGAACCTCTCACCTGGCCTGCTATGCTGCAAGTGCTACAGTGTTGACTCATTTCCCTTTAATATGTCTTTATCCCTTCAACTATTTCCGAGGCTGTAGCTCAGCAGAGAAGCATTATTCAGTGTAGGGCTGCCACGATTAGTCGACTAGTCACGATTACGTCGACTATTAAAATCGTCAACGACTGATTTAATAATCGACGCGTCGTTTGAAGCTTTGTAAGATCCCAAAAGACGCAGGAATAAGTAGTAGGATTTAAGAGTGTAATAACGGACTGAAACAGGAGATGGCAGCACTGCATGTACAAGGATGCCAGCTGCCGTTAAACCCGGAAGAAGAAGAAGAAGCTCTGTCCCAGAATTCATAGCACGGCCCAGCTCAGTTTCCAACAATGGCGGCAGCTAGTTAGTTTTAATATTACTCTTATTATTCTTTCTGGGTCACAAAATACACGTTTAACATATTTTCAGGCGAGAATGTAGCTGTGTAAACCTCAAATATCTGCTCAGTTTATCAAGACACCACATATTTTCAAAAGCGCTCCGACGTTTTCGGAGACGTCTGTTACCCACTAGCTCGATAGCTAGCCGGGGGCTAGGCTCGCTAGAGCCGTGAGAACACCGGACTCCTGGCTAATCGTTTTCAAACCCACCGCCGTCTTTCGCTACTCAGGTTAAACATGATATATAAGTCACTTATATATCATGGGCGACCGTGGCTCAGGGGGTTGGGAATCACATCTGTAACCGGAAGGTCGCCGGTTCGATCCCTGGGCTCTCTGTCCTGGTCGTTGTGTCCTTGGGCAAGACACTTTACCCTACTTGCCTACTGGTGTTGGCCAGAGGGGCCGATGGCGCAATATGGCAGCCTCGCTTCTGTCAGTCTGCCCCAGGGCAGCTGTGGCTACAACTGTAGCTGCCTCCACCAGTGTATGAATGTGAGAGTGAATGAATAGTGGCATTGTAAAGCGCTTTGGGTGCCTTGAAAAGCGCTATATAAATCCAATCCATTATTATTATAACTTAAAAATGTTATTGTTTGGCTTTTTTCAGTATTTTATTTGTTCCTGAGTAAATCGGTTTGGCTGAGATTAAAGTTATAGTTTTTACACAGCTGAATAAACGTCAAGCAGACAGCTGATTATCAGAAGTGTGAGATGCTCGAGAATTTACTCCGGTGTCCTGTTATATTTTAGATAGCAAGGAGCAGACGGCTGAGTTTATTAAAAACAATCTGCAGATTTCATTAAAATTTATCTAAACTATCACCTAGTCTTTATTTTTAGTTAGCACATACCTTAAACACTTAAAGCTGTAAGCTAATGACAGTTATATAAGAGCAGATGCTGCTGGTGCAGTAAGCTGTAGTTTTACGTCCAATGGATGATGATCTGATTAGTCGACTAATCGCAAAAATAATCGGTGACTAGTCGACTATCACTTTGTGGCAGCCCTACTTCAGTGACCCTCAAGAATCAGAGAGCTAAAGAAGTCGACCTCACATCCAGCTCAATTCACCCAAATAAAAGATGTTTTTAAATCCATGCAGTGGGTCACACTGTGGGAAACGGTACTAGCAAACGACTAAAAGGGCGAGTGTCTGTCAATATAACAAGACCCTGCACCAGCAAAACAATTTGATGTCTCTATCCAAAACCATACATCTTACACTCACACACTGTGAATGAGCTGAACTGTGTTGGTCTATATGTGTGCGAGCACATGCTGGGTTGATTCTCCAGCCGTGCTGCATTAGAGCAGCGATCACACAAACAGACATCTGTACTCCCGAGGGAGTCTGCAATCAGCCTGTGCAGGACTGCCTCTGTCCTTCAACAGGCAATTAACACTGAGTCCATTATAGCTCCCAGGGGAGCTACTGGCCAGGGAGGCCAGGAGAGGCATCATCTGAAAGGTCAGTGCCTGGAGAGGAAACAGGAGGGGCAGGGTATGATGGAAGCTCAAGGATGGAAGTGGGGGAAGACAGGGAGGAGGGCGTGAGCTGCCTCAGACCAAATGGAGTGTAAAGCAGGAGCTATTTGTCACCCGCAGGCTATTCACTTGGGAAGGCTGCAGTATTTTCCACTGGACAGGAGTATGCGTCAGCAACAAGAGATATAAATTAGGAAAACCACTGAGGCTCACGGTCTAATAGTAGCCTTTCATGCATCTCGGGGCACAGTAGGTCCACTCCAAGTTCGACAATCAGATCAGGGATGTTTTCCCACAGGTCGGATCCGTCACATCTCATAAATGTTTCAAGGCCTCTTCCTCCTGTTTCCTTTTGATTCAAGTGTAAGCTGAGGACAATTTCCTCACATTATGCAATGGAATACCTGGTTCCTCTGCAGGGAGTTGACACACAGTGTGGGATCACCAATAACCAGCATGTTTCTGGTGTGTCACTAGCTCTGACTTTTGTGCAATTAAAAGCATTCCAGTTCTTTTCCAGTAAGCACAAAGCAGCAGACAGGATGGGATAAGACAAACTCTGTGATTTCGTTTGGTGTTTTCATTAGAAAGACTGAACGAAAAAAGAGGAATGCAGACCGCAGCATAAAGACTTGGATATGCTACAACGAGGAGCTTAACTACTTCACCGTCAGGGCACCAGGGAAAATCCATTCTTGGCAGTGGAGACTGCTGCTGCTAAGCCTGCGTTTCAAAATGCGAATCTGTACTTAGTCTTTGAAACTCCCAAGAGCTGATCATTAAGCAGGTCATTGAATCACAAGTTGTGAAGCTCGGAAAGGAAAAGAGTGCATGCGAAAAACGAAGCGAGTTAAATTTGATAGGAGTCGATGTTATCACACGTTCACTTGGTGAAGAGATGCAATTATTCATCGTCCCCATACGCCCTCGGAAGGCTTTTGAAATGTTCGACATGTTTCCTTGGGGAATCTCGAGGAGTTGACAACATCATCCTCTGAATGCTGCCATTGGCTGTGACATTGATTTTGAGTTCAGTGTTATTTAATAAAGACACTCTTATACAGCGATGAGATTTTAATCTGGTCAAGTCTTTCGCTGCTACATAAAACAGACATGCTGTCAGTAAAGAGCAGGCTCCATCAATACATAGAATCATTTACATGCTATATTAATACAGTGATTCAGAAAACAGTGAAATCTAAAAGGAAAGGTCAACTGTGCACCTGCTGAGAGACAAAAATGGTATTATTTACACGTTTTTTTCCAGGATAGCTCTGGTCGTATTTCAGTTGTTAAAGTGGGTTTAATACTGCTAACACGGCTTTGAAAACAGCCTTGGGTAGAGCCTAGGGCTGTGCAGATGTAAGAGAGGAAGAGTCAAAGGTGATGTTTTGGGGAAACAAGGTGAAAGTCATAAGCTGAAGGCTTGTGGAAAGAAACGTTTCAGTACGAACGCACGCTGAACATCAACAGAAAGTTCTCAAATCATTTAAAAAGATGGAAGGTGCCAGCGAAGGAGACATCAAAGGAAAACTATTTTGTCTGCCTTTTAAACTTTCCAAGCCTTCAGCTGGAATCCTCCAGAACACATGACGAGTAACACTTCCAGGAAACGTGAAAACAACAGCTTTGACGACTTAATACTGAGCAGAGCCGAGGCTGCTGAATGAACTGGTTTCTGTGCAGCCTCGAGCTTTAACTCTGAGACTCTCTTTGAATTTTCAGAAAAGCATGATTCAAACTCCAAAGCTCTGTCAGTCAAATAAGTAGCACCTGCTCTTACTCCTGACTGTATGCTAAGGAATATATTTCTTATCTAAAACATAACCCTGGTCTAAGTGAAATTTAGAGGTTTAACGTACATTTGAGAAAATTAAATAAAAAAATAGCAGTACTCAGTATTAGCAACATACAGTGAGGAGATTCGATTGATTCCCTGTTGAACTTACAAAGAAATGAACAGTCTCTAATTTTCATATTAGTTTAATTTTAATGAAGAAAAACAGAAAACAAACCAAAAATCCAGAAAAGTTGTTACATTAAAATTAGAAATTGATTTGCATGTCATTGAGTGAAATCAGCATTTGAATTCTGGCTACCACAGACTGACTGTGTGTGCCCATAGATTACAATCAAGCAATCACAGATATTCTGGATCCAACTCATAATGTGTATAAAGCACATTTGTCCACAGAATCAGTTTCTTCCATGATATTCAGGGCGACACCAAAGAGCTTACAAAGGTCATACGTCTGTAGACCTGCACACGGCTGGAACGGGCTACACGAGCATCAAGAAGAAGCTTGGTGACAACGTCGGAGCAGCTGTTCAGAAATGAAAGAAATACAAAATGACCATCAGTCGCCTTCAGTCTGGAGCTGCATGTAAGATTTACCTCACAGGGTGAAGATGATTTCATTTGTTAAAACTACGCAGGAGGAGCTCGTCAATGACTTGAGGGAGGTTAGGACCACAGTCACCACCAGCACTGGTAGCACACCAATCGATTTAAATCTTGCAGCAGTAGCTTAAAACTGTCGGTGAAAATACAAATGATTCAGAGGGTTTGAGCAAAAGTGCTGATGGAACCAAAATCAAGCTCTCTGCCGTCAACTCGACCCACTGTGTTTGGAGGAAGAGAAAGTATGAACCAAAGAACACCATCCACACATACAAGAACCATTATGGTTTGGGGTCACAGGACAACTTAAAATAATAGATGAGAACCTCCTTTATTCAGCCAGAACACTAGATGTGTTGTGGATAACTCTTCCAGCATGACAATGACTAAAAACGTACCACCAAGGCAACAAAGGAGTGGCTAAAGAAGCAAATTTAGGTCATGGAGTGGCCTAGCCAGTCTCCAGAAAATCTGTGGAGGGAACTGAAGCTTTGAGTTGCCAAGCAGCAGCCAAGAAACCATAATCCCCCCCTGAGATGTGTGCAAACCTGGTGACCAACTACAAGAAACTTCTTACCGCTGTGCTTGCTAACAAGGGTTTCACCACCAAGTACTAAGTCACGTTGTGCTTGGGGCTCATTTTACTCAACGGCATGAAAATCAATTTAGAATTTTTATGTAATGTGTTGTTTTTCTGGATTTTTGGTTGACATCCTGCCTGATGCTCCATCAAAAAGACTGTAGATTTCTTGTAAGTGAGCAAACGTACAAATTCAAATAATTAATTCCCTCATTTCTTTATTTTAGCATAAACAAAAAAACAAACTTAAAGCTAAAAACTGTGCAGGACTACAGTGTGATCCCAGCAGGGAGGCTGCTTTACTGTTGCACAATAAAATCAGTGTAAGACAAACCCTCGATTTTTTACCGTCACGGACGCAGTAAGCCTGAACTCAATTCAATGTGCTCTATTAGGATAGAGGACTTTAATATATGATGGTCTGACCATTCAATGCTGTGTGTGCGAGGAGGAGGATTTTTGGATTTAACAAGAAGCCAATGAAGAGAAGCTAATGCTCTAAAACTGCAATTTCTGTCTGGTCCTTGGCAGGATTGTGGCTGCACCAACAGAAGGATTTTCAGGAGCTTTTAGAACAGTCTGATACGAGTTACAATAGTCCATCCTACTGTAGAAGCAAAAACATTAATAAAAATGCACCAACAGTTCAACACAGGATGTTTCGAATTCTGGAAATGCTGCACAAATAAGCAGTCCTAGATATGTGTTCAATGTGCCAGTTAAAGTCTCCAAGGCTCCTCACAGGAGGCCAAGGTAATGCCATCCTGGGTGTCCGGTTGGACGCACTGTTTCTGAGATTTGCAGGGCAGTAACGGTATTTTTGTCTGAAAATACATGTGGCCACAAATCTACTGTGAGGAGATCACGAGTAATGTTCAGTGCTGCAAGAAACAGCTCAACAAAACTAAGATGCTGTAACACTCATGTATAACTGGCTAAAACATCTGGATCACGCTAACATCACCTCTGATACGCAGCCTTATATCTAATAAGGAAACATAAATTAGTAGCGAAACTTGCTGGAATAATAGGTTAAGGCTAACTCAAAGGGATGAGCGGGAGTGGAGCTCAGCAGTTACTGCTGATCTTTGACCTGTGACATCAGAACATGTGGCTGTTTTTTCTTTACATGACAGATTTCTACACCATCATTTATGTTTTTGATTTCTGCCCTTGACGATTGTTTACAAAGAATTCTTTGGATGTTGTTAAGTGTTAAATTTTGTATTCCTGATAATAAAAATCAAATTCTTTGCAATTTTACATTAAGAAACATGGTTACAACTCGTGGTTGTTAAGCTGTTAAACTTGAGTGGTGCTTCAACAGTGGTCGGCTCTGTCTTTACCTCTGACACACTTTTATTATGCTTGGTTATAATACATGTTAATGCAGTTGTGAGACGACGCTGGCGTCAAATTCAAGAGAACCACTTTTTTTTTTGAAAAACAACTTTTCAGTTGTTGTTTTGCACCACTGTCAATTAAATATGAATTTTACACAATTTACAAATCCCTGCTTCTATTCTATAAACATTTTACACAGAATATCAACATTTGTGCATCTACAAAACTAGAACTCCTTGTGTGCAGTTTGTGCAGTCAAAATATAGCACACTGGCTTCATCAGTAGACCCTGTATCAAATGTCTCCTCATCCAAATATGTAACTTCCTAAGACACATATACTGTATAGTACACATCAATTTGCAACCATAACCCATCATCTACGTACTGAATGGTTTAAGCAGTCAGGATGCAGACCAGATGTTCTTGAGCCTGATGTTTTTAACTGTAACGGTTATAACAAACATCTGGCACAGCAACAAAAACAGCCGATCCACTATAGCTGTTTATGTTTATTGCAAAGCTGTGTTTACAGCAGTGTGATAAAACTTTACTCTTCAAATAAATACAAAGGCCCTGAAAAAGTTTTATTGCACAGCAATGGCCTGTTTATTCAGCTATTACAGTGAGGAGCTAAGTTTCTGTATCTGATGGTGCTGCAGAGATTTAACTCCTGAAAGCTGACAGCAGCTGCAGCTTCTACATTAAAGTAAGTAAAGTAAAGTAAAATTGTACTTATATAGCACCTTTCAAGATAAAATCACAAAGTGCTTTACAGAGGCAGAAAACAGACATTAAAATCTAAAACAAAACAAAATCAACCAAAAGCGAGTTTAAACTGCTTTTTAAAAGACGTGACTGAGTCCACAGATCTCAAACTCAAAGGGAGCGAGTTCCAGAGTCTGGGAGCCGCTGATACAAACGCTCTGTCACCTTCTGTTTTTCACCTTGTATGCTGGACAACCAGCAACCCCTGGTCACAAGACCTCAGGGACCTGCTGGGGTGATGAGAAAGAAGAAGATCACTTAAGTAAGTTGGAGCTACACCGTGCAGGGCCCTATAAGTCATGGTTATGATCTTAAATTGGACCCTGAACTTGACAGGGAGCCAATGCAGCTGAATCAGCAGGGGAGTGGCATGGGAGTGTTTGTGATGCTTTGTCAGAAGCCTGGCAGCAGCATTCAGAAACACCCTGCAGTCGTTCCAGGGAGGCGTTACTCAAGCAAGTAAACAAGGAATTACAATAGTCTAAGCGAGATGAAACAAAAGCACGAATAATCATTTCCAATTCAGAACGTGACACAATGGGACTCAGCGATATTTCTTAAATGGTAAAAACAAGAGCGAACCAAAGATTTAACGTGCGTGTCCAGCGTCAGAGCTGGATCAAGTGTAACACCAAGGTTCCCAATGGAGGATTTAATATAAGAAGCAAGAGAGCCTCGATTTTTAACCACGAGGGGAACAAACTTCTCAGGAGCAAAGACAATGACTTCCGTTTTATCAGCATTTAGTTGAAGGTAATTACCAGCCAGCCGATCTCTAACAGAATCTAAGCAGGACTGCAGGATTTGGAGCTTAGAAACATCAGAGATATATAGCTGAATATCATCTGCATAACAATGATATGAAATATCAGAGTAAGAGCTAAGAAGTTGCAGAAGAGGGAGTAAATACAACAAAAACAACAATGGTCCCAAGACAGAGCCCTGAGGCACCCCATAGGCAAGAGAGCTGACGGAGGATCTGAACTTAGAGGAAGCCACAGAGAAAGATCGAGTTGACAAATAGGATTTAAACCGACACCCGATACGCCCACCCAGTGGTTTAATCTATCTAACAAAACAAGATGATCAACACATTACAGTCCAAGACGTTTTCTACAAATCAAGCAGTTCATGTTTTCCCAGACTGACGAGCATTTTAACAAGCCGAATGTAGCAGGAAGCTCTGCATGGACAGTTTACAAGGTTGTGCTCCTCATGCTGATAAACTATAAATGCTGAGGCAAAAACCACCAACATGCTTCATTATTTTGTAACTGAAATCATTCTGACTGTATAACAGTAATGCATGCTGATACACACCTGCTTTAAAATCAACTTAAAGTATCTCCTTGATTTCTTACTTTTCTGCACATTTGTCACACACATTTCACATCATCCAAAAATTCTAATACAATCAAAAAGTAAATACAAAACAACAACAACACAGACTTTAAATGATGACTTCATTTATTAAGGGGAACAAAGCTTTACAAACCTGATTAACAACATGTTTTGGAAAGCTTGGTTTCATTTGCCACCCCAGGACCGATCACAGCCAGACTTAACTCGCTTAATAAATGGGGGAAATAATTAGTTGATCTCTTGCTCAATTTGTTAGTCTCTAATTTTTATGGTAGTTTCAGTTTAAAGGAGAGAGACAAGAAAAAATCACTTTACATAAAAGTTATAAAGAACCTTAATGTTCCTCCATCCAACTTAAGACTGTGCCTTCCTGAGCAGGGGGATCTTGCAGGCAGATTAGTATCCAAGTTACAGATCAGTGAGCTCTGTAATTGATTGATTGATTGATTGATTTATTGATTGACTGATTGCAAACTGTGTGCTGGGTTCTCAGGGATTATTTTGCCTACATTCACTCAAAGTTTAATGTCCCTGAGTTTGTATGGTCTGTGATTGTCATGTCCCAGTGTGAATGCAGCTTTGCTTTAGTGAGCACACGGTTTATAAGCCTTTAGATAAATGCACTTAACTCCATTAACAGAGCTGACCTCAATGAAACCTCAATTGTAAGATTAATTTTAAGGTTGCAATTCTCTTTTAATGCCTGTCTAATGCCCGACTGCTAAGAAGTCTATCCGTGCCAAACACATCTGCTGGCAATTTCAATACACCACCTACACACTGAGCTCACATGTTAATAACCCCCATTTGACCCTGTAAAGGGCAATGTTTGCTGTGAGCAAGTCCAGCTGCTTTAATCCATGTACTGCTTTGTTAGGAACCTGAAAGCACTGAGATAATTGCTGGAAAAGCTTTGATCGGACGGATTTAAGTAATTAAACAAATGTTCCCAGCTGGAACTTTATAACCCACCGCCCACTCAACACATTTTGACCTAGGAGGAAGTCATAAAAGCAGTTGGGGAGGGGCTGTGATTATCAGTATAAACTGTGCAGATCAATTTTTTACAGACAAATGCAAAATCTTTCACCTTGTTTTAACGCTGGCTCAACAGCAACTCGTTTGCTGATCTATACTGAGCCACTGACTCCTAAAGGGAGAGACGGCAGCAGCACATTGGTCAAACGGTGCTAGCACTGAGCGAAGTAGTGCCTCAGAGACACGAAAGATCACCAAGACATGCTAAGAGATGGATGGCACATCGTGTGTTTGATTAGCTGCTGAGAACTGTGGAAACACGTCATTTCCTCTTAGGGAGGAGGGGCCTGAGAGCATCAGCTTTGGATAATGTGCAGCATTTTAAGGCTTTGGACATGTTGCTCAGCTTCTACACAACACTAGCAAGACCAAGGTGCACTGATTATACGCTAGCATAAGGAATCAACAGAGCAGATCAATAGAATCAATGAACAAATGAACAAACAAACGAGACTGTAGGTGTGTAAATTAGTATCTGCAAGCCAGGAAAATGAAAAAGAACAGCCAAAGGGAGGAAAAGTGCTAATAGAGAAGCTACGTGGTGCTGGGCATGGTTTGGTTCTCTTCATGTATTTATTGAGTTTTAAACTTTTTCAATAACACCAACATTAAACACAACAAAACCAACAGAACAAAACAGAAACCCGGCTCAGAAATACAAGTAAACAAATAGAAAATCAGACACTTTGATTATGAGATCAAGTTAGCACACATGTAAGGTAGCAGTGGCATGCTTATATTAAACCAGGGAGAAAATAGTGCCAATACCCAAACCAGCGTTCACCATAAATGGCTCCCATATTTTATGAAACCCATTGTCCCGACTATGTAACTTGCATGTTAGGAAGTCTAATGACACATATTCCAGTACCGTCCGGTGCCGTGTCCGTGTTCAAAAGGACACATTTCCTTGCACAGAACGTTAACAGCTGCTTTCCTTTTTCCTTCCATGGCTTAATAGAAGTATCTGTATACATCTGTAAACAGTATTTTAATCCAGAGCCAATTCCTCTTACCTCTAATCAGTGTATCCATACTCATGGATGCTGCGAGCAGGTAGCATCAAACTACACTGATCACTAATGAAACTGACACATTCACACAGAAGCATAATTTACCTCGACGTTCTTTGCATTTAAGTTTGTTTTTGTTTATATTATCACTTAAAAAATACAAATGTATACAGTTTGCTACATAATTTCCAATATTTTAGAGATGAGGAAATATTCCCTGAAAATCTTTTTTTTAAGTATTGCATGATGTCTCTGTCATGCATGTCCATGGGCTTTACTGTGGGACAATCTTGTGATGGCACTGCAGGACAGTTAAACCACAGAGCTGGAAAGCTACACCTTCATCCAAAACCAACCGTATGAGCTCTAAGTGCTGGCTCTGTCTGCTGCAGGGCAATGCAGCGCACAGGCAGCAGAAATAAGAATTAAAGAACTTCACACGCTTCTGATTTTGCTCAGAAGAACAGAATTTACCATCAAATTGACTTTTTTAAATATCACGAGTGAAGGTGAGCCTGCTGTATAAGAAGCATGTGATAGAGGAAAGCTATCCCCTGTGGTTTCTTCCACAATAATATGGCCTGGCTTGTGCAGGGGAATCTTTCCTCATTGTATGAATTATGGAGAGACACACAGTCCCGCTGAGTACTGCATCCTTAACTGTGAAATATGTCCTCTGTCTTTGTCACGGCCAGGTGAGGATTGTGAAATAATGATATAGAAGTCATTTCATCTGAACGTGCCCCGGCTCTCATACATACATCAGCCGCGTCCTCCTGCACGACTTAGAGCTGAACAAAATAAGACAAGTGGTGGAAGCTACGAGCTGCTATCAGGTGCCTGCTCTATACATCTCCCGCTCTCCTTTTCCCCGCACCGGCGTACTTCAAGGCATCCGTCCTCGTTTCCTCCGTCGATCCAACCTCCCTCCCAACAAACCCCGCCTGCCTCCCTCCCTGTCTCTCTTTCTCCCGGGAGGTGAGCACAATCTCATTAGCCACTGCTGGATGAGGCGTCCTCTCCTCTCAGGTTCAAGGTGATGGAAGATTAGGCCGTTTGGCCGCAACTCATTCTGTATTCACACCGCGTTACGCGCTGCCCGTGAACACCAAATTACATTGAACCCAGGGAGTCTAACTCCATTAATTTTAAATGGAAGATTAATTTAACAATATGCAGCAGATATTTGTTACAAACCCATCATGTAAAAGTGACATTTGGCTATAAATTTGCAGGAAGCTCAGTCTGGCTGCTTGGGCTGCAGCACAAATAAATTAGAACCATTTATGGCTAATCTCTATTTTCACATTTGCGCATGAATGGTGACACACAAGTAGAAGAGTGTGTACAAAGTGTACGTGCACACACACAAATACATTACAAGCAGAAAGTCACAAAGACACGGTTCCACCTTTACCTGTGGATCCTACGGGACGGCTCAAATGAATAATTAGGAACATTCAGACGGCGATGATCGTCACAAAAATACTTTCTTAGTTTTTCTGAAATAAATAACACACAGATGCTAAGAAAGGCTAAGCACAGAAACGTGACATAAACAGAAGGCAGACATGTGACCTAAAAGGCCGAAGCTGCCCCGTAACGCCACATAAAGCTTACCCAAATGGCCTCGCCGCGGCCTCAACGTGTCAGCCTGAGATATGCACATCAATGCTCTGCGACAGTAACTCCTGATCGTATTACACACCTCAGCAGTGCTCATGTCCCATTACCACTACCCAGCCCACCCCGCCAAACCCACCCTACCCCCCGCACAGACACATCCGCTGTTAGCTGTAATGTCTAAGCGAAACAGTCATTTTCAAGAGAAGAGGGAAGAAGTGCGGCGGATGGGAGATGGGTGGTAGTAGGGGGCACAATAACTTAATGCTAATCCTCCCAGACGGGGTAACGGGCTTTGAAATTTGGCTCCAAACACCACCACCACCTCCCACTGCACTGTGTAACCCTCTGCACCCCCCCACCCTCGCTTGACTCATCTTTTGGCTCTTTAATGTGAAATTTCTTCGGGGAGCACGCAGCCTAATTAGAGGAATTGATAACCTCGCTGCTTATTAACGAGGCCAATACATTTCAAAGTCATTAAAGATAACCACAGCAATAAGTCTGGCTGTAAGCATCACTAGGTTTCACAGCCACCGTGTCGATGTTGTAAAAAGTGGAGGAGAAGAGAGGGTAGAGGTTGGGGGGTGGAGCAATTCCTGCTCAGTCAGCTGTAAACGGCTGGTTATTGGAGTCTTGAACCGTCCGTGAGGGAAAAATTACATGACCAAATCCTCCTTTTTCCCCGTGAATTAATGAAGAATTAAGGTTGTGATTTGTCACATTAGGTGATTCGCAGGAGGGTTGGCCATCGTGAAAAGTGTGTGTGACAGCGGTAATTTAGCTGCAGTGCAGCTCGCAGGCCCGTGGCAGATCATCATTCACAATTGTCAAAAGCACTTATCTTTCTCATTGTCACCAAACCAACAAAATTCAGGTCGAGATTTCTTTCCCCCGACTTGCCTCTCTTCATTATGATTTTCCACACTATGTTGGAGCCAAATGGCTGTGGAGACAATCTGTTCCTTAAGAGCATAAATCTTGACAGATTTTCGACTATTTTCTGCTACACTGATGTTAAGCGCATGCATGAGTCACTGTAAAACCTTTCAACTAGCGGCGCTCATGGGAAATACGATACGGACTGATAACCTGCTTTACGATTTGCAATAACGTCGTCCTCAGTTATTTCTGTCAGCGGCCGTCACGTTCCACAGAAGTTGATTTCCAATGAGGACTTTATGCACGTTTATTAGAAAACATCACGTAATCGTTATCACGATAAATGAGATTTGTGCCATTTTCAATAGGTATCCAAGAAAATGCCATAAACAACCATACGAGGTACTGAAGATGGTAAAAACAAAGCCGAGCAAAAGTAACCAAAGCTAACGATTGATGCATTTACCATCAACCTCTCGGTGAGGAAACACAAAGACGCATACCTCATCACGATATTTAAACATACTGCACTGACGAAACACAAGCAGGCAGCTCGTCCAATCAGGTGGCATTAATGTCACAGTCAGCTGAGTGCAGAATGAAAACACTCAGTTTCTACAGCTCAGTTAAATACCATGAAAACTGTCTGATAAAGAGCTTTTGCTGCCAGTGGAAAGGTCTGCCTTCTTCTTTACGGTAAATATGTGAAGAAATATAAAAATGAGAAGATTTTGATCAGACGCTAAAACGTTAACTCGTAAAATGAAGCAATTGGGTAAGTTTACTAAATTGCACTTGACCCGGATCAAAAAAGCTGACGTTCGGGATTCTCCCGTAGTCCTTCGATATTCTCCTGAACGCAAGTCCTTTGCTGCTTTAGCAGTTAGCTGCAGTGCTTTTCATTTTCTGCCATTCTAATAGGCTGTAAGAGTAGCACTCGGTGTGTTGTAATTAATCAAAGCAATCAAAATAAAGCCCAACTGGATTGGACATCCACAATGGATAATTAGCCTCATTAAGCAGAGCCACCTGAGTTTCCCTACCTTACCTTTGCAGAGAGCACTTCCAGTTTTCTTCCTTCATTAATTAACTGCATCAGAAGCTGCAGGGAGCGAGGGGTTTAGTAGATGAGGAGTGGAACGTGGAGGTACGCTGGCTGAGATCAGTCAATTTACACATTATGGCAACTATTTGATTTGGAGGCTGTTGTTCTTGCTCATCTTGAAAGGGAAAGGATGAGTAGAGTACGAAAAGGCAACAAAGGACGCGATGCTATTCAAGAGGAATTATTCATCAAAGGAATCCGTGTAATATTTAGGTACCCACATTAAAAAAGATTTTTAAAGAAAATCAAAGCCAGCTCTCTGAGGATGCAGCACAGCTGGTCTAAAGGCACACATGCAAACCTGAAACATGCAGCGTTTCATCACCCGACTGTCCAAGGATGAGCACTAACTTTACATTTACTCTACTCCATTTACATCGCAAAACTCTCAACTTTTTCTTAATCTACTAATCAACACCAGCAGATACAACACACTCAACAGCCACTTCATTAGGTACAGATTGGAAAACGTTTTGCATCCAGGGCTGCCTGAATTCTTCATGGCATAAATTTAACAAGGTGCTGGAAACATTCCCCAGGATTTGGTCCATGAGAGCATCACACAGCACATCCCAAAGGTGCCTTATTTCACATATGCACAGTCAAAAAAGTCAACTAAGGCACTTGTTTGATTATGCGATTTAAAAATGCTTGATTACTCTAAATATATTATGTTTACGGTTATTAAATGTTGTTTGTATATGGTTCAAAGATGATTTAGATCAACTGGATCTCTAACTGTTGCACATGCTCCAATCAAAGCAGAGGGAAGGTTGTCGAGCTGACACATCTTCAGAGCTGCCAGTTGTTTAATATCAAGGGTAAGTAATGCATGTGTATAAATGTAGACCTGAATCTATTCATTTCTGTAGGAGTGATGAGTAAATGTAGTTAATAAACCTTTACTTAAACTCAACCCTATGCTACGTTGTTTGACATCATGTTGACATCATGCTGTCTCAAATTGATCATAGGCAGATAGTGCACGGTTAAGCCCACGCTCCCAAACTTTCAATACAGTAAGTATCGGAACAAACCCACTTCTCTCACTGGTTAATATTACAGCAACAACACATGCCTCAAGTTTGAAATTAGAGCTCTTTGTGTGTGTTTTACAGTTAAAATGTAAGTGTTGCAATATGCTTGTCTTTATAGATGTACATCACAAAATAAAGGCGCGTCCTTCATCTGCTCGTCACAGTAAGTTTTTACACATGTCAAAGCAGATGCACATTTATGTACTTGGGCTTAGAGTGAGCTTCTCATTATTGTTCTTGGACTCCACTAGAGCCTACTGTGCACAGTGCATGGTGACACTGAGATATGCAATAACTGATACATACTTACGCATTTACATGATATATCATTGTAAAGTTATGGCTTTAGTAAATCAATCAGAAATATGGCAAAAGTATCTCCTTTGGTTCAAACTGGTGGGAGTGTTAGTCTGGTTATGTTAACATTAGCAACCACACTGTTGTGCACATGCATGCAGTGTCTGTGTGTTCATCGGGGAATGGTGCAATTTTTAATTCATTATATTGCCAAAGATTAAAACTGTTTTCTATATTACAGGACAAATCAGGATCATCCATCTGTGGGATTCTTGAAAACTGATATTAAGGTAAACTCTGAAATGTTTCTACTTTTATAATTTCTTCTTTTAAAAGTAGATTTGTGTTTTTATCACACAGAATTCAGACATGGGGGCTAACGGCATGATGAAGACAACAGTGACGCAGCCGTACGTGACACAGATGTGCAGCCAGAAGACGCCCAGTCGCTGTTCTCAGTGGTTCGGCTAGCACCGCACAGACGTGTGGTCTGCTGTTTGGACTTAAGTTATCCAGCAGAGCCTAAACACACGTTTAAAGATATTTATTGTCATCCCAGGCACAAACTCTCAAAACAACAAGACTGATGGGAGTCAGCACCTTTGGTATTTGGTTTAACACACTTATTAAAAAACCAGGTAACCAATTCAGAATCTTTGTACCATTCTTATGAGCCTGAAAGTCAATGTTTGGTTTGAGCAACTGTCTTCAGCTCAGCCTGAACTTTCTCAGGTGACCTCCACATATTTAGTTAAAAATTGGTTCTTTGCTAAGTTGTGTGTAATGTGTTGTATCTACACATGGACTGAATTGAGTGGAAAAAGCAGCAGATATAAAAAAAAAAAAACATAAAAACTTTGAAAGACTTTCAGAAACCCTGGAAAGCCACTGGTGTAAAATGAAGCCTCTACACGTGTTTGCAAAAAATATTCTGGTCCTACAGAAGAACGTTTATGGTCTCAGTCACTCATTTCAAGTCATACTGAATGAAAATTGAAGCCAGTTTTGCAACTCTCGGTCACATTATGTTTCAGAAAGTAGATTATCTGGCATATCATCGCTAATGAGTGTGCATGTTTAGAGCCAGAGCAACAAAATAGAAACACTCAAGTTTTCAACATGGAAGAAAGAAAAGTGAAACTAGTGTCTGTTACAACACAGTGCAGGTATTTCATTCTGATTCACCAGTTTTAGCACTTAAATTCATCCCTCCACAGAACCCAGAGCAATAATGGAAACAGCTTTACAAACATGTATCATCCATACACATCCACGACAGTGCTGAACATCCTCAGCACAAACTAAACCTTTGAGTAATTCTGTGGTTTGTGGGGCGTAAACAGCAACTGAAGAAAATATAGCATAAACAGAGTCATAGGTTGAAAGAGGTGTTAAAGGGGGACGAACTGGTTGTGACAATAATGCTGTGAACTGGTGCCAGTTACAGAGAAATGTTCCATTTCTTTGGACGTGTGTTAATTATGTCATTTATCTGAATCTAATATTCATAATACTTTCTAACCCTGTATTACTTCATTCAACAAGAGTGACACTTGTTACACAAAGTACATAATAGTTGATATAATAATGCAAATTTTGTTGCTTTGAAGTATTTGACAGATGCTGAGTAAATGAACACAGATTTTGTTGGATTTACTAAATCCAATTATTTGGACTCAGTGAGAGGTTAATAAATTAAAGCTACATAATTAAAGGAAATGTAACCGACAAATTTATGTCATGTTCACGTAACTTTATCAAGATAGATTATGCGTACTTACGTTTTAAATGGAAATATGGTGGCACGATAAAATTCTATTTATTCAACAGATTATTTAGTTACACTATGAATTATAATCGAGTTATAATAGGAAGAATAACATCACATCAAGTTCATGGTTAAGAAAAAGTAAGACAAGCCTTATCTATGAAAAAGTTGACTTACAGTTTATAAAGTCAAGGATTCACATTGTTGTGCGACAGACATAAAAATGAAACTTTGTGTATTACAAATACATATTTTATATGCAAACTTGATACACAGTTACATTTTCTATCAAAAACTGATTTTCTACAGTTGAACTCACATCTGCAGGTCCACGTTTCCTCCACTGCCCAAATTACTCCTTTGTATAATTGAATCCAATATTGCTATAACGGACGTCACACTGCGTAACATTATGCATCTATCATTAACGTTATTTAATGCTTTGTTGGAACAGAGAGATTTATAACAACAATCTGGAACGAGCAGCAACAAAGCGACTGAGACACTGACAGTGCTAAAAGAACATCATCAGATGATGTGGAGGAAATATTCAAATTGCTTTCAGTCTCACTGTTCATGTTGCTGTCAGAAGAAATGTGTGAACTAATGATGGTGCTCATTATCTTTACATATTACTGAGCTAGTGTAACAATTTAGCCTCTCTCCTCGAGCTAAACCCAGGGACCCAGGAGTGTTTTAGCAAACAAGTGTGACTCGTGTTTTGAATGAGATGCTGCTCTCTAGGAGAAAAACATGGTAGCTGTGGCTGTACTGCTAATGGTAACGCTCGGTGGACGGGGCAAACACTTCTAATCAAAAAGCTTCAGTTTGGAAATAATAAAGTTAATTGCACCTAATGAGCAGAGTGTTGTTTCTCTGCAAAGCAGAGTCACTAACAATGTATGAACAGAAAAGCTGTGCGTTTGCTACCAACCTGGCTACAGATGAAGCTAACATGTATGTAGCCATGGTAATCGCCGTGGTAATGTAACATGGTACATGCAGTGATTGCTCAGAAAACAGGAAAGTTACAAATTAAAAAATACGAGATTAGAGTGTGACTGAATCTAAAGTTATTACATCAAAAGCAACAAAAATCAAATGAGTAAAATGTGAGCAAACGCATTTTTCTCCGTTTCTATATTAGTCCGAGTTGCAATAAGTCACAAGTGATTTCTTCCAGTAACAAATGTTATGCTATTACCACATTTAAAAGACCTTTTGCTGGCACTAATGTATGAGTAAAATGTTTCCCCTCATGTCTTCCTCCACCAAGTGCCAATTAGATGCTATTCAAAATGGCACAGCTTCCCTTTCAAATTGGGAAATAATGTGCCTTCTGCCAAAGGTCTGGTCCTAACTGGGTCTCTGGAGGCTCCAGTGGAAACCCCTCCAACACCCCACCCCCCATCCATAACTCAACAACACCTTCTGAGACTGGCACTCTACTTTTTTGAAACCCCCAAGCTCATTATCTGAAGTCTCTAGGGTGTACCAGTAACCACAGACAGGAATTAGGATTCGCTTGGAACTCTCAGCCAGAAATGGATGATACCAGGCAGAGAGATCAGTAGCACAAGGAGCCCACGGGAATACAGAAACTTGCAGAGTAAGGCACTTTTTAACGTATATTTAGCAATGCACCTGCTACATTTTAGCCTGCTAAGGTACTGAATACTGAGGGTGGAGCTCTCCTTTATTTGAAATAATGAAAAACTACTGCTTCAGTGGATTGATGCACTCGGAATCCAAAAGGGAGGGTTAGAGCAAGGTTGTGTACTGATCATCATTTAATACAAAAGAGAAGAAATACGCATTCTAGCGGAGATACCATCAAACGATTACTGCTAACGTATCGCTGGGGACAAGCAGCCTTTGAAAGAGCTACATGTGGTTCACAGATTTAACATCAACCAGATTAAACCAGGGGCACGTCTTAGAGACATAAAGGCCTGTATGATTTTTTTAATTTTCTATTTTAAATTTCTGTATTTCAGAAACATGGTCGTACCAGATACTTTACCTTAGCTTCTAGTAACGCTCCAAAGATTTGGTACGCCCATCCTTTATCTGTGCAATTCTGCCAAAATTAGAAACGTCCTGTCTGAGAGTGATGCTGAAAAACTATTCTATGCATCGTTAGACCAAGGCTGGATTACTGTAGTGCTTCTTTGTAACTGTAATCTTTATTATCAGACTGTCCTAAAATACAGCATCTAGAGACCTGACAGGTACTAAATAAGAAGATAGTTTTTCTACCACATTAGCGTCGCGCCACTGGCTTCCCGTTAAATCCAGAAATGCACTGAAAAAAATCCTCCACCTTTAATGCATAACCTCAAATGGTGAGACCCCCACCACAACTTAAATGCCTGACAGCATCATATGATCCTAACAGTCTGAAGGTTTGTGTTTAAGAATGGGAGGCAGCAACTTCCAGTCTGGGTTCAGGAAATAGACACATCCAACTGTCATTTTTTTTGCTAAAGCTAAGATTGGATCGGATGACCCTCAGCTACCCTGCTATAGGTTCAGGCTGGTGGGTGACTTCCCATGACGCACTGAGCATTTCTACTTCATGCCACTCTTTTTACTCGTGATGTGTTACATGACACTGCTGATGTCAGTAACTTTGGTCTACTCTCTTCAACAGTTTGTTTTTCGCTTCAGTGTTCTTGTCCTTTCTCCTCATTCCCAAACTGGTTGTGGTCAATGGCTGGATTGATGAAAATGAGCGAAAAGCAACCAATGTTGGGAAAAAAACTCTGGAAAACTAGTGCGCAAGATCATTTTAAACAATTACCATATTTTTCGGACCATAAGGCGCACCGGATTATAAGGCACATTAAGTGAAACCAAACAGTCAGATGAGTCAAACTTTCCTCAACTCATTCTTCTTGCTTCCTCCACTTCTGTACCATTGATTCATTAATGCTGAATCCTCTGCAGCTGCTCTAGTCCCATGTTGTTGCAGTATATTAATGACTAACCTGGTCCTGTGGATGGATTATCTCAGTTGTTCTCCTGACTGAAGTTTGGTCCGTTTACAGCATCCTGCCATGCGATTGCATTTGTCTCTAACCATCGGGAACCTTCACGTTAACTTTTATCGAGTGGAAAAAAAAGTTAGCGTTCATCCTCCAGCTTCACTGTGTTTATGCTAACATAGCTGTGTCGCTAGCGATCACGTAGCACATCATTATATACCAGCTAGTCCAACTTCAGTAACCCTACAAACGTCACTGCTGTTTATTTTTCTGTCTTCATTTATGTTGGAAGTGACAGCAGAGCTGTACGTTTGAATTCTTTCAGAAACCTCTCAGTCAGAACATGCTATATCATGCTTAGGTGGAAGCTAGCGAGCTAACTTCCTGCTAACTTCTAACTCTGTTAAATGTAATAAATTCTGTTTTCATGGATGTCTGGATGTTAAACTTAATTGTTACACCATTCATATATCACTTTATTAAAGATGAAAGAATTTAGACAGTTTTTAACTCTCAGTGATGCTGCAGTGTTGTGTGACTTTGGGACCTGAAACAGACGACGTTTAGGACCCAGATTCCTCTGCGAGGCTCCTGACTACGACAGCCGTAATGCTCCAACAATCCATCAAGCGGTGCGGCTTCGTAGCTCAGCAAAGTCGGACTAAAACATTAAGACACATTGCTGTGCGCCGTGTAGCACATAAAATCGGTTCGAGGTCAGTAAGCAAAACCAGAATTCATACATAAGCGCACTGACGATTTTTGAGAAGATTAAAGGATTTTAAGTGCGCCTTATAGTGCGGAAAATATGGTTTACAAAGTTTGACTCCTAAGTGTCGTTTGTATAAAATTAAATGACATGAATGTACCATACTTGGGTTTGCTAGCATTTTGTTTAAAGCACTGTTTTTCCAGCCTCAGAGAGCCACTAACACGCTGTTGTTGTTGTTTAAGAACGTCTCATACAGATGTAGGCAGACAGTTTCTATGATGCGCTGTGTGATAGAGGATGTGTGCACGCAACAAAATACAAAAGGATAACTACCACCCTGCCTGTCATGCACTCCCCTCTCACTTTATTGCACGTTGAACTGAGTGCAGGATGATATATATACATGTATATACACAACAGAACAAATGCTTTACAAAGGGCTGCACTAAAGTACATTGTTGTGTAGCCTGGGCGCATCCAATGCCTCCTCTCTAGAGCAACTTTAGTGGCAGCTAAATAAATAATTAAAAAGACAAATAAAGCGAGAGGCAAATGAGTATGAGGGTGAGAGTCTCGGAGGAGAGATCTGCTCAGATTCCCATCTTTGAATGTTGCAAATTAAATTCCCTCGTCAAGACTCTAATCATTCACAGCAGATGGGGGCTTACGCTCTGTTTTAGATCTGCGGGAATTCTAATGGTTATTGTTTCTGTTTAAATAGGGAGATTATTGCATTTTAATAAGTCCTCCTTGGGACTTGCTGCAACAATGGAGTGCTGTGAATTACTGTAGATTGCTGTTACTGCATGCAGGGGGAGAAATCAAGTTACTAAGTGTGACAAGTTGCTCTTCCTCGCTCTCAGCCCGCTCCCGCCCACCCTTCCGGAGACGGCTGTGAGTGTATTTACCACCAAATTAAGAATGTGCCATGGGAATAATATTTTTATCCAACAGAGGGGAAGGGGAAAGGAGCTTGGCTGTGGATTTTCATTAAAATGACACATCTGTTCAGCAATTTCGGCAAAGTAATTCTGCTGAAAGTTTTATCAGCTAATTTTAATTATTCACTCCACTGACTTGAATACAGGATTCATCATGTTGAATTAATACATTCAGCGAGATTATTTTTCTTTCCTTTTCACTCCCAAATAGAGGAGAGATGGAGGTTTAGGGGGAGGGGGGCAATCAACAAATTGAATTGTCATGCACTGTGGATTAAATTGTGATTTGTTAATTACAAAAAAAACTATATGAGCTTCTATAATTTGAAGAATTACGAGGCTCAGGAATTTAGCGGGAGGGATTAAAAATTGGAAGTGCCTGGCGGTGTGGTCAATCACGTCATTATTACCTAAAATCACAGGGTGATCGAGAATGCCGTTCAATGATGACCTCAAACGTGAACAGAAACAAGCGCCATCAGAGACACTGGCAACAGGAGCTGCAGCTCTTCGGCGCATGGAGCCAGCAGCGCCGATAACGGCAAAGCAGCACAGAAGCATCACAAAGCCCTCTCTTGTCAAAGACCTCTTATTCAAGGAGAGGATATTCAAAGGACCTGAGCCATTCAACGCCAACCCATTCAAGGACCTCTGGCTCTGCAGCCAAGTTTCTGCAGCTAAACTGCTGCTAGTGTCTTTTGCAGAAACACAAAGATCCACAGTGCAGAAAAAGGATTCCCCCCCCTTACTGTCTTATCTCCTCAGGTAACTTTCCTTTGCAGCTTGTCCCCCGAGACTATCACCTTGCCCCGAAGCCCTGACGCACATCAGCACACAGAACAAATGAGACGCCAGAGCTGGGAGACGGGCAGATTGCAAAGCGATACCTCTCAAGTATGGCTTTGTGGCTATGTTCGTCTCCCCCCCCCTCCCCTCTGAGTTGTGTGAAGTGTCCCTGAGGAGCTTTCTGAGGACTGAGAGGGCAGTGAGTTTTCCTGGACAAAGGGAGGAAGCTGAGAACAACACAGTTGTATTAAATAATAGCCTGGGGAAGCAAAGACTTGAGCTAGTCTCTTTGCTTGCCTGACACCAAACATTGCTTGTCAGCTAATCAATTAGCTTCCTCTTTACCAAAATGCCAGCTCACGGCACGTTCACGCACTCTTATAAAAACAAGTAAGGCAACACTTTTGGTCTATTAAAGCGAATAAATCCGACTGTGAAGTCAGTCTTCTTGCATTGGATGGACTTAAACCCTGCAATGAAAGATTTAGCTCCACAAACAGAGAAGCCAAAACAAGACCTCTACATATACAAAGGCCTTTGAATAGGATATTTTCACTTTGACAGACAAGAGCTGCATCACACCAATGAATGAGGCTGTGGACTCAGTGATGCCTAATGCGATCCGAGCTGAATGATTGGGAGGTCTTAGACGGATCTCCACCATATTCTCTTCCTCCTTCTAAATGACATGGAGCAGAATGTTTCTGCCTCTCTGGAGGCCTGTACCGGTTATCAAATTTAATAAATAAAGCAAGTGAAATCTGTCTACTCTTCATCTTCCCTGCTCTCACAGGATTTGCTAGAGCTGGCAAATTACCATTTTCAGGCACAGTATTCCCAAGGGCCAGTGCTGCTTTTCCTCTTCCTGATGGAATCAGATGAGCACTGCCAGAGGACTGCTGTTATCCACTTGCAGTTTCCAGGAAAAAGTAAGAAAGAAGAGAGGGTGACAGCAGGTTGTGCAAGCTCTTTTGCCAGTAAAAATCTTTTTTAGAATTAAAATTGTACTAGCAATATGACGTAGTATGTTATACAGTCCACAAATAATGTTTCTACTGAAGGAAAGTATGTAAATGTTGTTATTTATTATGTTTATAGATGTTGCTTTTATGACCAAAAGAAAATGAGACAAGCCCTTTTAATCACACCAAACATGTAAACGACTGATTTGTCTAATTAATCAGCCATTTCACCCAGAAAGCAACAATGAAGTTTCAGTGCAGTCAAGAATGGACACAAGTGATTATTTTATCGCATAATAACGCATACATGCACCACAGCGCATACTCGACGGCTCAAATGACTAATTATGAACAACCAGGCATCCATTATCAGGGCAGAGATGTGTGGGGAGGATGCTTTTAAAGAAAACAACATTTGAGATTCTCGTGTGCATGCCATGTCACACAAACAGACTCATAACTGTTTTGTTATTGACGTTATTAGTACAGTAAAGGAAGCTAAGTTGAATATTACTGTCAGACTTAAAGTTACGGTAAAAGATAACCTGACGGACCAGTTGCAGGAACCAAAATATGCTAAGAATTGCGCCGGGAGACACTTAAAAGAAATGTCGGTTATGTGAGGAAAGAAAAGATGAGAGGTAAGTGTGTTAGCCTGACTATTAGTCTAAAAATCCGTCATCAGTATTATATGAATCAAGAGATTAAAACACACTTACCTAGCATATTTTGGTTCCTGCAACTGGTCCGTCAGGTTATTGTCTCCCCAGAAACACTTCCTGTGTGCTTTTGGTAATCAGTCTTTTCCCATTTCCGTTGTGTTGTGTGTGCTTTTGCAGCGTTTTTCTTATTGCTGGTGTTTTCTTAAGTTGCAGTCTGTTTGGCCTCTCAGGGCCACCGTAAAAAGTCCCTTATTGTTGAAAAGTCTTCCAACAAAAAGTCGGACAATAACGATCTGTTGGTGCAGCCAGATTAACCTAATGATAGGTTTCTTCACAGACCTTATAAACCTGTAATACTACCTTCAAGCAGGTTTCTCTTTCAAACACTTAAATATGTTCTGGATTCTGTGAAATTTAGTGTCAAAGTGTTCGATGGGCAAAATACAGCGAATGGTAGCAAAAGTAGTTTTCCACTCCATAAATCTATGTTGAGCTTTGCAGTTTGGAGACGAGGTATAGTGGGGACAAGACTTTTTGCCATCACATCCTGCTGTGAACATGACTACTTTATGTTTGGGCTCACTGGCTTAATGGTTTCTGAGAATGTGCAGCAGCAGGATCCTATAGGCTTCACCTGGTGCACTGGAAATTGGGATAGGAGGTTACTCACTTGCAATCCAATCCAAGAGGATAATTGGGCACAGCCCCAATCCAATACAGTCCCTAAACTGCATGTAATCCACTCAGCCAAACTGTCACACCAACAATGAACCCTCCCCCTCTACCCCAAGGGCCCGCCGAGGCTATCTCAGGAACACTTCAATAGCTTGTACCTGGCCTGCTGCTGGGCCCATTATCCACTAATCCACATCCAAGCGGAACATTTAAGTAGTTCTAAAAGGATTGGTGAGAGCTGCACAGCTTACGCTGGAGCCATGCAATTAAGGCCAAAGAAATTATCTCACAATTTAGATCCTATTCTCCTCTTTGAGCACGAAAGGATCAGAAAACTAACAGTTCAAGATTAAACGTGGGAATATGTGAGACATAAACTCATCACAGACACAAGCAGAAGAATGCAACGCTGAGGCTTTAAATCAGCTCAGGTCATCTGGCAGCAGAATACCAGAAAAGATAAAAGGTGGAAAGGTTGTGACAATTTTATTCCTGAGTAAGTTCATCAAAATTCTGCAATATGGTAAAAATCAGGCTGTGGGGGAATCAAGGAGACGGGCAGTGAATACACAAACGTCCTTACTGATGAAACAAAACGTTCCACATGGCTTTGCATTCAAGAGGAAGAAAATCAGAGCAATGTGCAGTATTACAGGTAGACTATATTTAAACACCATCAGTGTGGAAGACTAACGGGCTTTGTTCACCCTGCTGAGATATATGAAAAACAAGCAATACAAAGATGGCCAGCTCGATAGGAGAAGTGGTGAAAGTGCACACATTAACAGACACGCACCGGCAAAAGTTAAATGTTAAGATCATCTGTTCTCACACAGCAGCACCTGCAGAGCTGTGTGTCTCTGCGGCTTTACTAAATGCAATTCATGAACTTAAAGCACAAACAGTGAATCTTGGAATTTTGTTTTGGTAACAATTCCCAACATAAAACGTGACTTTTCGCACTTCTTAAATTACTGATCCTTGTTTTGTTTGATGAATTCATTACAAAATGAGACTCTTTCCTAATTTGTTGGGTGGGTGTACACTAGGGCTGTGCGATATGACCAAAATCTCATATCCCGATATAAAACATCTATCGTCCGATAACGATATAAATCACAAATGTAACATTTTCTGTAAATTCTGTGAATCTCGGGCAGCTCGACTTGCGTGAAGTGTTTCCAGCTGCGCGTCGTGTAGCTGGAGTCGAGTGTTTTAACCGATGCATGAAACGATACGTTTTTAGACATAAGTTGTAACGGCGCCGTTTTCTTTGTGAGTATTTATTACACGGCGTGCTGCGGGGAAAAGCCTGTTCTAACGTTTGAGTCTAAGCTTTATTTTTTAGCACCTGGCGGCTCTTTTTTTACTTCTCATCCGTAAATAATCTGCTCTTTCACGTGATTCAGTTTATTTTGAAAAGTCTCAACAGGATCTTGAGCTTTATTGTGAAAGGTTTATGTGGAACATAAACAAGCGGACACGCGATTATGTTACCGTCGTTGTTGCTAACGACAACGCATAAAAACAGGCGCTTGTCTGTCCGTAGTGTGGTTATATTAAATATAAGAGAAAGAGAACTTTAATAAATTAATATAGACACTACGATGAAAAAATATTGCTGTAAACAGTTTATTTTGCGACATGATGAAACGATATATATCGTTATATCGAACAGCCTTTCTGAGGAAAGTCATTCCCATTTCAGGAATAATTGTTATAGTGTCATCCCTGCAATTGAACAATAAGAGAACCAGAGAAACACGGATACATGACTGCCTGAACTCTTCAGGAATAGTTCTCTTACAGCAGATCTCAAAGCTCTTTTCAGATGTTGACCAGCTTTTGTTCTTTACTCGGCCAAGACGATTCCATACGGATCCAATAATGTGGAGGTCTGTGACTAATAGTGCTCCTCTGTGGGGGGGTTTACCCAGGTATGCTTTTAGTGCAGTGCGTTTGGGATCTTTAAGCTGTTGCCAATCAGATGCTTTCCAGATGGTGGATCCAAATCTGATCGTACTTTTCCATGTTCATCTCGTTTGACAAGAGATTCCTTTTCTGATGAGGCTTTGGAGAAAAGTAGTTGGATCAGCTGGAGGACTAGATGCATATCTCAGGTAGTCTTTAGGTGCTTTGATTATGCTTTAATGATTCACGGGTCACTGTTAAGTGACTTAAACAAACATTTCTCTTATAATGGTCAGGTACAAACGGACTGAAAGGAATGCTGAGCTGAAAATGAATCGGAAAACCTCCAGAGAGCACGGAGAGCATTCCAAATCCAGAGGTGCAGTTTATCTTATTTCTGTGAATCTATTGTGACACAAACATAAATAAAGCTGAAATTTATCATTTTAGTTAGAAACCTGGAACTGCTCAGCATGTTGACAAACATCATCCACAGGCAGAAAAATAAATAAATAAACAAAAAAATCCAAATGAGATGCAGGAATGCTGGGTGTAACGAACCCTCTGTGGATGATGGGAATTCAGATTTCAGCCTCTTATTATTAAAAGTTTTACCTCTGACTGTTAGCTTACATATATTAAAACAACAGAAAGTAGCTTACATCTTGGCAGCTATTTTTCATATATAAAATGTTCGATTGTTGGCGTCTCCGAGCAGCACGACACCCACACAGACCCTCACGATTCCACGCTCATGAAATAAGACTGCTGTCTGTGCGTCACATGTCTGCAGTTAAACTGATTATGAATGTCATTTCACACACTTTTCACACTAGTCGCTTTAGAGAGAGAGTTCTGGTTTTTATTATGAAATCAAGTTTGTGTAGTTGGAGGGGAAGTGAGTCACAGGAACAGAATCTTTGTTTTTAATAACAACAGCGAATGAAACAAACGTCAGCATAACATCTTTGGAACATGTGTCTGTGAATACAGCAGGTTTGTGTTACACTTTAGATACATTTATAAACTTATTGTTTCCATTTCAAATTAGAGTCGCTGCCAGATAAGTAAAAATGAGCATTTCTGTTTTATTTTTGGTTCATTAAATAAAGCACTACACAACAGCCACTGTGCTGATGAGACCGACGTCTCCACGTTTATTCATCGAGCTAATAAAAGCGATGCTCTGACCCTGGTCAAAACGAGTCACAGTGTGACGGATGTTGTTTCCTTGTAAAACAGAGCTGCAGTTGGACACAGTCGCTAATCAGATGCATCCCTCTCTCTCTCTCTTTAACAATAACAACTAATGTGGTTAAAACATGGTTGTGAACAGATGGTCATGCAACTTCTTCTTCTCACAGTATTTTGCTCTTGAGCATTTGTTATCACGTTACTCGTGGTGATATATGTGGTGTGCAGCATCGCTGTATCCTGCACATAAGAAGGGCTCTGTCTGGGAACTGAAAAGCAAATTCAGTAAAGACCGCCACCTACAGAGGTAGACGGCAAAACATACAGGAAAGATCCCTCCCCCGCTCTCTCTGCGGTCCCCAGAAGCTATAATATCCATCTCTGGCGGTTCACTTGACATTTACTTGCCCTGCTTCTCCCGCAGCATTCCCCTTTCCTAACTGCCAGTGCCGCGTCTCTCCGGGGCTTGCCGACCGGGTGAACAGATAACAAACCTGTCAAGGCAGCTTTGTGGGGGGGGAATAAATCCAGAGCTCGGACTGAGGTGGATGATGTGTTCCAGAGGGCTGCTCATTCAGGGAGAAGGGGGCTGACATAAGAAGCCCTGTGAGGTCTGGACTCCAGAGAGGCTGCCAGCAGCAATGTCGTGTTGCTACTTTAAAAGGGGCACAGCCGCTGTAACCTGATTAGATCTCAGTGGAGACATTTCAAATGGCGGGCACCCTTTTTACCCTCCATTTCACCCATTCTTTACAACCCTCCTTAACCATCAAAGAAGCCGTTAGGTGCTCTTTCTTTACCCTGCCAGACAGGTCAGGGGTGGAAGGTTGAGGCCGGGTGTGCCCTTTGAGGTACCGGCTGAAAGCACCTACTAGGGATGTATGAGGGCTGAGGGCTGTCTTTAAGGTGCTGATAACATTCACAGTGATGCGTTCCCAAGAGGTGCGCAAATGTCAACACTCTCCTGCTACGGGCATATAGTCTGCGAAGAGAAAAGGACAAAGAGCTGAGGCAAAAAGATGCGGCACAGTCCATCTGTCAAGGACCATCACAGTGAATCATATATTATCATCCTTCAGCTTCTCAGTGCTGAGAGCCATGATTCCACGTTAAACCACCAAAAAAGAAAAAACAAGCTTGTTTTAATGAACGTCTCCCTGCGACCTTTAATTGTGCTCATCAATCACAAAACCAGTTACACTAAATGGACAGATCGTGTCTACCGATCCCTTCAAAGTCTTCACAGCACCTGATTAAAGGCTTAACAGTATGAATGGCGAAGTTCAGTCTGTCGTTGTAAATGGACAGTAACTGTTAGGGGCGCAATGATACTCGTATCGATATTGAACCGTTCGATACAGTGCTTTCGGTTCGGTACGCATATGTATCGAACAATACAACATTTTTAATTATCAACTTTCCTTCTGACGATGCTGTCTGTGTTGAGCGCTCAGTGGATCTGCGCTCGACAGTGCAGCCTAGGCGGAGTAGTCGAACGCAGATTCACTGAGCGCAGCGCAAGCTAGCGAGACAGAAGTTAAGCTCTCGTTGCAACATGGCAAATTGAACCTCCCCCACCCTCATTCAGATCTGGCGTTTGGAACTATTTTGGTCTTCATGTGACGTATGACCCTGAAGGTAAGCGCGTCATGGACTAAAGTAAAACAGTATGTCGGATGTGCCATGCAATGCTCAATTACATGGGTGGGAACTAGTGTGTTAGCGCAGTTAGCTCGTTAACGTGTTGGCCGTCCAGCCCCACGCACGGGGCGATCCACGGTAGCTCGTTAACGGAGATTTGCCGTGTTGTGGCGTTAACGTCTTTTCAGATTAACGCTGACAGCACTAGTGGGAACACAACGAATATGACTGCACATTTACTCCGACATCATCCTAGTGCAAAGACAAGTGGAAGCAGACAAAAACAACAAGCACGCATGCTACAAACTTTACCCGAGTCATTTAGACAGCCGTTAGCACATGATTCTCCTTATGGGGACCTGATATGTTTAATATGCTGCTGAGAATATAGCCCAGAAGAAGCGTATAGTATAGCTTTTATTTTGGAAAGAGCCATTTCTCTGTAATAAACTCTCTTTTCCAACGATGAGTGATTTCTCCATCAGATAGATTTATTATTTTATTACTTTGTTGTTTCAGCAACATTAAATTTAAAAACTGTACTTTTGAGTTAAAATATATATTTATAATTTTAATAAATGACAAATTAAAAAAGCATGAACATTTTTTTGTAACGAAAAAATATCGAACCGTGACACCAAAGTACCGAACCGAACCGTGAATTTTGTGTATCGTTGCACCCCTAGTAACTGTGTGTGTATATGTAAGTGTGTAAAAACAGTCAGATTAACAGCAACAATATTTTTTTATTGTAGAAACTAATCTCTAACGTGGCGCACACCTTTGCGTGAGTAGATCTATGTTTTCCTCGTCCACACCTAAACGCAAAAACACCCTGGCAGGAGTTTTTAAAAATCGCAGTTTTCAGTGACCCAAACGGCATTTACATGTGGACGAAAGGCCCAAACATTTCAAAAATCCCTGTGTACGTGTTATTATTCGACACCAGGGTCCTCACAGCATTAACGCACTGGCCACCGTGTTACTGTTACACTGTTACGAGGCAGCAAACGGTCACCACCATCAGAATCTCATTATTCACCCGCCACTAAACCGAAAGCACGAGAAGAACATGATGGACTGCGACTGTGAAGTATATTAACTCTGAGAATTGGCAAAATGTCCTTTATTTAGGACAGAGTTTATCAAGCGTTCTGGGCAAACCAAGTGATGCATGCCCACTAGAAATTGGAGGGATGAAAATCTCCCAGGATGGTGCTAAAAACTGCACATCAATTACCTGAAGCACTGAGGCCTGTCTGCTCCATCTACATCTGAGTTCTGCCTAAAGAACCAAAATGTGAGCTGGCTATCCAGAAGGAGGTCACATCAGGGAAGAAAGAAAATATGCTTGGGCAGTGCTATTGTATACTCCAAACTAATGGAGTTAGCTGGCGCTGATCTCCAGTAAACAGCCTTGTGAGGCTTAGCAAGCAGCCTGTGTTAGACTAAGCCGTGTTTATTATCAAGCACAATCCTCAGCCTCATCAATGCTTAGAGAAAAGCACGGATGAATAAATGCATATTGTTTAGCTTAGGGTTAGCCGGAGCTGGAGCCTGGAATAAAGAAAAAATGAATTTAAAGCAGATGGTAAAATCCAATAAGCAAAGCAGAAGGAGGGTGCAGGCAGAGAGGAACGAGAACACTGGCTGCCTTTTCACTCGTGTTTCTCAAAACCCTGCAAAGCTAACAGGGAGAGAAAATACAAAGGCCTGTGTTCTCATTTTCTGTCTGAGAGCCCCACCAGGACTACTGAAACTTGCTTGATTTCCCCAGTCCAATTATATCTCTGTGCTCAATCCTTCCAGAATAGCAACATCACACCGAGGGACGCTGTCTGCCTAAGCGCAGCGTGCCTAATGGAGTCCCAGAAGTTGACTCCATTTCATTGCTCCTAACTAATGGGCTGTGATATTTTCCAAAACTGACTGCAGCTCTGCCCCCTGGAAGCTAATCTAGTCAGGGCTGTGCCGGACCCATCCCAGCAACGCGCCAGCCCGCCGCCTCCCTCCCTAACACCCCCCGCCACTGCCGCTGCTGCCTTTATGCAGGCCGCCAACACTGTCTGTCTCCTCCCAGCGCTCATTAGTGCTTTCTAGCCGGGTGCTGATTGTCAGAGGGCCCCTGTGATGCCAGCTTTCCCTCTGCGGCTGGTCTGCTGCGGTGAATTTAAGAGGACTTTAATTCAACTGGGCTGAAGAGAGTAGACGCAGTCGGGGACAGGTGGGAGGAGGAGGTCTGCAGGGCAGATACAGATGTACAATCGCAGGGCCGCAGCTGAGGACAGGCACTCTTTCAGAGCTACCTATTGCTCTCCAATGGATACGCGTGCCCAGAACACAAGCATGAGAAGAAACAGTCAAACATAAATTCACCAGAATGGCTCCCTCACCGGCCATACTGTGAGCACAGAATGGTCCTCCAGATGGCTGTGGGACACACCAGTGGTGCAATACAATCACTAGCATGGCAAAAGTACCAGAAATAAATATAAAGAGCTTTAGATCATATAAAGACTCGGCCAAAACTTTCATTTCGATGATATATTTGTGAAAGAAAACCTGCCCTCCACGTGGATCTGCTTGTGCAGCTTTAAAGGAAAACGTGATTTCGTCATTTTTGATGAAAGGTTTGGTGTCTACAAACAGTATTTTACCATTACTGAATGAGAACACAAGAAAACAATTAATGAAATTAAACTACTGGAGAATCTCATTCAGCTTCAACTCCATCTCAAGAAGCGCTGGCGCGGAGCACAACTGCCTGCTTTTATTGCACAACAGGTTAATTCTTTTTATAATTACACCAGCAAACGTCAAACATTTGTTTTCCAAACTAATTGACAGAAGAAATAACAGTGGACTCTATTAGGCCAGAGTAAAGCGCTTAAAAGTGCCTTTTATATGGCGCACATGTAAAAAGCAATTATGCATCTTTCCTCCTCTCTACTAGCACCTTTTAGCCAGCGTAATCTGCAGAGTAGATTCACCGAGGATAAGAGGCAAAACTGTAATTATGCACATCGTTCACCTCCCTAAGTGCAGCACTCGAATGCAAAAAGCCAAGAAGCCTAAATGCACCACACCAGGTTGTCCTTATGCAAAGTGTAGGTCAGGCACCAGCAGGCACCAGGAGCTAACGGCAGTGAATGGTGCTGCGAACACACGCTCTGGCTCTTTCAGGGACACAAGGGAGTTAAGTGCCATGCTCCCTACTACTGATTATCGCACCTTCACCAGGCTGCCAGGTCTCCTGGCCCTCCATGCATTGATCTCATTTGGCCGAGAGATAAGGCAGTAATTGGATGAGGGCTTGGAATCAGATGGCCCTGCCTGGCTTGGCTAATTCCACTCTTCCTGGGCCGCCTGGGCCCGGGGCCAAAGGGGCAGGCCAAGGTTAATCCCATCCAATCCCCTGTACTACGCGCCCATTCACTGCCCTATGACCTTACTGCTACCCAAACACAGCTGATGTGACTCCTTTCGAACAAGTCCGAGGCAGATTGTCTAATTGGTTTACCAGAGATTTTACAAATGCACAGCGTGCACACACGTCATTTCATATGCAAGCGCTCTGCTTAAAGCCTTTTGCTGAACATGTAACGTTGCGACATGACGATATCGTCTCCTACGATCGGAAACTTTAAGCAGAGTAAGCTTTCTAACACTAATGCAAAGTGAAGACAGACCCTGGTCCTTATATTATTTTACAAATTCTTCCATGAGGGCTAATCGCAGCAGTTAATGTGGAAAGAAGATGGAGACACATCTCTCATACTGCTGTGGAGGACATTTGTAATATGTCGTGGCAGGATTGACAGA
The DNA here is from genome assembly GCF_900408965.1 of Simochromis diagramma. NCBI lineage: Eukaryota > Metazoa > Chordata > Actinopteri > Cichliformes > Cichlidae > Simochromis > Simochromis diagramma. The sequence goes on along the minus strand of NW_024386778.1, from coordinate 1,323,394 downwards.
TATTGCATATGCAAAGCAACGTGGAGCAAAATTCTGATAATGCAAAACAAATAGCTCCAGTGCAGTTTCACCCTTCTTCACAGTTAGATCACTGTTGTTCCATTTAAGACGGCCAACCATGTTCGTTTCTGGGGTTTGTTTCGATGTAGGTACTGCGCTGTTTGAAATGGAAATTTGCTTGAATGAAAAACAAGCCTCTGAAAACGATCGCCAAGCCTCTTCAGGAACAAATGCAGCAGGGGACACGTGCCTCTTGGGAAACCCTAATCTTATTACCGCACACATTTATTCAATTCCACTTTCAATATCAATAATAATCAGAATGTGCCATGTGACGAGTCCTTTATGTACTGCTGACAGTGCACGACAGGAAGGAGACGTAATCACCTGGGAGAACATCGCTGCTGACAGCTGTGGATCAAAGCTTTTCTTCTGCAAATTAATCTCAGATTGTAATGCACCGTATAAATAACTACAATGCCGTAGAATATAGAAACATTTTCACTGATCAGACAGGTAACAAAAGTTGACAGCTGCAGTTTATCAAAGTGAAAGTAATCCCATAATAATCCGCTGAAAATCTCTTAGAAACAAGACAATAACAATAACAACAATAACACTGAACCTCGATAACACAGCGTGGCCATTTTTCCAAGTGCATCTACACTGTTGGGCAAAAGTCACTTTACTGCAATTATGAAAAGAAATGTATCAAGTTATTGTCAAAGTGTAAATGCATGTGACAACAACAACGGGAGAGCAGAGGGTGACACATCACAACCTCAGGCAAACTGGACTACACAACACACACAACACACAAAGAGGAACGACTGCTTAAAGCAGCGCTTTCTGCCAATCTTTTAAAAATGCAGCATGCTTTCTGATTATTATTGCAGGGAAAATAACAATGATGCAGCTACACTCACAATATCCAGGCTGGGCACAGAGAGATGACTGTCTGAGAAGCCAGGACTGGATTTTTCATTTCAATTCCCAGCAAAACTCCAGAATTCCAAAGAGAAGCATCAGCTGGTCGCTCTTAACAAAGCGGGCTTTAAAAAAAGACCACATACGAGACCAAAGCTACAGTGGAAACGGGACACTAAGGGAGACAATCGGAGGCGAGACGAGGCCAGCACTTGCGTGTCATAAAGACAACAGTAGAATGGCCATTCTGCGGATTCCTGGGGCCTGACATCTAGATTGCAGATGGATAAGTGCACGTTAAAACAATATCCCACCGACCAAAAAAATCATTTCTCATAGCTGTCTCTATTTACTGAAAGGCTGCTCGTCTCCCACTGGGGCAGAAACAAATGAAAATGTTATTTCTCTGCTCATGAACTCCTACCTAGTCTGGTTTTTCACTGCTGGCAATTTCATTTCTCTTCCAAATTTGACTTAAGCCCACGACTTGAGGGAAATAATGTCTCTGGAATAATCTTCTCCAACTGTAATTCCAGGAGCACTGTCTTGGTGCCTTCCTTGGTCCATATATGTGTCTGTCCATCTATCTACAGCATCTATTTGCTTATTTGTTGATGGCACTGTTGTTTTGTGGGTTAAGGGAAATTGCACTAGCTTTAGAAATAGATGTGGAGTGACATCCGATGTCTGACAGTCGCGCTGTCAGTCACAGAGGTCTTCAATAAGAGAATAAACCTTCTCCGGCACACGGGATGAAGCGTGGCTCTGACACCTGCCAAGAAAAACACGATATTGCTTTGAGACGCCGTCATTCTGTGCTCTGAAACACTTCTCTAGTATTTTGAAGTATTTTTGATCGTGTAAGTAGTGTCGTTTTTTCAAATGACATGTTTTCCACTGTACATAACAGGCATAACCACCGAAATAACTGCGGCACTGTTGACAACATCCCTGTACAGAAAATGGCTTTACAAAGCTGTGTTTGCACCGTTCATTGGGATCAAGTTCTGAAACTGAAAACCAGAGAATTCATTCACATCATTTGATTGAGTCTTTTGATGAGAAGCATTTCCTGTAAGTGTTTTTCCTTCCAACAGTCGTAGAATGATTATTATTCTCCAAGTGGTTTAACCCTTTTCTTTGTTTGTCTCTGCGTATCCACGTTAGCCACTGTTACTGAAGCCTTCACCAATTTAAAGCAAAACCCAACTAATGAACCAACAAGCACAGAAGCAATGCTGCACAGGAGTAGCATCCCCAACCTGTACGTCATTTACTTCTTTCAGGAATGATAACACGTGAAAGGATCAAAGCATCAGTGAAGCTTTTTTGCCCCCCCCCCAGTTTGTCAATCATTTCCGAAAGGCGTGTAGCTTTCCAATCATCAATCATCAATCCGATCAGCCACACTTCAATGATACACGGGTTAAGTTTGCTGGGGACTCCCCGGGTACTTTTACATTCAGTTTAGCTCACAGATACGGCAGACCTCAGAACTTTGAATGGTTTAACTCAGCGGTCCCCAACCCCCGGGCCTGAGTCGTTTGGTACCGGGCCGCGAGAGTTGAGGCTCAGGTGTGAAATGTCTGGTTTTCAGGGTTTTTATCGGTTTTCAGCGTTATTTTGTTATCGTTTTTATCGTTAACTCGGTTCTCCTGGGTCTTTTCACGTGTGTTATGAATAAATTTCTTTTTTTCGATACCAGTACTAGTTTTATTTTGTTGCATTTTTCCGCGACACCTTAAAGGCCGGTCCATGAAAATATTGTCGGGCATAAACCGGTCCGTGGCGCAACAAAGGTTGGAGACTGCTGGTTTAACTGAATTCGTCTAAAGCAGCGGTCTCCAACCCCCGGGGCATGGACCAGTACCGGGCCGCGAGTTTTGAGGCTCGGGTGTGAAATTTAATGTTTTCAGGGTTTGTATCATTATTTTGTTATCGCTTTTATCGCTAACTCTGTTTCCCTGGGTCTGCTATGAATGAATCTTGGTACCAGAACTGGTTTTATTTTACTGTCGGACATAAACCGGTCTGCGGCGCAACAAAGGTTGGGGACCGCTGATCTAAAGCTGAAAGCTGCACACGAAGCGGTACAGAAAAATAAAGAGGCGTTTTCATCACGTCTTTGTTTAAAGCTGTTATGATGAGCCTCGCTGGCACAGAGGAGTAAGTGATGAGCAATGAATGGCCAGTCATGAGGGAGAGATGGTCTTGGACTCCCAGTGCGTTTGATTGTGTTTTCTCTGGTTCCCAGCTTGGGTGCGAGCACACCCCTACCAGGCCACTGTGATTCAAGTACACACTCTTGCTCGGCTTCTCCTTGGGTGGGGGGTAAAAAAGGTGCATGTAGTGCTGTTTGTGAGCCTTTGCATATTTGTGTTTACATGCGCGTTGGCCAGTGTGTGCTTATAAAAAGAAATGCCAGTCGATGAAGACCTCCCATCACAAAAGAAAGCACCACTTCCCTTTTTCTCCTTCATGCAGCCAGTTCCTACATTGCTCTCATTGCTATGGCAACCGGCGCTCTCTCCTTGGGCTCTGCATGCATCCAATCAGAGTGAGACCTTTGTAGAGATTCCTCCGGGCTTCACTTATTCAACTTACCCCACCGGAACAGCCTCCGCACTGAAAAGGCTGGAACAAAGAGAGGAGAGACTCCCTCACCAGAGCTGGGGATGACATAAAAAATTGGGGCTACAGGGTCGGGTTGCAGGGAATGCGGAAGTAATATGTAGCCAAGAGCAGCGGGATGCACTGCAAAAGCAAAAACAGGGTGGCAGCGCATAGCCATAGCCAATTTCAGTTCAAATTATGTGGAATAGGATTTGTTATTGGACGCCTCAGAGCCTGAATACTTGGCAAGTATCGCATGGCTCTGGCACTGGTTTAAGCTTGATAAGTCAAAATGGATTCCGGCTGAGCCTATTTATGTCATTCCTGAAAACATATGGATAGGATTCAGGCGCTCGATACTTTCAACCTTCAACAATGACATTCAACACCACTTCTCCAGTCCATTAATCTTCCATGAGAATAGATTTATCATCCACAGCAGTGAAAGACTGCATTCAGTCAGGATAAGCCAACAGTTTGCTACCACACCGACATCTCTCCGTGTCACTTTCAGCAATTAAAGCGCCTTACTTTGGATTTACAGGAATATATTTACAGCAAAGGTCACAATGCTTCTCTGATTTTTCTGTTGATGCCTCTGGGAGCAGTAAAGCATTATCAAAGCGCTGTGTATTCTCCACCCGAGGGCTGCTCAGACAATGAGCGACGCACCATTGTGCATCTCTCATTTTAATTATATTTCTTAAGAGGAGATGTGGCAGAGCTAAACTCTTGTAAATGTAGGCAGAGAGGCTGCTGTGCCCTCAGCGCTCGCAGAGACGCACCTCTCACTGGTCCCTGACGGACATTCGGCTGCCAGGAATTGGCAGGGCGATGGAGGCGCATGATAATTTTGCCAGACTGCAACGTCACAAAGTGTCATAATCTGCCCGCGTGAATGAGAAGAAAGAACAACAAAGGGAAGAGCACTTCCTGGGAGAGAGCCTATCAGGGCGATGTAGAAGCAGACAAATCAAGTGATGTCTAAATCCTCTGCCAAGCTGCGTTTGAGCCAACAAACCCGACAGAAAAAGAAAAATAAGGCAGGAGGCTCTGATTGTGGACATGAAGACACTTTTGTATTAAAGCCCAGATGGCCTGAACAGTCCTGTTAAAAGCTTCTATTTCATATTATCGTTATGATCATTGAAGCAGATGATATTTAGGTCTAACGGTAAAACATCTCTCGTGCATCTCGGCTCGTCATTGTTCAGATTACTCAATCGAAAGCTGCTGAATCTGTGCATTTAAAAAGTCCTGAAATATTTTCTTTTTGTCCATATAAATGGGACGAGTGTGTTTTCCTATCGGCGCCCAAAGTACAGCTACATCTATTCTGCTGCTGTTCTTCACAATCTGGATTACAGGAAATACAGTGTCTGTAAGAGACGCCTTTAAAGAGTCGAAAAGGTCCCTGCACTGCACTTCACAGCATCACTACGCACACGCCGAAGCCTCCGAGTACGATCCCAGGATAATGAGCTAATTATAGGTACAACATTCCAACTTCCATATCTAAATGCTTGTCTCTAATAAGAAACATTTCAAATTATCGAGCGGCAGACAGAGAGACAGATAATTGATGCAAGCAATTACAAGTTCTGTGTTGGAGCAAATTGGCCAGCATATCTGGACATGTAGGGGGACTGTGACCTCATTTACATCAGAGTGTCAGGAAATAATTGGAGAATGTACTGAGGAGGTGGGACGGACAGACGGGTCCGGTCGCATTACATAAGCAGTTAACTTGGTCAGCGAGCTCAAAGGGAAAAGGCCTCACTGCAGGGTCAAGGACGAAACACGGTGCAGCAAATCTAATCATAATAGTGATCTTTACAACAACAAGCACGCTTTATGACATTGATCGGTTTCCAAAAGCTGTAATTTGAGCGTTTGAAATGGTTTCACCACATGCATGCGGGATTCCAAACAGGCCGCCGCACTTTGGTCGGAGAGCCAGTAATAACGGAGTTCAGCTTTACTAGCTGTAAGAGAAACTTCAGCTATGTTTGGACTGAAACCGCTTCAAAAGCTCGGGGAGACTGTGTGCTCGACTTTTAACAATATCACTTCCAGATGTTTCATTAAAAACAACTTTCAAAGAGCTCACTTAAAGAAAACCTTCAAGGCGGAGACAGGCCGGGGTTTGAGAACCCGCAATTTTTCACATTTTCATTTCAGTCAGAAAAACTGCCTGAAATGTATTTCACTGCAATGGAGCCAGTAACACTACTGCTGGTCTCTCAGCAGTAGTGTTACAACATACACAAATCGCTGCCCTATATAACAACAACACAGGGCAAAGGTATCCAAAGGGCTGGAGTGCACTGCTCTGTTACAATGTGACAGAATTCACTGAGAAATGCAGCTGATGCGGGACGCAACAGGAAGCTTGGCTGACTGAAATATAGGGGTGCATTCATTACAGTCTCCCTCTTGTGTCTCTCATCAAGCTGGCTAATGCTGACTGGCGGGCTCTGACCCAGTACTGCGCAACTCCTCTCTACTGCACCCGCCTCTCATCAAGAGCCTTGGGTGGGGAAAAAATGGAGTAACATGCTGTTTACTCGCAATCCCAGGCCCGTAATTGCCAATTTATTTGATAGGCAGCCGGGTAATGATGGCATTTCACCCCTTGCCGCAGAGACTAAACGGGAGTGATTCATCCAGAGCTCCCTGCCCTCCCCGATCCAGCAAACTCCCTCTGCTCAGGACTGCTGCCTGCCTGAATGCCTGCCACCCAGACTGAAGGGGTGGGGTGCGGTGGGGGATGTGGGGGTTAGTTGCCATGTCGGCTTCAAACAAACCCAAAAGGGAACCCGGAGCTTCAGAGCAAACGCAGCTAAGCCTGCCAATTTAGCTGGGGTTTGGGGCTGAGGCAAACACGGCCGAGCTGATGTGCCATTTGTAGGCCTTAATGAGCTGGCAGGATGGAGTGAGGAGGGAAGGCGAGCGGGAGAGTAAAGGCTGCCAGGCCTGACCTCCTCTGGCCTCCATCTCCCTGCCAGCCAGCGCCAGGTCGGCAAACTCAGTTCATCTGCTTCATCGGAGCGAAGTCCCTCCGTGAGGGGAAGGGAGTGCTACAGCAAATATCATTAGCGAACTGTTGGTCTAATGAACAGTTGGGGTCAAAGCGAGCTCATGTCTCACACTGCTCCCTGATACTAATGAGTGACTTAGATGCTTTGTCTTTGTTTTCACATTGCAATGGAGCCTCTGTGCAGCAGGACCGCGCGAGCAGTCCAGATTCAGTGCGTGGTGCCACGTTTCATACACAGACTTCTGTAGCAACGGACGAGCGAGCTGCAGGCATTCAGCTTTGCTAGTAACTTTTAATAACATTAACAAGTAAATTTACCATTTTAAATCATTCTGTCAGTCTGTCATACTGTCACTATGGCAAAAAGTCTGAAGAAGCACGTGGGGACAGGAGGTGAAGACCCTGTTGTGTGACCGACTAAGGCAGTGGTTCCCAAACTTTTTCTGCTGGGCCCCCCTTTGTTTTCCAAAAAAATGTTTTCCCCACATTCACGAACACATCCTCCAACCACACACGCCCATCTTTTGCTCCATTGCGGTTTCTTTCACACCTCAAACATTTAGTAAACAATTAAGCAAATACAAGTAACCTGCAATAAATTACAGGTAGTAATAAAATAAACTACTAACTCTTTTATGCTACGTCCGCACCTACACGGGGATTTTTGAACACGCAGCTGTTTCGTCCACGTAAACGGCGTTTCGAATCACCGAAAACGGAGATTTTTTAAAACTCATTTTTTGCGTTTACGTGTGGACGAGGAACACAGAGTTGGTCACGCAGCGTCAAAGGTATGCGCCTTTTTTCACATCATGCTGTGCGCCACGTTTACATGAGATGAAATGCAGAATGAAAGAGACAAAATACTGTTAATCTGACTGTCTGCAGGTTTTACACGCAGTCACTGTCCCTCCATTTACAAAGGCAGAGGCGTCACCGTGGGATTATTTTACGTGTAGCTGTTTTTTTTCCTGTGTAATAATGTTCAACATTGTGATCAATACACTTTTCAAAAAACACCTCTCTGTGCAAAATGGGTTTAAAAACATAAACAGCTGTGGGATCCTGTTTGTCTGTGACTTGAACGGCCCAGCGCTGCTCCCGACGCAGGGAAAACCAACCCTGCAGGGAGACCTACCTCAGCACTTGTGCAGGTGAAGCCAAAGGGAAGATTTGCTTCACCATATTTTCTAGTCTTTGGAAACATATTCAGCGATGCTTCATCTCCTGCTTTGCGTTTCTGTGGGCGCCCCGTGCTAACTGTGTCCAAGCGTTTTGTCCCCCCCCCCTCTTTTCATACCGCGCCCCCCCCTGCAATGGCTCTGTGGGCGGGCCCCCCACTTTGGGAAGGTCTGGACTAAGGTGACGTGGGGGTCTTTATTCAGCCCGGCTTTCGGCACATCGTCTGGGACACGCTCAGTCTGCTGTGATGAAGCAGTGGGAAGCAGCGCTGCAGCAAAGCACACGGTTCCTACATGAGAAGATGCAACGACAAACAAACTGGGAACATCATTTTTAATTTAGTTCCAATAAAATACACATATGCTAACACCTCTCATGATATTTACTTCGAGGGCTTATTTCATATATCTAAATACAATTGAATTAAATTCAATGGCTCTTAGAAGTCGCTGAAAAACAAAGGTGGACCCTAACACAGTGTGCAGTGCACATCATCCCAGTGACGGAGCAAAGTGTTTACCCACTGAAGTCGAGACAGATCGTACTGGGAACAGCGATTTATGACTCATTGAATGGAATCTCCATCATTTATTTGAAATTACAACATGATTATGTTTCCATGCAAATACTTAAATGGAGGTGAACTAGAATAAGGAGGCAACGAATCAGGACTTTTACAGGGAACAAATGACTGTACTGCACGATAAAGTTTATTGCAGACTGAAATTAAGGATTGCATAAGTACATAATCTTTTAGTAAAGATTGCAGATCTTTGTGGGGGGGCAGGCCATATTATGGAACAGCGTAATCTGTCCTAACGTCTGGGTTTTGTGCGCTCCTTTGAAAGTGATGTTTAAACAGCGATAATGAAAGAAAAGAAGTTCACCTCAGTCATTGTAAGATCACACAGGCCGGCATATTTTGATTTACTTTATTGTAAGTTGGTAAGGAGCAGTCGTTATCACAGTTACACTGTAAAATAAAAGAACAGCCGAATATTAGGATTTCCATCATGGACGTCAGCATACTGCACTTTGAACTACTACGTAAAAAGGACAGATTATTCCACTCTGAGCCACGTATGTTTACATATTGATGGTGCAATATTGCTTTTCTGAAAAATTACCGTGAAATTAGACACAACATCACGTTAATTACATTTAGTTACAGTTTAATTATTTCTCTGTTTCCTGTAAAAACCTGACCTGTTAAAGCCTCGTTCTGGTTCGCCTGCCTTTACATATTTGTAGGTAAATATAATTACATTGTCATTTCAAACAAATTGTGTTGAAATTCCATCTAATTACAGGCTGAGTTGCAGGCTGCATTATAAAGCGTTACCTAGATTCCTGCCCTTTTATTCAAATCTGCAGTGACATCAACTTTTTTCTTCATGATACTGAGCAATAACACGATACCATGAGAAACCGACTCATAGCATTCTGTGTGACAACAGGAAACATGATTAAATCAGAACTTACACATGAACTAAACTGGCTTTTATTCTACGTTCTTGTTTCAAACCTGTGGTGCAGCACGAGGTTGTTAGAGGTCACGGCAAAGCTGCCATAGTTTTCACGTGTCGGCCGTACGGATCTCAGGTGAGCAGATTTAAAACCTCCATCGTTTAAGCAAAATGTGTCCCATCACTCTGCAGCACTGTCACTAAAGTGCAGACAGAAATCAGCAGATATCATTTCAATTTCTGTTGTCAACATCAAATTACTTATTTCATTTCATGCCCAGTCGAGCACTGTAAAGCTACACGCAGAATCAGTTTTGCTTCAGTCGTTCGGCCGTGTCTTTCTCAAAGACGAGCTCGCCTCCCTACTGACAGCTTTAATTATGGCCACATATCTGATCGCTTTGCTGTAGATTCTGCACACAAATCAAAGCGCAGGGGTGGGTGTGCGGCAGCGAGGTCCCACGAGTCTGCTCGCTTTACATCTCGGAATATGTCGCAGGGCGAAGGGACACGCGGCCGCTCGTCCTTTTGTCAGGTTATACTTGCCTTCAGCTCGCACACGATGAATATGGAGCGTTTTTGGGTGCATTAATCATCAAGAACATGTCAGAGTAAGTGTGTTTGTTTCAAATGCAAACAGAGACTGGACTTGGGTGCTTAAGAAGAACCACAAAGTGCTTTTCTGAGGTCCAGCCTGGATCAGTCAAACCCAATAATAACTTACCTTTAGTTTGGGTGAAAAATGCTGGTTCATTGCAACATAAATTTCAACTGTAACACTGCTGCTACTGCAACATGAACTGGCTTTGCAGTAATACAGTGCAGTTCTTTGAAAGTGCAAGTGTAATGAAATAAACTGGAAGTGCAGGCACAGCTTTCATTTTACAGCGTTTTAAGGCAATAAACAGTTCCTGCTGGGTTTAATCTGTTTAAACAGAAATATTATCAGTAACCACAAACATTTTGTAAGGCTGCTAGGAATTCAGATCTTAGCTTTACAGCTCAAGGTAAATGCCTTTTTAATATGTGCTTGTAATTAAATGACCAGGCCATCTGCATATATGCAGGAAATATGTTACACTCTATAAAAAGAGCTGTGACAGCCGGCGAGCAGCAGGTGTGCTCGTTGTGGTGCTCTTACGTCTGTCAGTCTGTCTCTGGAGCTGCTCCTGAAGGAAGGCTTGGACTCTTCGCTTACACTCTCACTGTCGCTGTCCTTACAGTTGTTCTGCCCTGGCTTCAGCTACAAAAACACAAAGAGAACAAGGGTTAAAACACAGAGTGTTAACGTGCACTTTAGAGCTGCGCACGGATCGGCATCCCACAGAAACCGGTGCAGAAATATGTGAGAACTGGCAGGAGCTGCAGTGCTGTCTCTGTAAATCTGTCATGTTTCTGAGCCTACTCGGTAGCCATCACTCCACTTGCCAAAGATAGACGCCATCTGATCTCACAGTATGAAACTCCTCGCAGCCCACGAAATAGAGAACAGGGACAAAGACCCCTCCAGAACCTTCAAATGGAGCCACCGTCCTTCCCGAGCAGACACCACATGCTGAGGCAGCAGGAGCTCAGCAAGTGTCATCCTCTAGACACTCTGTTCAAGATGCAGCAAAACGACAAGAATAAAGAGGACAGCGTGGCTATCTGTGAGCGTGCGAATCCTTCAAAATCTGGAGAACAATAAAAGACTCTTGGGAGACAAAGCTCAGCGGGAGAAGGTGGGGTCTACATTCCCAGCTCGAGCCTGCGACTGTTGTCCGGGCTACTTCTGCGAGACGAGACAGATGCCGCAGGTTTCCTTTCAAAGCCAATAAAAAGCTGGCTTGTAAATAGTTGTTCTGCCACCTAATGGGAAAAGCAGAGAGCCGTGCCCCACATACTGTACAGGAATTGGACTACGAGATTGGGACACAAGAGGGAGCTGACATAGAAACAGCATGTGCTCTTTTTTGAAGCTCTCCTTTCAGGATCGGCCATCGTTTAGCATGATGAAAGGGCACAAGGTGTGGGAATACCGAAAGAACCCTCGAGCTGAACGCGTAATTAAAATGAAAACGTTCCCTTTTCTGGTAGCCATTAGCTGTGTGAAAAGAATCCTGTTCCTTAGGAGAATTGCATGATGGGTAGAAGGCAAGTGGATTCACCAGAGTGCTGAACGTGATAAGAGTCTCAGCGCTGGGAATGCCTGATGGGCCGTAAGGATGAGTCTATATGTCGGCCCGAGCTCACGCGCATGCAAAGCAGTGCCCTGCACCGTGATAGCGCTAATTACATTCTATTCTCACAAAGCACAGGGCGCATTTTCTCTCGTTTTTCTGGAAATGCCACTTACTCTGAGGGGACTCGACATGTTTTTGCAGAGAAAAGGAGAATAATATCTCATCGAGCCCGGTCTGTGAACTGATCCTTGAAAAAAGGGCGGTGGATGTTGTTTATGCCCCAGTCCACAGCTCCTTCATCCAAACACATTGACCTGTAACATCCCTGCTGACAACACACACACACACACACACACACGCACACACACACACACACACGCACACACACACGCGCACACACACACGCACACACACACGCGCACGCACACACGCGCGCGCGCGCACACACACACACACGCGCACACACACACGCACACACACACGCGCACGCACACACGCGCGCGCGCACACACACACACACACAGTAGAACTGCTGATTTGTCTTTTATCAATCAACTATCTTTACTGCAGAGTCCATATAAAGCTCCACATAATCGCACCATCTGTATTCTGGCTCGTCAGAGACAAAGTACTCCATGAAATCAGAAATCTTACACAAATCTAACTGTGCGTAATGTCTGCAGAACATATCTAATAAAGACATTAAAAAAAGCGGCTCATCTTTCAGGGCTATTACTAGCTCAGGTCCTGATTACACAGCTATTTGAAAACGTATCCCTCAGCTTGTTCCCTTTAATTTCCCCCTGAGCTCCCTTAAATTACTTCAGAGAATTGTGTTTTTTTCCATCTGCGCTCCCCTCTTTGAGCTTCTGATGATGGATTCATTTCTTTTTATGGTGTGATTAATGGATGTCTTAAGCAAATGGAGGGAATAGTGGTGGTCAGTGCCATCAAACAGTGAGGCTGAAATTTAATGACCTGCTGTCTGATGATAAATCTATATGGGAAGCCCGTGTGTGTGTGTGTGTGTGTGTGTGTGCGTGCGTGCGTGCGTGCGTGCGTGTGTGTGTGTGCGCGTGTGTGTGAGGCTGTCTCTGTGACCCAGTCTGTGTTGATCTGACCACTCCCACTTGTTACAGCTTTCAAGTCATTTTCTATTCGGTTTATAGGCTTTTAAAGTTAGCGTCACTTTTAAGCCTTCTGCAATGAAGACCGGTGTGCTACGCTGCATTTAATGCGACCTACACGCAGACACCCAGACAGGTGTGCCGTACCAACACGCAGTAACGAAAGGCATTAATTAAGACGCAGGTTGAGGCATATGGACGCATGTATTTAATGACCTTACTGTATCTGCTCAGTCTGGGTTTTAGAAGTGGCCCTGCAGGAAGATCGCAAACAGATGGTATTAATATTCCAGAGGCTAATTTCACAACAATTAAAGACACAGCAAGACATTAGCATCTAATGAAACATTTAAACTACTAGTAAGTGCATCTGCCATTAATTTCCACCCAGTGAGGTCTTGTTTTCCTCCAATCTGTTCTGTGTTAGGGGGATAAAGTTTTTTCATCCTCGTCTCTTTTACCAGACTGAATTTACTGGAGGAGAGAATCAACAACTGTTTCCAATCAGCAATAACTCAGCGTGGTTCAGCCTGCAGGTTATGATATATTATTTCATGTTTGCTGCATAAACAGAAAGAAATTCAAATGCACTGGTGTTTCTACTTAAGGAGCTGTTTAAATTGTTATAGCCACACCTTGTCTGTTCACTGGTGACGGAATAATTACAGAGTCGTTCATGTCTGAGTTTCGCACACGGACGAGTGAAAGTTTAAAACAGGGTTACAGAGACAAACAGGCACGATTTGTCATCAGGTTTTAATTTGATGTATCCGTGTGTGATGATGCTACAGTAGCACCGATTCTAATATATCTAAACCGCACCGTGAAGCATTCATTTATAAAGACAAACAAAATATCACTACACAAACCTTTGTACCACAATTGAATCAATTACTTAATAAAATGTTAAACTAACAGCTTCAGTTCTTGCTCCAAATATAACAAACCAGTGAAGAGCAGTTTACAACTGTTCAGAATGATCTTAGATATAAGTGTGACTTTACTGGTATTCATCAACATTAGTTTGAATTATTATTGGAGGCTGAGTTTTGTTATTGTTGATTATTCTCATATTTTTCCAAATCAGACATTATGTCATATTTGTTATTCTGTTTCCAGTTTCACTTGTTCTTGTATTAGTCTGGTCTCTGTCAGGTTACTGTCTGGGTGTTTAGTTGTTCCCTGTTGGTAGTCCTCCGTCTCTGTGAGCTGTATTTAATTTTACTGACACGCCGTCTTATCTTGACTCTTTTCACCTTCATGTTCACCCTCCCCGATTAGTGTGTGTTAAATGAACAAACCTGGTTAAGGTTACTCAAGGCACTCATGACTCACTAGTTAGCTTGACAGTTCTTCACTTTGAGCTCACCACCTAGCTAACTGTGACAGAATTAGTGCAATTTACATTTCCGAGTGAATGAATTAATAAAACCGACAGTTGTGAAAAGTTTGAACCGCACCTCAACAGCCCTGACAACCCTAAGTTCTGATCTCTGTGACTAAGACCTCCCTCTTCATAATTTGTGTCAAATAGATAAATAATAAAATGAGCTCTGCTTATGTTGAGCTGCCCACTGAAAACAAAGATTTTTGTCTCGATGATGCAAATCTCAAACATAACAGACCAAATCAATACTGAAGGTCCCAAAGCCGACAGTGAGGTTACAGCGCTGAACGAAAGTGATGCAGATTCTCTGCGTACGGCTGAAACACCTCATTTAACACGGTTACCCTGAAACGAACACTAAAGCAGCTATTACAACATTGTCTCGAACATGTGGAGTCAATTATTTTCTCACTCACTGAAAAGTGCTCACCATCGCCATAGTGGAATTTTACAAGTGTATTGACCTATTCTCGAGGGCTGCACTACAGACTCAATGCAATCAAGCACAAAAGTAGGCCTGCTAACATTTCTAACCACAAAGGCCTTTTTAAACAGACCCATACACAGCTGACCTGCCCCGGCAACTCCGCCCCCCACCCCCATCTCTTATCCCACAAAAAGAAAAATAGCCGGAGCGCTGTGCTCGGTTTTCTACTGGCCTCAGTGGAATTCTGTAGCCATCAGCTCCTGGTTTCCCTTAGTTACGCACAACAGCAGCTGGAGAGCTCGGCGGTAATAAAACCTGGAACAATTTAACGGCTTTTATTGTTCTTCTGCGGCTTTCACAACAGCTAACCTGTCCTCGCAGGATCTGCAGGGAGAATCCCACTAGGGCAGCAATGAAAGAGGATCTCATTTACCTAAAAGCGCTTATAAATTTTTAATTTGCTTTAACAAGTAAATTAACAAGTCCCTCATTTGGGAAGTTTTATGGCTCCTTGCCACTGAGGGAGAACCATGAATGTTTTATAGATAATCCACTACCTAGGCTCTGTTGCTGATAATAAATTGTCTATTTCCTGCAGCACTGTCAAATCCCCTCGGTTCGCACCGACTACACTTTGAATATCTCCTTTATGCTACCTTCAGAGGTCTATATACCGAGGCTATTAAAGGGCTGGGAGCTTCACGACTCAGCAGTTAACATGAACAACTTGAAGAAATTCCTCTCGACGTGACTGCAGCCTTAGGATGCACCATTTCTAAACGCTAAACCACATTAAGCATGGCTAATTATGCCCCGACCGGCCTGTGCGTCACATCAGCCTCACAGTGAGCCCATCTAGTAAAACCACCTTGGGTTGGTCGACAGCAGCAGTTGGAAACTGCTGGGTCTCTTTAACTCACAGCTGGGTTTATCTGACAAGACTTATGTGAAAATAACAGCTGGGCGTTCATTGGGGCTCCTACGTCAGCTGTGGAGGCCAGCCCACCAGCGTGGCCTGGCTCCGACCCTGCGCTTGGCTCTGAGGCTCAGCTGCTTTAACTGCCACAGACAGCAGCCCCGCCTGGCGCCCACATCAGCTATAACCCTTTCTGCCACCCTTGCTTTATATCTGTCACTGGGCATCAGTGCTCGGCTTCCATTGCCCCAGATTTGTTTACCGCTAGCTCCATGTGTGGCAAAAGGTTGACACGTACAGCTGGATGAAAAACCTTTAATTTCAGGTTTTATCTTTAAGCACGGCGTCACATCATCAAAGCCCCCGAAGCCTGCCGCTCGCCCATGGCTGTCACTCCCAGTCAGCGAATGCAGTAATTTGTTAGCATCAAGGTACGCAACCACGAAAGAAGCCCTATTTCCTTTCAATCTTCCAGCATCATTGTGTGGCAGTGATCTCTGACGACCTTGTCAGACATCATTTTACTTGCTGAGGAAAGATCAGTGACACCCACTCGAACCGATCTCAGGCCACAGAGGAGGCTTTTCTAGCCTCTGTGCAGGAATGTGAAGCCGAAGCAAAGATATGGAGCCACTGAGGACGAGTCACATCAGCCGGGGGGTAAGAACATCCTGAGAGGAGGAGGAGGAGGAAGAGGAGGAGTGGGGAAATGGAAGCTCATGTGTGTTAGAGGGGTGAAGTGGAGGGGGGTAAACGCAGCTGAGAGCACTGTGTTGATCTCATCAGTCATACTAAGGAGTCCATTTCCTCCACCGCAGGTCGGAGGATACGAGAGCTCGCGGCTGCATTTATATATTGCCATAAATCTCCGATCTATGACGACATTACAGACAAATCAATATGCTTTTAACATCCATCCTCTGCCCTGCGTCGCAATCACCCTTCTCACAAATGGTCATATAATGCTGTAGTCTGGTGGATTGAGTTATAGGGACAATTCCCAGATTTAATAATGAACTGAACAGGTGGAGAAAAACTGTGTGTGGGCGGTTGTGGTGGAGGGGTGGTGGAGACTATAAGAGCAGCGAGAGACCTCTGCTCTCTCGGATCATATCTGAACATCTTGTTATAGTAGCCCAACGTGGCAGTAAAATAACCTGCCTGCACACTTTACGCACCTCAATTCCCCGAGCCCCGACACTTCCCGCGTACAGCAGACAGCGAGCACGCTAAGCTAACAATATAATACGTATATGCTAAATAATAAGAGGATATTCCATCCAAGGATGCACCGGAGAGCTGGGAAGCATCTGACTTCTAGTTGCAGAGTTGAGTGCCTATCAACATATGACCGCTCAAAGAAATTTGCATGCAATTATTAACATGATTCCCCCAGCTCTTCAATATGTGCTGCTTCAATATTGGCTTTTCAACTCCCATCCAACTAAAGCCACAGCCAGCGTGCCAAATCGCAGCTCCCCGAGCTGGCCAGCCTCAATAAAGAGTGGTATGGAAAAAAGACGGCAGAGAAAAAGCCCTCTCCTATCAGCTTGCAGGGGCTATCATTTCTCTTTTTTATTGCCATTTATTTTCCTCAAGGAATTCACTGCCAGTATATTGGCAGGCCTTCCAGTAGATGGAGGCAATGAAATTTAGCGCAGACACTTAACACTGGGTCAAGCCTTGTGTGAGGCTCATGTGTGGTGGTAATATGATAGACAAATGCTTCTAGTTTAGGGTAAGAGGGCTTTTTTATGTTACAGGAATAGTCGGAGAGTGCTCTTCGTGACACACACTGTTACGAAAAAGCAGAACCTTTTAGAAGGAAGCATCCAACAGAAACATTTGCAAAATGGCCTCGCACTATACAGCGCCCTGCCTGCAACTGAGAAACAAGACCAGAGCCGTTTCACTGCGCTCTGCTAAAGGTGGCAACAATGACTGGATGGAAAGTAATACAATGAATATAGCTACCTATTAGGGGTGCAATGATATTCGTATCGATATTGAACCGTTCGATACAGTGCTTTCGGTTCGGTACGCATATGTATCGAACAATACGACATTTTTAATTTATTTGATCAACTTTTCTTCTGACGATGCTGTCTGTGTTGAGAGCTCAGTGGATCTGCGTTCGACTACTCCGCCTAGGCTGCACTGTCGAGCGCAGATCCACTGAGCACAGGGCAAGCTAGCAAGACAGAAGCTAAGCTCGTTGCAACATGGCAAACTGAACCTCCCCCACCCTCATTCAGATCTGGCGTTTGGAACTATTTTGGTCTTCATGTGACGTATGACCCTGAAGGTAAGCACGTCATGGACTAAAGTAAAACAGTATGTCGGATGTGCCACGCAATGCTCAATTACATGGGTGGGAACTAGTGTGTTAGCGCAGTTAGCTCGTTAACGTGTTGGCCGTCCAGCCCCACGCACGGGGCGATCCGCGGTAGCTCGTTAACGGAGATTTGCCGTGTTGTGGCGTTAACGTCATTTCAGATTAACGCTGACAGCACTAGTGGGAACACAACGAATATGACTGCACATTTACTCCGACATCATCCTAGTGCAAAGACAAGTGGAAGCAGACAAAAACAACAAGCACGCATGCTACAAACTTTACCCGAGTCATTTAGACAGCCGTTAGCACATGATTCTCCTTATGGGGACCTGATATGTTTAATATGCTGCTGAGAATATAGCCCAGAAGAAGCGTATAGTATAGCTTTTATTTTGGAAAGAGCCATTTCTCTGTAATAAACTCTCTTTTCCAAAGATGAGTGATTCCTCAATCAGATAGATTTATTATTTTATTACTTTGTTGTTTCAGCAACATTAAATTTAAAAACTGTACTTTTGAGTTAAAATATATATTTATAATTTTAATAAATGACAAATTAAAAAGGCATGAACGTTTTTTTGTATCGAAAAAATATCGAACCGTGACACCAAAGTATCGAACCGAACTGTGAATTTTGTGTATCGTTGCACCCCTACTACATTATATATATATATATATATATATATATATACACACACTACCTATATGAGCTAATAATAATGATCAATTAAAAAACATTTGACTCTAAAAACATTTATTTGAATTTAGTAAGTCCAAGTGACCTGGTGTAAAACAAAGTTTTCCGATAGCTCCGTTGTGACAACCTTTCAGGAATCAGGAAAGATCCCAGTTCGGTCACGATGCCTTCATGACTGTAGATACAATGAGGTCAGAGTACAACATCGAGTCAATGAAACCTGTGGGATATTGATCTGGTCAGTTAATGAAACTAACAACAGGCAACAATGAGACAACCTCCAAAACAGGAATCGTTATTCAGTCTCGGGTTGGACGACTGGATGAATATATCGAGTATCAACGACAGGCTGAGGCCATTTATTTATTTATTTATGTCCCCGTGAGCAGGTTTGCTAATAATGATGGAGCTAACAGAAGCAGCCAACAGAAACAAAATAATAGCGCTGTTTTAACAGCACCCTGTTTCATCCGCGAGCACATGCCCCCTCCTCAGAGTGCTTGATGATGGAGCTGCAGAAGCTGGTGATAGCCTAGCAAACTCAGCCAGACGGTGGACACGTGCATGCTCATGCAAGTTAGCTCGCACTATACGTCTGCACAAGCGCGCACCGCTCTGGTTACATCCTCA
The DNA here is from genome assembly GCF_900408965.1 of Simochromis diagramma. Lineage (NCBI taxonomy): Eukaryota > Metazoa > Chordata > Actinopteri > Cichliformes > Cichlidae > Simochromis > Simochromis diagramma. Next base: position 1,304,482 of record NW_024386778.1, on the reverse strand, counting down.
GGTTTACCTCTTTCATCTGGTTTAAAGCCAAAGAAATCCCAAATTGGCGACTTTATATTTGTTTAGTGCTGTCAGCGTTAACGCGCCGTCATCATGACTAACGTAATTAACTTAACATAATTTTGGGGGAAATTAGTTGGTCCATGTTTGGACTTCCTCTGTGTTGTAAACGCGCAAATCAGTCCGTGCATGATTACATTGCCCCGCCCATCAAAAAGTCTGCGGAGGCGCGAATATATCGCTCATTGTCGATTATTGGACTGACAAATGTCGGTCGGAAACTTTCCCCAACCCTAATTCAGTCCTACTACCTACGGTAAGACGCATCAATATGTGCCATAGCCAGTCTTACGAGGCTGGAGGAAGTTACTCGAGGAAAGCTGGACGGCACCATAGAAGGTCCTTTTCTGTGGTAGGAAAAAGAGGATGAGCACTGCCAGAGCCCTGAATAGAGTTCATGAGTACGGTCTGAGTGTCATTTTCCATAAAATCCCAGATTTGGCAGGACCAGGTTCGCCCTGAACACGTGTGACCAACGTGAAAGGGTCTGGAGAAGCCGTGGAGAACATCATGCTGCCTGTAACACTGTTTAGCATTGTGGGTCAGCGATGATCTGGGGAGGCGTATCCACAGACTCCTACAGCCTAGGCAACGGCACCCCGACATAACTATGAGGCCTGAGAGCTTGCACCCACCGTCACACCCTACGCTGGTGTGGTACAGCCTGGGTTCCTCCTGGTTCCTAATGCCTTGGCTACTGTGGTGAGTGTACGTAGGCCGTTCCTGGAGGATGAAGGAATCTATACCATTGACTAGCCCTCAGCTGACCAACAGAACACCTCTGATAGGATGTTTCAGTCCATCCGATGCCACCAGGTTGCACCTTAGACTCTCCAGGAGCTCAGTGATGTTCTGGTCCTGGGAGGAGATGCCAGGACACCATCTGTTGTCACATTATGAGCATGTCCCCTGCGCTGTTAGGCATGCAAACAGCCTCTCAGTACCATTTTACACTGCTGCAATGAAATTTCAGTAAAGTGACGCAGCCTGCCAGGTGCTTTTTCACTTTGACCTTCAGGGTGTCTGTAGGTTGATCGTTTCCATCCTTTCATTCCTCACACATTTCCCAATCAGTGTCACCATCTAGCATCAGGGGTTTTTTTTCCCATTTAGAGCTGATGCGTTCCTTTATCTGTTTGTTTTTTTAAACAAAGAATAAATTCATTAATTTCTTTTCTGTCTAATATCACATATATGATTACCATTTGTCAAATCTACACAGCCTTTGAAATCAGCTGCACATATCTGCAGAACTCTCGAACCACATCTAAGAAATGAGTAGTTTGGATTCAAGGTCACAGAGTCACACGCTCCTCTCTGCAGAGCAGCCGGATGTTGCCATTTAGTGGGCAGGTAGTGATGCCAAACTCACCACTGTGGTGTGAACCAACAGGAGTGATAGCGTCTCACCTTACGTGCATTCAGCTCCATCTGTGCTGCTATTTGGGGATTAAAGGAGGTAAAATCTGATGACACTGGCTGACCCAGTGTGCTTGCCTGAGGCCAGCACTGTTATCACTAATCCATGCTGTAAACGTCCTCATTTAGCTACCTTCCTGAAATGCACACCTGTCGTCATCGAGTCATAAAACAAGACAGTGCTATAGTATCGCCATATTAATAGCAGCCTGCGTTTTCCAGGCTCGTGAGACGTCTGCTAGTAAACATCTGCTCTGGCTGCTTTAACGGGCCGGTAATGGGAAAGCGCAAAAAGCCAAGGGCAACGACAGCGAAGTCTAACAACATGATTGTGATTGAAATAATCAGGATTTCAGAGACAAGGAATAACTCACGCGTCACGCAAAAACATACAGTGCTGTTCTGATGCTACAAAAAGCCATAATGACAGCAAATATTGTCCATTAACTTTATATTGGAAACACGCTGGCCGCATACCTGATTTCCTATCATCTAAGTGGTCGTAAAATGCAGCTGGAACGTGCCCAGTAGACAGGAGAGCGATCTCGTAAAGCAATGACTGCTAGAAATGTCATTTTTATGTGTATGCGAAACATCCAAATGTGGAGAAAGAGAAAATACTGCAGCCTATAACACATTATCACACAGACGCTGTAAAATGTATGTAGTACAGCACATCTCAGAACTGCTTTAGCTTGGTTTCTTCATCAACGCTGTTCCCACACTGCTGTGATGTAGTTTGACCTTCAGGACGATTAAAATGCAGTTTGTTTGAAATTGACCTTAAACAAGCCTAACCTTCATTTAACTGAATGACAAGCTGAATACTCGACGATGTTGTGACATCTTTGTTGGTAGTAATGATCATTTAACATTTCAAATATTTCTCTGTACCTTCAACTTTAACGTTAGAGAGCAAAGGCTGTAAAATGAATGTTTATTCTTCCATTGTGCAGAACCACAGAGCCTGGAATGAACATAATCTTTATACTGATGCTCGCTGGTGGAGGATTTCCTCTTCTTCCAATCAAAACAAAAACGCTGGCGAGACCTAACATGAGAGCGGTCACGTGTACCCAGAGTGCACCTGTCCACGTTTCTAACCGGTGAGGCAACTTATTCATCAGGATACGAATGAATACTGTTCAGAAAAACATTACAGGAACCCTTTAATCATGTATCATGAGTGCAGCATCGGGTCAGTTAAACGTCTGGGATATTGATCTGGTCAGCTGAAGGGGGGGGCGGGTGTTAATCAGTTTCAGCTGATCTGCGGTTAATGACATTAACAGCAGGTGCAGCACAGGAGCAACAGGAACGATGCTACAGGTGGAGGCCACTGACGTGTTTGGCTGGGGTCAGTGTCACTGCTGCTAGCATCAGGTGATGCCTGGAGCCTACAGAGGTTGCACAGGTAGTCCAACTCCTCCAGGATAGCATGTGCCATTGGCAGAAGGTTTGCTGCATCTCCCAGCACACTCTCAAGTGCACAGAGGAAATTCCAGCAGTTTCTATGAGAGAGCTGGTAGAAGTTAAGCCATCAGCAGGACACATTATCAGTCCAATGTCCAGCATGATGTTCCTCCATTGTTCCTTTAATATTTTGAGTGGTGCATTTCTAGTTGTAGAAGTAGCTTTTCCCAAAACTACATGTGTAATATTTGTATAAGATGACTTGAAAAGAAGCTTTAAATACGAGGACACGGAGCTCAGTGAAGAGGGAACAATTTCATCTTATTTTTTTTATGTCTTTTAACTTGTCATTTGCAAACATTAGAAAATCACCAACTGTCTGCAGCCAGCGCTCCCTGCCTGTGTCCAGTCTGTCCAGCGTCATGATTTAGGCCTACACAGCACTCAGAGTAGCAGCTTGCCACATAAGACCTGCCAGCATCCAGCAATGACTACACTGCTCGTAGAAATAGCTTCCCCTCATGTGTGTAAGGCAAATTACAACACACAAGGGACCTGTTACATTTCAGCCTAGTTCCACATCACTTGGCTTAAAGAGAGACTATTTAGGTGGTTTAGTGCTTTTATTTATGTTGAGAATTACAGTGAAATCGAAATGTTCCCCCCTCCTCTGACAGCAGTGTTTTCAGCTATCAGCGATCTTGGCAGGCCAAAAGAATTACTTCATGACCCTCTTTGCAAACCGTGCCCTTACTCTGTTTGTGTTTTGGTCTGGACTTCCTCTAGCAAGTAATGGACTTCCTTCAACTCATAAATCACACTCGTACAAGCCTTTTGATTTTTCTTTTCCCCGCCACGCTTTGTTTGGTGTACCGTGTCTTTGTTCACGTAAAGCTATTTTCTGTCATAAAAGCAACCACACAATGCTAGCCTTCTTCTTCTGCACTTGGGAACACGCGTTTTTTTCTTAACAGGGACTAAAGCCACAAATGTCAACCACAGGAAAGCTATTATGAGAGTAAAATGACTTCCTTACTGTTATCAAGCCCCTCTTTGGGCCCAGCCAATGGTTAAAAGCCACCATGAAATAGGGCACAGTTAGAGTTCCCTAGCAGGTCTTAGCCAAGCTGCTAACCTTGCTATTAAAGGCCCCGACAAGCTTTGTCAATGCAATCTGCTGAATGCCTTGAGTGACATGCGATCGATATTCTCCACTCTCCCGGGTCATCACCAGTGACAGAGGCCTAAGTAATAATACAGCTCGAGCTGCCTCTCCAACTTAAATGCTTCCACTGCCACAATATTTCTTTCTTCCCCCACTTCTTTTTCTTTTTTCGTCTCGGGAGCTAAATTTTCTGCGCTGATCGAAGTGGAAGATATGGAAGGTGGGAGGCAAGAGGGGAGTGTGGAGGTTCGTACGGCAGCGGTGTGATGAGGGATTGCTGTGTTGTCTGGACTGACGCTGGTGAGGGTAGTGAGTATAGAGGCTGAGGTGGGGTAGAGAGAAAGGGAGGAGGCAAGGAGTGTGTGTGTGGGGGGGGGGGGCGGGGGCTCTGATAAATCGAAAATGACTGGCTGCCGAGTTGTAATCTGCCAGCGTCGAGCCCCCTGTAGCAACAAGCCAAATGAAAAAGCACGCTGACAGGCCGGAGAGATGGAGGGCCTGCGGTAGATTGCGGTGGCGCAAGGGGAGGGGAAGAGGGAGGAAGAGGGAGAGGAATGAGGGACAGCAGAGGGGAGGGAAAGCGGGCAGAGCAATGAGGAATTGTGGAAAAGACATTTATGTTTGTTCCAGTGTCAGAGACAAAGGTGTGAAGGGTTGTAGGCAGTAAATAAAGCACCTGGATCTTATATCCACACACAAACTGTTACCAGATGAAAACATAAGCTGCTATTACAATTTCTAATAAGGTCTGAAACGCAAACAGTTGGCGCTGTCGCACCACCAATCACGAGCCGTCAATTAGCTTCACACTCCTAACATGTTTACATTGCCGGGCTCGTGCGAGTGCGCAGGAGGCTTGTAAATCTCCTGCTATACGCCATCTATGCATTTTGCATAAGCGCCATCTGAAAGGACGCGTTCGCACGCAGCACAGGCAGCTGGAGTGTCCTTCACGAGCAGGTGAATCAAGCTCCAACATCAAAATCCAACACAAGAGCTCCACCTACTGCAAGCGCCTCCTCTGTGCCCCTTCCTCTGTTGTTCAGGTGATCTTAGAGAAAACAGCAGCAGGAGATCTCCGTGTGTAGTGTGCATGTTATTTCTACCCATTCCATTAAATTCCAAAGCAACCGCTCTCATTGAACATTACTGCCAGACACAGGGAAGCCAGTTCAGACAGGGCTAATAAGGCTGCAGCGGCCTGGCCCCGTCTCACTGCCTGCTACGATGTCAGCTGCAATGAGAGCTAAGAGCTAAGCCTGCTGCCCCATCCCAAGTATTAAGTGTGTAAGCCTGATGCCTGTTAAGCAGGGTCTTGCCAGAGCAGGGCCTGAGAGAAACAGTCAGTCTGCTTCGCTGTCTGCCTGCCTAACAGGCCTGCTGGCCTGAATACACAAAAGCACTCGCTTGCAAAAATGCAAGGTCAATTCAGCAGCAGCAGCAGCAGCAACACTGAGCCCAAGACAAGAGGACCAGCATTGTAATTGGGAACTCAATAAAGCTCATGTGGAAAACAATGTAAGACGGTGCTGACAGATCCCTCCCACCAGGACCACAGAGAACCGAGAGCAAACAATCTGTCTGCACAGCCATCCATAACCCTGCACAGAGTTTACACATCTACATCAGATGAGCTGCATATATTTAGAAATCACTAGTGGCACACAGCATGAGGCCTGATGAATTCACAAACAGCAGGAAACAGCGTCACTGTATTTCCAGCAGAATTATCTGCAGCTCTTTGTCTGTTTATCCACTGCTGTTTTTTTCCCCTCTGCCTCACCGCAGCAGCAGACATGCCCGGCAAGGCAACGGAGGCCTTGAATCTGTAAAGGCTGCATCCCTCCTCCCCGCCGTTTCATTTGCAGACCCGTGGCTCACAGTCGGACTGTCTCAGAGAAAAGCCATCTCCTTCACAGCACGGCTGCTGTTTCAGGGCAACGCCGATCCGCTGCATGCACCCCGACTTCCCGCGCTCCCACTGGGCTATTCAGGAAATCGCAGCTGATACCGAGCCATTTGTCTCCCTTTTGTGCACACCCCTGGTTGTGCCACGCCAAAAAGGAAGTGGGGAAAAAAAGGGGAATACTGCTTCCCCACCCCCCTGGGGAAACACTGAAAATGATTTCTGCAACCCTCGGTGTGGAAATTTTGGTGAATAGCACAGAAAATTAAATAAAACACAATTTAAAAGGCAGGCTCTGCAGGAGTGGGAGTGTGCCTGTGGCTTTCTGAGTTTGCTGGGGAAAATTAGGTTCTCAGCCTGAGGTTCATCACTCGAAACTTCAGGCATTTACTGGAACAAAACTGGTGTAATCGTTTCAAATAGACCAGTGTGAGATGACTTTATATAAGCAGCGCGAGAATCCACAGAGGTCTAATCAAAGAAATACTGGAAGGAAGTAATGCGGGGGTATACTTTGCATTTCTGCGGCTTTCCACTGTGACAGCTTTCGTGTCAAAATGCTTTGAACTGCATAGGCTGTCGATGGCAGGAGTGCTGCACAAACAACCCAGGAAAAGGATCACAGAATCATCACTGCAGCTTTGCTAGTGCTGGCTGTGTACACATATTCCAGAGCCACAATCAATTATCCTGCCAAAAAAACCCAACAGGCCAAATAGGCAGATCTCACGTAATTGTAGCTAATGAGCACTAAAAGGAGGGATAACCTGCACCACACCTTGTCCATCACGGCAGCTGATAAGATTAAATATGACTTCAGAGCAAAGTTTCAAGCGGTTTGGAGGTGTTTCAGTCTCAGTGGTAGGTGTGAAATTCAGTCTGGGTCAACTAATCTTTTTTCAGGTCAACTCATAATCAACACGCTGACCTGCCTCGATGATCGCAGTGGTGCAACCTCCGGCCCGAAACAAAACCTTCACGCAATCATAGCAGCGTCTATGTTCCGCCGAGCGCAGCACAAAACACAGTGTTTGCTGCAATTACACATTTTTCATGCCGTCATGCAAAACTGAACTTTTAGTGAGGAAGTCGACTTTTAAAAGAATCCAGTAAGTTTACAAAACTGCAGGCACTAGTTTGTGCAAACAGCTGCACCTTAAAGCGTCAGACTGTCAGACTGCATCGCGATTTCAAAGACTGTAAAGGTACTGGAAGTATAAATTATACAGAAGCTCGGTGAATGCAGATGAGAACAATGCAAGGCTTATTTTCAATCCCCCAAAAAAAGAAAAGGAGAAGAAAGAAAAACATGCAAAGCTGGGCGCGATCTTAAAAGTAAGAGGGGGCTTTGGGGGTTTGGGTGAGAAATGCTTTTACTTTGCTGCAGTCTCACAGGAAGGTACAACGTGAGCCGAGAACAAGGTTAAAACAAACACCCAATGCATTTAAAAGCACACCTTCAACCATGCCTTTTTTATCAAAACTTTTTTGCTCATTTTTCCTGATAACTCTTCAATTACTGCTGTCTGTATGAACTCCATTTCATTGAAGGATGCCAAGTTTTTGTAGGCCAGAACGACTTGAGCGCCGGCTCCGAAGAGCTAATGTCGAAATTCCCCCGAGCAGTCCTTTAAACACACGGGTAAATAATTCAGCACAGCCTGAACAAAGCCTGAATCTGAGAGTGTGCGGGGCTCTCCTGTGTACGCTGTACTTTCTCTCCCCGTCCCACAAGAAGGAACAACGAGTCGGGCACTGCTCTCTCTGTTCATCACTGACAATCTCTCTGCTTTACGATTGGATTTTCAGCCCACGACCAGAGTTTCTGCTGCTCAGAGTGTTCAGCGACACGCCAGCCTGTCACCCTCCTGCTGACCTGTGGGTGGTGCTACATGACAACACATCAGGAGGAGGTGTTGAAGGAGGAGGACGGAAGAAAATGGCTTTTACAAAAATAAAAAGAAAATGAGAGCAATATTAAAAGAAAAGCACAAAAACACAAAATGCATGACACTTTCTCTCACACATACATAAGCATAGACACACTACCTGCCAAAATCCACTAACAGAGACATCAGAACAAACAGAGCACTCGAGGCAAACATCATCCCCCCTCTGCTCTGGTTGCTTTCTCCCCCCTTCAGCTCCACTTTGGTCTTACTGATAGTTTAAAGCTCAGCTTCACCACTGGAGGCCACTCACAGTGACCTACAGCTGCGGGTCAAGCATGTCTGAAACTGAAACCAAGCTCTCTTCTTCATCTTAAACGTAACAGTTCTGATTCTTCAGAGAGCGAATAGTTAGCCAATTTTCAATGCATCAAATAATTCCAGCTGAATGTGACAGCAAAAGGAAAACTATGCACAGGATATCTTTAGTTTAGTCATCATATTCTGTTTGTAGGGTTTTGGGGAAGCACTACTGAAATATGTGGAAAAATACAGTGCGTTTCCAGAGGAAGCTGCAGTGAGACTGATGAATGCGAGCGATGCCCAAAAATTACACCCAAACTGTGCAGCTGAGAAAATCATATCAAATTGCATCCATAAAAGAACTGGCAGAATAAAAAGATCACCTCTGTTGCAATCTGCATTAGTGAAGTACTCTTTTAAAGCCCTGATAACCGCACCAAGGACGCACTCTCCACTCTTATTTTCACAGCATTAAGTATTAGTCGAGGCACTCGTAGCTTGATAAAGGCCTGATCTGTAAATGATTTAAGCACGCAGTAACAGTAAAAACTGAAAGGAGACGATGAGTGAGTCGACTCTGCAAAATGGTATGACGAGTTTCGCTTCTGGCAAAGACACTTCATCAAGGGCATCAGAGGCCACGCCCCCTCCAAATGGTAAATACTGCACAACCCGTTTGTGGAGGAAAACTTTCAGTTACGCTCCGAACATCAAACCCCTCGACTGCAGAAAACCTCTTCAATGTTCTCCTGCCTGCTTTTGTTCTGTATTTTTCCAGCAGAGTCAGCTCTCTCTCAGCTTCTTAAAACAGACTTGTGTATACACTGAACCAGCAGCCTCTGTGTTTCACACCACTGTGCTGTTTTTGCCTGAGCAGCAGCGTGAGTAGCTTGCCTGGGCGTAGCAGGAATAACACAGTGCCGAGCTGCACACAGGGTGCTGAGGACTGGTTGGAGGGGATGTTTGGGGTGGCTGAGGCTACCTCTGCTCGTAGCCTCAGGCCAGACTGGGAATCAGTTCAAAGATTTCCTCTGTAACTCTGATTAAAAATACACAATGGCTCTTTTTAACTTTCATGGCTACTAATTAATGAACACAAAGGCCCTCTTGAATTTTCCACGTGAAAGAGGAGCTGACATTCGAAAGGTTCACTGAAGCTCGTAGCCCTTCCTAGCGCGCCCCCCCCAGCCCCTCTGCATCTTGTGCTCTCCATCTCCTTGTAGCTTCAGGCTAATTGCAGCAATTTTAGATGATTGTTATTAAAAACAGGCAAGCGGCGGAGCTTTCCAAGCTGAATCCCCTCGAGGAGAGGCCTCATCACACCAGGAGCGCCTGTGCATCCTAATAACTGCAATCAGGGCCGTCAAGAGCGAGGACCCTTTGTTTTCTGTGACGCTGTGAAGAAAGCAAAGAGTATGCGTGCACACAACAACACTCCAGCACCTCTTTAGGATGAATAAATCTAAAGAGAACAGCAGCAGCGGTTCTCTTGTCATCTCTTGCTAGTGCAGCAGACACACAGCTGAGCAAACACAGAGTCACCGTGGCTCATATAGGCATAAACACTATGTTTTTTTGTTTTACCTGAACTGAATATCAAGAAGCTTCACTAAACACAAATTAAATTCAAGTTACATACTTCAAGCAACAAGATGAACTACTGAGGAAAACACACAGAGACCACAAACATGCTCTTCTAACCTTTTCTGTATGAAAGGTTGTAACAAAACTCTTCACTGCTACGAGCTATTCATTTGGTAAAAAGTCAAAAAGCCTGTGTTCATGCTGCTCAAACTAAACGAAGCCCCGCCTTCTTGAGGCTACTTCCTGCCAAAAGTGAGTTTTTCCTTCCCACTGTTGCCAAAGTGCTTGTTCATTGATCTGACTGTTGGGGTTTCCTCTGTGTTATCGTAGCGCAGGTTTACTTGTGATTTGTTGCTATAGAAATAAATTAAAATTTAGGCTGGAAAACGAGCCAACGCAAAAGGATTGGAAACTCGGGGCTTGTTCCAAAGTGTATCCCGATGTTAAAATCCCAGATTCCTCTGCAGAAATAAACATGTTTACAATCTTAGACAGTAATGGTTTAGGTCTATATGTTTCCCCATAAATTCCACCAGTATAATATATGATGTTTAGTATCAGGCGCAACATTATACATAACGGTGAGTGACATGTGGCTTTTGTTCAACTATATTAAAAAGACACAAACAGAAAGACTGAACAGCCAAATCTTTAAAGCACATTTAGTTTCAAGGTTTTTGTTTTGTGTTTTCAGCTAAAATGACCATCCCGCACGACTGAAGCAAATTGGCCCGATTTAATGCAGCTCTGTTCATTTCTCTAAATTGTTTCTTTTCTGCCCACTAATAACCCTGAAGAGTTGCACAGACCTGCACACACACAACCTGGTGTGTACTGCGAGTTTTCAGTCAGTACCAGCGATTTAACAGTGTGATTAATTAAATTGTTACCAAATCAATTCTAATTATCCTGCGGTGTTGGTTCTGATGTAAGGCGGCAGGCAGCATAATGACCAACCACATCAGCAGTTATCTGATACAATTACAACACACAAATTACAACGCACAGCAATCAGCACAAAAAATAATGAGAGGCACAGGGCTCACTTACAGATTAAACAAGAGCTGCCGGGGCCAGCCGCTGATCAATATCAGTGGGATCTGCTGACTCTGGACTTATAATAATGGAGGCAGAAATAAGAGAACAAGAAATGCATCAAATAAATAAAAGCGAGCTCAGGTGCAGAGATCGCTGACTTGGTGAGCTGTAGTTTATGGAAATATGAGAACTGTGGTTTGACTGAGTCAGTGATCAATTGTGCAGGTGAACAGGCCGATTGGGAGCTCTGCTTTGATATGATCAATCGGCATCCCTGCTGGCGAAAGAAGAACAAAATGTTGTTTCTCTGTGTTTAAAGCAAGCAGGAGAGAAACTCTGCCTTTCTAAACCTCCTTCTCTATCCCAGCATGGATCTCTGCTTGCCTTTTTCTGTTTGCACACTATATAGAAGTTGTTTAAAGCTACCTTTGGGCATTTTCACCTTTACTGGACAGTGAAGAGTAGACAGGAAAGGGGCAAGGCATGGAGCTCAAGCCTGGGCCACCGCGCTTCAGCCGTGTGGCGTATGGTTGCCCGTTCAACCAGTGGGCAAAAGTGGCGCTCAACCACCGCACTTCCACTGATGTTCCACCATTACAGAAGCGAACAGAAAGCAGACAGCAACTCCAGAGCTGTCACTATGGTGGTTTTATGAGTGAGAGGAAAAATAAGAGCAGCTAAATGTTTCACTGCACTTACAACCCATACAGCTTCTCTGCAACCGTCAGACCTGTCAGCCCCCCCAGACAGTCGAAGCCCTCAGCAGCCCGTCTGTAAACGCAGGCGGTGTTGTTTGTTGTCCGATGCTCCATCGAGTGGGTTTTACAGCGTGGCTGAATGCAAATCGGCACAGACACACACAGAAAACACCAGACCTGTGGGCAGAGGGTCCTCCACAACACTGCAGCCTCCCTCCCTGCCCATGCATAATGCATGAGAACATGTAAATACGTTATTCCGCACATGCATTAATGATCACGGAGAAGCTCACAGTCTAAGCACCAGGGCAATTAATAAAAGATGGTGCACAGATAAAGGCCCATACCTCCCAGTCTTGAGAACCTCCAGCCCACCTACCAACCACTTGATCCGCTGAGACACATTTCATGCCAATTCTTAACCTTGTTTTATTTCTGTGCTGCTTGGGGGTGTGGTACAGCCGGAGTAGAGCTGAATAATGAATGGAGGCTATTGGAACGCCCGACTGCTGAAGACAAAGTCTGCTCCACAGAAGATACAGCAAGGATTCACCGCACAGATGCAAACAACTGCTGCGGTCTTGCTCCGTAGTCTGGGGAGGAAATGAAGGGTTAAATGGTCTCTGGGGAGCAGGGGAAATGAGGGCTTCATAGCCTGGAGACGGCATAAAACATCACTTGCAAACACACACAAATTCATCTCAAGGCACAAACAGTGCAAACAAACTTTTTAGCCAAGACTGCCCACTGAGCCTACCAGAAAGAAAAGCACAACTTGCATCCTTTCATATGTGAGGGGTATTTGAACACGTACACGTGTATATTACACCTACTTTCCACCTTTGCCTGGTGTGTGTCAAAGGGCACGCTGCATGAAAGCTTCTGATGACACTGTGCATTTTGTTATTGCAGTCTTGAGTATACTGACCAGTGAAATTTAGCACATGAATGAGATTCTAACTAACACTTGTCCAGATTTCCTCATAGAATCTTCCTCATACCTGTGCCTACAAACAGACATATAAATGAGCCTAGCTGCACGCCTACGACAGTCATTAAAGAAGATTACTAGAAGAAGTAGATCAGAGCTCTGAGCATGTTTGGAAGCAGCAAAGCTAACTAAGAACACAAACCAGTAAATATATGTGCAGTGTTGGGGACTAACAGAGTACATGTACCAGCGTTACGTATTTAAAATACAAACTATGAGTAACTGTATTCCGTTACAGTTACCATTTAAAAAGGTGGTATTCAGAATACAGTTACTTTGCTGAAGTAAATGGATTACACAGCGGTCTTTTCCTGTTTCATATGTTAGGCTACGCCCTCTCTGTTTTTGGTTTCCACGCAGGTGGAAACCCAAACAAAACACGCAATAAGAGGCTCTGATGCCTGTGTCTCAATCTCACGGCCCATTTTTAAAAATTATTATTCAAAAATTGATTTAACATGAAGGCAACAGGCAGAGTGTTACAGGCATCGCCCTAAAGCATGCAGCCTGATGGGCAGTGTAGTCCGTGCTGCAGGGAGAATGGACTGTCATACCCGTGATGTGTCTGTGAGCGAGGAGGGAGAAAAAGGAAAAGCAGGAGCTGTCACCGAGCAGAAACGGGAGCTGGAAGCATGTAAATATAATAATAACCACTGCAGCCAAACAGAGAGCCTGACGAGCCCAGCTGTAAGTAAGCTGTGAAGACTCGACTGTACACCATGTGTTCGTGTTTTCCTCTGAAACAATAAGTCCCGTTGCAGCAGCCTTTCAACGCCTCTCTCTGTCTAAAACTTGACCCAGACAACAAAGTAAAGCTAGTTTTCAGCTACGAGCCGACATGAACCCGACGTATCAGCCAGAGGTCCCTTTACTACGGTTCGGAGCCGCGGACCTGTTTTATATACGCGAGGAATAGTTTTCTATACGAGATCACTGCAAAAAGTGCAGCCTTACCTAATGTCCACCTACTGTTACTCATTTATATTAAGATTTAAACATCTAGTTGGTGTTGGTGTGGAGAGTAACCTTCAGTAATAGTAATAAATCACACAGCAATAGGACATTCATGTAGCTGTAAAAAGCATGATAATATATTAAATAATCCAAAGTGTTCAGAATATGTTACAAAATACATTTTGGGGCATGTAATCTGTAATCTGTAGTGGAATACATTTTAAAAGTAACCTTCCCAACACTGAGTATGTATGAGTAAATTATGACCCATGAAAAAAACCTCCCACAATATAAGACTTTTCTAACCTTTAGCAATAGACGTGATTCCGACTGACTCGCACCCTGCACTTCATATTTCCTCCTGAAAGAAGTCGACTGCATGTGGTTTCAATTTTGTCCGTCACCTCATCTTTGCTCTGGCTCTTAACAGCGACCTTCAAGGCACGGACGGCTGTACCTCACGTCACGGTGAGCGAGTACAGAGCTGGCATTTGCACCTACTGTAACACAGCCTTCACCAACTGCCACTTTTATGTCAAATTTGATTTCAAACTCTGTATACTGAAGAGAAGCAGAAAGAGGCAGATGGCTGGGGAAATTGAAAGCTCTGCCTCGTCTATTCTTTGTTCCACAGAGTATGAGCTGGCCAGGCTGGCAGCTTGTCAATCTAACCCACCGAAGGGACAAGATGTGGAGATGACAGCTCTTTCTCTCTCCATTAGTGTCCCATTTACAGCCCTCTCTTTCCCGCTGTCATTGCATCACTTACGGGAAACCCACAAGCTGACCTTTCGCCGACACCTTGTTTCCCTGTCTGTCGAGCTCAGAAAGTGAAAGGAGAAAGAAACGGTCATCCTCTAGCCGCTAACATCTCCCCGCCTTCTGTGCTGAGTTCAAGTGACAGTAATCAGTGTTTATTAGCTCACTTTGCCCTTGCCACATCCAAGTGCAACAGCCACATATTAAAGTGATTAGACAATTAGGCCCATTACTGTATTACACTGGCTTATGTCACACATCACACTGGACACGGGAGAAGACAAAAACACTCTGGCTTTCCTTCCATTACAGACATTTCTGCAGCTCTAAGCTGGCAGAAAATTCACTTAATGATTGCAGCTTGTGTGCAGCACTGCTCTATTTAGAAACCAGACTGCATTTGCTGTTCAAATTAACAGTGCAAGGGGATAAAGGCACAAAGGGGAATAGACTGCACTGAGCAGGAAGAGAAGAAGACCTGATGTAACGAGGCTTACGCTAATTAACACGAGGTCTCGCGCTCGTTTCCTAAAAAATTTACTTAACGCGACTCGCATTGCTTCATTTATCTAAGCAAATGAGCGGAGAGATGTGTATCTACTTAAGCTACAGCAGGTCAATTACTAAAGCTAAATAATTCACAGAATGTAATATTTAGGTCTAACAAAAAAAAATCCTATTCTGAATAGGAAAAACTTCTACATTGAGTAAATGCTATCATAATTAGTATAATTAAAGCACATCATGTATTAATTACCGCAGGATAATTTCAGCAGAAATAGTTAAGAGTTTGCCTACATGTGAGAGATGAGACAGAAATGCAAATTAACAAATTAAGCAGCAAAGCAGCAGACTGAATATGTTCAGTAATGCAAGAGAGAAGAGAAGAGAAGAGAAGAGAAGAGGAGGAGAGGAAGAGGAGGAGGAGAGGAGGCATCTGGAGGCTGCTAGACATCACAGCACTCTGATGGTCAACCTCTTCTCTTGCAGGAGGGGTAAAAAGGGAGGGAAATCTGTTTCCTGTCATCTTCCATCTTGTCAGTCTTTGTTCAGACATCTTGCATCTCCTCCACCAGCTGTTTGCTGCCTGTGCTGACAGATGGCTGCTTCTCTTTGAAATGCACTCTCCTCTGGCCTGCTCTCCCTTACATCCCCCCACCTCACTTGGTTAAAGTTTTAGGGAAAAACTAGAATGACTCCCTTGCGGTTGCATGCTTCAGTCCGTTGCAGCTTGTGAAACCCCTTTTTGGAAGGTTTCTTCTACTGTATTTGTGTGCATGTGTTCACATACTTGGTCTACAACGCTGTAGCCACAAAAGTAAATAATGATTCAAATAAGATTCTTAAGCGTGGATGCTTCGCATGCATAGCACAGACTTAAGGCAGGCGATGACGTCACAAAGTGTCCAACAAAATTTGAAACTTTCTGTTTTTCAGTTTCTTCGTAGAAAAATGGTTACAAGTATTTTTGTATCCTATTAGACATTTGTGTGAATTATTCCCATCACTGGTTCTTAAGGTTTCTGAAGTAATGCACAAAGGTTGCTTTGTGTGACTGCACAGGCGTTGATATATGGATGGATGGACGGACAGACGGTGTAAATACATGATTCAAACCACAGCCAGCTCTGGGTTGGAGGGATAAAAATAAGTGAGGTGAATGCACAACAGGAGCGTCCATCTCACAGAAAAACTGTCAGCCACTTGCAGAACACTATGATGTATACAGCAATAAACACACTTTTTCCCACTGTCCAGACAAAAATAAACATCTAGACAACATGCATTGTGGAAACCCATCCGTGCGTGTCTGTGTCCCACAACAACGGCCAAATTAGTCAGATCTTAAAGAAAGCCTCACTCAAAACGAGGCTGAGGTCAATAAAAAAAGCACAACACTGCTCTGTGGCTTATGCCAACATATTGTGGTACTGCCAGACAGTCACACAGGTTTACATTCATACCTGTGTAATGAACTGCTGGAGTTTTACTTTCCAGCAGGCTGTAGCATGTGATCTATCCTAATCTGTGACATTCCTGTAGGTCGCATCGTCTATGTGAACCAACTCGACCCGGCATGGGAGCGCACAAAAGAGACAACAGAGGGGTCTTTGAGCCAGAGTACCAGGGGCTACCCATGGAGCTCAGGCAGCGCAACTATGGGAACTATCTCTGTACCCAGTCATCCAGCAGGCTGAAACCTGAGCTGCTCAGGAGCGAGCAGCAGACGGCAGGCAGGACCAGCATTCCTGTGGGAATGTGACTGGGGCTAATGAGCTCAGGTAGAACTGAGAGGGAGAAAACAGGAAAAACAAACTATATGGGCGTATAACTTAAAGAATCATTTTCAGATCGATTCAGAGCTACAAAGGTTTGCTTAGCAAACATCGCTCTCAGTAAAGGAAAACATGGTAACTGATAAACAGCTGTTTGCAGATGAATGTGCCAATCCATTTTTGCCACATAACTCTCAGTAAAGTGGCAAATTGGGATGCTTGTGATCAGTAACAATCGTCCCATTATACCATCTGCATAAAACATATACCATATTTTCTGCACTATAAGGCGCACTTAAAATCCTGTAATTCTCTCATAAATCGACAGTGCGCCTTATGTATGAATTCTGGTCGTGCTTACCGACCTTGAACCGATTTTATGTGCTACACGGCGCTCAAAGATCTGACAAAAATGTTTTAGTACGACTTTGCTAAGCTACGAAGCCGCACCGCTTGATGGATTGTTGGAGCATTACGGCTGCCGTAGTCAGGAGCCTCGCAGATCTGGGTCCTAAACTCCGTCCGCTGAACAATTAAGTTTAACATCCAGGCATCCATGAAAACAGAATTTATTACATTTAACAGAGTTAGAAGTTAGCAGGAAGTTAGCTCGCTAGCTTCCACCTAAACATGATATATCATGTTCTGACTGAGAGATTTCTGAAAGAATTAAAACATACAGCTCTCTTATCACTTCCAACATAAATGAAGACAGAAAAATAAACAGCAGTGACGTTTGTAGGGTTACTGAAGTTGGGCTAGCTGGTATATAATGATGTGCTACGTGATCGCTAGCGACACAGCTATGTTAGCATAAACACAGTGAAGCTGGAGGATGAACGCTAACTTTTTTCCACTGGATAAAAGTTAACGTGAAGGTTCCCGATGGTTAGGGACAAATGCAATCGCATGGCAGGATGCTGTAAACGGACCAAACTTCAGTCAGGAGAACAACTGAGATAATCCATCCACAATACGAGGTTAGTCATTAATATACTGCAACAACATGGGAATTTCGCTTAATGCGCCTTATAATCCGGTGCACCTTATGGTCTGAAAAATGCAGTACACAAAGGTTCTTCACAAAGTTTTAGTCTTACCTGTCACATTGACAGCACACGTTTCATCACATAAAGAAAAGCAGTTATTCCACCTGCGTAACTACTGTGAATCCCTGGTGGCCCTCTTCAAAGAGGCTACACTTGTTCCATTGGCAGATTTTTTCACTTATTTCAAGCAAAAATATCTTGTATTAACTGAAAAACTCTGCCAATGAAACAAGCGAAAATTCTCCAGTTTCAAGATGCACTGTCTAAAAACAAGTTCCTATATGTTACTGAAGCGTTACAGCTGCAGCTGAATCTGTCTCATTTTAAGTGCAATTAGATATTTTGACTAGAAATAAGACAAATATACTTGGTACGACTTTGAGTTTTTGCAGTGTACCCCCCACCCCGTTATTTGTCATGTGTTGCTATGGTGTGTGAACATTCATATGTTTGAAGACCCTTCTAATAAGTACTGTACACAAATGCATACCAAAGTCTGCACCAGCCACAGCATGCGGATATGCGTAATGTAGAAGAACCTGCTTTTTTTGTTTTTCACCCTTCAGGTTATGTGTAAGAGATGGAGATAAAAGGCGACAAGCAAAAGCATACAGCCCGTGTGGGTAAAAGTTGTCTTTCCACTTGGCTAGGCATCCAGTCATTCGCTCCATCCATCTGTCAGCTATGTCCCTAGTGGCTACACTGAGGGCTCACGCTCTCTCTCCGGCCTGCAATTGTTCAGTGATCCAGACACTGGTCAGCCGCTCCCCGTCTCCATTCTGTTTTCCGCTGAGGAGGCTAGAGACCAGAGACACAGAGGCAGGCCCTGCCTTGTTACAGCCCACTCACCATGTTTACATCCAGCAAATTAACACAAACATGGCAGGGAGATATGAGATCCTGCCCGAGGCCTGAACCCAGCAGCGACTGCCATCGACACACAAACACACACAAAGGCAAACTGCTCCCGTGGCTTCACCATTCACTGGCAGCTCCGCGGCCCGGTCTTTCAGACACGTGGCCGAGACTTTGACTATGTGTCACTGAATGCCTCCAAACATTAAAACCATCGTTTTTCAAACAGTCACAGTTTTTTCAGCTCTGGCTTTTCATGACAGAAGGTAGGCAGAACAGTTATCTTCATGACCCCATCTTCTTCTGCCACACATTTCAGTCGTAGTTTAGGGTTTTCGCTCATAGCAATGCAGGCCCTGCAAAAATCACTTAGCTCTTTGCGAACAAACAGATCTAATAGAGTGAAAATCTGACTAGTCGAGCTACTTTACTCCCTCTAAGCTTCTGTTGTCTCCTCTGTGGCGGAGGCTTTTTGTTTGACAGATGTTTACAGGGGCTGGGCGATGTTTCCTTGCTGTGTGCTGCCTGGGAAAACATCTGGAGTTTGCAGGGATTTACCAGTAATCCCTTTGGCAAGCTCTGGAGTGCTTTCTTAGAATTTCAATATGTCTGTAAACGTAAGAAAGGATTTCATGGTGAAAAAAGAAAAAAGAAGGTCCCGCTTTGCAGCAAGTGCTGCCGAGGTCGAAAGTTCTGTAAGCTTCTTAGTGCTCCAGCTTTTAAGCATAAATAAATTAAACCGGCTTGACTAAAACGCCTCCAATAAACTCTCATTAAAGTCCTATAAGCATGGATGGATAGACAGAGGGATACAACTTTGATGGTGTTCAGCTCATTCATTATTTGATGAAAAGGAAACAGCTTTGGCTACGCTGGAGAAATCCTCAAAAATGGTAAATAAGATGTAAACTAAAAACCTGGGAGCAAAGGAGCAAACGTCTCCCAGAAGTCTTCAGGACAAGGATTATGTTCCCCAATCACCAGGGTTCACGCGGACGTATAGCATTTGTCTTCATCCTTCTCTCCGAGTTTGTTTGAAATGCATGAAACCACCCAAGAGGGACTTCCACACCATTTATCTCTCATATCTCATAACACACTGTGGCATCACCAGAGCCTGCAATTAGCCGTCCTTAATGTTAACCCACACCCACTCTGTCGTTTTCACATTCATTATAGTCATTATAGTCACCCCCAGCATTCACAACCCAAGCCTAGCATACAGGCTCAGTAAATACAGAGTCAACAGTCCCACAGCCCCTCACTCTACAGGGGGAACAGAGCAGTCTGCTCGGGGCTCACACTCTAATGTTGAAGTAAATCTCCGTCACCATTTATCCTATACAAGAGTCTTCATCATATTTGAAATCTTCCCATGTGACTTGTATAAAGTTAAAATCTTCAGCGTATTATTTCTGTTGTCTTTAAATACTTTAAATAAGTCTGACAGGCTGCAGATACACAGAAACTGACTGAGGTTTAGCAGCTCCGCACCACGTTACGGAGCAACAAAGGCTCAGCTTGTATTTACCAAAAGAGCCTGCGTATAAATAAGCAAATGCGACGAAAGCCACAATTTGTTTCAAGGTTTGAATGTAATAACAGGATCCCTGAGTGTGTCATTTTGCAGAAAACATTGTGCGAACGGCAAAATTGGATACGAGATATACTTCATAGATAAATATTGTGATGTGTGCCGGACATTATTTGTATAAAAACCCAAGAAACTATTGGGCACGTCACCATACTGTACTTCTGCAGTATGAATAAAAGCCTCTTACAGTAAATGGTTAACAGGTGCCAGCCGCAGAAGCAGCCAACCATCTGCCAAATGTATACTCAGGAGCAGATACTTTCCAAAGCACTGAGAAATTGATGTTGGTAACTTATCTCTTTGTGATCAGTGTTGAAAAGTAAATCTATTTGTTCAAGTATTCATTTCTCAGCTGGCAGTCTTTACATTCAAGCTTGTTCCAAAGAACATCACACAATGCTAATTCTGCTTTTCGGTGCCAGTTATATTGTCAAACACAAACGGATGTATCGCAAATTTAAATGTGGAGTTGGGGGTGCTGGTTGAAGATGAGTAAAAAATGTATTTGTCAAAAGTGTGTGGGGAAGAAGGTCGGGAAAACGAAGACGGTAACGCAGCCATCCGTGAGAAAAATGTACTGCATTTTTCAGACTATAAGGCGCACTTAAAATCATTTAATTCTCTCAAAAATCATCAGTGCGCCTTATGTATGAATTCTGGTTGTGCTTATTGACCTCGAACTGATTTCATGTCGTACACAGCGCTCAGCAATCTGTCAAAAAAGTTTTAGTACGACTTTGCTACGGCTACCGTAGTCAGGAGCCTCGCAGAGGAATCTGGGTCCTAAACTCCGTCCACTTCAGGTCCCAAAGTCAAACGAACACTGAGAGTTAAAAACTGTCTAAATTCTTTCATCTTTAATAAAATGATATATGAATGATGTAACAATTAAGTTTAACATCCAGGCATCCATGAAAACAGGATTTATTACATTTAACAGAGTTAGAAATTAGCAGGAAGTTAGCTCGCTAGCTTCCACCTTAACATGATATAGCATGTTCTGACTGAGAGATTTCTGAAAGAATTCAAACGTACAGCTCTGCTATCACTTCCAACATAAATGAAGATAGAAAACTAAACAGCAGTGACGTTTGTAGGGTTACTGAAGTTGGGCTAGCTGGTACTATGTGCTACGTGATTGCTAGCGACACAGCTATGTTAGCATAGCACAAACACAGTGAAGCTGGAGGATGAACGCCAACTTTTTTCCACTCGAAGTTAACGTGAAGGTTCCCGATGGTTAGAGACAAATGCAATCGCATGGCAGGATGCTGTAAACGGACCAAACTTCAGTCAGGAGAACAACTGAGATAATCCATCCACAATATCAGGTTATTCATTAATATACTGCAACAACATGGGAATAGAGCAGCTGCAGAGGATTCAGCATTAATGAATCAATGGTACAGAAGTGGAGGAAGCAAGACGAATGAGTTGAGGAAAGTTCGACTTATCTGACTGTTTGGTTTCGCTTAATGCGCCTTTTAATCCGGTGTGCCTTATGTATGAAAAATATGGCACATTTTGATAGTTCTGTACTATAATTTGTGTCTCTGGGTGCAGCCATCCAGCTATGGGAGAGGCTGTAGTTAACACACTAATCACAGGGTGTGTGTGTAATTGAATTAGTCCAGTGGGAGTAAGGTCACTGTTTGCCCTCTGTAGGTCTGCAGCCCCACAGTCGGCCCACTGGGGGTCCTGGCAAAGACAGACAGAGCACAATTTCAGTGTTGTGCTCTCTTTCCACTCTGAGGAATGCAACTGACCTCCCACCTCTCACCAGTCGTTACCTACACCTATCTCACTTAAGGCATGAGCCCACACACGGGGGCAGCAATTACCCTTCCCCCAGACTTTGAGGACCCGCACGTTCTTGATCTAGAAGCTACAGCACTCTGTGCCCTTCTCACTCTTTTTCTTCAGAGAGCAGAAGAGGTGGGTGGTGGGGGACAGGCACTCAGTCAAACATGGCAGCGCTTGTTTAAGGTCAGCTCCCATTCACATGCTGCTGAAAGCACGCCTGTCAATCACACATAACCACACAGAGGCTGCTGCTTCTGAAGCAAGACAGCTGGGAGCAGGAAAAGCAGGCGACTGCATAAGCCTTGCCTCCGCCAACGCACATTCAGCTTACCCTCGTAAGCACTGACACACACATCCTGTTGTGCACACTTTCTTTTAGCTACAGACAAGAAGGAAAATAGTGGAATCCAGGAAGGATGATAGAGTTACTGAAAACACACTACAGGAGGAGGACACTACACTTTTACACTCTGCCACCGGCTGTTTGCATGGTTGCCTTAACCAGCATCCACTGTTACACTGACACTGTTAACCTGACACTCCCCAGCTGTTCCACTTATCTCTAATGTCACTTTGCAGGTTTTATATAACACAATAAAACACATTGGAGGCGCATTAGAGCGTTTTCCAAACTTGTGCATCTCGTTTTTAGAAGCAGACGCTTTGAAATATTAGATCTCTGCATCATAGTGAAGCAGTCTCCTCTTTTTCATTAAGTTTGTTTAAACACACATCATGAAATATTAGACAGGCTGCAAAAACAGATTTCGGTTAGAAAAGATCAAACCAGAGCAGCCATCTTCCTACTTCCACACCCCGAGACTGCTCAAGTACAAAATGGCAGACCAGATGGAAACGGAGCACCTCGGGCACCAACAGATGCTCCCACGAGGCCACTTGGCACACACTCACTTATCCTCTATAATAGCCCTGATTATAGCAAAGACAGTGTAACACATGCACTGTTATTTCATATATTTAATGCGCCGAATGCTTTAGCCTACCAAGAGTAAACCAAAGTAAACTGAGCCATGCGTGACCGTTTTTCTGTAACCGGATAGCTCGGATGATCCTACAGGGCAGACACCTGATGCTAGGTGGAGAACACGATCGGCATAAGGGGTCACTACAAAAAACCGTTGGTCACGAGACAAAAAGAGACGAGGCAGGAACTTAGCAGGAGGACAGCTGACTGGCTAGATGGTCGCTGGTGGCTGTCGTCTGGCTGATAGATGGCCTCGCTGCCTAAATGACTGGTTAACTGACTGAAGGCAGTTGTAACTGTAGCTATTCATTAGCAGAGCAGCGAGCAGTTAGCGAAAGTGCTAGTGGCTGGCCCAAAGCTTGGCTTTCACAGCCTAATGTCAGGCTCACACAGAACAGTCTATCAGACTCATCACATCACACAGGCTACAGGACCAGACGATGACATCACTAAAGGTGCGCTACCTCACAAGAAAAGGTCTGCCCTCATGGAAACATAACGGCCATCGAGCAGGCGTTACATTAAATCACAAGTATGGATCTGCTTCACGTTACATTTGCACAAATTATTCAGAGCAAGGACTTTGAACATAATGTGAAAGCAGAGAGCGAAGAATGAGGCAGATATATGAAATACCAAAATAAATCTGTTTCCTCGGCTTGTTTTTAGAGCTCGGAGCACAAATGGAGACTTTTAGAAAACTGAACTCATCCTTTTATTGTGGCAAACACTCGAACAACAAGTAGAAAGTGTTCTCACTTAAGTGCAGTGCTCCCATAAAAACGCAATATTATCATGCAGATGGCATTAGAAACTGTGTGTTTGCACAGTTACACTGAGAACTCACGTATTTAACCTGCACTTCAACACAGGCCTGCAGCCCCGAGGTAAAACCTGCATGTGGACGTACCTTCTCATTGTACTTGAACTTGACATAGAACCAGCTGGACTTGATCATCGTTGTCTCTTCTGCTCCTGACTGATTCAGTGCGTGAGGAATGACTGATGATCAGCGTGCAGCCTAATGACACGGACGTTTCTGCTCCTTTATCCCGTTGGTCTTTGTGCTGCTCCTTTCTCTCACTTCAAGCCCCGGAGCCAGCTCCCGTTTGCTTCACTCCTTCGTCTTCGTGCCGCGGCGTGCCGTGTGTCTCATGTCGGGTTTGGAAGGCTGACAGAGGAGCTCCTCAGATGGGCTTCAGCTGTGTTCAGTGGTGGCAGATGCCAGCAGAGGCGCAGCAGAGAGATGTTTTACTTCTAAGTGGGCTAACTCTACACGCTGCAGCACCAACCTCCCGCACTTCCCTCTCCCTCTTTCCTTTCTTTCTTCCTGCCTATCATATGTGCTCACTTTCTCTGCCTCACTTACTCTTTTTATGTTTCCCCTTTCTCGAGCCCTGTGCTCACTCAAATCACCTTCTCCGTGCTTCCCATTGCTCTCTTTTATGCACCGGTAAACTCTTTCATTCCGACCTCATTTAACCCCCTTCTGTATCTATTTCAATCTTACGTTTCTCTGCCCTCTGTAAACCAACACTGTCTGCTTTATTATTTCTACAGAAATCAGCCCGATGCTAGTCTGACTCCAAAGGTTCAGAGCTCCCCTGGGCCAAATGCACTCTGACAGCTGAACAAATGCACCCCCTAAATGCTACGTCAAATGTATTTATGCTGAGATCAGATTGGGCAAAACTCCCTCTGCATGAGCGCTTCAAATATTTACAAGGATTGTAGCAAAGATTGCCGTTAGCGGCTTATCTAGTATTCCTGTTTCATAAAATTCCAACTACTGGGACATTCCATGTATTCCGGTACTGATTTGATTTCCATGAATTCTTCTTCTGTGCTTCCTGATTCAACTTTACATGATATAAAATATCTCTCTAAGGTGGTTAGCATTGCTGTCTTGCAGCAAACAGGGTTGCGAGTTTGAATCCACCATCTGGCTGTGTGTCGTTTGCATGTTCTCCCTGTGTTTGTGTGGGTTCTCTCCGGGTACTCGTGCAGTTAGCGGGGTTAGGGGTTTAACTGGTGATCCTAAAGTGCCCGAGAGTGTGAATGGTTGTCTGTCTGTTTCTGTGCCCTGCCTGCATCGTACAGCCTGGACAGGTCGCCAGTCTGTCACAGAGAGACAGACAACCTGTCCTGGTTGTGGTTGGATCTCTCGTCCATCCATTCATATATTTAATTTTGAAATTAAACCAGCAGTTAATACTGCATCATGCAGACACAAAGCAAACTCAGCTTTCACTTGAAGTTATGTAGTTCAGTTTTAGCCTCAACTTGAGACTGGGAACGGGCCACCCAGTCAATGTTTACATTCTGCCACTCCCGCTGGCGCACAGGGCCCATATCCCATCCACACAGTGCTGCTGCTGTGTATATAATCATGTCACTTTTGACGATGGTTTGAAACTACAATGGGCTCCTGTATCCCACAGGGTTTATCCAAATTTGGCAGCTCCCGAGGTAAACTGAGGCAACCCCTGTCATGGGACAGCAGTGGGTTATAAACAAAAGTAATCAGACGCAGGAGTGCCACTGCGTCAGCATCCATGGAAACATAATCTCCCTTTGTTCAAAGTTTGTGCCAGCATGGGGGGGGCAGCATCTAATGCCATCGTGGGACATCACGGAGGACGGACCGACTCTTTCACACGTCATGCTTACAACAGTGAAGCAGGAACAGATTGGTAAAAGATTGATATAGTCAATACAGCGGTTCTACTCTGTGCTTACTACACAAAGGGGCGTAAAGAAGGGTCCATGCTGATCGTGGATACAGAACACAGAGCCGTATTTCCCTGCATCTGTCTGTGGATAGGTTATTGAGCACTAAGACGTGGACTGCTCGCTGAAAATGAGACATTTGCATATCTTTAAACAGCTGACATTTAGGAGACAGCATCTCTGCATGTGTGCAGGCACAGTTGGCCTGCAAACAAACAAAGCAGGTAATGTCACTGATTTTTCCTGCATGACAAATTTGATGCACGACTACAGAAGAGAAACCATCATTTAACATGAACCTATCAAATTAACTAACAGCTAATTTGTCCTTTTTTTATTAGCCACTGAGGACGTCTGCACTATTAAGCAATGAAAGTGGGACATTACGACTACAGTTTGTCCTGCAGTGATAGTCGTACAGTAACATTTATGTCTATTTTATATAAACTTGTATTTCAACACAGTGCTGTCACAGTTTTGCCATCATTTACTGATCCACAGCCCACCACATGAACATTATGTGTGATTTTTTAACCCCTTCCTCTGCATTTTTAGGTCAGCAGTGACGTACGGAGGGCTTGTCTTCAGCAGTCGGTCTAATCAGAAGAAAAACAAACAGCAGGTTTCCTTGACTCAGGGCTGCTGGGGCTGAGCGCGTGTGGGCTGCTGTATATCATTTGCTTCAGTCCTGTTCTTCCTCCTTACTCTTCTTTCTCTCTTGTCTTATCACTTTCCACTCTCCTCATGCCACCCATGGGGAGCCTGTAGTGCTGTAATGCTAAGTGACAGCCTGCCTGCCTGCTCACTTCCCACACACATGCCTACGCTTGGCCATGTCCCCCACGGCCATCGCTGCGCCCGGATAACAGAGTTTCAAAAGCTCGGAGGGATGAAATCCAAAAAAACAAAAAAGAGTTTAGGGTATCGTTTCAGCGACTGGTGTGCGTTTAGGCACAACACGGAGCTGAACAGAGCTGGAAAGGTGCAGTCAGTGGCTTGCTGATAATATTTTGAGGACTGTGCACAATTGCATTACAAGGTTATCTTGAGATCTCTTTGGATCTCAAATTACACAGTTATATAGCATGCAAAGACATATCAAAACAATTAAGTTCAGGGGCAACAGAACAGACCAACATGAGGTCAGTGAGCATTGTTTCTGCATGGCTTTACCAGCATCAGGAGGGAGGAGGAGGCTGAAATGCGCCAGTTTTTCTACAAATATCTCAAATATCAATATGTCTAAAAAGGAGTCTCTTCTTTTTCAACACAAACTGGGAAGAAGCTTTAGCAGGCTGTAGAGGCTCTGGAGCTGCCCATCTGCACAGACTCGAGCGTGACGCTGTGTTTTTAGCGTGGACATCTTTGTCATAATCGCTTGTCAACGTCCGTCCTAGTGTACGACACACGAGAGCACGTACAGTGGACCTGACACTTTTTGTTTATGTGCTAGCTTGCTCTCTCCTCCGGCTGCAGCAGCCCAGATGTTCAACCCCGTGAGCTACAACGCTTCAGCTCTGCTCCGATTTTCCATTAAACCTGC
The DNA here is from genome assembly GCF_900408965.1 of Simochromis diagramma. Classification (NCBI taxonomy): domain Eukaryota; kingdom Metazoa; phylum Chordata; class Actinopteri; order Cichliformes; family Cichlidae; genus Simochromis; species Simochromis diagramma. The sequence goes on along the minus strand of NW_024386778.1, from coordinate 1,277,468 downwards.
TAGCATGAAAAAGAGTGAGCATGCCATCCTGCAAAACACTTCCTCCTTAGAGTTTGCTTTAATCTTTTAAACTCAGAAGCAGCTCTGTGCTGCAACATAGTTCTCTTACATAATCAAATATAAGGTTAAAAAAATAAATGGAGACAAATGAGAGACACTTTTTTAATGAAACTCACCTGTGGGAACTGTTAGTGAAGGAGGGAAGGCTTTACAACAAACGACACCCCCACTCCTCTACAACACTGCTGCAATGGGCCGGCACGGCACAGTGCATGTTTCCTCGCTTCCTCTCCGCAGGCCATATTGGCCAGCAACACAAAGGCCATTTCCTGCTCTCCACACAGATATTACAGTTGAAGCTAAGTCTCTCTGATGGCCAGATAATACAGGTCTGAGTCCCGTCTAGGCCACAGCCAGGAAATCACGTTAGCCTGCCCCCCTCTGCCTTCTACTGCTGGGGATTATAGCACCAGGCTGCCTTGGCACAAATTACTTTTGCTGTAATGCAGTGAGGAAGCTTGTATTAAGGTCCATGAGGTGCAGCAATAACTTGTTTGTTCCTTTGGGAGAGCTGACCACTGACCACTAGTTTAGCTTTATTACTGTAAAAAAGTATGCAGTGAGACTTACAAGGAAATAATTCATGTAGGGGAAAAAGCTCTAAACCGGTCAATCAAACGAGCATTAATGTGATGAAGGAGGAATCTGTATTTAATGCTAATCTAGCTAACCAATTTTTGGGGCAGGAAATAACTTCAAACTGGTCAAAGCTAGCAACTGTTACATAATGCTCTGAGCTGAATGCTAAAACTAGCATGCTAACATGAGCTGAATGTTAAAACTAGCATGCTAACATGTTAATGGGCAACTACAGCATTTACTAATTATAAACAAAGCACAACTACGGCTTTTGGACACAGAAGTCCTTCTACTGATTTAGTTATACAAAAATGCATCAAATACACAGACATGAAGATGCCTTTAAATACCTCGATGAATCCTCATAAACTGAGATTTTACTAAAAACTTTGTGTCAAAATGGATAGAATTGATTTTCTGGGATGGCATTAGATGGAAGGTGGAGTGATACACTCATGTAACAGTGAAGTATTTCTCTCAGAAGTCAATCCGGTCTTTAAGTCTGATGTTATTAGCAGTGTCTGGGTCCAAACTCCGCTTCAGGTCCCAAAGTCAAGCGATCACTGCAGCATCACTGACAGTTAAAAACTGTCTAAATTCTTTCATCTTTAATAAAATCATCAGTGTTGCTGCTTTAGCAGGTGTAACAATTAAGTTTAACATCCAGGCATCCATGAAAACAGAATTTATTAAATTTAACAGAGTTAGAAGTTAGCAGGAAGTTAGCTTGCTAGCTTCCACCTAAACATGATATAGCATGTTCTGACTGAGAGATTTCTGAAAGAATTAAAACATACAGCTCTGCTGTCACTTCCAACATAAATGAAGACAGAAAACTAAACAGCAGTGACGTTTGTAGGGTTACTGAAGTTGGGCTAGCTGGTATATAATGATGTGCTACGTGATTGCTAGCGACACAGCTATGTTAGCATAGCATAAACACAGTGAAGCTGGAGGATGAACGCTAACTATTTTCCACTGGATAAAAGTTAACGTGAAGGTTCCCGATGGTTAGGGACAAATGCAATCACATGGCAGGATGCTGTAAACGGACCAAACTTCAGTCAGGAGAACAACTGAGATAATCAATCCACAATACCAGGTTAGTCATTAATATACTGCAACAGCATGGGCTGGAGTTACATCGTAAGGTTTAAAAAACTGAGCTTTAAAATGAATAGCGGTAATAAAAACCGAGAGAGGCCGACAGTGATCACTGACTGTTTTTAGGGGCTTGTTGAGATTAAACAGAACAAGATACAAGGCATTAAAACATGTTAAACACACAACAGCCTTAGTTTGGGCTCAGAAGCAGGATTCATCATGTCATCGCTTGAAGACCGGATTGACGGAAAATGACCTGACCTTGCCTTCATACTGCAAAGATAAATTAAATCCCACACATGTAAATAAAGTAAATGCCAAATAAACCTCCACAAAAGTGTTTCTATTACACTGTGCTGAAAGAAGAAGATGGTTTGTCAAATTCATGTAAGAGTACCAACATGTCGTGTGCTGACTTTGCCAAAGGCCTGCAGAAATGATCGCAGGTTCAAACTGGCGTGCAAAAACACACACACACACACACACACACACACACACACACACACACACACACACACAGAGTCTGAGTACAGAGCCAAGGCTTCATTTGGAGTCATTTCCAAACAATTCAGCACGCGATTTGGTTGGGGGTCTGGTTGAAGTGGGGGGAAACAGACTCCAGAGAGCAACAAGGAACATAAAAAGGAGGGGAAATACTCCATGTTCCAATAACTTTCAGATGCATGAGCCAATGCCAGCTCCATGATGTTTCAGTTCACCTCCTCCCTTCCTCAGCTCCTTTGCACGCATTCACCCTCTCCTAGGGAAGCAGCCTACAGACCCAGCTGTCCCAGCACTGGTCAGCGAACAGATCAGATGAAAGCAGGAAACAGATAAACACAGACTAATTGCTCACAGACAGAGACTAGAAACAGGGTGAGTGGTGTGTGGGGGCACTGTAAGTTATATGTTCAGAAACAGGATGGCTGGAGGCTAGGTCAGAACTCGTGATGCTAAACAGGGTCTCAAAGTCTCTTACATAGAGTCTGCACCCACAACAGACTGAAAATCACACAGTGAGAAAAGAAGCAAAGGAACCTACTTAAATCCAGTGCAAGACCACAAAGTCTTTCATATTCTTCCCATGGTTTTGACATTAAAATACTAAATGTCAAAACCAAGACATCTACCAATATGACCAGTACTTTTCCAGCTTCATGTCATGGGGGCAACAGTCCAGAGATGCCCAGTCTTTCTCACCACCCCTTCTAGCTGCTTGCAAACCGATGTCATTAGCAGTTTCCTGGTCGCAACTCCTCTTCAGTTCCCAAACTCAAGTAAGCTTGTTTCCATATAATGATATAGGATGTTCAGACCGAGGGATTTCTGGAAAATGCAAACGTACATCTCTGCTGTCATTTCGGACATAAATGAAGATGGAAAACTAAACAGCAGTGGCGTTTGCAGGGTTGCTGAAGTTGGACTAGCTGGTGTATAATGGTGCTACGTGGTGGCTACACAGCTATAGTTTGGATCGTATGAGGCCCTGATGGGCAGAGAGAAATGCAACTGCAGCAGGAAAAACGTGCTGAAAATGGGCCAAACGTCAGTCACAAGAACACCTGAGATGATCCATCCAGAGCATGAGCTTAGGCATTAATACACTGCTGCATGGTTTGGATAAATTCCTGATCCTCAGCTTCCATGTGCCCATTCAAATCTTTGTTAGCCTCAGAGTGATTCTTTTCTGAGCCGTTCAAATATTTGATGTCTGGCAAACTGAGCCATACATCGTCAGGTTCAAAAGCTGAGCTTTAAAATGAACAGTGCTAATAAAAACCCTGAGAGGGCGACAATGATCGCTGACTATTTTTAGGGGCTTGTTCAGATTAAACAGAAGACACAAAGCATTAAAACTTTAAAAAGACAACAGGTTTAATGAACGCAGTGCAGTTTGGACGAGCTAGCTGAGAGGGATCTAAGTGGTGTAAAAGAGGTCAGACGCCCAGACCTCATCAGCTGGTTCCTTTCGATGTGAAGGAGTAGCAGCTATACTCTGAGTCCGTCCCAAATGACCGAGTTCCTCACCCTATCTCCAAAGGAGAGCCCCACCACCCTTCAGAGGAAACTCATTTCTGCTGCTTACATGCACAGGCTCATTCTTTCAGCCACTGCCCACAGCTCATGGCCATCGGTGAGGGCAGGTGCATAGATCGACCAGTGAATAGGCAGCTTTGTTTTCACATTCAGCTCGCTTTTAACCACAACAAATTAGTACAGCATCAGCATAGACACCATGCCGATGTATAAATCCTCCGGCACCATTTGCCCATTAATCGTAAAAAGGACTCCAAGGTGGTGGAAAAAGGGTGGCGTGCTGACCCAGCATGAGCACATTACTGGGCCTCTATGCACCATATCGCGCCCATACTGTGGTCTTTTGCTGTTTCTTGCCTGCTTTGGATCAGAACATTAGTAATGCTCGCAGGTTTAGTCCAATATGTCCAGTTTTAGCTGCATCCATGACTTTCTGAAGTTGGAGGTTTGCGATGGTGTGGCTGACCTCGATTTGCCCCTTTCACTTTCGGCCTGTGCAGACGGTAACGTTTGTGCTCCATCAGCAGAGTCCTCCATTTCCACAGCGAGGCGTACCTTCTCCTGCTTGTACCCTACAGGGATGGACTTCAGTGGTAGGCCATATCAGAGAAGCAAAGGGGTAAGCACGGCCACTTTTATTGGTGCGAGTTACCCACACTGTCCATCTTGCCAACCTTTAAGCTCAGGATTTCACAGAGCTTCAATGGCCACACCCTCCACTGGTGCAGAGTACAAACGTGAACTTCCCAGATACAGGACTCATTGATTTTTGCCACGCCGTGCACAAACTGTTGCTTGGTTACCTCCCCCGTCTGTCTGCCAGACAGCTGTGCAGTGTAACACTTCCTCACACAGAAAATTACATTATTCGAGTATATGTAATCTTTATTATGAATTCTAAAACTAATAATAGCCCTAAAACCTAAACTGTTACTAGAAAATAACAACTACATGTCTTCAATGGCTGTTGTCTTTGCAGGACAAGGTTAAAATGACCCTCTTGGTGCTTCTAGTATTAAAACAGAAGAAAAAGGCTGTTTGTAAGAAAAGAATTATGATGAAAGATAATAGAAGAGCATCTCACTAACAGTGTAGGAAGGAGATCAAGAACCTGACCTCAGAAACGTGAAATTTGCACCAGATGCCAAACTAATCTACTTAAAGCAAAGAAGAGAAAATAAAAATGGGAAGTGTTGGATAAATGATGAAGGAGTCCTCTCTGTGCTCACTCTGACGTCTTCCAACTGGTCACAGTTGAGAAATCTGCAGCGTAACCATCTTCTATTTTGCGTTTATGCTCCCACATAGTTACAGTCGTCCTTTTATCTCACCAATCCACTCAAATTCATGTATATTTTTAAAAAAGCCCTGCTGAATAAACGAGCAACTATAAAAATAAGAAATGTAATTTATATTCATCTCATTTCTCATAAATGATCCAAATGGGTGATGACGGCTCCACAATATCCTACTAACCAGTAACGTGGCTAAAGCTAGAACAAGCTAAGACCTACAGAAAATGTGCGCAGTGATGGAGGGCAGAGGAGGGAAAGGCTGGAATAATAATATTAATTCAAAAAATAACTGTAACAATCACTCCCATTACAGTGTCTGTATCTGAGCATGTAACCATCCATTTCACCAAATTACAGCATGTAAAGCTAAATTTAGATATAATTACATTTACAAACGGCCTTCAAAGGTCACAGTAAGAAATTACAAAATAACATCTTGTTTTGGATTTCACACATTTTGTTTCTATGTAGCTACAGGCAGTAAGTATTCTGCAGATGCCTCCTTTACTTCCCCCCCAGGGCCAAAGACACATGGGACTGGGAGCAGAGGATAATGACCTCTGAGCCAAAACACGTGATTCTAGAAGAAGAAGGAGGCGATCCACCCAGGGGTCCTTACGGGGAGCGACCCCATTACAAACTCTGAAGAACAGGCCGCATCTCATTACTCGCGCTCCTTCACAAGAGTCTAGTTAAATTATTGATTGTAACCTATGAACTACATGTGTACACTGACAGGGGAAATGCATCAGGGAGGAGGGGGATGCACTAGTGCTGCATGTGGCCTCTGACTCGGATCGTCCAACATCTCAGCATCACAAGATGCGCAAACACATCCGTGTGTTCTCAGCTTCTCCATTTCTTCTGACAGTCTTGTGCGTAAGTGTATTGTATAGCTCGAGGCAGGGAAGCAGCAGAGGCAGCATAAAGGCATCAAAGCAGTCACCTCCACCGCAGCTCTTAACAGGTCAACTCCAAGAGATAGCACTGAGCCAAAGACCTTTGAATCAAGGTTAACGGCAGCTTGGGAGAGAGCTATCAAAGTGATCTAAAGCACAGTTAAAAGGAAATAAAGGTAGACTCTATTACAATAGCCGTATTGATCGCGTGAACCTTTTGCCCAGAGACAAATCTGTATTTCAAAGGCAATGATGGTTGCTCTGTATGTGAGGGTGATGTTTAATGTTCTCCCACTTCACTGCAGGTTCCAACAAGAAGTTGACCTCAGAGTTTAATTTGGTGAACTCTGATGCAGTAACACGTAAAGCAGCTTTTAAGTTTGTGCAGCTCCTGCTGTCACGTACTGGTGTGATGTAAGGAGCCCAGCAGGCAGTGACCAATTAGCACATTTCAACTGCAAACTGCATGCAGACTTGTTTACGCGGTTTCTTAAACACAAACCTTTTAAGCGCATAAATCTGTACAAATCAGGAACATCTTTACACATCTGGATACATTCACAGTGTTGAAGAGCATGTTTGTAGAGAGCTGTTGATGCCGTGCGATAATCAAAAGAATCTAGTTTTTGCAAAGCAGCATTATTTTTTGCTCATTACACCCACTTAGCTCTGAAAACACGAGAAATCTGCTTCATGCAGAGGAGACGGCTCTGTCAGCACACACCCATGCACATGGCACTGGAGTCTTCCACACTAACAAGGATGTGTCACCGAGAGTCAAACCCTGCAGAGTGGCATATTTTTACTGGAGAAGTGACTGCGACGCGGACAGACCCTCGTATGCACCGCTGTATAATAAGCTCTACTTATTTTAGCTTCATTATTGCCAGCTGGTTGCTGCACCACAGAAAATCACATCAACTTGGATTTGAGGCAGGCTGTGATAATAAACTAGCAGACTGTGTGAGGGTGCATCAGTGTGTCTGCATTACACAAAGCACATTAAAGCTCACATTGCTTTATGAGGCAAAATGTGCAGATGTATATTTTTTAATTAGACTCATCAGAGCGTGGCCCTAAAGCTGACCATCGGTGGGTGAAACATGGTGCAATTAGAGTTTTTACATTAAAGCTGCTGACCAAACCTTTACGGCACTGCTTTTGTTCTAAATGAGTAAATAATAACAACAACAATAATAATAATAAAGGTAGCATTTAAAATATCACAATCTGAGCACCGAAATTGGAAAAAGGATGCATGTTAAATGAAAAAAGGTCCAAGCATTCTCCTCAGCTAGCAGCAGAGGGTGCCAGCACATCACAAAAACAGCCCAGCATGCAACACATTTCAGGACTCCAGCTCCAGTTTACTCATCTGAACTGGGGAGAGAGAGGGGGGGGAGAGAGAGAGGGAGAGGAGAGAGGGAGAGAGAGGGAGACAGAGAGAGAGACAGAGAGACAGAGAGAGACAGAACAGAGGAGAGAGCGAGAGGGAGAGAGTAGAGACGAGAGGAGAGAGCGGAGATGGAGAGAGCAGAGAAGAGACAGAGAGAGAGAGAGAGAGAGAGACAGACAGAGAGAGAGAGAGGAGGAGAGGGACAGAGAGAGAGAGAGAGAGGAGGAGGCGAGGGACAGAGAGAGGGACAGAGAGGAGCGGCAGAGAGAGAGAGAGGAGAGAGAGAGACGGAGAGAGAGGAGAGAGACGAGGAGAGAGAGAGAGGGGAGAGAGGGAGAGGACAGGCGAGACCGAGCAGAGACGAGAGGCAGAGAGAGAGAGGGCAGAAGAGAGGACAGAGGGAGCAGGAGAGAGACGAGAGAGAGGGAGAGGAGAGAGAGGGAGCGGGAGAGAGGGAGAGAGAGGGAGAGGAGAGAGACAGAGAGGGAGAGAGAGAGAGGACGAGAGAGGGAGAGAGGGAGAGAGGGAGAGAGAGAGGGAGAGAGAGAGGGAGAGGAGAGGGCCATTGTTGGTGTAGCTGTGTTTTCTGTTTTTTTGCTCAGGATTCAATTACTCCATCTTTCCAGTCCCTGCAGCTTCTGGCTGAGAGGGGACATGGTCTAGACATGCTGTGTTTATTCCAGGAAACCATATAATGATGTTTCACATGGCGACTTTATATAAATTCAAGCTTACTGTCAAAGGATTCCCAGGCAGGAGAGATTCTGTGTGATGCAGAGAAGGCGACTTCAACAGAACGAAATAAGCCGTAATGTTTTTTTGCTTTTACCTCCAAGTCTATTAAGCTATTCGCTTGTATTTTCACACCGACCCGTCCTCGTTTCACTTTGCTTCACAGAGGCTGATAGAAGCATTTGTCACAACAGAGATGTGGCGTGCGCTCGAACGCACCAAGGTTTTAAGCAAGATTGAATATTTTTCCTTGGCTCCTCTGTCGGTGGCAGATGAGCCCAGGGTCTGGGTAAATCACAGATGGCTATTTCTCTCTCCCTGCTCTAGGGTGACAGGAAAACTGAGACTGCCACCTCCTCAGCCTGCGGTGGCAAAGGACTGGCACAGTCAAGAGGATAGGGAGAGGAAAGAAGAGGATGGAGTCTGGTCTCCCCTGCGGGTTCCTTGGAGAAACAGTCTCCATCTGCTCATCTGGGCCTTTTCTGACAGTCAACACATTTTACCATTTCCTTTTATACTCTACTGTACATGACTTTGAAGAAGGCAAAACTCGAGGGCGCACCCAGAGGTACGACTGCCTTCATACTACGCTCACTGTGTTTAAAATAATTTGATACTTTTTCATCAGAATAAGCATTAAGTCAGTTAAACGTCTGGGATTTGATCTGGTCAGTTACGTTTTTTCACTAGTTTTGCATTTGGCTAGGGTCAGTGTCGCTGCTGGCAGCATGAGGTGATACAAGTAGTCCAACTCCCCAACCCCCGGCCCGGTACCGCCCCGCGAGCCGTTTGGTAGCGGGCCACAAGAGTCGATGCTTGGGTGTGAAATTTATGGTTTTCAGGGTTTTTATCGTTATTTTTTATCGTTGTTATCGTTAACTCGGTGTCCCCTGGTTTTTCTCCATGTGTTATGAAGAAATTCATTTTTGGTACCGGTACTGGTTTTATTTTGTTGTATTTTTCCTCGACACCTTAAAGGCCGGTCCATGGCACAAAAAAGGTTGGGGAGCGCTGCCTTAACCCATCGCCAGGGCTGGAAGACACTGACTGCTGGCAGAGCTCTACAAAACAACCTCCTTTAGCTCACTGGTGTGGCCGTCTGGCAGCCTGATGGCCATTAGGTATCAGGAGGATACCTCTGGATCCGCTGTCAGACTCTATGCTGGTGCAATGGGCCTCGAGTTTCCTCCTAGTGCACAATAATGCATGTAGGGAGTCCCTAGAAGAGGAAGGCAACCCTCGCCAATAGCGCACCTCTGGGTCCAATCTAACCGCCAGGTTGCACTTCAGACTGTCCAGAGCTCAGCGATGCTCTGGTCCACATTAGGGAGGAAAGCTCCAGGACACCATCCCTCGTCTCAGTAGCCAATCGGAACAGCTTCTCCCATAATTTTCCACTTCAATTTCCAGGCAGTTCTGAAATGAGCCTTCTGTAGGTTGAACGTTTTCATTTCTATTAAACGATGATATTCTATTAAATATCATCACAGGTATTTATTTTTTAAATCATTTTTCTCCATTGGGATCTGATGTTTTAAAAGTGTTCCTTTTGTGTAGCTGCACACTCTCTTAAAGCAGTGAATGCACACTGACTTGAGTATTTTTTCTCCTGTCAAGTACGAACAGTTTTTCTCTGACAGTGGATTATAACTTGTTCTGGAGCTCTCATCCTTCATATCTGGTGTTGTGTAAGGTTAAAGGATCAATACTACTCCTTTCGCTCTGAATTTGTGCCTGCGTGGCAAGTTAAGAGGGGTTTCCAACAACATTTTGTTTTGAGTGATGAAAGCAGTGGGGAGAATAAAGGCTGAGCCAAGGTCAAAGTCTTATCCTCTTCCCATTTCAGGTCAGTCTGCATTCCTGTGGGAATGTAGCCCAAAAGCAGTCGGAAATGAGCTGGCATCAAACAGGACTCTGACTTCTGCCTGTATGAAGGCACAGAGAGACGAAGAAAGTGTTTTCATGTTGTCTCCCATATCTGGCTTGAAGAGTTTGTTCAGGCTGCCACGATTCTGTAACAGTGGATGTCAAACAACATCAGGATGTCCTACTGTACTATGTCTTATTACCATGTTGCTGTTGCCATGGTGTTATGGTCATCACTGAGGGGGGAAATAAACTGTTTGTCTACTATTATTTATCTTTGGTGTGATGTGCAAGGTAATGAAACTTATAGCAGTTTGGCCGAACGCAAATAATGAAGAAACCAGTAAAACTGGAGTTTAAAACACTGAATTTTGACAACAAGTAAAACTTCTTACTTGCTCATCTTATGTCATAGAGTAAAGATCCCATCGCTGCAGCCAGTGGGAATCAAACCATCAACCTTCCAGTTGCGTAGACGACCTGCTCGATCTCTAAAATGAACTGTTTGATCACGGGTGTTCAAATAAAACACTTCACTCTGAAGACTCAGTACTAATCCAGTCCTTCACACAGTATTCAAGCAATACTAAAACCAATGATGAGGATGTTTCAACTCTAGTCCAAGCTCTGCGTTTTTTCAGGCAAACAGTATGCAAAGGAGTGCTAAAGTAAGGTTAATGTAACGTCAGCCATGGATGCAGGCTCATGCATGCAAACCCTGTGTGTTCCTGAGTTTGAGTCAACTGTTCTCAGGCTAAATGATGGAACCAAAGTTCAGCCTTAAGCCTGAAAACATGTTCCATGTGTTGGTATGATGACACTTATCCTGACATGGGCAAAATATGGAGAGATGCTGGTAAATCACACTAACTCTATGAGCCAAATATCTTTAGTTTATGTAAGAAATGTATTCCTGTGGATTCATATAGTGTCCATTTAAGTTCCTTCATTGTTATGTAATCTGATGGTTCATTATGGGATAAATAAAGATGACATTACAGACAATTAACTGGTAGACTGCATGTAATAATTACACAATAGTCATGACGGTGCCCCAGTTATTATCAACTATTATCCTCTGTTAATTCATACAATTTCACGGTGCTGTGTTAACTTCCTTTACCAGTGGATTTTGAGTAATCCAAAAATCAGAGACAATTCACTGGGAATGACTAACTCCAATAAGGACAAATTACTAAGAGGATGTGGTCTGCCGTGTTATCAAAAGGAGGGAAATGAGGTAGAAGGAAATGGAGGCAAATTGATTTTCTTTTTACCCCCATCAGGGAGCGTGGAGCTGATGAAAAGCAAAGTGAGATAAGGACTTTCCAGAAATGACTCAACACGTGCAAATATGAGCTTTCGGATGTTCCTCCTACTCCCTGCAGCCACGCTCTCCACAGTCATTAAAACCTCTCTCTCATTTACTGTGATGAAGGGCTACTTACACCGACTTCAAGTGCTCGTCATTAACTCCCATTCCAAGTTTCGGACTCACATTTAAAAGGTTTTGGTTGGAAGTAATAAACTGACAAAAAAATTCTCCTTTGTTGAGCAGCAGGAGAATAAGGACGACAACATGTCAGTCACATTTGTCAAATGATGTCAAGATTATTCTATAAAGTCTGAAATTAATCATTTCTTGAACAGATGGGATCATATTATGCATGAATTACTAAAATTCAGAGTATCACTGTTGAGGTTATTTTACAGCTTATGATTAAGAAGATGAAACATGTGGAATAACAGCAGTGCCATTATCTGGTTATCTTGTCCTACATATCAGACAATCAGCTGTCTCTATGGTGCTGAGTGCTACAAAAGATGACCGGAAGATTAGCATTGGACCAAACTGTTAGCTGAAACTTAAGCTTGTATCCAACATTTCATATCAGATGTTGACAACCCCTACTGTCCCTTTTGGATATAATGAGTGCTTGTTACAACTATTCTTGGCTCACATTTAGCCAAAAAAATCAGGCTAGAACAACCTGCCTCTAGGGAGTGTATAAAACCAAAATACCTGTCATGTTACGGGGACTGTATGTAATTACCTCTGTGTAATTACCTCTTCTTATTAGCTTACAATAATCTATTAAAAATTCACCAGATCCGGTTTGCGCTTTGTGACACTTGCAGTATTGACCCATCACATTCAAATACAGTCACTGGGAAGGACATCTCCCTTTCACCTAATGGGGTCTTTGAGACCAGCAATGCCAGAGGCAGAAGAGAAGTAATTGGCTTCTGTGTGCCTCAGCTCCTCAACTGAACTGCAGTCAGAGCTCTAACAGATGAAGACTTGCATGAACATATAACTTATAGTCAGCAGATTAGACATGCTGACTATAAGTAAGCTTATAGTGAGCATGAAAATTAGCTGTCTAAATAACAACACCAGAAGCTGGTTATAAGCTGACAATATGCCAGCTAGTGTTAGGCTCAAATGTTCTTAAAATTACACTTTTCCTCAAAAACATTTTGACTGCGTTCTCACATCGTATAAGTTTATCCAAGCATCAGAGTCCAACAAAGTAACATCCACTTCAAAGACAATTTTTGGTATACAGGAGTTAACAGCGGCTAACAGCAGTTAACAAAGACTAACAGCAGCTAACAGCAGTTAATAAAGACTAACAGCAGCTAACAGGAGTTAACAAAGACTAACAGCAGTGCGTACTGAAAGATCGGGATATCCTGAATAAATTAATCTATGGCCGTCATTCATCCAAAATGAGCTTCTCTGACTCACTGATCTGTATCGGACTCTCAAAGTTTTTACAGTCCCCTCCACCGTAAACAAAGACGAGTACGTCTCACTAACATTGTGAGCTGAGGTAAACAGTCCCTATCTGTATAAGGCTGTCAACAGACAGAGCTAAGCTTAAGGGATCATGATCAAATTAAAAACACATTTTATGGACTGGCCGGCAGCAAACCTACAAACTGTCCAATTACACAAACCCCTTCTAAGAATGTGTGAAAATAGCACAAATAGTGGAAATTTTGTTTGTTCTTTTAATGTAGCACAGTCCATTATACTCAAACTTCATGTGCTTAACATTGAAGCTGAAAAGATAAAAACCTGTGGAGATTTATGATGAAAACATTAAAATAAAACGTATGCACATAGGGGCACACTGAGCTACTTAGTGTAAGGCTCTGATATGTAAAAACAACATTAATGAAGTGGACGGTCTCAGGGACACTGCTCTGAATTTAACTCCAACCCTTTTTCAACAATAACAAAGCAGCTCAAAAACATGTTCTGTGCTTTGGTCCAAGTCACATCGTCAGTCACCGCTCAGGCGTAGTTAGTGGGCCAAAGGTCAGTGACAGTCATGGATGAAGCTGGACTGGAACTGAGCGGTTTAGTGAGCCACATGCTGGGTAAATATGTCCTTTTCTTAACCTGTAAATGCATTCTAGGCCACATACCAGTATTTCACTCCATTGTGAACCTTTAACCCACTGATGCTTCTCTTACTCAGCCACTATCTACTCTCTGACCCTCTCTTTTATAGGTATCAACACAACACAGCAACGGCAATAGACCATTGATAACAGAAATTCTCTGCGGAGCACTTTCCAGGCAGTCACTCTCCAAACAGGAAGCTTTGCATAGGTTAATTCTCTGTGCAGAGCTGAAATCTAGGACTTGCCTAATTGAAATTTATTAAGTAATTGCCTTTGTAGTGTAGAGACTGCATCAAAGAGGAGCAAGAGAAGAGGCTTTAAGCAATTACACACCTTATTAAAGGATATTAGTGTGATGAAACCTTGAAGGTTCATGTACGTGTGCATTTACAGTAATGTGCAGTCTTGGGTGCATTTTACTGGGAAAATTGGAAACTGCAGCAGTTTATTGAAGTACATGCAAACATACACAGAAATACAGCATACAAGGCAAACACAGACTCAGCAAAATTTAATGAGCTTGAAAGTCAATATTTGGTATTTAAAATATATTTATTCTTTAAAACAGCCTGAAATCTATTAGGAAATGTTATTTCTTTCTGTTCTCTACCAGGATGGTCCCACACTGTTTCACTAATGTTGAGGGCTGGGCTGTGAGGAAGCCAATCCACCACTATCCAAGTACGCTTCTTACAGCACTGGCAGAGTGTTTGGGATCAATGTCATGATGAAAAATTCCCAATCAGACACTTTTAAGATGGCAGTGGGTGGTGCATCAAAATCTGACCACCACCAGCTCCAATGGAGCCTTTAACCATGGCAGAGGCTTCTCTATGTTTTACAGATGGCTATAGAACAAGACCTGCTGCCTTTGCTTTTCCTGTTCTTAAGAACATGACTTTCACATACTTCATCTGCGAAAAATACTTTGTTTTTTTAGGCCTGTCACTTCTTTTGTCTTCTGATTGTCCAGTTTTTTTGAGGACACACTGCACACGAACCAGCCTACCCTGGTACATTTTATGCCTTTGGACACTGACGGCTTCTTCGCTTGTTTTCAGTCTTTGTAGTCGACCATGTTTCAGAGGAACGTTTGGTGAGCCTGACATGAATCCTTCAAGCATGAAAAAGGCAACTCATTTAAAAACGATGAACCATGTCTCCTAAAACTGTAGCAAAGAACTAATTTTAAATTGTATCTTCAGGCGACTGGTTACTAGCAGCTTATTGCAAACACAGATCATTTGTTCCAATTTCTTCAGCTGCATCTCAGCGTGTCAAAGACAACACTGACTCCTTAGAAGCAAAATAGAAAGAAACGATGGGTGACTCAAGACTTTTGCACAGTACTGTATGTGTGAGTCTGTTTTGTTTTTTTCCATTTCCATTCTGAACAGCAGCGCATTTAACATTTGCCACAGTTACCTCGATACAGCATTAAAAGTTTTATATGAATTCTGAACAGATACAAACACAAAAATAGAAGAAAAAGAAAAAAGCAAACTAATTATTGCCATTCCTGCACATTCCTGATACACTGAGTCGGTTTCCGTCTCTGTGACATATTTGTCATTTCTCTCATGAAAAACTTAAATGTGGGTCCTCTATCTTGCTGTGATACTAACAGTTTTTCAGTTAGTTTCCAAACAAATTGCAGAAATCAAAAAGCTGCTCACACCAACGATAGCTCTAAATGCATGTAGTTCTCATCTCTTCCAAATGCTTCAGAGTGAAAAACGCTCTTTGTTTTCTACATGAAACAATGATCCAAATTACCAGCAGCATCTCTGCATCTATGACAGACAGAGAGAGAGCGTGAAGCCTTTGTCTGGAGTAATATGATCTATGTACTGTCTTAAAATGTACACGCCTATATCGGAGTTATACACACTCTTCCTGCACCTCATCAGTTGCTTCTACATTCAGTTTATCCTCCCAGACACATCTAATTCTACAGGCATTCACTGGACGTAGTTTCTGTAGAGTCTAATAGAAAAAGGAGACTTCTTACTATCACTATTGAATTTGTTCATCATATGTCGTGTAAAAAGTCGTTTTCCATTATCCAACAGAGGCTTAAGAATCTAAGAAGCAATGCAAAGAGCTGGAAATGCATCAGAAGAAACTTAAGGTTTTTGGATCTGCTGTTTGATTTCACATGAGTCGAGACAGATGCACAGTTAACGTTCTGTCTCAAGCAGAAATATGCATAATGATATATTTGACAACTGGAATAAAAGGAGTCTTTTTTCCTTCTGCTCTTTCGAGCCAACCCTTGTCTTTTGTACAAATGAGTAAAAGAATCAACAAAATAATCGCCTCCCATTTGTCCAAAAATAAAAAAAATCATAATTTTAAATGTGACTCAAATATTATTTGCAAAAACTGAATGCAATTAGGCTTGCTAGTTGCACTGGATGGGTGAATAGATTCAATAAAAGCCATTGATTCCATTTAGGAAATGATGCACTTAGAAGTTTTATGTGCTGTTTGAGGCTGTAATTAGTTTTTAAGCACTGTAACACGCCCCAGGGTGTATAAACAATAATGATCTCCAAGGAAGCATCAGCAGAAAATCTTTTGCCACGAGAAACCATGGCTGACTCCACTAACATTCCTGCACTACGACCATGACTATGGCAAATACTGTCATCTCTTTAGACCTGCTGTTGCTGGTGAAAATGTTGTCTGTGCCAGTGAACGAGGCAGGAGCGGGTAGAAAAGCTGCTTTGACAAAGATGGTGAGCATCTGCATGATGTCACACAGGCACAAACAAACAAACCAGTTTTCAGCAGTAAGAGCTGGAGGAAGGGATGAAAGAGTCCACACTTTTTCACAAGGTCTTACATCACTTTTCTTAAGAGGAGTAAAGTGGGAAAAAAGACTCATCCAGGTGGACTTGAACTATCTTGACTGCTCATCAGAAGCCTGTGCAGTGTAAACGGTGGCAGATCGGATTAGACACAAGTCTTACAGCCGTGCTGGAGTGGTCTGCTTGTGACAGGGGCTGGACAGCTGATAAAAGCTTCTTCAAAAACCTACAGCCCACTGGCCAGCATTGACTGACAGCTCAGATGGCTCTGCGCTTTAAGTGGCCAGCACTCAAAGTACAGCCACTTAATTTTTCACAAACTGATTGTGAGGGCTGTCAGGCGTGAGAGCCTGCATCAGGTTGGATAGTGACTAGTAAGAGCAGATTTCTGTCCTTCAACAGCGTTTTCACTGCACGAGTGCAATGAAATGACTCCGTTTAATAGTCATCCGAGCGGGTAGTCCAACCCTCCATCCTCTTGCTGCCTGTCCTCCCTTCAAGAAAAGTGACACTTCAAAAGAAAAGGTTCTCAAAGCTGAGCGAGCTGGAAGTGTGCGGGAAAACAACAACAACATGAAAACATTTTCACAGACATGCCGGCACAGGCTTGTCACACGGCATCGGGGGTTTCTGCCGAAGACAGGCTGGAGGAGGCGACAACATAAACGCACACAAGTCGTCAGCACGAGACAGGGTGGGTGGATGCATGCGGTTACTGCGCGAGTGTTTTGTCAAAGTGACTTAAGGAGGACGGGGGCTGCAAGTTCACAAGAAAAACAAATGATGGTGTAATAAGAGGAGCATTGCTGGCTTCATGAAATCTGTTAGTCTGTCATTTACACATAGGTGAGTTTTTTGCTGATGTTTGTCACAGTCATTCAGGCGTAGCCACAGCAGTAACAGAGACAGACATCACGAGTTAAATGGAACAACATTTAGGAACCTCAGCCGTGTCAAGCAAGGTCACTCTTTGGGTTTTTCTTTCTCTGTCTTGACTTTACTGAACAGGATAATGACCTGCAGGCCTCAAACCCAGGTGAGCCACAGCTCCTCCCACCAATGTCTTCCTGATAACTAGGCAGACAGTGTTCTGTCTACAACTAGAGATCAAAGTGTTTTCATTGATGCTGTGGCACTATGGGGTGCATGACACAGACGCACAGCTGATCAGTTGGACTAGGTTGCACAGCAGCTAGCAGCACATGTTTTTCAGTCCAGCAAAAAGTGCACTTTTCCCCCACAAACATGCATGTACCTGAGAGCAGTCACAATGGTCTACAACGTTGCCTCTGGAAGAAATAGTTGGAATGTAGATAAGGCACTAAGAGCAATTACTGGAGGATGGGAAAAATCAAAACAAATATAGCGTGATATTGCAATGATTTGTGTGATGATATCGCATCGATATGAATTCAAATATGAACAGCGAGGGCTCGTCTCATGCATCATCACCCACAGACGACATTAGCTGACTGAACCTGCATCAAATCGGCTCAACCAAGTAATCCCAAAACTAAACTAAACAGTGGCTGCATGCACGTTCTGCAACACGTTCTTACTAAAGTTGTTACAATTAGTTACTAAATTGTTGCCCAAAGCTTGAGGAGCACGCTCACAACCACTTTTAATCGCACAGCAGACCCAAGTTGCCAGATTTCTGCAAAAAGTTGCAAAGAGATTGTTGAAGGTTTGCAAATAATTGCTGTCCAATTCATGAATGCAGACAGATTCCCAACATGCTGCCTTATTGCACAATTCGTGGGGACTCGACTCTGCTCAGTTCAAATGTAATAGTTAAATGTGTATGTATGTAGTCTATGTAGACAG
The DNA here is from genome assembly GCF_900408965.1 of Simochromis diagramma. Lineage (NCBI taxonomy): Eukaryota > Metazoa > Chordata > Actinopteri > Cichliformes > Cichlidae > Simochromis > Simochromis diagramma. Next base: position 1,259,443 of record NW_024386778.1, on the reverse strand, counting down.
CAACAGATATGTGATATTTGATGATCATTTTTAAGACATAATTTGTTTTTAAACCATGTGGAAACTTATAATATATGTTATTGTAATATTTAGCATATCATAAAATATAAAAAAATCCCAATAATTGTGATAAGATTGTCTGTAGCGATTCCCTCCTAGAGCTGTTCCTGCTACTTTGTTCAGACACTGCAGTTAAAAGTTAAAATGGAACCGTTTTATTTCACTAACTCGTTTTTGAAATGGCCATGAACTCAGTCTTATCCCACTCTGAACATGTGTGTGAGACGGGGGCAGCTGGAGCACCACACACACACACACACACACACGCACACACACACACACACACGCCTTACAAGAATTTGCATTTATAATGAAAGAGGCTGAAAAGAGGCAACTAAAACCTTTTCTGTTAAGCACAGATGTGAAAGTACGAAGTTCCCAGTGAAGCTGTGCAGAGGTGTAAGGGCCTGCAGGGACGTCAACAGACATGTTGCTGTGCTAACATTGTGTCACACAATGCTGTAAAAACACATATACACAATAACACACAGCTTTGTGAAGGGCCCATTACATCTAAATGTTTACACATTGTTGTCATGTGTGTTAAAAAGACACAAAGAGCGCAAAACAAGCCATTGAAAGTGGATTTGAGTTGATCCCCTTCTATAAACTGCCACTGTGACAGTGATAATTACCACCCCCACAACTGAGGCTCCCATCAGAATGGATTTAGCATCGTATCTGACAATCAGGACATTGCTTTTCTTCGAATCTCTTATTGGCTTAGCGGATAAGCTTATTAAGGGTGACCCGCAAAGCTGAGAGAGCTGAACGTGATATTTCATTTTCACTGCAGATTGAAAAGCATGCACGCTTGCCCCCATCTTGACACAATCAGGGCTTCTGTACAAATATTTACACAGATGCAAATACAACCAGGCCCATACAGCTTTTACCTTGATGTCATTACACTTGGTTACTAGCTGACTAAAATAAGAGTTCAGTACAGGTAGGAGCACTGCTGCTGAATGATAGTACGCGCCCTCTGGCAGGCCTAAGGCACTGCTTTTTGGAGGATCTAGCCAGTGAGATGATTCGTGGAGCCAGAGGCCAGTACCCTGTGGTTGACTGGCTGCTCTGGTTTAAACTTCTCAAGGAGGCGTCCTTAAGCCCTAGGACTGGGCGCTCCTCTGCAGCCTACACAGCAACTACTCCTAACAGCTGGGACAAACCCAAAGAGCACATCTCCTTTTTCACACGTTTCAGGTGTGACTAACAGAAGGCGATAATGTGAAGCAGTGACAGGCGCCTACTTTTTAAATAAAATGTCAAACTGTCACAAAAACCTTACGGTACACATATTCAACTGCAAACATCCTGGATGGATTTTTTTTTACCTTTTTAGAGGAAAGCATCGTGAGACTATTTGCGTGTTTAAAAGATAATAACATGTTGAATCCACAGATTTCTTTTTAATTGTTCTGAAAGACCTGCTTATTTCCAAAAACACAACCAGCAGTGTCATTTGCTCAAACACAGAAGGGGCTCATTATCCCCATTACACTACACTGTTATATGAGCCAATATAACACCACGAGCAGCTGACAGCCTGCGATGCCAAAGATCGCACTTAATCCAGAGTTCAGTTATTGTGCTGGAGGGATTTGCAAAAAGGATATCAAGGTGCAAACTATTAATGCTGAGATGAAAGTAATTACACGTGTTGTATTTTTGTGAGAACATCCTAAAAGCAAAAACACGCATTAAAAAAAAAAAAGGCACAATCAAGTGTGAGAATTTGCTCGTTAAACAGAATTATTCTACACATGCACTGTGGTGAGATATGGTGGCTACGTGCACACGCTCAACTGCGATGGTGCCAGATTGCAGTAGCATGAGTACGTACAGTGGTCCCTCACTGTAACGCGGTTCGCCTGTTGCTGATTTATTTTGTGCAATTTTGCAGGCTTTTTTTTTTTTTTTTAACTGCGCATTGTGTTCTCCGTCCTGACTGGCTGTAGACCACTGTCAATCAATCCTGTGCCGTGTCTGCTGTACAGGACAGAATGTGTTCAGCTTGTCAAATTTACATAAATCTTCGATAGCTAGCAGTGTGACTCTGAAGTGCTGCACTGTATGTTTGTATGTTTTCTCCCCAACAAACACAACAATGTCAATGAAACTTTTTGCACCATCAAAGGCTCCTGCAGTAGCACCCAAAGGCAGAGGAAGATGCTAACCATCGCACAAAAAGTCAGACTTCTGGACATGCTAAAGGAATGGTAAATGGTCTGTATTTATATAGCGCTTTTCTAGCCCCTAAGGACCCCAAAGCGCTTTACACATCCAATCATCCACCCATTCACACACACATTCACACACTGGTGATGGCAGCTACATTGTAGCCACAGCCACCCTGGGGCGCACTGACAGAGGCGAGGCTGCCGGACACTGGCGCCACCGGGCCCTCTGACCACCACCAGTAGGCAACGGGTGAAGTGCCCAAGGACACAACGACCGAGACTGTCCGAGCCGGGGCTTGAACCAGCAACCTTCCGATTACAAGGCGAACTCCCAACTCTTGAGCCACGATCTCCAGGAAGGAAGGTAGAAGTTACCGTATTTTTCGGATTATAAGGCGCATTAAGCGAAATAAAACAGTCAGAAAAGTCAAACTTTACTCATTCTTCTTGCTTCCTCTACTTCCGTACCATTGATGATTCATTAATGTTGAATTCTCTGGCAGCTGCTCTATCCTATGTTCTGGACCTGAAAACATGGTTTGATCTTTGGTTTCATCCTATAATAATGATCTTATTTTTCTATGAAGGTTTGAACTTTGAGAGTTTAAACACGAGAGAAAAGTGTGAAAATGTTCGTGCCTGTCTGAGAAAAGTGTATAAAGTGTGTAGTGAGAGGTTTTACAGCCTTAAACATCTATAACAATTGTAAAAAATAAAGTTGGCTACTTCTGATTTCACCTATTGTGTTATTTTTAGAACGTAACTCCTGCGATAAACGAAGGACCGCTGTAATCATTTTCTCACACCACTGAGGGGTTTCCATGAATCAAACACTTTATAGTTAAATCTAAACTCCTGACTAATAAAAGCAAATCTTTGTCCCGTGAAAGTCAGTGTGCATAATGATAATATTCCAAATTTAAGTCCCTTCTTTTTTAATGGAAGGATTACTGGGACAAACTTCAAACATGTTTCTAATTGCACTGTTTGTGTAAAGATACTCGTGGTGAACAGCTAACTTAGCTAATCTGTATGTAGCAATAATAGCTGATGGATTCTCAGCAAACTCTAACTCAGACAAACTTCTGCATCATTCAGGCGTAAAAATCATTGTTCCTGACGTCTGAGAACAAACACAGACAGACAGACTGAGATGTGGGGGATTGGGGGGAGATGTCCAACCTAAGCCTTGCCCTCCCCCAAATCCCACCCCCACTTCTTGTCTTCCTATTCCCCAGCACCACAGACCAGATGGGCCTCACAGCATGGCCCTCTGTTCACCACAGGCCACCACTCCAACATCAGTGAGCAGACCAGTGTCGTCAGAACAACCCCCCCCCCACCACACACACACACACACACACACACACACACACACACACACACACACACACAGAGAAAACTTTTACATTGTTGCTCGAGCACAGAAAAGATATCCGAGCCTGAATCCTGGTCCACACTCACAAATTTGCCCCTTTAATATTTACTAACAGTCAAAAATCAAAGATTTTCCTCAATTTAGTCAAAATCCATGCAGAGATCTCAGCTGGAGCACTTTTCCTTCCAGCTTTGTGTGTTTTCTTTACTGGTGAAGTGGGTATAAATATCTTTACATTTGAGCTTAAAACCAGTCTTTACAATAAGTAGTAACAATGCTTTAACATAAACTCTAACATTCAACGGTATCTCCTGACTAGGGATGGGTATCGTTTAGGTTTTACCGGTGCCAAACCGGTACTTTTGAAATGGTGCCGGTGCTTAAACGGTGCTCGAACCGGTGCTTAAAGAATGGAGAACACAAAATTGGTCCAAAAACCTCTCATGTTTAGCTGTTTTTTTGTAAAAAGATAACAATGTTAGCCTTTTCTGCAGCTATGGGGCATATATGGTATCACTCTTAGCTGGAAGCAGTGCTTAAACAATGGAAAAAACACAAACTTTGTCCAAAAACCTCTCATGTTTAACCGTTTTCCACTTTTTCTTTGGTCATTTTAGCCTTTTTGGCCAGGGTGAAAGGAGTATCTGGCATCAAACAAGAAGACAGCCGCATGTAGCTATGATGATGTTTGCTAGTTCACCTTACATGCATTAATGTAATAACGTGGTTAGCCTACTCAACGTAAATTACACACGAACAACATTAAGCTACTCACGCAGAGAAGAACGGCTGCTGCTGCATCATCATCCTCATCATTTCTGCTACACTGGCAGGGCTAGGGGCCAGGACTCTCCTCTTCGGGTTTTTGGGGGATGTTGCTAACTCCGGGTCCGATAACAGGCACCACACCTGCAGTAGCTGTGCTCGGTGTGAGGTCTCGCAAGCTATCAAATACGCCGCATTTTTCGGTTTTTAAAAAAAACGCTACACGTCGCCAGGTGTTTCATCAGATTCGAGGTGTTACCTCCTTTGACAGTATCACAGTATCAGCTTAAAGCACTTGTTGCAGGCTGCTGAGTTTGCATCTTTTGCTGTGAAGTACAGCCAGACTTTTGACCGCTTCGCCTTGGGCATTTTTAATCTGTAGCTCTGCTCTAAAATAACCTACGTACCTGGACCCGCCTACTATCCTCGAAACGTAAAATGATTGTCTGGAATCTAAAGTGTATCACAGCTCAGGGAAAAAAAAGCACCGAAATAAAGCACCGAAATGTGCGCTGCTTTTCGGTCTGGTTACTACTGTTTATGTCAGAACCGGTACTATCATGGTACCGGATACCGGTACCCATCCCTACTCCTGACTTTTCAAAAGAGATGAATGGCTACCATTTATCAGCTGTTAACTGTGGAGCGTGTACGAGTGCAGGTCTCGCATTATAAAACAGCAATCAAAGCTCATTCACACAAAATATCCAGTAATAAATGTGAGCTCTTCTTCTGCACAGTTTACTTGCTGTAATAAACCTTTATGATACACAAATATTACACACATAAAGAAGTTTTATACTTTCTTTATACTGCACATTAGAGACAGATGGGGAATGTGGGGAGAGCAAGATTAAAATAATGTTTGCTTGGATGTCTTTACGAGATTTAGCCTCTATTAACACACACACACACACACACACACACACACACACACACACACACACACACACACACACACACACACACACACACACACACACACACACTGCCTTGAGCTAACTGACCACAGAAACACTCCTCGACCTTAAAGGGCTGTGATTACATTTTAACTAAAGCCTGGAAGTCTTTCTTTAGAAAAACAGGATCAGTAACTCAATATGGCACAAGTGACAATTAAGCAAAAACAATCCCCCGGAGCAAAAGACAAAAACCAAACTGTGATATGATAAAGGCAGAGGAGCGAGTCATCATTGTGGTTTGTTACTGCGCTCTCATCCATCTCCACTGAAGCTTCCTCTATCTGGGCTCTTCACTGTGAGGCGATATGTCAGAGGCGCTTATAAACATTTCTCTATTTCCCCCCTTGAGCTTACAGTATCTCAGCTCAGTACATTGGGTCAGTGCCAGAGATCGAAAGCATTCGCTGCAATCTGCAAACTTGGCTGGAAGGGGAACAAAGAAGAAGAAAAAAAGGGGAAAAAACACCTTTTGCTTTATTTAACATCAAATTTTTCATCTTTCTTTCTCTCTCACTCTACTTAAAGTCAGAGGTAACAGAAGCACTTATAACAGCCACTCTATTCAGACCGCAGGGACAATTAAACCTCTGACATTTAAAAATTTAACCTTGTGTTAGGACAAAGACTTAACATTTATTTATACTGAAGGCCAAAAACGACAGATCGCAGTTCCACTGCAGCTCGTTTTCCTCAAAGAGGACAAAAAGGGGTGGAGTAAGGCACAGATGATGATCTTTTCAATTATGCAGATGTCAGATTAGGTTGTTATTGAGCATCAAGGTGAACGGGTCGATCTGCAAACAAACAAACTTTTTCAACACAGACGACTGTAGCTGTGCGTCACAGCTGCACGCCAGCCAGCAGATTGCATTATCCAAACCATCTGCAGTGTAATCGTTACAATCATTTAGGATATTTACTGAGATCAGAGTGTGCCATTGTAATTTGGAGAGCTCTCACCAGTGAAAACCTTGAATGCCTTGCAATTAACTCATTAGTGTTGCCACTATCAAGACACAGCCATCGAGAAAGCGCGCTGTGGTGACGCACGCCGAGTTAACGTTCGCCTGCATGTTCGCCTGCATGTCAGCTCACATGTGGGAGAAAATGTGGCACGCGTGTCTGAATGTGTCCGCAGACGCTGGCTGCTAAGAAGATCAGGACTGGACCTGATTGTCATTCTCCACTAAAACACACAATCACAGTCATAGCAACACAAAACCAATCAAAGATTATTGTTTGCATATCTGTTATAGCTGCAGACTAGAAATTTGAACTTGATACCAAAGAAAATGCTCAGTACAATTACCACAGAAGATTAAGCTCAGGGGTTTTATTGGTCTTACACATTATTGAGGGTCATTACAGATTGATTAGGTAAATATATCTTAGACCCTGATCCTGGTGTCTATGCTAGCTATCACAGAGCGAAGCGGCAGCTCGCCAGTCTATCGCTTGGCTAACACTCACTTTCACACCTGTGGGTAATTTAGAATCATCAATGAACCCAACCTGTGGGAGAAAGACCGAGTACCCAAAGAAAAGCGCCACAAACGCAGAAAGGCCCTGGTCAGGCGATCGAGTCCAACTCAGAGTCTTCATGCTGTGAAGCAACAGTGCTAACCACTGCACCACCCGTGCTGCCACCATCGAGGAAATTGAATTATTATAGACGAAGACCACTATCAAAAAATGACCAATGAATTTGTGCAATTCAGAGTGTGACGGCACAGTCATGCTAAAATAAAGAAGCTCAGTGTGAAACACTGAACCAGTCTGACCTCACAGCCGGCTGCAACAAAAGAAGAAACACTTGATTGCACAAATAGGAAAGTTAAAGTTTAACATCTGCAGCTCTTTACACCCTCAGCCCTGAACTCTGATTCTGCTGCTCTGAATTTCACTCTTTGTTCCCTCAGATTAGTTTGTTCCCTCAGTTCTCCACACTCTGGTAATCTGGAGTAATCTGCTCTGCATGGCTGTTCAGCCTGCAAATATTATTCACCTTTTATTTAACTAAAGTGCACAAGCTGCTATGTCAACTATAAGAGATGACAACTGTGGCTGTAAATAATTATTAATAGCTAACTGCTAACATTAACATTGCACATGTTAACTTCAGTGTTATTGAAACAGGAGCTTTACTGATTTCTGGCATCCCTCCTAAAGCACTGATCAGCGTTATGAATGTTAACTACTTCAGCTGTGAGTGAGGGAGGAGCTGTGTGAACATACAGCACTGTCGGCATCCATACTGCTGTAAATGAGTATCTTTATTTGATATTAATATCTGAGTATTTTTTATAGACAACCATAATAGCAACAACAGGAAAGGACATGAAACAGTTACAACACCCTCCCAAAACAGGCTGTGAGAGCTGCACACATGATCTCAAAGTAACAGACTGAAGAGATCGCCAGCTGAGCATTACATTTCTCGCAGTGTACCATATAAAATAAAAGTATACCATATATAACATATTTTTGACATTGCCAAAGGAAGCTATGCACATGTATTACTGAAGAGACCCTATTACTGAATATTTGCTGCCATTTACGTTGGCACCAGCTCTGCTCAAGAGTGTGTGTGTGTGTGTGTGTGTGTGTGTGTGTGTGTGTGTGTGTGTGTGTGTGTGTGTGTGTGTGTGTGTGTGTGTGTGTGTGCGTGCGCGCGCGCGCGCGTGCTCGTCTCCAAACAGCAGCGAAGGAGAAAACCGTGAAATGACATTACTCAAATGGAAGGCAACTCGTTATGTTCATTTAAGTGCAATAAAAGCTTCCCATCAGGTGTTAATCCATTTATTACAAGATGCAAGACGGACAAATGACTCCTTTACTTTGGAAAAAACACTAGCAGAGAAAAAAGTTACAGCATTTAGACTTCAGCAAATCCCCCTAAAACTAGGCAGGTATGAGGCAATAAGAAGAAAAACAATGTGATGTAAGTGATGTAATTCAGTTTGCTTATGTGATATCCACATGTGTGCAATGCACAGATTTTTGGCCAACAGGTCAAAGTTGAAACACTGTTACTGCACAGTGTACATTTAAACAAACTGTGTGCATATGAAACAAACTGTGTGCATATGAAACAAACTGTGTGCATATGAAACAAACTGTGTGCATATGAAACAAACTGTGTGCATATGAAACAAACTGTGTGTACGTTCTCCCTCGTGAAGCTCAGAAACACACTCTTGCATATTCAGCTCGACGCTGCTCTGTGTGTGTGACAGTGCTGTAAACTGCGCTCCTGCATCAGGGTGCCACAAAAATTCACTGATGACCTTGTCACCTTGCTACACACAAAAACATGTTCTGAGTCATACATTAAACTACACCCACACCTCACAGGAGCTAGACTTCACTCTTGTAGAGCGTTTGGACTCTTTGATTTAACCATTAGAGGTGCAATGTTTTATCGAGCAACTTCCAAAAATCCTCGATACAAATGATTTACTTTTAAAAATGGGCCGTCCCACTTTTTTCACCAAAAAGGGGCGCATCGGTCAGACTCAGTCATATTTATTTCATGGCTTTAGTAACATTATGTTACAGATTTAGATCAATAAATTACATTGTATCAATTAAACTGTATTAATATTTTAAAATATAAAAGCTTTTTCCCCACCGCACAGATCAGTAAAATGTACACGTGCCAGTAAAACTCTGAGCATCTGACAGCTGGACGCTGAATTAGCATTAATTATTAACAATGACACCATCAGAGGATTATTTTCTGCTCAACAAGCATCACTTTAAAGGACAGGACAAACCTCAGTCCTTAAAATGTCGATATGCTTTTTGCATCCCAACTCCGCATGTATGCCATGTGATTTTTTCCTTTATAAAGTGCTTTCCACCAAAGTGTTCTAATATAGCAGCTATGCCATTTTTACAGACGTGTGAATTCCCATTAGACCTTTGGGCACTGCGCTTGGCCTTTTACTTTCAGATTGACTCGTTGGTCAGGTTTATGTAATAAGAATAACTTGGTTAGTGTTAGGAACAGACTGTGGTTTTGGTTCAAATGCCACAGTGTAACAACAGCTGCTCCATTAAGCCCACAGCCAGTCATCTCCAGAGCCTGTAAACAACCAGTTGTTGAGTGAAGTACTCATTTAATTTAAACTAAAGGAAACTAAAACTAAACAAGCATTTATAAGAAAACTGTTTTTAATGATGGTCCTTCTACTCTTACTGGTTTCTTTGGTTTTTCATAACTCACCATCGTGTGTTTCTTGTTCAGGTGCTTCTTCTTTTTCCCTTGCGAGTGAGCCAAGCGGGGGTTGTTCTCCTGGTCTGAGGACTGGTGGTGGAAATTGTTCCTGCAGGGCTCCAGGCTCAGGCCATTGGGAACCCTAGAAGGGGTTTTCTTATGCAGGGATCCTGCCTGGTTGTCTCTGCCTTCCTGAGGCTTTAGCGTCATGTTCTTCTAGGAAGAAAACAGAACAAGACAAAGCTTTTATTAGAGTCAAAACAAGTATTTCATCTTCGTGCAAGCAATGTACTACAGACTGTATCAGCCAGACAACTGGCCTGTAAGAAGCCTGCAGTCACACCAACAATCAGCAGTTAAATGTGTGTTTGACTGAATTTTTATATCTATGAAAAGCTGCTCATTACACACTGCAGAGCTCAAAAACAGCTGAATACCTTTTCACAAAAGCCCATTTTGACAGATAGCAAATCTCCTCTACAATAAGCAGAGAAGATTTGCTCTAAATTGAAGGGCTATCATGCAGAAAGGCTTCGATGTTCCATCACTAAATTTTCTCCAACAAAGAATAAAAGAACAAGGTCACTGACAGTTTTTTTCCTTTTCTCAAAGAACACAGTGGAGGTTCCAGCAAATGCCAGGTGGATTTAAACCATGGATGTGACACTACGTCTCACGCAACGCTACACAACCTTTTGTTTCAGTCACTGTAGCGGCCACAACCACAAAGTCCATGTTGACATATTTTAAATGGATTCATTTTTTAAAATTTATTATATTTTCAGCTCATTCTCTTCGATCCTTTTTCCCTCCCGCCTGTCAGCTCAGACATTACCATGTATGTGCACATGGACTGTAATAACACAAGTCACACGAATGGAAACCAATAAATACACTGAAAAAGAGCCTCTAGTATATTTATAGAGCTCATGTTGGAAAGGAAAGGTGTCTGGAGCAACATCGCATTCAGATCACAGATTACAGAAGACAAGACGAGCTTTTCAAGGGATTTTTAAGTGTTTCTTCCTGTGTAGTCACTGAGTGGACAGACTGTAATTGCTTTGATTAACAGGCTTCTTATCGTGAAGGTGAAAGGTCACGGGAGTGAACCCTCTCTGTGGAACATGACTTGAACAGATATTCATAGCTACTGGATGACCTGCTAATGAAAGGCGACTCATTATTCCTCCGTGAGGCTGATAAATAAATGAAACACATATATTCATGGTCCAAGGATGAACTGCGATGACTTTACCGTTCTTCTTAATTCTCATGTGAAAACCTGATCATCCACTTCAAATTTAGCTAACATGCTCATACAGCAACTGTAAAAACATGACCTCACTATGTTAGCATGCTGACATTAGCATGCACCTACACACTGCGCACTCTCTCTCTCTCACTCATGCATCAGTTGTGTTTGGAGGACTTTGATGTCACAGTGAGGTAAAGTAAGTAGGACTGATTGCAAAATGGTTTTAAATCAAATCTGATGGACAGAAAACAGGAGCGTGTAGCTGAGGGGCACACAGCGGCGCTAACAACAGAAACCCTGAACATTTAAGTCCTTTTTGTCTTCTGTCAACATGAAACTATACAGGAGAACATTTGTCTTCATGGACAAACTGGATACTAAAAACAAAGCAATAAGATGAGTTACACAACTTGCAACTGCAATATGGGAGTTACAGAGTCTGAAAGCGCTCATCAGCACTAATAGACTGCAGCTGAAGGGGCTGTGCAATGTATTACAGCCTCTACTGTAAAAGTTATCGAGCAAATCAGCTTTGTTATCTGAAGTGGTGACCTATTTTACTCTTTTTGTTCGAGCCATTGCTGTTAATAGCCCCAGGGAGACGTTTAAGCAGATGAAGTGGCTATCAGCATGGAAGTGCAAAGCTGCCGCAGCTGCACTGATAACATGTCAATAGTCTACAACACTGAGGCTGGAGAGACCAGCTCTAATGCAGTGTGCATTTGTAGCACCGAGACATGATGCAAGTGTACACGTTATGTTTTGGTTTTTTATGGAATTACAGCAATTTTATATTTACGGGCTTGAAACTACTGGACTGATTAAATGCATCAATATTACAGGCGTGTCTTGTTTTTTCATCATTTATTGAGAAATGGAATTAACTTTTCCGTCTTTAAGTGAAAAGTATTTGGTAACATGAAGACGCCTTGATGAAAGTGAAGGAGGCAGGCAGCTGAAGTGGACGACTGCTGATTAATCAAGAAGAAAGAAAAAAAAACACACTAACCAAGTCAGGAGGTGAATACATCACTGGCAAAGTCTACAGTCAAGAGCTGTTTCACAAACGTTACAACTGAGGGTTTACATCAAGACGCACATCACTTCACCACCGAAGGAGAAGATAAGAAAACATCTGAGAAAAAAGAGACAGCTGAGCTCTGGAACGACTTTCTGGAGATTAAATCAGAATGATTTTGAAGTGCGTGCAGAAGTAACACGCTCACAGTGTTACAGCACTGCTACTGTTTCTATTGATAATACCCTGAGTTCAGGGTTTAGGGAAATTTCTGAAGCTGATGGCGCTACTGTCTGCTCCACGTCAGCCCAATACTGGGACACAGACATGCACGGGAATTTTGTTTTTCAGCTGGATAAACAGCCTGAATTAAATGTCTGAGTCAGTGAGCCGCGTTGCACATAACTATGATGTTCAGCAGGGCTGTCAAGTATTGTAAAGGCCTTTGCACACTGAGCGTGCTCTGATTGGTCGAATCTGGAAAATGGAAAAAAGAAAATAAATATAATTGTTGCAAATTCTGTGTTAACCTAATAATTTTAATCATTCTGTGACATGTAAGCATTTAGATTTTATAAAAGAGTAACTATACAAGTAGTTGTTTTTCCTTCTGCAGCTGATTCAAACCTGTGTGGGTCGTAGTTATTACTGCTGCCCTCTGTCTTTCTAGTTTGAATAAAACCTCTTAATCCATCAACATCTTTTAGGATGAGTTTTATTTGTTCAGCACCGCTCAGTGTAGACTCTCAGTCCAACAAACCCCAACTCGGTCTAGGATTTAACCCACAGCCCACAGAAACCAAAGTGAGCTTCACAGCTGGCGTACAGTGCATATAAGGAATGAAATGGAGGCAGATTTTCCAGCACACACTGGTTAGGGGGGGAAAATCCAGCCCGTCTCAAGCAGCAGCTCTTCAGATGGACCACCTCGAAGCAACCTTAGCGTGCCGGCAGAGAATTACTCCAGCAGTTTCATAGATATCCACTGCTGTCAGAAATGAGCTTGATGGGTGTGCTACTGGCACTGACTCACTAAACCATTTCTAAAGGCCTCACAGAAAAACAAGTGCATGCATCAACTAATCTTGTTTGCCTTTCCCGCCCACACTCATCCAAGGCAAATAATGTAACATGACATGTATTGTCAGCGCACAGAATAAGTGACAAAGTTATGATGAGGCTGAGAGACCTTCCATTGTGCCAGTCTTCTGCGTGCTTCTGAGCATTTAAACCAACTGATTGCCTGGAATAAATTATGCACAATATGTCTTGCCTGCTCACTGAACAATAGCAAGACAAATTCCTTATTTCACTGCCTTACGATGACACTGAAAGCAAAGTAATTGCTCAGCATGGCTCAGTCTGCACTAGCTTTCATTACTACGATTGTCTGTCGGTGTACAAACTAATTACAATGTGGCATTTAGTCACAATGCATTTCTGCAGGTGTCCACGTGAGGGTTTGCGACACGTTAATTCACTTTCAAGCCACATATTTCTGTGTGAATAACATTCAAGGCAAAGTATGTGTTTGTATCTACAACCCAAAACCCAAAGGTAAAAAAGAAAAGTGGTGCAGGGCTCAAGAGGGACACATCTGACACATGTTTGACCCATAATTACCTGGTTCTGCCTCATCCTCACTGGCACCATTTATAGTTACCTTTTTTTATTTGAGGTCATTTGTTTGATGCATATTCTGAAATGTGATGTTTGAGAATAATGTATTTTGTCATCATTTCAGTTTATTTCAAAAAGTCTCAACAGGATCTTCAGCTTTATTGTGAAAGGTTTATTTGGAAAATAAACAAGCGGACGAACACGCTGGGTTTACCGTCGTTGTTGCTAATGACAACGTGTAAAAACAGTCACTTGTCCGTCCGTAGTGTGGTCATAGCCGCTACAGTGACCATCAAAACGATATAAAATATTCCTGTAAAGAGTTCATTTTGCGACACCACAAAACAAAAGACAGCGCGATATGAAACGACAGAAGTTTTCATATCGTCATCAGATATCGTCATATCACACAGGTAGCGTACACACAGCATCAGAACAGAACACTGAACACTACCTAGTCTGACGGTCTCCTTTCTTGGTGTAACATCCGGACGGTTGGTTCAGAACTCGGTATTAACAAGAAAGCAATGATTAAGAAATCAACAGGTATAAAACCATCAAACCTCTGTGCGCTGATGTTAGGGGGGTTTTGTTTTTGACATTTGGATCAAGTCTTTGTCTTTCCATACGAATCCTACAAATCTATATTAAAAATTATAGATGTATATAGATTAGAGTTAAAAAATATAGATTCATAGACAATTTTATCCACAATTTATCCTACATCCACACGTACACGGGTATTTTTGAAAACGAAGATTTTCCGTTTTCGTTTATAAAAAAAATCCCGTCCACACATAAAAGCCAAAAATGAAGGAAAACGCTGCTAGTAACATGCCAAAGCAGCAGGTGGCGCTATATTCCTATCCGTGTAGAAATGTTGGCCAATCAGAAGTCAATAAGCCTGGGTGGGAAAGAGTAAACAAAGATGGGGCATAGAAGCAGAACTGAATCGTATGTGTGGAGGGACAGTAACTGTGTGTATATGTAAGCATTTAAACACTGCAGAGAGTAAAATTAACAGTATTTTGTCAAAGTCCGCCATTGTAGAAATTCATTTCACCGAAACAATAACGTGGCGCACAGTGTGACGTCAAAAAATGCGCACACCTTTGACGCTGCGTTTACTCCGTTTACCTCGTCCACACGTGAACGCAAAAACGGAGTTTTTGAAAATATCCACCCTGGCAGGAGTTTTTAAAAATCTCTGTTTTCAGTGACCAAAAACGCCGTTTACGTGTGGACAAAAGGCGCAAACGCATAGAAAAATCTGCGTTTTCAAAAATACCCGGGTACGTGTGGACGTAGCCTTAAATTTGATTGTTATATGTGCCTAAATATACGACGCTAAACTGGGCACCTCTCTCATTAAACATCACGCAGGCTGCAACAGAAAGAATAAAAATCTAAATGTTCTGTTGCTCTGAGTCTTAATGATCGCGCATTGGTACCTTCGACGTACACGATCAACGTTTCCTTCTCCTTCCTGGTATCAAAGATTTTAGGCTTAATATAAACGGTGGACAGAGATCACTGGTGGAAAAGCAGTGCTTGAAGCAACTGGTTAAAAAGCTCGACCCAACATACAACATTATGTTTTATTATGCGCAGCTCCTGCAGAGTTTCATGGTTCAGTTACTTCAGTTATTGTGAAATGAATTTCCAGGGAAAACATTGCCCGTGCTTTGTTCTTACCTCTGACATGTGTCACCGCTGTTGCACTACAATGCTGCTGCTGACACCTTGTTTCAATAGATTCACACTTTAAATTAGGAAGTGTGTCATCAGCGGTGGTAGCTCAGTGGAAAAGAAAGACGGCGCCTCATTTACTTACATTCAGAATTGCTGCTGTCTGCAGGCTGTATACATCATATAGTTTTAAAAATATATATACTGTCAGAAATATTATCACAGATTTAGCCCATCTCTAACAGCTGGAGGTTTGTTTTAATAACTACCTCAGCCTGATTACAAATGCTGGGTTAAGTGAAACCAGATAACTGACAACTGGCTCAGATATCAATCCTTGCATCATGAATGTGGAGATGCTCTCACATCAGTATGAACTGAAGCTCTGACAGAAGAATGTGTCCAGTACCTCAGTACTAGCAATGTGTACATAATAAGGTGGCCAGTGAGTAGTTGAATACAGTGCATTACATAACATTTCCTGAATATTCCTCTGGGCCTTACACAGTAGAAGTGTCACAGAATAAATGAGGTTTTATTTAAAAATAGAAATTACAGAGCTCCTCCTTTCTTTTCATCCTCGTTTGTCTTGCATTTTAAAGCCACCTTTGAGAAACCTTCATGCTTACAGTGACCCTAATGTCCAACAACCTTTGATTAACCTCCTGAGAACCAAGGAAAAATGAACCTTCCCAGTTTACTTTGTGATTTCCTTCCTCTTTGGAGCTAAAAGCCTAAACACACGAGAAACCAATGGAAAGCGCAGGATGTCCATCAGGACTTAGTAGGGTAGCTTGAATAAGTCAAAAGATGCAGACCCAAAACAAATGACCATTACAGAGGACATAAATGAACAGGCTGGTTCTCAGGTTCAATGAAGTGAACCCAACAAAATCAACCCGTCCATATTTGTCTTATGGACAAAAGTTAGTTTAGAAAAAACAGATTCAAGAAATTATAAAAGAGAAGAAAGATGTCAGGAAATAACAACAAGTATAAATAGACCGACTTCATGACTGATGACACCGCTGCATTCAACACCAAGCTCTGCAAACACACAAACACATACCTTTGGCCTCTACACGACAACAGAGTAAAGAATAATTGGAGATCTAATGGATGCTAATAAAGCCTGATCAGTACAATCACTCCTTGCTGTACTCTAGGACTGAAGTGCAGATTAACTTCAGGTAGCTGCTTAGACTGAGAAGTCTGTCCTTGACCTGATTATCACACGTTCAGCATTAAGACGAGCTGAGAAGTGTTGGCTGTAACTAATTGCTGCATAATTCATTGCTGCTGTTTGCAGTCATGTAACCAATTATAAGTGTGAATAGACTCTTTGATCCTCTAACCGAAAATGTTCAAACTCCGGTACAGGTGCATGAAGTAGTCACTGGTTGAGAGTTGACACGGGAAACCTTGGTTCTAACGGTGAGCTAAACATCAGCTGCTCGAGTTGGTGTAAAAATGTCTTTCATGCCTCACGGAGATCAAAAAGAATCTTTAGCTACTTCTAATCACCAAGAATGAAATACGTTTCACAGAAATCGCTCAGAATTTGGAAAACAAACTGAAAAAATGAGAAGCACAATGTTTCCACCACAAACGTTGTTAAGCCTCGCAGCTTAAACTGACACAGGCAGACTTACTATTGCACTCAACAATTAATGTACAGTTGTCAGTTTGCTTTATGTGAAGATGGAACAGCAGAGCGGAGTTTGCCAAGTACATCTCTGTACACACAGTAGGTGACGAGAGTGAGACACCAGGGAGTTTATTTCCCACTTAACAGCCTATACCACCAAGGAAACAGTGATTCATGGTTTATGTAGTTCACACACACAGAACGATTGGTCTACATTAATCTTTAAAGCACAACTGGATGGATGGATACTCACTGAGACAGCTGATAGGAGGTTAAATAAGATATATCAGCTACAGTGTAGTTGTGTAGAACACCTTTGGTTGATGAGTCAAAATGTTAGACTGTTTAATACAAAATCATTTCAAGTAACTTCTAGATTTTCTCCTGATCTTGACGCTGAAACCTTGAGCTCCTATTTGACTGAGAAACTGGGCAGGCCGGTGCAAATGTAGTGTTTATAAGACTGGGGAAACCTGCAGTGAGCTGAGACTGAAGAAGTCGCCTGGATGATGACGAAACGTTTCTCCCCCTGAAAACATCCAGATGAACAGAATCAACCTTTGTGCCAGTGACATGTCGCAAAATCGACTCCCTCCGTCAAAGACTTGGATCACTTCACGTTACTGCTGAATGCGATGAATTAAACATTTTTTACTTTTAGAAGTAACATCAGTTAGAAAAACAGAGAGCTGAGGTCAGACACAGGAAAAACTCTTTGAAGAGGTTTTAAGTCGTTTTGTGAAATGATTCGTTTGAAGGCGGATCCCTCTGACATTTTCAGTTTGCTAAATCCCAAATTTAATCTCCAAATGTTCCTGTAGCAGCACAAAGTCACACTGGCCAGAACACAGAAATATTTCACATGGTGTTCTGCTACATGCCCTTATAAACTGCTGTGCTACAGTTCTGTTTATGGGCCTTTATAAGCTTTAGAATATGAAGAAAAAACATTTTTGCTGTATTCTACAGCAACAGTAACCATTACCTGCCCACAAGGTGCCGAGTGCTACTGGACAAACACAAGTGCACATCATCTTTGAAATGCAGGAACCACTCAGACTATCCCTGAGTGCTCATCTTGTCACTGAGCATTCAGGTCGTGCACCGTGGATGACCGTTTCTTCTGAAAGCAAAGAAACACGGCGCAGCTCGAGAGGCACAAGACAGGAAACGTGGAAGAGAAGGGCTCGAGTACAAGAGGAGCAAAACTACTGGATACAAGTGCAAATCCATGTGGGCATAAAATGAAGAAAAAATACATTTGATCCAAAGAAGTAATATTTTTTAAAAATTATGAATCAGTGTTGATTCATGTGGTGTTGAATGACAACAATACACTTTATGAATAAAAGTGTAAACACACTAAATTAAGCCCTTAAGTGCAGACTGTGATGTAGCTGAAATAAATACAGTTATATTGCAGAACGCATGAGAGCAGGCAGGTCCAAAGCATTTGTTCCACGTGCCTCAGCTGCTGCTGTCTGAGCATGCTCAAACAATTATCTCAACACAGTGGCTCGTTTCACCCGTTATAATTTGTATTTTATAAGCAAAAATAAAAAATATTTTGATGTACAAATATAATTTTTCCCTTCTGAAAACCATCTTTGGTGTCTCAGAGTAGATCCAGCTGCTAACAACCCGAGTGTTTCCAGAGCCGGAGGGGATGAGCTCGTCTAAGCCAGACAGCTTTCAGTAAACGATTTCCCTGAAAGACAGAAGCATCTGCAGGATGTTTACTCCTGCTTGTGTCGTCGCCTCGTTTCTCATAATGCCACAACAGCGAGACCTGACACAACAGCGTCCGCTTTAAAAATGCACACAGCTCACATTTACAAAGACACCTAGACTGGCACTCGTCTAATCACAGACACTTTCCCCCCATCAGAGAGATGGGTGTGTGGGGAAAAACCAAAAAGGGGATATCCTGTGGGTGACTGTATGATGAGCCAAAACCAGGTCTGAGCTCCTGTCGTTAAACAAAAACTGATTCTTTTTCTCTCAAAGCTCAGAGAGCACCAAGAAGAACTGGAGTTACGGGAAACCAGTTTCCATCTCTATCATTTCATCTCATCTGTTTGGGAATCAGAAGAACAACTGATTCCCAAACAAAAAGAAAGCAGCATATAAATCCTTAAAAACCTGCTCTGTCAGTTTTTAATTACAAAGTATGGTATAACACGTGTATCAGCAAAAGGAGATTTGTACTCGAGCCAAAGTCAGCAGATCTGTTTGTATTTATGACGCAGCACATGTCAGAGTGCACGCGTTTCCAGTTCCCAGTGATTCCACTCTAACAGTGCCAGTACAGCTCTTATATAACTGATATAAACATATTGAGCTTGAGCCATAAGAGCCCACAACATTTACCCTTATTAATAAACATGAGGAGGAGATGGAGCCTGTCAGACGGCTTCTTTTATGGTAATCACTAAATAAACAAAGTGTTGCCCTTTTCATATGTAAGGAATGCAGCAGGCCTTTTATTCATACGTACATGTAAAAACATACACACACACACACACACACACACCTTTTCTGTGATATCCTAGAGAGGAACATTTACTAAAAGTAGCAGGTCATCGATTCTGTTTACACGAATGCGCATGACATGCGGTGACGACCTGAATAAGCAAAGCATATTGCGAAAACAAGACTAAGCGCAGGCTGCACAGATCAAATGAGAACAAACAGCAAGGTAGAAAACAATGTGCTGCAACAATCCCAGGCTGATCGGCACGGCAGGATGATCTCAGCCTTTGAAGCTGCCCTTGTTGGCTTAAATAATTACAGCTAATTGCTGACAGATGTAAAAGCAAATGAAGCATTTCCTTACACGGGAGAGGGAGTGCTGACGATGACCGCATGTGGTCAAAGCTTCAATCCGATTCTCCCATTTGATGTTGCTAAAGAGGATTCCCTCTCAGCAAATCAGGCCTGTTTGTTAAGCTGTCTGCCACGTACACATAGGAAAAACACAAACAGGCAAGAAAACATGAAATGTAGCAAATATAATTGTAATCATGTGACCACTGAAGGTGTTTTAACTGCTCAATATTACGGTCCACATGTTTGTTCAGTAACAGTATCAACTTTTACTTCATGGTGGTACGTGTAGCTAAAGTAAGCAGCGTTGGTACAGAAGTGTCTTTGTGTAACCTGATGGCACGATGACAATATGCTCTCAAAATATAACTAACCAACCAACTAATAGCTCGAGAAGTCACAAACCCTTACCAACAACAACAACAACAACAACAACAGCAGCAGCAGCAGCAGCAGCAGCGTAGCTGAGCGAATGATGTTTGGTTATAAAACCCTGGATAAAAGTCCAGAGTGACTAATTATAAATGAATGAAAACATAAAATACAAGCATGTCACATTTACTGTCATTCCACTGTCAAAGCAATTAATGAAAGGCATTAACAAATGAACAAGTACCGTTTTCCGTTAACTGCACGGTGGTTAGCACTGCTGGCGCACAGCAAGAAGGTCCTGAGTTCAATTCCACCATCAGGCCGTTTGCATGTTCTCCCCGTGTTTGCGTGGGTTCTCCCCGGGTACTCCGGCTTCCTCCCACCGCCCAAAGACATGCAGCTTGTGGGGATAGGTTAATTGGATAATCCAAATAGGCACTAGGTGTGAATGTGCGAGTGAATGTGAGTGCGAATGGTTGTCTGTCCCTGTGTGTTGGCCCTGCAACAGACTGGCGACCTGTCCAGGGTGCACCCCGCCTCTCGCCCTGTGACAGCTGGGATAGGCTCCAGCACCGCGACCCTGAAAAGGAGAAGCGAATGGATGGTTGGATGGATGTAATAATTAATTTTTTGCTCAGATCTCCTCTAAGCCTCGGCTGAGAATTCATGCGGTCGTGTAAACAATGACCACGAACAAGAAGAGAAACAAGCAGCATTTTGCTAACAAGCACGGTTTCATTCTTCTTGATGTGCAAATGAACCTGTGAGAAAACACAAGAAACGTGAAACTTCTGGATCCTCTTCTCACAGTTAAACATGAGACATCGTCTCCGAGTTGATCAAACTCTAATTCTAAGCTCTACTAATGAGCTTTTATGTTCAAACAATACATTTAATGGAGGGAAAGAGCTGGGGGGTGGAGGGGTGGGCACCACCAAACATCTACAGCGATTCCTCTTTTTTGTGCATTTTTTAACTGCTAACGCACAGATCAGCTGGCAACATTACAAAAGCATGTCTGTGGGCAGCAGAGCACCACGTCTGACGCGTAACCAACACAAACATATGTAAGCGCATTAAAAAAATCCCCACATGGCAAATCAGAGCTAGAAGGCAAACAAAAACATATGGTGCCAAGTGTGGAAGCAGACACAGCAGACAATTACAACACAACTCTGCCAGCGACTGAAAATCAGGTTGAACCCGGGAAAAGTGAAGCCGTGGAATCACTTTCAAGCTTTTAAAAGACAAACCAGGGTTTCAGGAGAGCTGAGGAGAAGATGATGATGATGAAGAGGTACTAGAAGCAAAGAAGTGGCATTCACGACCAAGAGAGGGCATCATACAGTATCAGAACACCGGTTGTGGTGTAGTCTGTGGTAGGACTAAGACTTTATCATTGCCAGGACTGAATAAAGATCCAAAGAGTCAAACTGCATTCAGGTTCCTGCCAGTAAGTTACAAGTAAATGTGGAATGACAGATATTTTGATGAATCAGTGGAAAAAGACAGATCCCCACCAGCACCACCTCCTGAACTCAGGATGTGTGTTTCCTGAAAGTGTCTAACGTTACTGCGAGTCCAACGTTTTCTCCCAGATGCATCATTAAACCCGTCGCTGTGGCAAAGAGGCGGGGGGACAGTGTTACAATCACACAGCACCAACCACTCGTTATGATGCAGCAGGAGGAGAAGAGCCAGAGAGGATGAGTCACAGCTGGGTGTGCTCACCTGGATGTGGAGGATTAACTCTACTGTAATTAGTAATTATTACCCAGGGAAAAACAGGTGAAGAGGCTTTTCACTGCCATTATGGTTGTTATTGTTTTAGACTCATTATGTGTACATGTTGCCGCAAATGTTAGTGACCTTATGTTTGCTCACGAGCAGCTTGATGTTAAGCATTATTATCATGTTGTGCCTGTTTAATAAACACTCTCTCGGTAGGCTCAGACTGAGTCGGCTTCAAATTAAAATCTAAAAGCTGATCAGTTTGTTATTTTCAGCTGGTACCTAGAAGTTCTCAGATCTACAAAATCGAATTTCTTGACCCAGAGAGCCCAAAGAAAATGTTTTCACTGTCACGTTCATACACATGACCAATTTAGAAACACCAGTAAACGTAACGAACTTATCTGTGGAAGGAAATCACACGAAAACAACCCCGGACCTTCTTGCACCAAGACATCACTGCTACCATAGGGCGAGAGGCAGGGTACACCCAGGTCGCCAGAGACACACAACCACCCACACCCACACCTAACCCCCACTAACTGCATGTCTTTGGACTGTGGGAGGAAGCCGGAGCTGCCGTTGCCATGTTTGAATCGAATGTTTCAAAAACTAACCCCAAATAATCACATTTGAAACATGCAAAATGTGACATTTTTAGCTAATACTAAGGTTTAAAAGTAGGCCTACATCTGCTACTCGTGCTTTGTTTTGCTGTAATTTGTCGCCCTCCTTTATGCTGGTGAAACACAGAAATATTCATTAAGATGTTTAGCTTTTCAGCCATGCATCAAATTCCTGGATGCAGTGCCACAAAAATGACGGAGCGTAACAAATTTTTCTCATTTGCCGTCACTGGCAGCAAACAAGGCAAATATTGGGCAATAAATAAACGCATCCATCGCTCGTATGAATATTTAATAGAAGGCAAGGACTGACTTTCCAGTGGGGCTAAAAGGGGCAAGTGTTACCTCCCTTTTTAAAATGTAAATATGAGTCCATGTTTGCAGCATTAAAAGGAAAAACCTTCTTGGCTTTGTTCTCGCCTACAGACAGACTGCACTTTCTGCCTCCTGGATCTTCCCTGAGAGAAACTCCACTCAGGGCCAAGAAGAAGCGTCTCCATCAATGCTGCAGAACAACACACACATTTTCTTCACAGCATTTCTAACTGTGTTTACCTGTTCCCACAGCTTAACTACGGTGAACGTTTACTGTGAAGGTGAAGGATTGAGAAACACAATGATATCACATGAATGAAACCACAACGAATTAAGACAGAAGTCTCAGATCTTTACTCAGACTGAGCGACAAAGTTCTTGCAGTGCTTCTGTCCTCTCAGACCTTTTCAGCCCATTTGTTGTCTGTTGTTTTAAAAAGAAAGTTTTCTGTGCACACCGGAGCCAGAGCAAGCACCACTGAAGGAAAAACAACCTCTCCTGGGATTTGGAGAGAAGGGAAACCGAAACGCTTGATTTCACTCAAGCTGCGTCTTTGCAGCAGCATCTCCCTCTTATTTCTTTTCTCCTCCACCTCCACGATTCACAGCAGGAAATCGTCTCAGGCAGGGAGCGTAGAGCCGGTGACGCTGAAGCCTTCCTGTCCTTCTCCCCCGCCCACAGCCAACAACAGACTGCCGTCAGGCGCTGAGGATCGAGTTTTAGGAAACTTATCAGCTTAATTGGGATCTCTTTGTAAAGAGGCTGGGGAGCCCCAGAGGGGAAACACATTTGTCCAGCATGAGGCTTCACGCTTGTCCGGTGTAACAGGACGTGATTAATTCTGTTAATGTTATCACACCTTTGGTTACAGTAAAGCGTTGGAGGTAATATCAAAAACATGTGGGACCATTTAGACGAGAAAATCATCAGGAAGCGGGTTAACGGCCGGACTCTTTGGGTTAACCTCTCTGCGTTCCCCGTCTCATTCCTCAGCTCTCCAGACCAATGATGTGATGTTTCTTTTGGGACGCCGCGGCTTCAGGCAGAATAGTGCAGGTTGCTTAGCAACTGGGTACAGAAAGAAGATCATTAAATTGCACTGATGCTCACTCAGTTTTTGTGTCATGAAAACCTGTTGCCCCGACCCACAGTGAACAGGAATCTGTCCTCACATGAACTCTGATGGATGTGCTGTGCAGCCTCAACGTGATGATGGCGTAAGAAAGATTCATAACAAGGAAGCAAAAACAATTAAATATAAATAATTCACCAAATATTGCATGAGCGTGTGAACCATTAAAAAAGTACATAAATTTTCAATAATTAAAGCAATCAACTTGATATTTAGGAAAAAAGACCAAACGTGTTCATCGTTTAGTCTCTCAAGGTGGAAATCGTGTCATATTAACACAGCTTACCTCATCTCAGTGAATATTAAGTTAAATCAATGCAGCGCACTGAGCAGAGTCTATTTCCTGTCTGTATGAAGACCAAGCACCAGAGAGCCGACACCTGCACTATTTATAGCCCGCGGACATTAAAGCTAACGGTGTAATACGAGGCCGCGCACTCGGCCCTGCACCGGTAATTAGAAACCCAGTGAAAGCTCATGATGTCCACAATAGATGAGAAGACGGCGCCAGAAGAGACAAAACACATTTCCAGGTTCCTCAACTAGTTTTAGTTTTACTGTAACAGGATTTTGGGCTCAGAGCTTTCCCAACGCTCTGCTGCTCCTATAACGATTTCTACGCCACAGCTACTCAACTACACAACTGTTCACTCAGTCCAAGCCTCATGTGAAGAACCCCCGCCATGCTTTTACAACAATAAGCCTTACAGCTTCAAATGCAGCAAAAACACAGATTATTGCAGTGAAAATTAAGACATTTTACTATGGTGGCTCTGAGAGGTCAAACACACTGAAACTTGTAAGAGCACACAAAAAACACGATGAAGTAAAAAACATAAATCTCCCAAACACAACAAGTGTTTTTGGGGACGGACCAGCTGCAAGTGACAGAAAGCAAACAGAAGACTGAGACGTGCTTAAAATGAGCTGAGGATTAGGTAACGTGTGTTTTAATGGCATGATGGACAGCTGTTCATGTCAGCGTCTAGCCCGTTGTGTTTTATTTATTTTCTGTGCTTTTTCAGCCTGATGGTATTTCATTAAGCTTCAGTGTGTTTGACCTCTCAAAGCCACCGTACATTTAGACCAGGGGTCCCCAATCCCAGTCCACGAGGGCCGGTTTTAGACGTGTCCTTGATCCAACACAGCTGATTTAAATAGATAAATGACCTCAACATGTCTTGAAGTTCTCCAGAGGCCTGGTAATGAACTAATCATGTGATTCAGGTGTGTTGACCCAGGGTGAGATCTAAAACCTGCAGGACCCCTGATTTAGACAATTACTTTAACGTCTGCGCCGAATTAACTCTGGCCTACAGGATCGTGAGCTTCCTGTACTGAATGAGGGAAATGCAACAGGCGAGAATCAAACGTGTCTTCTTTGGCTGCTGCGAGCGCACATTCAGCTTGGAGAGCTCAGGACAGAGCTGCAAATAAATCAGCTCGTTTAAACACAGCCCATCACGTGTACTCGAGTCTCACGCAGAGCATCCGTTTGATTTGATTCAACAAACAAACCTGCTGCATTTTGACCCTGCGAAACCTTTCATGTCTCATCTTCACTAAAACAATTGCATTAAATGTAGAGAACATATGGAAACATCCATTACACAGTGAAGAATCAGACTTCCAACATTCCAACTAATTATACTGAAATCTATCAAACTTTGATAATAAACTGACACTGTGACAAAGATCTAATGAAAATATTTATTGCAGCACCTGCCTGAGCAGGAGCCAGATGTAGCAGTTTAAAGCTGTGAAGACGCAGAGGGATTAACGAACAAGCAATTAAAACATTTATTGCCAACATCTGGTGATCCAAGACTGATAATTCGTGCTGAGGCTGCACTGAAGTCATTAAGAGTGCGCACGAGTATATGTGCAGCTCAACTACAACGACTTTCCACTTTAACTGAGGAGTCCCTAAACCTACGAACTTCAGTGTTGAAAGAGCCACCGACGGTATTCCCTACACGTCACCCAGCGACACAGGGAACTGAAGGAAAAGCCAGCACGGAAAATATGCAAGCAAGGATTACGAGCTCTTTCCTTGCACTTAACGTTAGAAGCAGGATGTTACGCTGTTGATTCACATCATCAGCCATCAGTCTGACCGACTGAGCTCCTTTTATTAGCAAATGCTCTGAGCTGCATTCCAGCCTCACAGAAACAAAGAGCTTAGTATCCTCATGGGAACGACATTATTTTAAGACCCCTCCGAGCTCTTGATGGAATTTTTATCAGTATTCCCATATACATGTTATATGAAGACGATTTCGGCTACTCCACTTTGTTACATTACACACTTAACACTACTGGATACGACACCAGGACACCAGCGTCTCAGACCTGCACTAAGGGCCATTCGTCCTCTTTTTGTTTCATTTACAACTTTAGTCTGTTTTATTTCAGTCGGTCTAAACGTCTGTGACGTGATACGGTGCCCTCCTTATCAGCTTTCATTTTGTGTTCATCGTTCATGTTAGTACATGTACTGTGTGAGGTGATATATTAAACACCTCATACAGTACATTTGCAGAACATAACTGACTTGATACATGTTAGGACAAATCTGTAATTTGTGCTGTAGAATCGAAACGTTCAGAATTCATTATATTTTTCCCCTTTTTCCATAATTATACTGTGTATTTTATGAATGTTAAATACAGCAGAAACAAGCAATCTCAACACTTATGTATGTTGTGCACGATGTCTTAGAAAGCGGAGCTCAAAGGGTCCTTACATCTATTACAGAACGCAGATTAAACCACGTGTGGAATATCGTACAAACACAGCCGCTCTGATCTTGTGTTTGGGGTCGAGGACAGTTCAGCCCTGCTTTAAAGAAAAGACAAACTCTAGGCTTGTATGTGATCAGCAAGTTGTTTTAAAAAGGGGCAACGCTTTCATCAGTTTACTGCACAGTTTGTATTGTACAAACTTTTTCAACCTGCAACAGTCTCCATGTTTATATGATCTGTCTGACTTCACACCTTTATTATGAAGCAAACTGACAGAGTCTGTCTTGCTTGTGTGTTTTCATCGTGGTATCAATTGGTTCAGTAGCCAAAGCTCCGCGACAGCAACGCTAGAAATTCCATTAGTTTTCCTGACTCACAGAAATGAGTTCACTTGAATTAGAAATCAAAAATATATGTTTTGTACGGGTCCATCGTGGCGACGAGAGAGCTGAGTGTTAAAGTGAAGCTCTCGATTTACCGGTCGATCTACTCTCACCTGTGGTCATGAGCTGTACGAGATCGAGGATAAAAGCGGCAGAAATGAGCTTCCTCCAAAGGGGGGGCTGGCCTCTCCCTTAGGGAGTCCAGGGTGAGGAGTTCGGCCATCCAGGAGGGGCTCAGAGTAGAGCCGCTGCTCCTCCACATCGAAAGGAGCCAGCTGAGGTGGTTCGGGCATCTGGCAAGGATGCCTCCTGGACGCCTCCTGGGTGAGGTGTGCCGGCATGTCCCGCCGGGAGGAGGCCCGGGGCAGACCCAGGACACGCTGGAGACATTATATCTCTCAGCTGGAACTGGGAACGCCTCGGTGTTCCCCCGGATAAGCTGGAGGAGGTGGCTGGAGAGAGGGAGGTCTGGGCTTCTCTGCTGCCCCCGTGACCCGGATAAGCAGAAGATGATGGATGGATGTTTTTTACTAGCTTTTATTAAGTTACTGTTAACTGCAGGTGAAAATATCCGTTTACTCGTTGTTTTTTAAACAAATGACTTAAAGCAATCAGATAACAACAAAGGACACAAAACCATTATCTTACCAGTAGGAAGAAGCTGATGACTCTTGTCATCACCTCCTTTTGTCATCAGAATACAAGCACTCTGATTTTTTACTTGTTCCCCTCAGTGCAGCAGTTCATGAGTAGATTTTAATGACCGTGTTGGGATTATTCCTCACCGTGGTTCTTTGGGTGCATGATGACATATTAGATTTGTTCCAATAAATTCCAAAGTTGTGTTTTTGCAGTTTGGTCCTCCAGGTCCACACAGATAATAACTGCAGTGTGCCAGATGCAGAGTTAACTCTAAATTAAGCCTAATTTAGCCACACTGGCTGGTTACTTAACAATCATAATGCACGGCATGAATTTTTAATTTCTCTTTGATATTTGGGCTTATTGGGGCCCGATGAATGTAAAAACAAAGAATTACCAGTTTGTTTTTTTCCTTATTTTTGTTTTTAAGAAAAATAAGAGCCACATCTGAGCATATTTGTTTAAAATTTCAATAGAACAGCAGCAGTATAACGTCCTCATAAGTGGATATCAGGCCCTTGTAGAGCAAAATTGAGTATTTTGGTCTAAATAACCCAAAATGTGACGTCCACATATGTGGACGCAGGTCCTAGGAGGTTAAGGTTTGAACTGTGATCTGAATTTTATTTGTACAGAAACATGGCTGAATCTAAAGGTGTTGGACTTTCTCACCGTAGATTATTCATGCATCATTATGTTCAATTTGCACAGCTGAAACAGTGACACACACACACACACACACACACACACACACGTTGATGAACTGACCCAAGAACAATTTCTTAGTTCTAAGAATCTAAACGCTACCTAGTGGAAGCATAAACTACAACTCCTGCACAACATGTTCTTTAAGTGTTGGAACGGTACGACATGCTGACGGCGTGCTGCTGATAATAACCTTGCAGATTGTCCCTTGTCCACTCACTTGCTGTTAGCTGTTCTGGCAAACATGGTGCTGTTTGTATTGTATCTGTGAATACTTGTTTGTGTCGTGACTTCATAATGTTGTTCTCCATTTATTATTATTTTTATTGTTCATGTCAACAAGCAGATGTTACTGGAATGTGTCACCTCGTACTGCAAAGCCTCCTTTTCTTCATACTGACAACATTCATGGGTTTTTACAGCTGCATCTTAGAGGAGCAAACGTAGTTGTGGGGAAAATTTCATTTTGATTTCCACATTTTATCGAGAGATTAAACTTGACTTGGGATGAAAGACAAAGAAGGGAGATCTAACAAATCTGCAAGCTAGTAGAGTTTAAATGTAACTAAACACAAGTGTGCACAACCTCTTTAAATGGTAATGGTACCATTTAACCTCTTTAAATGGTTTAAAATTGTCACATGAAACTAAATGATGCTTTGTGACATTTTTAGTGCAGCATGCATTTCCTATTCCACTTTACTTATTTAGTTTTTGTGTTATGGCCGTCCATATGCATGTCTTTCTATATAAGGTTAGCTAATTGGAGTGTACAGCGTAGCTGTAAGCCTGTCTGTGCTTCATCGTTGGCACTTATGTTCTCAAGCAGCACTAAAAACACAAATAATAACAATCGTCTGAAATTCTAATCTAACAGTGCTGAGCTTTGATTGTATTCAGGAGAACTACAACAGTTTTTCCCTGTTCCAAAAAATTCCCTCGGCTCTTAACTGTGTAACAGAAAGAGAAGCGAACAGCTGAATTCATCTGTCACATAAAAGCTGTTTAACCAAGTGACTCTCTGTAAAATCTAAGCTGCTATAAAAAACAGATGGCTTATGATAAGTGTTTTGTGGGTACTTTCCGTGGGTTTGTCATCACAGCAAACAAGCTGAAAGATGAAAACGCTGTAATTTTGCTTTCTGTTTTGCCCACTTTCTACTTGAGTGATTTCTCAGAATGTCTTTCAGCGAGAGAAAAAGGTCTTAAAATATCCAGGCATTTACAGACGTAGGTGGAGGCAGCATGAGAAGATGTCAGTGGATTCGCCTCCATCACCGCTGGGTGCTGCATGCAAGGTGCTGCTGCTCTGACTGAGAGCTGCTCATCACTGATACCACGGCAAATTCAATTTGCGTATTTGTCAGACTATAATATCAATGAACGGCTTTATTTTCATACATAAAGTGAAACAAAACAGTCAGACAGGTCAAACTTGACTCATCTCATTCACAATAACTGTCAACATAAAATCCAGAAGGACACACTCACTTTTTCAGTACGTTTCTCTTTCACAAATCCATCAAAGTCTTCTGAGTTTAACAGTTGGACGAGATCAAGCATGCCCGGATCCCTCTCGTCATTATCCGAGTCAGTCTCGCTGCTGTCATTTAGCTGTTCAGTACATATCACTCCGCGAGGCTCCTGACTACGGCAGCTGCAATGCTCCGACAATCCATCCAGCGGTGCGGCTTCGTAACTTAAGTCGTACTACAACATTTATGACTGATCTCTAAGCGCCGTGTAGCACATAAAATCAGATTGAGGTCAGAAAGCACGACCAGAATTCATACGTAAGGCGCACCGGATTATAAGGGGCACTGTTGGTTTTTGAGAAAATTAAAGGATTTTAAGTGCGCCTTATAGTTGGAAAATACGGTAACTTTAAATCAGTGTCAGATTTTTCCCCAGAAGCCCAACGACATGACCCGGCTGTTCAATATAATGATAAATATCAGATGACGATAAGAAAACGTTTCATTTTACGCTCTCGTTGTGTTTCGTGCTGTCGCAAAATAATCAGTTTACAGCAACATTTTTCATCGTTTTGATGGTCACTGTAGAACTTCCTAAAGTTCTCTCTTTCTCTTATATTTAAAATAATCACAGTGAGTGTTTTTACGCGTCGCCGTTAGCAACAACGATGGTAAAACGGGAGCCGTTCGCTTGTTTATTTTCCACATAAACTCTTCTCAATGACGCTGAAGATCCTGTTGAGATTTCTCAAAATAAACTGAATAACATGAAATAGTTTGCAGAGTGTTTACGGACGTGAAGCTAAAAAGAGCCGTAAGGTGCTAAAAAATAAACCTAGGAACAGGCTTCTCCCTGCAGCAGCACGCCGTGTAATAAATACTCACAAAGAAAACTCGACGCCCAGCTGGAAACACTTCATGCAAGTCGAGCTGCCCGATAAATGTCTCATATGAGATTTTGGCCATATCGCACAGCCCTACAGGATAAACATACATTTTTATGTGTTTTATATTTTTAAACTTGTCTTTTTTTGTTTGCTTTTTTAAAATAAGCTGAAAGTGTTAACTTAGCCAGTGCATCTCATCAGTTTCTCTTTCCTAGAGCAACTTCAAACATACAACAACAGAAACAAAACCCACACAAACGTCGTGGCATCGTTTAGTTTTACCAGCTGATAACTGTCTGTTTATTTTAGGCTGAGTTTAGCAGGTGAGCCTGATTAATGTTTGGCATCACTATGGGTCCTCTTTACAAGAATCCTGACATTTAAAGAAAGAAGTGTTGAAGAACATGTTGCAACCCTCTACATTTTAACACACACACACTCCCCAGATACACACACTGCCTAATTTAACCATCCCCTGAAAGGACTGCTGCCATCTGCCCGAACGAATGAGAGTTTGTTTTAGAACTTAGATTTTCTGCTATTTATCCATAACTATTGTTGCAATTCATTACTGCCTTTTTAATTTGATTCTTTTTAAACTGTAGTGTTTATTGCACTGTAGAGGCTGGACAACATACGAAATGACAATAAACTTCGTGAGTCTTGAACCAGTTACATGTGACAATGTAACCAATACGGAACCAAGAAAAGAAAAGAATCTAAATCCTGAACATAACAGTCAAATATACGTCATGCACCCAACATAACTCCACACAACAGTGTAGGAACCGCCTACCGTATGCTTTTCTGTCCACTCTCACAATATCAGATCGAATTTAGCTGAAGTAACCTTCAAAAATGGAAATGCGAAAACAAATTTGAGGTCATTCGTGTTAGACGCCATCATTTCTCATCATGAACTCTAAATGTGACAGTTAAGTTTGACTTTCAGATCTTGGTGATTTCTCTAAGCTGATGATGTCAAAGTGAGACCAGGTCAAAATAAGTTTTCAGTACAAAGAGGAGCACGTTGACATCGATGCTTACCTGACAAATCAGGATAATCAGGTGTACCAGAGGTTGTCTCAAAGAGAACTCAACTCCCATTTTATATACAGCGGTCCCTCGTTTATCGCGGGAGTTACGTTCTAAGAATAACCTGTGATAGGTAAAAGTAAGTTTTTACAATTATTATAGATGCTTTAAGGCTGTAAACCCCTCACTACACACTTTATTTCTCATTCAGGCGTGAAAAACATATATTCAAGAAGACGTTTGTGTGTTTGTCTGTTCAGGCATCAGGATATACAAAGACTGATTTGCTGAACATATATATTCATATATATAAAAATTCAACAAAATCATCTTTTTGAATGTTCAGCAAATCCTTTCTTCTTTGTATATCCTGATGCCTGAACACACAAACACACAAACGTCTTCCTGAGACTAAAGCTACAGAACTAGACAGTCGACGTGTTCACCGTCATCTTTCTGGCTCGTTTAGGAAAGCCTACATGTGACGATATCTTAAAAGCAAGATAAGAAGCTTATCACCAAATGATACCCACCAAGTGGAAGCAGCTATAGCAGCTTTTGTCATTAGAGGTGGTTTAAGGGCTTCAGGCACATATGATTGAGTCAACCGTGCACACAAATTCTGATGCACTTTCACAACATCAGCTGGAACAGAAATGTTTGGTGAGGTTGAATAAAGCTCACGTGAAAGCTGCTCACTGGTCTGTTCTAATGCTCGCTCAGCCCACCCAGGATGGCTCAACAACAGACGTTCTGTCAACAGAAATAAATCAGCGAGCCGCTGCTAAGGTTAGCACCTGTGAACATTAGTTAACAGTCTGTATAATTATGTTATCTCAGGCAGCAACGGTGCTGCAGTCCCAGGGGGAGTGTGTTCAGGCTCAGCCATTTTTCCTTCATCATCACAATCCAACAGAATGCAATTACCAGAGCACGAGATGCAGAGATTGATACGTCTGTCTTAGGAAAAGAAAGTATACGCCACAATTAAGTGCTTAATCCATTTCACACTGTTGAGCATTCATTAAAACAAAATCAAACTCAGCGCTGCTTGAATAAGAAGCCAGACTGAAGCGACAGATGAAAACCTCGACAAACTGCAGCACTCGTGTTAAACGTGCGGATTTTAAACGATCAGACAACAGGCAGGAAAAAAAACAGTCATTTTAAATAGTTTGTTAATGGAATATTACACAGTGAAAAATACATCCATATGCCACTCCTGTGGTGCTTTATTATAAGAAGCACTGTGCCTGCCATTAATCAGCCAGAATACTTTTCACAGGTTGTGCAGAGTCAGGAAAGCGTTTTATATTTTTATCTACACAGACGGCACACGGTCTGAGGCCAGAAACACCCAGAGAGGAGCGTATGAAGGGCAAGAATCAGGCACCCAGTGATGCTGCGCTAACATGAAGCTGTTTAATAAAGTCCAGTATGGCAACCCTAACATCATTTTCACAAACGTGGAGATTTCTCTTAGCAAAGGATTCATTGCAGCATCATTTACAGACCAAGTGATGGAACTTAGTGATTGTTGACTCTTTGTTGTCCTACATTCATCATCTGTCTGTGCAGCATCATCTATCACATTCTTAGAAAAATCTATTTAATGCACAGCAGAGCAAGCATGCACTGATATACACTCGTATGCTTGCCTTATGTAACTAAACACAAAAACACGCAGTCATCTCCTAGCTTGAGCTGCACTGAGTATTTAGAGCTGCTAACGTCTAGCTCCACCTGCATGATTGTTTGATTTAGCTCAAAGCACTAATGTTCATGGGCTGAATGGATCCAGAAGCTGAGCAGCACCAAGCAAATGACAGCTTTTACAACTTCGAAGAAACTCCTGAAAAACACACTACAGGCCTGACACGTGGTACACTGGCAGGAAATATGTGTTGCATCCAGTTTTATGACCAATTTCCTGAGGGTTATGCCTCTGCTTCTGCAAATTCATAACCTCACAGAGGAATCTGACACATTTTAAGGACCTGCCACTCTGTAGCGGTCGCACACCCAAGGTTGCCCTGCAGCACTCCTGTCTCTTTGTGGCATGGGGGTCCCCAGGGGAGATGGACTGCGCAACCAAAATATGCCAGGGCTCTGTGACCTCAATGACAGTCCATTCTGCCCCCTTTCACCCGCCTGTCAAGCTCCCCTCGGGTCTCCGCTAAATACGGATGACAGCTTTCAGCACACTGACACGAGAAAGAGCTATAATGTGTCAGCCAGAGATAAACTTGCCTCCACAACAGTTAGAGGTTATCAAATTATCAAAGCAATTGCATGCTGCTGATGATGTCAACGCTTTGTGGGAGCATAAATAATGGCTTGTCAGGCCGCCGATTTCACCTATACGTCAAACCGAGAGAGGCAGCACTTTGCAGAAGTGACACCCTGTCTCGGTGAAATCTGTGCCACCTGTCACCTGTCAGACACCCGCTGCACAAAGTCACTGCCTGCGTGTGCGCTGAGAAAGTCAGAGCGGGTAAGAGGAGGCGGTACAGTGAGAGAAGGTAGCGAACAACAGACACACGGCCATTAAAGACGGGTCAAGGACGCCGTGTGTGCGATGATGGTGAGGCCAACAACAACCTTGTGTTTCAGGAAGCAGAGTTAAAAAAGAATAAGAAAATCTTCAAACAGGAAACATGAAAAATAAAAAAAACCACTCAAATAGGTGAGCGTGTGAAGGAAAGCAGGATTCAGCAGAACTGCACAAAGTCCGACGATGGCTCGAAGAAGACTTCAGGGCTTCGACACAACAGATCAAATCTTTTTTGTTTTTACCATGTGGTGGTTTCGTTTTCTGTGTCTGTCAGTCAACACTGTCAACAAAGCAACGCTGTGGGCAGCAGGAGACGCTCAGCAAACCGTGGAACAGCTCAGTGACATGTTATAATAGTAATATTAATACATTTTATTTATAGGTGCCTTTAAAGACCCTCAAAGTCACCTTACATTAGTATGACAACATAAAAACATCAGGTAAACAAAATCAAGTATGAAAGCTCAACAGACCAAGACGGAGTCGTACCGACGGTATGAAACCAGATGGTTTTAAGACACAATTGAAAAGTAGAGAGTTTGTAGTCCGGCGACCTGGTGGAACAACTACAGGCTCTGAGTCCCACGTAAAAACTATAATCTGTTTATCTGTCTGACACACTCGACCAACAAATACGTAAAAATCAAAATGCCTCTTTCAGCAAACATTAAAAAAAATCTCTGAGGTAAAGTTGAGTCTTTTGTGCGATTCGGCGAATCTCAAATCAGTAAATAAATAAATAATCCAAAAAGTAGCTGCATTAGTACTGAAACAAACGAGAGAAGGAGGTCAAATATTCCCTCCAAATAAACTCTTGACTGCCATGTGTGACATCAGTGGGAAACATTTTCCACCGAGCCAGCGGATCGTCTACGACCTCCTCGCTGAGCTAACAGTCATTTCTATCTGCGCCTTCTCCCCCAGTGACAATCAGTTCGTCCATGTTTGGCAAATCGGTCAGTGCACGATAACATTGCTCCGCCCATCAAAGGCGTGATTATATCGCCTGCTGTCAGTTATCGGACTGACGGATGTCAGTTGGAAAATTTTGACACATCGTCCAACCTCACTACACATTCCTCAGCTCCATAAATTCAGTGACAGAAAACAAAGTCATTTGTTACTCGGCACTGAGAATGTGCGAAATCCACTAACTGTTTTGTATGCAGCCAGACATTTGTAGACAGATGAATGATGGAGCCTTTCAAGCAGACACACACACACACACACACACACACACACACACACACAGTACAAGCCTGTCGTGTGAAGATCAAAGCCAGTGAAAGGTCTATGAAGGCAGAAACACTGGAAAGGAGACAAATGCTTTGTAGGAGGTTCTTGGAACACAAACACTTGAAAGCCAAGTCGCTCAGATTGTTTCATGGAGTAAAAAGGAAGACAAACCTCGTCCCTGTGTGTCAGACATAACAGGATGCACGCACACTCTCGCTCGCTGTCAGCTCTGTCCCAAGCTAACCTCTGCAGTTTCACAGAGGCTGGCGCATCGAGTTCCCCGTCCGTTTGTACATGTTTTAGAGCATACAGCTGTACAGCACAGCAAGGGTGAGAGAACAATGGGTTTGACAAAGAACACACACACACACACGTCTCGTCTGCCCACACCCACACCCACTGAAACAGATCTGTGAATTCCATCAAAGCACCGCAGAGACCAGGGAACAATCCAAGGATGCAGAGGGGGGAGAGAAATGTCCAGTCCTTCACATCACACTCAGAGGCTGTGGACACGTGACCACACAGTGCGCCACAGTCTGCGTTCATAAATAACCGAGTCAACTGGGCTTCAGGAAATGTGTGAAAAACTCTTACCAACCTCGATTTAAATCATTTATATTTTCAGATTTTAGGAAAAACAGCATCTGCTCCTCAGGTTATTAAACTGCTCGTCTGGTTTAATAGAAGCCAGAAAATGTGTGTTTATATGCACTTATGTACCAACCACACTTTCAGATGATTCTTCCTCTCTTTAATGCTCAAGTTAGAATCTTGGTTCCTTTATGTGAGGTGGTCATCACACAGACCTGGCCCCCACAGACCTGGCCCAAACACCATTTTCTCCTCAGGAAACAGGTTTGAAATGGCTGCTTACACCTACACATAAATCAACAGACTACAGGCGCAGGAGAGGAAAGTAGGAGCTGAGCAGCAAGATAGAAGGACACATCACCAAACATCTGCACACAAACATCTGCACACAAACATCCAACATTCAGTCCAGACGTCTGAATAAGTCACTCCCACACACCTTACAGGATGTGGCTGCTGTACGGTAACCAGGTCACTGTAGTGCAAATGGTTTGTTCTTGTTACCCCTGAGGTCTGGTTTCCCATGGAGTGTTGGGTCAGTACTCAACAAAGTAATCTATTACACATTTTGTTAAAAGTAATGCTTTCTGTTATTGAAATACTAGCCAGTAATTTGTAACACTACTCGTTCCAAACCTACCTGGGGAGGAAGTACCTGCCCCCTCATCCCAATGATTGGTTGTTCCACCCTTCGCTGCAAACGTTGCTTTAACCATATCCAACTGCAATAACTCGCTCACTTCTTTCACACCCCTGCTGAGGAATTTTGGCCCACTCTTCTTTGCAAAACTGTTTGAACTACGCTGCACTGGAAGGTTTAAGAGCAGGAAAGCATTTCAGTTGGATTTCAGTCCGGACTTTGACTGAGCCACTTCAAAACCACTTCATGATGTTTTTTGTTAAGGCCACAAACTGACATTAGAGAGGATTCGTGGTTCTATCAATTACAACAAATCATCCAGTTCCTGAAGCAGACAAACAGACTTTGTATGAAAGGCTTTGTTCGTTTCATGCAGATATAACAGCGTTCCAGAAAGTTCCGCTTTCGTCTGGTCAGTCCAGTTTACTCATCCAGATGCTTTTGTGCTGTTTTTGGTTAGCAGCGGTTTTCACCTTGAAAGCGTCATGGATGCCATTTTAGCCTGGTCTCTCTCTTACTGTTGAACTCTGACCTTAACTGAGACAAGTAAGGCCGTCAGTTCTTTAGATGTTCCAGGTTCTACTCTGGGTTCTTTAGTGACCTCCTGAATGTGTTGGCGATGCGAGAGCTTGCTTGGACCTGCTGTGCAGATGTTTGTGAAGAGCTGCCACAGTTAGCAGTGTAACACACCTGTGCTCTTTTTGTGCAATAAAAATTAGGGCTGGACCGACTGGATGTACAGTTTCGGTCCAATCCCGACCTAAAGCACTGGATCGGATATCGGGGAGAAATAAAAAATGTAGCCCGATCCATCAAATATCACAAAAGCACCTCACAAATTTGCGACATGGCGTAACCCAGGTAGTGACCTCAGCACATTGGTGCAGTATGCGTCACGTGATAGAGCGGCTGTTGTGTGCGAGGCCTGTCGATGGTCTGAAGTTCACACTGAAAGCATCTGGAGCCGCCTGCGTGCTGCCAAACCAGCATTTCATCTCCAAGCAAGCGATCCCAGAGACGTAAAGCAAGAGTGTGAGTTCATCTCCGAATGTTTGTAAAGCGTTCCCACGTTAGGCTTAACAACCGATATATGGAGCGTCTGTGCGTTGAGTCTGACCGTACGATGGACAGACTCAAGTTTTACTTTGTAAAAACAAAAACTGTGTTGCAGGTTAAACAGATTCGTGTTTCTTTTTTTCCATACTTGTGTTACGTTTTGTATAGAAATGACACAAAATTCATTCTCAGGTTAAATGTGACTGAAAAAGCTCACACTGACATCCGTCTGGATCAACGATGAGTGACATGAAGCCGTGTTTGCATTTATGGATGTGTATTTATGTTCAGCTTCTGCATCTTTACTTTCCCAGTTGGCACTTCCTGGTTTGCACATCTAACTGGTTGTTCAGCCAAACGGATGGACACAACAGTCAGTGTCATCTTTAAATGTGGAAATTGCCACAAAGCGGTTACCCCAGACACCCCGAGAGCATTGCTGCTACTGCTGAGATCACTTTCAGGGAACAACTAGAAACGTACCAAAAGCAGTCTGGTTTCAGAGAAAGCAATTTCAGCAATTCCCCGACATTTCTGAGAGCAAATCTCGACACAGACGCAGTAGGTTGTGTTGCTGTAGTTATGACTCTACATAAAATGTTGCAACATAACGGCCATTCAGTCAGTAGAAACTCCATCACAGGATCTTTTCCTCTCACCACATTTTTTCTGTGAAATCCACGTCTCAGTGTAACATCCAGGGAGATGGAAGTTATCTTTAAGCTAACGGCTTTCTGCACAGCAGGGGGCAGAGTACAAGAAGAGAAGCTAAAGGTGTGCTATATTTTATAATTCCCTGTGGCTCGTTAATCTACTGGTCAGAAAGGATGCCGCGTGTCTTGTTGTGCAGATGTATTTTTGTTCGTTCACGGAGCGTGGTACTTTATTTGAACACTTTATTGCAGAGCAGCTTCAGTTTCATTAGCAGTACCTATCATATGACTGCTGAAAGTTAACAATTAAAACTGGTGCTGATAATTACTGAAATTCTACATCCTTCGATGTGGCAAGTAACGTGATCCTAGTGTGGGAATGGCAATTTCAGCCACATGTTTAAAAAACCTACATCAAACATCACTAAGCGTTGTGGATTTTAGGGACTTACTGCCGTAATAAAGCCGATCACATCAAACATCGTGAAACTGAACAATTTCACACCAAGAATTTAAGGCTGCTCAAATACTGGCCATTAACGAATACGTTTTATTATTTACTTTACATATAAGATAGTACCCAGAACAAAACCTTGTGCAATCAGCTTTCTGTTACAACATTAATATACAGGCGCTCACTTGCCTCTGCAGGGTCGTCACCATTTCAGCAGCTTTGGTTCAAGAACCTGAGATGCAACTAATGCTGAGAGTTGTGCAGCGACAACGTGCTGAGAGTGATTCAGTACTGCAATATTTATGTTCCAGCAGTGCAGGACTGGAAATCCTACACACACTGAAGCAACACCAGCACTTCCTGTGTGTAACCAGCTCAATTTAAATAAAGCACACGTTTAAATACAAATAACTAGCGACAACCACGCAGGATAGAACAAATCCAAGCGCTCACCTTTTCACAGGTATTTACAGTAAACAGGGCTCATCTGTGGTGCAGACAGCTAAACTTACTTTAGTACTCAAAGTGAATAATGTGGTACTTTTGTTGTTTTGCCTAATAACAAGTCCTTTTTGTGTCACGAGGGGTTTTTCAGTTATTGCACGGATGATATTCTTTTCATTTTTCTACATGCATTGTGGATTTTTATGCATCATCACAGCAAAAGTTGGTCATGGAGACACATACTGTGGCAGGAAATGCACATTAGCATGCGCTTATACACTGGTTTGTAGACATAGCAGCATCCTAACCCCACGAGATACAGTCACAACACAACGTGAATAGTTTTCAGTTGTTTTTTACTCAAATCTTTAACATGAAAAAAAACACCAAACTATTCTTTGGTTTTTCTGGGGGGCGAGCTCGTGTCTGCGCTGAAGTCAAACAAAGGCTCTGGTTCTTTGAAGAGCTAATGCTTCAGTCCATTTAAATAATATTTCTTTGCCGAAAGCAAATTTCCTGCAGAAAGACACAGTGGGTTTATAAGCCGGCAGAGAGTGAGAACGTAACGACTGTATGGACTGGGAGGCAGGAACGCTAAGCTTGGCTGACAGACAGATTGAAAACAGAGGAGAAATCAATCAGCGATCGTGCAGGCTCGACAGCACAGAGCTGATTTTCCTACAAGCAAGAACGAAAACAAAGAGCGAGAAGAAAGAAAGACGATAGAGAGGGACGCTTTAATATCCTCTCTTCCGTGAGATGGACCGATAGATGCCTTAAGAGTGGATTAACCAGAGAATCCCAGCCCTCCACACCCCCCACTCAATCAGCTGAACACAAACACCACAGCAGCCACTAAAAGCACCCACAAAAGCGAGTGGGTGGGAACGATGACACAGACCATGTCTTTGCTTTCAGCTGGATCTAGCTCATTACCTGCGTTTGTCTTGGAACCAAGTGAATTTACATCGAGCCAGGCCTGTGAAATCACTTGAACCTGAACAGTGCAGGGTTCACCCACTCGAGCCCACAGAAACCAACACGGAGAGGACATTTTAATGGGAATGATTCACATCGGCACAGCTCTCCGAGGGACACGCCAGCAGAACAAACACTTTCAGCAGCCTGGTATTTCTTTATAGTCTCCATGCAGTCTGTGGGGTCGTGACCTCAGCAGAGCGATGATGATACTTGGTATGCTAATTTCCTCGAGCATGTGCGTGAACACAACGCAGCGCAACAAGATGTTCACGCCTGCACGGATAGAGAGGTCCAGGTGAGTGTTTTGTGAAAGCCAACTGTTGCACAACGTTAGGTACATTTTAGTCGATGTGCATTTTTAGACCGTAGCAGCAGCGACTTTGACATCAGCGTGAAAACGAGCTCATCATCGAATGACTGAGTGCTTGATTCAAAATAACAAATGAGAAAATGGTCGATGCTTCCAGCAAATATGGAGATTAAAATTAAGAAATTCCCTCTGTGATGTGGCCCACAATGGATGTTTTTATAAATTTGGTTTGGAGGGAATATTTGACCTTCTTTTCTCGTTTGTTTCTTATGTAGCTACTTTTTGGATTATTTATTTATTTAGTTGAGATTCGCCGGATCGCACAAAAGACCTAACATTAGCTCAGAGATTTTTTTAATGTTTGCTGGAAGAGACATTTTGATTTTTAACATATTTGTTGTTTGGTCGAGTGTCAGACAGATGAACACGGTTATAGTGGAAAAAAGAAGCCAGTTTCCCTCTGCACCACCGTGGGTTTTCATTTCAATAAAATGTTTTTTCCTGAACACAGGCTGCTGTCGTTCTTTCTGTTCTGAGTTTGAGTAAATGAATCGCTGCTGCACTCTGAGGATGTTAAAACATTTCTGGTGACTGCTTCTGTTAGCTTCAACCAACATTGTTAGCACACGTACTCATGGACAGATAACTCGCCCTTGTAAAATCGATCGACGATAGCCTCAACCTATCGTTGATCGTCGATAGGCAACCTTACAATACTCACAGACGAGGCTTTTCTAATGTGTATAGATAATGAAAATTTAAATAGTTGCTCAGGTGCTTTTTTTTTGGTGTTATACATCATTTAAAAATAAAAAGGTTCAAATTAATATGAGGCTTTTTCAGCTGAACTCCACACTAGGATTACATTTGTGTCATGTACCTAAGTCTCAATAACTCGAGTAACACAGTAACATTTTTAGTAAGAATAGCAGGCGGCTTGTTACATCGAGCTTCTTATATAAAGAACGCCGTTTTTCCCCGTTTACATACAACGACCTTTA
The DNA here is from genome assembly GCF_900408965.1 of Simochromis diagramma. Lineage (NCBI taxonomy): Eukaryota > Metazoa > Chordata > Actinopteri > Cichliformes > Cichlidae > Simochromis > Simochromis diagramma. The sequence continues at coordinate 1,217,850 of NW_024386778.1, read as the reverse complement.
AATGCACAGTGCATTTCAAACTGATGAAGTGAATCCACACTTCTAACACCCCCCGTAATGACCCATGAGCAACATGACTGACACTACCAGCTTATTTATTAGCTGTAATTTTCACACATAACTGCCTCATGTGACACAACAAACATACTTTGTTCTTTACAATCTGGAACCAGGACCAGCCAATCACCCGTTCTTAATAATCAAAACCTATGTTAAGAACCCAGCACAGCTCATTGTGTCCACTTTGGCAGATAAAGCCCAGCAGAGACCTCAGTGGTTTATTCCCTTTAAGGCTAACCCATTTAAACTGGAGATTAAATATTTGGCAGTTGTATGCAGAAACAAGATACTGGACTGTCACAGACCATAATATTACCAGATGTGGATCCTCTAATTAAGTAATATTGTCCTTTTAATTCAACTAATCACTTCTGCCGCAGCAATCCCTTCTCATTATCTGGGCTCAGTCCCTGATGAAGACAAATGGAAGGCCCTCCTGCAAATCCAGACAGTCAGGTCCCATCAGCCTGCAGCAGAGCGCCGTCTGCCAAGGTAAACACAAACACTCGCCACCACAGAACAGTGTCAGGGAGCCAGCAGGGCTGGGCCAGCTCTCTAAATGTGAGGACAAGCAAATGAGCAATGAATCAGATATGACGCATGTGCAAGTTTGTGGATTTACATATTGTGGGAAGAATCATCCACACTGAAACATGACAGATGCATCACTGTGAGCGTACAGCTTTAAAACATGAGATTCGTCCTCGTATTTAATGCTCAAGCTATAGTTTTCAACAAGTTACAAGCATTGATTCCTGTTTCACAGCATGAAAACATGTTCACGTTTACAGGGAAACACGACTGTCTCGAGCTGATATCAGAAATCACTCACACAATGACATCATTTCCTGTGCTGGATGACCACAGATGTGGCGGAGACTCATACAGCAAATATAATTCCTGTCAACCCATGAAATAATTAAGAGAAAATTCTCTTATTTAAACTAGACTGATTATTGAACCTTGTGACGAATTAAAAGAAAATAAATTTAATATTAATTTGCATATATGCATTTTAATTTCTATCATTTTTTGTACGTGCTTTTTTTGCAGTTTCTCACCTACAGCAGCACTACACGTGTCTGATTGCAGACGTGAGGATTTTTAAGGGTCAGATTTTCGGATATTTATAAACGTGTTAAACTCTTATTCTGTGACGTGTAATTGGAAAAACTTAATCAGCTGCAAAGTGCTGCTTTGTACTAAAACTTATAAACCATATTTTCCGCACTATAAGGCGCACTTAAAATCCTTTAATTCTCTCATAAATCGTCAGTGCGCCCTATGTATGAATTCTGGTTGTGCTTACTGACCTCGAACCAATTTTATGTGCTACACGGCGCTCAAAGATCTGACAAAAATGTTTTAGTCCGACTTTGCTAAGCTACGAAGCTGCACCGCTTGATGGGTTGTTGGAGCATTACGGCTGCCGTAGTCAGGAGCCTCGCGGAGGAATCTGGGTCCGTCAGCTAGTGATGTGCGCTACCACAGATTTCCTTTCCGATCTGATACCAAGTAAAATTCATGGTGGTATCGACGATACTGAGCCGATACTTTGTACAAAAACTTATCTTATTTATTGTAACTTTTATTGTATCTCAAATTATAGCTTCATAATGATTACAGGATATTAGATTACTGCTTAACAATGGAGAATTATCATATAGAAATAAAAAACCTGAAGTTGTGCGCTATTGAGCATGTTGCCTGCCTTGAAGCACTAAAGGACTCCCTGAGAGACGTCTGTCTCGCCCAGCAGCACCTGTCCTTGTCCTCTCCTCCTCTTCAGTTCGTCATATTCTGTGATATGATTTACTCTGAGGTGTTTGACGAGGTTAGAGGTGTTGCCACATGTATCGCAAACCGCGTCTCGGCTGTTTGTCGAGGTAAAATACGTCCACACACGACTCCATTTACGCTCAGCCACTGTTTTGAGTGTGCACGCCACGCTGGACACATTTATACAGCCGTATTTCACACATGACTATAAAAGGCAGAAGAGGAAGTAGTTCCTTCCAGGGCAGACAATCCGAATGATGTAGTTTCTTTCCACTGTGTTCCTGTTAATGATAAACTACAAATCTACCCTAAATTACTAAAATATCGATATTTTAATATGAGAATCGATTCTAGAACATAAATGACTGGTATCGGAGAAATTGATATTTCAGTATCGATCCGCACATCACTACCTTCAGCTTCAGGTCCCAAAGTCAAGCGAACACTGCAGCATCAGTGAGAGTTAAAAACTGTCTAAATTCTTTCATCTTTAATAAAATGATCAGCATTGCTGCTTTACCAGGTGTAACAATTAAGTTTAACATCCAGGCATCCATGAAAACAGGATTTATTACATCTAACAGAGTTAGAAGTTAGCAGGAAGTTAGCTCGCTAGCTTCCACCTAAGCATGCTATAGCATGTTCTGACTGAGAGATTTCTGAAACAAATTCAAACGTACAGCTCTGCTATCACTTCCAACATAAATGAAGACAGAAAACTAAACAGCAGTGACGTTTGTAGGGTTACTGAAGTTGGGCTAGCTGGTATATAATGATGTGCTACGTGATTGCTAGCGACACAGCTATGTTAGCATAGCATAAACAGTGAAGCTGGAGGATGAACGCTAACTTTTTTCCACTCGATAAATGTTAACATGAAGGTTCCTGATGGTTAGAGACAAATGCAATCGCATGGCAGGATGCTGTAAATGGACCAAACTTCAGTCACAACAAGGGAATAGAGCAGCTGCCAGAGAATTCAGCTTTAATGAATCAATGGTACAGAAGTGGAGGAAGAATGAGTTGAGGAAAGTTTGACTTCTCTGATTGTCTTGTTTTGCTTAATGTGCCTTATGGTCCAAAAAAAATACGGTAATATGTTTGGTAGATTCAGACTTCATTTATCTCACTCAAGCACAGTATTAAAGCTCAAAAGCACGATGCTATACAGCACCATAAATAAAAGTTGGCCAGAAACATTAAATATAAAAGAAAAGGGAAAATAAAAAGTAGCGCCTTTGCCTTTTCCACGTTCACTGTCATCCCATATTTTTATGAACTGTTCACATCATTGTTATCCGAGAAGATCTCAAACACTGTAGTCCCAATAAAGCTGCCAGCTGAGCAGCTGACAACGTGATTGATTCTCTGAGAAAGTCATCTGGCAATCCCTCCCACACTGCTGAATTCCTTCGAGTGTCTCTGCGCCCAAAATGTCAAATGAAAAACAGATATTTTTATTTGATGGCAACATAAGGGACAAACTCTGAATGATACGAACCGAGTTAGTGCTCCTACAAGGCTGTAAGCACAGGCCCGTGTTCACACAAAGCACACATTACTGCTTTTCCACATGCTATTAAAAACACAGCTATCGCTGGATCCTGTGATAGAGCAATGCATGCCGGTCAGCCATAAACAGCACCAATGCATCATCAACTGCATGAATTGTATAGCTCACGTGAACTGTTAGAGCGTCTGGGGGCCTCGTGGTATAAAGTGCATTATTTATGCTTCCCTGCTCTTTGTGGCTCCATGTATCCAAGATGAATGAACAGGAAGATGAAACGCTCTGTTGTGACTGCCAGGGGTGAAGGGCCTGCGAATGAAAAATCTACCCGGGCAGCTCCTGTTTTTGCTCACACGCACAGACACGTGCACGCACAAAAGCAAGCGAGCTCCCCTCTTCATGCATCTGCTGTCCCTCGCCATCTCCGAGCCTATTTGAAGGTGACATGTAGGAGGAGATGGATGTGTGGTTTGCAGCCATTAAAATGTCCCCATGAGGCGAAAGAGCTGTTTGTGTCTTTAGAAGAGTTACAGAGCCTGGGGTGAGACAGAAACGGGAGACTCATGCTGCTGAGCTGTTTTCATCATAGCGGGATGACCCTTTGTCACCGCTGAGGGAGAACACAGCTGCTGTATGAAACACATTCCACACATGAAAGAAAGTGAAAGGAACGGCGGCTCGGCGGCTACTTTAGCGGACAGGCCCTCGTCCAATGATCTCATTAAAACGGAGCACATGAGTGTGTGAGCTCGGGCTGTAAAAACTGTTACAGTCAACTACAAAAAGAATCTTTTAATGTAGTATTTACATAACATTTAATCAAAAATGACTTCTAACTTAGGCTACGTCTACACGAATCGTCTAAAAACGCTCCGCGTCCACGCTATTTGACAACTATACATTTCGCCGCTTTGGAGAGCGTTTTCAAAACGCCGTCTCAGTGCGGGTGGAAGGCCAAAACGGAGAGAAAAAGATGCGTTTTCAAACAAAAACATATTAGTGTGGACATGGCCTTATTGACAGCACTGAGCATCACGGTTACTGGCAAAACTGATGACAGAGGTGGCAGATAACACACCATACCACCACAGAAGAACTGGAAGTGTGTTAAAGACGTTAATAAACAGTTAATGCACCCTGAAGCTGAAAGTCTGCACTCAGTCCCCAAATATCCATGAACCTGACTGTTGATGAAACATGCAGAGGCCACGTGTACTTCTACAGCACCACTACAGCAGAACACATGGAAGAAGCATGTTTGCAGTAGGGGTGGGCGGTATAAACGGTATACGGTAGAAACGAATGAATTTAGTCAACCGTAGAGATTTTGACTATGCCGCTCTACTGCATGTTGATGACGTCACCAAGCTGCGCCTGTTTTGGTCGAAGTATCACAGCAGCTGCAAGCGCGCAGCTTACACGTGGGGAGGAGGAGGAGGTGCTCATGAAGAAGACCGGTGCGACGTCGCTCACGTGCACCTGGTTTGGGTTTAAGCAGTCGGACGTTGAGCAGAAAAACATCATCTGCAAATGATGCCGGGCGACAGTAACAGCGAAGAGACGAATATGAGGAAAGCCAAAAACTGCGCCCCCCACAAATGCCCAGTCAGTCAGGTGGAAAGAAGAAAGGAGGCCCTAACACCAGCAGGTCTGTTCCAAAGGCACGTTTTGCACTTTATTTTAAACAACTTAGAATTTAGTGTTTTACTGATATTTGACTTGTATTTTTTTATTCAAAAATGTTTGCATATTTATCTTCATTTTTATTTGTTATTTAAAAGTTTTGTGTTACATTGTTTGGAAAAGCTGCTACATCTTAAAATTTATTTGAAAAGGTTTGTAATTTAAATTAAAAAAATGTTCGTAAAATGGAAATTTTATACTGTTCAGTCATTTTGACATATAGATATATATCAAGCAGCGCTAACGCGTTAATGAGCTAACCGTGCCAATGCGTTGACGCCGTGCAGCCCCACGCATGGGGCGATCCGCGATAACTCACTACCGGATATTTACCGCCTTAATGCGGTAATGGCGTTAACGTCATTTTAAGGAGATTGACGCTGACAGCGCTAATATATCACGATATATATCATTATCATATATCGTTATCGTTATCATTATAACGCGACTGGATGAAAGAGGAATGGTAGAGTCGTCGTCTTCGGGATGGCCCCATGACGTGCTCCACTCCTTGCAGGCATAATTAAACTACCCACAGAGAATTTCCACTTGAGAAACACACACACAGAGACACACACACACACACACACACACACACACACACGCAATGTAAGCAGCACTGTAATGAGGCAAACCAAATGCTTATCATAAAAAGCAATAGTTGCTCAGGGATTATGAGCTCTTAATGATCACAGTGCTGCCAATTAGCTCAATATAATCTTAGTGGCTTGTTTGCACTGACACCACTCGACCTGATGGAAAGAAGAAATGAAAAAGAAGCTGAAAGGAGGACAGCTCAGTGATGGTGGCAACTCGGTGCTGTCGTTGAAAGCATGTAAACTGAATCATGAGGAAACAGAGTGGGAGGCTAACACTGCCCCTCTGCTTAGTGCAGCTGTCCAAAACAGTGGTCAGGGTCACGGTCTGCAACCTCCAAATCTGAGTGTCTAAACGTGCGTATAAATCTTTGCACTGCAAATTCAAAACACTCGCAAAAACTTTACTGTGACATTAATTGTTCAATTTCAAACGCTACAGAGTGATGAGATTCAGCGTGTTGCTCAACAACTGCATGACTGTAACATAATTAGCAGTGTCAGATTATAGAAAATGACCTGTTAATCCAGACGTAAAGCATTTCCAGTCACACTGCAATTACAGGTGTGTTCGCGCTGCAGGTTATTGCCATAATGCAAGACAGCACCGCCGACACCACCCGTGTTCCACTCTGGCAGGACCACAGCTGCGGTTTGAGCAAGATAATTAACGCTGATAAGAAGTGTAACACTAGATCTGCCATTGTCGCTTTGAATCAGCTGTGTTAGGTTCGATCGTCTTGACCCAACGTTAATTAAGGGGAGAAATATCAAGGGCATAGACGAAAGCTGAGATATAAAAAAAGCCTATTTAAACCACCGGTCTATAGATGTTTGAACTAGCGGTCACAGCATCTTCTGAAGTCGCAAACGTAACAACAGAAATTTGTTAGCACCAAATGCTTTATAGGAGGCGTGACACGTGACCACTGCACCAGCCACTCACCTGTGTTACTCATATGTATTTGATTAGTTTGCACAGTAATGGTCTTCACTGTTCCAGCTCTCTGGGACAATCAGAGACAGACATTTGCACACATGCAGATCACATGTGCACAAATGTTGGAACAGCGCTCATGTGGAAATGGCTCCTCTAATGCAAGTCTGACAACAAGTTGGTGCACAACTTGTTTAACATCTCCTGTTTGAAAAGGAGCTGCCAAATCAAGAGATGTAATCTTGAACAATGTGTTGCATCAGCAGATCAAACGAGTCGTGTTAATTACCCCGAAATGCCGACAGCCTACTTAGGCAGCGACTAAACCTGTGAAAATGTGTCACGTAGGTTAATCAAAGAATAAAGCCCCTTTCAGTGAAAGAATTACAGACCAATCCCATTAGATCAATCAGCAAACACAAAGGTGTTGCTGCCTGCACATGCTCTATCTCGAGCGGTGTTATGGTGTTGTTAGCTACACATTTATGTTCATTTTATCACTTTAAAGACATCTTATTGTCTGTGAACAAAGGTTTCAGCACGATCACATGTCCAGGCTTCATTTCTGCATCATCTCCCCGACAGAAACACACACACAGGACAGGAGGTGTTTTTGTCTCCTGCCACGCAGAGTTAAAATCAATCAGTCGATGACCAGTTCGAACAGAGAGAACACCCGTCACAGTGATAGCCAAAGTAATATTAATGAGCAACAGCATGAAGTCGTGGAGGACCCCGCCGTCGACAATCACACTCAGTGTTATCAGCAAGTACAATAATCATTCCACCCTCCATAAACTTTATCAACTCAGCACCAACATCAGTTCTTCTGGTCGAGGCTTCGTTCCCTCTCGTACTCCAAGTTACTAATCAAACTAACAGTTTAACAGTCGAATAATTCAAACACACACAGCGGCGACTCGCTGAGTCGTCATAAGATGTTCACATGATCAGAACAGAGACGCCTTTGACCTGAGCTTGGCAGGTTTGAAAAAACAAACTCAGATTAAACACATCTTCTTCTTCGGCCTTGGATAACACAATATTAATAACTGAGTGCTTAACTGTAATGCTGTTGGCTTCTGAAGTGTGGAAAAGATGTCGGGAAGCTTTAGGAAATCATGTTGCTGTGCTGGATCTGGCTTCTTTTCCAAAACAACAAAACAGTCTTGCAGGCGTGTTTGAGAGAAGTGTGTCAGTTTGACAGGTGTCTAACTTTAAATTGACATAAAGCTTTAGAAGTTAGTTCACCCTTTACAGAAAATAGGAGAACAAAAGCACAGAGTAACAAGGAGGCATGGGATGCAACAAGATGTAATTTGTCTGAATGCGTTGGTTTGTAACATGACGGTCAGGAAAAGACATGCGATGGCGTCTGCAGCCTCTGGTAGTGTGCTTTCCTCACGGGGCGATGGAAACCTGAAGTTTAGAAAAAGCACGCAGAATGAAACACGCTGCAAAGCGCTGCGTATCCCGGGAATAACGGAGCCTCGTGGAAAGGAAATCATAACAAAGGTAGACACAGATCACCCCGAAACTGCTTCTGGTATTTTTCCTCCGTTCCTCGTGAGGAAGGTGAAACGTGCCAGACCAACTTGAGCCGGTCTCGTTTCCAGCCACTTCATGCTCCGCTGTTTTCATTTAGTTGAAATAACAGGAATCTAATAAGATGCCCAAACGACTTTAGTGGCAGCGTTTTCCAAAGTGACATTATCATTACATGAATCAAATCTGCCCATTTTTCCTTAAAAGGAATAAGAAGGTGTTGGGCTAATTCGTGCTCCGCTCCCTTTGCAGCTCTGAGTACAAAGAAAAAAGACGTCCAGTTAAAATGGGAGGGTCTAAAATGACTCCACACATATGCTGGCATTAAGCATGTTACAAACCATCTGCTACTGTGTGAGACATCATTACACAAAAACCATATGTGGCCTAATTCCTGTGTAATCACAACAAAATACGCAGCCTATTATACGCGTTTATCACCAACAACTTGTTGGTCAGCGCTTTCCCTCAGCTGTCCCTCTCCTCCCAGCGACGACAGCCGTACGACGAGAGCCATCTCTGGGGGGCAGGAGGTGGGAGAGAAGGGACTCCGCTCTGATGGATGCCGGGACACTGGGTGAGGAAAGCGACAGATCACACATCTGAAATTTTAATCAGAAGGCTCAGCAGGAGAGAGGTACACCCAGCATGCTGTTACCGTCAGCATTACGAGCTAAACTGCAGGAAAAAAACAAAAACGATTCACACCATCAGAAATCACCACCCTCAGTTGAAACAGATACTGCAATTACCTGGGAGGCATCGCTGCAGAACGCTCATCTCGCTCTCACTGTAAAAGCTGTGGATGTGCTGTGTGTGTCCATGCGTGCAATCATGCATGTGTGCCTGCACACTGGGGACTGTGCTACTGCTTCATGAATTAGGCCATAAATGCAATAAGGCTGCAGCAACAATCAGCCAAGTGCACACAAAATTTTAACTAAAAGGTCAAAAGGAAAATGAATCACGTCCAGAGATAAATGACTAACATTTCGCATGTGTAATAATAGGCACACATTTAAATTAGCAACTGGTTAAAAACAGGGTGTAGAAACGGTCAGAGGGCAAATAAAATGAGCAAATAGCAAAGTGAAAATGGAAATTCAATTTTCCACTCAGTTTGCATGTTCTCCCTGCGTTTGCGTCTCTGCGGGTACTCCGGCTTCCTCCCACAGTCCAAAGACATGCAGTTAGTGGGCTCGAATGGTTGTCTGTGTCTGTGTGGTTAGCCCTGCGGCAGACTGGCGACTTGTCCAGGGTGGACCCCGCCTCTCGCCCTATGACAGCTGAGCTAGACTCCACCCCCCGTGACCCTGACAAGGATAAGCGGAAGAAAATGGATGGATGTGGATCCATCCTACACACAAACCAGAGCACACTGCTAAAAAAAATGAATCAGATCTCAATGGAGAAAAACAATCCTGTTTGACATCTACAGTGATGTCGATTAGGAACGAAAGGACGCCACGTCATTTAACGGAAATGAAAATCAACCCACAGAGGGCTGAATTCAATAGCACCCCAAAAGCCAGCTGGGAGAGTTGGAGCTAGTAGGTGGCATCGATGCCTGCATAAGCTCACCACATCAGGCCGAGCATTGTTGTGCACCAGAGGAACCCAGGACTGTGCCGGCATAGGGGTCTGACAGGGGGCCCCAGGATTTCATCATGATGTCAAATAGCAGTCAGGCTGTGGGTTTGTGTATCCCTCTCATGGACAGATCACAACACCGTAGCCGACTCACGAAGATCCCTCATGCTGAACAATGTTCGCACGTGCTCAGAGTAAACCCGGCCTTATGTGCGAAAAGCACAGTGTGGTGGTGGACATGCCAAATACCAGTCAGGCTCCTCTGGGCGGGGCCCAGCAGTCAGGGCGGGGCCCAGCAGTCAGGGCGGGGCCCAGCAGTCAGGGCGGGGCCCAGCAGTCAGGCTGTTTCTGATCATTTGGCCGGAGACATACTGGACATCATCTTGTGGTTCTCCTGTTGCTTCTTGCACAAACGAGCAGACACTGGTGCTGCTGATGGAAACCGTTTTAACCGTTCCAACTTAAAGACACAAGTGCAGCTGTGACGGAGCCAGTACCGACTCTGGCTGAATATTAGCTGATGGCGATGTAATCTGCCTCTATTACAAATATTACTGTGGTGTAAAAATTGCTCCAGGCTGCTAACAGCTGTTTGTCATTGTGACGTGAAGCCCGCTCAACGCGTCGGGCTGTTGAGGAGCTGTTGACTCCCACATTAGCGTCTACTTTTGTGGCTGCGGTGCCGTACTGTAAATTCTGAGCACAAAGGACTGCCTCACATCTTCCTGTTCGGTTGCTGCAGAAATGCTTTGTACACTGAAATTCTCTGATTTGTCTGCAGATATGATTTCTCTCCAGCCCGCTGTTTTTGTGTTCTGTCAGTGTGAAAAGCAGCGAGAAAGAGCCGTCCATCTTCACTAACAGTTCTCGAGTTTGCTTGGATGAGCCCACAAACCCCACTGACAGCAAGGAGTGTCGGCTGGCTGTCTGCTTCCTCCCTCTGCATGTTTGCTTGTCAGTCAGCCTTTGCTTTCTTCCATATCTCCACTTGTCCGTTCACCTTTCTTTCCTCGCGTGTCTGTCTGCCCACAGGCTGGATCTTCTCTGCCACACACAGAGCTCAGCCTCTTAGGAAAACAAACACCAGTCTTTCCCTCCTCTCCTCTCTTCTCCGAGTGTCCCCAGGAGTCTCCTTCCACAAAGCAAATAATGTCAGGTTGCACAGCAAACTCCCGTTTCTTCCTCCTCTCCATTCTCGCCTCCCTCTGGTCCCATTGTGTTGCGTCACAGAACCCACCATAACACAGCACAAGCCAACTGTAACCATAGTAGGAGCAACACTATCAAGTCTGACCACGGTTTTCTTTCATCTCCATATACCGATGCCCACCAGACAATAGAGAGTTAAATTACTTTGCTAAACCCAGTCACAATTAGGAAGGATTGTGTAATTCAGTGCTCAGGGGGCACGTTTCCCCCGATTTACCACAATCCGTTCAATTAAGGGAAGATTAGCACCTGAGGGTTGACAAAGAGGTGATTTAATTAACCTCAGCCTATTAGTGTGAGAACATTTGCTTTGTTTCAGAGTAACCCAACACGCCACAGTAAACCCAGTGACAATGCAGCTGCTGTAAACTGCACACATGGGTGGGGCTGATCCAAATATCATCGTCCTAAATTATTGTAATTGCATCACAAAGGATGGATTTTATAGTTTATGTGTTTCCTGATAACAAATCACGCAGTGAGCCTCTGCATTAATTGCCAAGTGAGATTTTTTTTTAGAGTAGTCTAATAAAAATCTCACGGGCTTGAAAACTATCCACGTTTGTTTATTGCAAATATTGTGTTGCATCATAGGCGTATGTGTTATGTACACAAGTTTATTGCTAAACGCACAGTCCAAATCCCCAGAAGCCCTTAAAACCAATACTATAACCTGATGGTTACGGTGACCAGAGGTGTGTGACAGGTCGATCGCCTCGCCAAATCGGATCAATCCAATTGGTCCTTACATTTTCCCATGCTTGAATGATCAGCTGCTGACGACAAGCCAAACTGGACCAAAGTCAATTCTGCGAGCACACGAATGAATGTGCCGTTCGATTGTTTCGAGGGGCAGACGGGGACAAGGAAGCACGATGTTAATGTTTGCACTGTGACTAATGCAGAGCACCCGCTGCTAAGAGCTACTTAAAGTGGATGTGAATGCTAAAGCGAGCGCTAAATTCACTGGACACTGAGGACGTTAGTGTCTTGTGTGCACAAAAAATGAAATACAACTGAAACTAACTATAAACTATAAACTACATGGAGAAAACACACATGACTGATTATTTATTCCCCATCAAAACAAAAAATAAATGTATAAAAGAAACATTTCTTCACTGCAGTGATCAGAAGTTCTAATGGACTATCGACTGAAACCACACGGAGGTGATTGCAGGAGGGCGCGTCAGGACCACTTCATCCATCAGGCCTGTCAGAGATCCCCGGCAGGAGCAGGAGGCAGCAACACATCATTAGAGGCGGCGGTTACTTATTCACACGTAACTCACACTATTTTGGGACTGTTAAACCCACACCACTGGTCTGGCTGTGATTTAGGGCCACTTCCTGCAGCACATATCAATATCAATTACTGTTGCTAAATGATACATTTAGAAAGGGAAGAAAAGATCTGCCAGACATTCATTTAGTTTACAGCCTTGGTCTATAAGCAGTCACACACAGCTGAGTTTGGTTTGCTGTTTGCATGAAGCTAATACTAAAGTAAAACAGAGTCATGCTCCCAGCCTGTCTTACAAGTAGGGCTGTGCGATACGACCAAAATCTCATATCCCGATATAAAACATCTATCATCCGATAACGATATAAATCACAACAATGTAACATTTTCTGTAAATTCTGTGAATCTCGGGCAGCTCGACTTGCGTGACGTGTTTCCAGCTGCGCGTCGTGTAGCTGGAGTCGAGTGTTTTAACCGATGCATGAAACGATACATTTTTAGACATAAGTTGTAACGGCGCCGTTTTCTTTGTGAGTATTTATTACACGGCGTGCTGCGGGGAAAAGCCTGTTCTAACGTTTGAGTCTAAGCTTTATTTTTTAGCACCTGGCGGCTCTTTTTTACTTCTCATCCGTAAATAATCTGCTCTTTCACGTGATTCAGTTTATTTTGAAAAGTCTCAACAGGATCTTGAGCTTTATTGTGAAAGGTTTATGTGGAACAAGCGGACACGCGATGGTGTTTACGTCATTGTTGCTAACGACAACGCGTAAAAACAGGCGCTTGCCCGTCCGTAGTGTGGTTATATTAAATATAAGAGAAAGAGAACTTTAAGAAATTAATATAGCCACTACAGTGACCATCAGAACCATGAAAAAAATATTGCCGTAAACAGTTTATTTTGCGACACCACGAAAAAAACGATAGCATAAAATGAAACGATTTTTATATCGTCATCCAATATATATCGTTATATCGAACAGCCCTACTTACAAGGACAGTATTTAACCAAAAACATGTAGTTCAGCTTATAGAAGGAAAGTGGAAAAGACTGAAATTTTAACCGCACGTGTGTAAATGACCTTCTTTGTCTCATAAAAAATATTCTTTCCAACCATTCTCATTTTCCCGGTCTTGTTCTCTAAAACCTAAAGAATTATGGATTTGTTCAACTGGTCCCGTAATGGAATTGACACCCTGCTGGGAGAGCCCGATTGTCCTGCGGAGACGTTTGCTGCCGGATACTCGATGGTCGGTTGCGTCGTGTGTCTGGCGACACTCTCGATGGAGGACAATGAACGACAGCTACCAATTTGGAACCATGATAACAGAGTTCGGGCTGGTTGGAGCTGGCTTATCGAACAACAAGAAGCGGCTACAGCTGTTGAAAATCCCACAAGGCTGGCCGACATGATAGATGATTGGCAGGGCTGTGAGTACTCAGACTGTGTTTTGAACGCAATATGGATAAGATCTTGGAGAAGAACAACGGGAATGGAGATGATTGGTCACCAGTGATGGACATTAGACCAACCAAAAATTGGATGCAGTTGTTCGCACTAAACCCAAACATTCACCATCTTCACTCATGCGGCCCCCCTGGCGCCAGCTGAAGGCCTGCCAAGGTTGAAGCTGACTGGAACAACAAATTCCTCCATGATAACAGGATTGTTGTCAGAACTCTTTGTCCCTGCTTCAAGGCCGCATGGGTCCACTGGAGACTGTTGACTGACGCTTAACCGGGCGTGGTGACACTGTCTCTCAGCTGAACACAGGACACAAACACACGCACATGCACATGCACACGCACGAAACACGTACACTACCTACCCCGGATCCAACGCCTCCTCCCACGCTTACCTCCCATCCGATGTGGACACTGGATCAGCTGGAGGCGCAATCGAAGATCACCTGTACACACTGGAATACTCTCCCATGTTGCTGTCTGTGTTTATTGTGCTGTGGTGTGTTGATATCTGTGCATTCCTGTATTATCCTTCTGTGTTACACATTTCGATGTTTTTTTCCTCGCTACCTAGCCTGACCTGTTACCCCAATGTGATGTTTGTGTATTGTATGTACGGTTGGCAAGGTCTGTCATCTCGGTTGTGGGCAATCTCATCATCATCATCATCATCACCTTGCTCAAAGGCACCTCAGGGTAGCGGTTCGGTGGAATCGAACCCTCGCCCTTTCCGATCATGGGGTGAACACTCTACCTACTGAGCTATCCCAGAATAACCAATGACAGGCGATATATTCGCGCATCCACAGACTTTTTGATGGGTGGAGCAAAGTAATCTGACTTGCACATTTAGAATTTATACGTTTTGTTTGGAAGGAATATTTTACTTTCTTTTGTTTGTTTCAGTATTAATGTAGCTACTTTTTAGATTATTCATTTATTTATTTATTTCAGATGCGCCAAATCACACAAGAGACGTAACTTTAGCTCAGACAGTTTTTTCAATGTTCGCTGGAAGAGACATTTAGATTTTTAACTTCTCTGTTGTTTGGTCGAGTGTCAGACAGATAAACATGGTTATAGAGGGAAACAGAAGCCAGTGTCTCTTTGTTTCCCTCCCCACCATCGTGGGTTTTTTTTTTATTTAAATAAAATGTTTGTTGTTTATTTTCCTGAACACAGGCCGCTGCCGTTCTTTCTGTTTGAATAAACGAATCGCTGCATTTGCTCGCAGCTGGAAGATGGCGCCGTTAAAACAGCGCTTAGCTTCAGCCATCGTTATTAGCAAACTTACTCATGAACAAATAAATTAATTAATTAATGAATGAATTAATTAATTCATTAATTAATTAATGGTTCCTGTAAAAGCGATCGGCGAAAGGCTCAGCCTATCAACAGTTGATATATTCGTCCAATCGCTCAACATCACTACTCCGTCTTCACTAGTTATTCATCAAAACACCAACATCAGTCAGGTGCATCCTCACGAGCCAATGGCTTTGTCTCTTCTGGGAGAAAGAAGAACGCGCAAAAACCAAAAAACAACTGTTTTTGGTTTTTCTTCAGTGCATTTCCTCAGATTCTCGTCACATTCCTGCAGCTCTGCATCGCTCTCACCTCATCTGCACAGTTACCGAAACTCATCCAGTTTCTGGTCAGAGTACCAGGGGACCAGACATTGGTTCATTGTATACATATACCTAATATTATGGCAAATAGATCATTGAAACGGGAGTTTAATGATGGTGCAGGTCCACACCCTCTGGTGTGGGAGTCCCAATCAATCTCACACGGGGCCAGTCTTCTCACATTACAACAGATCAAAGATGATACAGAGCCTCCACGGTGTCCTAGTACATCGTCACAGTCGTGGCGGTCTGAGAGGTTTGGTGTTTGAAAGCATTAAACTGTATGAACCAGGGTTTATCCTTCCTAAGGCTGAATCATGATCCAAGCTCTCTGCTGCAAACGGTTTAAAGACGGAGAGAACCGATGCTGGCGCTGCGGAAAACTGTGACAGATGTAATTACCTGATTTTTGGTGTTCACTTCCACACTTAATCTTTCATACCAATTCAATTATTGTAAGGGGCAATAGCAAATGCTGGTTTTCTACTGCTTTGTACAATATTGTGAGAGTCGTGCAAAATATTTATGACAGTGACAGCATACAGAATGTGGGCTGGCAGACTGCGGGTAAGCTAACTACTTCCAACTCTGTTGTCTCTGATTAGATTTTCCAGATCTGCCTGCCAAAACCCAATTTCCCTTGCAAAGCAGCTCTTTCTTGACACCTAGAGATAAAAGACCGCGCTGTGACAAGAAGCACATTCAACAGCCTCGGCTTTCAAGCTTTGCTAAATTCAAAATTCAAACATCAAGTGTGTACGTATGTACACGAGGAGATGTGCAATCTGCACGCAAAATTTCAAGTAGCTACAGTGAGACAAGCAAAAATAACCTTTTTGAAGGAAACAGTACGAGACGATACCAACGTGTCTTCTAAATGAACTAAAGTCTGACAAAGGCTTTACTGGAAATGTACATAAACACGTCTGTTTAGCTCAGGTTCTTATGCAAAGTTCGATTCTTTAAATATCAGATTCTGTCTCCCTCACCACTCATCGTGCACCTCGAAACCCCCATATCCACAAACGCCAGCGCAACAATGCTTCAGATTTTCAAGTGGAGATAAACTGTACCTTCATAATTAACCAACTATCACTTTCATTTTGTTTGTTATTTTACTCATTCTCTGAATTTCTTCTAGCATCGCTCAGTGCTGATTTAACTGCGTAGTGGACCTTTTAATCTGGCCATCTCAGATTCATTACAACCCCCACCCTCAAAAACACCACACACACACCATTCCAGGCCTCATGAGCATGCAAACCTACAAATGTTAGACCAACACCGGAACGTAGTGAAAGTTACCGCACGTGCTTTTTGGGTTCCTGAGATAAATGAGGAAAAAAAGATTAGATGTGTCAAAAGGTTATTCTGTAAAATGTTATTTTGCAGGAAGTTGCTTTACTGGATAGTAAGGAGAAAGATCCACAGACAGGGTCGCCTGATCCCACCAGGGATGCACAAAAACAACAAAGACTGTTGTCGCTTTGTGACAACATAATTAACTTTAAACATGTAAGAATTTACACTGAAATAACATTTTGTTATGACTTTTGTGGAACGTTTTAAGCCTTTTAGAGGCAAAAATGAAAAATACCTGCACCTTTCTAAACTGGGCTTTCCTGTGAAAAAAGAACCCCGCTGAGTGCTTTCCCTGATCTCACTCATATAATCATCTCCACAAAGATTACACATCACTTTCAGACAACAAGGACAGAGAACAATGCGAGGCAGTAATTACGGGTCTACCCATTCGTGGCTTTGGCAGCTTGTTTTCCCAACACCGTTCCACCAGCACTTTAATCTACTCACTAAGCGTTACATTGTTGCAGCTTAAGAGAAAATCTTGCTCAACCACTACTCGAATCAAGTGCCGACTTGTATGGGTCAGAATAAAAAAAAACTTCACAGCAGCGCTTCAGTCATTACCCTCGATCTGCACGGCTCACCTTGCTGCTACAACGCCGTTCTGAAAGTGCTCTAACACTAATTATTCAGGCAGAGACACAAAGTTTCAGTAGGAGGCGACGTGTAATTTACCAACCCCACCTACAAGATATAGACTGAGATAGAAGCAAGTGTTAAAATTCTTAAATGAGGCTATAAAGTCAAACTGGGGGACAAAAGCTAAATTGTGTCAAGATCAAAATTCTTAATATTCATTTTATGAACATTTTCATTTCTGTGGTTACTGTGAGTCACAGCCACCCACCTCTGAGAAGTGTGAAGATGCTGCCAGTCTAATTTGCTTTACCAACAAGTCACAGCACAAACGCATTAGCTGACCAAAGCGTAGTTTGATGAAGTTCATTAGCAGTCTGGTAGATGTAATAGCAGAGGTGACACATCCAGTGAAACCAGGACGGAAAATTAGGGTGTTTTAGGGGTTTTTTCCAGACAAAAGCAGAAAATAACAATGCATTTAACATATTTATATTTAAATGTGCAATGGTGCAGAGCGTAAAGATGCTGGAATAAAATATGGACTAAATATGGGATGGATAAAGTAGAGCTGGGCGATATGAGATTTTTTCATATCACGATATGTTTTTTTCCATTTCAGGCGATAACGATATATATCACGATATAAGCCAAATAACTATATTTGTAAGATTTAAATGTGCCGTTGCTCACAAGTAAAATGTGAAATAATCAGCAGCTTGTTTTTATTTAAATATTTATTTCCCATAATAAGTTCAACAGGGTAGATGTACTTAAGGAACATGAGACTTTTTCAGATAAATAAAGGCAAATATTGCAAACTACACAAAAAGCAGCCGCTAAAGCGTTTAAGTTTCAAAATAGAACAAACGAAACAGACTAAACTGTCAATTCCACTTAGAAACAAAATATTACTTCTCAAATAAATCTTAGTTTGTTTTACAGAAGAACAGACACAATTGACTAACTTTAGTCAATATCAAATAAACTGAGAACTAAAAGGAAATTCTCAATCTCTCCTTGTTGTATAGCTTAGCTTTTCAAACAGTTTTAACAGTTACTTTAGTCTGACAAAAGCCGAATGACGAATTAGCGCTTCCAGTCAGAGACTGAGCTGCACCGCTTTATTGTATTTCCAGACTTGCTTTGGGCACAATTTACAGTGCGCGCTACTCTGTTTTTGTCAGACTTGAAATAGCAGAAACACCTTCACACTACGGAACTTCTGTGGCTCTTCCGTTCGATAATCTCTCCGGCATTGGAACCATCATCGGTTTTCTCTTTGGTAACCTTCGGTCACGCTCGGCTGATGTTTCTCTAGTCGGCACACTCATTTCCTCCATTACCCAAGCGGCACGGCGGCTGGCTGCTTCCCAAACAAATACACATGTGCGGCTTGGCACTTGTGCTGTACGTAACAAGTCACGTGACGTGACGCTGCGGCTGTGATTGGTTCGGCTCTGCGCTACTTAATTTGGATTGGCTGGTTTTTTTTGTTTGGTTTTTTTTAAGAGGACAAGAGTGGCGAGGTCTGTCGCGATAGTTAAATTTTTCTATCGAGAAAAAGTTATTTCGCGATACATATCGTTCCATCGCCCAGCTCTAGGATAAAGTTAAATATATTATTAATATAAGCCGTTTGGAGGTGGCTGTTGTGATTTGGTGCTCGCATTAAGTCGGTGCTACTTTAGTAAATCTTGTTTGAGATGTGTAACCTCTCTGTTTCATATCCTGGTTTTGGAACGCTACAGACACTTAACAGCTAACTGTGCTATCCGTGTTGCCGCCGCCTTGATAAGTGTGGAAAAATGCAAGTTTTGATCTGTGCAAATAAACTGTGTGGCAGACACACTGTGTGATATTTACGTCGTCCTTTGTAATGCAGGTGAAATGTCAAATTCACAGAAGGTTTCATGCTAACACAAGAAAAAAACCACGATATGTGCTGGAATAACATGTAATGAGCAGGAAAGGCTCCATGTCTGGCTGTGCTATGGGTGGTAAACATAATAAATGCATGTCTTCTGTTTCACGTCTAAACTGTTTACTTGGCATACAGAAAATATATGTGAGCATTTTCAGTTTGTCCAAGTGTGTGTAGGTGTGTTTCTTTTCACTGCGTATATCATTAACAAGCTTCAAGACACGTCCCGGGGAGCTCCGCACGCTCTCACTGGACGGCTCCGAAGCTAAACTGTTGGCTGGTGTTCAGCAAACTGTTTATCATTTCTAATGAAGGGAGAAGCAAATGCAACTGTCAAAAGAAGTGGATGACAATACAATAATTAGCATCATTATCTCGCTGGATAACACTATCCACCAGTCGCATCCTGATCCACGGCATCACAAACGACAGACAGTTCATTACATGCTTAACAAAAATAGCTGTTTTTATAAAACACAACAGTCACTGCACTACAGGTGATGATGCAATAATGACGGTGCTCAAAGCTTCAGCAGGTTTAATATCAATGCTTTCTTGGGGTTAATAAAGAAATGTTCAATTATTATTAGCAGCAGGAGTTTCTAATCAGCAGAGCTAACAGAGGCAGCTGCATCAAGACCAGAAGGAACCTACAGATGACCACGTTCATCCAGGTCTTGTCTAAAATTAATATTTTGGTCTGTCTGCTAAGAAGTGGCACACTACTACAGCGCTCCACAACCTTTTTTATGCCACGGACCAGTTTAATGTCAGACAGTATTTTCACAGACCGGCCTTTAAGGTGTCGGTGGATAAATGCAACAAAACAAAATGATACTCCCAAGACAAAAACTGTGGTATTATGTAAATATGATAATAAACGCGAAACAGGAAAAGAGACAGGGAAACAGAGTTAATGATAAAAACCCTAAAAACCAGAAATTTCACACCGTCCGTGGCCCGGGGGTTGGGCACCGCTGCACTAACACACTATTTAGCATTCTTCAGTTTTACTCAGCTAACAGGCCAAAAGAGACCACGCGTGGAGCCACGGCCGGGCACTCTGCAGTGCAGTTAAAGATTTACAAAGGACGGTGATGTGCCAGCAAATCAAGTCACTGTTTTACTTTGAGTGGGGTTTGATTGGACAGTACAGAAAAGGTTCAAAAAGCTTGTATATAAATATTTTCAAATCTAATGTAGAAGCCTAATAACCATACGCCCAGTTCAGTTCCAAGCTTTGAAATCGTACAGAGGGGGGCGTATGCACACGGGCAATCGATGCCTCGTTTCATAACCTTCCTTCTGGGAGAAGGGCTGCTCAGAGCCTCGGCATCCACGGTCTCAGCATCCGCAGAGATCGCCAGCGTCGGCCCTGAAGCCCGAGCCCTGTGAGAGAACGACCCGCAGACACTGCAGGACAGCTGACAAACAGAAGTCACCACTAACCATCAATCTCCACCCACAGCCGTCTTTCCCAGGGCTGCACTTACAAACCCAGCAAGGACTGAGACTCCATCTTAGCACTCTTACACTCTTACATACGAACCAAAGGAGACGCGATGAGCGACAGGGCGTTTATGCCGACGTTGGCTGCAGAGCCAGCAGTGAATCACTTTCGCTGCACGTGGAGCTGTGCCAGCTGACTTATCTAATGTCGAGGGCACAGAACCAAACACTTTCCTCCCAGCGGGGAACGTCGGGTGACACGGACACATATGCTCATACGCTCAAATATTTAACACAAACTGTGTCAACCATAAGTTTGCAGTTTGGAAGGAAGCCTACAGTGGAAACAGAAACAGCACTGACAGGATGGAAAATATGTGAAGACATTAATTAAAGTTGGTTTCCACTGATGACAGGATTTGACAACAAGTAAAATAATGCAACTCTTGGAGCTCGGCGTCTGGCAAACCCAATGAGACTGAAGTATCGAGACAGGCGTGATTTAATAGTTTAATAGTTGAAAAACTAAACCCAACAACAGCTGGGAGCAGAGAGTGGATTGATCCATTTGAATGATCCTTTGACTCTGTTGAAAGTGGGAAAGATTGGCAGATAAATCACCAGCACGTCCGTGTGTTGTCTGCTGGTGAGGGAACATCAAATCAACCTTCTGTTTACTGACAGAAAGATTTAATAGAAGCTTCGACACAACAGAAACAAACATCCAGTACAGCCACTGTCACAAACTGCTCAACCCTCTTATTCCCAACACGATACGCACCCGTTGGCTGTATTTTGCATTTCTTTTTAGCTACTCGCCCCCCAAAAATGACACCACCACAAATAGCACATCCATCTGAGAGACCTGGTTGGTGGGAAGTTGTAAGCTGCACCTCCGGATCAGAATATCTCTCCGTTTTTAACAAATTGTTATTATGCTCCCGTTTTCTTTTTGAATAATCCATGCTGGAAAAATATCAAAGAAGTTAGGCGTGCATTTGCATTAGCTAAACGAGGAAAAGGATGCATTATGTGGAGGACAGGACTATTTCCATGTAAACAGAGATGACATATTTCTCTAAGCCAATCAACAGCAGCAGCAGCCTGCACTCAAAAAAATGAAACTGGGTGGTTGTTAAATTTACAAAATTCAAACTCGTAATGTGAACAAAATAATTTCATGTTTCTGTGGTGAACGTAATGAAATCCTGTAGGATCTGCATGAAATCCAGCAACTTAATTTATTCTTGTTGAGATGACCTGATACAATCTAGTAAGAGTGGTTAGTTGCCTGGATTCACAAAATTCACAACATCACACAAGAGTTCAAACCACAGGAAAATCACTGGGTTAGAAGAGACAGACAACCACACACACACTACGTATATGGCTCAGCTGTTTATTGTGGTTTAACCTGTAAAGGACAAAAACATACAGAAAATTCTATATAAAGCCTTGTAATCATAGTTTCCCTATTTTTTGAAGTCTAGACTGACAGCTCGGTGGCACAGTGGTTAGCACTGTTAGCTCGCAGCAAGAAGGTCTTGGGTTCAAATCTGCAATCTGGCCAAGTGTGCAGTGGGTTCTCTCTGGGGACTCTGGTTTCCTGCCACAGTTAAAGTCATGCAGTAATTGGGGTTAAGTTAATTGGTGTTTCTAAAATATCTGTGAACATGAGGGCAAATGGTTGTCTGTCTCTCTGTGATAGACTGGTGACCTGTCCAGTATTCTGACTCCCACCCTATCACATCTGGGTTAGGTCCCAGCCTCACTGCAACCCTGGTAAAGATAAGAGGATGGATGGAGTGCAAGTTATTATAATCAATTAACATTTTATGTTAACCAGACTCTAGACTTTGTTGAACACTCCAAAAAAAATAACTCTTTAAATGAACTTAAATGGATTTTTTATTACAAATAAGCATGTTTTGTTGCACTAACGTAATTTGCATGGGTTGGATCAAATCAATTAAAATAAGTTGGACTCAACTGTAGTAAAACAGTCGATTCATCATTAATTAATCACGTTAGTCCAACTCAAGTACATTAAGTTGGAATAACAGAATTGCATAATGCTAAAATAAAGCAATTTAATTACGTGGAAATTCTTTCCATGATTTTTTTTATGTTCATTCAAAGAGTTATTTTTTTGAGTGTGTCATACAAAAAGCTGACTGCTTTTTTCAGTCCAATTCAAATTTATTGTCCCACAAAGGAAACGATTTTAGCAGCAAGGCAACATTAAGAGTAAACAAAACAATAATATTAATAATACCAATAAAAAGCCACAAGACAGTTATTTGCCATTAAGCAGATGGGCTGCAGCAGGAATAAAAGAAACCTGGAGTCTCTTGTTCTTCCTCACAGCAACGCGTCAGACTCACTGTGAAGTGGACGGTTCAAACATTTAACAACACAATCAACCTTCTAAGCTCGTTTTTGTTATAAAACGTCTGCTGCAGGTGTTTAGCCTTTAGATGCAGATTTACCTACATCACAGATCGACTAAATGAAGCTAAGCACAGCAACAGCATGTTGCCACGAGACGACAGCATGAATAACAACAACATTCAGCACCGTGGTTTTGTGAGATTGGGTAAAGTGCACATTAATGCAGAACCACTGGATTATGTTCACTCTGGAACATTTTTGCTGCCCTCACAGAACTAAGCACAGAGAGCCAGCACTTGCACAAGCCGGTGGAGAAAAGAAAGGAGAATTACAGCATTCACTATTTTTTTTTCCAATCATCAGATTTCTTTCAGATCCTGGCGAAACCTTCTTACACCTCTGAATAAAAGAAATCGATACGACTGCCAAGTCATCGAGCTTCTGATACCAGGAGTAATCCTGCAGAGCAGATAAATGAGGAGGGTTCGGTATAACTGCGCTCTTAAACTCACACAGAGTCAAAATCTTGTAAATCAAATAGCACGGGCCGAGACTTCAGGCTTCTGGAAATTCCTCGCCGCTGAATCAAAACGCTGCTTTCAGACCCGATGGATGTGACGACAGAGGCTTACACACCACTAACACACTCGCTCTGTGTAATTGGCAGCCTTGGGTTATTACAGCACGCACAACGGGGAAACTGCACAAACAGGAGAAAACAGAGCACACTATTGTGAAAAACATAATACCTTATCATGGGGTCTGCTTTCTGAGTGATAAGGCCTGTGCGGATAGCCTACGGGCTGCTTCCACTCGCTGTTTGTACTATGCAGCTGATACCCTGCTATTAGCTGGCAAAACTAAATCCATCCTGAAGCCCTGCCCAGCCAGAGAGGGAGTGTGTTAATGCGAGCCAGCGTGTGTGTGTGCTTCACACACACCCTGGGAAGTGCTAAATCAACAAAGACCCTGCTGGCATTTACATAAGAGGACCTTTTGTTTCAATGCAAACCTCCCATTTACAAAAGTCTTGCACTGCCACAGGACAGAAGCTCAGGTGGGTTCAGGTGAGCGATACAGCAGCAGCCTCAGGGGTCACACGCGGTCCTCCAAAGCCCTTTGACCCTGACCTGAGCAGACGATAAACAGCTACCCGCCAAACAGTTTCACCTAAAAATGATGTTTTCCTCACAGGAAGCAGAGATCGTGAAGATTCGCCAGCAACGCGCTTCTCGTGTCAGTAAAACGCGATTTATTTTAGCGCACTGATAATCTTCACAAAAACATTTCAGTTTCTCAACGTCACGTAAATGTGTAAATGAACTGTTTTCATAAACAAGTGCACATTAAACATCTCACTATCGCCAGGTAGCCCTTGAGCGCAGGACTTATTTTGCTAAAGTTCATTAAAAATAAAAATCATAACGTGTAATGCCAGCAAAATTAAAAATTACATTTAAAAAATGAAGCATACTTCACCAGGAATAATCCACGGCAGGAATGATGCTTTCTATAGTCCTCACTAAATAAACATCAGGACACTGAGACTTTGTCACAGCAACAAAGACCTCGACAGCATAAATATAAAAAGTGAACAGAACTGAATCATCTAAAAAGGAATCAAAAAGCTGTCGTGTGTAACTTCTTAAGGAAATAATGCTCAGGAGCAAATGTATCAATGACTCTCCTGTGGAAAATGATATCGCTGAGTTTGTGGATATTGTAAAGAAGCGAGTCATCCCACAGGAGATGACACACTGTGGGATCTGTTCCCTACAGCTGAAGACTCAGAGTGTACAGCACTCACCAAAAACAATACAGGCCAATGTTTTCGTTTGGGGCAGAGAGCTCCAAATCTGGAGCATAACTGTCCCCATCGCACACATTTACGAACAGACACACACACACACATCACAACTGTCTACACCCCACCTCCCACACATACCGTGATACACACATTCCATCAGTCAACCACTGTCTCTTTCTCTTATTCTTCCTCTCTCACAGTCACAGGCCCCTATACATGAACACCAAGTGAACACACACACACACACACACACACACACACACACACACGTGTGTATTTATAACCTTGTGAGGACATCTCATTGACATAATGCTTTCCCTAGCCACTTACTCTAACCCTTACCCTAAACCTAACCATAACCTAACAATAACCTAACCGTAACCTAACTGTAACCACATTTTGAGTCTCGAAAATGCCTTCAAACTTGTGGGGACCGAGTTTGAAGGCACAAGGTCCCCACAAGTATAGTAAACTTTAGGGGTGCAACGATACACAAAATTCACGGTTCAGTACGATACTTTGGTGTCACGGTTCGATATTTTTTCGATACAAAAAAAAAATGTTCATGCTTTTTTAATTTGTCATTTATTAAAATTATAAATATATATTTTAACTCAAAAGTACAGTTTTTAAATTTAATGTTGCTGAAACAACAAAGTAATAAAATAATAAATCTGATGGAGAAATCACTCATCGTTGGAAAAGAGAGTTTATTACAGAGAAATGTCTCTTTCCAAAATAAAAGCTATACTATACGCTTCTTCTGGGCTATATTCTCAGCAGCATATTAAACATATCAGGTCCCCATGAGGAGAATCATGTGCTAACGGCTGTCTAAATGACTCGGGTAAAGTTTGTAGCATGCTGCTTGTTGTTTTTGTCTGCTTCCACTTGTCTTTGCACTAGGATGATGTCGGAGTAAATGTGCAGTCATATTCGTTGTGTTCCCAGTAGTGCTGTCAGCGTTAATCTGAAATGACCTTAACGCCACAACACGGCAAATCTCCGTTAACGAGCTACCGCGGATCGCCCCGTACGTGGGGCTGGACGACGTCAACACGTTAACGAGCTAACTGCGCTAACACACTAGCTCCCACCCATGTAATTGAGCATTGCGTGGCACATCCAACATACTGTTTTACTTTAGTCCATGACGCGCTTACCTTCAGGGTCATACGTCACATGAAAACCAAAATAATTCCAAAGGCCAGATCTGAATGAGGGTGGGGGAGGTTCAATTTGCCACGTTGCAAGGAGAGCTTAACTTCTGTCTTGCTAGCTTGCCCTGCGCTCTTCCTTCTGACGATGCTGTGTGTGTTGAGCGCTCAGTGGATCTGCGCTCGACAGTGCAGCCTAGGCGGAGTAGTGGAACGCAGATTCACTGAGCGCTCAACACAGACAGCATCGTCAGAAGGAAAGTTGATAAAATAAATGAAAAATGTTGTATTGTTCGATACATATGCGTACCGAACCGAAAGCACTGTATCGAACGGTTCAATATCGATACGAGTATCGTTGCGCCCCTAGTAAACTTCCAAATTTTGGTCCCCACAAAAATGTTAATACCCATCCACACACACACAAACGCACACGCACAGACAGATGATTACAAGGCTTGGCCCCAAATTGACCAAAAGTTTATATTTACTGAATAGAGACAACTTTACATATTAAACAAACATTATCATCTTTTAAAAATGAATGAAAAACACACCCTGCCATCTACTTTTGTACATCTTTTGCCATCTAAGTATTCTTCAGTGCACAGAAACACACAATCTTGGCTTCAGCTCCAAGCATCATAGCAACAAAGGAAAAATGTCCCTGCATTGTTTGCCCGGCAGCATTACAGATTCATCCTTAGCAATTACATAAAGCGCAACAATCCTGCACACAGAACAACAGTATGATCAATGACAGGTGTAAATCAACAGCTACAACCATTTTTACACACACACACACACACACACACACACACACACACACACACACACACACACACACACACAGCCTAACACACCTCGCTCTCCTTTCACCATTCCTCCAAACCTTGTGAGGAATTCCCCAGCAGAGCATTTGTCACAGGATCCGTGCCTTCATATTACCACCATCTTTACTCCTCACACCTAAGCCTTCACTTTCATGCTTAATATTCCAACCATGCAAACGCTGGAACCAGATATACCTGATGCACCTTCATGCTCCGTGATAGGAAACATATTTTACCGGCAGCCGGTGGAGCTTTCGTAACACTTTTGCATGGCTGTCTTCATCGTGCATTGACTATCACCACAGATCAAATATGCTTCATAATTATTTTAAATAGTCTCTGTTGCCTGCGATCTTCGGCCTTGCCCTTCACTTTGTAATGTAAATCTTAACATCCTGATTTCATCCACATCTGTTTAGACACGTAAAACTCATCCATCTCTACCAGGAGGCCTGAAGGTGTTAAAGTGAAAGAGCTGCTTGGACCATGAGGACAGCAGCTCCGTTTTTGATTAAGGGTATGTTAGAAAACTGCACAGTATCCACACAGACGTGTAGTATTTATCTAAATATTGCACTTATTGTAATTACAATGAGGGGTAGATGCAGAAGACACAAATCAACAGCTATTGAACAAAAAGTCATTCGAGTGTAATTCTCTAATGTCGTGTCTCATCTGTTTAATGTTAAATGTTGTAGGGTCAGTGTTTTAGTTTAATCAAGCGCTCTGATATTTGTTGTTAGTCGTGTTTTTATTCATTTTTAATTCACATGGTTTTCTTTGGATAGTGCTGTGACTGTGGACACACTGTGCTTTGCCACTTGTGTGTCTGTGAAAAGCGCTGCATGAGTAAAGTTAGGGCTGCTCGATTATGGCAAAAATGATAATCACGATTATTTTCACTGAAATTGAGATCTGGATTATTTGACGATATTTATTTAACAATAACAATGTGTTGAATAATGACTTTAAAGATTGTCAAAAAAATGATATAAAATAGTGTGCAAATACTGATAACAGTGCAAATGTTTGCAATATAAGAAATAAATGAAAAATGTAAACATCTATGTTTAGTGAACTTTGCAGTGTTGCTCTGTGGTGCAGCTACGACACTGTAGCAAAGTTTACACACTGTGTCTACTTGATCCACGTCTGACTCTGCGAACCCATAATGTTTCCACACCACTGAAGGTTTTTACCTCTCTTTTCAACCAACAGCAGTCACTCTCCTCTCCAAATAACTTCTGCTTAGCTTTCCGAGCTTCCCTCGGGTCCTCTTAATCAGCGGTCCCCAACCCCCGGGCCTCGGACCGGTACCGGTCCGTGAGTCGTTTGGTACCGGGCCACGAGAGTTGAGGCTCAGGTGTGAAATGTATAGTTTTCAGGGTTTTTAGCGGTTTTCAGCGTTATTTTGTTATCGTTTTTATCGTTTACTCGGTTTTCCTGGGTCTTTTCACGTGTGTTATGAATAAATTGTCTTTTTTTCTGTACTGGTACTAGTTTTATTTTGTTGTATTTATCCGCGACACCTTAAAGGCCGGTCTGTGAAAATATTGTCGAGCATAAACCGGTCCGTGGCGCAAAAAAGGTTGGAGCCCGCTGCTCTTAATCGTTGTGACACGTGTTCGAAACGCAGAGAGGTGCGCTCGATTTGCCACACGGAGCAGCGCGAGAGTAAAGCACGAGGGAGGGGCTAATAATCGGCTCAGTCATTTTTAATGATCGTTGAAAGCCCAGATCGTAATCGAGATTAAAATTCGATTAATTGAGCAGCCCTAAGTAAAGTAGAACTTTAGTTACTTTTTCAGTGGGTTGAAATATATTCATTGGGAAGATGTGCCAAAAGCTTTTCCCAGGCTACATTCAGTAGGCTGGACTTGGGTGAAATATCCACAGCTGCTTGCAAAAGCCTGCTTCAAATATGTCCACCCAAAGTAGATGGCCCAAAACAACTTCACAGTGGATGTTGAACTGAAGTACAGAGCATGACTAACTGAAAATCTGTATCGCATGAACCTCCGTGATTTTCATCTGAAGCAGTTTCAGTTCAAACCCTCCTACTGAGCAGAGGCAGGGAGGGGTGACATCGCACTGAGACACAGCCATGAACACAGCCTTTAATTAGTGTCTCAATATCATCTGACCTGGAAAATATGTAACTGCAAATTGGGCTGCATAGTAAAGCCTCATGATAACCAAGGTGCTTAAAGCAAAGCAAAACGTTGAGGACACGCTTCCATGACATGTGCTCGTTTTCTAAATATTGCAAAAGAGCATGTAACTCTGGATTATAGTTTGGCACTAAAGAACCAAAACAAGTAAAGCAGTGCAGTTAGTGAGCAAAGCTTATCAGAGTGTGCAGCAATGGAAGCAGATGGAAATGGAAGCAGTGGCGGGTTGGCTGCGTTTTAAAGACGGATCAGAGAAGAGAGCGGGGATCAAAAGCTCCAGGTAGAGATCTCAACAGGGCTCTGGCCATAAGTCCACAGGCGGTGTGGTGCAAAGACACACAAATGCCCACACAGTCCTCACCACACCACCATGAGTATGCACTGTGCAGCTAAGAATGAAAAGGTTTTTCAGAATGAAGGAAAAATATCTGTCCAAATGCACCCTGATGGGGACCATTGCGCACAAAGAGGACCGCGTGACACTGGAAGCTCTGCTTCGAGATGGCATTTTACAATCAGCCTGTGCAAACCCTCACACCTGTGGAGCCTGCCTGAATTAAGCAGAGGAGAAGTGAAAAGCAGAGAACTTAATGACCTGGTGGCACACGGGGAATGTATTCTTCTTAAAAGAGAAAAGTCGATTCCATTACGACAGGGATGTGATTTGCTTCCGTGCTAATACATGGAGGAGGACACGTTGGAACTTCATTTCGGAGCTGCGCACTACATTAACAAGTATCGGGGAGACCGGGTCTTAGAGAGGTGGAAGCATTAATCCGACGCTTTCCAGCCACTCCAGATGTGCCGTTAACCGAACATTAGCTGGTGAAGTAGCCTTAAGCTGAGGACGCGTGGAAACTGGCACTGGTTGTTATTCATGAATCAGTCCCAACAATGCATTTTACAAACACTGCAAACAAATAAAGTCCCCCTTGTCTCACCCCAGGCAGACTGAATGAAACATGTTTCAACTGTTTAATCAAATTGCCCATCAAGTAAAAGCAAAACAATACAGTCGAATTTCAATTTCATTTCTGCACCCCATGAAAAAAAAGCATCTTTCTTAAACATCGGTGGGTCCTGAAATTCAATCAATTCTCAATCAATTCCAGCCCTCCCCATCAGAGTAGTCGACGCAGCTCTTTGTAGCGACTAAATTACAATTAAAATAATGGAGAGGACGGTTTCAGACTGCAAACTGCACCTTGCTCCAACATCCCACAGTCCCATTCCTTCTGTCTGTATGTCAACTCCAAACACTGATGCTGGTTGTTGCGCATTTCCCCTGCTGCTGAGCTATTTGTTTTGTCTGAGTTCATATAAATGCACCAGTGTCTCCCTCAGCGAGAGAGAAGAGTGTGTCAGTGTTAGGCACGTGACTCAAGTGCTCATGAGCTGAGCTGCACATCATGACATCAACCAAAGCTGCTGCACAGTCCATCCCAGACACAACTTGTTGTTTCTGGGTAGGATGTAACATGGTTAGAAGAACATGCCAAAGGGCAGTTCACAACGTCAGCCCGCTTGTTTTTATTTATTCACTCCCCTTTAGTGTTCATTTCTGATTATCCTGTTGCTAGGCAGACAGTGGACAAATCCGAGGGGACAAAAATCAGACAATGAGTCTGAAGCATGCCGTCACAGCAGCTGTGGTGTCTCGGCATTGACTCTTCACATCTCTGGCACTCTGGAGTGGCAGAAGAGAATTGTTCCACAACATATTCCTCATATGGCATTTAACCTCCAAGGACCTGGTGTCCACATATGTGGACATCACATTTTGGGTTGCCTAGACCAAAATACTAAATTTTGTTCTACAAGGGCCTGATCAGGGCTGCTACAAACCATTATTTTGATAGTCGACTAATCAGATCATCATCCATTGGACGTAAAACTACAGCTTATTGCACCAGCAGCATCTGCTCTTATATAACTATCATTAGCTTACAGCTTCAAGTGTTTAAGGTGCTAACTAAAAATAAAGACAAGTTGATAGTTTACTAAATTTTTAATGAAATTTGCAGATTGTTTCGTTGGAGTTTAATAAACTCAGCCATCTGCTCCTTGCTATCTAAAATATAACAGGACACCAGAGTAAATTCTCGAGCATCTCACACTTCTGATAATCAGCTGTCTGCTTGACGTTTATTCAGCTGTGTAAAAACTATAACTTTAATCTCAGCCAAACCGATTTACTCCGGAACAAATAAAATACTGAAAAAAGCCAAACAATAACATTTTTAAGTTATCTAAGTGACTTATATATCATGTTTAACCTGAGGAGCGAAAGACGGTGGGGGTTTGAAAATGATGTGCCGGGGGTTCGCTGTTCTCGCCGGCTCTAGTGACCCTTGAACCCCCAGTCAGCTATCGAGCTGATGGGTAACAGACGTCTCCGAAAACGTCGGAGGACTTTTGCAAATATGCGATGTCTTGATAAACCGAGCAGATATTTGAAGTTTACACAGCTACATTCTCGCCTGAAAATATGTTAAAAGTTAAAAGTAGCTGCCGCTATTGTTGGAAACTGGAATTGGCTGAGCCGCGCTATGAATTCTGGGATAGGTTGGGCCATAAAGGATACACCTGACCCATCCTTCAAATCTGGGGAAAAGAAGGACGCATTTGTCGGCCGCATTCGGAGGAGTCTTTGAATTTGGACGGGCTTTGTCGCGCCGCTGTGATGTAATCGGCCGACAAATGCGGGCCCTGAATTTGGACACAGCTACGATACCCGACACTGCTGCTTCTTCTTCTTTGGCGTTTTAGCAGCTGGCATCCTTGTACATGCAGTGCTGCCATCTTCTGTTTCAGCCCGTTATTACACTCTTAAATTTTACTACTTATTCCTGCGTCTTTCAGACGACTCGTCGACTATTAAATTAGTTGTCGACGATTTTGATAGTCGACTCGGCCTGATATCCACTTAAATGGCCTGTATTTGTATAGCACTTTTCTAGTCCCTAAGGACCCCAAAGCGCTTTACACATCCAGTCATCCACACATTCACACACTGGTGATGGCAGCTACATTGTAGCCACAGCCACCCTGGGGCGCACTGACAGAGGCTGCCGGACACTGGCGCCACCGGGCCCTCTGACCACCACCAGTAGGCAACGGGTGAAGTGTCTTGCCCAAGGACACGACGACCGAGACTGTCCGAGCCGGGGCTCGAACCGGCAACCTTCCGATTACAAGACGACCTGCCAACTCTTGAGCCACGATCGCCCAAGGACATTATACTGTCACTGTTATATCGAAATTTAAAGCGAATGTCCTCATATTTTTCTCAGAAACAAAAATCAGGTAAAATAAACTAAATAAAATAAAAAAGAAAATTGCATAATTCTTTGTTTTTACGTTCATCGGGTCCCAATCAGCCCAAATAGCAAAGAGAAATTTAAAATGCATGCCATGAAAGAGTTCGGGTCTCGGGAGGTTAAATTATGGTTACGTGGTGGGAGTGGGATCCCTCCAGAGGCTGGACCACGCAGTTTCAATTTCTAACTCATCAAACTGTTCAGTGACACCCTCATCCTCTATGGATAGGTGCCACTCTGACACAGATGGAAACATTTGATTATAGAATCAGGGCTATTACTCAGAACAACTCTCTATTGATTTGCGGTGACCTTCCCCTCAATGGGGACAAATGGATCCTTACCATGCCAACAAAACGCCCGATACAGCACAACCGTGTCCCCACAGTGGAGAGACTGGAAAACAAATGCTTAGCGAGGCACCATGAAAAACCTGATTTGAAGGGAAAGATGTCTTTCATCAGCGCCGGCCAACATTTAGTAGACTGGTTGCTTGAGAGGTCCTTTACACAGCCAGGATGCTGAGTGTACACTAGTTTAAACATGGCCCTGGTTCAGATTAGGTTCAAATGAGAGACAGGAATGAGAAGTTCATTTAATGAGTACGCTCAATGTTACACACATTAAGATCCATCAGAGCGATCATCTAATCCCAATATTTCTTTGAATGTTCAGAGATGACAGCTTATTTCATTAATGCGTCACTCACTGGGCTGTCACAGCATATTAATGCATGCCATACATCACTCTGGCTCCAAAATGTAGCTAAATGAACATCTGCCATTACTGCCAGCAGACTGAAATAAATACATGTGTGAAAGGTGGAAAATTAATTAAGGGGCTGGTAAAGAGGTATTATTCAGCAGACAGGAATATCTGTCAAGGCAGCTTGGCCAAAGGAGAGCAGTCATGACAAAAAGCTCTTCTGAAGGTGTTCTTGTTCATCATTCTGCAATTCTCTCACAGGATCAGAGCTTTAAGAAGACCTGGCTTCATACTCGTCTGTATTAATCGGTTCAAACTGTCGTCTTTTATTCGTTTTTTTTTAATATTCTTTCAGAAACAAGCTGTCAATAGATTTGATTTTACATTAGCCTCTTTCTTACAATGAAGTACCAATCGATACCTTCTTCTCTCCCTTACAAGTCCTCTTCTAGGCAGACTTCTGGGGGCTGTGCCAGAGAAAATCAATTGTTTTTGAAATGCTGGCGAGCTGACGGCATCATCCCACAAACAGCACACACAAAGAAAAATGCCAGACTGTTAAACTGTAATTCATCATCTTCATTTGGCCGTGAGAGGAATACCGTTTATCGACTTCATTACCGCGGCTGATCTCTTAGCTAAGGCTACCAACCTGCCCTGCTCTGCTTTTAAATGTCAAGAGCCATTAATGAGCTTAGCATTATTTGGTATTTGAAGGTCTGACAACCTATCGATGAACTTATCATTTCGCTGAACTCCTCACTTCATACCACCTCCGGCCTTCGCCCACACACACTGATAACTCAACTTAATCCATGCTGCTCGACGGCACCTCGGCTCGAATGTCTCCTGAGGCCAGTGTGGGTGTGACAGATGGGTGGGAAACTGGTGCCCAAAATGAAATAGCTGATGGGTGCAGCAGACATTAAAAAAAGAAAAGGAAATACCGAGGTCCTGGTGGTGTAGAGTGTAAGCAAAACAAATGTAAACAGTCAGAAAGGACAGGTGGAGGATTTCCACAGGCTTTACAGAAGCATTTCCACTGCAGCACACACTTATGCTACACTATCCCTTTTATAGACCTTTTTGTTAGAGTGATGTGAAGCCTGCAGTGAAATGCATTAAAGGCTTTTGTAATGGGCTGAGCTTTCTGGTCAGCAGCAAAGGAGTCTGCAGTTTGGTGCAGTTAGGCACTGTGGTGTGGTAGGTTCCAGCATCCAACCTCATCTGTTACTGCAAGATCTAGTTTAGCACACATCTAGCTAGGCTTCCAGACATTTTTACTGGTAACTGTGCTGCAGGAAACAGTTCATCAATATAGAAATCAACGAGCACTTGCTGACAAAAATGCCAATGAATGATAATGAAAGACAAATTCAAGTATTATCCTTCTAACAAAAGCACAACTTCCTCGTCTTTAAGCTCCTAAAGCATGTTAGAAGCTGCATTTGCAGTGCAGGCTAATGCTAACATGATATTTGGGAGCTGCAGTCTAGTAAACATAAGCCAGCCTTTTCTGAACAGACAGCATACCCTGGTTAAACCAATATTATAAATACTGACTGATTATTGGTGGGCAAATGTATAACAGACGCACTCCTCAAAACTGGTTTTTAGTTCTGTGCAGGGATCCCACCAAAACCAATACTCACTGTATCAGTCTTTCACTAACACTTGAAAAATGCAATATTACTTGTTGTCCTTTGGTACCGCAGCCAGCAAACGTACCAGGGTGACCATTTTTTCCAGAATTTAAGGGAACAGTAAGGGCTGCAAGTGATCTAGTGCTTACATGATGAAGAGAAAGTTGGAAGTCAGAGATTCCCAGTCCAAATCTTTTCTCTTTACTTTTTTAAACCTCGTGAGCCCCCGAGGGTCTTTCTGAGGTCCTTGCTCAAAGATAACAAGCCCAACATGAATACAGGACTTCTCTGAAATTTTGACACCATCTGCAGAAAACTGCTTGTTTTTTGAATATTTTGTGAAGAGTTACCCACACACTCACATACACTGGGCCGAGTTGTGGGATGGTCCTTTTTGCCCCAAATCGTTTGAGCCAATAGAATCACGGTAACATCAGTTCCACCAATCAGAAGCTACAAGGCAAGAAACACACCTGATGCTAAATTTACAACACATGCCCTCGTCCAATCAAATGTCTGTAACTGGCGATTTTTGATGGGAGACGGCTCTGAGGCATTGTGGGAGTTAGTCAGGAAACGTAGTCGGCAAAGGTGAGTCTGATTCACATTACTGGTTATCAAGCGTCAAACACATTTGTGGCGTTCTTCTGGTTGGAGCGTGATGAAAGTTGGCTTTTAGAAAATGTATTGTTCACTTTTTTGGTGTTTTTGCTGTTTAGTGTTCGCAGAAATGGGGCAGCTAAAAAAGTCGCCATTCAGATTTGTTTAAAGAATTCAAGTGGAGTCATTTCCACTTCAGAGTAACAACATGCCCACAACAGCTTCATCTAAAGCTTTTGGTAAATCGTACCCACCAGATCCTTTAGAGATCCAGATGTTCCACATCCACATTTGCTGGGTTAAATTATTCATTCTCAGATTTTGCAATTCTTATTAATAATTCTTACAAAGATGTTAGATTTGCTCTCACAGCAGCACAGGATCAAACCATTTGTAAGCAGTTTTATTCAGCACAAAAAAAGCAGGATAGTCTCATTAAATGGCGCTCGCTCCAAAGGGAATAGGGACAAAATTTCAAATGAAGAAAAATATCAGGACCCTTCGGTGCTCCCAGACTTTTAGAGAGCTACCACTTCAGTCTCATAATTCACATTCATTACAACAGTATTTAGTACAAATGTGACAAAAAAAG
Organism: Simochromis diagramma; assembly: GCF_900408965.1. Lineage (NCBI taxonomy): Eukaryota > Metazoa > Chordata > Actinopteri > Cichliformes > Cichlidae > Simochromis > Simochromis diagramma. The sequence continues at coordinate 1,182,072 of NW_024386778.1, read as the reverse complement.
TGTCATAAATATACAAAGACCCCCTGCTTTACCCTCCCACACCCACACAGTCTTTTCAAACTTCCTCCAAGTCACAGTAAGAGGCAGTCTATGCTGACGCAAAATGCTTGTGTCAGCTCTGCACGTCCTTACCAACGCTAGGCTCCTCTCCCCATCTCACCTATGTGCATTGTAATCCATTTATACGCTCGGTCCGTTCGATGCAGTGTGTGTGCATTAGGCCAATGTGTTTTCTTCTGCTTTTTAAAGTGTGTAACAAATGAAGTTAGAGAGGAAAATGATTTAGAGGAACAAGAAACCTGCAGGGTGCTGTGAATGAAGACGTCTTTCCAGAGTGAGAATCAAAGTCGAACAGACAAATGTACTCGTTTACACAGTGCTGCTTTTATGCTGTTCACTGTATTATCATGGGCAGTCAGTCATGTAATAGACTGCTGTTAACCTCCTTTGTAAGGAGATCAGGTGTTATTAGGCAGAACGAGCCTTCAGGCATAACCTTGGACAATAGTGAAAGAGGTTACAATGGTGATGGCACTGATACAGTCTTTACTACAGACAGAGACAAATGGTAAGGGGAACTTTTCTGTGCACGTGTGCATGCACTTTTAAGAAAGTTAATGTTCAATTTTAGAGAACGACTGGATGGTTCGAGTAACGGCATAATTTTAGCACTTACAGATCCGACAGTGAGTGGTTCCCGTTACTCATCCAGTCTGAGAAAGCACTGGTTGAAGTGTTTGTGTATTTATTGATTTCTTTTAAGTAATTGTGTTTTATGTATATTATGGTTTTATATTTTTACTAATGCTTTGTATGTTTGTTTGTTTATATACATATACACATTATAATATATATACATATATATATATATATATAAATATATATATTATATATATATTATATATTTAGATGTTTATATTATATATATAGTTTATACCTTGTGTTGGGGGGGGGGGGGGGGGGGGTTGTGTGTGTGTGTTTCTGTCTTGTTTTTTATGGACATGAAGTCTGCCAATAAAGATTGAATTGAAATTGAAATGTAATGCAAACGTAAAGACATCACAGAGCAGTAATTATGGGGAAAGAACGGAGCAACGGGTTAACTAAGGCAACGTTTTTAAATCGGTTCTGGTCAGCGGGGGCACGCCGAGGTTACGGACCCCTTTCAACTGAAATGGGTGCAAGACAGCAAAGGTTTGTGGAGGACAAGGCACTCAATAATTTAGTCATTTCTTCAAATGCTATAATAAGTTGCTGCTCAGGCTTCTCTCAATAGAAATCGGCCTCTAAACCAAATCCTTCAGACAGCTTCTGCTACGTACTTTGATCTCAGTGCAACGAGGAAGCACTTCTGTCCTTGTAGCAGGTTGTGTTTGTGCTGTATGAGACCGAAAAAACACACATTACAAGGAAACAACCGTTGCAAATGGTCAGTGTCACACTGGATACTGTAGCATGCTTTGGAAGTGCCTTAGCTCTACATTATTACACTAACAGTCATAATAACTGAATAGCTGCTTTGTATCACTGCATTAGATCTGCTATCCATGAACTACGATTGCACGCAGAGGGCAGAAAGCACATAGTGTTTCTACACTCAATAAAGCAATATCACCATGCCTTCGGGCTAACGCTTGACTACAAACAGCCTTCTGCTCATAAAGAACTGCTAATAGTAAATGTGTAGCCTTGTTTTGTGTTCACATTTTCAATTCAATTTTTTTTTTTTGCACAAACCATTTACGAGATTGTGACCACGATGTTTTCTACATCCCTTAAACCAGCAGAGGTTTGCACAGTAATGAACATGTACGAGTACTGCACAAGTATTCCTTACATCCTACATGTGCACAAACTACTGTTGCCGCAGTGCATCTGCAATAATATCAGTGTAAATGATGTAAAAGTGTCATTCCCATGAATTTACACTGCTTGATGCACACAACAATAAGGAACGCACACCCACGTGTAACAGCCTGTGCGTTCCTTGCTTTCCTTGCATATTTTGCAGTCTTGCAAAATATGCAGGAAAACTTTCCATGTAAGGTGGAAACAACAAACTTTTACTGTCCATCCAGACTACGAAGGAAGAGATATTTGCAGCTGGTGACGCCTGACCCAAATGTTCACAAATGGTTCCACCGAGAACGGCGAGCTGTACTCCATAAGACAGGAAGAGCTGACGGTGGATGGAAATTACTGATGTGGTTCAATGGTAAAACTACAGGGCTTTGAGCAGCTGGTTAAAAAGCTTAATGCAAGATACACCCCATGCAAAAAATACATTTCATTTTAATGTTTTTATGTAACAACTCCTGAACAGTTACAAGGTTCAGGAACTTTACTTACTGTTAAACTACAGTGTTGAGCAGTCTCGTTATACTTTTACTTACAATTTTCAGGAAAAATACCAAAGTTACATTTGGGCTTAGACTTGACGCATGCTGTGTCTCTGCTATTGCATTATAGTGCTGCTAGCACCTCGTGCTAATAGATTCACACATTGAATTATGTCGTCTGTCATCAGTGACAGTAACTCACTGGATCGTTTCCTTATAGCATCAGAAATATGATCACAAGTTTTATAGAAATATGATGATATTATTTTGAGGTCATATCGCCCATCCTCCATTCCTGTTACATTACGAGCTGATGCAGGTGAAGGCTGGGAGGTTTTTTCAAGCAGCAGCTACTTCCTTTAACAACAGTACCAACGAACACGAACTGAAGAGCACCGACAAACAACAAAGGAACTGTGACAACCACATACTGTACAACAGCTACCAAAAGCTACTTGGTAGCTGAAGGTCTCAGGAGCCTCATCAATGAAGCCTTAGCTCCTAAAGCTAGGCTATCAGCATGCACACTGAAAGCAGGCCTGGGAGCAGTGTGTGTCTCCAGCACCGCGGTGACAGATGGAGCGCACTGGCATCTACCTCCAGGGCTCTGACCTCATCAGAATTTAACTTTACCCAGACTGTGATATACGTGTGCTCGAAATATTATGTGGTCCAAACAAAGCGAACTGGGGTCACTAGTGTGAAATTAATAAAAAATAATAATAAAAAATAAAGGGGGATAAAGTAACACAGAGACGGAGAAATCAGAGATTCTCACTAAGATTGAAATGTTGCCTAATTATTCATATGAAAATGAAAACCATGTCTACTGCCATGAAAATCCTTCCTAAGTAGTCTTATCCATATGCGAGAAGCTGTAAGGAGTCTCACCAGCAGCATTTATCACATCAAAGCATTCCTCAGGAAATGGCAATCATTCGAAATGAAACACGCTGCACAGTTTCTCCTGGAAGACTTACAAACCCGAGTCCATCAAAACCTCCTTCATTCCTCTCAGTCACAATTTAAAGTCAGCAGCTGTGTGTGTGTGTGTGTGTGTGTGTGTGTGTGTGTGTGTGTGTGTGTGTGTGTGTGTGTGTGTGTGTGTGTGTGCGTGCATGTGTGTGTGTGAGATGGGGAATCAAGACGTAGAAAATAGAGTGAAAGCTTGTTTCAGAACTTCTCAACATCTGAATCACTAAACTTCAGCTCCAGTCAGCCTGAGGTGTTCAATTAATCAATCAGTTCATTAATATATTCGCTACATTCATTCTTTAACCTGAGATTAGCATTTTTTGAATTAAAAAAAACATTTTAGAGATCTAAAAATTAACTGATGAGTTGGGGACAAATTAGCAGACCGATGAAACACACGTGCAAACATTTTGAACTGAACACACTCGGACAAAGAGTGAAAGAAATGTTATTACATCCAGTCAGTGCCGAGGAGAAAGATAAACCTCTCCCACTTCACAGCATCTGAATTATTACATCTGAGGCTCATTTCAACAAAGCCCTGCACTTAATGCTCTCCAAGAAGTGGAAGTATTATAGTATTATAGCATACTTCAATAGTGCCATCTATTCTGTCTGCTAGATGATGCTGAATTAAGCAAGTGTGTGTGTGTGTGTGTGTGTGTGTGTGTGTGTGTGTGTGTGTGTGTGTGTGTGTGTGTGTGTGTGTGACAGAGAGAGAGAGAGAATTGGCACACAAACCAAGTATAATTAGTTTTTCCTGCTACTCTTACTTGAAGAGCATATTTATTACTGAGTAAACCACTCGGACAAGATTTTTCTAGATCGTTGTGACTCAATATTAATTTAATGACACTTAAATATTTTCATTCATTATTCTGTTTAAAATTCAGTAACAGACTGATACATGAACAGACTACGCAAACGGCTCTCGTAAGGCACCAGGACGAGGCTGCGGATAATAAATCTGTTATAATCAAACGTTAAAGTACAACAAAACCTTCAGTAAACTGCAGGTTGGCAGAAAACACTGAAGGAAAAGGGGAATTTTTATTATTAGCTATTTAGTTTGACTAATTAAGAACCAAATTTAAATTTGAAAATGTGACAACTTGAAGACTTGAAGATTAAAAATCCTCAATTATACAAGTTTGTTTTGAAAATCTGAGATATCTATGAGCATCGAAACTTAACTCTATTTTTTTTTTTTTTTATTGTATAACTTAACAGCATTAAAGCAGCACTGATAACATCCAGTAAGTAATTACATGATGTGATGATTTTAAAGCGTTCTGGTCTACTCCGGTAGTTATTTCAGGCTTTTATTTTAAAAATCAGCCACAGATAATACCAACAGATTAACTTCCTGTTAATGAAATTATGCTTTTATTTTGATTATTTTATTTTTGCTGAAAAAAATAAAAAGATTTTTAAGATCTTGTTCAAATTATTAAAGATGTTTAAGGAGCAGTTACAGATCAAACGTGTGTAACAGATGTGTAACAGATGTGTAACATGCGTGTGATTTTTCTGTGCATTAAAAATCATTTGCAGACGAATCTATTTTAAATGCAGCAACTCACACAGACAAATTTACAACATTTATTTTTTCAAACCATGCTCAGTTTGTTTTTTTTTCCCTGTTTAATCAGATTTCTTAGTTCTGAACAAACACATCTGACCAATCAGATTACTGCGTTTGGCAACAAGTGTGCTGCAGTTCAAAATGCACTCTGGTACTGAACATACAAACAGTAAAATAATCCTATTCTACCTCAGACACACAGCTAGACGCTGCTCTGGCTCAGCCGTCCCTAAAATGATTTCTGTGCCTCCAACTCTGCTAATAGAGCTCAAACTGCCCCCCCTGGACTAAAGTGGTGGTGATACAGCTTCAACTCCTGATCAAACCATGAAATTCTCGCTCTTGAACATTCGATGAACCAATAATTTCAGTTTCTTCCATTTCTTATTTAAAAACATCAGGACCAGCTCACCATCTCCATTTTTTCCCCACATGGTGCACAAAAATGTGTTTGTGCATGTGCACCGTGTTTGTGTGTATATATGTAACACAACAAAATGTGTATGCTACAAATAAAACAGCACTCCACCATCGACCTGGTCCAAGAACGGCGTCTCAACGACAAAGGGTATGGGACGAGTTATCCACACAGGGACAATAAAGCGTTTACATATAATGGCATTATTTGCTTTGCAACAATGGCACCAATTAAACCTATTAGTAGATTTTTTTGCGTATTAGTAAACTCTCAGTTTGGGGGGTGTTCAGGGACCTGGAGGGTATCATGGCAAAGTTTACTATACCACAGGTTGCACTGAAGTCATTTGTTTGTTTGTTTGTTTGTTTGTTTTTGGGGGGGGCACATGCCCTGTGACTGCACTGAAGTTGTCTCAAGGTCTCCGTTTGCCTTCTGTTATGCACATACGCTGGGCTGTTGTCATTTTAACCAGGCACTCAAACTGAACAGCAATTCTTTAGCAGACTGATCCAGAAAACATCAACGGAAAGAAAAACTGAAAGAAAGTCAGGCAGAGCGAGGAGAAAGAAAGGATGCACAGAGAAGCACAAGAGCCCACGACTGTTCAATGGAGTCACTCTGAATAAAGAGGAATAAAAACATGACCGTAAGCAACTCTTGAACTGCGAAAAGTGTGGCTCTGTCTAACAAAAGGATACAATGAGGACAAGTACGACTCTTTATATCCTTGATATGGACCAAACTAGTGAACGAGAGATTAGCACCGCACTGCATACCTTAGTGTCAAACTTATACCCTCGAACCTTGGGAGGACAGATACTGAAGTTAATAATGTAGATCAGTAATGCTGGATGTAGAATAATCACCCGTTAATGTAGCAACCCTATCTGCTCAAATGTCTTTGGGTCGAATATGTAGACACGTCTGTACTTCCTGTTGCCGTTTGTTTCCTCATGACGCTTCTTCCTGTCAATCGCTGTCCTTATTCTACAGTCACGACATTGTGCAATATCCATAGGCAAAAACAGATGCCACTTAAAAATAGACTCCGCGATAGCTAAAAACCGACATGGACAAATAGCAACACCTAGGGCAGAATATTTCCACAACTGCAGAGGTTTCCACCAAAGAGATCAACTTTCAGTTCGTCACACAATTGTGTAACTTGCCACTACAGAAAAATGTGGCAGTTAGGCTCTATATAAAATGCTTGCTCATGCAAGTCATAATGTAGAACTATATCACTGGAAGTCAGCCAAGGAAAATGGATAGCCAGCACATAATAAATTACCACCAGTGAATAAACTGTTGTAACATGGATCAAATTGCTCTCTCGTGCCAAAGCGCACAAAGGCACAACAGCTTCTACAACCATAGCTCAACATACTTCATCTGGTGTGAGGCTTTGCAAGAAAACTCATCCAGACAACATCAGCCTGCATCTGCTGAACACCAGCTCACACCACAGCCAAACACACAGGTAAGAGCTAAAAACAAAAGTACCTGACCGATCCATTCAGCAGAACACACCGTCTGGCAGCTCGAGTTTAATGTGTAAGTGCAAACAAGTCCCCTCCCACTCCGTGGTACAGAACTCACCTCCAGGGCCTCGAGGGTCACGAACCCTGTGATGGAAAAGCCATCAATGATGTCCTCTTCGGCGGAAGTAGACTCCTTCCGCTTTCTTCGTGGAGGTCGAGGTCGGGACGACGAGGGCTCCCTGTCACCCTCCCGCTCTGAGTCAGAGGAGAAGCGAAACACGGAGCCCTTCACGTGGTTGTTCTGTATCCCATTTGATCTCCTCTCCCGATCCCTCTCGGACCTCGACTTCCTCTTCTTCCGGAGACCACTAGATCGAGGGCCATCCATGTCCTTCATTGGAAGCATCCAAATAAACCCTCCTGTTAACCGGGAATCAAAGCCTTCGAGGGCCCAACGCGGCACTGCTAAACCACCACTTGGGCAAAGACCCCCTTGAGGAGAATCTCCACAATATCCAAGAGAATGTTATCAGTGGGATAGATCCAAGGTAATCATAATATCCAACAGATGAAGCCTTTTATGGGAAACTCAAAAGCACACTGACTCAGTGAACCCAGCTAGGCTTCACGAAAAGATCCCCAAAGGCAGTCCATCAAATCCTACAGCGGAGGTGTAAAATGATCTATTAAACACGTTATCGCCAAGCTGTCGATTTTGCCAGGGGAAGGACTTTTCAAGTTAAAGCAAATGTCTGCTCAGTGAACGTGCCCCGCCGTGATGAGATGAGCAGGTGCCGCCACATCTTTCTTCTCCAGGAACTGCTCTTACCCAAGGTCAGCAAACTCACGCTCCTGCAAAATAAAGATGGACAGAGAGAGAGAGTGCATGCATTTGCAACATGTTCACTCAGCAAGTTCAACAGTGCATTGGAACTAATGAGCCATTTTCCGATAGGTGCTGCATGCTACAACAGAAGGTTCTTGGCTTGGTGCATAATGCAAGATGAATGTTTTATTAGTTGCATCTGCTGAGTATACTGTGCTTTTTACACTGCCAGGTCATTAAGCCCCGAGATGAGATGATTATGTGTTGTAAGTGCTCTTTTACTGGTGTCTCAAAAGCTTTTGCCAAGTTTTCTAACATAAACTGTGTTTTTAAATGATTGAGCTCCTTGTGTAAATTATATAACACCAGTGTTATTTTGCTACACGATGGCTTAAGTTTCCTGGGATTATTTTTGGCCTGGTGACAGCTACAAATGTAAACTCTGTGACAGCGCTTCAGCACTATGCAGCACTTTCTTCCTACTACAATAATTAAACTGACAAGGTGAACAATACACCCGTTTAGTTGCTCTATTTGTCTGCTCACTACATTAGTTTTAATGCAAATGATCAACATTTTGGCACACACTCACATGCATCAGAAATGACATTTCATTCACTTTCACTGTGCAACATCACTAATAATAAAGTTGCAGCATAAACAGACATAAAAGACAAATTAGACGAGTCAATACTTGGGAGCTGTGCTTGAATAATATAGCTTTGACTTGTAGACATCCATAAATTAATTGCTGAAATTAACAGATTCCCCCTGACAACCTGTTTCAGTTCACCATTCATTTCTTTCAAAACATCACCTTGGCACACAGACACGACTACACTTCTCCCTTTCACAAATTAAAAGTAGGTCTAATTGAACAGAGACACACGTTTGAGGTTTTACACACTCTAAACAAATGCCACGACCCTTTATTAAGGTTATCCTGTGTTTGGCTGCAGAGCTTAGCAGAGCCTGCCTTCACTGACACTGAAGGCATCTGGCTGCTTTATAATATGAGGATGCAACATTCAACAGCTTGCAGTGCTATTCTACATCATTCTCAGGAGCAGCCCAGCAGACTAGGCCTAAAGCCACAGAAAGTCACTCTGGCATCGTAGTCCAAAACACATATGGCTTCTCAGTGTGTCCAGAATAATAATTCCCATCCATTACATCACAGAAATGGTATTCGTATGTTGAAGAAAACTGCTTCAGACCGAACTAACTGCAGGCTTTTACTAAGCCTCCAGAATCCAGGTGGACGTTTCAAGCACAGAGGAATGAACCCTTTTCTGCATCACCACCCAAACCAAAAACCAATCTGTCACAGTCAACCACCATCTTCAACTTTACAGTGTCTCCTTGGACACGGGCTGTCATGTAGTGAGCTCATCTGGATTCTGCAGCATGTATGCTCTGCTCGACCCTGCAAAGTGACAAATGTTTTAAGCATGCACAGTCACAACCATTTTGGGGGGCTTGATCAAAGGCATACACAACAAAGGCACTAACAAGCCTGCATGCCAACAATTAAGTGTGCATCAACCATTTACAGCTATTCATTTCACAGTACATGTTCAGTCTTCTAACAACACCCCCAAAAAGGCAAATGCACCTTTACCGTGATAATGCTTCTAAGCCTTTTTTAAGTACCTGTGCCTTTAACCTGATGCCCCATGCCAATACTCATCTAATGGCACACAGACACTGTGCAAATAGCTCCCAAAATATCGCTTATTTAAACACACACACACACACAAACTGTGTCCTAGCACTCGCCCTGGCTTTTCCAGTTCAGCAAAGACTCTTTCTCTTGTCTCAGCTCACAGTCCCTTTTTGTCTGCCTGTGCTGTCAGTAAAGATCTCAGGCTCTGTAATCCAGTCCAGCCCACAGCAGCAGCAGCAGCAGCAGCGGACTGGCACTGCCTCCTGCTCCGGCTCTCCAAGCTTCATTTTCTACTATAAGACACACAACAAAAGCAAGCCTCTCTCTCTCTCTCTCTCTCTCTCTCTTCTTTTTTTCCCTTTTGCTCCAAGACACGTCATGCAAAACCAAGAATTGCAAACCCTTGCGAGTGGGGAGGGACCGTCCGGACAAGTTGAAGGCCTTCAGTCACTAAAGAAAAAATAAAGATAAAGCACAAGAAGGTTTGGAGCTGGCAAAATAAATCCCGCGAAGGAAAACCATAGGGTATCTCCTCCTCCTCTCCCCAGATCCGAGCTTCAGGATCCCGGAGAAGGGAGACCGGGGCGCAGTGATACGGCGATGCCGCAGTGCCGCTTTACAGGCTGCACGCTTCCTCCTCGGCGCAAATAGTGCTGTCCGTGGACGTTTGTTCTGCGAGTAACGGTAAAGATACAGTACGGCTACTAACTTAGCTGCAAGTCAAATGTGCTGGAGCCACTTTGTACAGTCTTGTTATTTCCGAACTTAATTATGATTTGCAACCGGCGCATTTTTAATGTTTTTATCGTACATGCGTGACAAAATAATTGCAAATGCGAGTCAGGTGAACGGTTCAAGTAGGAAGTGGTGATGACTACTAGAAGAAAGTGTCCGGTCATTACTTCATGAACCTCGGCTTTATCATTAAATGGTAAAATATGCATTCATTAGCATAATTTCTTAAATACTAAATTGAACAGCAGCCTGTGATCGTTAACGCCCACCAAGCTAAAGACAAAGCCACACAATTGATTTTATGGAGAAGAGAAGCAGCAACTCAATTTTTTACTATTAGTTTAGCGACTGTATCTTTATTTTATCCAAATTATTTACTAATTTTAAATAATTCATTATTTATCCCCCTCCTTCAGGACAGATACGTTAGCTACAATGTTCTCATAAAGTGATATGAACTCTTGCTTCAAGGACACCTGTGGCCAACTAACTCCACCCAACCAGCACTGCAGGTGGTGTCTGACCTTACAGCAGCGGCAATGAATAATAAAAGACTAAATAAGCACAGCATATTTTCGACATTTAAAGACAATATTTACCCTGAAAAGCTGCTTCTCAGCACTGAGTTGTTAGTCACCCCAGCCTTTGCAATCAGGCAATTACTTGCATGTGTGGGGCCACGAGATTATGCGTTGCCCCAATAAGCTGTCAAAGCTATACCTGCTCTTTAGTAAAGGTTCTGAAGCTTATTCATTATGTTGGTGTCGTGTTTTGCATTTATATTGTAATAAAGAAAGAAAACATGGAGTTATTCAACATCCAAGTTGTGCATCATTTGGCACGAATAAATCTATTCAGTTCAGGTCACTTCACTCAGGTTGTTCAGTGTCATTCATGAAAAGCAGTCAAGCATCAGGCTGAGATTTACAATGGCTGCTGGAACATGCTTTGCTCTTTTAAAGTCTTTTGCTTGCATGGAAACATACCAGGTGAATAATACCCTCACCAACATAACCTAGGAGCACAGTTATATTTATATTTAGATGCAGAAACGTGGCTGTAGATGTTTTCACTGTCTGCCAACTGAAAATCAGTATTTAAGTAGTAATGCATGTTTTATTGGAGATAATTAATCAGATAATATATTTTTTTTAAAACTTTAATATTTGCAGCTTTATGTTCCATAAATGTGGATCGAGTGAATGCCTCGTAGCACATGTCACTGCAGCATTACCACAACATGCATTGATTTTTAGGTCCATTAATACCGTGGGGTGAGCATTAATAACAGTGTAACTACAACAGTGTGAATTTGTACTATATTCAACAATAATTCAATTTAATAGCAGCTTTATTGGGTGTAGTGTCAAAACCTCATGAAACTCATGTCTAACAAAAAAAAAAAAGAAAAGAGGGGGAGGATGTCACGCCTCTCACAAACAGGAATTGGGGAAAGTCAGTGAACTGGTCCTCTGCACCCAACCATGGGTGGGATATGTATTTTTAGCTCAGTCTAATGATGCAGAGGCTGAGTGGCTTGGCTCAGAGCTTGCTTAAAGTGCTTCAATTCCCAGCGCCCAGTGGCACAGGGACCCCATCTGCCTGTAAGAATAATGCTGGGGGATACACATGCACTTGACCCCACCTCGTCTTCCAGGAGGAGTGTCCTTGTGAGGAGTGGTGTGGCAGGGGAGAGGCAACAGCGAGGCAGCTAATTCAGCTCTCCCAGCCTCTGCTCATTTGTGGGGAAGATAAATGTGCTCCTCTCCCCTCTCCTCTGCCGTGCCATAATTAGCTTTAATTACACCTTTGCCCAAACTTTCTGTGCCTCCACAGCTTCATTCACTGCCACACAACAAACTGGATCCAGGGATCTGAAGGCTGATAAAGTGGAAATATTTTCGGTAAATGTATGAAGTAGTCATCTGGATAACTGGTTCGGACCGCTGACCGCTGCCTTCACCACTCTCCGCACAACGAAAGAGTCAGGGATCATTCTTTCCAGCTGTAGTGTCTCCAGCTTGCTATAATAATGTCTTCCTGAGCCAGGGATAGCTCCGAGGGTGGAGTGGTGGCCCCATGATCGGAAGGTCGGGGGTTCGAATCCACTGAACGGCTACCCTGAGGTTCCCCTGAGCAAGGTACCATCCCTACATACTGCTCCCTGGTGCGCCTGCTTAGCGGCTGCCCACTGACTGAATGGGTCAAATGTAGAGAGAGTAATTTCCCCACGGGGATGAATGAAGTATGCATTATTATTGTTTTGTGATTGGATTCAATCATCGGGCTTTTTTACACAGGAAAATGGAAACGCTAGAAGAAAATAAACTCAAGAACTAAATGACAAAAGTTATAAAATAGACTCAAAATCCAATAAGCCAACACAATCAGGCTTTTATAACGACTGTTTTATAGCACAGGTATTTTCCACACACTACACAAGCCTGAGAAGTCTGTAACAGGATGAAGCTGAGGGGATAGGTCGATCGCAGATCAACTATTATTCCACCTGAAAATGCATTTCTGCGTATTTATCTTTAATTACCAAGTCAGAATGCAAAACGTCCTGTTTTCCTCTTCAGACAGCAGATGGTAGTAATTAAGGAATCGGATTAACAAAATAGAATCGTGCATATTATCACACACTCCTCATTTCCAGCTTTTACCTTTATCCCATTTGTGCATCTTCATCCTTTTTATCTTGTCTTGTCAGGGAAAAGGCTCAGCTGGGATGTAGTGACAGTATGGGTGCAATACAGCTTGATTTCCTGAGCACTCATAGCAACAAAGAGATTCCTTTTCCTCCTCCAGCTGTGCTAGCAAACCCTATAATAGCCTTTATTACTTTAAATAGTTCTCACCCCACTGTATCTGTGTAATTGCACTATTGCCTCTTTGTTCTGTGTTGTAGTGTTCACTTGGCAAACAGGATTTGTTGATGCTATTCATCAAAGGTATAGTGGGGACTACAATGTCTCTAACACACTGCGTGTGGGAGGTATAATATTCATCACTAATGACTTGTCCCCGAAGGCCTTACAAGTGCTTAATGACCTTAAAGTGCAAGCAATACATGACAGGCATATGACATGCTCGCTGCTAAATTGTGGCACATGACCTGCTGTTTAAAAGCTGACCTAAATTATGAATAGCTTCAATGTGTCTCTACTGTCACATTAAAAAAAGAAGAAGAAGCATTTAAAGCGTCCACAGGCTAATGTGTGAATATGTTTCAATGGAAAAATTACTTTTTAAAGCAGGAAAGTGAATTAGTATGATTGATTATACAGATCAGTATGAGTGAGGCTTGTACCTGTAATGATGACAGCGTGGACTGAAAAGCCTCTCTGGATTTAATATATGGGGCCTGTCAAAATCCTCTTAGCTCGTGGTTCCTCAGTCGGCTCACACAATCAATCATTGTTGACTGTTTGGGCTTTGGATAAGACTCGCATTCGCCGTCACAGAAATGTGGAAAGGACGTCAATTTTAAATAATTTACTGATTATTTCAAAAAAAGTTGTTTTACAAAATGTGAATGGAAACAATTTAAACCCTCTGAAACGAGCAAAGAAAAAACAAACAAATGTTTGAAATGGGAAATTGAATTTATTTGTATATTTTGAAGATGAAACGATCATTTTGTCTTCAGGTCCAGCAGAGTTTCTTTTGTGAAAGTCAGAGCTAACATTAACCTCCTAAGACCCGATCTCTTCCACAGCAGCATTTTTAAGTTCTCTTTGAGTTTTGGGCTGATTGGGGCCCGATGAATGTACAAACAAAGAATTACCAGATTTTTTTTTTTTTACCTTACTTTTGTTTTTAGAAAAAATAAGAGCCACATATGAGGATATTCATTTAAAATTTCGATAGAACAGTTGCAGTATAATGTTCTCGTAAGTGGACATCAGGCCCTTGTAGCAAAATTGAATATTTTGGTCTAAATAACCCAAAATGTGATCCTAGGTCCTATAGGAGGTTAAAGGTGGAGGACGTAAACAAAAGTCAAGAGGAAAAGTGCAGACAGCTTTAGCATCCTGTCAAAGACATCATCGGCAAACAATTCAACAATTTATGAGCAAAACTGCTCCACCTAAAGTTTCATTATCTGCAGTACACAGTACGGTAATACTGTTAAAAGCATCAGCGTTCAGACAAAGGCCACACGCTCACACTGAACTATATTTGGACCTTCAGACAGCAGTGCATTCAAAACAGATGGACGGTTGTGTTGGCAAATTTAAGACCCAGTCACCCTCAGTGGGTCCAAACCCATTTCAGGGGAAAGAGGGAAAATGTGACCAATCAAAATTTTGCATTCTAAACAGGACGTTGTGGTTTTTTAGCTTTCAGTTCAAATTCCAGCTTCTGTTATGGTCCAGGGGTGTATTAATGCACATGGCAGTCCCATCAATGCTGAATGATATCTAGAGATTTTTGAGCCGTATATGATGCCATCAAAGAGTCTCAGTGCTTATTTAGCTACCCTGATGGCCTGTCTGTAGTCCAGAGCTGCTGCTAACCAGAGAGGTCCTGAACTGGTGAGCAGCTGAAACTCAATATCAAGCTGGAAAAACGTTTTGCTTTCTAAAACCACAGAAATCAGTTTCCAAATGCTAAGAGTGATGTTAAAAGAAGACGAGACGGTGGTAAACATGCCCCTCATGCACTCTGTATTGCTGAGTTCTAAGTCAGCACGTAGTTTCCAAAAACTGTTTTGTCCTGTATGATGAAATCATTTTAAATTCAGGGTTTAAATCATCAGCAAATCATTGCCAGTTGTTTTTATTGAGATTTTATTCAAAAATCTGTTTTGGGGGGATTTAAATGCACTAAAATCAAACACTGGTTGCTATCAGGATGCAACAGAGCAGAGTACAGCATGTGCCTTGGTCAAGATCAAAGCTGCTAAAAGGTAAAAAGCTATTTGATAATCCGTCTATCAGTAGAACATTCTCCAGAATTTTGAGTATATTTTCAATAACTACGACCTCTCTGAAGAACGAAGGTGTGCAGAAGGAGTCTGTTTAGCTTCTTGCACTTCTGTGTCCTGGAACAGCGCGAGCGTGCTCACAGTCGGGTTGGTGGTGTAATTAGTAACACCATTAACTGCTGTGAAAAGGTGCTGTTGAAGAAGTGAACAAATAATAGCCGGCTGTCACGGGTTCTTTTAAGTCTTAGAAGGTAAGTGCAGCATTTATTTAACGCGTGCCGAGTTTAAAATACAAGTGCGGCTTTGATGTGTGCGGCTCTGGAGGCATCTCTGTGAACTCGCACTCATTTGAAATGCCAACGATGACCTTTCGCTGCATGTTCGGCTGGAAGAGGAAATCATTTACACGTGTATTCATTATTTCACCAGATGAGTCGATGCACTTGAGCTGTTATTCTTTCTTTTTCTCTCTGATGCTGGGCTTTTCTATATCTGTGCATACACACCAGAAGAAGCGTCCAAACACGAGGGCAAGGAATGATATGAAAACAGATGGAAACAGAAAATAACACAAAGCAAACACGCTGCTATGTTTATCTCCAGCAACATGGACCACAAATAAGTTCTTTGAATGACAAGTACAAATATTGAAAATGATAGCTGACCTACTAAAACAACAGCACACAGCTTTTTAAACTAAAGATGCTGTCAGATGTGAGCACGGCAAACAAAGCACAGAAATGGTGTTATTTGAAAAGCACATCTACGGCTCAATTACAGAAACATTCAGCACTAACTAATTCATGAGACGACAAGTTCAACATCAAGTTGAGCCACTTGAGATAAAACAGACTGATTTCAGTCTGCTTTACTCTTGTCGAGTACAACTGAGGCCTGAGAGAAGCATGTGTTTTCAATTCCAGTATAATGAAGTCATGGAGTCTTCAGAGGGACTGTGAGGTTGGGAATGTGTTGCAGTATTTCTGCTATTACGATGTCAAATTCATAAATAATGAAGGTTCAAATTAAAGCCGGAGCCTGGCTCTGGTACGGAGCCGTGTGTAAATTATTCCTCGGACGTGGATCACTCGTTCAGCAGTCTGTTCTTGTTTCTTGAGCTTACGCTGTAACGATGACCTACGTGTTCATTTTTTCCACAAGCTTCTCCAGAGCAATTCGACACCTTTTCTTGATTTGTCAAAGTTTCTCTCGCTAGCAAATCCAACCCATTACTCACAGCTACAACTGACATCCACTGAACAGGCTCCCTTTGAAGGTTGCACGATGCAGGCCCCCACCTGTCACCTAATACTTCCTGTCCTTTTGTTAACCTTGGGGCTACCGCCCCCACCCAAACCCTAGACCACATAGAGTGTGGAAACAGCACAATCCAGTTTTATTTACAAAGTGCTTTAAATAAGTATGTAAGGTAAACACCCCACCAATCAGATGACTCTGATTTGGCACACTTTGCAATTTGGCAACAGTGGGAAGGAAAAACTGATTTTTAACAGGAAGAAACCTCCATCAGAACCGGGCTCAGGGAGGGGCGGGCTGATAAGAAGGTGGGGACTTAATTAAAAAAATTTTTTTTTAAAATCTAATTTGATTTTTTTTACCGGTTTAATTTCCAGTGAATAGCTAATAACAGTTAAGAATTAGGTTACAGCCTTTCATAAAGAAAGGTTTTATTTATAAAAGTTTTTAGGCTGGGGGGGTTGTTTTCCAATTACAGTGGCCCATCTCCCCTCAGGGCAGAGGACGCATTAGTATTAGCATTAGAGATCCCTCCCTCTACCCCTGCAGTAACTATGCGATGCGCACAAGATCACCTTAATAGAATTTGTAAGCTTCTAAATGAAGTGGATTGTAAAAGACAAAATAACATGGGTAATGTTTTTCCTTGCATGGTGGGGCGCGGGAGGTTCCCAGGAGTGAGGGGAGGTGGGAAAAAGATGGGAAAAGGGGCGAGACGTCTACAGTACGACTCTGTTTGATTCTCGTCTCTGTCCTTTGGCTTGCATCACTGGAGAGGAGCCATTAATTTACTGACCCACCTAACACAGCAGAGCGTTACGGAGGAAGCCGGCGTCATCAGAATCAAGCCTCCAGGGTGACTATGTTTTTACAGCATGTCTTTCATTATGTGCCCATAAACACACAGTGTAGCAGAAACATGGAAACTGTTAGCTCTGCTAACAAAACAAAACATCTACACAACAAGAGTGAAATCACATGTAGCACAGAGTAGCAGGCAGCCCTGGGGATAACACTCGTAATGCTTGTTTTCTGTTTTCATAATGGAGAGGCGTTGTTCCCAGACAGATTATGGGGATCAGAAGGATGATCTCTTTCCAGTAAACTTCTCTTCTGAGGATTTGATCTGGTGCCCAAATGATATGGTTTGCCT
This sequence comes from Simochromis diagramma, assembly GCF_900408965.1. Lineage (NCBI taxonomy): Eukaryota > Metazoa > Chordata > Actinopteri > Cichliformes > Cichlidae > Simochromis > Simochromis diagramma. The sequence continues at coordinate 1,164,704 of NW_024386778.1, read as the reverse complement.
TTAAAAACACAATCCATGTAAAACAAAAAAGAAAACGTAAATTAATATGTAAAGATGTCGATCAGAAGAGCGTAACACGAGATCAAATATCCATCACTGTGCATTAGTATGACTCTGATGTTAAATCTTGGAGTTACATACACTTCAGTCCCGCAGGAGCTGCAGACGCGTCCTCGGAGATATTGGTCCATGCTGACATGACAGATTTGTTGACGCTGTATGTTCATGAAACTAGCCTGAGATGATTTGAGCTTTGTGACGTGTGACATATTATCTTGCTGTATACAGGTTGTGTTACCGAGGAAAACAGGGTCACATACATCATGACAAAGAAGGATGGCAGCAGCTGGCAAAGGCAACAACTGTAGTCATATATAGTATTACATTATGTTTAAATTCAAAGTTTCAGAGGGATTCTGATCATTGCTTTTCCATTTTGTGGAATCAAAAACGGCGGCAATTTAAAATGCCCCAAGTCTTTGCAATCACACTAATGCGCATTCACAACATGGAAACCGAAATCCACGCAATTAAAAGCGGATTATTAAGGGTGACACTTGTTTGGTTCCAGTGAAAGTTTTATTAAACGCCGAGCAAATCTCTTCACTGAGATTCCCACGAGACTGCGCAGACGGTACGTGCTGATGGGGAGCAACAAGAAGCTCCATCTGTACTGGCTCAGCCTCGATCTCGTCCATATGCCAGCTGCAGAAAATATCTCTGTCTTGACAGGGCTGCTTTGCTGCACGCTGCAGCTCAGATGAGCTGCTCTCAAAGCACACTTTCATTTTTATTGAGATAAACGACAACTCGGGATGCATTTACGACTCCCGCTCGTTCTGGCGCTGGATGCTGTCAGGTTGTTGTGTGGTGGGAGGAGTGCAATTTATATTTATCTGAAAAACACATTTTTAAACTGACGTTTGACTGATATAATTGGACCAAATTCTTTTCAAGTTACAGTCAAAGCAAATGGAACAAGAATTATAATTCAAGTCTCTCTCCCAACGTATCAGTTTAATCATTTAAACAACACTTAAACAACACGTAAACATGAGTTCCAATCATTAAAAAACCAAACGCATGCACACACAGCTCTACTCTTCTACTCTTAAGTTGCTGTTCAGGACTGATGCACTGCCAAGTGATAAGTGAATCTCTGAAAAAGGCATGGAAACAGAAATCCTCCTCCTTAATGACTGAAAATGTCACATTGCAAAATAAATAAATTAAATTAATCAGTCAGTAGAGGAAGTCTTACTGATCTGATGATTTCACTTTTAAACTGTCAAATTTTGGTCAATGCAAACTCAAAACACTGCTGGTAGTTTTAAAAGTTTTATTAAAAAACAGCCAGCTCTCAATAAGGAACAAATCTGAAAACTGAGACTTTGTTTTGACAGCAGCGACACAACCGGGAGCTCCGTGGGAGACGAGAGGAGACGTTAGCTGAGGCCAGGGTGGATATGCGTTTTGTGGAAAGAGGTGGAGAACTGCATTAGCTGCCGTACTCTTTGGAGGGCAGGCTGGCTTTCAGAAGGGTGAATGGTGTGAAGGTGGAGAGTGGGCAGGCAGGTAAGTCTTGGGTAACGTCCTTTCTCTAGAAGCAGAAACAGAGGTAGCAGACAAAAGAGGCCTGATTATCACCATGGCAGTAAATCGACGCAGCACTTAAATACTCGTGAGATGATGAGGAAATCCTGAGCAGAACTGCACAGAACTCACCGTTCTCCCTGGAACTCAACGGGACGTTTAGCGTGATAGAGGAGCAGAAAAAACACAAACCTCCGGGGCGTGGCCACACCGTGACAGCCATGTTTCCGATAATGTTCACGTCAAAGCAACACATGAGGAAAGATGGGAAAACACCCGCTCTCATCTACTTTGGCACAAAAGGATTTGTTTGTTTCGAAGGCCTTGTAGAGTGAGCTACTGTGAGCGAGTCGAGTGCCTCTGACCTTGCTGCTGTCTGAGTAAACTGGTACACGGTTCACAGGTTTTGTTTCTGCTGGCTAGGTGGACACTGTAACGCCTGTGCGCACTGATCTGAGTGTGGAATTCTCAAATCAGATGAAAAATGACTCTCATACTCCTGGCGTCGTCTGTTCAAACGCATCGGCGCGAGGTAAAACGGCTGACGGTGCAGCTGCCATCTCCCGCTGCAGACTCTTTATTCAAACCCCAGTGTCCCCGGCAGTAAGTGGTTTGCTCATAGAAAACAAGCCAGTGACACCCACTCAAGCCAAGCAACTGTAGACAGCCCAGATTTAGTCTGATGATGGGCTTTTACGTGATTAGCCACAACATTACGACCACACAGCACAAAACGTCTGAATGAGTGTTTGTAAATCAGACATCCTGAGGCTATGCACTCTTATCTCTTTACAGGTCAGCTGCTGGAAAAAATACAGTAAAATGCATTTCATTATTTAGAATCCACTCTCCTGCAGTCTTTAAATCCAGGCTTCTGACCAATCCCATTACCAAAGTCACTAATTATTTATTCTTTAACTTTATTCATTTAGGTATCGTAACACATTGCATACTATGAACGAGGCAGCTCGTTAAGAAAACAGTGAAGTGTCAGGTCCAGTGCGTTGAGGATTTTAATCATCTTTCAAATGATTAAAAAAATGACGCAAACAAATCTAAAAAATGAAAACATTGTGTTGAGATGGTGAAACGATTTCCTGACAATGTGCTAATGAGCAATAAGCAGCACACACAAAACAAAGGCTTCGCTTTGCTCCATTTCGTTTTAAAGTAGCAGATCATTTTACTTGCATTCGCTAATGTCAAACTCTTTCATTAGCTTTCTTCTTTAAAAGCCGTAAAACATCAGGAGTCGATGTAACACAAAGTTCCACATTAAAAACCTGCTATGGAAACAAGTGGTTCTGATGAGCTCTATTAACATGGCTACAGTGAATATCATGTTCCCGAGGCAAAGTAACCGAGTTGGACTCTTTAAAAGTGTACCTAGGTTGCCATGGTAATCTGCCTCAGATCTTATACAAAGTTTATGGTGCATCCTTTTGCTCTTTATCTCTGAGCTTGTAGGTTATGATCACAGCTTGTAATTACACGCAGGCATCTTAGCGGCCCAGAGGTAATAGGATACTTCTGAAGGTTTTCAAAGGCCCACGTGGCATCATAAATTCATTGAGGAAGGCAAGGGCATCGATTATGGGCCTGCTGTATCTTGACACTTACATTCAGCAGGGGTGCGCTCTGAATGGCAAGCTACAAAACAAACTGATAGACTGCTTGTGACAGATGGATAACAAAGTGGTCCAATCTGGCAACAAAGCTAAAAATACTGCAGGTTGTCGGGTCTTGACAGAGCTGGTCTGGGTGCTCAGCACCTGTGAGCATGAAAAATGTTCTTTATGATCAATAAGCCATTCATCATTAACCACGGCTGTTTCGTGCTTTGAGGAATGATATGGGGGATTATTAGATTTCATCTAATCTCTGACCCACACTTCCAAAACCACTTCTACAACCTTTGTGACAGGGAAACTCACCGGCACGCCTGCAGCCCCAAAGACTTCTCCATCTCCACTGATATCTGTAAAAGTTATCTGAACAATGTGAAATCTCAAAGCGTATGTCCGGCAAGATGGGCAGGGTGTAAGATTTGAGCCCAGCATTGAACAATGATCTGAGGAGCAGTGTTAAAGACAAAGCTAGTGCTGGCTGCTTAGCATATTAATGAGAAGCAAGCTTAAATACTGCGAGCTACCATTAGTCACACACATTATAATTCTCCTAACCACATTTATCGAGCCAACGGAAATCTATATCCCGCTGTTCTTTTAATTGCACTAGTTGAAAGGATCCCTCCGACTCTCTTGTAAGGTCAGCGGCACAGCTGTTGGAGAGAATTTAAGTGACTTGAGGAAATTGCATTTCAGAGCCAAGCAGCCAGGATAATGGATGATTTTATCATTTACATCAAGAAGTGTTTAATTTAAAAGCACCAAATGAACTGTTATAGCAACAAAAAGAATGAAATATTTACCAAACCCCCCCCACCCACATTTAATCCATGGCTCCACAGAGCATGAACGTACGAGTGGAAGAATTTCCGAGTCAGCAGCCACCGCAGACACGCTGGCTCTAATAACAGCCTCCCGTGATGATCCCTTCATTACACACTGATGGAAGTTCTTACCAAAACGGTAATGTATTTGCCCCTGGGCTCACAATAAACGTATGTAAAACAATGTTTCAGGTTTAATGAGCGTGAGCAGAGTCTGTAACTGTTTGATTACGTGTGTCAAAGAAAGATCGTTTTGTACTAATGGGCAGATCTGGATTTCTCTTAGAGCTTAACATTTATTAGTCTGTGGACCAAAGTTCAAATGTTTATTTAAGGAAATTAGAGTTTGGTAAGAGGATGGAAATAAGTACATTTCCAGTAACACTTTATAATTCGGCAAGCAACTAAGGGCCTAATTGCTCTCTAATTAAATTGATTTTTTTTTAATGACAGTGTAATTATATTTACCTATACAAACTTAAAGCATATCAAGCACACTAGAATGAGGCGGTAACACGTCAGGTTTTTACTGGAAACAAAGAAATAATTACAGTACAAGTTGAGTATTGCATAACTTCAGGTATTTTAGACACAAATTGTCATTTTTAAGAAGCGAAAAGCAAAAAATATTTCCCAAATGGCTGTATTAATGCTAACTTTTTACATGTTTATTTAATATTCATTATTTTCACATCCACAATAGACGAATGGATGAATTACACCCTTCATCAGTGGCTGTGTTCCCAAAAATGTTACACTTTTCCTTAGATCTATAGCTAGATAATGAGGTCAGCGTATGTACAGTATCCCTTTTCCTCACATGCGCACAGACACAGCTGTATCCTCACTGAGAAGTTTAACTAAACTGATAAGATGAGGCCGTTCATCTATAAACGGTAATGCTGAGGAGCCAGAACTGCAAGATCTAAGCAACATATCACTGAAATGTTTCTCTTGTATTGATAAGTGAAGCAAAAAGCTTGCGACTACAGTTTCAGGGAGGAAAATGGGCAAATTTATCATGTAACGAAACTGCTTTTTACAATTCTACTAAATCTCAGACTAAAAGTGGTCATAGCAACAGAGCCCAGAGACACTATACAGCCACTTACCTTTGCTATTTCTGACAGCAGACGTGCCAGCAAACAACTTGTAGGTATTTTCTGCACTGTGGTATTTCTGCTTCTGTAAAATATCTACTTGCTCTGCCTTGTTACAATGTTTCAAGCAACTTAAAGAAATCCAGGCGCTTTTCTTTCCAAGATCCTTAGACTATGATGACCTGGATGACTGAGAACCGTCACAGACATCTTGTTCCAGTGAAGTTTAAAAGAATGAATAACTCCATAAATACACGCACACTCACTCAGAGCTAATCATATTTGGCACATTTTAAAACCAAGTGCCTGTTAAGCCCTAAAACATCACAAGGATGTTATAACCAATCAAAATCAGTTGCTCGCAGGACTGTGATGAAACACGTCACTATTCATTTTTAGGGACAGATTCATAGTATATAATCGCAGCGTGTATTGATGTACCTCACAGCACATGTGCAGTGTTGGGGAGTAACAGAGTACATGTACCGCCGTTACATATTTAAAATACAATATGAGTAACTGTATTCTGTTACAGTTACCGTTTAAAAAGGTGGTATTCAGAATACAGTTACTTTGTTCAAATACATGGATTACACGGCGGTCTTTTCCTGTTTCATATGTTAGGCTACGCCCTCTCTGTTTTTGGTAATTCCACGCCGGTGGAAACCCAAACAAAACACGCATTAAGAGGCTCAAATGCCCGTGTCTCAATCTAATAATCTCATCTCACAATGACGTGAAGAAATATTTTTTAAAAATGATTTAACATGAAGGCAACAGGCAGAGTGTTGCAGGCATCGCCCTAAAGCATGCAGCCTGATGGGCAGTGTAGTCCGTGCTGCAGGGAGAATGGACTGTCATACCCGTGATGTGTCTGTGAGCGAGGAGGGAGAAAAAGGAAAAGTAGGAGCTGTCACCGAGCAGAAACGGGAGCTGGAAGCATGTAAATATAATAATAACCACTGCAGCCAAACAGAGAGCCTGACGAGCCCAGCTGTAAGTAAGTCGTTAAGACTCGACTGTACGCTGTGTTCCTGTTTTCCTCTGAAACAATAAGCTCCGTTGGAGCAGCCTTTCAACGCCTCTCTCTGTCTCTCGCTAGCAAAGTTGACCCAGACAACAAAGTAAAGCTATTTTTCGGCTACGAGCCCGACACGAACCCGACGTATCAGCCAGAGGTCCCTTTACTACGGTTCGGAGCCGCTGACCTGTTTTATATACGCGAGGAATAGTTTTCTATACGAGATCGCTGCAAAAAGTGCAGCCTTACCTAATGTCCACACTATTGTTACTCATTTATATTAAGATTTAAACATCTAGTTGGTGTTGGTGTGGAGAGTAACCTTCAGTAATAGTAATAAATCACACAGCAATAGGACATTCATGTAGTTGTAAAAAGCATGATAATATATTAAATAATCCAAAGTGTTCAGAATACGTTACTGTCATTGAGTAACGTAACAGAATACGTTACAAAATACATTTTGGGGCATGTAATCTGTAATCTGTAATCTGTAGTGGAATACATTTTTAAAGTAACCTTCCCAACACTGCACATGTGTATGACTATTTTTTCCTCCTAGGTTGTGACTTTAGCTCCATGTGATTGCAGCGATGGCAACGGGGCCAGAAGGCCTGGTGTAAAGTCGTACATCATGCCACTTCAGCTCAGAGGGGCGGGTGGGGGGTGGAGTGTGTGAAAGGCTTTCTGTCTGATGTATCTGGGAGGAGAAATAAACCGGCGAGAGAGCTGGAGGAAATGTGACGTAAGGTTTGAGGTTGGAAGGAGGAGAATCCTCAGCAAGGGATGAGATCAGTGTTGGATTATGAGCAGAAGAACGTTACGATTATATTAAGTATTGGTGTTAACAGAGCCCAGGGCAGTTGCCTGAGTAACCAGCAGATGTACAGTTTTAATGTATAAGATGAAGAAATTCTGCTTTGATAAAAGACGACTGGTAGCTGGTGAAGCTACAAATTGTTTCAGATCCTGAAATGAGGGTTTACACCACCTCAAAATGCACCAATAACTGACACGTCTGAGTCACACCAACAAATACTGTAAGCAGAGGTGAGCTTTTCTATTTCCCTTCCCGATCTCAGCCTGGCTTCTCTGTTGACAGGATGTCCGTCATGTTTTATTCAGTTCCATGTCCTTGAGCAAAGCAGGAGTCTGAGCAGAAGGAAACACAAGTGAGACGGCTTCATTTTGCCCGAGAAAGAGAGCACAAAAAAAAAAAAGGAAAAGATGAAAGATGAAATGTTTGGCTGGTATGCAATGCTCCTTCTCTTTAGTCCTTGAGCAATGATGCACTGGCATTGTTTAAATAAGGTATTCTCATAGACCTGCGAGTGATGAATTGCACTGTCAGTTGCAGCGAAATAAGAACAGAAACCTTTCTCTGAGAAATAATATGCCACAGACGCATTACCTCCTCCTGCACTGAAATGTCTTGACACTGATTATATACACTACCTCTAAACACAGATGACTTTAATAGAAGAAGAAATGTGATAACAGGCGTAGGAATATGACAGGGGTTTACCTGGAGGTAAGTCTGTAAGAACAAGGGTGATGCTGTAATGCTTGTGTAGCTTGTTTGTATGCAGCACGAGTGTCAGAGTAAGGATTCTGGGAGAGTAAGAGCAATGTAACCAAGCGCCTGTCAAATTATCCCTTCACTGCAATTACACCAGCATGCATTTCACCACTTGTCTGTTAAGCAACAGTTGCTGTCTCCCGTCAAACCTTTGCCCACCCCCCACTCGTGCCTCGCGGCGCTTCGGCTACAGTCCAGATGTGTGTTCGCGCATAATAGGTGTAAGTTAGAAACACGGCCGGTTAATATAAGGAGCTATGTCACAGAAAGACAGCAGCAGAAAGGTGGCATGAGGGACAGAAGAGGGAACAAAGAAGCAGCAGGAAGGAGGCCAAGCGCCTCCGCACAGCTGCACTTCTGCATATTGTTGGTAGCTGTTGCATCAGCGTGGAGCAGAACAGAATATCTGGAGATTTGAAAGCCGGAGCATTGTTTGGCTTTTCTGCCAAGCACAATAGAGACACTGCACACCGACTGTTTGAACGTCACCTAAACATACTTCACTGACGACCGTTTATTAGACAGTTAGTATAAGCACTGATATTTTTGGAAATCGAACACTGATGATCTTCTTCTGAGAGCACATGTGAGAAAAAGCAAAAGGAAATGGAGCACCACGGTGCCGAGCGTGTCAGACAGCGACTGTCCTGTTTTTGCTGATTCCTGTCATCAACCTGCTGAATGAAAAGGTGGCCGTTGCCCTTGTTTGTTCCATGTAGTTACCTTTGCTGTGACAGGGTGAAGCTGACAGCATTATGCCTGAGGGAGAAAAAAAAGGATCATGTTGACCCTGAACGCCACCAGCTCTGAGAGACTGAATGTCGACCATCACAGGAGACGTACGCTAGATAAAGATACGGTTGGCATACAGCTGCACAAACACACATACCAGCGACGGCTCATTATATTGTTTTATCTCCATGTGTTCGAACCTCCTGCAGAGCAGCACAGGGAAATGTCCCTCTGTAACACACCTCTGCACACAGTAGCTAAAAAGGAGGTCGTCCCTTCATCACGGGAGTTTTAAAATCAGATACCTATAGATACACATGTACCATGCAAGGCCATTTTAGACTATTTATTTCATGAGCATGCATTGCTTTAGATTTCGCTTTAAGTCCACAATCCTAACAAAAAGAATCACTAGTTTGCACAACATAAAACATATCACTGACTTAAAGCTGCCACAGTTCTCTGACTGTGCTGTTTTTCCTGTCTTGGATTGTTAGTTTATGTATTTGAGTCTTAATTTATTTTATTGTTTGGTGAATTTTCAGATGTTTTGTTCCAATTTCTCATTATTCTAGTTTTATGTGACTGTTAAGTGAGGCATTATCAAGTCTTTAAATCAGTTCTACTCATTTTAGTTTTTAGTTCATGTCTGTTTGGTAGTGATGTGTGGCTCCGTCACGTTTGCACATTCACATAACAAATGTTGGAGGTTCCAGCTGGAGATGTGAATTGGCTTTCACCATAAAACTGCCAAATCAAACGTGTGGAGCTACCTGCAGTGGAGACGAGTGAGGAGTAGACTGTCTCATACTCATCACATCCATTCTGTTTAGTGTTGTTTGTTTCCTGTTTTAATTTGAAGGGTTGTTAGTGTCCTGTTTGGCTTCCTGTCTGTCCTCCAATGGCTCCCTGGTTAGTTTTGCCTGTTGTTAATCGCGTTAGCCGGTGTTTTCCTCTCCCTCCTGTTTCTCATTAGTATTCAGTCTTCTGTGTATATAGAGCTCTGTCCACAGTCAAAGTATCTGTTGTTATTTCCTGTGTATACAGCTGTGCTTTGGATTACTTTTATCTTCATATCTTTGGACTTTTTATCCCTAAAACTTGAATAAAGGGCTCCCTTTCGTCCCTTTCGTCTCATCTTCTGTGTCCTGTACTTGGTCCTCGATCTATGTGGAAATGAAGAACGAAGAATAAATGCTACTAACCCAATCAAAATAAGACATGCATGTAAATCATGTGTGCTGGATACAATGTCATGCTTTCATGTCAGTCCTTCCAATACAGGGCTACCTTTGCAGTGGCTATGACTCTAAAATAACAATCACAGAGAACAGAGCTGCAGCTTCTTGCTGTAACAGTGCAGCCTCAGTTATGCTCCACATAGAGCCAAACCACAGGAGCACACATGGCTTTGTATAAAATAAGCTGGAGTTGGAATCCACCAGACATGCTATTTTTTATATATCTATGTAATGGGGAAGGCTTTAGGACCCAGGGGACTCGATGGAGGGCATAAAAGAGGGCGTAGTAACAGGTGCTGATGATTCCCACTGACAAGCGGCTGTGAGTAATGGATGCGTGAGTAGGTGAAGAGCCGAGAAGTTTAATCGCCTACGACGCAAACTGTGGTTTTAAACCTCTATAGATGAGGTTCAAGGTATAGGCTGTTTGTCTTTTAGTGTCCTTTCTTAAATTTTGTTGAAATGTACTTGATGTTTATTATAATTTATGTTTTAGTAGTGATTTCTGTGGAAGAAAAGGCCAAGACAAATCAGGTGTGCAGCAAATACAGTTGCCTACTCGAGGTATGTTAATTTAATATATCTGACATTAAAAAAAGGGAAAAAAAGTCTATTATGCATTATAATTTAACTTATATTGTATTCCCTCCTGTAGGGCAGGCTGCACATGCGAACTTGTCACTGTTTTTTTCCCTCCTTCTCTGTATGGTTGTGTTTTTTTTGGTTTTAGCAGGTCACCGTTTTTAATTATTTTTGTTGTTTTATTTCGGGTTTTGTTTATTTTTATTGGGTTGGTGCAATACTAAGCGGGCAACGTGCGATCCCTGAGTGGGGCTCATACCTCGGGGGAATGAGGATTTTTTAGTGGTGCTCTGTGTGTGGATTTGCCGTGATTAAGGTTTATTAAGAGTGCTTTTGTATTACCACCGTCTATTGCCTGAACTAGCACTTAGTGCATGCTATAAGTGTTCGGTTGGGCCTTTTTATGTTTGAGGTGGATTTGTCTCTTTTAGAGTGACGAGCACCTGGGACCGCCAAGGAGGAACAAACCCTCAGGTGATAGCTTCGTTGCTGGCAAGGTTGCACCGCTACTATTTTTTTGTTGTAGCGATGTTTTAGGTTTTTTTTCTTTTTCTCAAAACTTTGGTGTCTTGTCATGTTAATAAATTGTTGAACATCTTTTACTGATATTGACCCTCTTGTCCTGTTTATTCTGGATTCGATCCTGTGAGAGTTTTTTTTGGCCTGAAAGTTCGTACTAGTCATAAGAGAGGCCCACAGTGGTTACTTGGTGGCTTATACCACGCTACATCTAAATCACATTTATTATGTTCTTATTATATTATGTTATATCCTCAAAGCAGAATGCATCAGTGTGATGTTGTGTCTGACAGAATTAACACTCTTCTTACCCCTGAGTGCAATCGATACACATCATGCGAGTGTGTCGATCTGGTATTTGCAGACTAATGTGTCTGCGAGTGCCGTTGCATCTGTGTGAATCAATGAAGCTTCAGCACATGAAAAGCTTTGGACACATTCACTGAGAGAAGCTGTTGTGCCACTTCCTCATATCTCACGTTTTCCTTCTTTTTAAGCCTCCAAAGTGAAAACCAATGTCCTTTGGGATAATTTTCCTCCACAGGAGCCTCCATCAGGATGCGGTCTTCATGGATCATATCAAGGTTTGAGCTGAAAGTGCTGAAATGCTGTTTTTGAATTAGGAGCCAGTCATTCTTTGTCAGCCTGTCAGACACTTCTTTGCTCGTCAGAGGGAAGCGCAGATCAACACTACAGACGAGTGTATCCAAAAGAAACAACCGCGTCACATATTGAACATATGATGCAAATAAGCAAAACATCTTGGTGCAACTGTGTGCATGAATACGGCTGCAGAGGTGCAAATAATCATTTCTCCCAACATGAACTGTCTCAGTACATCTTATGTAACAGTTTCACAGCATGTTTGAGTCTGTATGCTGACGTAAGAAAGGCCGTATGAATTTATAGTAACCAGACGAGTCAAGCTTTATTTACTCTTTCTAGATCTGAGAAACTACGAACACTAGTATGAATGTTGTAATGTTAAACACAAGAACATGACAGAAAAAGACAAATATATTTATGTCTATTCTGAAATACCCAAGACTCTTGAACCTCATAACATTAACACTACTCTGAAAGCAATTTCATTTTCAATTTTAGAGCCTGAGTCACAGTCCTGACAGCTGCCTTATGAACCAAAGTGAAGAATGAGAAATTGCCTTCATTGACTTGAAAGCTCCAAACCACTGATGTCACAGATGTCTAACACTTACAGCCATTTGTTGGTGACATTCTCAGAACGTACTAGGTGAGGCGACAGCGAGAAGAAAATGAACATTTTAACAGTCTTACAGGCACATTTGGTTTGAAGAAGAAAAGGCAAACATAACTCTTAGACCTGTCTGTGGACCTAACTCTGTAATAATATGGCAATAGTAGGAAATGAAGCTGGAAGTTTTTACTACTTAATTACATTTTTCAAATAATTATCTTGTATTAACAGTGGGGACTGCTCAGTAATATTACATTGAACTTTATGTAATTGTGTAAAAACACGTGAGCATGAAGAGAACGATGAGAAACAAGGACACGCCTATAAAATAAAACCAATTAGTAACAGTACAGAAATGTTTTGGTAAGAATATGATAACCTCTAGCAATAAAATGGCAACATCTGTGCTTTCAAATGTTTATAACCATCTGTCTATTTATTAGTAACCAGTGTTGGGGAGGAATGGAACACATGTACTGGTGTTACGTTTTTAAAATACAAAATACGAGTAACTGTATTTTGTTACAGTTACCGTTTAAATCGGTGATAGTTAGAGTACAGTTGCTTTGTTGAAATAAATGGATTACATGGCGGTCTTTTCCTGTTTCATATGTTAGGCTATCCCCTCTCTAATTTTGGTAATTCCATGCATTGCCGGAAACCCAAACAAAACACGAAATAAGAGGCTCTAATGTCAGCACACAATGGACCCAGAGCCAGCACCACAGAGCCAGCAGTGCATGGTCAGGAATGCATTTCTGGGTGAAATCTGACCGTGCAATGCAAACTGTTTGTCAGCTAGATAGATTTATTACTATTACTGACATTGTTAGCTGGCGTTAGCTGAGGTTAGTTCATAGACTGCAGACTGTTAGCCTTGATGGATAGCATTAACAACCTGCTAGCTGCAAATAATCATGCGCAGTTCTGAAAGCAGTCTATGAACTAACCTCAGCTAACGCCAGCTAACAATGTTAGCTCGGTGTTAGCCTGCAGTAATAGTAACACACAGCAATAGTGCATTCATGTAGCTGTAAAAAGCATGACAATATATTAAGTAATCCAAAATATTCACTAACACTGAGTAACTTAACGGAATACGTTACAAACTACACTTTGGGGCATGTATTGTGTAATCTGTAGTGGAATACATTTTAAAAGTAACCTTCCCAACACTGTTAGTAACTAATTGAAATTCTATTACCAGAGCTCAGTCCTGCAGTGTAGTGTGTGCTCACCAGGGCAGCCTGGCCCACGCAAGCCTGCAGAGTAAAATGTTCCAATAAGGCCTTTCCACTCACACGGAGGTAATGAACCTAAAAACTGACGCAATTCTACTAATGGCTTTCACTGACCCTGGGCGTACTGTGTTGTTGCTTGTTTAATGGCATATTCCAAACCTTCCATTGGGATTTGATTTTCAGATCAGGTCCTGACTGAATCATTAGGGATGATAGGAGAAGGAGGAGGCTGTAAAGCCAGAAAGCCCGAGGCCGACGTCTATCAGTCTTTCGTTGCAAGCTCATGCATAATAAGCACCGGCACGACTCTAGGTGATGCATCTAAAGCATATGGCTCTGACAGCATCACACTCTTAATATTGGGCTGCCGTATTGCTGCTGATCCGACTTTGAGGAGAGGACACTGGCAGTGATGATGACTCTGAAGACTACAGTACAGTGACACAGCATGGGAAGAACGGTATGTACGCTAACAGAACCAAATTTCCAACTGAAACCTCTTCCTTTGAGCAGCATGGGATTATGTAGACACTTATTTGGAGATGCTTTTGAGAAAATAAGGTTTCCTTGTTTGATTTTGGTTTTTATACTTTGTGTTTTATATATATGTTTTATATTTATGATGTTTGTTGAGTCACCATATTATAGAAAATCACACCTAGATCAGATTCAGATGGGGAATAATGTTCATTTCTTATTGCTTCTTGAAATAATGTCTGATGAGTTCTGCAGCCTCATGGCTACTTATATTTAAACTGGTTGATGACATCTGAGCATTTTTGTTTCATGCTGTTAACACCACACCTTCTGCACTGGTGGAGAACATTTAAGGTGTAGTTTACCTGGCAGAAAGGAGCAGAAAAGGGCGCCATAGCCCAAAGCAAAGAAGATGAAAATAAATCATCACTGCATCGCCTTGGGCTCAGACCACAAGCGTGCCTTGCTTAAAAGCGCAAAGATGAATAGTTTGCTATCGCTCACATGGGAACTATTTGCAGAAGAATCTTTCACTAGTTTCCCCGGTTATCTCCTGAAGCATCAACACAATGCCTCCCTCCTAATTTATTCACATTTCAGGCACCATCCACAGCATCTCCAGGGGGAGACGATGGGAACTCACCTGCCTGCCTCCCCAGAAACACATTAAAGAGCTCAGAGTTTAAATCCTCTTCCAGGAGATCACTCAGAGCTCCCCATGAAGCTTTGCACAGATCCTGCCGCCGCCAGGCTTTTCCCACAATGCAGCAGCGAGCTGACGGTGCACCGAGCCCGATGAACAGCTGAGAGAAAACGAGAGACACGCCGCTGTCACTGTAAATAAAACCTCTTCGCTGGCTGAAAGAGAAGCTCGAGAGCCGATTTGCCTCCTCTAACTTGTGTCTTAAAGTTTAAAGTCATGCGCGGGGGTGATGTTGGTGTAGAAGCAGAAAATCCTTCATGCACGGAGCTTTCTGCTTTATTTCACTCACTGTGGTGTTCTTCACAGTGTGTCAAAGTCTTAGCTGTCACACGTCCAAGTAAGAATTACTATCTGCCTGTGACGCTGACAGACAGCTGGGCTAAAGGTAAGTGGGTGAGGTGTGTTTAACTGTTTTCTTGATGACATCTGTCCTACTATACGTGCTGCTGTTCACATTTAAACATGCAAGAGCTGAGCAGCCATCGTCAGACTGCACTAACCAATTTGAAAAGAAGCTTTTTGCAGCAGCGGTGTGGTGCCAAGAAATGTTCTGACACTTGGTTTTAACAGTGTGTAATAATCATTAGTGTATGAAAGCACAACGCTGATTATAGACCATAAATGGCAGACTTACAACGCAGCCCGACAGCTACAGTAAGCAAATGATTTGCAATAAAGGTTTTAAAGCACTCTGGATTAAATTACAACCGAAGGGGGATCTGCATTGAGGGGAGAAACAAGAGCTGGCTGCATTGCTCTCCTGTTATACTCCAAGCACTTAAATGTATTGTTAGCTTGGAAAAGCGTGGAAATGAGTTTAAACCATCACATTTGGTCTCTGTTAGCTGTTAGCATTTAACGCACTAACAAGAACACATGTCAGGGGAATTTACGAGTCCCTTCGAGTGCTGCTTTAAAAAGTCTTATCAGTGTCATCTAATTCTTTGGCTAATAAGAGTTCTTTGCCTAAGGAGCTTTAGCTGTCCTTCAGAAAGGAGGGATGGGAAACATTATCTCGCACAGAAAAAGAAACACTTCGTGTCATCTGTCTGCCCTGACATCAGCTTCACAGCTTCTGGGTGGAGTGGTGGTGCTCCTGAGCCGGGTCTTTGGGCTTTCACGATCATTTTTCATTCGTTTTTTTCTTTTGTTCCTTTCTCCGTCTTGTAGAAGGCTTCTCTTTCTCTTAGTCTGTTGAAGGATGCCGAGTGAAAAACAAATAGTCTGTAAATTTACAGGCAGTAGCTTGGTGCTATGTTGGTAGTCCTTGGGTGCTAAGCCAAGCTTTCTACATGTTGTAGCTTCAAAACTGTGTGTGCATGTATAGCATCCAGCAAACTGGGCTACTCTTGTTTGTGTTTGTACTGTTGTTGGTACTTTATATCTTTGTCCTGCCAAGGAGCAGACAAGGAAGTCAAGGAACGTCTTTATATTGCAGTGAGACGAAGCACTAAAAGCATTTAGAAGCCATTGCAGCTATGGGTATGTTTACTCTACTGCAGTTCCAACACATACATCAGTACTGAGGACTGCATGCAGATGCGTCTCTGTACTCTCTCCCTGCGTAACCGCAGAGCAAATACACACAAAAGAGTAAATCCAGCTCAAGGTCAAACAACTGCATGTGTCAGGAGATGCTGAATTCAGTCCCACGCCTTATTCAGACTGAAATATATCAACAGTGATGAGATAAACTGAAGTGAAATATTTGAAAGATATGAAGTCATCCCCCATCAGCAGCAGGTTAAAGTCCGGTGATGAGTTTTCTTTCAGATACTGGCAGAATCACCTGTTTTTCTTCTCTCGTTTGTCCCCACGCACTTGCTAGTCCTGAAATGTCAAAATCCCACCTGGAAGCAGGACTGGATCCAGGTTTGTTGCTTACTATAAAACGTTTGGAAAACACAAAAGGCGACCACATAAAGGTGGTCATACCAAGTACTGCCTTTCAAGCTTTTCTGATCCCTCCAGTAGGGATACAGCTGATTGGTGTGTGTCATTTCAGGACCTACTGGTGATCAGTCATTGGGGTGTGAGGAGTGTGAGTTCCCCATGTCACAGCAGAAAATTCAGCTCATGTGGTATCCAAACGGAAAACATTGTCAAACAGGAAGCCTTCACTATCCCGTGTTTAATCTAAGAGAAGTTAATAGGCACTCACTCCAAATGAACCAAAAATATGTAAGCACCTCAGAGGTGAAAAGAGTTGCTATGCACAGCACGTAGCCTTGCTCTGTACTATGTAGGGAGAACAATGTGCTTTTCCTGTCATCGGTGTCAAATTAATTAGAAATTAACTGCGAGGTGTACAAATGCTCGAAAAATGATCATTTCAAGCAGCACCGCTGTTACGTTTTATATCAATATTGGGCCAGTGCGGCATTTATGCCAGACCTACTAAAACTGAAATGTAGCTGCGCACTGACAGTGAACGGTAACGACCGTTCTCCTGATAATGTTCGTCTTAAAGAAAATTACATTTAGACCTTTCTAATGACTGCCTAGTGTTAAAAATTGAGCAGTTACAGTATGACTCTCTTTATCCACTTTAAAAATTATACGCCAGCAGGCGTTCATCAGTGGATCTTAACATTTAACATCAATACCCCTCCAGCCGACTGACACACTCTGAATTAAGCCACCCATTACCTTGCTGAGCTTTTACTGTCAATTTTCAGCTCCGGTCATTATCGAAGTAGCGGCGAGCTGAGGTAAAAGATAAAAGGCTGTGCCCCCTCCCCCTCCCCTGCTCCTTCCTCCTCCCCTTACATCTCTTAAGGGTTTCTCTTTGAAACATGGCCGGGAGAAAGGAAAGCACAATAGGTGTGCTATCAAGTGACAGGTGCCCTTGTTGTGCCTTTAGCTCCTGCTGTGAACAAGCCCTCGGCCGGCACCCTCATAAAACATGAAAGGACTTGACATGTGTCCAGAATTCTTTGGCTGAGTTACGGGCGCACAGTGGCAGCCTTGAGCAGACGTGGACACGTGTAGGTACAACCTCATGCAGACACGCGGCACACGGAAGAACGCTTTTCCTTCCCAGAAAACGAACAGTAGAGGCACACGTCAGGAGATGGGCGGCATGCATGTTGTGCTGCATTATGTAAAAGAGGAGTGAAACCTCTTGGCTGGCTACTGTTAGGGAATCAAAGAGCTGCTATAGACCTAACTGACAGCGCTCAGTGCTGTGGTGTGCGTGATCAGTCCGTGGACATCAATTTGGAATTTGGTGTTACAGCTGAAGTTGTGCTTGTCTGGTAACTGTTTCAAGTTTCCATTTGCTGCTGTTGCTTTGATGGTTTTGTGGCTCGCTAAGAAGCTATTAATGCAAATCAGCAGCTGTGCTTTTGATATATGTGGAACTACACTGAATTTAACAAAGTTAACAGAAGGTTAAATCACGTTAAGTTTGGCTCTGGGGTCCACAAGAGACACGTGAGCTACGCTGGCAGACGAGGTTGGTAAACGACATTAATTCTGAATCGTCCTTCTGTCACCACGCTGTCAATTTCCCTTTTAAATTATTCACTCTTGGTTTTTGCCCTCCATCTGCCACATATTGCTGCGTAAACTTTCCCTGACCTTTCGCAATCCCCTGCGCATTCATTCATGAAATGCATTATTTATGCTACCGTCGCCACATCACAGTTATTGTTTACATTGGCTGTAAAATCATACGACTTGCTGTCAGGTTGGAGCTAAAGGTTCATACTGTTCTGTGACCACGCTACAATAACATATGAAGGTGAGGACAACGCATGTTGCCTCAGTGCTACAGCGGTACATCTCTGCGCTCTGAAGGCACGCCGCTTTGATACGCAGCAGCACGACAACTTCGGCTAATGAGCGGGATTTATACGCATCTCTGTGACAACAGCAGCTGTTTCTCTCACACGTTAAAGGCTTGCTTCTGTGTGTGTGTGTGTGTGTGTGGTAAACAATCTGTAAATACTAAAAGGTGTGTACGCAGCAATCTGTGGCAGAGTGATCTTTAATGTGTAGAAACTGTGGTGCTAACAGTAACTATGAAAGACGCAGTCCTGCTGTGTGATTGTGCCAGCAATCAAATCCATCTCAGGTTGTAAAGCTGTGATACAGATAATTGCAGAAGTCCATTGCTTTTATTTAAAAACAAATATTTCGAGACGTGATAACGTCCGTTGTGTTTGGAAGAGTTCACTGATATCTGTCCTGTGGTGCAGCGTTTAGCAGCAGGGCTGCAACGATTCAGAGAGGGAAGGTAGTGGCACAGTCTAAAGCTTGGAAATGGACATTACTTTTATTTTTATAGCACAGAAGGAGGAGAATGCAGTGGTACAGTGTATGCAGGACAGACACAGCTGCATTATGTTGCTAGCACAACTTTGGCTATTTGCAGGAAGCATGCTAACGCTAAGATAGCCAAGAATTCTGAACCAGACGCTGAGCTTCAGCAGGTAACAAACCGATGAGCAGCTTCAGCCCTACCTGCTCATGTTTCTACAGTAGAATCAGCGAGTTGACCTAAATACTGAGAGAAAGATCATATGTGTCCTCGGTTTGGTGTGGTAGCCTTCGGTTTATATTGTCAAACGGTATTTATGAGACAGTGTGTTTCAGCTGTTTTACAGAGTAACACCAAAGTAATGTAACGAGCAGTATAATTAATTACTTTCTCCTGGGAGTAATTAAGTACTGTGTAAGTAAGTAAAAGTGTTCTGTGCAACATGTGCAATAATTGCTTTTTGAGGAACGACTCCAACACTCAGCACCCACAAACACCCACAGCATGCAGCTAATTCACAAGACTCTAATGTCTTTATTGCAGCAATGGCAGTGACTCTCAAAGCGCAGCCAGTGAGAACACAATGATAATCGACAAAGAATTGAATTGATGAGTGATATTGATAATGTAATAAGAATCGCTAAATTCTTATCAATTGCTATCCCTAGTTAGAGAGGTGAGGCTGAGATGGTTTGGACATGTGCAGAGGAGGGTTAGTGGACATATTGGATGAAGGATGTCGAAGATGGAGCTGCCAGGCAGGAGGCAACGAGGACGACCACAGAGAAAGTTCACGGATGAAGTGAAGGAGGACAAACCAAATTAGCCAACGTAACAGCATGACACAACGATTCAGCACCTCAGAGAAAGCACAAAGTTTACAGAGGAGTAGAAAAAACTAAAAAAGCACAGCAAAAACAAACCATCCGGTCACGTAAAATCTGAAATTAGGTCCCTAAATATTTGGACAATAATAAATCTAATTTCTATAATTTTGCCTCTGTGCACCAATACAGATGCAGTTCAATAACAGGCTTTTAGCAAAAGTACTGCATTAGTTCTTTTTGTGTATAGTCCCCTTTTTTCAGAGTAATCCTGCTTCTGTTTAGAAACTGTCACGAGCCCATGAAGATGACCAAATGCTGTATTTCCTCCCTTACGACGCTCTGACTCACTGTTCAAATACCTGTGTTACCTGTAATTTTCCTTTACCGTATAAAGAAAAGCCCCAAACTCAAGCAATGCTCACCCTGTGACCTGGTTTTTCATGACAGTTATATCTCATGCATTTTAACGTAAACACAAGGCTGTTCATATATACGGTATATTCATGAAAAGCACCTAAAAGCAGCTTCTTGTCCTGTAGTTCAGCAGCACGTGTGCTGGGAAAGCAGGCAGGCGTAGGGGCTACGATGCCTCTGTGTGTGCCGCTTGAACTGACCTCAGAGGCAACATTTAAGGAGTGTTTCACACGGGCAGTAGTCACCTCTCTGGGGTTGTTGGTTTTAATGCCGTGAGCACAACAGTGATGTTTGCACAGAAGCTGCTAATGGTCAGAAAGTAAATGGGCGTATAAACAAACAACTTTGGATGAGGAATGAAAAAAGCCAGAAAGATTTTTAACATGTTTAATATATATATGTTACTACACATACACAATGCCAAAACATGACGTTACATATTTCCACATAGTTCTAAAAGTTGATGACACTTTTCTTAATTTTTTGTACTTAATGACTCAGAAAAGCAGAGTTTAAGTCGCAGTTGGCACAAAACAGGCAGAGCTCGTTGTTCAATGCCTAAAGGTATAGTACACCATTAAAGAGTCATTTCAACACGCAACCCAAAGACATTTCACGAGCTATTGTACGGATCAAAGGAGTGCAATTATTTCTTTTATGTAAAAGCTTTTTTTGGACCAAAGCTGCAAGGAAGACACACAATTAGGTCGATAATTAATATATGATGAGTCTCCTAATGACGAACATACCCCACGCCTATTAAACCGACAAGACTTAATTAGGTTTCATAAATTCTTCACGCTCCATAGATGCTGGATATTTATATTTTAGCCTTGTTCAGTGTTTATGTGACAAGCGTCACGTAAAAGGAGGCGTGTTCATTATAAGCTGTGCAGCATGACACTGTGGACACAGATGCTTTGTTAGCTCTCCCGTTTTCATCCTCCTTCCGAATGTCTCGGTCATGACAGGAACCTGGCATCCGCTGTAAATCTGAGCGAGTTTGACATGAGAATCGGCAGAAACCCAAAACAGTTGACCTCAGCACACAGACAAGTGCTGAAGGCTTGCATGGCTCTGACAACTGCACATTTCCATCCATACTCTCCTGAATTACTGCTGGCATGGGCCGCTTTAGACACACACACACACACACACACACACACACACACACACACACACACACAGCTGACTGCATATATTGGATTCTTCTAACGTGTGACGTTTCTCATTTGGACTGCATTCCTGTTAAAGCAGTAATGCTTCTGCAGACATAAACACCATAAAACAATGAGCGCGCGGAGAGAATTTTGATGAAACCTCAAAGTAAGCTGTCACATTATCGCCCAGCACTCTTTTATTTTGACTTACACATCTTCCTACGTCGGTGCCACCTGATTCGCAAAGAGCAGCCTCACTCCCATCTCATTTCCTGCACGGCGGCTATAATGAATCTTTTATGATTTCATAATACATCCAATTATTCCACCCCTGTTAAAATCACAGTGCACCACCTGGAACCACTTTGGCTTCCCTTTCTTCCAATTTCTCTGCCTCATTTGCTTGCATATTCTCACCAAATATGCAAATGAAAATAACCAATCTCAGAGCCAAAAGAGTAGGGAAGAATATTTAAGGCTTCTGCCTCAGATAGCATAGCTGATCCTGCCCAAACACTTGTAACACTGGCAAATGTTCTTGGTTAGAATAGTGTCTCCTAATTCACAGCAGCAGTCAATATTCACAATTTGCTTTTTGCACTTTCTGTGTTGAGTGTGAGCAGGATGGAGCCATGCACTCCATGCTGAGAGGCCTTTACAGAGTAAAGCAGGAGAAATTGAGGGAGGAGAGAGGGCCAAGCTGCTGCAGTCATTCCAATATTCGGTAATCGCGTCTCCACAAATCGACTGATGAATCAAAGCTATCTGTCTGCTTCACCATAAAAGACAGCCAAAAGCAAATGAAGGAAGACTTACAATAAAACTCTAGATTGCCAGTGTGCTTGCTGCACAAATAGTCTGATTTATTTTGCAGCAGAGAGATGACATTTTATTTGCATGTCTCAGTGCTGTCCCTGCTTCTATATTGTCAGTGGCAGTAACACATGAACTAACTGCGTCAGGTACAGACAGTTTATTATTGTGCAATGAAATAATGTAATACACTAAACCAGCGAAGGTTCAGATTCTGCAGTTTCTGCCGTTTCCAGCTCGACTTTTTTCATTTGTTCTATTTCCAATTTCATCTTTTATCATCCAGCTGCTGTTGTCAGCTGCAGCAAACACAAGAGTCCCGATCGGTTCACGTGGCCTGTTCCAGCTTTCACAGAGCCTGCAACACGTACACGCTACAGCTAGCTCGTTTTACCAGAACTCACAGCTCAAGAGCACTCAGACTGAACTTGTTAATGTATTGATGCAAATTATAAACAAAAATATTTCTTTGCACATAATTTCTTTGTAAAGGAGATGATGTTTGATGTATTGGTATGAAATCAGCATAAAAAACCCTCATCAAACAAATCAAAGAAAGGCTTATGGCCTGAGAGCGATGGGAGGCAGTGAATGTGCTGATAGTTAGAGGATACAAAGGTTAGTGTTAATATCTAATTACTCTAAGCAACCATTTTTATGCAATGATGAAATATTTTCATTCTGCGGTCTGAGGATGACAATACTCCACCAACAGGACAGATCTTAGTCCACCAGCAGACCTGTGCACCACAAAGCTCGATGCACCTTCACAGCGGACGTTCTGCTGAATTTGAATCAGCACCAAAGCTCCATAGCCCAATTTCACGCCCTTCATATCTTCATTATACAAGGCCAGCGGCCCGTAATAGAAAATACTCTAAGCAGGCTGAGATATTTGTCATTAATTAGAGTCTCGGCTTGACCCTCAAGCACTGCAGGAAAACCACAATATTTAGCAGTTTCTTTAAAGTAACTCAGCCACTTTATAAATGAAGGAATGAACTTGCGGTGGCGCTCGCCCCGTGGGCAATTTACCTTTGCAGTGCAAATTAAGAAATGCTAGCTCCCTTGTTTAATTTGCTTTACACGAGAGAGCTTCCCACTCACCACTATGAGAGGAAGCTCTCTCATAGTGGTGAGCTCAATTACAACCACAAGGAAACACTGTTTGTTTGTAATAGTCCAGATCATCGGTCACACAGATAAAATACAGCTAGATGAACTGGTTGGACTACAAGAGAACATACTGATAAACTCTGATATGGATCATGTTGAGCTTTATTTGTTATATCACAACTGCAGCGTCTATAAATATTTCATTGGAGATTAAATGGACCAATAAATATTGTTTCCTCATTAGTCTCATTAGGCACTAACATGACTCAAACACACAGCACATATTGGATCCACCTGCTTTCTTTAATCAGACTGTGTGTACTGTAAATACACACTGAGACGCTCTGCGCGGTGCATACCTGCTTCACATTTAAACGCAGAACCACAGAGAGTAGAAAAGATGTTTGTTCCATGTCACCTCGTGATGACGCCCCGAGCTAAACATGGGACGTTAGGAAGGCGTCTGACTGTGAAACCACAAGCTCATTTGTTGACAGCCAATGAGAATATTCTGGATAATATCCTCCATTGCCTCTTTTTTGATTCCTTACCAGCAATCCACCTTAACTGGTTAAGGTGGATTGAATGGCGGCAGCTACTTAGTTGTAATATTACTCTTATTTCTCTTTATTGGGTCACAAAATAAACTTTTAACATATTTTCAGGCGAGAATGTAGCTGTGTAAACTTCAAATATCTGCTCGGTTTATCAAGACATCGCATATTTGCAAAAGTGCTCCGACGTTTCCAGAGACGTCTGTTACCCACCAGCTAGCCGAGGGTTCAAGGGTCGCTGGAGCCGGCGAGAACAGGAAACTCCCGGCACACCGTTTTCAAACCCTGAACCAGTCTTTCGCTGTTCAGGTTAAACATGATATATACAGTGGGGTAAAAAAGTATTTAGTCAGCCACCGATTGTGCAAGTTCCCCCACTTAAAATGATGACAGAGGTCAGTAATTTGCACCAGAGGTACACTTCAACTGTGAGAGACAGAATGTGAAAAAAAAATCCATGAATCCACATGGTAGGATTTGTAAAGAATTTATTCGTAAATTAGGGTGGAAAATAAGTATTTGGTCACCTCAAACAAGGAAAATCTCTGGCTCTCACAGACCTGTAACGTCTCCTGTAAGAAGCTTTTCTGTCCCCCACTCGTTACCTGTATGAATGGCACCTGTTTAAACTCATCATCTGTATAAAAGACACCTGTCCACAGCCTCAAACAGTCAGACTCCAAACTCCGCCACGGCCAAGACCAAAGAGCTTTGGAAGGACACCAGGAAAAGTATTGTAGACCTGCACCAGACTGGGAAGAGTGAATCTACAATAGGCAAGCAGCTTGGTGTGAAAAAATCAACTGTGGGAGCAATCATCAGAAAATGGAAGACATACAAGACCGCTGATAATCTCCCTCGATCTGGGGCTCCACGCAAGATCTCATCCCGTGGGGTCAAAATGATCATGAGAACGGTGAGCAAAGATCCCAGAACCACACGGGGGGACCTGGTGAATGACCTGCAGAGAGCTGGGACCAAAGTAAGGTCACCATCAGTAACACACTACAACGGCAGGGAATCAAATCCCGCAGTGCCAGACGTGTTCCGCTGCTGAAGCCAGTGCATGTCCAGGCCCGTCTGAAGTTTGCCAGAGAGCACATGGATGATACAGCAGAGGATTGGGAGAATGTCATGTGGTCAGATGAAACCAAAGTAGAACTTTTTGGTATAAACTCAACTCGTCGTGTTTGGAGGAAGAAGAATACTGAGTTGCATCCCAAGAACACCATACCTACTGTGAAGCATGGGGGTGGAAACATCATGCTATGGGGCTGTTTTTCTGCCAAGGGGACAGGACGACTGATCCGTGTTAAGGACAGAATGAATGGGGCCATGTATCGTGAGATTTTGAGCCAAAACCTCCTTCCATCAGTGAGAACTTTGAAGATGAAACGAGGCTGGGTCTTCCAACATGACAATGATCCAAAACACACCGCCCGGGCAACAAAGGAGTGGCTCCGTAAGAAGCATTTGAAAGTCCTGGAGTGGCCTAGCCAGTCTCCAGACCTCAACCCCATAGAAAATCTGTGGCGGGAGTTGAAAGTCCGTGTTGCTCGGCGACAGCCCCAAAACATCACTGCTCTCGAGAAGATCTGCATGGAGGAATGGGCCAAAATACCAGCTACTGTGTGTGCAAACCTGGTAAAGACCTATAGTAAACGTTTGACCTCTGTTATTGCCAACAAAGGTTATGTTACAAAGTATTGAGTTGTATTTTTGTTATTGACCAAATACTTATTTTCCACCCTAATTTACGAATAAATTCTTTACAAATCCTACCATGTGGATTCATGGATTTTTTTTTTTCACATTCTGTCCCTCACAGTTGAAGTGTACCTCTGGTGCAAATTACTGACCTCTGTCATCATTTTAAGTGGGGGAACTTGCACAATCGGTGGCTGACTAAATACTTTTTTGCCCCACTGTACGTCACTCAGATAACCTAAAAATGTTCTTGTTTGGCTTTTTTCTGTGTTTTATCAGTGTCCAATTTCACAGCCGCTCACTTCTCCCCGGCCTTCGGAGGACCCGGCCCACGTAGACCGCGGAGGCCCGATCCTCAGGAGGATGCAGCCTATGAATTTGGACACCCCCAGAGACAAGGGCGACTAGACATGAAATATGGGACACGGGAACAGAGACTAAACACAGGCTAAGCTAAATGCTAATGAACTAAGATCACTAAACCATGAATAACAATAATCAACATTAAACCAAAAACACAAACAGACGTGACACAGACCGTTCCACCTCGGACTTGTGTAGTTTCTTTGCAGCCTCAGATATCGTCCTCTGGCGGCCATTAAAAAGAATGGCTAGTATTAAAAACATTTAATGGACTTCCACATTGGCGTCACTTTCCACACCTGGCAGCTCTGTCTGTCTCTGAACAGGACGCTGATTTGGTCACGAGACCGACTCAGTCTTGGCAGAAATGGGGAGGGGGCTGTCACCGCTGCGAGTCGTTTGTCACTGTGTCCTCGGCGTAGATTATCTGTCAGATTAGAAAATGCCCCTGTCAGCCGCTCAGACAGGTGGCCAACCCAGATACATCATGCTGGCTGTGGCACACTGCATTTACACACAGCTTGAAACAGGCGTGCAGGATAAATCACCCTTTAAACTGCACGCACACTTTGCTGAAACACACGTGATCATATCATTTACAGTTAGCACACAGAATCACTGCAGTTACACTCTGATGCTTCTAATTTACAAGAAGGTTATCACAGATGACCTGTAAAGACCTGTTTGTCTTTAGTTTGGCTTCTTTTCTCACTTATTCCTTTTCAAACAGGAGAAAAACAAGCAGTCACCTTTTCTCCATTCACTCATCAGAGCCTTTCATCCAAAACATGTCAGTTATTGCTCTGCTATGAAATAAAGGCCGGCTTAAACAATATATTAACTTTCTAAGAGTTAATAGCTATTAAGTCTATAGTTTATTGACTATATATATAGTATAGACTGAAAATCATTAGCATGGTAGATTTCAATTCATTTCACTGGGTGGCAAAGAAACAAAGAAACAAACAAAACAACACTTTTCCGTTTCTTCCTTGTCGTACAGTGTGTTTAATAATTTTAGACGTCTGGTTTTCTCAAAGCCAGAAAGAGACTACAGTATCCTCGTAATGTTTGATTGTCCCCAGATTTCACAGACCAGCTTGAACTTATAGAGTCAAACGAGTCAAAAGTTAGTAAACAAGGATGCCAGCTGCCGTTAAACCCCGGTCTGTCCCAGAATTCATAGCGCGGCCCAGCTCAGTTTCCAACAATGGCGGCAGCTAGTTAGTTTTAATATTACTCTTATTATTCTTTCTGGGTCACAAAATAAACGTTTAACATATTTTCAGGCGAGAATGTAGCTGTGTAAACCTCAAATATCTGCTCAGTTTATCAAGACACCACATATTTTCAAAAGCGCTCCGACGTTTTCGGAGACGTCTGTTACCCACTAGCTCGTTAGCTAGCCGGGGGCAAGGTCACTAGCGCCGTGAGAACACCGGACTCCCGGCAAATCGTTTTCAAACCCACCGCCGTCTTTCGCTACTCAGGTTAAACATGATATATGAGTCACTTAGATAAGTTAAAAATGTTATTGTTTGGCTTTTTTTTAGCATTTTATTTATTAGTATTAGTATTAGTATTTAGATAGCAAGGAGTTTATTAAACTTCACTGAAACAATCTGCAAATTTCAATAAAATTTAATAAACTATCATCTTGTCTTTATTTTTAGTTAGCACAGACCTGAAACACTTAAAGCTGTAAGCTAATGATAGTTATATAAGAGCAGATGCTGCTGGTGCAATAAGCTGTACGTTTTACGTCCAATGGATGATGATCTGATTAGTCGACTAATCGCAAAAATAATCGGTGACTAGTCGACTATCAAAATAATGGTTTGTGGCAGCCCTACTTCAAAGGTGTTGCTACATGAAGTCAGCAGTCTGTGCTACAGTCCTGCAGCAGGAGTCTTAATAAATATACAGTAGATTTAATGTATATATTCTTTCACTTTGTGTGAGCATGTCTTACTCTAAATAGCAGCAGGTTAGATCAGCCCTCTGTGCCAGAAACAGTCTGCGTTTCACCTCCTCCTGTTGAACACCGGGGAGGATTGATGAAACCCTTCATGCTCCAAACAAACCACATGATAAGTTATCAGATCCTGTGAGTGAAAAAGAAGCGTCCAACAAGTCAGTGGCAAAGCTACTTGTGATGACATGAGACTCACTGTTTTTATTGAAACTTTGGGATTTTCACATGTGGTGATGAAAAGCACAACAATATCCTGATGGTTCATCTGCTTTCTGTGTTTGATTTGAAGTAAAAACAACCAACCGTATAATTTTCAGAGCTACTTCATCATTTTGACACATTTTTCATTAAATAAATCAGGTTCCAAGTCCTCTGGGGAACGTGTCAGTGAACCTGTCAGGTAGCTGACAGCTTAAGTCCAAATAAAATATCTTAACAAAGTTGTCTTGAATGTCTCATTATTACTTTGCTATAAGCTGTATCGGCAGCTTTGGATATCCAGTAATACATTTATTACTTTGGATGTCTCATGTTGGGAACCATGATGGTTGGTACTGTTGTCTTGCAGCAAGGAAACCCTCCTGGGGCCTTTATGTGTCTGCGCTGGTCTCTCTGGGTACTCTGACACCATCCCAGTCCAAAAACATCCACGGGATTAGCTTAATTGCTCTAAATTCACTGCAGATGTAAATGCGAGCATCATGCAACAGATTAGCATCTGTCCTGGGTAGTTTTCCTTGTTGGGTTTTTAAACGGCAGCACTGAGTGGAGGAAACTTGGTGGAGTGGAGTGAATTTGAGCTTACAAGCAGTCTAATTGCCATTGAACTACAGTCAGTAATTAATTGGTCTCTTCCTCCCTCTGGGGGCAGTGGGATGTGATGGGTGGTCTGAAGTGTTGTTGTGGCTACCTTTGCCTCTGTCATCAATATTAGCACCATATCGAGTCAGCACATCATCTCCCCTGATAAATGGTTCATTAGCTTCTATTACAGTGTCACTGCGCCACACTTGTCTGCATGCCAAGAACCACAGCAGGAACAAAGTGTTTTTCCCTGCCTGCAGCCTGCCACTTACTTGGAGAGACATTTGTTACTCCTTCAATGACTTCCAGCATTATTTAGTTATAATTTTGTTTTTGCACCGAGCGACTGAGTAATTCGTCTGGCACTGTTGGGGCAATCGTTCACCAGAATTTTGAGAAACGAGCTTTTAAAGAAGGAGGCCTGCAAATACCAGGGAGATGAGACTGAACCTGTGGTAGCGCCACAGCATGAATAAGCTAATGGCTTTCAGAAGCTCATCTGAATACAAATGAAATTGAGATCTTCGAGCTTTTTAGGAGAGGAAAAATATTCCCCGCTTTCTTATTTTCACTCCTAACTCAGTTATCCTGTGGACCACACAATAAATTAACCGTTTTTGTTCAAGTTTGTAGAGGATGGAGGAGCTAATATTTTTTATAGCCAGATATATGACACAGGCTCTCATCAGCCAAGGAGGCAGATACAGAGACACAAAGTGAAAGCCACTTATCTCAGTAATTCATTGGGGCGGTTGCGGGGGCGTGAGATGGTCCACTGGCTGTGGCAGACAGAGGAATTCATTGCAGGCTCTGCCATTCATAGCTGACTGCTCTCTCTCTCTGGCAGTCTGAGCTACATCGCCGTGACATGTGTATGACACGCTAAGTACATGATGTCGGCTACAGCTCAAGAGATCTGTCTTCTCAGTGAGGATGGGCTGAGCCTGTGAATGCGAGCATGCCTGTGTGTGTGTGTGTGTACTGTATGTTTCAATGGCTGCTTGAAGCATGCTGTCAAAATGCTGCAACGTGTGCAAGTATGTCTGCAGGCGTGCAGACTCTGTTCTTGCTCCTAAAGGATGTCGCGCTGAAAAGAAATAAATGGAGTTTGACGCACCTTTCTCCTTCCTGACTGCAGACAGGAGCTCTGTTAATGAGTTGTTATTGGAAAGTTGGAGTGCCGTCCTAATGTGGAGGCTAACGCAGCGGCCTTCATTAATATTGGCTCGCTGATTAAAGAACTTTACGCACATGCCCATCACAGCTGTTTCATCCGTTACGCCCATTACATTTGCATAGAAAAATGCTGCTTTTTGTTCTCTTTATCACAATCTTGACACATTCAGCTGTTGCCAGCTGTAAAGATTTGATCTTCTCCTCTAAACACTGTGTCAACAACTGCTGTTAGAGAGCAAGTGAAGTGCGTTGTATTGGTGTTACAGAAGCGGCTCCTTTGTAAGAATAAAGGTGTGTTGAGCAGGTAAGCAAAGATACTTTTTCTCTTTATTGAAGTGAATTTGATCACGTATGTATAGCGGCACTTTAAGCTAACATACTCAGAGTGGCAAATGTAGCATACTGATGTGCAAAGTTCTTTTTTTTAGCACGCTACTTTGAGCATTAACACCAAACATGTTTTTGCAAATTTCCACCTGATGACGGTGAAACATGGTGAAAACAGGAGGCACAGTGGCCTTTGATCCATCATGCATGCTTGTACTAAATCTTTATACCAATATTTCTTGAAATGAATCAAAATTAACCATGAATATCAACCTCACTTTATCACACGTATTAATTGACCTGTGAATAATAAACACAAAGCAAATTAAGAAAACACCATCGAATAGAAAACATAATGGGAGTTGAATAAATCACAGCAGAAATAGGTGGAGACAATAAGGTGACAGAGCAGAAGTGACAAGCTAACAATAGCTAATAGCAAACCTATATCTATAGTAGAGATGGCACGATACCACTTTTTTATGTCCAATACCGATATCATAAATTTGGATATCTGCCGATACCGATATGACTCTGATATACTGTGTTTTTTAATCAATAAAACTGTTTTTTTAATATCTTGTTCAAGCTATTCTGTTAAACCTGTATGTAAAAAATACAGTGCACCCAAAATATTTCATAGTTCAGCAACACTGAGCTAATAAACTTAAACCTGCACCATCCTCCCTATTCTGGTATTTTAAAGAGTACTTAGCAGAAATATTAAGCAACCAAACTAATAGGGTTGCAAACTCCCAGCAAAAATAATAGGAAACCACCCCCCACCCTCCGCCTCGTGATACTTAATCGACGTAATCAACCATAATTTAATGCACGTGTTTAAAAATAAAAAGCACAGAAATCAATTATTTTTCTACAATAATTAAATAGATTCAACATCTTTCTTCTACAGAACTGCAGACTGCACAGATGGTTCCCAAAGGAAAAAGTACTATAGCTTACTAGGGTATATTAGACTTAACAGTCACTATATACAGTAATGGACTTCTATACATTTTACATCAAATTAAAACTTTGGGTGTAAGATTCAGATAATTATTTATTAAAAGCTCGACATTTTAAATGAGAATAAGAAAGAAAAGTATGTCTTTGTGCCCCCTTTTCCCTGTTCATGCCCTATCGGCCCCCCTGGCTAAACTTTGCTAGATCCGCCCCTGCACAGTTACGTCAGCTGTGTAGAAAAAGATCCTGGTGTAGAAAGTAATATTAAATACAGTCTAACAACAGCTTATCAAGCTTAAACGTGCTGCTGCTGTTTATCTGCTGGTTTCCTCTTTCTGGTGCAAAGTGGACCAAAAGCAAACAAGAGAGACGGACTCGCGACAGAAAAGCCGATCAGCTGATCATTGATCAGTTTCATGATTGAAGGAGAGAGAGAGGCAGTCGCTCCATATATCGGTTGTTAAGCTCAACGCTGGAATGCTTTACAAACATTCAGAGATGAACTTACACACTTGCTTTACTTCTCTCTGGGATCACTTCCTCTGAGATGCTGGTTTGGCTCCAAATGCTCAACCAGACCGCTGAGAGGTCTCGCACGCCACAGCCGCTCTATCACGTGACGTGTACTGGTCCGACGTGCTACGGTTATGAGCCGAGTTACGCCATGTCGCAAGTTTTGTGAGGTGCTTTTTTTTTTATATTTAATGGATCGGGCTACATTTTTTATTTCTCTCCGATATCTGATCCAGTAATTTAGGTCAGTATCCGAGCGATACGTAATATCGATCGGTCCATCCCTAATCTATAGTACTGTATTAATCACGTGATGAAAACATTCATTATCTATTTCTCCATCGCATCATTGAAGAGTCCTCTGCAGTCCTTCACATGTATTGGTGTCTTTTGCAGCTGTTCTGTTTTCTGCTGTGTTTTGTGTGCTGCTGCATGGAAAAACTGGTGCTTTTGACCTCTCAGGGCCACCATACAAACGTGTTTCTTTAGTCACAAAAGACTTCCAAGAGTCAGTCTGCCATTAAAGTCTCCAAATACGACATCACAGATCTGTGATGAGTCTCAGATTTGTGGTGCACAGAGCACAGCTTTGGTGAGACTGTGCGATGCGTGGCTTTGTCAGACTGCACGGCAGATTGGCAGATGGAACAGGATCGTAAGTGGGTTGCTTTAAATTAAGGAGCAGAGTCATTTGAGCTAATTAACAGAGCTCATCATCACTGTGTGCAAACATGCCACTCCACCAGAAGCGCATCCTGTAAATGCACTTTAGAGACATGATTTTTACACTTTAGCCCCTCTTCAGTCAGCTGGCCTAATGCCCAGTGGGCACAATCCTAGGAATGCTCCAAATATTAAACCTTGTCTTTAGACCGGACCCCCTCCCAGGATTCATTTTATAGAGATTGTGTTGGTAGAAAGAGCTTCATGGTGATGAGATATTTGGACAAGAGTAACAACGGTAAACTAGTGATCTGACAAGTAAAATTTAAATAAAACTGTCAGACAATCAAAAGTTTAAAACAAAGAAAAAGCAAAAAGGTCATTATTGATGGCTAGAATAGTCATGGTGGGAAAACAAGACTTTTATTAATTTAAAATCATACCTATCACTATTTATAGTGAGATCCTAATACCTTCTTCTTCTGCTTCCTTTGTAAAATGGGACTAATGAAGTCATGACTTCTGGGAAGGATTCATGTGAGGTAAAAAGGAAGGCTGAGGCCACGAAGAGATGAGGTCAGAGGTACGGATGCCAAAATGAAACAGATGAGCTCCGAATTGATATTAATGACAGTGAACTGTGGAAATGCCATCACACCGAGAGGTTGGAATAAGATCAGCGCATGCACAGCCAATAATTGCTCAAGTGTATGTGACATACAGACAGTGTGTCAGCATGAAGGAATAATGAAAATATAGAAAGCAACCAAAAATTAGCCTCACGTCCATATTTAGAGCCTGCATGCATCCTGACATTCACACTAAATGCTGCCAGTTAGCTCTTTCCCATTACAACATCTGAGCTGTCTGAAATGATTTACTGCGCTGCAAATACTTTCATTCCTTCCCTGTCAGAGTATCTATACCATCGCATCTTTTTCTTCTGATTGTAGATCTTCATTTGCACACGGAAGACCTCCTCAAATCATCTTCCAGCTATTTCAAATATCAACGTGTTGAAATGCTGCGTTGTGCCACTCACAGAAACCCACTTGGCAGATTAGTGGCAAATAGAGGAAGCCGTGTTTAAACAGTGTCTAATCCGTTAATTGAATGCAGATTTATTCAAGCCCCGTGGTTGGACTGCACTCTGCTAAGAGCAGCAGAGGGGAGGAGGGGCACTGCCGGTCTGCGTGGGTCACACCAGGCTGCGGCAGATTGAAAATTGATTCTCGAGCCTTTTTAGGAAGCCACTGTCATTTATGTGTCATATTAAATCCTGCCCTGCTGTCCTAGTTAGCAACGCCAGGTTTAACCTCATATGCTCGAGCTGTCAGCGCACCAACACATTCACCTGACTGCGCTGTGAAAATCACCTTCTACATCACTTTGGCTGTGTAAATGTATGTCACATTCAGGCAATCAAAAAATCCTTCAGACAGTTATATGAGGTTTCCATCACTGCTGCAGTCACAGATCATACTGGTCAGTCTTTCAGCCCGAAGCAGATATGTGTCTATGATTACAGCACAGGCTTCATTATGATTCTGCTGCTGCTCAGATACTGTATATTATGATGATGGCAGACATGCCTGAGGTGACACCACCTCAGCACTGAGCGTATTTTATATCCTGGAGAATGACGAGAGAGTCGTATTCTGCCAGTGAGAGCAGAGCCGCTGAGCAGCTACTACATGTTGAAGTGTGTAAAATATAATACAGTGTGAAAACATAATGTAAGTAACACGAGTGAATGCTTCAGGGCTGAACTAAATGCATGAGCTGTTTGTGTCTTCGACTTTGACCTCGCAGGGCGAAGTTACAGGAAACAAATGTATTCAGAGCATTTATATCACGGTGTGCTGTAGATCGACAACCTGTCAAATTTATTACATAAACACTGTATAATAAGCTCTGCGCTGTAATGTTTTTAAAGGCTGACACAGTGAAAGGATGGCATTTAATTCCCACTGAGACCAAATCCATGCAATAATGATGTTCATGCTGGAAATGAGTGAGCTAATTAGAGACATACTGTACTGTCTAAAGTGTTCGCTCACCTGCCTTTACATGCATTTTAACTTCAGTGACGTCCCTTTGCAGCTATAACAGCTCCAGCTCTTTCCACAAGGTTTAGGTGTGTGTTCATGGGAACTTTGGACCATTGTTCCACATGTTTGAGGCCTGGCTTGCAGTCTCTGCTGTAATTTATTCCAGAAGTATTCTGTCAGGTTGAGGTCAGGACTCTGTGCAGGACAGTCAAGTTCTTCCATGCCAAGTTTCTACAGAGCCAATCACTACAGACCTCCAGACTTCATGTGGCCTTCAGATTAGCTCAACAACAGTGTGTAGAGAGCTTCAGGGAATAGATTTTTATGGCAGCTGCATCCATAGACTGCTTTAAGAACTGCACATGATTATTTGCAGCTAGCAGGTTGTTGATGCTGCCCATCACATCTAACAGTCTGCAGTCTATGAACTAACCTCAGCTAACGCCAGCTAACAATGTTAGCTCGGTGGTGAGTAGCCTTCAGTAATAGTAATTATCACCTATTTAAACGGTAACTGTAACCGAATACAGTTACTCATACTTTGTATTTTAAATACGTAACTCTGGTTGTTGCTGGTTGTTTTTCAGAAGCTGACCTCTTAGTTCAAGTAAAAGGAAATCTTAATGCTTTAGCACACAAAGACACTTTCATGCTCCCAACTTTAGAGGAACAGTTTTGGACACCCAACCTGTTTTACTCCCTGGCATCATGAACTACGACTCTAGTGGCAAGTCTTCTGGCTCTACTCATCTGGCTTCTGAATGGATTTTCACAACCAGCAGCAAATAAAAGGGCTCAGAATTACGGAGCCCCGCAGGGGACATGGGAGAAAAAAAAAATTAAGACGGACTTTTGCGAGATGTTGCAAAAGCTTTTGCGACATCTCGGAAAACAAACTCCCGTTAGCTTCGAGCTAGTGGATGTCAGATCTCCGAAAACGTCGGAGCACTTTTGCAAATATGTGATGTCTTGTAAACCGAGCAGGTATCTGACGTTTACACAACTACATTCACGCCTCAAAATATCTTAAAAGTGTATTTTGTGACCCAGAAAGAGTAATATTACAACTAAGTAGCTGCCGCCATTGTTGGAATTCAACTTTTGCGAGATCCCGAGTTAGTTTTGCGAGATCTCGCAAAAGTCCGTCTTAATTTTTTTTTCTCCCATGTCCCCTGCGGGGCTCCGTACAGAATAGCTTTAATATAAGTAATAACTGGTATTAGAGTTTTGGTTATTTGAGGGTCCATCTGCACTAAATGGATAATTCACTCAGGTGGTTTGGCACTCACCATGCCATGGTTCTTGAATGGTTCATAGTTCATGATTATTCTTTGTAACCGACGTTCATTTTTACCTCAAGAATTATGAAGATGTTCAATAAAAGGAGTGCACAAAATGTAAGCCTGTAACATAAACTTGGACAGCTGGTTAGTGGACTCGTTGTTATATAGTATAAAACAACAATATATATGTTATACAGTGCATGAATGCTCAAAGCACTACAACACGTGTCCTCCATCCAAGCACTTTATTTCGTATGTAAGTGCTCTCTGTCTAACATTTATACACCGATGAACACGTTGGGAGCAACTCGGGATTGTGGGTATTGCCAAAAATGTCCAGTCAGTCACCAATCCTCCACCACTGTGGGAGCTACTGTGCAGTGTGAGCAAAATGAATAACCTGTTTTTAATCTGCTCCCACGCAAAGACGAGCAGTTCAGGCTCGTTTCCTAGACCGCTGTTTTTCACACTCTCGCATATAATATAAATTGTCAGGCCTGGGAATTAGAAATGATCTATGCATCCACTGTCAGCATTTGTTGGCTTATTTACCTTTGCAGGCAGCATAATTTTCCCCACCGACACTATCACAGGTCCAATAGAACAAATTCCCAGCTCCTCTAAAGCATCAGTGTATTAATCATGTATTTTAATTTGCCAGAGTCCCCATGTTGCTCTTTTTCTGCTTATGAGGCCTGTTAACCTGTTTGTGTATAGTTGCAACACATTGCATTAATATGCTGCTGTGATTCTGGACCAAGTTAGCGCAGCACAATGATTAAAACCATTCTCATCAGCAAGTAATTCACGAGGGGATGCCAAAGTCATTAAAAGCTCAAATACTCTATCATTTCCTCCAGATAATCAAACTGAATAATGGACTGGTGGTAAATGCCTACGGCTGTGCTCTTATTAATCAGCTACTGAGGGCTTGCACATGTGTTTTTAGTATGCATGTGTGTGCATATTAGGTATATTTCTGCTTGCATGCTATAACCGTCTATTGCAGGGCTAACACACAGAAACAGACAACCATTCACACCAGTTAACCTTACTTGCATGTTATTGGACTGTGAGAGGAAGCTGTAGTACCTGATGGTGAAAGGTAAGTAAGTAAGTAAGTAAAATTTATTTATATAGCGCTTTTCACGGATAAAAATCACAAAGTGCTTTACAACACAGGAAATGGGAATATAAAAACAATATAACAGTAAATAAAACAATGTAAAACAATAAAACTATAAAAACAGCATAAGAAGAAATTAATCAAATGCTTTTCTAAATAAAAATGTCTTCAGCTGTTTCTTAAAAGAATCAATGGAGTCCATGCAGCGAAGAGACGGTGGGAGAGAATCCCACAACCGTGGTGCCACCGTCTGAAAGGCCCGATCACCACGAGTTTTAAAACGAGTGCGCGGTACCACCAGCAGTCTCTGATCTAATGACCTTAAAGCCCGAGAAGATGTATGTGGTTTCAGCAGGTCAGATAAATATTGAGGAGCCTGACCATGCAGGGCCCTAAAGGTTAGAACTAAAATTTTAAAATGAAACCTAAAATTTACAGGCAACCAGTGAAGGGAGGCCAAGACTGGACTGATATGCGATCTTCTCTTGGTGCCTGTTAAGAGACGTGCTGCAGCCTTCTGCACAGACTGAAGACGATTTAAGGCTGATTTGTTAAAACAAGTAAAAAGGCCGTTACAGTAGTCTAAACGAGAAGAAATAAAAGCATGAATAATCATCTCAAGTTCAGGCTTTGATACCATTAGTCTGAGTTTAGAAATATTCCGTAAATGATAAAAACAGTTTCGGACCAGCTGCTTAGAGTGCTGCTCGAGCGACATCGAGCTGTCAAATATGACACCGAGATTTCTAAGGCTTCCTGTGTAGATTCTGTCTTTGCTGTTTTCATCTGTTGCAGGAACCAGCTCCCAGTTTGGAGAAAGACAGCCTCTCTACATTTAAGTAGACTTAAACTGTGCAGTTGTGGCTGGATCAGATGTGCCTGAACCCTCTCTTAGTTACACTGCCATCCCATCATGCATTAGCTTTTTTTTTTGTGGCTCTGTATATTTTTACACACCACTTTTCTACTGTAATAAGAGATTTTGATACAATGTTTCCACATGCCTCACCCATTCGCACAACACGTTTGTCTACACCCCGGTGCTTTCTATCCAGCATTCATACACGACGTGATGCGTATGAATTGTAAAGGTGGGAACAAATCATCCTGGGGTCACAAGGATACTTCTGCATACAGCATGGATCAGCCAGGGACTGAACCACCGAACCTTAGCTTTAACCCCCTGAGCCCCTCCATGTACTCCATGTTCTTCCTGTTAAAAGGGAGTTCGTCCTTCCCATTGTCGCCAAGTGTTTGCTCATAGCGGATTTGTGACCTTATACCTGTACCTTATAATATAAAGTGACTTGGAATAGTGGAATGGGGTACTAGTTTATCAATAAAGTGGTTTCCTTTATTGCAGTCATATCTAGGCCATCACTAACACTGATTTTGTGTTGCAGCCCATTCTCACTCCCGAGGTGTAATATAATGACGATTTGTCAAGGTGTTCCTGAGGAACGTCCGTGTTCTTATGCCACGCGCCAGGTTATGGATGAAATCCAGTAGAATGACACTCCGGTAATACACGTTGCAGCCATGTATTCCAGCCCTAACCTTATCCCGGACCCTAACCAGCACTTTAATGACGTAAGATAGTGTTTTCCAACCCAATTTAAGTTAAACGAACTTACAGGTGCAGATTCATTCCAAACGGTTCTCATGTTTCCTCATTTTTCCGATCTCGTGCCCGGAAGTGTAACATACTGATGTTGCGCTTTGGGAGTGAGAACGTGTTGCATGTTCACTCGCTTCAGTAACAAATAGTGATTGCATTATTAACAGCCCCCATCTTCACTTTGATTATCAACATCATTCTTGTGTATTTCAATCAACTTTTGCTAAACTGATCATTGATTGGTATTTACAGTTTCCCGGTGCTGGAAAACTGCGTTGTAGTAAAAGTACGGTGGTGTAAACCAACCCAATGATGTCACTCATGCTGTCTAATCCAAGCAAAGCCTCCTATGTATGTCAGCCAGTTTCTCGCTGATAGGATTTTACCCTTTTGTACAGCACAAGTGTAGACCTTTGGTGAAGTGCAGTGACAGCGGCAGTAACTCGTGTCAGGGGGATCGTGCTGTGAAGTGTAAAGTGCCAGTTCTGCTTTAAAAAGGATTCATCTATCAAAGTCGAAATGTGGCTATACACTGTAATCAGAGCTATGCATTTCACCTTTCTAGTCTTTACAGCGTGTCTTTGAATCTCACAGACGCCCCTGTATCTTTCCATCGAGGGTCTGCGCAGGCAATATCTCTGCAGCTTCATCCTCTCTCAGCTCAGACAGACTTTGGCAGTGATCCATGGGTACATGAGAAAAGATTGCATCGAGACCTTTAAGAATCAAGATTCTCTCTGGTCCTCTTGGGTCACGACACATCAAAAATGAAATTTCACCCGCACTTGCTCAAACCTGAGAAAAGTGTTTATATGATATTGTTTCATACTGAGTAGGGCTCAACCATTCCCATGAAAGAGATACCAGTCTAGCAGGTAAAAGCAGTTAGTGTAAGCCGGTAGTCCAAGTTCCCGTTACCTATACATCCAATGATAAACCCGGGACAGGCCTTTCTCTAGCCTGTTGTAATAGCTGCAAGATTTGCTGCTCGATCCTGACATCACCTACATGCAACGTGAAACCTGGTGGAATTTGTACTTTATCTGATAAGAAGCTAATCTATTTTCAGCTACAAATATAACAGGACTACATGCCAGAGTCTGTAGAGGAGAAAAGCGCTTGATAGAGAAATGAGGATAAAAGCCATTAGGAGATCCAGTCCTATTTCTTCATCCTTTTACACTGTGTGGGTGTAGAGAAAGGGATACGCTTTGTGTATTTGGGATGCCTCGTCAATGCATAAGAGGAGGATTATGGCCCATAAGTCATGGTGGTGCAGGATTTTTCCTAGTAGTTCTTTATCCTTGCTAATAGCCTCAGAAAAGACGAGGAAATGGGCCTTGGGGAGAGTGAACAGCTTTTATGTAAAAAGGTTTAGCTTAGATTGAAGTGGAAATTATTTATCTACCCATGCAGTTAAATAAAGAAAATAGGAGGATAAATGAAAAACTCTGCTCAGTTATAGCATATAATTCGTGCAAATCAGGGGAAGATGAGTATAGTTATGCCGTGAAATTTGATTTATTGTCAAACCGCCGATGGCAAAAAAGAAACAATGCTGCACTGCAGCCTCTCCACAGAGTTTGACATGAGCCATCCCTCCTCCAGATATGAAGACAAAGTCTTGTGATAGCAAATCTGCCATCTGTTAGAGAGGGAAAAGTACCTAGTGTGACAAGCTGCTTTTATTCTATATCAGCTGTGTTGCAAAAGCAGCCATCATTCTTTCACATCTCAGTCTGAGGAGAAAACGGTGTTGCCCAGAGCAAAAGAACAAAGATGCAAGGAGAGAAGCAGCTGGCTTAAAATGAGGACAGCAAGAAGGATGAGACACGGAGGAAAAGTGGCTCCACTGAAAGAAGTGTAGCGCGACGCTCTGCTGTCAAGACTGAGCGGGTCAACAAAGAAACATGACGAGGCTGAATGAAGAAAAACTGCTTCCTAAAATAGCCAACGTCATCACACGTGTCATCACATGACATCACATGACATCACATGACATCATCAACAACATGAACCAGCAACAAAGTGTTTTTTTCATGCTCGGAATCTTTGCTAATTTCCAAACTAACAAAGTTGGTGTGAATGTAGAAGCTGTAACACGAACTGGGAGTAAAAACAGCAAACTTACTTTCACTTTTGACTCAACTGTTACAAGTAGCATGTTACTGTAATCCAATTACTTTTTCAAGAATGAGTAATGTAAGGGATAACTATTGCAAAACAAAGCAATTAGATTACTGTTACTTTCCCATAAGCAGCGTGCTTACGGGAAAGTTTAGCACTGCGTTACTAAACCGTGATTTTGTTTGTGAGCGTGTCTCATGACAATGACATACGAGTGTGCGACGTCCGTGGCAGCAACAGACGCTTGCAGATCAACAATGGATAATATGGAGCGACGGAGAGGGTACGACCGTGCAGCGTTTAAAGCGTGGAAGTAATCACATTACTTTGAGTTTGATTCTGTAAAAACTGACAAAAACATCAGCGTCCCGCCCCACTCCTGCTAAATAGGTGACAATAGATTTAAGAGTGACAGGATTTTATTTATTTTCTGCTGTGTTTTACTTGCATCTATTTGAAAGAGTGTAAACACTAAACATTATTTTATTTTATATGCTGGAATATGCAGAAAATAGGTTTAAATTTTAAACACATTTCTTCCAGTCAGAGACTGTTGCATTAACACAAATAAAACAAGCTTTAAAAAGAGGCTTTTTCATTTGGTTACATTTTATATGATAGATTATGGATAAAAAATAGAATTGGGCTGAAAGGTCTGTTGCTTTATTACCTATTTAGGTTCTATATGCTGTTTTAAAAAAGTAACTAAGTAACTAATTACATTTGAAAATAAGTAATCAGTAAAGTAACAGGATTACTTTTCTGTAGAATTAATCAGTAATGAGTAACTAATTACTATTTTCAAGTAACTTGACCAACACTGCTTATGAACACTTTAACATGCACATCCTTTGAAAATTAGTGTTTTTTTAAATTATTATTTATATTTTGTAAACCTGAAACCTTTGATAAACACATTCAACTGGTTCTGTGATTGTTTACATATGTTGGGTATCAAACCCACAACCAGTCTAAAGACAGCAGCGTTGATGCCCTGTGTTACTATCTGGATTGTTCAGCATTTCAACATTATTACACTGATGTAAAGGGCCTCACCATGCCATGCGTCCTTTATGCTAGCAGTCTCTAAATGTAACCACTGGTGCATGTATGACTAGAGTAAACATGCCTCGGTCTCAGGTGTCCAGCGTGGACCCAAGCGGCACACGTGAGTGAACTCACAGGCACATTTTAAGCCACTGAACCAAAGCTCCAGCTTGGTGTTTCCGGTGCTTTTATGTCCTCAGAAACCAGATGAAGCTCAGCTGAATACTCGGCTCACAGCTGAGTGTTCAGCAGAAAGGTAGCGGAGAACGAATAAGCCCAGGGCTCCCTGCAGGCTGTTGCTTATTAAACGGAAAATGTTATGGCTCAGCCTGATGGGCTACAAATACAGACATTTTCCCAAAATGTGTGTCATCTAGAACTCATTGGGCTGTCACTTACTCTTAAACACAACCCGGGTTGATAATGACCCGGTTCTTGAAGGCACAAGGATGAAAAGAGAGTCCACGTCACTGCCAAAAGCCAGAGACAGCAGCGGGTAGTGTGAGTCTACTTACTGTACAGTATGTGTAAAAGGAGAACACAAGTTTGGATTGAAGCAAGCACAAAACACGGTAAATTCATTTGTTGTTGTGACTTACTTAGAAATATATTTGGCTTAGTAAGATTAAATCACTGAGGGTTGAATCCAGTATTATGCAAAAACGGCCCTCCGTGTACATTTCTCACTTTGGCTCTCCAAACCGTGAAATGTACACGCGTGCAGAAGTTGCAGTGAGCTGCAGTAACAGCAGAGGGAGAGGTCTTATTTCAAGCCAAGACAAACAGACATTAATAACACATTTAGAGGTAATTACATAGTAGCTGCCTAGCTTAATTGTTTATGGCGATTAAGGATGCTGGAATGTACTTCATACATTTTTTGCTTACTGTCTACTTCTTAGCTTTAAATATATTATCTCCCCCTGCAGGTAATGCAACTTCTGCATGCAGTAAAGTGGAAAATGGACACGATGGACCGGCGTGTGATCTCGGGTTGACATAATAGAACGATTATGTTTCAAGCAAAATTGTCAAACACTTGATAATTTCATCTCCCAAAATAATTGTATCTTTTTTTTATTTCTTTTATTTTCTTTGTTTTTACTTCAATGCCATCAATACTTTGAATTCATGGTTGGGAAAATAAGTAAGTAAATAAAAATGTTTACATTTAATTTTCGCATGATTAATTGGTTATTCAAAACAAATAAAACCCCAAACAAAGGCTGTACAGGCTACACAGTATATTTTGAATTGTAGCACTAATGCAATCAATTTGTAAAACTACAGATCTTGTAGTTTAGCTCTAAGTAAGCAAGGATTGTAACATTTTGCAAAGAGCAGCTAACTGATGGAAAATATGATGCCCCTGTCTTCTGTCATCCATCGTAGTTGCGCAACAGCTTCATTAAAGCAGTCAGCATGCATCGTGCCATCATCACCCTTTGCACATGTGCAGGATGTAGTCCCACTGGAGCTTGTAATCTTTTAAATCAATAAAGTCTAAACTATGTTTCTCTCTGTTCAGCTATAATAATCTAATCCAGATTGGATAGAACGCGAGCGCTAATCGTATTAGTGTAATCACGCTGACCACATGAGGGCTAGCTGCTTAGCTTTGAGTGGATTTCAGGGCACAGGTGCTCTGCAATGTGGCATTACAGTCTTTAAGCCTTGTGGGGTGATCCTATACAGAGATCTGTTTCCATTATACGGCCTGTTTGACCCCTGACCTTCAACCACAGGGTGAAGGGCAGAAAACAGCTGGACGTTACCTGTATTCTCTTGTAATGTTGAGAAATGCTGCACTTGGCATTGGGTGTAAATCCATTCACCAAAATATTGGTAAATATACTGCTTCTTATATCGTGCTTTTCTACTCTACCTGACCAATCACAGCACTTTATACAACTTGCCTCATTCACTCATCTGTACAAACACTTTTTACTATGGTTTTTCAAAGTATGTGCTGTCTGTCTATTGCAATGCAGTGCAGTGATGTTACCTGTTACTCAGTAATTTCATTACAGTTACAATCATGTTGCTACCTGCATTGCAAAGGTTCTTTAGTTACACTGGGGAGACAGGAAAAAACCATCAAAGAATAATGTTTTATTAATGCAATCAGCTGATTGTGTCATGATGGAGCAGTCTGCAGCTTTAGAAATATGGACCTTTTGTTTTTATTGCTCTAAAGTGAGAGTTTGTGCTGCTAACATAACTTTGATTGAACATGAGCCAAACACAATGCAGATGCCACTCTGTCTATAACATCCTCCTCATATTCCTACAGTAGCATCACTGTGGCGCTTTGTGTGTCTTCGGCCTGGTGTTCAACTTTGTGTTGTTGTTCGTGTCCATGTAAAAAACGTTGTCAGTTGGATCTGGATCTGTGTTGGTGTCTGTAGATTTTTATTGTCAGGTTGATGCAAAATGGGATTTTTAAAACATTTATTTTAAAAGTAAACTGTCCTGAGTCTGATGACTCAGTGTTTTGTGTTTCTTTTTAATATTTTATGTTCTTGCTTATTCTGGTTGTCTTTCGTTAGGATTTGCTATTTGTTAGGTTTCCGTTCTTTGCCTGTCCTGGTCTCACTTCTCTGCGTCTGTCCATGATGTCATAGTGTCTGCTTGTGAGTCTGTGTCTGTTGTGTACGTCCTGTTTTAC
Source organism: Simochromis diagramma (assembly GCF_900408965.1). Classification (NCBI taxonomy): domain Eukaryota; kingdom Metazoa; phylum Chordata; class Actinopteri; order Cichliformes; family Cichlidae; genus Simochromis; species Simochromis diagramma. The sequence continues at coordinate 1,120,689 of NW_024386778.1, read as the reverse complement.
TTTGACAGCCTCTCGTCTGTGTGTGTCATGTTGTGTTTGCTTTATTCCCTGTCTCATTATTATTAGTCGTATCAGCTGTGTTACCTTAGCTCCGCTCTACGGCCTTCGTTAGCCTTTTGTGTATTTATGTCAGAGTCTCCCTTAGTTCCGTGTCACGTCGTCCCTCATACTACAGTGTGTGTCGTTTACCCGCTAGGGCTGCCACGATTAGTCGACTAGTCACGATTACGTCGACTATCAAAATAATCGTTTGTGGCAGCCCTATTACCCGCTTGCCTGTCTGTTAGTTTATTTTTCCTCAGTATAGCTAGTTTTCTGTTCAGTCTGCAACCCACATTAAAACAGTTTTGACTTCGTGTTTTGCCTCTGAGTCCAGCGTGTGGGTCCTCTTCTCCTGCACACAGCACACCATGACATAAACCTGGTCTATTTCAAGTTTCGCTACCGCTCAGCGGTTGGTTCATGAGTGTTCGCAGATTATTCTGTGTCTTCCACACAAACGATGAGTCACCGCAGTAATCTGCTAGCAACCAAAGCCACCACAGTTGATTTCCTCCTGCAACAGCCCGCTATCGTTTCGTCAAATAACACACACCTTTCCTCAGCGACTACTAAGAGAAGACCCATACCATCCTATCAGCGTTTCAGGTTATTTTTATTTGTCACCTGCACTAATTCAGACATCAGTGTCTTTGAGCACCTAGCAGGCGAGATCCAGCTGTGCAAAGTGCAATAACGTACATTCACACACAATCACACAGCCAGCTGTAAAAATGAACAATTATTATTTCCATTTTGGCATCTCAGCAAACAGCCTGATGTTATTTACAAACACACAGACAAACTGTGGGAACCATTTTTTCTCAATAAAAAATAATAAAACTCTTACAGATGTGCAGATTTGATGTTGCTGTAATCACGGTGTAGTTTTGGGTGCTGTATGCCACGGGGAAGGTGGGAATAAGAATATTCAGCTCTGGAGTGGTTATGAATGTGTCAGCATGGAGCACATTTTTCACATTAACAATTTCCTTCTGTATGAGGTGACAGACTGGGGTTGACTGCTGTAAAATTGAGTTATGCCACATGCCATTGTGTGTAAAATCTCTATGTAAGCACCCACACAGCAGAAATGTACATTTGTGAATAGTGAGCTGGCTGACAGATGGCATGAGCCCCTCCAGCAGGGTGGAAGGGTGGTGGAAAACAGCCTGGTCTGACAAATGCAAGGCTGCTACAACAGCAGTCAAACAACACGACTGAAAAGTGTCTAACAGTCAGTGCGCCATATTAGTTCACATATTGTTTACGTGCAGCTTTTATGTCAAGCACCCCAAATAGCTAATGTTTTATTCAGCTGTACACGTCCCAGAAGCCCCTGTGTTTAAACTAAGAGGGAAAAACAGCAGCCAAATCCTTCATGTTCAGATTTCTCTGTCTACATCTTAGGTGTGCATTTACACCCTGCGTGCGTATATTAACAACAAATAAGACACTAAAGAACAAGAAAACCCAGAGTATTTAACGATGGTGATGTTTTTTTCTCCTTCACGTCTCATTTCCACAGGAATTCATTACAGTTTGATTACAGGAGAAAAAGGTGTTTTATTTTCTTCGCACTCCCTTTAATTAGTGTCAGCCTCAAGGTCGTTTTATCTCTAGAAACAATATTAACATTGGTAAGCAAACAGAAAGAGGAAAAAAGCTGTGATAAGTGGGCCAGCTTTGTAATGAGACAGGCAGCAGATAAAATATGGCAGATTTTAAAAGGCAAACATGTATAGCTTGGCCTGTGAGACGAGCAGAAGAGGCCCTTGTCATGTTCTTACACTGAGTGAACCCGCTCCCCCCTCCACCGCACATTTATCTCACAGAAAGAAAATCCCTGGCACTTTCAAACTAATTACTATTCAGACTGCAGCTAATTAATTTAGAAGTGGTTTATGTTTTGTGCTGTGCAGCCCTGTAACACATCATCTACAGTGGGTGCAGGAAGTGTTGCCTCATGTCTCACACCAGCTGCGTCTGTTTTCTGTACTCTGCTGGCTCGCCAGTCTGTGTGCACGGGGGGGGGGGCAGAGCCCAGCACTGCATCGAGGCAACGTGGAGATCTGTCGGAGATGACGGCGGCAGGAGGGGCGGGGGCGAAGGAGCGTGTCTTAAATGGGTTGTTTCGTTCAGACTCACTGCAGAGCCCGCTGTGTGCAGGGAGGAGCGGGAACAGAGCAGCCCAGATAACGAGCTGCATGCACATACTCTACATATGCAGGCCTGGACAGTGTCAGAGGCGTAACTGTGGGGGCTCAGATGGCAACAGGACTAGCATATATCGTGACTCTTTTAACTTTAATAAAACAGTAGAGCTTACTGCATGAGCGCCTGTGTCTCTTCAGTCAAACTGACCAATTTATCCGATAAGACATTTATAATTAGCACATGAGTTGAGTGCAGTTGGGTTTTTGAAATTCCCTTGACTACATTCGGTAATAGATGCTGTGTTCATCATACGGAAAGACGAGCCAAAACCACGATGCCTCCAGGCGTGGCTGCTAGCAGAGGAGGTTTAACAGCATAGAAATCATGACTCATCAGTAATGGAAATTTCTGGATCCAGATGTTTGGTGTTCGTGTCGAGCTTCTCGGCATTAAAACAAACACATTATTGTTCTAATCCAAACTTGCTGTCATGTGCTGTAGGCTGTCATGTCAGAACCGCGTGGAAACGTGTGCAGGGACACAGCACAGAGTAAACCTCCTACCCCCTCACTTGTTTTGTAAAGCTAGTGGTGTGTCACGCTGTGCAGACGCACCAGTACTTTGCTTTTGCACAGTTGTCCAGAGATCGGTGTCTGCTTGCTGTTATTCCAGAAAGGGGTGGGAAAGTGCTCTTTTTGGGGCTCAAACTACACCCGAAATTTATGACTGAAACAAAAACAGAAATAAACAAAAGCATTCTTTGTTAGTTTCATAAACCCCTGCGGTCGAAAAACAGAGAACACTCGCAAAATGTGTTTTTATATTTATAAAAGGCCCCTTAGACAGATACGTTTAGGTAGAAATCCTTCCTGTCCACCACATGTGTAGATGGACGGACTTGTTTGTTTGTATATTTGCATATAAAACAGCTGCATGCATCACAAGTTATTAGACATGGCAGTTAAGAGAAAATGAAGTTTTCCGGCTCTAAAAGTGAAAGGTAAAGCAGTATTCACAGAAGGGGAGCAGCTGACACTGCAGTTCCTTATAACTGAATTTCCATCACTAACTTTTCGTCTTATTGTTGTTCTGCTACATTTAGGAGTCATCAGTTGGCTCCATTTCACCCTGTTTATAACATCCTCTTCTGTCAAAACCAAGCCTTAGTGTGTCCTCCTCCATATTCAACATTGTTTGTCTGCTATCACCAACCCTAAGTCTTTAAGTCTGACATCACTAGCCGTGCCTGGGTCCAAACTCCGCTTCAGGTCCCAAAGTCAAACGAACACTGCAGCATCACTGAGAGTTACAAACTGTCTAAATTCTTTCATCTGTAATAAAATGATCAGCGTTGCTGTTTTACCAGGTGTAACAATGAAGTTTAACATCCAGGCATCCATGAAAACAGAATTTATGACATTTAACAGAGTTAGAAAGGCAGCACGGTGGCATGGTGGTTAGCGCTGTTGCCGCACCGCAAGAAGGTCCTGAGTTCAATTCCAACATCAGGCCGGGGTCTTTCTGTGTGGAGTTTGCATGTTCTCCCCGTGTTTGCGTGGGTTCCCTCTGGGTACTCCGGCTTCCTCCCACCGTCCAAAGACATGCAGCTTGTGGGGATAGGTTAATTAGATAATCCAAATTGTCACTAGATATGAATGTGAGTGCGAATGGTTGTTTGTCCCTGTGTGTTGGCCCTGCGACAGACTGGCGACCTGTCCAGGGTGTACCCCGCCTCTCGCCCTATGACAGCTGGGATAGGCTCCAGCGCCCCCCGCGACCCTGAAAAGGATAAGCGGAAGCGAATGGATGGATGGAAACAGAGTTAGAAGTTAGCAGGAAGTTAGCTCGCTAGCTTCCACCTAAGCATGATATAGCATGTTCTGACTGAGAGATTTCTGAAAAAATTCAAACGTACAGCTCTGCTATCACTTCCAACATAAATGAAGACAGAAAACTAAACAGCAGTGACGTTTGTAGGGTTACTGAAGTTGGACTAGCTGGTATATAATGATGTGCTACGTGATTGCTAGAGACACAGCTATGTTAGCATAAACACAGTGAAGCTGGAGGATGAACGCTAACTTTTTTCCACTGGATAAAAGTTAACGTGAGGGTTCCCGATGGTTAGAGACAAATGCAATCGCATGGCAGGATGCTGTAAACGGACCAAACTTCAGTCAGGAGAACAACTGAGATAATCCATCCACAATATCAGGTTAGTCATTAATATACTGCTGCATGGGCTGGAGTTACATCGTAAGGCTTAAAAAACTGAGCTTTAAAATGAACAGCAGTAATAAAAACCGAGAGAGGCCGACAGTGATCACTGACTGTTTTTAGGGGCTTGTTGAGATTAAATAGAACAAGATACAAAGCATTAAAACATGTTAAACACACAACAGCCTTAGTTTGGGCCCAGAAGCAGGATTCATCACGTCATCACTAAAAGACCAGATAACCACTATCACACACTTTGTCTTCCCTCAAACTTGAGCTGTCCCTCTGATAGGCTCAGTCCTGATCCTAGCCAACCCGATCACGCTGAAAGAAAATCTTACCACCTTCACTTCATACTCCTGTCTTTTTGAGCACTACAATTAGCAACAACAGCAACAAAGAAAAACAGTTTGAACTGGATTTTGTAACTGGTTAATTGTGCATTGTTAATAAAAGTCAGTGTTTTAGGAAATACAAAATAAATAATGATAATAAGAAATGCTAGCTCGCTTGACTCACAACTTTGCCTGAAGTGTGTGTGAGCTATGCACACACACTTTATTAACACCACCTTTAGTGTGGAAAAGGCACACACGGTTTGTGCTCACTGTCTACAGGTTAACGTGACAGTTTCGTTTCTCTCGTTGTACGTTTGGGATTCCACATCCTTGGAGATTGTAACATTGTAAACACCTGAACAAAATCCACCGTACCTTAGTCACGCTGCATCAGTTTTCACTGAATTTGCACTTCGGATGTAGCGCCCTGCTGCGAGCAATCTTGTCACAAACATAATCCTGATGGATGTGTGTGCTTGTGAAGCAAGTTCAAAATAGCTGGAATTCCTTTGCGATAGCTGGCTCGAGACAACCTCAAACCCCTTTCACAGGTAATGGGCATCACTTACTTTTTTTTAACCCAGGCTTTCTGCTTCAGGCTCTGGGTGCACTCATAAAAGATGGAATTTGACGCATCATTTTATATGCCAAATTCACCTCTTCTGCACAAAATAGACCAAGTGCCGCCTACTCAGCCAGGAGGAACAGGTTATGGAAAGATATCAAGGACATTAAAAGAAAAATATCACAGCAAAACAGAAAACAGATGCTTCAAAAAAACATGCAAGAGAGCAGTGCTACAGAATACTATTAATCTTGTGGATTCATGAGTTAATATTTTTGTTTTACCACCCGATGCACTCTCAATGCTGGCATTTATTTCTAACATGACAGTCAGAACCTGAATGCATAACCTTCTGTGGAGCAGGAGCAATGTAAGTGTCCCATTAATCTCATAGTGCGGCTCTCAGATCTGCTTGACTTAAATGTGAGAGGCATTCAGTAAATCACTGAAAAAAAAGAAGCAAACATAACTAGCTAATGCAAAAACATGCTTCTATGCCTCAGCAAGCCACTCAAAGAATCGGTTACAGCGCAGTCACAGTGGTTAACGTTCACTCAGACTGATTCATTCAATGTCTTTAGTAGGCTTTGTTAGAAAAGTCATGTGAAAAATAGAGTTTCACATGACTTTCCTGTGAAAACCTAAGTACACTCTTACTGCTTCCATAGGAATCAAGAGTACAAAGCAGTCAGTTACCTTGATTACAACTCAATCAACTGATAATCAGCAGGCACACCTCCACAAGAGCAAATTCATTCAAGTGTGTGTTAACACAATGTCACAGTCGTCCCAGGAGTGGATGTCCTAGCAAATTCACCCCAAGGTCAGAGCACACAATGTTCAGAGAAACTGCATCAAACTGAAGAGCTACCTCTCAAACTCCGCAGGCCTCAGGCAAAAGCCTGTTCTCGCTCAAAGGTCACTGGAACCATTAAGAACTGGGATCTGAATAAGAAACAACACTTCTGGAACAATGTCCTGTGGACAGTTGAGACCAAAGTGGAAATGTTTGGTCATCGTGCACACCGCCGTGTTTGGAGGAAGCTGCAGCGAATCAGCACAAGCGGCTGGTGCCAACTGTCGAGCACGGTGGTGCTGGGCTGGTGATTGGGCTTGTTTTGAAACCACAGGTCTTGGGCTCCTTGCAGTCACTGAGTCACCCATGAACTCCTCTGTATACTAAAGTATTCTATTTTATCTGTCCAATAGCTAAAGCTTGGCTCAGATAGGGAAATACAACAGGACACAGATCCCTAACGTAAATGCTGTGGGAGCTGTGGGTAACTGAATAGCTGCAAACCTCAGTGAAATGTAAAGAAGAGTGGGCCAGAATTCTTCCACAGTGATGTGACGGACTGATAAAGTCTTCCTGTCAGTACTTTTGGCTCAGATTCTACTCAGAGTTGGCCCTTTTCAGACTGGAAGCAAACTATATTAAAAACAAGTAACAATAAGCACTAACAATATATTAATTTCGTGACAGCTCCCCCCCTTTCGTGTTTCCTAAGAAACACGACATAATTCCTTATTTATCCCTTTAAGTTTACCTGCCTGTGAGAATAATAGCTAAGGTATAACAAAAGACTTAAACCTAAAACTGCTCATATTATGTGAAGCCGTACAGACGGTCTGCTTAAACACAACCAATCTGCACACGTCACTTTTTGCCCCAGAAAAGAGTGATAGCATTATAATTATGACAATTATGATGAAGATAATGATAATAATAAAACAATGCTGAGATGCGGCTTGTCAAAATAATGATGCATGGCTGAGGTGGAAGGCATAAACCGAGCTATCTGGAATCTGCTTAAATCCTTCCTCGCATGAAAAATGTAATTTGTCCACAGACTGATAGACAAGGACAGGCAGCGAGAGGGAGGGGTATATATTTGCATTTATTTTAAAACACCTTTTATTCAAGCAGCCATTCCAGAGGTTAAAACTTTCCCACTGATACTGGGCTTTAATAAACATGCCTTAAAGACTGTTAAAATTCAGCAGCTGTGGCAGCGGTTGCAAATCTCTGCTGGCCAAAATTACTTTTCCTTGTATAAAGAGACGGACATTCACAGATAAATGTAATTGCAAAAATCCCCACTGTCCCTTCAAATGTTCCGACTCTGAGTAAAAATAAATGGATCCAATCTGCATTTAAACAATAGAACTTATTTGGCACAATTGGCATGCAAACGTTCTCTGTGGAAAATAGGCAAGGTTAAGTAAGGGAATGGCAGCAGTGGAAATCTGGTTTGCAGAGCGGCTGCAGATGCGTTATTCTGCTTGATGATTTAATTCCACTGTAGGCAAAGTCAAATATTTCTCACTATGACTTTGTATTAAAACAGAGCCCTGAGTCTATGATCTAATCCGAGAAAGCCTGCAGCAGCCAAAACAAAGAGATGACACGATCAAAACAGATAATCTTGGAGGTGCATCAGTTTAAACATTAATCAGAGAAGAACAGGCTCGGGCTTCCTGTAGGCTTCCACAGGCGGGGGGGGGACCTCGGTGATGGATGACGAGGTCTGTGCAAGAGATTCATCACTTGCTTTCAGATGGCCTATGCATACTCACATTTCATTAGCATCATAAATTACGTCCCAGAGGGAAGCCAGGTGACCTCAGACAGAGACCTCACCGCTGTGACAGCAAGAATGACCACTGTGGGGCCGTGACCGTGTCCCTGCTGATCACGTCGCAGAGGTGAGTTTAAAGCCTTGAAGGAAACTACTGTGTTAATATAGATAAGACAGAGCACAGTCTTTTTTATTGTTCATCGGCAAGAAAATAACAAATACGAACAATGATGACTTGGGTGTTATACTCTTAAATGGCAGGTTCTCTTCACCAGAGACAGTCTGGATGATGTAAAAAGGGAGCTGGTAAAACCGCTACTAACGTATGCAGGGATGAGATGAAACTTTAATGATGCCTGCAGGACAATTGCATTGTTGCAGCAGCAGAAGTGCAGAAAAAAGGATGCGATAGCAACGTTCAGCGTGGGCTGCAGATAGCAGCGTAATAAAGAAAACGGCATGTTATGTAAATTTTACTGGTAGTTTTGTGCCATCATGGTTTGGAGTCATCTACATTCCAAAGTAAGCAGAATATGACACCGTGCAAAGCGACTGTCACTGAGGGCAAAGCAGAGTGCAAAAATTGCATAAACAGAAATTAGATGCAATTAGGGTAAGGGCAATGATGCAGCAGATGCTGGCAGTAAAGCATATGTGCAGAAACATGCAGAGCGGCCTTCCTATGAGTATTACACAAACAGTCCTAAAAATATGTCATACACTGCCTCATTGAGGAATCAATCGCATGAACAGACTGATTCTCGAGGAGAGCGGCGATACGAGACAATATGTGGCACTGCAACAGCAAACAGATAGAATCTACACCCCCCTGCTAATGTTCTCGATTCAGCGGCGGCTGTAAGTATTCCAAAGACGTTTGTTAGAAAATTATCCAGATTTCATTTGCTGCTGTTGTCTTGCAGGAGAAGTGATCTAAAATCCACCACATACATCTCCTCTGACACTCAGTGACACTTAATGAACAATGAAAGTATAAAGAGGGAGAAGTGGAACCGATGGAAATAAATGGCACATTATCATCCAGAGGAACAGGATCAATATGTAATGAGGTTTAATGGGCCAGAAAAGTGTCTAATAGAAATGATGGCTGCACCAGCCTCACCATGCAAACGTAATGAAGCCAAATAAATCTCTTTCCTTGAGAGCACTTTGCCCTGAGCACAAATGACTCAGGAGGGCTGGTTTCATGATCCCTGTTGGTGTAAATATGTAGCCCGCAGTCTGTTTGCCTTATTATGCAATTCTGGCTCGGTATAAGATTTTTCTTGCAGAGGGAAATCGCTGTGTTTATAATGCAATCCTTTTAAGGAAGCTTTCCAGTCATGCATTTTTTTCCTCTCGGTGAGAACAAAGACTCACTTCCAGTATTTCATATCTTTGTGTAGGCGAGGGATGACTGACGTCCTGCACCGTGAACATCGTTCAGACAGAAGACGCACACCAGTCATTAGATTGTTTCAGAGACGTTGTCACATTTGTGAACATTTGAGCTCTTCTGTTTTATGAGAAGCTTTATCGTTCTGAAAATGAAAACAAAGGACAAAAAAATGCTATTTGTGTTTACTGTTCCTAATTACAAATTGAGCAAATAATGAAATGAAGGTGCTAACTCAGCGTTCCCCAGCCCCCGGGTCGTGGCCCGGTACCGGCCATGAGTTAATAATAATAATAATACAGTTTATTTATAGGCGCCTTTCAGACCCTCAAGGTCACCTTACAGTAACACATAAACATACCATAAAAAACATAAGAAAAATGTATATATAGCAAACATGGTAGATAAAATTTAGACATAAACAGTCATAAAAGTATAAAAGCAAATATAAAAACTGAGCAAAGTAAAAATGGCCTAAGACAGATCAGCTGTATGCAGTTCTAAACAGATGGGTTTTGAGTAGTGATTTAAAAGTGGTGAGACAGTGTGTGGTCCGGAGAGCAAGTGGAAGTGCATCCAAAGTCTCAGGCAGAACAACTAAAGGCTCTGAGTCCCATGGTAGTCAGGCGAGCAGGTGGAACTGACAGAAGGGACGCTGAAGAAGAGCGGAGTGTACGAAGGGGCGAGTATGGAGAAGATCGGATAGATATGGAGGAGCGAGGTTATGAAGCGCTTTGAAAGTGAGAAGCAGGATCTTGAAATTGACACGGAGGTGAACTGGGAGCCAATGGAGCTGTTTAAGAACAGGTGTTATATGTTCAGTGGATCTAGTTCTGGAAATAATACGAGCAGGTGTGTTTTGAACCAACTGCAGTTTATGGAGAGATTTATGAGGTAAACCATAGAGAAGAGACAGGTACCGGGCCACGAGAGTTGAGACTCGGGTGTGAAATTTATTTTTAAGTTTTTATCGTTAACTCAGTTTCCTGGGTCTTTTCCCATGTGTTATGAATAAATCTTTCTGGTTTTACTTTGTTGTATTTATCTGCGACACCTTAAAGGCCGGTCCATGAAAAAAGGTTGGGGAGCGCTGTGCTAACCGATTGTTTAAATTAGGTTTTGTCCCGTTTGTGTGTCTTGACATCAGATCCAGTCTAGTGTTACAGTGCTGCACAGATGTAACACAGTTAGGCGGCTCCCACGATCATCGTGGGAAGACTTCCTCACTCACACCGATCTGCGTTTAATCATTAGTTATTATTAATCTCTGGGTCTCTTCCACAGTGTGTCTTTGGTTCTGTGGCAGATGGCTGTCCCTCCATGAACCTGGTTTTGCTGGAGGTTACTTCCTGTTAAAATTTTCCATTTTCCTTCCCACCGTCAACCAATGCTCAGGTGTCAGCTCACTGTGGGCTGTTCTCTCTATTATTGTTGGTTCTTCACCTCGTTGTGATTCGGCACTATTGATAAAACTGAACTGAACAATAAGCAGCTGTGTTCCACTATTAAGCAGTTTAACTAAATGACATTGTTTTGCATTGGAATCATACAGATGATGAAAACAAACAAAGACGTTCAGCCTGTGATTTTATTTCCACAGGAGAGATCACAGCTGAGGTAGTCATGAACTTTGAGATGGGACTGATGAAGAATGAAATTTCTGCCAGTCCCACCACCCAATAACACACACACACACACACACACACACACACACACACACACACACACACACACACACACACACACACACAGCCTATATTCTCTGAGTACTCTGGGATGTAATATGGTGGCGTTCCAGCCGTTGCTTCCATTAATCACTCATCCCTCTTGGTAGCTGCTCTGCTGGGCAGTTTAAAGGAAACATTCAACCCAAATACACAACATCAAAAACAACTCTTAGTCTCTAAGTTTGTGCTGTTAGTATATCTGGAATGAATGTACAACGCTGAGAGCTCTGTTGGAGTTTCTGTTGCATTTAAACGAGTTTTGCTTGGAATCTAAGCTTACAGTGCTGAATTAAAGAAGCTGCACCAGCAGCTACAGCATCTGCACATTCTCATCACTACAGCCTGCTCGCTGATCAGCTCAGATTCTGTCTCTTAAATTTATGAATTAAACCTATAAAAATAACAATTCATTTGCATACAGGTCTATTGATTCTCCAGCAGGGGGCAGGACCAGGGAGCCAAAAGGGGCCCTGGCAGCACCCCGACTCAGAGACTTTGTGAGGACTGCGATGTTGAACCAAAGAGCCTACACAGACAGGGTACAGTACATAACAAAGAGGTCAGGGTGTGCACAAAGATTTCCTACAAGGGTCAGATACACAATAGGTTGTTGACTTTTTAAATAATCAAATGAAACTAAAAAAGTATCACATATCAAAAAGTAAGCAAACCCAACATCTATCATGCATCCAAAGCAATACAATTAGAGGACTTCTAATGTGAAATGTTTTACTTCATGTAAAACTCTAACATCTGGGTTCTGGTGTGGGCTCTGCTATTGAAGTGTGTATCACCACGATCTAAAGAGAGCTCTCAGGGTCTCAGAACAAAGCTCGCGGATGCCTTTGAGTCTGCTAAGAGATTAAAGTCTGCATTAAATCACACTGTGCAGCAAAGAAAAATAATTTACGTGTGTTTCCCATTCTGCGCCTTTGTAAAAACTATATTTAGTGAGACGTGCAGGATTCACAAATGTAGTCATTTGTTTGATTACTCTAACAGACTGAGCAACATCTATTTTGTGCAGACCAGAAAACACAGGAGAAGAACCTCGTAGCAGCTGTAAAGCACATTAATGGAAAGGTTAGTGTTTGGAGCTGCTTCACTGAGCAGCCTGCAGTCACTGATTCAATAACACACACACACACACACACACACACACACACACACACACACACGCGCACACACACACACACACGCACGCACACACACACACACACACACACACACACACTATGTAAGCGATGAAACCTGTGTCTTGACTGTATGTACAGTAATAAAATGAGCAGCACCGGCTTTCTTACTCTGCAGCTGCCTTCCTAAATAAGAGGCCTGGGAGTGCACACACCGTGAACACCGAGGGGAATCGTATTGATTTCCGTTCCTCTTTCTCACTAAGGTCATTACACTGATCAACTCAGGCCTGAAGACTATGCCAAGTGGGTCAGACAGAGGAATTCACAAAGGGCTGTTTCCTCTAAGGTTCTAAAAAACACATGAAATCACCAAAACTGCAACTTAAACTGTACACGTCCAAACGATGCATGTGCAATAATAAATTGCTTGAGTACACCTTAAAGAGTGCGACTCTGGCGCTTACATTCAGACCCTTTTCAGTAGGTGGAGACTGTTTGTACAGCTGATATTACATTTTTTGCAATCTGGTGTGGTTACTATTAAATCTGTTCACTGTGGGAGGAGAGACGAGACAGAGGTCTGGATTTTTGCCTCTCTTCCATTTTTCCTTGTGATGTTGTTACATCGTAGCACTGGTAATAATTAACCTCTCATCAAAGACAGTGGTTAAATATGATGAATAATGTGTGGCATTACATGCTAGCACACTTTGCTTCCATCCTGTAAAAGCCCAGACACGTCTTTGCGAACAACATGGTAATTTTCAATGCATTCATTAAAACTGACACTTCCTATTTATAGAGCCATTTCGACTGCTCCTCGGCTTTTCTCTCTGGGATGTTTTGGTACCAGAAGAAGAAAAAAAAATGCTTCTGTGCTTATTACAAATTCTCCAATCCTCCTGTGACTCTTTCATTTACACTTAGTCCATGATTTTGTCTCTTTTGCACACACAAACGTGCTTGGCCTCGCTTCACTTAATACCGAGTCAATTTCTCCTGCCCTATGGCCATGTGCTGCCAATATGTTTGAAAGGCAGGCATGATGAGAATGCTTCACTGCTTGTTCGCTGCACCGCTGCCCAATCGAGAGCACTTCACATGACAGGGAGTACCGCTTCATCCCGTTACTGCTCATTTCTAGCTCAAACAGAAGATCAAACACGGCGTGCCACATCAATAACTCACTCAAGGTAAAGTTTTCCTACTTGAAATGTGTGTGTGTGGGCGAGACGAAAAAAGCAGAATATCAAGAGCAGGTCGAGGCAGAAACAGAAGTGAGTGATATTAACAGGAAGCTGGATGTGTTAATAGATTTTCTATTTCATGACTCAAAAGATTAGCAAATTGGAGTTTACTGAAACAAGATAAAAATATGTTCTGAAAGTCAAACTGTATTTGTGCCCTGAAAACCTTTAGACAGTAAATGTGCTGATGCACAGTGTAGCACACACTCTGTGTGAATCATCATCGAGCCTTCCTGTAGAGATTTCATATCACTTTCAGTGGGACTCGTTTCTCTAATTGGTACGATCTGCAAGATATTGGAGGCTGTTTGTTGTTTGCACCACGAGGAACAGGCACATTTTATATGCTGGCCCACGCCACAGATGGAGTAGAGATCTGCTTAGTGGGATTCTCGTCCACTGAATTTTATTTATGGAGCTCACAACAACAGTTGCCCAAGGTGGTTTACATCGTAAGGTAAAGAATCAGAGAGAACACCTCAATAAAAAAGATGATCCTATGGGAGAAGGCACTTGGCGACAGCGAGGAGGAAGAAGAAGAGCTCCGACAACACTCCCTACTGGCCAGAGAGTGACCTGCCATGGTGCAGGTTTGTGCTCTCAGAGTGTAATGCACTGTTAGGGGTGCAACGATACTCGTATCGATATTGAACCGTTCGATACAGTGCTTTCGGTTCGGTACGCATATGTATCGAACAATACAACATTTTTAATTTATTTTATCAACTTTCCTTCTGACGATGCTGTCTGTGTTGAGCACTCAGTGGATCTGTGCTCGACTACTCTGCCTAGGCTGCACTGTCGAGCGCAGATCCACTGAGTGCAGCGCAAGCTAGCAAGACAGAAGCTAAGCTCGTTGCAACATGGCAAATTGAACCTCCCCCACCCTCATTCAGATCTGGCCTTTGGAACTATTTTGGTCTTCATGTGACGTATGACCCTGAAGGTAAGCGCGTCATGGACTAAAGTAAAACAGTATGTCGGATGTGCCACGCAATGCTCAATTACATGGGTGGGAGCTACTGCGTTAGTGCAGTTAGCTCGTTAATATGTTGACGTCGTCCAGCCCCACGCACGGGGCGATCCGCGGCAGCTCGTTAACGGAGATTTTCCGTGTTGTGGCGTTAACGTCATTTCAGATTAACGCTGACAGCACTAGTGGGAACAAAATGAATATGACTGCACATTTACTCCGACATCATCCTAGTGCAAAGACAAGTGGAAGCAGACAAAAACAACAAGCACGCATGCTACAAACTTTACCCGAGTCATTTAGACAGCCGTTAGCACATGATTCTCCTTATGGGGACCTGATATGTTTAATATGCTGCTGAGAATATAGCCCAGAAGAAGCGTATAGTATAGCTTTTATTTTGAAAGAGCCATTTCTCTGTAATAAACTCTCTGTTCCAAAGATGAGTGATTTCTCCATCAGATAGATTTATTATTTTATTACTTTGTTGTTTCAGCAACATTAAATTTAAAAACTGTACTTTTGAGTTAAAATATATATTTATAATTTTAATAAATGACAAATTAAAAAAGCATGAACATTTTTTTTGTATCGAAAAAATATCGAACCGTGACACCAAAGTATCGAACCGAACCGTGAATTTTGCGTATCGTTGCACCCCTATGCACTGTATAATGTCACTTAAGGGTTGGGTAGCTTAGGTGTCTGCCCCAAACTCATCTCTGTCCTATTAGGTTCAGCTCTTTATAAAACTCTAGCGTATTAATAGAAAAACCATATTCGATGCAATTTGCTTGGGTGCCGTCGGCAGCAGGTAGATTTCCTGTGTTACTAAACTTCAGACATTTACAGAAAAAAAGCAACGAGTGAGTTCCACTTGATAAAAACAAAAGAAATATAAAAGCGAGAAGCTCTCGTTTAAATTCCCATTTTGTAAATGGATTTGTCAGCTTGCAGATTCTTAAAATTGAGATGGTCAATGAAAATCTTTTTACTAGATTAATCCACTTTTTGATTTCTGTGGAAACGTTTTCTTCATTAATATCACATAACTGCTTCAGATAAAAGAAAAAGTCATAAATATTCATGCATCAGCTTTTTTAAGCAGGATAAAAGAGGCGCAGCTTCTTCTCTAAACGGCTCGGTGTGTTCTGCTGTGTAGGCTGAGAAATGCACCACTCCAAACTTGAATAATTAGTGTTTGCCTCTCATCTTACTACCTTTATAACTTATGAATGTAGCAGCGTACTTCTGTCGAGTATTGGCTTCATTAAAAAACAAGTACTCAGATACATGGAGGACACGTGTGATCTGTCACTTTGATGTTTGGAACGAGATCAAATCACATGAGTCTTGTTACCATAAAGCTTTGTGTGCAAAGTGATTTCTTTTCAAGGCAACATGCTTACATTGTAACATTTATTAGTTTCATGTTGTTTAGTTACTTCATCACTCTGTACATACACTCGTGTCTGTAAATATTTGGACAAAAATAACCATTTTTGTTGTTTGGCTTCTGCACACTACGACTGAAGTGCAGGCTTTTAGCTTCAATGCCAGGAGGAGGCCGCCATTAAGCCAAACTACGTCCACACGTACACGGGGATTTTTGAACATGGAGATTTTCCATTTTCGTTTTTTTAAAAATCCCGTTCACATGCATCTTGTGTTTATATGTGGACGAAGGTTGATCTTCGTCCACATGTAAACGCCAAAAACGCAGCTGTGTAGAAATGTTGGCCAATCAGAAGAAGTCTAGAAGCCTGGGAGGGAAAGAGTAAACAGGGTTTTATGCAAACCTGAAGTCTGAAAAGTTTTTTTTGTTTTTCTGAAAAAGCAGCAAATTTTGTGTTACTTTTCAAGTGCCTTCATCATTTCAAATGTTGATAACCAGAACAGTATTTTGGCTGGTGCAGACTCACAACTTAACAGTGAACTAAATGCATACAGCATGAATACATTTAAATGTAAAAAAAATTACATTTATTCAAAACCGACGATGACGTCGGTGTCGGGATTTAGGTTGTGAGACCGTCTGTGTTGAACAGTTCACTCTGATGTCTGGAAGGACAGTCACTGTGTGTAAGTGTGTAAAAACTGCAGATAGTCAGAGCAACAGTATTTTGTTTCTATCGGCCATTGTAGAAATTAATCTCATGTAAGCAATAACGTGGCGCACAGCGTCACGTCAAAAAAGGCGCACACCTTTGATGCTGCGTGAGTAAATCTCCGTTTTCTCGTCCACACTTAAACGCAAAAACAGAGTTTTTGAAAATCTCAGTTTTCAGTGATCGCAAACACCGTTTACGTGTGGACGAAAGGTGCAAATGCATAGAAAAATCTGTGTACGTGTGTCGTAGCCTAAAGAAACCCAACAGAGAGCCACCAAAAACTGTCAAATCACCAACTGGTACATTTTTAAATAGAAGACACACACTGACCAACTCAGCAGCATCAAAAGGTCCACAGAGGAAAGCTAAACTACATCCTCTGTTAAGAAAACCCTTCACAATATCTAACCAAGTATAGAAAACTCTTGTGTACCTTTGTCAAGGACCACTGGATACACTCAACACCAACATGGCCTTATTAGACTTTGTGAGAAAACTCTGAAAGAGCTGCACAGGCCTGAAAAACATCTTTGGACAGATGAATCCAAGATTCCCGTCATTCCCATGAAAGTATGGAGAAAGAGAGAAAACATGGTGGAGGCAGTGTTATGGTGTGGGCCTGTGTAGCTACCTGTGGGACCATACGTACACTAGTGACACCAGGTTACTGGTGTTACTGGGACACGTGGCTGACGATAGAAGAACCAGGATGATTTTTGAAGTGTACAGGACAACACCCTCTGCTCAGTTTGAACAAAATGCTGCAAAACTCATTGGACACCGCTTCAGTCCAAGTGCATGATTACACAAAAGCATCCTGCAAAAACAAGAGGTTTGCAAGTCAAAGGTACTGACATTCATCAGTGGCCAAGTCAGTCACATGATCTCAACACAACAGAGCGGCTTTTGAATGCAAAACTGAGTGCAGAGAGACCCACAAGCAAGCAGCAGTTGAGGGTAACTGCAGTAAGAGCTGAGCAGAGCATCTGAAGGGAGGAAACAGCATTTTGTGAGGACGTTGGAATCTAGGAGTCGATTTTCACCCAGGCATTGAAAAACAATCCTTATAATAAAAATTACTTTGAATTATTGTTGAGCCTCTGATGGCTCGACTCAAAACTAAAATACTTCTGTTAAACTCTTCAGTGCACTTCAGTCACATGTTGAGCCGCTGTGTGATGCAAAAACTGTGTCATACGGAAAAGAAATAGAAAAAACTTACAACAGACTTGCATCAGAGGTGGCCTACTTCATATAGTGAATCATATCAGGCTGATATGATTTACTCATGAAAGTGGCCACTTTCATATATTGTTTTAGGAAGTATCCAAAACATACAAGCTTCATTTATATAATTTTTCAAGGGATCTTATATCTGTTTTCACTCTTGTATGCTTTTCATACAAGTTTCACACAAGACAGATACAATCTTTATAAGATTTATATACATCTTTTCCATGTGGGAATGCCCAAACACTAACTGTGTGAATAAGCAGGGCTTAGATAATGTTTAGATTTACAGACGATTATAGTTACTTTGCAAATGTGCAATCACAGAATAGGATCAAACGCATTTGGATGACTTGATTTTGTACAGCTGGTATGGTGGAACATGCTCATCATGCCTGAAGAAGTTCTGTAAAAACAGAAGCACTGAAGCAGTTTTTAAGGAAAAACCAAATGTCAAAAATCATTCTGTTGCCGTTTTCGACAAAAATGCGCCGAGCAGTGATGGAATTGACCGTCTGCGCTGGGATATGTCAACTCTTTCAGCGGGAAACCTCATCCATATCTCTCCTCTAACTGTGTCAGCACAGCGGCCGGGACGCTGCCAGCAGGGTTAATGATGAGCAGGAGGACAGATGGTTTTTGCTGTCATCTGGAGTGATGGCTTCCAGCCTCGTCTCTGTCATTGAACCAAAGCAGGCACGCACACACAAGCAGGATGGCAGACCTTTACATAGTTGTAGGCTGATGATGACCTTTGCAAAAATGACACGTTCTTTTTTGGAACATCCCAATTTGTTTCCCGCGCGTTGCCTCCTGAAGTAGCTGCTGTGTTTTTCCCTGCTATCACTGATAAAATCAGCCTATCTCGGCTTAAACACAAGGTCATGGCTCTGTGATGCTATATTTAGCATTTCTTTCTTTTCTTTTACAGGACAGATTAAAGGTCAAAGACTTCCCTCTCTCTTCTCGTGTATCACTTCACGAGTGAATGTTAGACATGGTGTCCTCTTGTGCTTTGACAAATGAATACAGCAAAATGAACAAAGTGTGTGCTTGTGCGAGAGAAGAGAGAACACTAAGGCTTGATAATTTAATGTGACAGAAGCTTTTCCACACAGAGAAACTTGGCTGGCTTTTAATTGACTTAATCATTTTATTACTCTACAAAGACAAAGGATGAATGCCCTCTTATCTGTGAAGAACAAAATGAACAAGGCTGCCACAGATGAGGGAGAAGACAGAAAGCATTTTGAATCAGAATGGAAGGACGTTTTTGTTCCTGCAGTTGGTCCGCAGGGAAACTTTATCTTCAAACAAATTCGATATCAGCGTGGCTGGTGCTTTTCTCCTCCTTGATGTCAGATAAGGCTTTCATTATTTCAAAGGATCCTTAGCAGAGGGGATGTCAGGAGACCGAGGCAAAGTTTGCTGTCATGTTGAACCACAGACTCCCATTAGAGGACCCGCTATTTGACAGCATTAACTGCATCGACGCTGCCGGAGCTGCACAATGTTGCTTTCACTCAACACAACAGCAACGGGCGCAATTTGACCCTTTTTAGACACACTCGAAGCACAATATTATTTTAGAGTAGAGCTGGAGAAGAAGTGCTGTGGAAGATAGACTTTGTTATCACATGCTAACACTCCTGTGAATATCACTGTCAGCAGTCAGGCCTTTTACTTAGAGACAATTTAAAAAACTGAATAATTCACTGGCAACGCTGAATGAACAGTCGTGCCTGCAGCTCTGTGAAGCTGCTGCTAGGTGCAGTAGTACGAAGCTAAAAGCTAACACCACGGTGAACTGCTGATACTGCAGGTACATCTTTACAGATGGGAATTGATAAGAATTCAGCGAATCCGATTCCATTGTTGATCTCACTTATTGGCTCAGTTCCTTATCGATTCTCTTATCAGCACCGTCACTAAGCAGCACAGACATCGCATTTCTGCAAATGAATTGTATGCTGTGGGTCAAATGTTTGTGCGTGTTGGGCGTCTCCCCGCCTCTTTGTTGTGATCAGCTAAAGTTGTGTTTCTGTTCCGTCATCACGCTCCAGCCTCTTAGCAGTGATGTCTGTAACAACGCTGTAGACTGCTCTGCTATTTTCCTCCTCCAGCACACAAAATGAAACCAGCTGACTGCAGTGCAAGTACAAGTGGAACCAATAAGCAGAAGTGAAAGACAAGCAGACCAACAATCCAAGGAACTGAACAGCTGGGAACGTTCTCGATTCCCATCCCTCGTATTGGCCTTGAAATGACGTTATTCTTGGAACAGCCACAGTGCAAGGAGACAGATTCATTTCTAGCTCTTGCATAAGAACAGAATGATAAAGATATAAAGATGAGTATATGTGTATTTGACTGTTTTTAATGTTATTCCCTTTAATCAGTGTTGGGAAGGTTACTTTTAAAATGTATTCCATTACAGATTACAGAATACATGCCCCAAAATGTATTCTGTATTCTGTAACGTATTCTGTTACGTTACTCAATGAGAGTAACGTATTCTGAATACTTTGGATTACTTAATATATTATCATGCTGTTTACAACTACGTGAATGTACTGTTGCTGTGATTTATTACTGTTACTGAAGGCCCGCGGCTCCGAACCGTAGTAAAGGGACCTCTGGCTGATACGTCGGGTTCATGTCGGGCTCGTAGCCAAAACCTAGCTTTACTTTGTTGTCTGGGTCGACTTTGCTAGCAAGAGACAGAGAGAGGATTTGAAAGGCTGCTCCAACGGGACTTATTGTTTTTGGAGGAAAACACGAACACAGCGTACAGTCGAGTCTTAACAGCTTACTTACAACTGGGCTCGTCAGGCTCTCTGTTTGGCTGCAGTGGTTATTATTATATTTACATGCTTCCAGCTCCCGTTTCTGCTCAGTGACAGCTCCTACTTTTCCTTTCTCTCCCTCCTCGCTCACAGACACATCACGGGTATGGCAGTCCATTCTGCCTGCAGCACGGACTACACTGCCCATGATGCTACATTCTTTAGAGCTATACCTGTAGCCAGTGTTGGGTAAGTTACTTTAAAATAGTAACTTAGTTACATTACTAGTTACTTCTCTCAAAAGTAACTCAGTTACTTCAATTTACTCGTTACTTTCAAAGTAACTAGTTACTAGAGAAAGTAACTTTGGTTTTACTCAGAATTCTCTTGTTAATGTGTTGCTTCCATAACTTTGCCAGTCTTCTAGCTTGCTTACTTGCCACAAGTGCACTGTGCCACCTACCAATAGAAAGGAAAAGATAATGTGCATATTTCCATGAGAGAAATCCCACGCCTGGACCGTCATTGACCGCCGCCATGATTCTAGCCTACGTCACAGCGTCATGTGCGCCTTTTACATCCAACACAAAAACTGCAGTCGTGGTGCTTTGATTGTACTCAGAACTCGGAAATTCTGCCTTCTGAATAGGAAGATGTAGGTAACACCAGACTGCAGATGAGCTGCATACAGAGCTGGACTGGGACAGAAAATTGGCCCGGGCATTTTGACTAGAGACTGGCCCACCATTATAGGAAAAATCATAAAGCCTTTGAATGAAAATAAACACTGTTGTGACAGTGATGTTCACTGTGCTGATGGTATATATATGCATCAATCTATCAATCGTTTGTTGTAAGATTCAGATAATTCTTTTTTAAAAGCGAGACATTTTAAATGAGAATAAGAAAGAAAAGTATTTCTTTGTGCCCCCCTCTCCCTGTTAATGCCCTACCTGCCCCCCTGGCAACACTTTGCTAGATCCGCACCTGCACAGTTACCAGCTGTCAGCTACCTAAAAAAGGATCCTGGTGTTATTTGTCTCTCAGAAACAGTTCATAACTTCCCTTCAACTCCTTCATGTCACCTAAAAGGTAAACCTGTTTCTCCATCACCTGTTCAGCTCTGATGATCCAGTAAGGACATCTCCTGGTTTCATCTTCATGTTTCCCTCTCACCAGATAACCAAACCATATCATGACCAGCAGCTTTACAGCTGTGGCTCCAGCAAACATCAGCTGATACTAGAAATTAATATTAAATAAATTCTAACAACAGCTGATCAAGCTTAAACGTGCTGCTGTTGTTTAGCGCGACATCCGCTGGTTTCCTCTTTCTGGCGCAAAGTGGGCGATAAACAAACAAGAGAGCCGATCAGCTGATCATTGATCAGTTTCGTGATTGAAGTAGAAACGGGAGAGGGAGGGGGGAGAATGAAAGAAGAAGAGGCAGCTGTGCAGCAAAGACAGAATAACTCCAGCTTTGTGCCTTTTTCATTGTAGCTGAATTACGGGGCAAACTGTTCCTTTTCACCTCAATAAGAACCGCGTAATATTTTCTCTGAATACCAGACGGGACGGTTGGCAACTCTAATAACTTATGAACAAAATAAAGTTCAACATCATTAACTTCATAGCACCCACCCAGCTGTATAGAAACTCCGTCATGCTAGCTAGCACGCAGTACGGAAAAAGTCAGCACAACGAAAATAAACTCCACCTAAACTTGGTTTATATCTGACCCAGATAGACTGCAGGTCATAACTTATTACCTGAAGTTCAGTTCACACTTGGACCGGTGGCCGCCTCGGGTCTCTTTTCCTTCTGTGTCCCTTTTCCTTCATCCACCTGCTGGCCTCCACCACTTACTAATGTTACTGAATCTGTGGAAGCTCTGCGATAGCCACCACACGAAGTAACGAGTAACGACCCTATCTAAATCCCAGTAACGACTAACGCGTTCCTGATTTTGGCATAATAACTAGTTACCATGCTCGTTACCACAATAATAACGTAGTTACTGTAATGCGTTACTTAATAACGCGTTAGTCCCAACACTGCCTGTAGCATTCTGCCTGTTAGCTTAGCACAACAACAACAAAAAGGCCTCTCTCACCCAGGAAACACGCAGAGAGAGAGCGTCACCCTGTAACCATGGCAACCGTAACGCTGCCGCCTGGAACAACAGAACATAGCTGTCAAACAAAACCCAAACAGGCCTGACCCGCCACAATATGAAACAGGGAAGTACCGCCGTGTAATCCATTTATTTCAACAAAGTAACTGTATTATGAATACCTCCTTTTTAAACGGTAACTGTAACGGAATACAGTTACTCATATTTTGTATTTTAAATACGTAACGGCGGTACATGTATTCCGTTACTCCCCAACACTGCCTTTAATATAGAAAGTGAGATCATGTGCAGCGGAGTAGGACAAAGAACGTTGTAATGTTTGTCATACTCAGTGATGTGCTTTACTGACCTCGTGATGTTAATGTAGAGTAAAGGGAAGCTGAGGTGAGAACAAAGCCATTTGGATTCATCCAGTGGGTCCAATAATTGTCTGATTGTCACTTTAATCTGGAAATCATGAAACAACCTACTGGCTACATTCAAGCATCCATCATTTTCAGTAGTAAGTCTTTAAAATAAAGACTTACTACTGAAAAATCTTGGAAAAAAAACTTGTGCTAATTCTTTGTTTAATCCTTTGACCACAACCCCCCAAACACACACACACACACACACACACACACACACACACACGCGCACACACACTCTTCGCTGTGAGTGAGTGATGTTTCTCAGCAATCACTTTCAGTTAAACTGACTCATTTGTTTAGTGGGTGGATGAAATAGGGGCACTTTTATAACTCCTCACATGTCAGCGGAGGGCCTGATCCCCATCCATCAGAGTCAGTGAGACTGACGGGCGTCTGCCATTACAGCTGCAACTCAATCAGCTCATCACTCAGCAATGATGCCACATGAGGTAAACAGGAAATGGCTGAGGCTAACATTATACCTGTTTGGATGGGGAAAAAAAGTCAAGTCCACGGTAATGAGCAATTTCCTCACAGCTTTAACGGCCCTTTGCTCTGCGGCCTGCCGTCGCAGCCGTTTGCCCGGACGTATTATGCGATATCGAGGTTGAACTGGCTCTGGGGAAGAGCAGGACGACGTGAGGGGAATGCCGGGATTCAAGGACGTTGCTGCTTCAGATTTTCCTTGCAGAGCGACCTGCACTGCGCCCTTATTCGCTGTCTGCCCGTTTTCCTCCGACAGGCTGACAGTTTTTCCTACCTTCAAGCCAACAGACAGATGCTAAGATATAGAAGCTGAGAAACAGCATCACACACACACGTACAGAAACACATAAATTCTAGTTCACACGCATAAGCGCTCACAGGTAGTGCATAAATAAGTACAACGAAGCATGGCCTGCGGGCAGATTGTGCGAATGAATGATCTGAATGAGGACTTTTGATGTGCAGCTTGCTCACACTCAATGAATACAAAACCTCTTTTGTATGGCATGCAATTGAGTTCAGAGCTCTCCTCTATGATTCAGTGTGTTCTGTGTTGCTGGCTGCTATGCGTCATCATAACAAGAGAAATTGATAGAGATAGAAAGATACAGAGAGAAAGGATGAAAGTCATTCCTCCAGAGGGCTTTCTCTCTCTGTTTTACCCCACTGATCATCAAAGACCCTTAGCCCCTCTGTGCCTACTTTGCTGCCAGTAAGTGTGCAAACATGGCAGCTCACCAAGTCCTCTGGAGCCAGGCAAGGCCACCCACAATCAGCAAGCAGTTGACATAGCGGGGCGCACAGTAGACGCTTGTCTGAGTGGAACTGTAATAACATCTTATTTATTCAAAGGCTGGATGACGGTTCTTCCTTTGTGGTGCAACAACACCACGGATTCCTGAGGGGGTAAAACAGCCGCAGCTCTGGGAAACCCAGCCTTGTATTTTGGCTCCTCCACTCTGCAGTCCATCAATATTTGTGGGCATTAAAACCAAATCAATGCCTCATGGATGGCAACTAATCCCCGTGGTCTGTGCTTTGTCTGGGCACCAGCACCTTTCATTATTCAACATCAATCTTCCGTGAAGAGAATGAAAGCGCCACAATCAGATTAGTGACAGGTACACTCCCTGAGATAACAGCATTAACTCCTTAAAGACAGAGCCTAATGCCGGCCCTGGATGTGCTCTCCGTACTCATCCACCCTCCATCTTTCTTGGCTGTGACCCAACCCGTCATGTGACAAGCTTTTAATAAAATGCGGCAAATGTTCAAATCAAAGCCATCCAAATACAGAAGGTGTATCTGGTGTGCATTTCTTTGTTTTAATGGCTCAAACTTTGCCTAAACACCTCTCATGAGCCTCCAGCTCTAATAATCCACTCATCCTTTCAGTGTTGGAGAACCCTGAACAGGACTGACCTGTAGATTGGAGCTATCCCTCTCCCAATCCCATCTATTAGATCTGCACCTCGAGGCATTTCCTCATCAAAGCAGTGGTGGATTTCATCTGGCATACGTTGACACCCCAAAGATTAGACCCTCTATCTCTCTCGCTTTTCTTCCTCCGCCGTCTTTCTCTCTGCTTCTCTCTGGTTTGTCTTCAGAAGTCCAATTATTCGTCTCTGGCTAAGTGTCAATAAACCCACTCAACACACACACACACACACACACACACACACACACACACACACAGGATCTGATAGCAGTCTGGGCTCCTTCAGCACAACAGAGAAAATTACACAGCATAACCCATTCTATTTCAATTTAATGATACATTAACTTAAACAAGAATTTTATTAGAGACTATTAAAATGCTGTATGCCTTGACTGATATTTGGAAACTACCAGGGAGGATGTTGAGTTTATGAAATAAAAGCTCATATAATTCAAATAGCTTTTCTGTGCCCTCCAAACCCATTAAAAAAAGATATTTCCCTTAAGAGCTATTCTGTCAGCTTCAAGTCTAATAAAATAGTACCACTTTATCAATAAGAAGGTAAGGGAGGTGCAGAGCTGAAATGGATTAGTGTGGACAGGCCATCAGGGCGATAGATAAGTCTCCAAGAAGTGTTTAAAAGCCCTGAGAAATGCTCTCTGTCGTTATCTGGGAGGAGGGGCGAGCTGGAGCCTATTGAATGTGATGGGCTCTGGCAGAAAATCAGTGGTCACTGAGCACCTAAAGCAAGCCCAAAACAAAAGCTGCTCTATAAAATCTGAACCTGAACAATTTTGTTCCCCCGTCTTGCATCTCGCCCTGCCTGTCTGAGTTCTGTACCCCTGCACAAGCAAGGGAATCAACCACTCAGCAGCGATATTGAAATTCGGTTCCCCTTATGTTTGGCCTACGAAAGAATAAATTGACTAAAGTGTCCCTGAGACCCGTTCTTAGACCACCAGCACAACATAAACTGCAGAACGTTATGTGTGCATGTTATAAACCATCGTTTTCATACGTGACATTAACCCTAGAACACTATCGCTGGGTGATTTACACCCGAGCAAATACATTCACATGATTTCTCTCTCCTGCAGCTGTTTGCGTGTCGAGGAGCCTGTGCCTTCACCAGGGAAGTCTCAAATGTCCCAGGAATGGGTGGACCAAAGACCAGCTTTCCAGAGTCATTATTTTGTTTTAGGAGGGTTTTTTTTTTCATTTTGTTAGACATGGCACAGTTGAAAGTAAAAGAAGACCACTCTAATTTGTCATATGTTGTCATATTTTGATATATTTGATTACTTTTTATTGGTTATATTATATCGGGTAAAAATCACCCGGCATTAGTGATTGTGTTACTATTTATAGCGATAGTGTTCTAGGGTTAACCCTGTCATGCATGAATTACGACTTAAGTATTTTTATTCATCTTTAGGGATGAAGAGATGAATAATGTTGTGCTGTCATGCATGACAGGGTTAAATAACAATAATTACAACGAAACATGTCATAGACCTATTGTCACCGTGTGCGATGGCAGACCGTGGGGATGTGGGGAACCCAAACGCTGGACTTCGTGCAAAGAAAGTAGTGCGTTCATTTACAGTGAAGTAAATCATACACAACAACAAAAGTGTTGCTCCCTAGTGTCCGTGCACCCCGTGCTAGCTGCCCTCTCGTTTCCACTCTCACTGAACTTGCTAGCTGGGAAAAGAGCCAGCGTCGAGGAGAGCTCAACCACACTGCTCCCCCGACGAGGCTGATCAGCTGCAGGTGTGTATCATCATCCTTGGGTGTGTCCAGCCACCTGGCAGGACACACTCACCAGGCCTGATGGTGCCTGTAAACCAGCCTACCGGATATACCAGCATGCACACACACACACACACACACACACACACACACACACACACACACACACCTGCAAGCAGGGAAACCAGGGACAGCAGCACAATGCACACACACCATCAAAGATAAACAAGTCCATAGAGTGCTCATGAACTCTGGGTGCTTGACATCTATAGTAACATGAAATGACCAGTGGGTGGCAGGTATGCAGTGACACATCAGTGTCCAGTGGGTTTATGTGCAAGTATACCATCAACACTGACACAAATACAAGAACACAGCCTTTGAATAGCTGTCCACTGTAGAGACCTTTATGAGTGAAAGGATTATTAACAAAGCTGATCTTTGGAAACCACCACAGCTCCCTCTGGTAAATGGACTGATTCTTGTATAGCACTTCTCTACTCTCCCGCAGTACTCAAAGCACTCCAAACAACATGCCTCATTCACACCCACTCATACAAGCACTTCTACACACAAGTGCAAACTAGCCAACATTCACACACCGATGAACACATCGGAGGGCAGCTTGGGGTTAGTATCTTGCCCAAGGGTATTTGGCATGCAGACTGGGGAAGCCAAGGATCGAATCAGCAACCTTCCAATCAACAGTGTTGGGCAAGTTACTTTGAAAAAGTAATTAATTATAGTTACTAGTTACTTCTTCAAAAAATTAACTGAGTTAGTAACTGAGTTACAAGATTCTAAAAGTAATTAACTATAGTGTTACTTTAAAAAAAAAAAAAGTTTAACCCTCTGGTAGGGCTGTGCGATACGACCAGAATCTCATATCCCGATAAAAAAACATCTAACGTCCGATAACGATATAAATCACAAAAAATTTAATATTTTCTGTGAATCTCGGGCATCTCGACTTGCGTGAAGTGTTTCCAGCTGCGCGTCATGTAGCTGGAGTCGAGTGTTTTAACGACGCATGAAACGATACATTTTAGACATAAGTTGTAACGGCGCCGTTTTCTTTGTGAGTATTTATTACACTGCGTGCTGCGGGGAAAAGCCTGTTCTAACGTTTGAGTCTAAGCTTTATTTTTTAGCACCTGGCGGCTCTTTTTTACTTCTCATCCATCAATAATACTTTTTCACGTGATTCAGTTTATTTTGAAAAGTCTCAACAGGATCTTGAGCTTTATTGTGAAAGGTTTATGTGGAAAATAAACAAGCGGACACGCGATGCTGTTACCGTCGTTGTTGCTAACGACAACGCATAAAAACAGGCGCTTGTCCGTCAGCAGTGTGGTTATATTAAATATAAGAGAAAGAGAACTTTAAGAAATGAATATAGCTGCTACAGTGACCATCAGAACCATGAACAAATATTGCCGTAAACAGTTTATTTTACGACACCACGAAACAAACGATAGCGTAAAATGAAACGACAGACGTTTTTATATCGTCATCCGATATATATCGTTATATCGAACAGCCCTACCCTCTGGGGTCCAGGGTGTAATCGGCCATTTTTAACCACTTTTGATGTTTCCTCTACATTTCACCTTTAAAAACTATTTACTTTGACTTGTTTGGTATCATTCTTTTCAGCACAACCTCGCGTGTCTGAATTTTACCTGGAGACAGCAGTCACCTGTTCTGACACACAACACAAAACTATCCACAACACTACACATTAACTACACACTCCAAACACGCTAAACGTCACAAATCTCTCTCATCTCAAAACTCGCTCTCCCTCTTTTTCTGCTGTCTCTTTCTCTCTCTTCCTAAACAACCAAATGTCATGTTGCCATATCATTTTTTGATTGGTCGACATGGTGCAGCTGCTTAAAGCTGTAGCGTCCAGATTACTTACAGCTACTTCCGTGCAACTGATATAAGATGCGGTAACCTGAACACAGCTTCAACCGTCTGCTTGTTGAAAAATAGTAACGCGACCGCATTTTCTTCTTAGTAACGGTAACGGCGTTGTAACGATAGAAACAGTAATTAGTTAGATTATTCGTTACTGAAAAAAGTAACGCCGTTATTCCCATCACTGCCAATCAGTAGCTGATCTGCTCTACCACCTGAGCCACAGCCGCTCTCTGCACAGCATCACTTGTCATGGGTCACTTAAACAGCCCTTTATGTATATTAGTAGACCCGCTGCCTGAAAAAAAGCCATCTTATCGCCCTTTAACTTGACTTACTTGATTGACTTTACCTTTAAATATCGTCTGGGTGCGAGTTCAGTGCTCACAGCCACAGATATGTGCCTGAGATGACCGAATAAAGGACATTCACTCTCTTTGAGATCAAACAAAAAACATAAAATAAAGCTCTGATAGAAAAACAGGAAAAGCATTATGCTGCATTCCTAAATGGACCACAGCATGATGCAGCGTGTGCCTGTGCTGTGGTGCAAGTGATGGATAAATGGATCGACCTAGCAAAGAAGCAAATTCTGCTTTTCTTTACTTTACTACTGGAATGCAGTACTATATGTGTTATGTGACGGCTGTGTGCAAGCAGGAGTGGTAGTAGGAGGACCCAATGTGCAGACACTCGGAGGCGGAACATGAACTTAAAACAGCTTTAATGTTAAACTCAAATGTAACATAACCGGATATAACAAAATAAACTTACACAGGACGACTGACAGAACACACAGCATGGCATAAGGGTAGATCACAACACGGACACAGAGAAACACAGGGCTTAAATACACAGAGGGAGCAATCAGGGAATGGGTAACAGGAGGGAAACACAGCTGGGACAAATCAGGCCTAACGAGACAAGCGGAAGCAAAACCAGACACAATAACATCAGACATGGACTTTCAAAGTAAAACAGGAAACACATAACACAGACTGAACAAAAGACACAGACTCACATGCAGGCACTACAACAGAGGGAACAGAGACGTGGGACCAGGGCAGACACAGACACTGACTGGACACGGGGATATAGCAACTAAGGATACACAGAGACGCGAACTAGACAAGGGGATACAGCTGACAGGGGAGACAGAGCAACTAGAGAAGACAGAGACATAAACCATAAGACAGAACTCAAAGAAACCAAAGACTAGAAATTATAAATAATATAATAAACTCAAAAACCCTGGGTCAACGACCCAGGCATCCTAACAATATGTCCGCTTTAGATTTTACCCCAAAATAAAACAAACTCTTGAGCAAATGACGATTCTCTTAACTTATGAACATGGTATAGTGTCTGGTCTATCTGATATGTATTATTTTGCACTAAGCTTATTTAATATGAGGAGACAGCCTGGGGTCTATACAGCAACAGCAGGAGAAACCCCGATGAAATTACAGGTGGAGCAACAGTACCCATCGGGTTACACCAGCTGCCTCCGCTGTGAGCATCTTGTTTGTACTTCCACTCATCACTTGTTGAAACACTGCAGTTTGGGTTATAATAAAACAGTCTGCCTGAAACCTCTTCCATCATAACAGCTACTACCATATTCAACAGTTTAATAAAGCACTGGATTGAATGGTGAAAGTACCTTAATGCTAAACATCAAACCCACATAACAAAGACCCTTAAGTGTGAGCACAGTCTTTGCATATCGATTTAATGTGTGCTCCATAACTATTCACTCAACTATAAAATGAAAAATCTTTGTTCTTTAGTGAGACATCTGTTAACGTTGCTCTTTAAAAGTACTTTTTAAATTTACCTTCTCTCCACTCTCACAGTCATAGTGCAAAAACATTTGCTGCAATGATGCTGTTTTATGCTCTAAAGTCTTGATCAGTCTTACACAAACATAACCTTCTTCTATGAATGATAAAAAGGCATCTTGAGTGGAGAGCCTTCATAATAAGTGTTGGCATTTCTCTCAGTATTGTATTTGCAGGCATATTACATCAGTGGAAATGAGTTGGTTCCTGGCAGATCTCCATAATCCAAACGAATGAGCTGTGACTTTGGAACCAGTGATGCACAGTCAAAAGGCCTCGCTAGACACTTCCTGATATGGACCAAACATGTCAGCCTGACTGCTGAACTGTGGCTGTCTGACTGCTGCCGCTGGAGTGTCAGCAAGATGTTGGACTCCACAGATTTCTTATT
Organism: Simochromis diagramma; assembly: GCF_900408965.1. Lineage (NCBI taxonomy): Eukaryota > Metazoa > Chordata > Actinopteri > Cichliformes > Cichlidae > Simochromis > Simochromis diagramma. The sequence continues at coordinate 1,089,813 of NW_024386778.1, read as the reverse complement.
CTCTCGCTCTTAAAGATTTGTTGTTGTGTTGATGAAGGGATAAAAAAAGGGAGTCTGAAAAACTGCTCTTGACAAAAAGACTAATAATCCAAACACACGAAATCCCTGCTGGTTTGTTTCTTTAGCTGCTTTCTCCTCCCAGACAATCAGGTGTTGAGCAATCAAACTTGGCACACAGGTCTGTTTCGTACCCATATTAGATATTATGATGCCCTTATGTTGCCTGGCAACCACCCTGCAACAGGATAAAATGGCCTGTTTTTTTTTTGTTTTTTTTAGCAGTTTTGCACCTATAAAAGCAATGCATCTGTCCTGGCAGGCCCTCTCTCTCTCCCTCCTTCTTTGTCCCTCTCTCTCTCTCGGAGAAGGACGCCTCGGCCACGAACATGAGTGGAGATATTCCTGTGGTTCCTGAATTTGTCCGTCACACCTCTTTCTCATCTGCTCGTCACCTCTGTGGATTTAAGGACTAGCTTCTCTGCCATCGTCGCCCTTGTGGTGGTAACCACGCCCAGTTTTGCTCTGATTTTTTTTTATTCTTTCAGTTTTTCGACGTCGCTTTCTCTTTCTTTCGTTCATCCTCCTTGGCAGGAGTGTGGGTGGATCATCATGGAATCTGCTACCCACAATATTCAGAGCCACTTTAACTTCAACAGGTAGATTTATAGCACTTGCTCCACAGCCAGTCTCCTCCTGGAAGTAAATAGAGCCACTTTGCCGAGTCTACCCCGCCCTCTCTGTCTGGATTTTCTGTTTCCTTCCCCTGATGGCCAAACTAAAAGAAAGACAGAAACAAGTTTGAAAAGAAAATCTCAACGTTTCGTAAAAGAAAAATAGAAGCAAAAATGTTTTAGATTTGTGCCTTAAAGCTTTACCTGCATGAAACTTACCATCTCACAAGATCCTGCTCCAGAATGTTCTAAATTTTACTGTAAAATCTGTAAAAATGTCATCGTTAGTTCACAAAGTCCATTTCTGACTTGCTGTTTATAATCCAATCAGACCTCTCAGATCATCGAGTGCAGGTCTGTTAAGTGTTCCTGTAACCAGATGCAGAGTTGTTCTCACAGGCCTATAGCTGTGTGTGTGTGTGTTATTTTAAGGCATTGTAAAAGCCACCCAGGATTAGGCTCATAGAGTTGACGTTGTCTGCATTTGAGTCCTCTGGCATTGGTGGTATGATACTATCATTTTTATTTCACATTTATATCTTCAAAACTTCAGTTATGCAAAAGAGACCATGACACCATCAGGCTGCATGGCAACAACCTAGCAACTAGAGATGGACCGATCGGTATCGGTCCGATACTGACGTAAATTCCTGGATCGGATATCGGAGAGAAATAAAAAATGTAATCCGATCCATTAAATATCAGAAAAGCACCTCACAAAACTTGCGACACGGCCTTAGCACGTCAGAGCAGTGTGCTCACATGATAGAGCGGCTGTGTGTATTTGTAGCCTCACCAGCATTTCATCTCAGAGGAAGTGATCCCAGAGAGAAGTAAAGCAAGTGTGTAAGTTCATCTCTGAATGTTTGTAAAGCATTCCAGCGTTAAGCTTAACAACCGATATATGGAGCGACTGCCTCTCCCTCTCTCTCTCCTGCTGCTACTTCAATCGTGAAACTGATCAATGATCAGCTGATCGGCTTTTCTGTCGCGAGTCCGTCTCCCTTGTTTGTTTTTGGCCCACTTTGCACCAGAAAGAGGAAACCAGCAGATAAACAGCAGCAGCACGTTTAAGCTTGATCAGCTGTTGTTAGACTGTATTTAATATTACTTTCTACACCAGGATCTTTTTCTATGCAGCTGATGTAACTGTGCAGGGGCGGATCTAGCAAAGTTTAGCCAGGGGGGCCAATAGGGCATGAACAGGGAAAAGGGGCACAAAGAAATACTTTTCTTTCTTATTCTCATTTAAAATGTCAAGCTTTTAATAAATAATTATCTGAATCTTACACCCAAAGTTTTAATCTGGTTTAAAATGTATAGACGTCCATTACTGTATATAGTAACTGTTAAGTCTAATATACCCTAGTAAGCTATACTACTTTTTCCTTTGGGAACCATCTGTGCAGTCTGCAGTTCTGTAGAAGGAAGATGTTGAATCTATTTAATTATTGTAGAAAAATAATTGATTTCTGTGCATTTTTTTTTTTCACACTGCATCAAATTAAAGTTGATTACATCGATTAAGCATCATGAGGTGGAGGGTGGGGGGTGGTTCCCTATTTTTTTTTTTTGCTGGGAGTTTGCAACCCTATTAGTTAGGTTGCTTAATATTTCTGCTAAGTACTCTTTAAAATACCAGAATAGGGAGGATGGAGCAGGTTTAAGTTTATTAGATTGATCAGTGTTGCTGAACTATGAAATATTTTGGGTGCAGTGTATTTTTTACATACAGGTATAACAGAATAGCTTTAGTGCTGTTGTTTATTTAAACTTGAGTATGAACTTATACAAAATGCAGCAAGATATTTAAAAAAAACAATTTTATTGATTAAAAAACACACTATATCGGATTCATATCGGTATCAGCAGATATCCAAATTTATGGTATCGGTCATAAAAAAGTGGTATCGTGCCATCTCTACACTGCAATGACTTGTTTTTAGCTGTTATGCATTTACAACACCATTAAAAGAACTGCATCATTTTTTTCACCACGGTAAGATCTCATTTATATCCACAAAACTTCACTTGTATGTATGAGATATTATGATGCCATCAGGATGCCTGGCAGCCACCCAGCAATGGGCTAAAATGACCTGATCTTTGCTTTTATGCAACAGCATAGTTTCAGTGTCACAGCAATAACGTCTCACTCATATGAACAAAAGCTGAACTATATGATATATATTATAAAGTCATCATGTTACCTAGCAACCACCTAGCAATTCTTTCCCTCCCACAAAGAATCATTTTCATGTCACAGCCAACAACACAAACAGGTCAAACAGCTCTGAGCCACGAGTATGTATTAGCATGTAACAAATCACAGGAAACAGATATTGTGCAGATGAATAACAAAGAACAGGATAAAGAACCATTAGAGGAAGTCAGTGTGCCACAGTAAAAATCACAGCGGCAGAGAAACCTGAGAGCAGAACGGTTAAATTCCACGAGAGCGTAAATCTATGTTTCTCCTTGACGGGAACATTTTCTGCATCTCACTCGTGTCTTTCTCCCATTTGCTCTCTCTTCTTTTCCAGCACTTAAAAACATTGTGGGAGGAAATATAATAAATGCATAAAAAAGAGTAATTTCTTATTAAAATTACTGGTTTGATGATTGTCGATTCCTGCATGAGGAATGAAGGAGGATAAGTTGTGTTGTGCAGCTCTTCCCACTTCTCAGTAAATGCTATTGCTTTAAAGCCTTTCCTCATGTATTCTTCAAATCAGATCATAGAATTTAAACAAATAAAGTTGATTTTTTTCTTGGATGAATCGGCAATAGATAAATAAATAAAATAAAATAAAACCCAGAGTATCAACACTCGCTAAGAGAAAAAAGAATGAAAGTTAGTGCAGCATTCCTGCATGTAGCAGACAAAACAATGACCTAAAAATGCTTTGCAGTGGAGATTGTTAGCCAAATGCTATTCTTTTGTATTTCTTTTAATATAAAGCTGGGCCATATGGAATTTCTCTCTGACAGAAAGCATACAAAAGGCGTCTTCATTTGGCCTTTACTGCATTTTAATGAGAAGATTCAGGGGGACATTAAGGTGAAGTGAGAGGACGAGGACCAAACAAAAGCAACCAAATATGGTTCATATACAGCGGCCATTCAAAATCCCAACTCTTTGCCACACAAAGAGGACGCTTGACGACCTCCCCGTACCCTTAATAACAGATTTTAACAGTCAGTCTCAGTCACTACTGTCTGATCCACACACAGTCATTTTGTTCTGTAAGCAGGACTTAAATATGACAGAAACCCCTCGGGGTTTTCTCCAGGAGCTGAAGGGGGAAAGACATGTCAAATATAGACAACAAGGTCAAATATCTGCAAGCTTCTGGAGACCGACGACAATTAAGAAGCACAAATCATACACACTGAAGATCTGAGGGCATGCTGATAGGGTACAGAAAAGAGCCAAGGTATGGATTTTAAAATAAAATCAACTTAAACTTCTAAATATATTTGACAGCTTCTACCTTTTTGGACCCCCACTGATAAATAACCATACAGACCTCTTAAAACAACAGAGCAAAAACACAGTGAATCAGTATGCTGGTTGACGACTAGAAACCTTTTGGAAGTCCAAGTGTGCATGGAGTTTTCAGTCAAACTCCAACTTACTTAACTTGATTTTAACTCTTTAACTACAAAAAGAACTTTCTAGTGTGACTAGAGGCTTTGCTAATATTTCGCTGCAGCTACAAACTATTAAATATTTTGGGGGAAAAAATCATCTTGACTCCTCTATTTCACTGTGTGTATATCTGTGTGTGTCAAGATGTTGCAATGATGCTGGGCTGCCAGGGCAACAATGCTAATCTTAATGAGCTTCTTGTAAGTGTGCGGCGGACGAGGCTGAAATTACAGAATCGTTGCTTCAGGCTCGGATCATATCACAGCACGCTCTGCAATCTGTGAAATGTTTATGAATGGCTCAGAGAATTTGTGCTTTCAAAGTTTAAAAAGCTGCAAACTCAAATAAGAAAACATACTAAGTAGCCAAAACTCGACACATGTGACAAACATACGTCGGATATCATAAATATTCAGTATAAAAGGACAGCAGAAGTTTCAGGGTTTTAACAGGATGGCTCAAGGTCATTACCAACCATTTGAGATATGAATGTCTTATTAGGAGCAACTGAGAGACACTTTGTGCAATTAAGATAACTGTTCAAATAATGTGTTAACATCTGAATAGCCCTGTGCCAATTTGCTGCAAACCTCAAATAACCTCGAGTCAAAACAATATTTGCCATCTGGGAGAGCTTGGCTGTTGTTCTCGACCTTGTCGGTGTGTGAGTGCGTCATCATGGCGAGAAGAGTGAAAAAAACCTTACAAGTGTGTTGCTGAGGTTAAAATAGTAGCCGTGAGCACTCGTGGGCAATCCCGCTAGATGAAGCTCTTTCTTTTTGCACAATGTTTCAAACCAGCGCAGCTCTGAAAGCGTCACCTGTAACAGTGTTCAATATCAAGTCTAACAATAACTAATAATACTTGGATGAGTCAGACATCAGCGCTGTTCGTTGAGTGCATGCTCAGAGACAGAAGCAGTGAGTCAAAGAAGGGCAGCTGAGGAACAAATACGTGTCGCAGAAAAGCTTCTCCTTGAGTGAAATATCACTTAAAGATTATTGACCTGGAGACTAAAAGATGTAAAGCGCTTGCTACATGCAGCCAAAACTAATGTGACAGCAAAGACCTTAAGCACCATCCCCATTAATACTTAACAGCATCTGCGGGTTAAGCACATGTCCTCTAACTCTCCCAGCTGAGCTCAATAATGTATACAGAGCTGCAGAGGCATTTACATAAAACCCATGTAGGATCAGGTAAAATAGCTGGTAGGCAGTCGAGGCTCTTTCCCTCCTCGCTCATGAATATTAATCACTGCGTGATTGCCAGAGCTCTGCTTTTCTAATAGGGAAAGACATTTTTGTTGTTTTTTGTTAGAGGACTGAGAGATCAAAATAGCCCATGCTGCAGACTTTCTGGTGACCTTGCTGAGTTGAGATGTGGAGAGCAGGGGGCACTGCGCCATGCACATGAAAAACCTTCTTGTGTTTTCAGCCGATGCAAGACTGAGCAGCCCGGCTGGAAGGAGAGGGTGAGAGACTATATTATATTCATAAAATATTCCTGAGAGATGAAGGCAAACTCTATCTGATGAATATTCAGTGTGCAGTTATGGGAAGATCTTTGGTCAGAAATACTTGGGAGAATCTGCCAGACAAGCCGTGCATTCTGTATATCCGAGTGATGAATTGTTATGAAACAGGAGTCAATTAAGTTGACTCTGAAAGGCGAGAAGCCAAAGTCAGGAGGGAATTTCATGCCTCGCACTTTAATAAAAATGGCAGAAAACTCTCCGACCACAGTTCTTCACTCGAGTCACCTCTGCCAACATGCTCCACGTCACTGAACACACGTCCAACTCTGCAGGACTAACGAAAGCTTTTCTGCAGGATTTGTGAATTAAATTGACAACATATACATGTATATATTTTTGAATATTTAGTGTCATTGTTTTGTATATTATTATAAACAATGTGCAGTGGAGCTGGGGACGCACCAAGCTAAGAATCAGATATCTGTGCAGGATACGTGTGAAAACACGGCGATCCATCAGCTGATCTTCACTTCGCCGCTGTGTTGTTCTGTTTACTTTCTTACATGACAGCAGCAGACAGATAATGTAGCACGGAGGAGTCTGAAGATGTTTCACACTTGGTACATCAACAGCTTTGTTTTACATGCTTGCAAATCTTCCACTTAACTGCTAACTGGTGTCGAGTTGAGAGGAGTGAAGAGCTCAGAGGAGACACCGCTGTGGTTTCTCCCTCTCTCCCTGTTTTGCAATCAAGTTGATTAATATTTCACTTCAGCTGCGTCTCGTTAGCTGCAGAATCATCTGTCTGAGGAAGAGGAGGAAAGAGTAAAAGACAGTAGTGACCTAATGCCCGCCATTTTGAGCTGACCATTGCAAATAAATTCATTTTCTGTTCTTTCCAAAGTAAGGAGACGTCAGCCTCTAAGTCGAGCCTGACGTCTCCTTAGACACGAAACAATGTCTTATTGCCAAAATGCCAGTAAAATATTTTATTGATTAAAAGCAATTTTACAATAAATAAATGAGTTAAAGAGCGTTTGTTTGTAAATGCTAATGTATGTATTTAGAGTCATTTTAAACAGAGAAACTGGATTCATGAGCTGAATCAAAATAATGGATTTTAAATGTTATATATGTCATTTGATCTCCTTTTCATTTAGCCTTTCTTGTCAGCCTCATCCGTCTGGTCTTTTACTGGTGACAAAAAGGTCAAATAAAAATCCGCCATGGGCTGGAGAAAGCTTTGTGACTGGTGCTGAAACTGCCTCGTATACAAACCTGCTTTAAGGAAATACTAAAGTTTATGTGTTTGTGTCTTTCACTCTTTTATTTTTCATATTATTATATCATATACATTCTTATAACCATGCTTACAGTTTACATGAGTTATGAGTTATTCACTGTGTCGCTCTCTTGTTCATTTCACATTTCTTAGGAAGCTTTTATTACAGTCATGGTGGCGTCACGAGCCGTCACCGACTCCACTGGTGTGTTTCATTTACAATATTTTGTTAGCGTCTTTTCCTGTTGCTTCCAAAAAGCTCATCCATATATATGACAGTGTCATAGTGTCAAAAATGCTAAGCTAGTTTTTGAGAGCGACATGTGATGTTGGTCACTGTTTGGATGACACACTGATGTTTCAGGCCAGATGTTCTTCAGCATGTATGGCGCTATTTTTGTGCCACTATTCTGAGTGCATGTAAAAAAAAATGTGCAGGTGCAGGCGTTGCATTTTGAGGAGAAATTTATTTTGAGCGAAGAAAAGCCAAATTTGAGTGAACAAAATTCATTGCTGCGTGCAAAAACTGTATGTCAGTGTTTGTTATTATCCACACACACAACAGCAGCAGGAGTTTGAAATATTTCTCTTTCTGGGTCACGAAATAAACTTCTCAGATATTTTCATGCGAGACTGTTGCTGTGTAAACTTCAAATATCTGCTGATTTATCAAGACATCACATATTTGCATAAATGCTCTAATGTTTTGTGAGATGCCTGTTACCCACCATCTGACCGGGTGGTCACTCGGGTTAAACATAAAAGAGATTGACAGACCACGTGACTTTCGCGCATTGCATTGTGGGTACGAGTGGCAGCAAAATCAAAACACTGCATCAAGCGCCAGCATTTCCAGCACCGTGATTTGGACTATTCCATTTCACAGCTGTTGTTACATTTTTTCCTTTATCTCCTGTACAGGCAAACGCATCTATTTGTCTTCTCAGGTTGTAGTGTTACACAACATTTTCAGATCTAATAGAAATAAAATAAGTGTTTCGTAAGTCATTCAATTTATTGTCTTTATTTATATTTATTATGGCATTATTGTTTCATTCTATTATAGAATCTTACAAGAAAGAGGCAAAGAGCTGCTTTGGTGAAAAACAAATCAACAATGCAAAAAAAACAACAACAACACACACAGCAAAACAACATACTGGAAAACAGTTATTCATCACTTGACTGCTTCAATACAACAGTTGGGCACATGTGGACTTTTCGTGGCTGTTTTGATCTCGCTCTCCCTCTTCACCGATCAGATCTGGCTGTGGTAGCAGCTTTAAACTCGGTATGACCCAGGTTGATAGAGGGGCCCAGTCTGGATCACATTCCAGCATTTTGTAGGCTGGTTTTCCTACAAAACACAGCAAACATTAGCCTGCAAAGCCACAGTGAACAAAGCAGCATAGCAACGAATTCAATTCAAATCTGTTATGTGACGGCTGCGTGCAGGCAGGAGAAGGACCCAAAGTGCAGACTCCGGAGACAGAAAGTAACTCAAAACAGCTTTAATGCTGAACTCAAAAGGGTAACAAAACTAAGAATACAAAATACACCTACGCAGACAGACCACACAGCAAGATAAGGGTAGATCACAACAATGACAAACTGAAACACAGGGCTTAAATACATAGAGGGAGCAATCAGGGAATGGACAACAGGAGGGAAACACAGCTGGGGCAAATCAGAACTGACGCGTAAACTGAACACACTGAGATAAGACAGAGACCTTCAAAGCAAAACAGGAAACACAGACTGAACAAAAACACAGACTCACATGCAGGCACTACAACAGAGGGAACAGAGACGTGGGACCAGGGCAGACACAAACACTGACTGGACACGGGGATACAGCGGACAGGAGAGACAGAGCAACTAAGGATTACACAGAGACAAACCATAAGACATGACTCTAACAAAAACCCAAAGACTAGAAATTATAAATAATATAATAAACTCAAAAACCCTGGGTCAACGACCCAGGCATCCTAACAGTATTCCTCCCTAAAGGGCTGGCTCCCAGACAGCCCAAACCGACACACCAAAACAACCCAACCAGGGTGGGCGGTGGGGGAAACAGGAAGGAGGGCTCGAAACAAACCAAACACACGGAGCCAGAAACCAAAATACAGGGAACAAAAGCCCACAACAACAGCACAGAGGCCAAAAGAAAACAGACAAAAAGCCCATGAAAAGCGCAGAGGCCCAGGTAACAGTCTTGAAAAGGTTCAGGAGGCCGGCCTGAAGGATGGCGGCCCAAGAGTCCAGAACCAGGCAGTTCAGGGGGCCGGCCCGGAGGTCGACAACACAAAAGTCCAAAAAACAGGTCCGGAGGCCGACCGTGAAGCCAGTGACCGTGGCGGAGCAGGTCCAGAGGCAGGCCGCGCGGAAGGCAGCGGCGGCGACGAAGCAGGTCCGGAGGCCGGCCACAACAGCAATGATGTCCAGCCAACGACCTGGAAGTTGGCCGGACCAGAGCGTTCTCACTCCCGAGGCGTAACATGTCGACGTTTTGTCACGTCCCGCGGCGTTCCTGAGGAACGCGAAAGGAGACCTTCGGCGTTCTTATGGTACGCGGCGGGTTATGGCTGGAATCCAGTGCAATGACGCTCCCGCGGTAGTAGACGTTCCAGCCCTGTATTCCAGCCCTAAACCTAACCTTATCCCTAGCCCTGACCATAACCTTATTCCTGGCCTTAACCAGGACTTTAATGATGTTAAATAGCGTGTTTCTAAGCGATTTGAAGAAAAAGAGCGAACATGTGTAGGTTCAGTCCAGACGGTTCTCATATTTCCTCGTTTTCCGAGGTCGTCATTTAGGAACGTGGTGGGTAGCCGAAAACGTAATATGGTGACGATTTGTCACCTAGCGTAAAATGTTACGCTTTGGGAGTGAGAACGGGTTGGCCGGACAGGGCGAGGATGTCCAATCAGACGCCTGGAAGGAGGCAGGCAATGTTGAGGCGCAGGATGTGCTCCGGACGGCGGTGAGGCAGGACCCGGCGAGGAAGGCTCTGCAGGCGACGGCGTGGAAGCCGCAGGTGGTGGCGCTGCAGCGGAAGCAGGTTGCTGGACGGGCCCCTCGGACCCTCCAGCGGAGGCAGAAGGCTGGACGGGCCCCTCGGACCCTCCAGCGGAAGCAGGTTGCTGGACGGGCCCCTCGGACCCTCCAGCGGAAGCAGGTTGCTGGACGGGCCCCTTGGACCCTCCAGCGGAGATGAACAAAGGCTGGTGCGGTTCTCCAGAACCCCCAGCGGGAACAGAAGGCTGGACGGATGAGCAAACAGGTGAAAATATAATTGGCCGAAAAACACTAACCTTTGCTTGATCCATAAGCTCTGCAACGCCAAGTCCCAGTTCTTTAGCCAACTTAGTTATGGCAGGTGGCACTCTGTTTCCAGTTCTTTTTGCCAGCTGAGGCACGGAAAAAGTCATAGGCTGAGAATCTGCCAGAGAAACAAAAGGAGTCCTAGACATAACAAAATCAATATAAGACTTACTTGTAACCTACATCAACAATTATGTTATGATAAAATACGTAATAACTACAACAGCAGACTGACCTTTGTGGGAATGCTTGGAGCAGACTAACCTGTGAGCTGGAGTGTTCTGGGATGTTATATTTGGTCTTCAAATGGCTGCAATCCAGGCCATCCGTCGGCTCTTTGTTACTTCGGAAACACGGCTTGAACAATTTCTCTTCCGCGACGGAATCCGCTAAAAACCGATCTCTTTACCCGTCGGCTTCCCATGGCTGTCATGCGACCGGCTATTGCAGTTAATAATACAACAGCTTCTTGCCATTTTTTGTGTTTCTTTTTATCGCTGTGTGACTGTTTTCATGTGAAAGCCTGCGTGCGCTAGTACCGCTTGCCACTCGTACCTACAATCCTTTGCGGTTTTACCCCGGAAATAACGTCACATTTTCAATCTCTTTTGCTTTGGAGTTGACGTCACGCCGCAATGCATTGTGGGAGCGCGGCGCCATTTTCGGGGTCTACAAATCAAAACAAACACACTGGGCCTTTCTCAATATGCGTACTTGAGAATTGAGAAAGGGCCATTGCGTTGGAACGACGACTACAAGAAAGATGCTTAAAAGCAGCTCAAACGAGAATGGACTGTATAGAGACCGATTGCGTCCAGAGGCGAAGCGGCGGTACCTGCAGAAAATAGCGTGCATTGGAAATGTGGACCCGTATGAAATACGGCCGTGGAGTAGAAACCCTGAAGACCAACTGCTACTGACGTAGCCTGATATATTTTCGTACCTTGTCTGTGGAGTCAGCGCGTACAAGTCGTCATTCAAACAAAGGTAAGTCAGCTCGAGTACTGCGAGTGAAATGTGTTTGATTTCCATCCGAACATTCAGATCAGTGCAGCATAAATTCATTCATGAGGGGAAATTACAGTGAGAACATGTGGAGGCTGTTAGGTGGATAACAGTGAGTTCAGTGCATTGATGTGACATTGTCCTGAAGGATTTAGTTATTCTCTATGGTTAAAGAAATTGCACTAATTAATTCATATTTATTATAAATAATCCTAATTATACATCTTGCTCTGTGTTTGTGTGCTGTGTAAGTAAAATATATTCTATTTTAGTTTTATACATTGATTAATGACCTGCAGAATCTCCTTATCATATTAAGTGATTCATAATTGTGACTTAAAGTCGAACTTTATGTTTTCTCCCTCTTGAAGTGATGACATCCTTGCATTACATTCTTTAGGTTCATTTTTTGCTGGCAGATTTAAAAAAACAAAACAAAACAGGCAGATTTAGAATACAACGTGCAGCGTTCTATAGATGGATACATAAAAAGATAAAAAATGACATGTATGTGCTAACTTTCTAAACACTTTGTTACATTTATGATAAAGTAGATTAAACACATTTATGTCGGCCTTGGCTCATAGTTCTTGTCTTTAAATGAACTTTGTGTGTGTTTCAGGTCCTGCACTCTCAAAGACTGAATGAACCAGCATTGCAGCCATGGGTCACTGTGAGCATCACAGGGAAGGTTGAGCCGCCCGCTGCAGCTGTGAGGCCGGAGTCGCGGAGACCTGCAGCCATGTCACTGCTCTTCTGTTTAATGTAGAAGCAACAGTGTTGATCCGTGGCACAAGGACTGTTACAGATGAACCTGCATACTGGGTTTTGCTGGGTAATGTGACCAAGATACAGTCAGTGGTTGGCTATAAGATAGACTTCTCCTCTTCAGCTGCCCAAAAAAAGGCTCTCGATCAAAACATAAACAGACCATCTGTAGTGACAGGTAAAAGAAGCCGTCCTCAAAAAAGAAAAGTTCCACCTGCTACTGTGGAGTAGTTGGATCAACTGATGGGACAATATTTCTCCAAGCATAGTTCTGTTCTGAATAATGTTTTATTTAGGGGGTCTACATTTATGCCTGTAGTGCACTGCCATGTAAATAATTTGCATTTACTGAATATGTACTGACTGAGTACCACTGTTCAAACGTTGAATAAAGAAACAAATTAAAACCACTTTCTAGAACATCACATCAGTAACAATGTAGAATCAATGTCATGTATAGTTCACAAATGACAAAATGTTCACATAAAATCATGACAGCATTTAAATAATATCACGCACTACTAGCATTCTGTAATTTACTGTTATTTATTTTGAAACTCTTTTATTTCATTAATTTCATTGGCTGGTTTGTCTGCATTAATGAAAAACAATTAGCAACTCTATAAATAGAACATATATCTACAAAATCAGTCATTAGGGTGTTTGTTCGAATTTGCTGTGACTTCAGAGCGCATTGAAAATAAAACTAATAGGCTATAAAGAGTGATATGAACTTATTTAGATCTTACCTGAATGAAAATGTCATCCAAGTCTGTGATTGGCTGGTTTTGTGGCACAAATATAACAGTGTAGAGAAAGAGTTGAGCGCGCACGGGCAGAAATGTTGAGAGCGCGAGCAACACACTGCGAGCGAGCGCAAATGCAAAAACCGAGCGAGAGGGGCTGCTGTTGTGTGTGTGGATAATTTCAAACTCTGAAATACAGTTTTGCACGCAGCAATGAATTTTGTTTACTCAAATTCAGCTTTTCTTCGCTCAAAATAAATTTCTCCTCAAAACGCAACACCTGCACATTTTTTATTTTTCTTTTATGAAAAGAATTCACGTTTTCTTTAACAGGTATTTTTCAGTTCACATTCAAAATAAAAAGATACTTTTGTATGTACTTTGTGAACAAACTTGTATTATAGTGAAACAGCGTTTAATAGATGTGAATCAGAGCCGAGTTCCTTTATTTTCCTCAGTTTCGAGGTCTCTGTGATGCCTCATCTTTGATTACTAGACAATTTCGTAGCGTGATAATGTTATTTGGAGCACCATTATTTACTAGCTCACATTCCTGTTCAGCATTTCATTGGATTTAAGTCTAAGAGGACCAAATGTTGGGTCCTTAAATGTAAATGGTTAATTCTATTAAATGTTAGCATATAATGTAATTATTAGCTACACATACATAATAACTTACAGACATACAGATCTGTGATACAGTGAATGAAGTATTATAGGCAGTAATTAAAAACAGCTAAAGAAGACGAACAAACAAACAGCTGTGATGGGATCATAAATATTTTTAGCATACTAATTTCCATCGGGATCATCTTTCAATTTCATCGCTCCATTTCATTTCCTACCTTCGCCCCCCCCCCCCCCCCCGGCAGGATGTAGTGTAATTTGTATTGGAGTGTTTCTTTACCTGTGGCAATCTGTTTCACGGTGCCGAGATTACAGGCAAGCCTAATTAAAGCTGTTGTTGTATTTTTAGAATTAGCAGAGTATTAATTGGTGCAGAACGAGCCGAAAGAATACGAGGCAGGCAGGCACGTACGTGAGAGAGTAAACATCTTTTATCACACTACACTTTTATCTGTGGACTCAGGAGTGCCAGCTACATTCACAGGGCATGTTAATCCATCACACTTCAAAGTCCCTCACGGGATGGATAAACAAACACAGTGAAATGGGAACTGCTAGGAGCGCCTCATTTCAGGCAATGCCTACTTGTACAAGTGCATTTCAGTGTTGAATAATTCATAATGGGTTAAAAGCTGGCTTAAACCAAACGCTTCTCCAAATGTGGCCAAAAACAAAAACAGGTTTGTCCTTTTTAAAAATGTATTGTTGCTATTCAGTCACAGCCAGGCCAACAAGGACGAGGGCTAAGCTGGACGCTGTCACTCTACACTGTGAGCACAGTTATTAGGCAAGTTGTATTTTTGAGGATTACTTTCATTATTATAACCACAGCGCTCTCAGTTAATCCAAAATGTTTATAAACCTGAATGTTTAAGAAAGTAAACAAATAAACATTTCTGACATGCCAAAAAATAAATAAATCAGTGAGCAACATAGCCACCCTTCTTTTCAATAACTGTCACCGTTCATGGAGTCCGTCAGTTTCTTCTGTTGATGATCAACTTTCGTGCAGCAGCAGCCTCCCAGACACTGTTCAGACAAGTTTCCCTACACTGTGAATCTGTCGTTTAAGCCTGGCCCAAAGGTTCTCAGCAGGGTTGAGGTCAGGAAGGAGGCCGTGTCGTTATTTTTTCATCCTTAAGGCCTTTACTGGTTAGCCATGCAGTAGAGTACTTTGCTGGATGCCATGGAGCATTGCCCTGCATAGAAATCATGATCTTCTTGAGAGATGCAGACTTTTGCCTGAACCACTGCTTGAAGAAAGTGTCTTTGTAAAAACTGGCAGTAGGTTTCAGAGTTGATTTTTTTAGGCCATCTTCGACCTGAAAAGGTCCAACCAGCTCATCTTTAGTAATACCAACCCATACCAGTACCCCACGTCCACGTTGCTGGCGTCTGAGTCAAAGTGGGGCCCTGTGTCCATTACTGATCCAGCCACAGGCCCCCCCGTATGGAAAAGAAATAGAAAAAACTTATAAAAGACTTGCATCAGATGTGGCCTACTTCATATAGTGAATCATAAGGCTGATATGATTTACTCATGAAAGTGGCCACTTTCATATATTGTTTTATGAAGTATCCAAAACACAAGTTTCATTTATATAATTTTTCAAGGGATCTTATATCTGTTTTCACTCTTGTATGCTTTTTTCACACAAGGCGATACAAACTTTATAAGATTTATATACACATCTTTTCCATATGGGTATCTGGTCCATCAGGAGTCACTCTCATCTCATCAGTCCAAAAAATCTGTCTTCAGATATTTCTTGGCCCAGTCTTGACATTTCAACTTGTGTGTTTTGTTAACTGGTGGTCGGGTTTCAGCCTTCCTTACCTTGGCCCTGTCCCTGAGGACTGAACACCTCGTACTTCTGGACACTCCGGGTAGGTTGCAGTTCAGGAATATGGCAGCACTGGAGAAATTTGCATAATGAGTGAGGGTGTGGCCTGAGGAGATCAACACTCTATATAAAGGTGTGCAGTTTCTCTTCCTTGGGCAGAATGGGCCAAAAAAGAGATTTAAAGGACTCTGAAAAGTAAAAAAAAGGTCTTTCAGATGTTCCTGGTAGCTCCATGTTTGATTCTTCTCAAATCTTTGGCAGTTAATTTGCGTCTTTTTTTCTCAACACGTGCAACAAAACCTTTGATGGTTGTGTGGTCACACCCCGATAGCTTAGCAGTTTCAATAGTGCTGCATCTCTCTGAAAGACCTTTTTTTACTTTTCAGAGTCCTTTAAATCTCTTTTTTGGCCCATACTGCCCAAGGAAGAGAAACTGCACACCTTTATATAGAGTGTTGATCTCCTCAGGCCACACCCTCACTCATTATGCAAATACACATCACCTGATATGCTTAAATCCAATAAGCACTCAAGTTTATACAGCTTGACAATATGCATAAAAATTATGATATGGCCAAAATACTCACTTGCCTAATAATTGTGCACACAGTGTAGATGGCAGCCTTTAAATAAATTTTAGCATTACAGGTTGCACTCTGTTAACAGTTGATTTTAGTTGATGAACAGCAAAGCGCTGAGGTCACTGTGCCTTGCTATCGGCCGAAACATGCCACAGGATCTAAGGACAATGGACCAATAGTGAGCCTGATTTTTACTGACAGTGGGCTCGATTGAATCTCTTATCAATATCTGTATCAGGCTAAATCATTGCTCTGACTCAGTCAACCCATTCTGTATTAATATGTGCTTTGGCTCCCTATCAATAGAAAGGATGTGCGCACTTATTACATGCGTTATCTGCTCTGTTTCCTCTGAATGAGATACCACTGGGGAAGAGAAATAGAGTTTATTGGCTTTAGCAAGGTCAGAGTGGGAGAGCAGGGGGAGAAAGTGCTGGCCCAGCACAATGGGCTTTTATTTTGTTGTGTCAGTCAGTACAGGCGATTAAGCTGTCAGCCAACCGGGGCGCTATTGATTTGGTTATGTACCGGGGGAGGTAACACCCCCTGTTGTTTTAATTTATTAGCTACCAGCAATTTGATTTGATAGTGAAGAGGTGTAGCAATTTAAGGACTACGCAGAGCAGTGATCACTATAGTCTATACAAATAAGATTATTGTGGGATCATTAGGGTCCTCCAAAGTCTATTGTCCTGCTACCAGCTTTCCTTCTGACTCACTGCCGTGCAGCCTTTGGGCACACTCTGTGTTTTATTGGGACTGTTCCTTGCAGGTAATTTGATATGACACTAGTTGAAGATAATATATCATTTTGACTGCCACGATGGGGCCATGTGCACAAGATCTCAATTCATATTGACAGATGGGGGAAATTGAGAACAATTGAAGCAAGCAACAGGAGTCTGGAGCAGTCTGTAAAAGTGTAATTGGGTGGGCCTCTCCATGAGCGAGAGGGGGAATTACAGGGTCATGGACTTTAACAACCCTCGACGCAGACACTTGGAGGAAATGACTGTGAATTTTACACAGCGGTTTCATGCAGCATCAGTGAGCAGAGCTGTCCCTGTGCATTCAAGGGAACTGAAGCTTTCAGATAGAGAGCCATGCAAGCTACAGCTGAAATTCACTTAGGACACCAAAAAAGCATGACAGGACAAAAGTGCTTACAATACATTTGTGCACACTTTTAACACAATTTTACAGCTGTCATAAGTCAGGCAGTAGTGTTGTGCAGTATGCACCTGCTGCTTTTGTCTCCAAACCCTTGTCTACGTCAGTACATCTACACGTCTGAGACAGGCATTGCCCCTTAAAATGTAAATTTTTCAAGATTCAAGAGCTTTATTGTCAATGCAACAGTATACAGTATACCAAAATGCTGTTTCACCCCAACCCCCCATGGTGCATTTATAAGTGTGTAAAAGATCCAAGAGATCTAAAAATAGCATTTACAAATAAGTAATGTGCTAAATTTCACTTAAATTAAGGGATAAAAAGGTACTAATTACTAACTATACAATACTAACTGTACAGAGACAGAGACAATGCAAAGTGGATTGTGCAGCAGTTATCAAATACCAGGTTCAAGTTATTGTCAGGATATTGTAGACGATTGTAGAGGAGACATGACGAAGACATGTGCGATATGCAAAATGTGCAAATATAGTATAATTTAGATGTGAGTTCAGTAACTATGTGACTGAGTGTGCAAATAGATTGTTCCCAGGTCAGTTAGTAGTGGATTTGTGTAAGTTTGTGTTGTTTTTGAGTCTTTTGTACTGTACTGTAAGGTGTTTGTGTATTTCAGTCCTTTGGTGGTAGTGAGCTGAAGTTTTATTAAGTCTTCACCACATCATCAGAAGTCATTTGGCCATAAAATGAAAGCACCTCCATAATACTAATCAACAAACTAGTTTTCAGGTTACCTGGACAGCATTCTGGTATGCTTGTTGAATTTTAACTGACTTACACTCCAAGATTCTCCAAAAGTCATCAGCATCACAAAGCACAACAAACAGAAGTTCTCGTTAGCATCAAAAGAAGTTAGATGATCACTGAAATCTCCCATGATGGTGTAAAATTCCTGCTTTCATCATCACCGGCCTTGACTTGCTTACTTGGCTTTGGTGGAGCTTTTAAGAGATGACATGCGAGCCCTGACAGTCTATAGACAGCGTTATGCCACTGTGGTTATTAAGGCAGTAAATCATCTCGTGCTCCTTGTCCTTTCATTTCGGAGAGGGCCAATTGATCGACATAATTTTACGAGGAGGATCACATATGAATATGCCATTAAATGTCCGTTTATTGCCTTTTTATGATGCCATTGGAATTACATTTTTCGAGCTTTGAGGGTGAAATATTAAAAAGGACAGAGCCAAGTCAAGTCCTCAGACAGGAGGCTTTAGCAGGTTAACCATCTGGAATGAAGTGTCGCTCTTTGTCTGCCCTGGCTATAACTCTTTAACTCTTTAAACATATTCTCTGCCACCATAACAGAGATGTTTAAATTGGATGCCTTACTTAAAATAGAACTGTCAGTGTAAATTGTTCTCCACCGCTGAGCGGCTCCTCTGCTTATCCATTCATTAAAAGAGACGGTGGATGTGACCAATTTGCTCAAAGTTGGCTCTCAGTTGTTCGTTTAGTGCGCTCAGTATTTTTCACCAAAAGATGCCCTGTTGGTTTTGTCCTGACGGAGTGGGAGGAGAGGAGCCACCAAAAGGCCACAGTTCCAATTACACACTGCTTAAATGTCAAGCTACTTTGCATTACCCAAAGTGCAATGGCATTCAGTGGGTATCAGCCCCACTCCATCCACATCTGTCGCATTATTTCGCTCCACGAGTGAAAAGAAAATGATCATGGAGTCCTTTCCTTCGATCTATAACCTATCATCTCTGAGTGCTCTACTTCACATCTCAATGAGGTTTGGGCACCAACCAAAGCAGCCTACCACAGAGCCAAATTAAATAACAATTAGGTGGCTTGTGTTGCTTTTACGAGGATGAATGGTTTGCGAGTGTCCTTTCAGCAGCTTTCGTAATTGTTTCAGAGTCAAGATTCACGATCCCTCGTTCAATGCTGTCGGTTCACTGGCTGCATTGCTACCCGGGGCCCCTCGGCTTTTCCCATTAGAGGCTCTGCAGGCTTGACAATTTAGCTGCTTTGTCGATCATTAAGAGGGGAGACACAGAGCTTCCCCCCTCTAATTAAACCTTGATTAGAAAAGTGCTCTACTGCAGAGATGACAGAGTAGGCTCGAAACAGGGGACAGAAAGGTTGATGTAGTTGTGTAGTATGCAGGTGGTGTTTCCATTATGGGCGCAGACAATAAAAACACAGCGGCTCAGTTTAAATGAAGTACCCCACAGTAATAGCAAGAGTCATAAAATAAGAAGAAAGGGAGAATGCATCTTGCCAGGCCCCAAGCTATGCTGGACCACACACACTTTAGATTACTTAGCATGTTGTAAAGATCTACTAGCCAATGCAGTCATTGCTAAAGGCATTGTTTAGGTGAGTTAATAGCATGATGGCAGCATATGCAATAGCAAACTACACAGCTAGCTCCAAAGTGAGTTAGCTGCAAGATTCCAAAGCTACTTCTTCTTCTTCCTCACTCTCCTGCTTAGATTTCATTTACCTGATTGGTTGAAGTTAGCTTGTTGTAGGCAGATGGTTCATCCAATTTAATCACCTGCCATTTTTAAAAGGCTGCCCTTTTTTCTAAACACTTTCAAAGGACAACTCCCCAGATGGCTCTGTGTACCAAACCATCTGGTGCATCAGGTAGTATGAGTATTACTAGTACAGGTACTGGTGTCAGTCTCATTAAGGAAAAAAAAGTCTGCCTTGTTAATTAAGGCAATAACATTTGCATGTACTGTGAATTAATGTCATCACAGCGTTGTTCTCCTGCTGAAAACACCAAATGCACATTCACATGCTTCTCTGTAACAGAAGGAATCATCTGCTGCAGATTGCTAAGATTGTTTGCAAAAACATCTTGTGGGGTTAAAGGTCACCGGGGCTGAGCTCAAACTCTTCATTGTAGAAATAAATAAATACATACATACACAGTTCAGATAAAGAAAAATAACATGTGTTAAGCATGTCATTGACTCTTTGATTTTATTGACTTTGAAGTTTGACACAATGTCTTCCATTCACGTTATCTGGCTCAAAACAACAAATGAAGAAGGACAGTACCTGGACACAGAGTTAACATTTGACAGTAAACTGTGTACTTACCTCCCTGCCATAGATCTTGATTCACTTCAGGTCTTTGGCCTTCGAGCACCATGAGGATTCACTCTATATAACTGTGCAGTAAAAGTGTTTCCAGAGTAGCAAGAAAACTCTGGATTAGTGGGGTCAAGGGGAGAAATGATCTATTGTATCTATTATAGCTGTAAGCTACAGCTCTGCTTACAAGAGTTACATCCACAGGAGAGCCTTTACATTCAGGACTGAAAAAGAAAAATACTTTCAAAAATCCAAAGACAGACGTTTTCTTGTGGTGGATATCTGCAGTAATGTGGAAAGCATAACATATGCATGTATTTCAGGTAGCACAGCATAGTGGTGCAGTGGTTAGCACTGTTGCCTCAAAGCAAGACAGTCTTCGGTTTATACTGTACACTCTCCAGCTTTGTCACTGACTAAAGACATGCCGTTAGTGAGATTAAGTTAACTGGTGATTCTAAATTGGCTGTAAGGGCTGTTGTTCCTTTCCCTGTTTATCCCTAAAATCAGCTAATGACCTGTCCAGGGTGTACCCAACTTTTTGCCCAGTGACAACTGAGGTAGCGCCCACCTCTAACCCCAACCCACTGGAACCATGAATTAAACTAAGAAAGTAGATGGATGTAAAAAAAAGAAAAAGAAAAAAAGAAAAGTACCGTATTTTTCAGACCATAAGGTGCACCGGATTAAGAGCTGCATTAAGCAAAACAAAACAGTCAGACAAGTCAAACTTTACTCAACTCATTCTTCTTGCTTCCTCCACTTCCGTACCATTGATTCATTAACGCTGAATTCTCTCCAGCCAGTGTTGCCAACTTAGCGACTTTGTCGCTATATTAAGCGAATTTTCAGAGCCCCTTAGCGCCTTTTTTCCTAAAAAGCGACTAGCGACAAATCTGGTGACTTTTTCTGGTGTTATTGGAGACTTATTTATGACGACTTTTTGACGTGAAAGCGCGTATCGCTCTTACTCTCAACAAGCAGCGGGTGCTGCCGTGAGCACCTCACCCATGCTAAAGCGCTCACAGGCGCTCACTACTAATAAACACACACACACAGAAAGTAACTCCACCAGAGTGCCTATTTCGGGTCACTTTTGCTGGTCCAAGCCCGGATAAAGGAGCAGGGCTGGAATTGTTACATAATTTTTTTTTTTTAAATTGCTAAAAGAAATTTAATTTGTAGTTCTAAACAAACTCTAAATGCATTTAGGACATTTTTACTCACTTTATGTCTCTTCCACGATGTTATTTCTTTCTCCAGCTACGTAGGTAGGTTACAATTACATTAGCATGACCAATTATGCAAATTAGGCAATGACATCATTTGGCGACTTCTAGCGACTTTTAGGACAGCCAATAGCGATTTTACTTACTGAGGAGTTGGCAACACTGTCTCCAGCTGCTCTATTCCCATGTTGTTGCAGTATATTAATGACTAACTTCGCATTGTGGATGGGTTATCTCAGTTGTTCTCCTGACTGAAGTTTGGTGTGTTTACAGCATCCTGCCATGCGATTGCATTTGTCTCTAACCATTGGGAACCCTCACGTTAACTTTTATCGAGTGGAAAAAAGTTAGCGTTCATCCTCCAGCTTCACTGTGTTTATGTTATGCTAACATAGCTGTGTAGCTAGCAATCACGTAGCACATCATTATATAGCAGCTAGCCCAACTTCAGTAACCCTACAAACGTCACTGTCTGTTTAGTTTTCTGTCTTCATTTATGTTGGAAGTGACAGCAGAGCTGTACGTTTGAATTCTTTCAGAAATCTCTCAGTCAGAACATGCTATATCATGTTTAGGTGGAAACTAGCGAGCTAACTTCCTGCTAACTTCTACCTTCGTTAAATGTAACAAAATCCTGTTTTCTTGGATGCCTGGATGTTAAACTCAATTGTTACACCTGGTAAAGCAGCAACGCTGATCATTTTATTAAAAATTAAAGAATTTAGACAGTTTTTAACTCTCAGTGATGCCGCAGTGATCGCTTGACTTTGGGACCTGAAGAGGAGCGGAGTTTAGGACCCAGATTCCTCTGCGAGGCTCCTGACTCGGTAGCCGTGATGTCCCAACAATCCATCAAGCGGTGCGGCTTCGTAGCTTAGCAAAGTCGTACTAAAACATTTTTGACAGGTTTTGAGCGCCGTGTAGCACATAAAATCGGTTCGAGGTCAGTGAGCACAACCAGAATTCATACATAAGGTGCACTGACGATTTTTGAGAAAATTAAAGGATTTTAAGTGCGCCTTATAGTGTGAAAAATATGGTATGCATTGTGAAACAGTCGACCCTTCACTCTCAGCGCCCAGCAAGACACTGAATGAAAAAGACACTTGAGCTCAGAATAGATCCTCTAACTCTGTACTCTGCTGTGAAGAAAGGGAACTTTTCTCATTGTCATTCCTACAACACTTTACACTCAGTTTCAATCATCTCCAAACACAAAGCCTTTCCAAAATGTGCAGCAGGGCAGAGACATCATGCTTAGAGAGGGGGTTCCCCCCTCTGTGACAGCAAGCTCCCCCCTGCTGGAAGATCCTTGAGAGGGCATTTGAAAGAACAAAAAACAGTCCTGCATTTGTTCTTCTACCTGTACTACAGCTGATCTGAATTCACCATGGGTTCCTGCAGGAGTCTCATCATCTACATTACTGGCAGCAGCTGACCTCTTCAAAACCTCTTTTCATCATAGACAGACAACCTGATGTGATGTCTGATTTTGTATTTAAACTAAACATCTGTTAGTACAGATGTACTGCCTTCCTTCTTTGTGAAGTGCTCCATGTGAAACAATATAAATATGATAAATACAAAGCTACTGCATTTATTCATTAGTTCTTTTATCTCATAGCGTGTCTTTTGTCCTCTCTCTGCTCTCTTCTCCTTCCCCTGACCCTCCACTGATGGTGGCCCCTTGCTGATCCTGGTTCTGAGGTCTTGAGGTTTCTTCCTGTTTAAAGAGCGTTTTTCCTTCACATTATTTTAAATGTTTAAATGGCCTGCATTTGTATAGCGCTTTTCTAGTCCCTAAGGACCCCAAAGCGCTTCACACTACATTCAGTCATTCACACACACATTCACACACTGGTGATGGCAGCTACATTGCAGCCACAGCTGCCCTGGGGCGCACTGACAGAGGCGAGGCTGTCGGACACTGGCGCCACCGGGCTCTCTGACCACCACCAGTAGGCAAACATGGGGTTAGTATCTTGCCCAAGGATATTTGGCATGCAGCCAGGAGGCAGCCTGGGATCGAACCACCGACCTTCTGATTAGTGGCTGACCTGCTCTGCCACCTGAGCTACAGCCACCCCATTCATATGAGGTCATGTCATTGTTGGAGTTGGAGGGTTATTACTGTACAATATAACACATCTTGAGGTCGCTGTTGTTGTGAATTGCAATTAAAAAATCATTTAGAATATAAATTAAATTAAATTAAAAAATATAAATGAAAAATATAATTATATAAGAGCTGTGGGTAGTGACCGAAAGAACGAGATCGCGGATACAAGCGGCAGAAATGAGCTTCCTCCGAAGGGTGGCTGGCCTCTCCCTTAGAGATAGGGTGAGAAGTTCGGCCATCCGGGAGGGGCTCAGAGTAGAGCCGCTGCTGCTCCACATCGAAAGGAGCCAGCTGAGGTGGTTCGGGCATCTGACAAGGATGCCTCCTGGGCACCTCCTGGGTGAGGTGTTCCAGGCATGTCCCACCGGGAGGAGGCCCCGGGGCAGACCCAGGACACGCTGGAGAGATTATATCTCTCGGCTGGCCTGGGAACGCCTTGGTGTTCCCCCGGATAAGCTGGAGGAGGTGGCTGGGGAGAGGGAGGTCTGGGCCTCTTTGCTTAGGCTGCTGCCCCCGCGACCCGGTCTCGGATAAAGCGGATGAAGATGGATGGATGGAATTATATAAAAATATAATGACAAAAATTAGAAAATTGAACACATTCCTGCCAGCAATTATTAAAACACTTAATTGGCAAAACAATTAAGTTTTATAAGTTATTAAGTAGTATGTGACATCACATACGTCCCCTCTGGGGAAATAAAAGATGCAAAAAAAAGCAAAGCACTATCAAGTCACCCTGAAATCCACACGTCAGCGTTTGCTTTCACATAGGCCAGGGTTTACTGACAGTCAGTGGACCATGTGGCTGCACCATTACCATAGTTTTGCATTCTCTAATGTCATTTTCTACAAGGTTAGCTTCATGTAATCATTGCCCCGGGACGGCAGCAAGCTATGAGAGATAGAGAGAGAGCTGAGTAGAGGAGCACTGGGCCGCTTGTTCGACTTAATGAGACTAATCTAAACAGATGGAGGAGAGACTCCCTGGTTGCTCTGACACCATGTCCCCGAGACTGCTTTAGCTGGCCACTCATCATTTTGACTCTCTCCAACTTGGAGCCCCCCCTCCCACACACAAAAATGTATTTACTTTTTAAAAATTTTGAAACCCATACAGGTGGTCTCAGTTTGTTTGTAGTTTCTTCCTTGCTTATAAAGACTCTTTGGTCATCAATTTGTATTTTTCTTTGACAACTAATACTTTGTTTATTTAGATTGGTATGTTGTGCAATTACAAGAAAAAGGACCCAAATATAGAGCACAAAGAAAGAGTTAATTTAAATAAAAACAAGAGGCTTTAACTGAGGCAAACGCAAAAGTCCAAACATACAAAAAGTCCACGAGGATGACATCATTAGGATCTGAAATGCAGGCTGGGAGCACACAGGGTACAGGCAGCTGACACAGTACGACTCAACAATAACCAAAGGCAACTAAAGGCTTAAGTAGACACAGAAGATAATCAGAGAAAGTGGAAACATAGGTAGCAAGGCCCAGCTGAAACTAATCCAGACAATACCTGAGAAAGTTAAACCAACACCAAGAAACACTTGAATAACAAAATGAAACAGAAACTAACTGACTAAACACAGAAGACATTAATGTTTATTCTAATAAGGAAACGGACAATCAATTAAAACACAAAGAATCAAATAAGAAACTCCAAAACTCCTAAATCTATCATTCTAAAACTGATCTTGGATTGCTAGTGTAACGGGTGTATTACAAAATAATTTATATTTCACCAAAGATCCATCCTGCAGTGTTATTTTGCTTTGTCAGTATTGGTTATGTATATGTGTTTATTTATATATGTTTATTTTCTGTATTTATATTTTGGGAGCTTTTATTTTGTTTGTGTGACCTTTGACTTCCCACGAAGTCGCTTCCTGTAGCTGCGTGGCGCTATTTTCCTCAGTCGCCTAGAGGCCCCGCTGAGGAGAGGCGAGCGTACGCTAGTGTTCTCAGTTACAGAGCGAATAAACACAGTTAAAGTAACTAAAGCAATTCAAACGCTGCTCGTTCCCTTTGTGCATTTTGTCTCACAGTTCTGTTCGATGTTTTAGTGTGAGTTAGTTCGACAGAGAAACTAACTCACTCACTGTACTCGGCTCGAGTACAGCACTTTATTGTAACATGCTAGTTAGCCAATCTCAGACTAGCGCATAGGTGCAGGTGGCTTCTCATGTGGGCCGCTATCCTTCTCTCCCTTGAAGGGGTTCATGCAGAAGTCCAGTAAAGTGAAGTCGCTGTACTGTTTTATTTTTATTTTAAATAGGTATGTGAGCTCCCTCTTTTACTTTTGTGTCATGTGTATTGGTTATATCTTTTGTTGGTTTGTACTTTTTGGAATGCATGTTCACTGTTTCAACTTACTGTTAGATATATGTAACTATGAGGTAATTGTCACTATATGGCCACGATGCAGTGCATTTTAATTTGTTATATATGTTCATAAATACATTTTAGCAGTTTTTATTTGATAATTAGGTTTGTTGTGATGTTGCACCTCAGTCGCCTAGAGGCCCCGCTGAGGAGAGGTGTTCATGCAGAAGTCCAGTAAAGTGAAGTCGCTGTACTGTTTTGTTTTTATTTTAAACAGTTATGGGAGAATAAATCCACCCCAGCTGGCAAAGTGAGAGTCGACTCCTCTGGTCATTTGCACAACACAACGCAGAGAACTAACAGCAATCAGAGTTTAAGGCCACACCGGCTACACTAGCATAAAAACAATCATGAAACTCAGCCAATTTAAAAGCTAAATCATAGTGTTGGGGCTGAGCAGAGCAGTGTCTGGGGAAACCTGGGCTAAGGAGGCCGTGAGGTAGAGCACCTCGGGCACAGGAGCAGGTTGAGCCATAGGAACCTTCTTCCAAGGAGGGGGGGTTGCACTTGGCATTGGCTGACCCGAGCAAAGAGGCAGCCCTCGTACTCAGCATGAGAATAACTCAGACCTGGGCAGCAGAATCTCTGATACGTGTGGAGGTGGTGACGAGGCAGCATGGCTGGAAGATTTTACTCAGTGTTCTGAGACGAGTGAAGTATTTCTTGGAGCACGTGGAGTGAAGACAACAACATGAAAAGAAGCTGTTGCTGTTTGTATCATGTCTTCCTCTGTACTTGTACTGATTATTTTGCAGTTTGAGTGTACAATCACACTTCTCACTTTTCCTCAATAACCACCAGCATTATCTAGCACAGTGTCGCAGTGGTTAGCACTGTTGCCACTGTTGCCTCACAGCAAGGTCTTGGCTTTAAATCCACCATCTGGCCCAGGCCCCATGTTTGCATGGATTCTCTCTGGACACTCCAGCTTTCTCCAGAGTCTAATGACCCACAATTAGTGGGGTTAGGTTAACTGTTGATTCTAAATTGCCCATAAGTGCGAATGGTTTTCTGTCTCTGTGTTAGCCCAGAGTGTCTGTACCCTGCTTCCCTACCCTATTCCCTGCTGGAATAGCATCCAGCTGCCCTGTATTTGATATGCAAAGGAAAATGATTGGATGCAACCATCTAGCTTTATAAATTGTTCATTTGTATCTTTCTTAGTAAAATACAAATTCCTGTTTAACCGTAACCTTTTATACATATGCATTAGCTGAACAACAATGATGAAGCATCTCTTTATCAGGTTCAGGATGGGAGCTTTCTCCCATGGAGAGGACCAGAAGCTTCTTTCGTTCACTATCTGCAAGCTCTCCAGTCTATATTCATCCCATTTGTTATCACGACCGTGCTGTTGTCTGGTTCAGTGTGTTCTTGCTGTGAGTCATCTTTCACCACTGCTGTTGCAAACTCGGGGGCTATTCTTTCTCCGTGTGTATTTGTATCAGTGAGGGTGCAGCAAATCTGCTTCATATTCAGTGCCACGAGTTGTCAGCCTGTTACATCCCAGTGGGGTCAATTTCCCCCGTTTGCTGTTTTTCCGAGCTATCAGATGGTCTCTCTGCCTTAGTTGTCAGCTGAACTTTAAAATACATCACCAGACAAATAAGGATGAGACATTCACCAGTAGAGCTGATAATCTGATGCAACTCTCTGCTGAGCAGTTGCATAAGGTACCGAAAACATAAAACAAATGGAAAAAATGGAACATGACATTCTAGCACGGTGCTGCTGAGTGATCAGCGGGGCTGTCGGTGTACCGAATGGTGGAAGCAGTGCAGCGTAGAAGCTCGCACAGGAGCGTAGATCTGTAATGTCTGCTGTAAAACACACCAGTGCTCCAACACATGCTCAACAAATCCCACAGGCATTCAGCGCTAATGGAAACTACTCCAGCAGGGAAGTTATTTTTCATTACGTTACCATCAATGAACCTTGATCGCTGGACACTGAGCGTTGTGATTATTTCAAAAGTATATAGCAAAGGAGTATAGACTCAGTCCCTACAGTCTCGAATGTTAACAACTGCTGTTTATACTTTGAACTACTGCGATTTCCTTCCATCATGGCCCCCCGGGAGGATCGAATTCTCCCTCAGCCAAGCGGAGAGAGACATAGAGAGGGAAGGAGAGAGCAAATATGAAAGTGAAAGAAGGAGACAAAGCAGAAAGTGCACAAAGAAATGGAAATCCCTTCCCTCTGGGCCAGGCTCTCTGGTGCCTTTACCCAGTTTTTATCTGATGAGTCTTTGGAGAATAACTCTCTTTGCACGAAACTCGGAAGAGGGAGACATCCTCTCGGCTCGGTGGTCACAATCGACCCTGTATGACAGACGCGCTGGCTGCTGACAGCCATTACTGTCAAAATGAGGTAAGAACAAGGTGGGATGGCTGTCTTCACGGGTGCTGATGGGAGGGCTTAAACCGTGCTCCCAAACCCTTGTGGGATGTAGTTGCACACTGCCCATAATTGAGTTGAAAGCTTTATTGAATATTTCATTTGTGCTGTGGGAATTGGATTCTTCAGAGCACAGCAAAAGCTAAGTGGGAATGGGATATTTTTATTATAGCTAATGATACTTGCTTCATGCTTACCCTTCATCTGGTCCTATTTCACAAATATACTTGTACTAAAAACAAGAAAACCCTCATTAGGCTTAATTTGTGCAATTCTGTAAACAAACTTCAAGTAAAGTCAATTTTAAAAAGGCTAATTTATGAATCAAATCCTATTTTGCATGTAAGCACTCTGGAGTGAGCCAATTACCATCGACTTTATTCCTGGGTCAGAGCATTACTAGGGGCAACAGGACCGCTCATTAACTACCACAGTTAAAGGGAGTTCCTGGACCTGGCAGTGAGCTCAGGGCCAGCCATCTGTAAGCATGAGCTCAGCGCGCTGACAGCATTGCCTGCAACTCAGAGAGACTGAGCTCTATTTGGTGCTAATCAGAAACATTTCTCCAAACCCCAAGATGAGAGGAGGTCTGCTCTACAGTGACTCTCAAAGCTCCACTCTTTATTCTGCATTCCCTTGCTCACATTGGCTCTCCCTCCCATTTTATATCCCACTGGAGCAAACCCGGTGGGACTGGAGGATCCAGCCGGGGATGGCGGCTAACTGGCTTTGCTATTACAGCTCCTGTCACAGGGGAGCTGGTGCGCTGCTTAGCCCAGCTGGAGCTCTCTGATCCCCTGCCTTTCAGTGGATGGATTCCTACCAATGGTCCCTGGGGGTTTCACTCAAAGGAGGAATAAAACTCAATGATACCATCTCCTAGTCTCCTAGTCTAGGGCTTTATTTGCCATTAATCAATTTTAAAAAAAAAGCATCAGCACAGCAGTATTTTTTAATTGATACTCATTAGGAAGAATGAATGAATCTGGAGAAATATGTAAATGGCCTGTATTTGTATAGCGCCTTTCTAGTCACTAAGGACCCCAAAGCGCTTTACATATCCAGTCATCCACACATTCACACACTGGTGATGGCAGCTACATTGTAGCCACAGCCACCCTAGGGCGCACTGACAGAGGCGAGGCTGCCGGACACTGGCGCCACCGGGCCCTCTGACCACCACCAGTAGGCAACGGGGGTGAAGTGTCTTGCCCAAGGACACAACGACCGAGACTGTCTGAGCCGGGGCTCAAACCGGCAACCTTCCGATTACAAGGCGAACTCCCAACTCTTGAGCCACGATCACCCTGTGGTGATGTGGATTAATTACTTCATTTTGAAATGATGATCGAGACGATGTGTCCCCAGCAACAGGAGAGAAGCTACAGGGATGAATGCAGCCTGGTTTATGTGAGTTCTGAATGTTTGATTGCATACTGGCACAGAAACAGCTGCACACTTTTCAAACGAGACAGTCTATTAATTCTGCCTGGTCCAACCAATTTATGACTTCTGGTGTATAATAATGAATATATTAATGAAATCTCTGTGTGTATGTGGACCCCTATTGCATCAGTCCACTGTGTTGTGTTGTGATACTTGTAATGTCATTTTAAAATACTTTGCATCGTGTTTATTGCTTTTGGTGGCTGCAGCTCACGAGGTAGAGCAGGTCAAGTACTAATCAGTCTCTGGCTGCTCCAGTCTCCATGCCAGTGTATCCTTGGGCTTGATACTGGGCCCCAGGTGGTCTCTGATGCATCTGTTGGAGTGTGATCATTAGAAAGTACATAGGTGTGGAAAAGAAGACCTTGCAGGGCTCTAGAGTGCGACCAATTTGGTCGCAAATGCGAGCAGGTACACGGACTCCACACAAAGACGTAAACACAGAGCGGACCGACGCATCAGAATCAGCTTTGTCTTTCTCGGCTTTCTCACCCGACGGCCCGTAGACGGACACGCTGTCGGCGCTTAGCGATTCTGATGCGTCCGGTCCGCTGTGATTACGTCTTTTTGCGCTGATTCTGAGCTGCAGGTTTTGTCTCTCTCCAACCAAAATTCACCGAGCCAGCAGCAAAAGAAGCAGCAAACTGCGCTTCACATTTGATCAATGTCGTCATGAATTTTGCTGTTTTGCTTCCACGACTATTAAAATCACACTTCATGCACAGCTAGCTCTCTCTCTATCTCTCTCTGTACTTCAAGAACAGTTTCCCGTCTCCAATCTCTGTTTTCTGTATTATTCATTCGCTTATTGCCCACCAGTCTACCGTTGTTTACAGCGCTGTGGCTGCTGTCTTTTTCTTTATTTGACTTAAATGACCTCGGACAAGAAAGCCTATTTTTTCTGTTGTTCAATACTGAAGAAATTTAAACTTTATATGCAGAACATTGTAGAGTATTTTTAAGGTTATCTGCTATAAAAAGCCAGACCAGGAAAATCTCCTTCATGTTTTTCTGTTTTATTCTCAGTTACTTTCACACAAAGGCATCTGCTGTGATGTTCACAATTCTGAAGAAGTCAGTACTGATAAATGATCAGAATTATAATATTTCTGACTGTCTGAGGCTAAGTTGAATCGAATCGGGACTTTGAAAACCGGAATTGAATGGATTATAGAAATCAGTGATGATACCCAGCCCTAGTGAGCAGCCTAGGCACGACAGAAGTGGATGTAGCTGTAATAGGAAAAGAACTATTGCTAACTTTTCTGTTAAGGCCTGATCCTTCTGAAATTCATAGCCAGTGCTCTGACACGGTGTCATCAATCTTTGAATGCTGAAAAAGCACAGTGTATCCAGAAAAACACATTATATTATATAAATTATTATAAAATTTGTGTGCGCCTAACTTTTGTGCCAGTACGCCTAACTTTTTAAAGTTAGGCCAGTACCGGTATGCCCATGGCAAAAAGTTAGTCTAGAGCCCTGCCTTGGATGAACGAAGCTACATAGAAACCAGTCTAATCTTTCCTATTTCACATCTGCTACATGTTGAAATGAAAGTCAAAATGCAGCTATTAATATGACTGAATCATAGCTTAAGTCCATCCATCCAGTTTCTTATGTGCTGATCCAGCTCAGGGCCACAGAGCAGCGATGCCTGCATTTTGACAGCTGGGACTTCAGAAGATCTGAAGTATGTAAGGATATATTGTAATGGTGTTCGAGTGTTAGAATGTGCTGTTCATGGGTTTTGTAGAAAATGTCTGTTGCCCACAGGTTGCTATGAGTCAGAACTTTTTCCTTTTAACATTAAAATACATTATGTCACAATGACATCATTACAGTGTTACAAAGACTAGCAGGAGACGTGGTGTGTTTACGATACATTCTAACATTAAACAGCAACGTGGGTTTTTGGCAGGTTGCATATTACCAATATGGCATAAAAAATGTTTTCATTTTATTTGATAAAACAGATGAAACATCCAGGGCGCCAATGCTGGTTTAAGTTCAGAATCAGAATCAGAATCAGAATGGGGTTTATTGCCAAATGTTGAGCAGGTTTACAACATTAGGAAATTGCTGCGGTGCTTCAGTGCAAACATAGTGTCATAAATAGCACTTAAATAGACATGGAAAAAATAAAAGTAGGGATAAGAATTAAAAGTGCTACGTGGAAAGATATGTGCATGAGATATACATGAGATATATACATGAGAGTAAGAATTAAGAGTGCTACGTTGAAAGATATATACATGAGTGCAGGTGGTGATCAGTGCCAAACATGGAATGATACAGTGAACACAGCGTAGGGTCATGTGTTAGTGGTGGGGATAGTCATATGGTTATTGTTCATGTGTCCAACAGCAGAGGGGAAGAAACTGTTCTTATGGCGAGAGGTTCTGGTGCGAATGGACCGGAGCCTCCTGCCTGAGGGGAGCAGGTCAAACAGACTGTGACCAGGGTGAGAAGGGTCAGCTGAGATCCGAGCTGCACGCCGCAATGTCCTGGAGGTGTACAGGTCCTGCAAAGATGGGAGTCTGCAGCCAATCACCTTCTCAGCAGAGCGCACAACACGCTGCAGTCTCTGTTTGTCCCTGATAGTGGCTCCAGCGTACCACACGGTGATGGAGGAGGTGAGGATGGACTCGATGATTGCAGTGTAGAACTGCATCATCGTCCGTGTTGGCAGGTTGAATTTCTTCAGCTGCCTCAGGAAGTACATCCTCTGCTGGGCTTTCTTGAGGACGGAGGTGATGGTGGGCTCCCACTTCAGGTCCTGGGTGATGGTGGTACCCAGGAAGCGGAATGAGTCCACAGAGGTGATGGGGGTGTCAGTCAGGATGATGGGGGGGAGTGGGGCTGTGTGCTTCCTGAAGTCCACAATAATCTCCACTGTCTTCTGGGCATTCAGCACCAGGTTGTTGTGGCTGCACCAGGACACCAGACGTTCAACCTCCCTCCTGTAGGCAGACTCGTCCCCGTCCGAGATGAGTCCAATAACGGTGGTGTCATCTGCAAACTTGATTAGCTTGACAGACTGGTGGGTGGAGGTGCAGCAGTTGGTGTGCAGGGAGAAGAGCAGAGGAGAAAGAACACAGCCCTGAGGGGAGCCGGTGCTGATGGTCCGGGAGTCCGAGACATTCTTTCCCAGCCTCACATGCTGCTTCCTGTCCGTCAGGAAGTCAGTGATCCACCGGCAGATGGGATCAGGCACATTCATCTGGGAAAGCTTGTCTCGGAGATGGTCTGGAAGGATGGTGTTGAAGGCAGAGCTGAAGTCCACAAACAGGATCCTGGCGTAGGTTCCTGGGGAGTCCAGATGCTGCAGGATGAAGTGTAGGGCCATGTTGATGGCGTCGTCTACAGACCTGTTGGCTCTATATGCAAACTGCAGGGGGTCCAGGAGGGGGGCCGTGAGGGTCCTGAGATGGGAGAGAACTAGGCGCTCAAATGACTTCATGACCACAGATGTCAGAGCCACGGGTCTGTAGTCATTTAGTCCAGTGATCCTAGGTTTCTTGGGGACAGGGATTATGGTGGAGGACTTGAAGCAGGCAGGCACATGACATGCCTGCAGTGAGGAGTTGAAAATGCCAGAAAACACTGGGGCCAGCTCGTTTGCACAGTGTCTGAGGGTGGCAGGAGACACGCCGTCTGGGCCGGGAGCTTTCCGAGCATTCAGGTTCTTAAACTGCTTCCTCACATCTGCTTCATGAATATGAAGAGTTGTGGTGGGAGGAGGTGGTGTGAAATCCTCTTTTGTGTGGGGTGAGGAGGGGGGTGTTGTAGGTGAACGGTTTGAAGGTGGTGATGGCTCTATGGAGGGGGGAGAGGTGGGGGAATTAGTGTCCAAAGTGTCTCTATTGTTGGGGCCGTTGGAGGTGTGAAGGCTGCCTGATGGCTCGTCAAAACGACAGTAGAAGTCGTTAAGGGTGTTGGCCAAGAGCAAGTCATCAGTGGAGTGGGGGGTTTTATAAGTGGAGTGGGGGGTTCCTTTATAACTCGGACATTAAACTGATGGAGTTTTGCTATTGAAACTATGGCATATCCCATGACATTTGGAATCAAGCTGGTAAAAAGATTCACAGATTTGCATCAGATTGTGACACTGAGGCAGCTTTTGTTGCCGTTCCTAACAGAGCTTGTTGCTGAATAAGTCATGTGACTATCCCCTGCACCCGGCAGTCCAAAGCAACCCCTGACAGAGAGCTGCATTTGGTAACAAGTGGCCTTGTAGAAATCACCTGGCATGAAATTCACTGTTTTAACTTTGAAAAACGCCAAAATATTTTTTCTTTTTCTTGTAATTTTTCAACATGTTCTTGGAAACTCTGTTTATTTGGCTCCTCTACTGAGCTGATATACAACACATTGAGCCTTAATTAGTCACTCTAATTTGGTGATTAATATAATAATATCTTTTCATGGAGAGCTTTCATTATTTTGGATTCATGTTGTTCTTTCATCAGTCTCTTTATGTAGGATCATAGCACTCCTGTGCTCAGCAGCGATAGGTTACGACTAATTAGCCAGCAAGGTCTTAATCTGCAGCGTATCTGAAGCAATTATTCAATGTTGTCAGTGGATTGCAAATATTGCACGACTGCTGATGATAATGAATGATGTACAACTGACAAGCAAAATCTATTAAACCGTACCTAATTTTTAGTCTCCATGTAGGGTGGCTGCTGACAGCTTATGGCTGGGTGTGAATATCCTACCTTGGTGGAAGCTGTAATTGCTGGAACTATAGAAAGGAAAACTTGCAGATTAAGGGATTTGTTGTACTCGGCTAACAACAGTCGTCTGTCGACTGTCTTGCTTTTAACCTTCGATATAAAGGTTAAAAGCAGTTTTTGAAAACATTTCTTAGAAGATGGCTTGGACTCAAGGAATTAATCCTAATTTCAGAGCCTAAAATTCATAAGAAGTCAAGTTTGAAAGCTTTCATTCAGATTAAAGTGTGTTTAAAACTCCACAGCATAGTTAGTGACTGATGCTTAACAGTGGGAGCAGACAAACTAATGCATGAACTCACAGGTAAGAATTAAAAGCTTTCCTCCCAGATTGCAGTGCACTACGTGACAAGTACTTCACAGAAGAATACAATCTGGCTTTTCGATGATCTCTGTCTCTTCTGGCGGTCTTCTGCAAGCTCAGGTTAGAATATATTCTCTCCTTGCTTCAGGTACAGGGTTAGACTTGGCCCTCCAGCCCTCAGTAGTTCTACAGAGCACTGAGGAGCTGTAGTCCAAGATGGTAGAGCTGGAATCTCTGACTCCAAACACGGGGATCCAATAGACTGATCTGATCACCTGATAGCACGGAAGAAGTATGATAAAGGAAGGCCAGAGGCTTCTAGTTAGCAGGGTCTGAACTTTAGTTTTTGTCTACCAGGGGATGTGACAATCCAACACCTTCAGATATCTGCTGATACTTGGAGATAAATGATCTGAATTGCAGAAGCAGGACCACAGCTCCAAACTCTCTCCTTCAGTTCTTATCTATTTATGATCCCCCAGTTCTCATTTTTGTGCCCCACCCTCACCCCATTTTTTAATTCTTTCACTTCTCATTACTACACGGGGATCTGCCAGACCCAGCAGCCGATGCCAGTCCCCTCCGATGCCTTCCCCAAACTGCAGCTCAATTCATGTTTATCTACTTAACTCAAACTTAAAATGAGCACGTGGGCCCAGCTAGTGGATGAGTACTTTACCAATACCAGTGATAACAAGCTGTTACTGTCAGAAAGAGAATCATTCTTTCATGCAAAGAACCACCAGACACAAAAGGTATTTAGTGGTGAACAGTGTTGGCTAAGTTACTTTAAATTAGTAACTTAGTTACATTACTAGTTACTTCTATCAAAAGTAACTCAGTTACTTCAAGTTACTCGTTACTTTCAAAGTAACTAGTTACTAGGGAAAGTAACTTTGGTTTTACTCAGAATTCTCTTGTTAATGTGTTGCTTCCATAACTTTGCCAGTCTTCTAGCTTGCTTACTTGCCACAAGTGCACGGTGCACCTACCAATAGACAGGAAAAGATAATGTGCATATTTCCACGAGAGAAATCCCTGGACCGTCATTGACCGCTGCCATGATTCTAGCCTACGTCACAGCGTCATGTGCGCTTTTTACATCCAACACAAAAACTGCAGTCGTGGTGCTTTGATTGTACTCAGAACTTGGAAATTCTGCCTTCTGAATAGGCAACACCAGACTGCAGATGAGCTGCATACAGAGCTGGACTGGGACAAAAAAATCGGCCCGGGCGTTTTGACTAGAGACCGGCCCACCATTATAGGAAAAACCATAAAGCCTTTGAATGAAAACAAACGCTGTTGTGACAGTGATGTTCACTGTTCTGATGGTATATATATGCATCAATCTATCAATCGTTTGTTGTAAGATTCAGATAATTATTTTTTAAAAGCTAGCTATTTTATATGAGAGTAAGAAAGAAAAGTATTTCTTTGTGCCCCCCTTTCCCTGTTAATGCCCTACCTGGCCCCCTGGCAACACTTTGCTAGAGCCGGCCCTGCACAGTTACCAGCTGTCAGCTACATAGAAAAGGATCCTGGTGTTATTAGTCTCTCAGAAACAGTTCATAACTTCAACTCATTCATGTCACCTAAAAGGTAAACCTGTTTCTCCATCACCTGTTCAGCTCTGATGATTCAGTAAGGACATCTCCTGGTTTCATCTTCATGTTTCCCTCTCACCACATATCCAAACGGACATCATGACCAGCAGCTTTTACAGCTGTGGCTCCAGCAAACATCAGCTGATACTAGAAAGTAATATTAAATAAATTCTAACAACAGCTGATCAAGCTTAAACGTGCTGCTGTTGTTTACCGCGACATCCGCTGGTTTCCTCTTTCTGGCGCAAAGTGGGCGATAAACAAACAAGAGAGACGATCAGCTGATCATTGATCAGTTTCATGACTGAAGTAGAAACAGGAGAGGGAGGGGGGAGAATGAGAGGAGAAGAGGCAGCTGTGCAGCAAAGACAGAATAAATCCAGCTTTGTCTCTTTTTTTCATTGTAGCTGAAGTCCGGGACAAACTGTTCCTTTTCGCCTCAATAAGAAACGCGTAATATTTTCTCTGAATACCAGACGATTCCATTTTTTAGGGGACGGTTGGCAACTCTACTAACTAACCTTATGAATAAAGTTCAACATCAGTAACATCACAGCACCCACCCAGCTGTATAGAAACTTCGTCATGCTAGCTAGTACGCAGTATGAGTTACTGTAACTGACTGTAAAACGTTAGCATAATGTGGAATTATATAGCTTTTTAGCATTATATTTCTCAGCATTATACTGTTTAAACATTATACTTTTAAGCAGGCCCCTGTGTGACCTTAGGAGCAAGAATAGTTGCTATGATCACAGGAAAAAGATGCATAGGCGAGATACTAAGAAATAGTACAGAAGTTGCTGTAGATAATGGGGGCAAAAGGGCAGCGTTAAGAAGAGTCTAACACATTGGATAAGTATAGACTAGAAAAGCAGAACTAAGGAGGAGAGCGTAAACCCCCGGCGCAACACACTTGACACATACAGAGTGCACACTCATGACACCTGACATGACCCGCACCCACCTACAGTGGCACACACACACATAAACAATTAAGATATGCATTTAAGAAAGGGGTTAAAGATAGGGCAAGACCTTAAAAGGAAAGGTAGAAGACGATGGATGAGGAAGAAGTTGTTTTGATCAAATCTGTGTATGACGCGTAGGCGAACGTGATATCAGAATAACAGGAAAGGTGGGAGGTAAATAAGGAACTTTGGAATAATATAAACAGTTCGAAGGACTGCCCTTCGAATCTGCAAGAGGCTTCATGCTGAGCTGATTCCCTCCTGCGCAGGGGTTGAAATAAAGAAGTTGATTGAATTGAAGAAGTGTGTCTCGAGTCGTTCGTTTTGGTTTTTCACCAGGTCAGAAAAAAAGGACTGGGAGTGGCATCAGCACGCCGACAATAACAAAAATAAACTCCACCTAAACTTGGTTTATATCTGACCCAGATGGACTGCAGGTCATAACGTCTTACCTGAAGTTCAGTTCACCTGACAGTCGGACCGGCGGCCGCCTCGGGTCTCTGCTCCTCCTGCCTCCCCTTTCCCTCATCCACCTGCGGGCCTCCACCACTTGCTGATGTTACTGAATCTGTGGAAGCTCCACCACACGGAGTAACGAATAACGAGCCTATCTAAATCCCAGTAACGATTAACGCGTTCCTGATTTTGGCATAATAACTAGTTACCGTGCTCGTTACCACAATAATAACAACGTAGTTACTGTAACGCGTTAGTCCCAACACTGGTGGTGGAATAGTAAACTACAGCAGGGCTTTTATTCAATCTTTTTATTTGAACTAGTTCATTTCAGCTCAGTGTGTGTCAGAGTCACATGCTGACAGACACAGCTGAAATGAAATATTCAACAACACTTTCTGTGACCTTAGGTGCAATAAAAGCTTCCCAGAAATTGCCAAATCAAACCAGCGTCCTTCTGCTGTCTGCTTCAGATAATGTCTCTCTGACATAACAAGTCAAAGCAATCAGGTGTGCAAAGGAAAGAGAGAGAAGCCAACGCATCATCTGAGCGTTTCAGTCCTGTCAGCGTGAGCACAGTTTACACTCAGGTGCAGGCAGGACACAGACACTGAAGGATTCATCTCACTTGACCAAGTTTGACCAAGAAGCTGCTGTTGCTTCGTTGATGGTTCCCTCCATATAATTATAACTATATATAACTGTAACGTATAACTAGGCTTATGTCTGATCCCTGTTGAGGTTGTGTTGTTCTCTCAGACCTGTGGGGGAAAATCAAACGCTAAACGAGTCACCACACTGTTACATCTGGAAGCCTGAGTAAACAGTCATTGAGGGAAAGACTGATTATACAATATAAACTGATTACATTATAATATTACTATCACACTATTTATGGTTAGCTGCTTAAAACAAAGCCATTTAATGGTCTTGAGCGCTCTTTGCAGAGGAGGCTTCAGCACAAGACAAACGTGTACATTTTTGTATTTGATCTTAGAGCAACAGCTCAGTCCTGATAGGACGAGATGGTCACATCTTACAAATATCTAAGGATCATTGTAGATCAGAATTTGTCATTTAAAACTCACATTTAAAGACTTGTGTCTAAGTTAAAACTAAAACTAAGTTACTTTTTTAGAAATTGATCCTGTTTCTCCCTCCAAGTGACAAAACACTTGATTCATGCAACTTTTTGACCTTTATTGGATTACAGTCACCTGCTTTTTATGAATGCACCTGCCCACTACCTAAAGAAGTCGGATACTGTCCACCATTGTGTTTTACATTTTATTACTGGCTATGGAAATCGTGCGCATCATTGTTCTTTGTCTGCTGCTGCTAAATGTCCATCTCTGCATATTTGCAGACTTTCCCTTTGGTTGGTCTTTATCTATAAATCTCTGCTTGGGCTGGTTCCCTCTTATTAATGTGTTTATAGGTGTAAAAACCACAACCAATACAGCCTCGTTTACACAATATCATACAATTGATTGTCCCAAAAATCAGAACAGTATTG
The DNA here is from genome assembly GCF_900408965.1 of Simochromis diagramma. Taxonomy (NCBI): domain Eukaryota; kingdom Metazoa; phylum Chordata; class Actinopteri; order Cichliformes; family Cichlidae; genus Simochromis; species Simochromis diagramma. The sequence goes on along the minus strand of NW_024386778.1, from coordinate 1,050,409 downwards.
GGGAAAAAGGCTTTTAAATACACTGCCCCTGCTTCCTGTAATAATCTGCAGAAGGAACTGAAATGATCAGAACTGGTTACCTCAGGAGAGTTTAAGTCCATCTTAAAGGAACGAGAGAATAACTCTTTTACTCAGTGTGATTGTTTTTAATGTTGCTCTTAATTGAACTGTTACTTAGAGCAGGGTTGGAATTGTGACATTAAAAAAAACCAATAATTGCTAAAAGAAATTTAATTTGTAGTTCTAAATAAACTCTAAATGCATTTAGGACGTTTTTTACTCACTTTATGTCTCTTCCACGATGTTATTTCGCTCTCCAACAACATAGGTTACAATTAGATTAGCATGACTTTTGATTTGTCAAAAGCATTTGACACTGTTGATCACTGTATTTTAAAACTTAGACTCTTCCAGTCAGGACTCTCTGAGAGAGCAGTGGCATGGTTCTCAAACTACCTCAGTAACAGGACTCAGTGCATTAAATCTGACGGTCTATGTTCTGACTTTGTTACAGTGCACAACGGAGTGCCACAGGGTTCTGTATTAGGTCCCCTTCTATTTATCATTTACGTAAACAATCTTAGTCTACATGTGCCAGATGCAAACTTGCACTTCTATGCTGATGATACAGTTATTTACAGCTGTGGTTCAACTCTTGTCCAAGCCATTGACTCCTTGCAGAAAGCCTTTTCTGCTGTCCAGCACTCATTACTTCAGCTTAAACTTGTTCTCAACGCAGACAAAACAAAGCTCATGTTGTTTTCTAAATCAAGGAGACGAGCCCAAACAATCCCATCAGTAACCACTCTTGAAGGTAATAAAATAGAGTTGGTTCACACCTATAAATATCTGGGAATCTTAATTGATGACTCGCTTACCTTCAAACCACATGTAGAGAATCTTGTGAAAAACCTGAAGTTAAAATTGAGATTTTATTTTCAAAATAAGTTGTGTTTCTCTTTTAATACAAATGCTGGATTATGGTGATATTCTATATATGAATGCTTCTGCTCAATGTCTTTGAATGGTTGATTCTGTGTATCATGCTTCTCTGAGGTTCATCACTAACTGTAAATTTCAGACTCACCACTGTGAGTTATACTCTCAGGTAGGATGGCCGGAGGAACTCTCATTTATACAGTTTTATATATAAGGCGATACTTGGGTTGCTGCCTTCTTATCTATGTTCCCTGCTTGTAATGAAACATGCTGGTCGGTATTCTCTTCGTTCGCATGGCTACTTGTTGCTTTCTGTTCCATTTGCCCGAACTGAACTTGGTAAAAGAGCTTTTGTCCATTTAGCACCCTCGACCTGGAACAAACTGCAGAAGGAATGGAAAATGACTGAATTCATTTCATTAAGTGCTTTTAAATCTAAACTACGAATCCTTGAGGCCAAGTCCATAACATGCAACTGTTTCAATTAGATTGATTGTCATTTTAACTGACTTTTTATTTTTATTTGAATTTTATTGAATTTTATTTTTTACTTTATTTGTATTCTTTCACTTATTGTTGCATGTGTGTTGTTGCTGCCTGTGTTTGAGTAATTTCTGTAACTGTGAGACATCTGCTGCTGCCTATCTTGGCCAGGTCTCCCTTGAAAAAGAGGTTTTTAATCTCAATGGGATCTTCCTGGTTAAATAAAGGTTAATAAATAAATAAATAATGACCAATTATGCAAATTAGGCGATGACGTCATTTGGCGACTTCTAGCGACTTTTAGGACAGCCAATAGCGATTTTCCTTACTGAGGAGTTGGCAACACTGAATCCATCAAGCTGTGCGGCTTCGTAGCTTAGCAAAGTCGCACTGAAACATTTGACAGATTTTCGAGCGCCGTGCACATAAAATCGTTTCGAGGTCAGTAAACACAACCAGAGTTCATACATAAGGCACACGGGATTATAAGGGGCTCTGTCGACTTTCAGAAAAATCAAAGGATTGATTTTAAGTGCGCCGTATTTTCCAAAAATAACGACGGCCCGCTAGCATGCGCCACCAAAAATAGTGCTTTGTTGTGTATCTGACGGACGAAAGCCAAACCAGTTCCACCACTGAAGCTGCAGCATTTTTACAAACCAGTTCTGGTTCATCCGTTTCATTCAACGATCCACTTTCGCCCTTCTCATTCTGCGTCGTTGCCGTGTGCGTAGGTAAACAAAGGCACTGCACATGCACGTTTTACCCATATTCTATCGCCATATTTAATTTTCCTATCGTTGCCCAACGTTACACCGGTATTACCGTGAACGGTATGATATAGCCCAGCCCTACTGTTACTGTATATTTTTCACATGTTCGTACGAGATGTTGTATTTGTTTTAAATGTTTTAAATGTTATGTACTTTTGCTGCCATGATGCCAGGTCTCTCTTGGAAATGAGATTTTTAATCTCCGTGCGATTTTTTTTTTACCTGGATAAATAAAGGACTAATAATAAAATGAACCCTCACATTACATAACATGTATAGAGGAACATACGAAGCATTTTTCACTGCCTTCAGCCATGTGTAATACAGTCACACATCTGGTTTATGATGACTACGACATGGAGCATGAAACGTATTATTGAAAGGGAATAATAATACTGCGGGCTAACATGAATGTGCTGCTGATATAGAGGATTCAGTGATGTCATATGGTGCCTATGACTGCTGCCAGTGGGCTCAGATGAAGTACGGGAGGCAGAGTAATTGTTTCCATAATGCCGTAAGACAGGAAAGGAATGTTCAACATGCTGTTGAGGAGAAAACGTAGACGGACCACAGCCTCTGAGCTTAGGTGGTGCACAGTAAGAATCAGAGTTGATTTTCTGGTTGGGTGCCAGCGTAACCAGAAGCAAACTACATTTGCAGCTGCGCTCCCTCGGCATATAAAGATATTCCACTTTGTGACAATACTAGCTACAACAGAGAGGTATTTACTATTTCTATCACAGGATATGATATTATAGCACATTATATGCTCTACAGTCACTCAGATCATTTTCCTAACGACACTTCTGTATGTCATTATCTTTATACGGCACCACTTCTTTATATTTCAGCTTGGTTATGATGTAAAGAAGTTAAATTGTATCCTATGAAGTACCGATCAAGGCACATCCTTTAGTTTATGGCAAGCGAGATCCACCCAGCCAGACACAAACCTCAGAGAGTGATGTGAGCAGCCAGACTATCAGCATCTATTCGTTCCACAATAAGTCAGCACAGATAACCAGATGACCATCGCACTGAGGCCCCAGACCATCTCTGACCTGGCTTCCATTAACCCAGGCTTACTGAGACTGAGAGAAAGTGAGATCACAATCATTACCCTCCATCAGTGCGACCTTCATTTCCTATCACTCATGTCTGCCCAGGCCGGGAAATATCACTTGCTCTCTCTCGCTCTCTCCCTGGCTGTGTCTCTCACCTCCACACGCCTCTGTAAAATAAGACCAGGTGGGTGGGTGAAGGCCACTACACCAGGGGGAGCTCCCCACTGCCACCACAAGCCGCCTCCACCTTCCCCATCTTCCACAGACACGGCCTTTCTCTGTGTCAGCAGTGAATTGTTCTCCACCAAATCTTCATTTAAGTAGGTTTCAATTATTCAGTGTGTGTTAGTATTGACGGTAAGTGTGTGCGCGCACTTAAATCTCTTTGTGAGCACCAAGAATCCGACTGTTACTACACTTGTGGGTCCCAAATTCACAAGTTGGCAGACATCTTTGAGGCTCAAAATGTGGTTTTAGTGTCAGGGTTACAGTTAGGTGATGGTTAGGCATTCGTTTATGATGGTTAGGGTAAGAGGTTAGGGAAAGCTTTATGCCAATTGGATGTCCTCACTAAGACACAAAAGGCGTGTAGTCTAATATGTTTGTACTGCCTGGACTATTATTACAAAAGAAGCTTGTTTATCCTTGAACATGCAAGACTGAATATGTTCGTCTCACACTGTCACGCAGTGAAGGCCAGACATCTGAAACAGGAAGGTATAAAAGTCCTCTCAGAGTCTAATGCACATGCAAGCTCTCAGATCTTTAGACAGCATGAATGCAAAACATGCAAATCGTTATTATTTTTAAACCCAGCTTTGGAAAGAAACGTTTGCTTTTGCCTGATTTGGTCTTCGTTTTGCTGTCACTGGAAGCGCAGACACCAGATTAATTGCAAATTTGTTTTTTTCCACACATTTTTTTTCCACACATTGCTGTGAGCTGGAGAGTTGAACAGAGTGACAGAATGCTAACATATTAGCTCTTTTATAAGCTCAGCCAACCCACACAACTGAGGGCAAGCTATTATGTGTTTATGTACTTTGAATGGATGTTGCTTTTATTCTGCTCCTCAGTGACCCCACTTAACTAGTGAAAGGTCAGCGTTTAATGAACAGGCAGATGGCAGCACTTGTTGACTTAGCATATAAGTTGTCTGGCATTTGACCCCACTCTGCAAGTGAGAGGAGTGCAAATGAAGGTCACTTATCATCAGTGGCGTCCTCTCTTCTAGAAACACTTAAGCTTGACCGAATGGAAGCGCACGTTTCAGAAGAGAGTCGCATAGTCGGATAAACTCAACATATGCAAACACTCAATAAATACTATATCAGCAGACATAAGAAACCCACACAGTTCCACTCAGGTTAATTAATGATGATCCCTGCGCTGTGTGGTGCAGAAGCAGAAAAATGTGGTGGTCCTAACGTGCAAAATTGCACTCAGAACACAAATCAATGGAATAAAGAGCGGTGAACTCTGCAGTAATGTATTCTACAGAAAAGTAATGTTTTAGAGAGTTTATTATTGACTTATAGCTTTTATACATACTAGCATAGAAAATAAGTATCAGACAAACAAAACATGCCCAGAGGTAATCCTCCTGGGAGTATCTCGGCACTCAGGAGCCGGTTCATTTCTATAATGAGCTGAGCTTACCAGATAAGATAGATGTGTGTATTTTATTTGTTACAATTTTAATGAGCTACCCAACAAACAGGGAATGAAGGGAACTTCCCGAGCTCCCCTCTGTCTGACATTATTTTCAATAATAAGGGAAAAATTGGCAAATCATCATATTTTAGAGAATTTTTTAATAGTTGTTGACGAGCTTTGTGTTGATGATCAGCTAAGCAGCTGTCCAGCATGCAGCTGGATGTTTTGGGACACTCGGCATTGATATCTATTTACTTCTACTTCATAAATGCTCTCAGCCAGATTCAGACTTATTGCTATGACGGATAGCACATTATTCCTTCAGTGACCTGGTTTCACTCATTATGCAAATGTCCTGTTTATAAGGTTGGAAACCTGCAGTCAGCCGAGCCTGAAGACGTCACCTGGATGAGCGACGAAACATTTCTCCCACTGAAAACGTCTAGATGAACAGAATCAACTTTTGGGGATTAAAAAAACTATATAACAGCTCTGAGCAGTGCCATCAAATATTAAACAGACTAAACGAACTCAGATTTACTATGTAAAGAAAGCAAACATCTATCTTTGTGCTTGGAGACGGCGCACGCGGTTTGTCTGATAAGGCAGTCGGCAACTTTCTGGTCTTCAGGATGTAAAAACAGATGAATTAGAGCACCGCGAGGCGTCGCTTTATCCTTAGTCGTGAACACAATACATTCCAAATGTAAACAAAAATCATATAATATGATTTCAGTTGAAGTCTATATTTTTTTGATGTTTCAAAAGTATCACGTTTAAACTGATGAATAGTTTTTCTTTTTTAAAACCCATCTGAAGGGGGAGGTTGAGAAATAAAGCTCTGTTACTGTGTGTTTAAAAAGAAAACCTGTATAAAAGTCCAGACGGGGCATTTGTTTTGCTTCACCCCTTCTTTTAAATGTTCATTAAGCTAGTCTCTCTCGCCTCCTTATTTGTTCATGATTTGACTGGTTGGACCAATCACAGGTTAGTGTTAACTTTCCACCGTAACTGAGCCAGGCCATTTGTACATGTTGTTTCTGCATCGTTTTCTGTGCACAGTAGTTAACACTTAATTTGTCATCTTCTAAATGCAGCCCCGGGGTCCCACTGCTGGTCCTTTCCTGGGGAGAGTTGTGTCAGCTAAGGGCGCCAAATAAAACGTGAGTAGTGCTGTCACCTGGATCTGTTGGGATTCAAACTTTCTTGTTGGCCTTTTCGTGTTTATGTCCAATGACATGCTTTTTTAGCATAACTAATGGTTCTAAACTGGCTTATATGTGGATGTGAGAGTTATCTGTGTCTCTGCATTAGCTCTGTGATGGACTGACGACCTGTTCTAGCAGCTAGAATAGACTCCAGGTTGGACAGGCACATAAGAAAGTGACGGGTCTGAGATCCCAAGTTACAAAAAAGAAAGAAACAGCAGATGAGCTAACGTGATTTAGCTGAGCCAGCCACTGTGTACAGGTGGTGGTCAGAGGGCCCGGTGGCGCCAGTGTCCGGCAGCCTCGCCTCTGTCAGTGCGCCCCAGGGCAGCTGTGGCTACAATGTAGCTTGCTATCGCCAGTGTGTGAATGGGTGTGTGAATGGGTGGATGACTGTAGTGTAAAGCGCTTTGGGGTCCTATGGACTAGAAAAGCGCTATACAAATGCAGGCCATTTACTGTGTAGGTGAATGCAGTGAGTCATGACTCATTGGTGTAGCTGCTGTAACCTGTGTCCATATGCTAGAGGTAGGAGAGCTGCTACCTGTATCTATGCACTCAATGTATTTGTGCCCCACAGTTAGCTTCATAGCAAGAAGAAATAGCGCTCCATTAATCAAACACAACATGAGGTCCCTCCTGCCACTCAGTTACTGACCATCATGTGTTTGCTCATCACATAAAACATGCTAAGTGTGGATCAGCCTGTAAATACTGAAAAAACAAACCCAAATCTGTTGCAAGACTGTAACACACTCACAAATCACCATGTAATGAAATACAGGGTATAATTTATGACATTTATCTGAGCAGAGTGAATAATTAGAGACGACATTCGTCAAGCAGGATTGGAGTGCTGGTTGTTCTGCTACATGTCAGTGAAGCAGAAACCAGAAATGGAAAACCAAAGTGTAGCTACGAGAGCCAAATGTGTGCAGAGAGAGGGAGTGATGAAGAGTGCAAGATCGTTATTATGACAGCAAAAGGTCTGTGATGTTGAAGCAAGATCTCCAGAACACACAGCCTAATTTGTCTGCAGTCTACACCTGATGTTGTTGGTATACAGCGCACACGCAGCCCCCAGTGTGCGCGCACACACACACACACACACCAGAACGCACTGACTGCAGTACCACATCATTACAGCCGCAGCAATGACAAGACAGCAGTTATTGGCTGATGGAGACATTTTTCATCCACTAATTTATAGTTGGTTTGATTTGGAATCAGACAAATTAAAGAATGAAACATTTCCCCGTCCAACCGGCTAATTGGACCGACTGTTAATGGCTGCTGAAAGAAACGTCAAGTTTAATTTCTCACTTATTGACATGCAGTTGATGTAGATGACATTAATCTAATGATTATTCATGAGACTTTCCTGTTATCGCCTCTCTCTCACACACACACACACATTTCTATCACCAGGCATATCATTAAGCTGAAGCACAACCATTAACCAGCATGGTTGCCATGGAAAATTCTCCTGATGATTTACTACCTACTGTTCAAATGGCACTTGCGTAACGCTGGCTGCCGACTACATTTTGCAAAGAAAATGCGTGTTGTGTTTAGAGCAGCATTAAAACACACTTATTGTGTGCACAAATTTTTGTATGTTTCCAGCAACCAGCGCTCGCTGTGGTGGGAAAAAAGCTTTATTGTTCTCAAATTAACTACAAATTACATTCCAGAAAAAGCTCTTAAATAAAGTCATGGCACGCTGTTAACATGCAGTATGATTTTACTGCATGTCATTATTGCAAGAATTCCCAAGGAAGTGGGTAGCAAACATTAACTTCAGATATCTCTGAAGTTGTAACTTAAGTGCTGCCAAATTATGTTTGGTTTATTAGGTTTAGAGCGAATGTGTCTGTGAAAACGAGAAGGTGTTCAAATAAAAACAAATTTAATTTATTCTTATAGGCTTTTACTGTCTTTGACAACAAAAGCCTCTAATGTGTGCAGGAGTCTACTTATAGCATAACAAAGTAGTGCAATATTGAAAAATGTAAAAATCAACATAGTGCTATCCTTCCTGTAAGAGTCTAAGAGGTTTCTGCAATAAAAGCTGCATTCTGATGTCGAGCTTTCAGGCTCTGTGAGAAAAGTTAACACACTGATCGTTATCAACACTTACGGCTTTGTTATCACGTTACTGTTCAAGCATTTTAACTTTGTAAATGCACAGCTCTGCCTCTACATGTGAGGATTTCTGTGCAACTTATTTGTTCTACATGTGTTTGCATATCACCAGCATCCATCCATGCTACAACCTGCAAAGGGTTGTGTTGCGTTGACTTTCAGAGATGTGACGAGAGCCTGCTGGCTGCTTATCAGACTAAGGTATTTCAACATGGAAATGATGGGTCCCTGAAGGGTTGATGGATTAGATTTGGGGGAAAAAACGACTTGATGGACAAAACACTGAAGTGAGAGTTACAAAGTAACGCTTGAAGAGCAAAGGAAACATCCAGACAGTCTGTTATGTTTGTGCTTACATTGTAGAAAACAAGACATTTTCAAATAAGTCACTATTTGTTTTCCAAAAGGTTCTTGGGTTAAATGACAGTTTGGCAGATTTGGCTTTTGAAAAAAGAAACTAGGAGATGTAGTAAATGAAGTAGGGGTGAATATTCTGTCCCTTACGATGTTTTGTTCGTGAAGAAGAGCCGATGGTTCCGACAACACTGGAGACAAAAGCAGTGAAGCAAAGCTGACCCTTTAGTTTCTCTTTCCTCCGCAGCCTCCAGCTTTTTTACGAGCAGACAGACGTTCAGCACATGCACGCTCACAGCAGCTGAGCATAGCATGATTTTATTTGTCTAATTATGAAACCCAAATCCAAATAGGAGCTTTTATAACATCTCTTTTATATTACAAGGGGCAAAGGAACAGGTAATAATGGGGTTTTGTGCTGCATCGCTGCAGATGCAGTAAAGGCTTGTTGTTTTTTTACACAGGGTGACTTTCATGGAGCAGATGGACCGACGACCCGACGTGAAGGAGTGAAAGGTCTGTTAGTTTTCATTCCACCTTTTAATACTTTAATTAGAGAGGATTAAGTGGGCAGTAAGTGACCTGAGCAGGTGATCAAACACTGAACGGGGTAATAATAGTCGCACACATCAGACATGAGCACTAAATGCTCGGCTTTTATTGGAATTGCAGATACTTATTCAGCTTGCTACAGCATTATACAGTATATGTGTGCTTATATGTTATTGTTAGATCACCATGGAGTGTAAGTTTTTCTGCTACAGCCGTATGTGCAGGCTCTTTGATCAAAATTATATTTGTAATGCCAAAATAGAATTATTGTTCTCATCAATGAATTTTCAAAATTACAATTTTACAAAACAGGCAAAAAATATATCACAGCATTTATTTAAATATACATATTTTTGGTTAAGATGACAAATTTCAGTTATTTACTTGAATTTATGAACAGAAAAATCAGTTTCAGCAGTTGAATCTTGCTCTTGATGAATTTCTGACTTCTCAGTGAACTCCACTGTGCCAGCTCAAATCTGGGTAAAAAAAAAAAAAAGGAATTCAGACTATTAATTACCTCATAAATAAATCGGGATGGGAATCAAGAACCTAGTTGTCCAATTCCTGGGAAGTGTTGGTCGTGCATTTGAGGAGGAAAGTAGTGGCGCAGTCTAAACGTGGATATGGAAAATACTTTGATTTTTATTGCACAAAAGGATGAGAGCGCACAGCACAGTGCATCTAGGACAGAAAGAGTTGCATTATGCTGTTAATACAACTTTGGCTATTTGCAAGCACCTGCACAGCCAGCATGCTAATGCTAAGCTAACCAAAGCCATGCCAACCACAGCCCAGCAGCCAGACCCTGAACTGACTCTTAGGTGTTCGTTCCTTCTACTCAGACGTGATGTGTTGGATGCCTCCAGGATGAGCTGGAAGTCATGGTTGTGGAGCTCGGGACGCGTCTGCTTAGGCTGCTGGTCCTGAAACTCAAACCTGGACAAGTGTTAAAAAAGAAAAGGAAAGAAAATAAATCTTTATTTAAAGATCATTTCAAATGAAATGAACAAGTCAATAATACAGGGAGTGCAGAATTATTAGGCAAGTTGTATTTTTGAGGAATAATTTTATTATTGAACAACAACCATGTTCTCAATGAACCCAAAAAACTCATTAATATCAAAGCTGAATGTTTTTGGAAGTAGTTTTTAGTTTGTTTTTAGTTTTAGCTATTTTAGGGGGATATCTGTGTGTGCAGGTGACTATTACTGTGCATAATTATTAGGCAACTTAACAAAAAACAAATATATACCCATTTCAATTATTTATTTTTACCAGTGAAACCAATATAACATCTCCACATTCACAAATATACATTTCTGACATTCAAAAACAAAACAAAAACAAATCAGCGACCAATATAGCCACCTTTCTTTGCAAGGACACTCAAAAGCCTGCCATCCATGGATTCTGTCAGTGTTTTGATCTGTTCACCATCAACATTGCGTGCAGCAGCAACCACAGCCTCCCAGACACTGTTCAGAGAGGTGTACTGTTTTCCCTCCTTGTAAATCTCACATTTGATGATGGACCACAGGTTCTCAATGGGGTTCAGATCAGGTGAACAAGGAGGCCATGTCATTAGTTTTTCTTCTTTTATACCCTTTCTTGCCAGCCACGCTGTGGAGTACTTGGACGCGTGTGATGGAGCATTGTCCTGCATGGAAATCATGTTTTTCTTGAAGGATGCAGACTTCTTCCTGTACCACTGCTTGAAGAAGGTGTCTTCCAGTAACTGGCAGTAGGACTGGGAGTTGAGCTTGACTCCATCCTCAACCCGAAAAGGCCCCACAAGCTCATCTTTGATGATACCAGCCCAAACCAGTACTCCACCTCCACCTTGCTGGCGTCTGAGTTGGACTGGAGCTCTCTGCCCTTTACCAATCCAGCCACGGGCCCATCCATCTGGCCCATCAAGACTCACTCTCATTTCATCAGTCCATAAAACCTTAGAAAAATCAGTCTTGAGATATTTCTTGGCCCAGTCTTGACGTTTCAGCTTGTGTGTCTTGTTCAGTGGTGGTCGTCTTTCAGCCTTTCTTACCTTGGCCATGTCTCTGAGTATTGCACACCTTGTGCTTTTGGGCACTCCAGTGATGTTGCAGCTCTGAAATATGGCCAAACTGGTGGCAAGTGGCATCTTGGCAGCTGCACGCTTGACTTTTCTCAGTTCATGGGCAGTTATTTTGCGCCTTGGTTTTTCCACACGCTTCTTGCGACCCTGTTGACTATTTTGAATGAAACGCTTGATTGTTCGATGATCACGCTTCAGAGGCTTTGCAATTTTGAGACTGCTGCATCCCTCTGCAAGATATTTCACTGTTTTTGACTTTTCTGAGCCTGTCAAGTCCTTCTTTTGACCCATTTTGCCAAAGGAAAGGACGTTGCCTAATAATTATGCACACCTGATATAGGGTGTTGATGTCATTAGACCACACCCCTTCTCATTACAGAGATGCACATCACCTAATATGCTTAATTGGTAGTAGGCTTTCGAGCCTATACAGCTTGGAGTAAGACAACATGCATGAAGAGGATGATGTGGACAAAATACTCATTTGCCTAATAATTCTGCACTCCCTGTAATGCTTTTTCACAGGTCATAATGTGAGTGATATACTCATCCTCTCATTTATTCAGATTGTTTACAGCTTAAATGTTTTTGATCAGCTGCAGTTTTTAGAACATAGCTTGACAGAAATGCCCCTGAAATAGGAACAATCTCCATGTGTCTTTATTTCTATGTGCTCTCAGCACAGAGTGGTCTGAAATCAGATCCAGCAGTGACTTTGTACTGCAGGAATGTAGACGTTCCCAGAAAGAAGAATTAAAAACTGATGGCTGGTGGGCAGAGATGCAAGAAGGAAGAAATGAGCAAGTGAGTATCAGTATTGTCAGTATCGTACTTTTTGTCAGCAGGAATATACTGTCTGCCAACCACGCTCTCACTGGTTTACAGATTGTGTCCTTTTGTATCAGTATATCTGTAAATCCCTCCATCCATCCTGGAGATCCAGCAGGCTGAGCCAGCCTATTGAGCCAGAGAGAAAGGCAGGGGGAGACTCTTTCAATCAGCAGGTGGAAAATACACAGCTCAGCAAAAGCCTGTCCAATTGTGAATATATAGGATTCTGGTAATATGAGAGAGCCTGCTCCAATATTCTCTTTGGCTGTTTTGTTCTTCCTTACCATAATGTGACCTCTGAAAGAGGTCAGAGGTCACACTTTTCATTATCGCATAGAGCAGAAACACTATAGCTCAGTCTTCCTTTTTGGAAACAGTTCATGGGTTAAATGTAATTTGTCTATGTGATATAGAGGAAATTCATCACATCGGCACACGGAATATTTAATAGGAAGTATTTCCTGCTGAGCTCATTTAGCAAACATCCCATTTCTTATTAGGATCCAGATGCTGTTAAAGCTTTTTCAGAATCAATTTGTTTTCCTCTCGTTCCCCCCAGCACCATCAAACTAAATGCATGCACTGTCCGTGTGAAGCGCCTCATCTACTGTGCACTCGGGTCATGTTTAATGAAACAAACAACAACACGCCCACCCGCAACAGATACCATCTTCCTGGGCGGCAGTTGTCCTGAGATGACTGGTGCCAGACTGGGGCGAGGAAAGAAAGAACAAAAGAAAGAAAGGAGAGATGCCACCGAGTGCCAAGGGAACAGTCCAGCATCGGCTCGCCAAATCAATAGGTACTGTGAACCCTGAAGAAAACTATCCTGCTGTGAGCCAATAAACCAGGCACTCACTCGTATTAGGGGACACATCCACTTATTACTGGGGTCACTTGATACTTTCTGAAAGGTCCCTCTTCTTAATTAGGCTGGCATGCTGCTGTCAACAATCCTCTTTATTTTCAGCCTTTTGAAAGAATACAAACATTTAAATCCTTAAAATAAAAATATTCTATTTTTAATTCTTATAAACTCGATTTAAACAGAGAGCTTCCCTCTGTGCTTCCCACAGGTCTGTGACTTTTTAGTGCCTGTTATGAGTCGTCTTAGCTACCGAAGAGAGTCAGGTCTTTGCCTGTCGGGCTGGTTTGCTAACAGCATGAAAATACACGGTTTGGCTCTTTCATGTGGTTTCCTTCATTGGTGCAGATTGCCTCCATTAAGTCCACACTTTCATCACTGTTAAACAATCTGATTTCCAGATTACCTGGTTTGACCACGAGTCCTGATTAGTCAGACTTTAGCAGCTGTAAGTGTATGAACTAGTTTGCATTTGTAACCCCGCATGTGTCATATTTACGGTACTGTTAGGGCGTTTGGGAGAGCTCTACATCATCAGTGTGATCCATAATAATTTGCACAAAAATTCCAGGTGTTGCAAAAATAATAAAAAAAGAAAACTCATATATTTTAAAGTGTATATTTATTTCTTACTCTTCTTATATTTATTGTTTGTGTTTTGCACACTTTGCCTCGTCGTCTCGTCTCTCGATACACTGTGCAGTATAGCAGAGATGACAATAAAGTTTACTTTGACTTTTACACACTGATATTTATTTATTTTATTTAATTGACAGAAGATTCAATAAACCCTCCAGTTTGTTTGTTTTTGGTAATTATTTAATGGCTCAGACCTTATAGGGTAAGGTAAAGGCATTACTGTACAACCACATGTTATATGTGCAAATATGAATTTTGAAAAGCAAACTGTGAGAATGACATCAACAAGAAATTATTATTTAAATCTTTATTTGCATCCAAAATCATCAGTTTAGTTTATGGGGGGAGCAGTGAAGGATGAGTTTTTCCTACAGTTCGGAGGAATTGTCAACCCCCCCCCAAATAAAAATAAAAGTCTAGATAATTTAGTTACTCCGCATGAAGTTGATAATTGTGGGATTTGGCTGCCTCTGTTGTGGTTGTCTTTTATCACAGACAACATCAGAGGAGGAAATAGGAGGCCCAGAGCAGATGCCGCCTGCTGCATGCCTCCAGATGATTAAGAACACACCAAGAGGACGAGGTGGGGGAGGTGCACAACAGATGGTGCAACACTGCCCCCATGTGAGAGAATCCAGAAGCAGTACAGCAGCTCATCCTGTCTCATATTTTTCCCAAGCAATGCTGAGTTTGTCAGAGCACCGCTACATGCATCTTTCAAACCTCCTGCAGAGAGTCATGCAATTTTATGAGCAAGGTTTTACGTGGCTTTCAGCCTGGATCCTCTTCGAGCTTAAATCCCCATGTCTCCAACCTCTGACACTTCCCCTCCTTGTTTACGGCGAGAAAAACTGTGCCAGTGATTTTCTTGTCAGTCAGCAAAATAAAAGCAGTAGAAATACCAGCAGTGTGTGAGGGCAAGAGTCGGAGAGGACAGACAACACTCACAGATTATTATACAAGGTCTGCAAACAGCTTTTCCACCTTAAGAGTTACCTGTGGATGAGGTGGGTGTTTTTTTTGGCAGAGACGGGCAGAAAAGTGGCTGTGAAGACTGTTAATGTTACTCAGATCCTCCTGACCTTTCCGGTGGCATGTTTGCTGGCTTCTTTGAAAAGGGCAACCGTAAAAAATAAGAGCAAGACTTTTCACACAGGCTGAATGCAGAAGAGAAAACACCTCTGCAATGCTGACAGTGTTTACAACGTATGCAGACTGATTTAAACACTGATACTGACCACTCCGGTTGGGGAGTCAAAGTAAGAGCAAACCACAAAGGGATGCAATATTTTAGCGATCAGTACCAAGGATATGTGACCCAAATATATACAGAAAGGCTGATAATTACCACAAGATGTCCATAACTGAGGCTGAACCTGCCAAATAAAGGCTCACAGCTCGGTCTACTAGGAGAAGCATGGCCTGTTCTGAGACCTGAGTGTGCTCACAGATGGAAGGGAAGCCCTCCATCGCTTCACGCTTTTGCAAAAAAATCGAGTGGTGAACCACCGAACGTGAGGACGACAACAGAGAGCATAAATGGGCCATAACAAATGTAAACAGGGCCATGCATGTATTTTAAAAGAAAGAAGGAGCGCTCATAGTCAAAGCAGTTTCTGTAAGCATGCAGTATGCTGTCCTGTGGTTTGTTGAATCAGCGGTCCCCAACCCCACGATCCGGTAGCGGCCCGTGAGTGGTTTGGTACCGGGCCGAGTTGAGGCTCGGATGTGAAATTTATGGTTTTCAGGGGTTTTATCGTTTTTATCATCAACTCGGTTTCCCTGGGTCTTTTCCTGTGTGTTATGAACAAATCATCTTTTTTTGGAACCAGTACTGGTTTTATTTTGTTGTATTTATCCGTGACACTTTAAAGGCCGGTCTGTGAAAATATTGTCGGACATAAACCGGTGCAAAAAAGGCTGGGGACCGCTGTGTTAAATGATCACACCTCAGTCATTTCTACATGTGTTTCTGTGTTATTAACAAACACAAAGACATAATTGTCTTAAAGATTTGTCACACAGTGACATCACACACACCCATGAAGCTCATTTTTAGCACAGCTACACTGCGGATTCAGATGACACACGCTAATGAGCACAGCTTCCCGTACTACTGAGCAAATTTCATTCTGACAGGGTAGTGGGAGAAATAAAAGCGAGCTCCTCTTTTCCCTTGTTCAGCACAACGGCAGCTTTGTTCTTAAAATAGTCGGGCTTGTGATTTAAATTCAGTCTGGAGTATTGAGAGCAATGAGACAAGATCAAAGAGGTCTCTTTAGACTCACTTACTGCAAAAAAGAGACGAGGCAAGAGAAAATACAAGTCTCGCTGGATCACACGGGGAAATTGTTCTCTGCACATTTCCAGCAAATCATATTAGATAGAGTCACTGTGGCAACTAGAGAAGATAATCTTTAATGTGCTCTTTAATGAGAGGGAAAATGTTTGTCTCTTGTGATTGAAGCCCTCGCTGTGCAAATTATATCCAAATCAGTTCACCAGCATGGGCCCTTCAATGATGAAAAGTAGCTGAGGGATAGCATTCAATTAGTGCATTAGATTGAGACAATCAGAACATGTAATGGGCTTTAAGGCTTTGGCTACGAGCTCGTCAGTCAGTGAATGCGACTGGTTCCAAAAAAGATCATCACAAGCGAGCTAAAATGTGATATTCCTTTGGACTCCCTTTGCTGGACTGAGAAGGTTCGGCTGCTTTTATGTGCACAGTGTTGTGTTCACCTACAAGCAGCAGGTACGCTGTGGGGTCTAGACAGATTTGTCAGGTTCACTCTGGAGGACTGACCTACTGGTGCATTGGCTGGTCAGGAAACATGCAGAGGAATTTTTTTCTCCCATTTGAAAAGACAACAAAACTGACATTATCCTGGCAAAAAGACAACATTAATTAGCTAATAATTAGGTGTTATGTAGACGTTATCGTGTAAGATTGCCATGTTTGCACATAATCCCTGACCTTTTACTACTGTGTTTTTAGTGTATGTCACATTATTTGTGAAAGTCTCATGCCTTCTGTCTTCAAATTTAATACTACTCTATAACAAATAGATAGAAACTCTAACTCTAATAATAACTCCTGGAGCACAGGTCGTAATGAGCTGCACTGCCCAATAAACCATATTATTATTAGTCTGAACTGGTTAGTTTGAAAAAGAATTTACCCACCATACAGTTTGTATTTATGGCAATGTTAGCTTTTTCTGTATAGGTTCCCTATCTGTTGCGTAGCAGTCAATGTTTTAAGCAGTGTTTCTTGTGACGTTCAGTGAGTGTTGTGTGTAAAGTGGAGCTAACTGACGTTTGTGTTTGTAGAATTACAAGGTTATGAAGGTTTTTAAGTCAAACTTAGCAGCAGTTTCTGACTTTGCAGATGTCCATTTGGAAGATATACTGAATACAGTAAACTGACATTTAATTTAGGAATGTTAATGACTAGCTGCTAGCTGCCTTGCTAACCAGTAACTAGCATACTAGCATAGCATGCTCAAAGACAGACGTCGCCGTGGCACTTTGATGCAGAATATAAGTGGTTATATGTTTGCTTTATTAGAGTAACAAACAGACACCCGCTTGACTGAAGGAATGCATAACCGCATTGTGTAGCTAACATCTGCTAGCACTGCAGATGTTAGCTACACTAGTAGAGTGGCTGTGCCTCAGTGTGAGTAGGCTACCATTTGACGGGTTGGTGGTTCGATTCCCCAGCTGCTGCAGTCTGAATGTTAAAGTATCTTTGGGACTGATGCTGAATACCAGCTTTGGTCAGTGCTGGGCCTGGGCATAGAAAACAGTGAATGTGTGTGTCATTGGGACAGGAGTCAGTTAGCTTTTTTTGAATAATGTTTAAACTACAAGTAAATTACCTGCGAAAAGTATTCCCTGATACTCATAACCTGACATTCCCATAAGAGGACAGCAGATAGACACTGGACTCTGGGTGTTGAATATAGCTCGAGCAACAATAAGACCTAATCCATGCTTATAACATGTCTTCAACTATTCCAGGGTCTGGCAGAAAAACGTCAACAGCTGCATGCACACAGACACACACTCATGTTTACAGTACGACCAAAGCTAGCAGTTATGGAGAATATTCACACACCTAATTAAGGCTCTTCTGTGTGTTCTTTCTGTTTTCTTCTCTAGCATGCAAATGATACTAATGTGGCAAATTAAACATTGAAACAAACACGCACACATAAAAGACTTTTTCTGACTCTTAGAGTTCAAATCGATTGTGTGGTGAAGAAACATTTTTAATTCTGTGGTTCAGTCGTTGTTACCATCCACTTTAAATGATGGTGAAGAAATATTGTTAAAAAGCTTAACAAAAGAGAAATGAAACCTCCTCTAACAAATTCAGCAGCTTGTGTTGTTAGAGCCAGTCATCTTTCTGTGTCACATAATGTGACTGCAGCTCCCACCCAGAGACTTCATATCGTGTGACCCTAGGACTGCAGAGCTTCCCCTGTGAGAAATCAGCCTGGTCTCCAGCACGGCAGCTTGAGCCGACCCATCGGCTCGAGTTGGTTCATTATTCAGGTCCCCCTGGCCACGAGAGTCAAAGCCAACAGTCTGATCACATTATCAATCAGAAGGATGTTGCTGAATTTGATTTTCTCGATGACAGGTGAGAGCAATGCAAATGCCTCGTGATATCAGTACCTCCCCTGCGACAACTGAGATCATTAACTGCAAACTGTCATCTAAGTGTGGAAAATGGATAGCCTGCACCTCACTCCCTTTTCCTCTTTGCCCATCTGTGTAAATGGTAAAGCATTTATAGCCTGAAGGCAGGGACTAGGACAAATGGGTAAAATGTAGATTAAATCTTTTTTATAAGTGCATACAGTGTTATATGTACTGTAGTAATGTCAGGAAAATGATCCTGTGGTGCTTTGCTGGAGAGTCAAGATGAGAAATGTAACAAAAACTAAAAATCAAAAACTGTTTCTGATTCAAATGTGGCCTGCCTTCCTTTAAAGGTCATAGTTGTGTTCTGTTGATCACATTTATGCCTCTGCGATGTGCGCTGGATACCCTCCAGCATGTCAAAATAAAGACCCTTATACTAATTTTAATATTTGGGAAACGCAAAAGGACACCTAAATCATCGCTGCACTTTGTGCCAACATACCAGGGCATGCAACACAGCTCAGGTCATCCTGCTGAACGGACTCTCTCTAAATGTCTCAGCATAATCCCATTAACATGGGTAAAAACCAAGCATGTGTGTGATCTGACACGCAGCCTTTGAGCTGTATGTGCTCCATCTGAAAACTGCTGTCTGGTATCTGTGTGCACTCAAAATAAAGTTGGGCCAGTTTGAAAGACTTGTTTGCACCCTGTGCAAGTTTGAAGTGAAATCACATTGGGAGAGAGCCGGGCGTCCACAAAGCGATCCAAATAAAACGACTGCCAGAGAGCAGCACGGCTCCTCCCGAAAACCCTCAGTGTCTACATGCATTTATAATTGAGTGTAGGGCACCAGCGCCAGAGGTGGGTTTGAATACACAGAACATCCTCTGGACGCTGTATAGCGTGCCCACCCCCAAGGCCCTATATCTATGTGTTATGAGAGTATGAGTAATGCAGATGTAATGCTAGGTTGCGGATTAAAATTTATGCACAAGCAGCCAGAAGGCTATCTGTGGATTCACAGGATGATGGCTTTAAGGGTAACTCAGTTCAGTTTAAATCACAGGTGGTTTTTACTTCCTGCGCTTTTTGATGGTACCTCGCATCCATACACTACCTGCTTCTTTTCCGTACGTTTAATTTGAAGTTCGGCACAATCATAACACCAACTCCTCTGCAATTTCAGCTGAATTTAATTTTCTTTCTTTAATGACACTGAATGAGACTTTAACACACTTCGGTTATGTACAAGTTTTGAAGTGCTAACTCTGGGCAAGTTTTCACATAATCAGCTCAGGTTATTCATGTCTTTTACATATATTTATATTACTTGCCACGAGAGTGCTTCACACTGTGATATTATGTAGAAACTCAAAACAATGCATTAAAAATTCATAGTGTCCTTTTAACCCCTGCTGTGACAATGGAGCCCAGGGCAGCCTCGAAAAGCTCGTTTGTGGCTTGAATTTAGTGCTCCACAAGCAAAAGGAAAAAAACATCACAATTTATCTCATAAAGGCTGAGCATATCAGTGCTTAAATGAATCTCATCATGCCAGCAGCTTTAGCCATCACTATTAATAATATCCACTTTTCATAATGCTGCTGATTTCTTTTATTTACGCTCAGTCGTCTCTGCTGGCTGCCAGTGGAAAGCGGGCCTACATAATCACTGCTAATAAATTAAGCCCAATAGAACTGTCACATCTCATTTGGACTCATTTGCACATGATTGTGTTTGTTTATGTTCAGTCTGGTTGAGAAAAAGCAGAAGCTTTGACTGGCAAATGGGTGGAATTAATGAATTTCACTGCCGTTCTCCACTCTCCCTTCCTCACCGCGCTGCTGGAGAAATCAAAACTAAGGACTTTCTTTCTGTTTCCTCTGGCAGCAACTCAACGTGGCGGATGATCCTGAGTTGAACGCAGCTGTCAGACATCAGCACACGTTCTTCTTTGATAACAGCGTATGCGTGTGTGCTGTTGGGTCTATCTTCCTGGATTATTAGTGTGGTAAAAGCAATCAGCTGCCAAGGGAAGATGATTAGGCTAACGATGATGAGAGGCACTGAGTTGAGCTGTGAATGACAGACTGATCAGTCTTTTTTTTTTTTTTTTTTTACCTGTCCCGTTTGGATCTTTAGCCGTCAGAATTGTTGTCTGAAGGCCAAGAAAGATGCCAAGTGGATTTACTTTACCAAGTGGATCATCATGGCCTTGCCATATTGGTCCATTTGATTGACCTTTATTATAATTATGTATTTATTTGATTTGATTTTCGGTTGTTACAGACGGGACAGACATGACTGGGGGATAGGACAGGGAGAAGGAATGAAAGAAAGAGAGGGAGAGAAAGAAAAATAGAGGAGGGGAGAAGAGACGGTGAGAAAGGGGGGAAGAAAAAAGAAAAACAAACAAAACACCTGGATCACCTGTATGGAGATAAGAAAAAACAGAAGAGAAAACAAACAAGAAAGAGCAACATAATAAATACAACACCATCACAATAAACTAGCTAACAGTAGATAACAGTATATACTAAATATTACATGTTATTGTGCAGCACGCAAGATCAACAGCGCACAATGTGCTTTGAGGTAGCAGCCAAGAAAGGTGTAGTTTGTGTCAGTGAACACCCGTGTGTACACCTGTGTGCACACCTGTGTGGATCAGCATGCTTGTATTCCAAAGGTTTCTCCATGTAACGATCTGCTAGGGAGTGTGGGGAGCCATAGCCCCGTCCACCAGGGTATGAAGCAGGTATGGAGGAGATCCAGGCCCCAGATATCCAGAGGCCCCAGAGTACGAGGACCCAAGGAGGACCACCACAGGGGCAACTGTGCCACCCTCCTGGGAAGAGCTGAGTAGAGCCCCAAACGAGAGGTCACCCAGCAGCCACAGAGCAGAGGCCAGAGGGGGTTGCAGTGACGTGCCCGCGGGCCCGCGGGCCACCAGCTGTGCCAGAGAGGACCGGACCTCAGGCCCAGAGGCCACAGGCCTGAGGGCACCCCACCCTCGGAAGGGGCCCAGCCGGGCCACAGGCGCCAGGCCCCGCCAATCGGCCACCAGGAATGAGTCGGTACATACATGAGTGCCCAGCCCCAGACACCAAGAACCACCAACGCACCAACGTCTGAGGGCATCAGCCACCGGCAGGGAGTGTGGTGAGGGGAGACACGCCTCCATAACTCGGAGAGCCTGAGATGTTCCCAGAGAGGTGGAGTCTAAGACCCAAGCTGACATATAGACACAGACGAACAGGCGCACGCAGAAACAAACGTGCATTCCCACCCCATATACACAAACAAATACTTGGTACTCACCCGACGTGGAGACAGACACAAATAGACACTGTACACACATTCACACTCCCCAAATGTACTCTATATCCCAGGTCCGGGTACCCCTGCCCCCAGAGGGGCAAACCATACCCGTACCCAGGAGATGTAACCCTTCTCTCTGAGGTGAAGGAAGGCAGACCGCCTCCATATCTGCAGTAGCAGGGAGGCCCCGCATCCCAGACCCCAATCTGACAGCCAGCACCTCCTCCCAGCTCCCCAGCCCAGAAGGTTAACAGAACGGGGGTGAGTGAAGACCCCAAACCTCCCTCCGCCTGCGTGCTGTTCTATAGTGCATTTAAAACACAGGAGGGCATGGTGCTTCCTGCCAGAGAGCAGCACGGCTCCTCCTGAAAACCCTCAGTGTCTATATGCATTTATAATTGAGTGTAGGGCACCAGCGCCAGAGGTGGGTTTGAATACACAGAACATCCTCTGGACGCTGTAAAACGTGCCCACCCCCAAGGCCCTATATGTATGTGTTATGAGAGTATGAGTAATGCAGATGTAATGCTAGGTTGCGGATTAAAATTGAGGCACAGGTGGCCAGAAGGGGACAGAGGGGGAGTGCCTCCCCTGCACCCTGGTGACACACCTGCACCCCAAGCCCTGTGTGGGTGTGGTGGAGTGGGAAGAGGGAGGCAGCTGAGGATGGGGATGGAAGAAAGGGAGGGACGGGCAGGCCCCTCCCTGGGGCCAGCTCCCCCGCTGACCCCAGTAGGCACCCCCACATTCTGGAACCCACCAGGGCAAGGGGGCCCAGGCCCATCCGGACTGGGGCCCGCAGCAGCAGCACCACCCAGCCCCACAGAGTCCAGGGCAGCCCACCCGACTCCACTGCAGAGAAAACTGCACAAGACAATAGACGCCCAGGTTGAGTTCATTCTCCACCTCTCCTATATCTCTCCCCCACCTGCAGAATGAACTCCTGTAGAGAGGAGACCTCCTGCAAAGATGTAACAGCCTCCCCACCAGTTAGAGAGCCCTCCAGTTGGGCCGATGCACCAGAGGTCCCCCGCACGGGGACTGATATCTCACGCCAAAACTTCTGCACTGGTGGACAGAACCAAAGAGCATGGATATAATTGTCCGGTGTATTTGCCTGACAGTGTGAGCAGTTGTTGGAAGACGTATAGCCCATCTTGAACATCGTATGACCAGTATAGTGCACTCTATGTAATATTTTGTATTGTATTAATTGCAAACTGGGATTTCTGATCCATTGAAAGGTTTTTAAGTATATCTGAGACCAAAGGTTTTGGTCTAAGCTGATCGATAAATCCACTTCCCATTTTGCAATAAGAAGGGATATTGATTGAACACATCGGACTACAAACACGCACATTACCAACGGAAGACGATCAAAGCAGCCAAACGTGAATACAGGGACAGGGTGGAACAACAGTTTGACAACCTTCAGAGTATGTGGCAGGGACTAAACACAATCACAGACTTTAGAGGCAAAACCAGCACACTGCAGACCACGGCCTCTCTGTGTGAGGATCTAAACGTATTCTACACTAGATTCGACACAGCGAACACCATGAGACCGGACAGTGTGCGCACCGCAGATGACGTCAGTGCGCACACTGTGTCTGAGGAGGATGTGCGGAAGTGCTTCAGGAAGGTGAACGCACGCAAAGCTACTGGTCCGGACGGGATTCCCGGCCGCGTCCTCAAGTCATGCGCGGCTCAGCTGGCTGGAGTGTTTGCACACATCTTCAACCTTTCCTTCTCTCTGTCTGTAGTCCCAGCCTGCTTCAAAATGGCCACCATCGTCCCTGTACCCAAATCCTCCACCATCTCCTCATTGAACGACTGGCGACCTGTAGCCCTGACCCCCATCGTGAGCAAATACTTCGAGAAGCTGGTCAGGGACTTCATCTGCTCTGCACTACCCGACTCACTGGACCCTCTACAGTTTGCATACCGCCACAACAGGTCCACTGATGATGCCATAGCCCTGACACTACATACTGCCCTGTCACACCTGGAGAAGAGAGACATGTATGTGAGAATGCTGTTTGTAGATTACAGCTCAGCATTCAATACCATCGTTCCCTTGAAGCTGGACAGTAAACTGCAGGATCTAGGACTGAGCAGCTCCCTCTGCAGCTGGATCTTTAACTTCCTGTCTGACAGACGCCAAGTGGTCAGACTGGGCAGCATCACCTCATCCCCCGTCACAATGAACACTGGTGCTCCACAGGGGTGTGTACTGAGCCCTCTCCTGTACTCACACTGCACCTACGACTGCACGGCCACTAGCAACTCCAACATCATTGTGAAGTTTGCGGACGACACTACAGTGGTGGGTCTTATCACCAAAGGTGATGAGACAGCCTACAGGAAGGAGGTCAGCGCCCTGACCCACTGGTGTCAAGACAACCATCTCACCCTCAACGTCGCAAAGACAAAGGAATTGATAGTGGACTTCCAGAGGAGCAGAGAAGTACACACCCCCATCACCATCAACGGCGCTGCTGTGGAGAGAGTGAGCAGCTTCCGGTTCCTTGGTGTACATCTGGCTGAGGATCTTACGTGGTCAGGACACATAAACAAAACAGTGAAAAAGGCGCAGCAGCGCCTCTTCTTCCTCAGGAGACTGAAAAGATTTGGCATGAGCCCCCGCATCCTCAGGACCTTCTATCGCTGTGCCATTGAGAACATCCTCACTGGATGCGTCACCACCTGGTATGGCAACAGCACCGCTTACAACCGCAAAGTAGAGCAGGGCGATATGGCCAAAAATATTTATCACGATATATATTCGAAAATTTGCGATAACAATATAACTGACGATATAATTGATGCGAGACAAAATACAACTCCACAACTTTACTAGTGCAAAAAAAAACCCCATTCATTTATTTTCACTTAAACAAGAAGCTGTTTTTTATGTGCATTAAAGCCATATAAAAATTTAACAGTGCAAATGCAAATTCCTTGCTGACAGTTTAACCGAAAGGCATTTCCAGTAGAAATGGGCTGACATATCCTGAGCATAACCATGTATAATATCCACTAAAGTTAAAAAGAGGTGCTTTGCAACATTAAACTGCAGTGTGCCAAATAAAAAAGTCAAATACGTATTTTTCAGACCATAAGGTGCACGAGATTATAAGGCACATTAAACGAAACAAAGCAGTCAGATAAATCAAACTTTATTCAACTCATTCTTCTTCCTCCACTTCTGTACCATTGATTCATTAATGCTGTATTCTATCACAGCTGCTCTGTTCCCATGTTGTTGCAGTATATTAATGACTAACCTCGTATTGTGGATGGATTATCTCAGTTGTTCTCCTGACTGAAGTTTGGTCCGTTTACAGCATCCTGCCATGCGACTGCATTTGTCTCTAACCATCAGGAACCTTCACGTTAACTTTTATCCAGTGGAAAAAAGTTAGCGTTCATCCTCCAGCTTCACTGTGTTTATGCTATGCTAACATAGCTGTGTCGCTAGCGATCACGTAGCACATCATTATATACCAGCTAGCCCAACTTCAGTAACCCTACAAACGTCACTGCTGTTTAGTTTCCTGTCTTCATTTATGTTGGAAGTGACAGCAGAGCTGTACGTTTTAATTGTTTCAGAAATCTCTCAGTCAGAACATGCTATATCATGCTTAGGTAACTAGCGAAACTAGCAAGCTAACTTCCGCTAACTTCCTGCTAATTTCTAACTCCGTTAAATGTAATAAATTTTGTTTTCATGGATGCCTGGATGTTAAACTTCATAGTTTCACCTGGTAAAGCAGCAATGCTGATCGTTTTATTAAAGATGAAAGAATTTAGACAGTTTTTAACTCTCAGTGATGCTGCAGTGTTTGTTTGACTTTGAGACCTGAAGGCCACGGAGTTTAGGACCCAGATTACTCCCAGATTTACGAGCACCTTAGTCCGACAAATACGGCAATAACGATGGCCTGCTTGCATGTTGTACAAAAAAATGTGCTTTGTTGTGTATCTGACGGACACCAAACCAGTTCCACATCACTGAAGTGGCAGCATTTTTACAAACCAATTCTGGTTCATCTGTTTCACTCAACGATCCACTTTCTCCCTTCTCATTCTCCGTTGCCGCCATGCTTTTTCAGCCATGTGTGTATGAAAACAAAGGCACTGCGCATGCGCGTTTTACCCATATTCTATCACGATATTTCATTTTCTTATCGTTGCCTAACATTGTACCGGTATTATCGTGAACAGTATAATATGGCCCAGCCCTACCGCGAAGCTCTCGAGAGAGTGGTGCGGTGTTCTGAACGGATAATTGGAGGTGAGCTTCCCTCCCTCCAGGACATCTACAGGAAGCGGTGCCTGAGGAAAGCAGGGGCTCCAGTCACCCCAGCCATAAACTGTTCAGACTACTTCCATCAGGAAGGAGGTTCTGCAGTATCCTGTCCCGAACCAGCAGACTGAGAGACAGCTTTTTCCATCAGGCCATCAGACTGCTGAACACTTCATAGACACCTCACCTTCACTACTGGAACTTCAACATTATGCACTCCACACTGTATATAAATGCCACTTGTTTTGCACAATATCCAACTGCCAACCTCTGTATATTTTATTTTATTGTTTATTCTATTTAATTTTTAAAATATATATATATATATATATCTACACGTAGATATACATATTTAGTACACACATTCAGTAATGCGCATATACTCTTATATTGTACATATATTTATTCATATAATTCTCAGATTTACCCATTCTTATATTTTGCTTGTTCTTATGTTATTGTATTTTTGCACACCTCTGTTGCTTGTGGAGCTTGCACAAAAGAATTTCACTCTCATGTACTGTACCCGTGTACCTGCACATGTGATGTGACAATAAAAGTGATTTGATTTGATTTAATTTGATTTGATTAATCTATTTTAGAAAGTGTTCTGTATATTTTAGACAATAATTTGGGGGGTTTTAGATTAAAAATTTGTACCACACTTGGTGGTGTTTGTAATTCAGCTTCACTTGGATTAAATTTCTTTTTTACTATGGATTTAATTTGTTGATATTCCAAAAATCGAATAATCTGAGACTCTTGCAAAAGAGTTTATCAATTCAATCACCCCAGAGAGATTGGTTTGTGAGTTTTGGAGATACAGTAACACAGCATCCGCATAAAGGCTGATTTTATGCTCCACATTCTTGCATTTTATGCCCTTAATTACTGAATTCTGTCTAAATGCTGCTGCTAGTGGCTCAATAAAAATTGCAAACAGTGAAGGGGAGAGTGGGCATCCCTGCCTGGTGCCCCTCACGAGACAGAAGCTGGAGGATGTCTGGTCATTTGTTTTGACACAAGCTGTTGGGGAATTATATAATATTTTTAACCAGTTAATGAAAGAGGATCCAAAAACAAATTTGCAAAGTTGCAAAAAGAAATTTCCAGTTAACTCTGTCAAATGCTTTTTCAGCATCAACAGACAATGTTATGGTTTCAATATTTTTACTGTATGAGTAGTCTATCAAATTAAGTAATCTGTGTGTATTTGTTGATGAGTGCCTACCTTTTATGAAACCAGTTTGGTCAGGATGAATTAAGAGGGGGTTATTTTCTCTAATCTCTTTGAGAGAGCTTTGCAGATTATTTCAAGGTCTACATTTATAAGGGATATTGGACGATAGCTTGAGGGATATACAGGGTCTTTGCCTGGTTTTAACAGGAGACTAATATTTGCAGAGTTCATATTTGGTGGTAGTCTGCCCTTTTCTTTGATTTCCTGCAACATTCTGAAAAAAACTGGTGCCAGAATCGTCCAGAATTCTTTGTAGAATTCTGCTGGGAAGCCGTCTGGACCTGGAGCCTTATTATTGGGCATACTTATCAGGGCTTCCTGGAGTTCACCTGGCGTCAGTGATGAATCCAGTGACATTGCTTGAGTTTCTAATAATTTTGGAAGAGTTACATTGTCGAAAAATTGATCAATTTCATTTTTAGATGGGTTTATTTGTGGTCAATAAAAAGTTTTATAGAAATCCCTGGAATTTTTGTTTATTTTTTTAAGGTCACATATTGTATTCCCAGATAAATCTTTAACAGCACATATGGTTGTTTTTTTTAAATTGATATTTAACTGGTTAGCTAGAAATTGTCCGGATTTGTTACCTTGTTCAAAATTTTGCAGGCGAAGTCTTGCAAAAACCCTAACCCTAACCCTAAGAATTGAGTCTTTTTATTAATAATTTCATTTAATTCTAGTTTTGTTTTGTGTATTTTGTTCAATATTTCTTGATCTTGGTGGGACACATAGGCTTTTTCTAAGGATTTGATGTTTTTTCTAGTTCCTGATCAGTCTTAATGTAGAAAGACACTTACAGGAATTTATGTTACACATTAGTTGATCAAAATCTATAAGATTGGACTTTAGTCAAGTGAGTTATGATTCTGGAAAAAATGTTTGGAAAAAATGTTAGCAAACTGAATTGTTGATAAAATGACATAAACATAAAGCTAGCATCAGAAGAGTTTGACCTGTACCCTACCACACATACTGTTCAATAGTAGTATATTCTACCAGAAAAGTAGGTTAACTATGTGTGCAGTCCCATGATTGTCTGTTTTTCAGAAACTTGCTGGTCTGGCTCTATTTTATCGGCCGGCGTCCATCTGTCTGCTTTCTTATGCTGTCTGAAAAAGAAACAGACTCACACGAAGTGCTTCCAGGTTGGAATTGTCGTAAATCATCGGTACGCCATGAGGAGAACTAAATCTGCACAATGATTCATCTCTGTACTCGTTACAGTAAAATGTAACATTGTTTTTCAATGAATTATGTAAAAGGATTCATTAAGAATGAAGAAAACGGCTACATGCTGAATCTCTAACAGCAAATGACTCTATTGTTCCATTAATTACTCACAGCTTGTGTTAATTTCATTGTGTAATTTCATGCTGATTTGTGGTAGCTTGAGTCAAAACAGCCTTTAACACAGTGAAGCAGAAGCTTGCTACGGCTGGGTATGAGGCATAAAGACATACTTTTAAACAAGCTGTAGAATGAGCTACACCATGCTGACACGTATTGAACCAGTGAACCAAATAATAAACCGACCACCATCGGTCTCGTGTTAACCAAGTGACGACCTTCACGGCTCAAAAATTAAGCCGACCTGGACGGGCCACACGCTGCAGTTCCTCGAGTGCAGAGGTCTCCAACTTCAATGAGCTGTGGGCCACTGTCATCTCATGTGAGTGGTACAAAAACAAAGAAAGAAGAAAACACCCACAAATGTTTCTGAAAATGTTGTGTTTTGGGGTTTTTTTAAAGTTAAAATATGTCCAACTTTACAATGTTAAAAAACATGTTTAAAAAGGTTTTGGCCTCTGTGTAAAGTTTTTCTAAGAGCGGGGTGATTTCTACCTGATATTGGTGTTGGGGGTGTGGCCACTTTGACTGACAGGCATCCAAACAGAGGACTCCAGAAAGGTTTGTCTGTTAGGCTTCATCCACTACTTTGAGTTAGATTGCAGCTCTTCAGTGTGTGTGTGTGCTTTAGAGGCTTTGTGGAATATTTTTAATGGATTATCTGATTAATAGGCTTGCTGTGGGTTTCAGATCATCACAGAGGTTTTTGTGTTTTGATGAATGACTTCTTCAGTATTTTTCTTAGTCTGTTACATAACAACAGTTAGCCAATATGTCTGTCTTTGTGTTTTACCCGTGATGTTTATGAATGCAGCTTGCTAACCAAGTAAGCTAGCATTAACTGAGTACCTATCATTCATTTTCCAAAAGTCCATCATCTCTTGGCAAAGTTGGTCACACTTTTCTCCTCTCCCCTTCCCTTATCTTCCCCAGTGTTGGGGACTAACAGAGTACATGTACCGCTGTTACGTATTTAAAATACAAAATATGAGTAACTGTATTCCGTTACAGTCACCGTTTAAAAAGGTGGTATTCAGAATACAGTTACTTTGTTGAAATAAATGGATTACACGGCGGTCTTTTCCTGTTTCATATGTTAGGCTATGCCCTCTCTATGTTTGGTAATTCCACGCCGTTGGAAACCCAAAGAAAACACGCATTAAGAGGCTCAAATGTCCGTGTCTCAATCTCGCATCTCATAATGACGTGAAGAAATATTTTTTAAACTGATTTAATATGAAGGCAACAGGCAGAGTGTTACAGGCATCGCCCTAAAGCATGCAGCCTCATGGGCAGTGTAGTCCGTGCTGCAGGGAGAATGGACTGCCATACCCGTGATGTGTCTCTGAGCGAGGAGGGAGAAAAAGGAAAAGTAGGAGCTGTCACTGAGCAGAAACGGGAGCTGGAAGCATGTAAATATAATAATAACCACTGCAGCCAAGAAGAGAGCCTGACGAGCCCAGCTGTAAGTAAGCTATTAAGACTCGACTGTACGCTGTGTTCGTGTTTTCCTCCGGAACAATAAGTTCTGTTGGGGCAGCCTTTCAACGCCTCTCTCTGTCTCTCGCTAGCAAAGTTGACCCAGACAACAAAGTAAAGCTAGTTTTCAGCTACCAGCCCGACACGAACCCGACGTATCAGCCAGAGGTCCCTTTACTACGGTTCGGAGCCGCGGACCTGTTTTATATACGCGAGGAATAGTTTTCTATACGAGATCACTGCAAAAAGTGCAGCCTTACCTAATGTCCACCTACTGTTACTCATTATATTAAGATTTAAACATCTAGTTGGTGTTGGTGTGGAGAGTAACCTTCAGTAATAGTAATAAATCACACAGCAATAGGACATTCATGTAGCTGTAAAAAGCATGATAATATATTAAGTAATCCAAAGTATTCAGAAATATTTACTCTCATTGAGTAATGTAATGGAATAGGTTACAAAATACATTTTGGGGCATGTAATCTGTAATCTGTAGTGGAATACATTTTAAAAGTAACCTTCCCAACACTGATCTTCCCTGCTTAGCTTCTTGTGTCCTTGTCTAGTCTCGTCTATTCTTTACTCTTGCCCTGGAACTCTCTCACAGTCTGTTCTCTAAAACCTAAACGAGGAATTATGAATTTGATCAACTGGTCCCTGAATGCTATTGACACCCTCTTCTCAACGAGAAGCCTGGGCTCGGGTGAGCCTGAGTGTCCTGGAGGGACGTTCCCAGCCGGAGACACGATGGACGGGTGGCATAACTGGAGGGTCATGTGCCTGGCGGGACTGTCGATTGAGGACATTGAAGACATCTACCTTTTCGGAACCATGATAACAGGGTTCTTGCTGATCGGAGCTGGCTTGGCCCTGGCTTATCAAAGATTAAAGAAAGCTGCTGCTGTGATTGAAACGATGGGAGGAGTTGTGACTTCTCAAAATGGGCTCATTGAACGCAGCATGGATAAGATCTCAGAGAAGCTCACGGCTCTCCAATGCGAGATTGAGAGACCAGTGTCGGACTGCTAGAACGGCTTTGAAATTCACATAAGCTGTTCATACTAAAGAATAAACCACCATCATTTCATGCGGCTACCATTTCGGGGCCAGCTGAGGTCTCAAGGCTGGAGCTGAACAAAACAAATTCTCCCTGATAACAGACGGTGTTTAGACTGTTCCTTCCTATCCTACAAGGTCACCTCGGTTGGCTGGAAGACTGTTTACTTAGCCTGGCAGGGCAAAGGACACTCTCTCAGCTGAACTCTGGACACAAACACATATACACATGCAGATATACACTCATCCCCCCTGCCCTTCCAAATGCTTTCGATGCTTATTTCCTCCCGATGCAGACGGTGGATCAAAGGGGACCAGCGCATATGCTGCAGGCCCGGATGTGCTGTCTACACTGGCTGTCTCTCACCTTTTACCCATCCCTGTTGCTTGTCATGTGTTTTTATGGTGTATAAGAGTTTTTCATGTGCTATGTGCTGAGGTGTTTTTTTTTCTGTTCTCAAACTGATCTCCCTGTTTGAGCTCAGTTTGGGAGGAGTTCTTTTTTCTCCTTGTCCTTCCTGATGTTGTGCATTTTTCCATTGTTCGGTTTCGGGTCGCTGCTCGTGTGGCTGACCGGCCAGCTACCTAGCCTGACCTGTCTCCCCAATGTGATGTTTGTGTATTGTATGTACGGTCCGGCAAGGTCAGTCTCTTAATTGCCCCTTAGGGATAAATAAAGTTTTCTGAATCTGAATCCTCAGAGTCTTGCATTATTACTGTGACTGTATATTAAATGTATACTAAACTGCAAACTAAGTAAAAAGCTATTTAAACTACTCTATTGCTAATGTATTTCACTTCAGTACTACTACAACGAGTAATACTGAATTATTGTCATCAGTGATGAATTGTTTACGCCAAACTTTCACATCATTGAAACAAATTGAAATATAATTTCATCCTTTGAGCTTAACAAGTGTGTAAAGCATAGAAATACTGAATGCTTTGAACAAAGCCTGTGAAACCCTGCCTGACACAAAAACATGACGTGACATATGACCGTGCTGCCTACAGAGCGGCTTCACCTGCACAAACAATAATCTAATCCAATACAAGGTGAGGTGTGTTTCCTGCCTATTCAACATGACTTCCTTTGATAGCTGATGCCAACATCCTTCCCCTTTGCTATATGTCTCGCTCTGTTGCTACAGCATATGACACAGCTCAGCAGACACAGAGAGGATGAGATTAGTGTCCACAAGAGAGAGGAAGCAGAATTTTCCCTTAAAGGTGGTGGCATTAATGAACAGAGGGCCTACAGCAGATTTTAATTAGAATGTTAAAACCTCTTTAACCAATAAAGCTCTCCAAACATTGTTGTATCCATTACCGACTTGTTTCTCTCCTCTGCCTTGCTTCCTGCCAGTCTGCTATGCTAAAGTCCAAAATTTAAGTTTATAAATGAATCATTTACCTAATTTTTTGAATACAACACAGCATTGGGTTTGAAACTAGAAAGAAAAGAATTGGATGCTTTCTCTTTCTGGAGTTGCCCCTGAAGAGAACGCTGAGCAGCTACAAGGATACTGGATGAATGGATGGATGGATGGATGGATGGACAATGGATGGATGGATGGATGGATGGATGGATGGATCGACTGATGAATGGATGGATGGATGAATGGCTGATGGATGGATGGACGATGGATGGATGAATGACTGATGGATAGATGAATGGATGGACGGATGACTGATGGATGGATGGATGGATGATGGATGGATGGATGGATGGATGGATGAATGGACGATGGATGGATGAGTGGATGAATGGATGGATGACGGATGAATGGATGGATGATGGATGGTTGAATGGATCAACTGATGAATGGATGGATGGATGAATGGCTGATGGATGGATGGACGATGGATGGATAATGGATGAGTGGATGAATGGATGGGTGGATGAATGGCTGATGGATGGATGGACGATGGATGGATGGATGGATGGATGGATGGATAATGGATGAGTGGATGAATGATGTATAATGGCTGGATGGATGGATGAATGGATCGACAGATGAATGGATGAATGAATGGATGGATGGACGGAAGGATGGCTGATGGATGGACAATGGATGGATGGATGGACGATGGATGGATGGATGGCTGATCTATGGATGGATGGATGGATGGATATATGGATGGATGGATGGACAATGGATGGATGTATGTATGGATGGATGATGGATGGACGGATGAATGGATGGATGATGGATGATGATGGATGATGGATGAATGGATGATGGATGGATGGATGGATTGACGGATGGATGGATGGACGATGGATGGATGATGGATGGATGGATTGACAGATGGATGGATGGATGGATGGATGATGGATGGATGGATGGATGGATGGATGGATATATGGATGGATGGATGGACAATGGATGGATGATGGATGGACAGATGAATGGATGGACAATGGATGGATGATGGATGGATGGATGAATGGATGGATGGATGGACGATGGATGGATGGATGGACGATGGATGGATGGACGATGGATGGATGGGTGGATGGATGGATGGACGATGGATGGATGGATGGATGGACAATGGATGGATGGATGGATGGACAATGGATGGATGGATGGATGATGGATGGATGGATGGATGATGGATGGATGGATGGATGGATGGATGATGGATGGATGGATGGATGGATGGATGGATGGATGATGGATGGATGGATGGATGGATGGATGGATGGATGGATGGATGAATGGATGGATGGACGGATGGATGGCTGATGGATGGATGGCCGATGGATGGATGGATGGATGGATGGATGGATGGCTGATGGATGGCTGATGGATGGATGGATGGACAGATTGATGGACAGATTGATGGATAATGGATGGATGGATGGATGGATAATGGATGAATGGATGGATAATTGGATCGACGGATGAATGGATGGATGGATGATGGATGAATGAATGGACGGATGGATGGATGGATGGATGGATGATGGATGGATGGATTGACGGATGGATGGATGGACGATGGATGGATGGATGGACAGATGAATGGATGGATGGATGGCTGATGGATGGATGGATGGATGGATGGATGGATGGACGATGGATGGATGGATGGATTGACGGATGGATGGATGGATGGATGGATTGAAAGATGGATGATGGATGAATGATGGATGGATGGATGATGGATGGATGGACAATGGATGGATGGATGGATGGATGGATGGATGATGGATGATGGATGGATGATGGATTGACAGATGGATGGATGGATGGACAATGGATGGAGGATGGATGGATGGATGGATGGATGGTGGATGGATGGATTTCCCAGCACACGTCTCAGATTTGCCCGATGATGTGATCCATGAGGCAGGAAGGAAACCATTTCCAGTAGGCAGGTCGGTCACCCTCTGCTGATTCAGAGGGTAATTTCTTCAGTTTACCAATCAGTCTACATTTCAGCTGTTATATTCGATCGTTAATTGTGGGAAGTGATGAGAAGAATGACACATAAGTGGTACAGGCTCATCTGTACAGTGTCGGTAATTAATTTTGGCATCTAGTAGGAGAAATACTTTGAAATATATTGGTGCTCCTTTATGTTGGAAGAAGCCAAGTTAGGAGGTTAAAGCATATGACCAGGCCCAACTGATGGAAGACCCCAAGCCCTTCACACTCTGAACACTTTAGTGAGATAACATATCTCCCCTGGATTGGGAAGGACTTGGGATCTCCCTTGATCGGCTACCCACGATTAGACCTGAGAAAAGCAGCAGAAAATGACTTGACAGATGGGTGCAGGAGATAACAGGATCAAATATGGTGATGCAGGAGGAGGCAGGAATAAGCTACACACTCACATGCACTAATGCTGTCATTTCTTTCTAAAGTGTCCAGGAGTCCATTAAAACATTAGCCAGGATTAAGTTCCTAGTTTTATTTGCAACTGCAGATACCAACACTGTCATAGCGCTCCACTCTGAGGTAGATTAAATGAAAAACGTGTGGGCAGCACCAACATTGATTTTTCTCAATCTCAAAACCAGAGTATTTGTCTGTTGGTGTGATTTTAAATTACAGTGCAGAGTAACTGAAAGAGTTGAAAGATTTTACAGAAAAACTGAAAATAAGAACCTGACAAATGTTGTGATCTAATATTTTATCTGTTCAGTTAATATTTCTCCACTTAAGTTCATTAAATATTTGATCACTGAAGAAGGATCTCATGCTGCTAACTCTTCATGAACTGTGTACTTCTGTTTTTCCTCTCACCAGCAGCAGTGTTTGTCATGGGTGGACTCCACCATATGAGACCCCAGTCATCCTGTAATGATAGGATGACTGGACTAAACATCAGCCAATCCAACCAGACACTACAATAATAAATGCGGTGAAAGTAAACTTAAATACACGGACCGAGTGACTGTTAAAAACCTTGCTTAATGGAGATTTTGTGAAATAAATACACCAAACAGGCTGCCAAAGCACCACTGACGCATGGGCTTCACTACACCTCTGAAGCTGTGCTGTGGTGCCCGCCATCAAGATATTAGCAACAGGTCCTTTAAGTCCTGTAATCTGTGAGGCCTCCATGAATTGGGCTTGTTTGTCCAGCACATCCCACAGACACTGGGATTAAGATCTGAGGAAACTGGAGGCCAAGTTAACACCCAAAGTCGTTGTTCTCCTCAACCCATTCCTGAACCTGTTTATGGCAGAGGGCATTATCCTGCTCAAAGAGGCCACGCCCAACGGGAAAAACGTTTTCCGTAAAAGTAAGTAAAGTAGTAGCAATCGCCCTTAAGGGAACGGGTGTAAATGGTCTGCAGCAATGATTAAGTGGGTGGTATGTGTGAAAGTAGCATCCACATGGATGGATGTCCCAGCAGAACATTGACCAAAGCATCACACTGCCTCTGCTGGCTTGCCTTCTTCTTATAGTGTATCTGGGCGTTAGATGTTTCCCAGGTAAGCGACTGGGCTTCCACATGATACAGAAGAAAATGTGTTTCATCAGATCAGGTCATACCAGAACCAGCATTAGCTTCTTCAGCAGTTTGAGCTACAGTAGCTTGTCTGTTGGATTGGTTTACACGGGCCAGCCTTCACTCCCCATGTGCATCAGTGAGCCTTGGCTGCCCGTGAACACGTCACTGGATCATCGCTGTCACTTCTTCAGATCACTTTTTATAGACGCTGACCACTGCAGACTGAGAACACCACAAAACAGCTGTGATTTTGGAGATGCTCTGACCCAGTGTGTAGCCATCCCAATCTGGCTCCTTGTTAAACTTGCTCAAATCCTTACACTTGCACATTTTTCCAGCTTCTAACGCCTCGACTTTGAGGACATAATGCTCCCTAATATTTCCCACATATTAATAGGTGTCATGATGAAGAGATCATCAGCGTTAGGCACCTCCCCTGTCAGCGGTCAGAATGTTATATCTGATTGGTGTACATGCTTCACTACACGAATAATGTACAAGAATGAGGCTCACACAGGGAGCTGTTACAGCACCATCTGTTTCATGATGTACATGTAAAGAACCTAAGATCTACACATGCTTAAGTTAAGTATGTGTAGTTTCTAAACATCTTGCACTCCACTCACCACCCCCAGTGACAATGAAGCACTTATTCCAGATTTACAACAAATCCCTACAGCTCCAGGACACATGCAGACTGTAAAATTGTAAGTTGCATCATGGAGCACACCGAGCAAAACCAAAAGAAGAGAAAATACTGGTCCAATTAAAATGCAAGAAAGCAGGATATTGGTTCTGAATCCATTTATGATGCTGTGTATATTAAATAATTTCACTGTGTAACCACTATCCTGAAAAACTCAGTGTGGTGACTTGTCATCTTAACACAGCTTAACTAGTGCCCGGGTAAGGCCACTTAAAGCTTGTGAGCAGAGGGTGACTCGTTGCACCAAAATAAAAGAGCCAATTAAGCATATACTCTATTTGAGAGAGATGAGACTGGAAGCAACAGGATGCAGGGTCAGAATGTTTGGCTCAGTGCTCTGTCGAGGGAAACAGTGACTGAGAAGGGACTGAATGGGGAGAAGTGGGTGAAATGAATGGTACCTACAGTGTTGGGAAGGTTACTTTTAAAATGTATTCCACTACAGATTACAGATTACAGATTACATGCCCCAAAATGTATTTTGTAACGTATTCCGTTACGTTACTCAATGAGAGTAATGTATTCTGAACAATTAATATATATTTAAGCTTTTTACAGCTACATGTATGAATGAATGTCCTATTGCTGTGTGATTTATTACTATTACTGAGGGTTACTCTCCACACCAACACCAACTAGATGTTTAAATCTTAATATAAATGAGTAACAGTAGGTGGACATTAGGTAAGGCTGCACTTTTTGCAGCGATCTCGTATAGAAAACTATTCCTCGCGTATATAAAACAGGTCCGCGGCTCCGAACCGTAGTAAAGGGACCTCTGGCTAATACGTCGTGTCGGGCTCGTAGCTGAAAACTAGCTTTACTTTGTTGTCTGGGTCGACTTTGCTAGCGAGAGACAGAGAGAGGCGTTGAAAGGCTGCTGCAACAGAACTTATTGTTCCGGAGGAAAACACGAACACAGCGTGCAGTCGAGTCTTAACAGCTTACTTACAACTGGGCTCGTCAGGCTCTCTGTTTGGCTGCAGTGGTTATTATTATATTTACATGCTTCCAGCTCCCGTTTCTGCTCGGTGACAGCTCCTACTTTTCCTTTTTCTCCCTCCTCACTCACAGACACATCACGGGTATGGCAGTCCATCCTCCCTGCAGCACGGACTACACTGCCCATCAGGCTGCATGCTTTAGGGTGATGCCTGTAACACTCTGCCTGTTGCCTTCAGTGTTAAATCAATTTTTGAATAATTTTTAAAAATATTTTGTCACGTCATTATGTAGTGTAGTGTAGGTGTAGTAGGGGTGACATGGGCCACGAGACTGAGAAACAGGCATTGGAGCCTCTTAATGCGTGTTTTGTTTGGGTTTCCACCGACGTGGAATTACCAAAAATAGAGAGGACATAGCCGAACACAGTGGTTCCCAAACTTTTTTTGCTAAGCCCCCCTTTGTTTTACAAGACAAATACGAACTCTGTATTCCTCGTCCACACGTAAACGGCGTTTCGAATCACCGAAAACTGAGATTTTTTAAAACTCCTTTTTTGCGTTTACGTGTGGACGAGGAATACAGAGTTCGTCACGCAAAGTCAAAGGTATGTGCCTTTTTTCACATCAGCTGTGCGCCACGTTATTGTTTACATGAGATGAATTGCAGAATGGCAGATAGTCAGATTAACAGTATTTTGTCTCTATCTGCAGGTTTTACACGCAGTTACTGTCCCTCCATTTACAAAGGCAGAGGCGTCACATGTAATTATTTTACGTGTAGTTGTTTTTTTCCTGTGTAATAATATTCAACATTGCTGTCAATACATTTTTCAAAAAATGCCTCTCTGTGCAAAATGGGTTTAAACACATAAACAATTGTTGGATCCTGTTTGTCCGTGATTTAGACAGGGGGAACAAACTGTGTCAGGATCAGCCTGATGTTATTTGTATCCCGCTGTGACTTTACTGTATAAAGAGCAAACATCTCCAACATGTCAGGAGTAGTTAGTCATTACAACAAGTGTTTGTGAACACTCAAGAATGTGGGATCCTGTTTGTCCATGATTTGAAGAGCCCAGCGCTGCTCCCGATGCAGGGGAAACCAATCCTGCAGGGAGACCTACCTCGGCACCTGTGCAGGTGAAGCCAAAGGGAAGATTTGCTTCACCATATCTTCTAGTCTTTGTCTTAGAATGAAGTTGGTTTGGAAACATATTCAGCGATGCTTCATCTCCTGCTTTGCGTTTGTGTGGGCGCCCCGTGCTAGCAGTGTCCAAGCGTTGTTTTTTTGGGGGGGTTTTCCCCTTTTCGTACCGCGCCCCCCCCTGCAATGGCCCCACACTTTGGGAAGGTCTGGCCTAACATATGAAACAGGAAAAGACCGCCGTGTAATCCATTTATTTCAACAATGTAACTGTATTCTGAATACCACCTTTTTAAACGGTGACTGTAACAGAATACAGTTACTCATATTTTGTATTTTAAATACGTAACACCGGTACATGTACTCTGTTAGTCCCCAACACTGGGTACCTAGACCCTGGTGAAACCCAGTGGACATCACCCTTTGGTCTCCCTGCAACAAAGAGTTGTAGGCTTGCACAACTGCAGGCCTCGAAGGCCGGAGTCCTGCAGGTTTTAGACGTGTCCTTGATCCAACACAGCTGATTTAACCTCTGATTTGACCTCCTCAACATGTCTTGAAGTTCTCCAGAGGCCTGGTAATGAACTAATCAGTCGATTCAGGTGTGTTGACCCAGGGTGAGATCTAAAACCTCCAGGACACCGGCCCTCGAAGCCTTGAGTTGGACACCAACACCGAACCACTTAATGAGATAGTTGCCACGACTGTAGAGCAGAGGCTCAGCCCTACAATAAAGTGCCACACACTGAATTGCACCTTCCAGAAAATGTGTTTAACAATTTGAAATGTCACAGAAATGCCATGAAATGGACGTCCAGCATAAAAACACCCACTTGTCTAAACCTTATTAACTGAGTAGCCCTGAGACAAAAGCGATGGTGTTTTAAGGCTGCTGGTGGCAAACAATGCTGACTGTATAGCGCAGCAGGAATGCCTGTCAAGTTTGAAAATACCTACATAAAATGATTGCTACAGCCGAGCGTGCATTGATCCGGTGTAATTGCAGGATTATTTAAAGTCAAACATCCCCACCCTGTGGCCAAGGACAGATTCCACTCAGTGAAAGGCAGATAAGTGTTCCTGGAAAGACCGACTCCTCTGCAGTATAACGTGCCCCCTGTGAATTACAGTCATAAGAATTTCAGTCAGTGTGCGTACTTCTGATGTATTCTCGTCTGAAGTCAGTGGTCAGCACAACTTTAAATCGATGAGATGCTTTTGGTGCTCTCCTACCAGCTGAGAGCCTGTGACACCAGCGTTTGACGAGAAATGAGACAGAGCTTAATGACGGTCTGGCAGCATTTAATAGCTCGTGGAGACACACCACTAAAACACAGTTTAAACGATGACTCATTTTATGAGTCTGAAAAGCTCTCATCTGCTGCCTTAAGTGGAATGTGTTTAACAACACTAATACATTCCTGTGATCTGGGAGATGAATTCAGCTATCGATTTTGCCCCTGCCTCTCTCACTTCAATCACAGGCTGAGCATCCTGACACCGTGAGCGGCAGTTCTCATTCATCCAGACACCGGTTTATATATCGATTTGCTGCGTGCTTCAGATTAGCCAACTCATTAGTCAACATTTTAGAGACTTTCAGCCATTTTTAATATTACATGGATGAGTGGGGACCTATTGGAGAGCCCATAGTCTCCCCATAACCACAGTGACAAACTGAGTCAGTCTGATCGATCATTAGATTACGTTCTGTTTCTCTTTTAAGCCGTCCAGTCTTCGAACATCGGTAAAGCAATCTCTCGCACAATTGTGCGTCTGACCTTGAGTTTTTATATAATGCTTGTTACTTTAGACACAAACACCTTCCTCAAAGACAATTTAGAGCTTTTAAAGAATCTTTCACAATCGCTCCTGAAATTACTGCCATAAATGGCGAAAGCTATCTTGGGATTAGTTTAATTATATCTCATTGTCTTTGTGAACCATCGGGGGGGTGAACTAAATCTCTCTCATCTCATTATAATTCCATCTGAAGCTTTCAGATACACTGAAAGTAAAACGCACTGATCTGTTGCAAGGATCCCTGTAGGAGAACTCAAGATTTGAAACAAACAAATAAATAAAATAAAAGCAAATTTCCCTGAATAGACGACAGACTGTAAACGTTCTCATGTCATCATTAAATAATTCTTTAAACACGTGCAGCACATATTTGTATGTGAAGCCCAGTTCTGTCCACTTGTCCTGAACGCTCCTCCACCGCCACATTCATCAAAAGGACAAAGTGATCTTTGATTAAAACGGCTGAGAGTGAAGAGACACCGCTGACAAATGGCCTCTCACTTACCCCTCAGCACAAGCGCCATCATAACACCAGCCTCACACGATGTCTAAAAGGAGCTAATGTCACCTTATGGTTGCGAAGGTAGTGTGTAAATTGAAAGATGATGTTTTTTGAATCCGACAGAGTGATCTGCGTCTGTTTGATTGTGGATTGACAAACTGCAAGTCGGCACAGATGAGGATCCATGTGTCGCTCTTACAAGAAAGAAAAAGAAGACCCGTTATTGTTTTTGTGTACTCTCTCTGCTGACTGACCCTCTCAGCATTTGCAGCATTGCCAGCACAAGTGGAAGAAGCTGACAGCTGGAGGCTGATTGTTGACGAGTGCTTGATTGCTCCACTTCTCCATCGCCACGAGTTTGAGATGTTTAAACACATACACCTCCGTGCAGCCACAGGACTCGTCGCTCTGTCACAGCTCTGCATGAAGTGCTCTTAGACACTCACTGGTTCATTACCAATCAAATCCTATAAACACAACAAAGTCTCTGCTCTCATTTGAAGCACCATCACACACAGCAGGAACTACAAACATGCTGGTTCAGAACTTCAACCTTTTTCTATTTGAAATGCACAAACCGACGAGGAGAGCGGTGAAAAGCAGTTCACCTTTGGCTCCACATAAGAGCAAGTCAACTGCTACTCTGGGACCAATGTGCTTAAAACCTTGACCTGACTTTAGTCGATCTAATTCTGTGAGGCACTGAGGAGGTGACTGTAAATTAGACTGAAGCACTTTTGCTGCTTCTGGGGGATGGACAGGTTTAAAAAGAAAGCAAATGAACGAAGCGTAAGAACCATTGTGAGAAACTGAAAAGTCGACAGAGCCGGTGGACGGTACTGGACCACCTACACGTCACACCTACAGCAGCTGCTCAGCCATCACATGGCAGCGCACGTTTTTGCTGAGAGCTCTGCTGCTATCGAGTCACGTGCTCCTCGGCACTCTGCGCCTTCTTAATGTGAAATTTGGATCCAAGCACAGTTACAATCAATATTATTCAACCACGCTAAATATGCAAAGGCCTGCTCACTGACTGCTTTCTGTTATACTGTGAAGTAATCAACATTATCCTGCTTAACAAGGTATTTGTAAGACAGCTTTCAGGGACTCTTAAGACACTGAATTTACTGTGATCCTGACATAAATATCATCTACATAGTGTTTGACCCGAGTAGTAAGTCTTTCAAAGATAAAGGAGGTTTCATGGTTTCATTTCCACACCACAGGAGTCAGGCTCACAAATCAGGACTTTCACTGAAACCCTGTGTGTTTGTGAGGACAGAGGCTTTTCAAGCATTTTAATGAGATTATCTGACTAAATAATACGTGTGCATAAAATCTACTGTTTTATTTGCCTGCTAATTAGATACTTAGCCCTAATTAGCAAACATGTCTGACTGTTAACCAGCTTCGGTAGCATCAGCTGATGAACGGGAATGCAACAAAACAGCATCAAACCCCCAAAACTACAGAACGACTCTGAACAGCCACTTTGTAACATCTTTGTAGAACAAAACAAACATCAGTAGTAAAAGACTCCTCTCTGTTCATCGTAAATCAGAGACATGCAGAAAATCATTCCTCATACAAACAGTACATTAGCGATGTCAGACATGCGAGTTTCCCCCTGGGATGTATAAAGTTATTATTATTCTTATTAAAAACCA
This sequence comes from Simochromis diagramma, assembly GCF_900408965.1. Lineage (NCBI taxonomy): Eukaryota > Metazoa > Chordata > Actinopteri > Cichliformes > Cichlidae > Simochromis > Simochromis diagramma. The sequence continues at coordinate 1,007,656 of NW_024386778.1, read as the reverse complement.
ATGGGTCATAGCTACAATTATCTTTTGTAGATAGTGTGACCTTAGGTGCTATTTCTGAATCACTTATCTGTGGCATTATTAAACTATGAAACTGAATAATCGTGATTATGTGAACTGATAGTACAGAAAATGATAATGATCTTTAAAAGAAAAAAAGTATTGCATTTGGATTTGAATGATTTTGTATGATCCAAAAAAACCCTCTTTTCTCTGGAATCAAGTGTGACTGAAATATTCCCAGATCCACGCTGGACCATGTTTCCCAACAGTGTGGTCTGGGAGTGTTTATTCCATCAGTGGACCTTTTCCCAGTAAGCTTTTTAAATAAATACTGCTGGCAGACACTGTTAGACATCATATACATACCAAGTAAATATATACACCAACAAGATTTGTGCCAAAAGCACATTTAAAAAACAGATAATATAAATACTGCAGCAAAATGCAGCGCTGTGTATTAGGCGAGTAAATGCTGTAAAGCCTCATACAAACGCAAAAGCACATTTGTTTCAGTTCATGAGAAAACAAGTGCAAATCCTGGACTCTCTACAGGAAATCGCCAGCGTAATAGAGGCGCCATCAACGGAAAGCCTGAGAGTCAATCTCTCTCTCTGTGATCTCAGTGAAAGGGGCCTCAGGTGAAGACAGCTGTCACCCTGATCTACAGCCCCTGGCAGCCTCAGTAATGTAGGCCAAATTGCCTGAGTCGCTGGAAATGATGCAGTCATTGTGGAGGAAATTGGAAATCAATTCTTGTCATCACTGAACATAACTCCTTTTTTTAGCAGAGCCAGGGCTCAAATATAGTTGTGTAGGCTTTGGCAGCTCTTACAAAGATACCGCTGCGTAGGCAAATGGAACCGGACAGGAGCAAGATAAAGGGATGAGGAGAGGATACGGCTGATGGGAAAAGCCCCTGGAACACTTTAATCCTAATTCTGGTGTCAGGTTTTACCATGGATCCTGAGTGAGTGTAGATATCATCCCAAAGAAACAATAAAAAGGTACATTAAAGATATATTTTAGTATCTGTGAGCCTATACATCCCAAATACCCCCAGGCAGCATGTGACCCCCCCCCCCCTCCCCCGAATATTAATTGATAAATATAGAACCACTAAATAAAGATTCCCTTGTCGTCCTGCCGTTCTGTCCTCGGGGTAACGAGTGCTCATTAAAGAGGTTTCTCACCAGTAATTCTCTGTAGTTCTCGGTAATGAGGTTTCCGAACGCTCTCGGCGAGAAAAGGTTTGGTTTCCTGGAACTCATCTCGACATTGTTTACAACTTGGTTTATTTCTTCAAGGAGACTTTCGCCGTCCCACACAGCGTGTGAAAGTGAAGACAATAACGGCGCATTAATGAGTTATAAACCAGCTTTCTCGCGGACTCAATGGCTGCTCGTATACTCTGTGTAACTCGTGTAGGTCATAGCACGAGGCATGACACAGTACAGTGCTCCTGCATGCCGAGTACCTCATAACGACGCTCCCAAGGGCGCTCGGGCTCAATAAGAAGCAATCAGCAATGGCGGCGTACCCTCTCTGGCTCAACTCCATCTTCCCACAAGGCACTGCTCTGAGTCAGACCCCATCCATTATGCATCAAAACCTGCACTACAAATCTCCTCAAATAGAACAGAGTGACAGGCTTGATAAAGAACAATCGACCGAGGGGAGGGAATCAAAGCGCAAAAATTCCCAGGATAAAAAATATCCTGTTTTTCTCTCTGATGCTGCTCTTTGTTTTTCTCTGTTTGTCTTGTTATTTGAGCTGTATGTTCATGTCTCTCGTGGGACGTTTGCCAAGGCGCAAGTCATTCGTCATCCTAATTGGTTGTGTTTAGAGAGCAACTGTTGTTGTTTGATAGAGAACCTTTTCCACTCCTTCTGGTCAAAACAAAGCCATAGTTCTGCTATGAAAGGCGGATAGCTATGGAAACAGAAGTAGCCACAGATGTGATTATTGTCTGTTCATCTCAAAGTTGTTGCCTTTTTTGCCTCAGTGTGTTCAGCTGTTGCAGTCTAGCATCCAATATCTTTACACGCCGGGAGCGCACTCAGACTTTGCTGCATGGAAGCTAACAGTGTACTCTTAACACGTTAGTGAAGAAGTTGCTGTGTACGAAACGATGTAAAGAAAACTCGACAGGAAAAAAGGTTCCAGACCACTTTTTAAAATCAAGATAAGTTGAAATTAATAACGACCTTATTTAAGGACAAAAAAACCCCATAAAGAAACAAAACCACTTATCTGAGAAAACAAAATCTCAACAGAGGAAATTACATTTAAAGTAAATACAGAGAAACCGAGAAAGCCAACGGATCGGTAATAAACAGATTAAAAGCACACAGTTTATCCAGCATTTACTTGTGCCTGTGAGCCGCTTAATCAAATATTTTGTTCACAGAAAAATTGCTTTTCCTGAAAATGATCTGTCTAAATATGAGGTTTGGAAAGTAAATGTCAAACAGACTTTCCATGATTCAGCTGGAATTGTGGGAATCAAACGCAACATTTTGGTTGTTGTTTTTAAATTCAAACCAGAATTGGCCAAACAATAAATCGAGGCAAGCATTTCCACTTTACGCTAACTTTGTGAGCACATTTGGGGCACATTTTTAACTTGTTTTCTAACAACTCACCTGCACTCACCAGGGTTAGCAGCGAAGGACAAAGTCAGCCCCTGGGTGATATATTGGACAGGAGGGAACTGTGGGAAATCCATCTATGTCAATCTGCTGCTTTACATGGTAACAGTATTTCTCATAACGGCCCATTTTTCACTCCATCTAATCTCCTCGCATCTTTCATTTCCTCCCACCCTCTCCTGTCAGATGGACATCTAATGGCACTGACCAACCATCATTCATATTAATGCGTATTATCTGTGAAATCACATCAGGTCATAAAGATTTTTAATTCATGCAGGTTTTGTAAAAGTTTCACAAGAACTCTTTGCAAGGACAAGGGGGGCATGTTCAGTGCTCACCGCAGTGCGGTCGGTCCTCACAATGTAAAGTGTCCTCCATCATGTTTGGGACAAAGACGCCACCACAGTAGATGGGACATCAAATGATCAATATGTACTTTAAATTACCGTTTTAATTCAAGGCGTTTTGCAAAAAAAAGTGTTTGCAGCCATTTTTTTACACTAACCCATTTTCGAATGTTCAGAAATAATGGGACACAAACAGATTTTAATATAAAATGTTTAATACTTGGATGAAAAATGTCTGCAGTCTGTGCAGCCTGAAATGTAGAAATCATGTTCGTCGTTGTGTTTTGTGCCTTGGACCTTTGCTGCAGTTGCTGCTTGTTTGTGGATCTTTCTGCATTCAGTTTTGTATTTGTTGGATTTAATGCAAACGCTCTTTTGGTGTGAGATCAGCTAACTGACTCGGCCATTTAGGAATATCCTGTTTCTTTTACATTGAAAAACCTTTGGCTTGCCTTTTCAGTATGCTTTGGTCATTGTCCAGTTTGTACTGTGAAGTGCAGCAATCACATCAGCAGTAAACACTACTGACCTGGTTCCACTGGCAGCCGTACACGACAGTGTTAAGCAGATGATGTGGTCTGTTTTGAATCATCTTGGTTTCATCTGTGCAAAGATTTTGTTTTTGTTGTTTTTACAGACTCTAATCTCACCAGACTGGTCCTGAGTGAAATCAGAGGTTTGCAGCCTGCTGTAAACTTGTCATTTCCATTCATGAATCCATATCTTGATTGTAGACTTTGACAGTCTACAATCAGGGTTGACAGACTTTTAAATATTAGCATTAATTGAAATGCCTACAACATGTTTATGTAGATGTTACTCAAGGCTCGTGACTCATGCTCATTTGTAATGACGTTGAAAGGCACAGAAATGAATCCACACAGTGAAATGTACCAGAAGCTGACGTAAAATCAGATTCTTTCCTGTCCTGACGTGTGGTGGACGTGTGGTTGCATAACACTACCCCGAGAAACACTGCAACCAAAGGTGCCAGAGGCAGAGAGAGACAGAGGACACGACCATGTTGGAGTGAGGTCCCAGTGCGCCACCACTTCAAGGCATTGTCCCAAGTCTTACATGGCTTCTTCCTACACAAACAGGGTTTCTTTTCCCTGCTGGTCAGACAAGAAGCCAAAGTCAAAGTGGGATGTTGTGTGCTATACTATACTGCTAACTCAACAGCTTGAATACTGCTGCTTGTTTCCACATGCTCGTGTGCACGCTGTGAAACCACAGCATGCACATAGGTGGTGTTTTTCTAGGCTGAAAACACTATGCTTTGCAACTTTAAAGTAAGCAGTTCAACTCCCAGCTTAGTCCTCTCAAACTGCCATGTTTTTCTCTCATTTTAAAATGAATCCACTCTAAAGCAAACTATACTGACCCCCGTCCTTAATCAAACAGTTTTATTTATGTATCCCAAAATCACAACAAAAGTTGCCTTGAGGCACTTTAAGGGTAAAGAACCGATATTAATAGAGAGGAAACCCAACAATCAGTCAAACCCCTGTGAGTTATGACTCCCAACACTAGCCAGGGTAAGACAGATGATGAATACAAGTGTATATGTTGACTTTGTCAGAGCATACTGATGTATAACCACTCATGTGAAGTAATGCACCAGTGTGGAGAAAATAAGTCTGCGGATGCTCGTGCAGCCGACGTAAACCACAATCTGACATCGGTGTGTCTGTGGCCTACCCCCACAATAATACAGACCCTACAACAGTACAGAGAAAACCTCAACAATCAGATGAGCTTCTATGAGCAAGTATTTGGCATCAGTGGGAAGGAAAAACTCCCTTTTAACAGGAAGAAACCTCCAGCAGAACCAGGCTCAAGGAGGGGCGGAGCCATCTGCTGTGATTGGTGGGGAGTGAGGGGACAGAGAGAGGCAAAAACACACACTGTGGACAGCGATAATAAATATTTATAAGAACAATACTGGTTCTTTCACTAGTAAAGTGCAAAAATACCACATTTCTGGTACTTTTTCTTCCCGTGCGTTTCATTTGGTGCTTACTTACAGTCACATTTTTCATTCATATATGAATGTAGAGGTAAGAAACAGTGCCACTGCTGGAGATGTAGACTTACAGAGGAAACTGTAACAATCTCGGTACAACGTTACACACTGAGAGCAGAACATCTGGAAAGCTACAGCAGCTCAGTGTGGCAGGTGTGCATGAAAATGCACATATAAAACAGGAGCGAGGTGTGAGCCACACACTCATGGCTGTTGATCCGATCTTTCCAGGTCATCCTCCATCTGCTCAGCCTTCAGCAGAGCTTCAAGCAGAACACGCAGCAGCATATGTCTGTGTTTGGACTGGAGAGCTGAGCTGAGATCATTAGGTCCACCTTTCATCTGGTCCTTTGATGAGCCTTGCTATCTTTGCAGCTGTGGCTTAAAAGGTGGATAGCACACAAACTTTCTATGCAAAAACATTCATTAGGATACACCAACAAGTGCCCTCCATAAGGTGAGTTATACTCTTCATCACACCAACTTCTTTTGTAAGAATTCTTAGAGAAAGACAGAGGTTATGAGTCCCTGAGCTGTATTATGTCCACAAATAACAGACAAGTTATTTTAAATTGTATCTTTACTGCTTGTAGCCTCTGGCAGTGACAAAACCAGCTCACCAACAAGCTGAATTTGGAAAGTTCTTGCCATGGTGTGCAGTGTGTCCTTCGACAAGTGGAGCAGATGAAGAGTATCTGAACGTCGCGTCCTTAGGAAACAGGAAAAAGAATCCAACAAAGACCCGAGTCTATACCTCCACTGTCTGCCTAGTTTAATAAACTGCTGCACGCATTTCAGATTTTCCTGCCAAAATATAAAGGAAGGGGGTGGCTCAAAACTTTTGCACAGTACTGTACATTAGGGAAATAAACAACAAGTACTAACACAAAAGTAGCACAATGCTTTTCACTATACTGAAAGCATAATCGATGCTTACGGTATGAGAGCAGTATGGAAGTGCTACTACATGGTGTGTATGTGGATCTTGTTCTTTTATTCTTTCCCCATTTTTGAAATGATAAAAAGCCAGAACATTACTGCTTAGTGACTGTACATCGTCTACTGTAGAGTGTAAATGTTTAATTATCCAGGATAAGTGCCAGCACATCCAACTATGAGCCTATATTACTGTGTAATGTCTGCTCATACCGTGAAAATGTGCACGTTTATTTTGTTTTGGAAAATAATAATAAGCTTAGATTTTATTCTGACGCCGTAGCAGCAACAGGGCTGTGCTGTTTTCTTCATATTGACCATCGACCATCAGATTAGAGAATATACAGTTTGTAATATGGGCTCATCTGCAGGTCACCCAGATATAGAAGTGGCTTGAAGTGCTTAAGTCTGCTTATAATCTCTGTATAATCCCCCACTCAAGGCTGACTGTGATGCAGCCTTCCCTGGGGGAGGCATGAAGACGATCCTACAGGGCCTATCAGCTCGACGCTCTGATGAAAAGCACCATCTGATTTACAACTGCAGCTAATTGGAGCTCCACTGTGCTAATTAAATCAAGGAGCCACCTGGCATGTGAAGAGCAGTGCGCATGTGTGTGTGTGTGTGTCCTGTTTGTGTAGACATTCCAGATGATACTCGAGTAGATTTTCTACACTCTCAGCGGCAGCATCAGCCTGGCCCTTTCCCTCATTTGCAAGCAGCCACATAAGAGCCTGAACCGCTTGGATGTCCTACAGTTTCCACAGTTTGAACCGTAAAAAATGTCGAAATTTCTTGTTAGCACTTCAAACAGGCAAAGAGGCAATTACAGCGTTTTGTTGTTTCACCAATGCCCCTGTGACACAATTCTGACATGGAGCCCTGCGTTAATACAGCTGACAGAAACATTACATTCCTCAGCCTCTATGAAAAACTAACCGAGCCATATTAATGCCTCCGTTCCCACCACCTCAATCTCCTATCTCTCTCAATCACCCTTATCGTTCTCTCCCCAGCCCTCTCCTCCTCTTTCATTTCCGAGACAGTCTATCATTTGGCCAACACGGCGGCATGATTGTGGCTTCCGCTAGAGGGGGAGAGCCGAATGCTATCATCACTCCCAGGGCCATAATCAATAGTGTCAGTGATGGCGATGGCAGAAGGCGAACGGTGGATTGCTACGGGGTCCTTGGAGATCATATTGGAGGGCTTTGTCTTTTCTCTGGCTCTCCCCACAGTCCTGTTAAATTATTCTGCAGGCGTTCCCACTGTCAGCCTCCCTCCGCTGAGGACTGCAGGCAGGGAAACACTATTCTGTTAGAGAGGATATGGAGCTCGTGTTGCCTGTTGAAAGGCTTCCAAATGTGTAGCTGCCAGATTGTGCTGGTATATTCGAAAAGGAGAATTCACACAGTGCTTATTTTCAGCCATGCTATGGGCTTAGTGAGAGGCATTCCAAGGCTGCTGACATTTCATCTTTCTGTGGTCATTTTCACTCACTGATGTAATACTGTTTTTGTCATTGTGGTTACTGCAGTGTTGATGGAGGCTGTAATAGCCTTTTTAAAAGCCATAATATTTTTTATGCTTCCAGCGCAGAGCCTAAAAATGTTTTCAGCGGAAAAGGATTTATTTCAGACGATATGCTTTACAACGTTTTGCGGTGCAGCAGGAGGAAATCACAGGAGGTCGACACACCAGTGGGACAAGCTCGGAGTTTGGAAATCACTCCCAGGTAGTTCATCACACGAGCAATAGTAGCAGTAACGACAACCCGTATTAATTCACAATTCACTTTTATTGAATTCAGCGTCAAATATAGATGACAGTTTCCACCTTTGTCGAACGTATCAGAACAAGCAGTACCAGCAGGCTTTGGCACTTTTAGTTTGTGTGCCTTCACAGCTCTGTGTAGTGTTAAGCTGACCTCATGAACACAGTGCTCAAATACTTAAAGGAACACTTTGAAAATACATCAGGACTCAGTGGCTGTCTGTCCTGACACTGCCACATCATTTGATGGAGGTGAAACTCATCGACCTGCAGAGGGCTGCATTCAAAGACGCCCTCTGTAGGTCGATTTCATTAAACCAGCTCATAACACAGTCGTGTGTTTGCCCCCCACGTGCTTCTCTGCATGTCTGACAACATTGGTCCTGCATGATGTTCTCCACGGCTTCTCCAGACTGTGAGTAACACAGGCCAGGTCGGGTGGTGGACCTGCCATTGGGCTCCACGGTGCCAGGCAGTGAGCAGCGGGCCCACTAGAGGACGTTACATCAGTGGGCTGCTGATCTTCCTTCTTGCACAAAGGAGCAGATACTGGTCCTCCTGGTGGGTTAAGGACCTTCTACAGCCCTGTCCATCTCTGCTGCCTCATCTGTGCATTCTTGTTAATTTCATTAACACCAAAGCAGCTGAAACCGATTAACGACCCCCTCTCCTACTTAACTGACCAGATCAATATCCCGAAAGTTGAACTCACCTGATGCTACATTCTGATTAAAGAGTTTGTCATTTTTTGGAGTATGTATACTGGGAATTGCACACTTAAAGCGTAGATATCCAAATTATTTCACGGTGCCATGCGATTCTGATTTCACAGGGTGCCTGTAGTGTTACAGACTCAGTTCTTTATTAACATACGTTGAGTGTGTTTGTGTGTACTGTATACAGATACAAGAGAATCTTAGAGATGCTGTGACCTAGCATTGTGACAGATTCTGTAATTCCAGATGCCATCACCTCAAATGTAAACACTGTACTCCGAATGACTAAAAGCAATTGAAGTCTGTGCGTGATGAGGATCCCTCTGAGTTACGCATTCCAGTTCTTTGACACTATAAGCTTCAGGTCAATCCTATGAGCCATAAAGCTCCAGGCGCACTGCTGCTCTCATTTCTCCGTTAAAAGGCTTCAGAGAAATCTGTCCTCACAGGGGAAGGCATAAAGAAAACAGGCCATTGCTGGAAAGACATGGAAAACAACCTGCATAGGCTGCACTGGGCCTACTAAGCTGCCTGGCAGCAACAGCTCACTATTACAGAAGGCTTTTAAAGATATGCTCAAACTAACCTGTTATTTTAACAGTTGGGACCTTTTGTCAAGGTTTCATTACATTTCAATAAAATGTCCCGCGCTTTTCAGCACTGCATGAAATCCTTACAAGCAGACAGCAGCCCAGTCTCAGCCAGCGTAGGACCGTGTCGAGGTGTTCCTGGGGTTTCTCAGTCACTCATTAAAAGGCATGCAGAGGGAGGCGCCTGATTATTCAGCCGAGGTGCAGGACGGCTTCACCTTACAAAACGCAGCACATATTTTGAAGGTAAGGAAAAGGCTTTTTTTTGAAGGACGGGGAAAGGAGCTACAGCGAGGGCAGAGAAAGCAGAAAAGATACAATTTCACAGCTGAGCACGCCCGCTTGGTTTTCCGGCGTGAGCGGGAAAGGATTTCACACCTGAGGTAATAACAGAGCGGAGGCAGAAGATAGGATCACATTTTTACACTGCTACCCATCTTTTTCTCTTCATCAGGGAAGATGGTGTTACCCTTTACAAGGTCTTAAACTATCACATGCTTTAAAAGAGCAGCACAGTGTCTTACATTCACTTAAGTTCACTTGTGCTCATTTTTCCAACTTGTGCCTCCATTCATCTGATGCCAGATTTACCAGCATTTCCGTGTCACTCATTGTAACGGTTAAAGTGAATTAAAGGTTTCTGTCTAGCTTTCAGAGCTTCTAAACACATATAAAGCTTTTACGTTATATGATGATGACGTACTGTGATTAGGCACACATGATCCTGGCTAAAATCTGGATGATAAAAATGTGCTAACACTGTTCAAGTGCAGGCTAACACAGCTTCCACATCTATCTCTGTGGAGAGAGTAGCTCATGCCCACCGAGTCAGATGCAGTTTTTCAACAGCTTTTAAAGAATCAAGTTAAGTGAGAGTCTGGCTCCGAGCTCAGCACGGTGCTGTTTTCATAGTTAGCTAAGACTAAAGGGAACTACAACGTTTTAAAAAGGAAACTTTTAGAGAAAAATACATTAACTTGCCTAGCATAGTGTCAAGAGGTGCAACTGCAAATAACAATAGACCGATATTAGTGTCTCCCAGTGTTTGAAATACTTACACTAGTGCTGTCAAAATTAACGTGTAGATTAAGCCGTCGTCACGATTAACGCAGTTTAAAAAAATTGACGCATCTGGGGTGCAGAGTGACTCAAAATCCCTGAAATGTTTCTGTCAGCGCATTTCGGGCAGTTCGTCCAAGCAGAGTTACCTTCGCACAAACAGGCAGTTGATCTGGTGACTGAACCAATCAACTCAATATGGAAGATGATAAACGCACATCGGCCTCTCGATGGGAAATTTGAGTATTAAAAAACAAGAAGACGGAACAGTCGACCGACATAAAGTCTCATGGACGTTGTGCAAGAAGGAATTTTCACCGAAGCGCTTCCAGCTTAAAATATCACATTGACGCGAAGCATACGTTAGCCAGGATGCTGCTAGCACTTTGGCTAACGCGTCACCCAGCTTGGACAAACCCCTCACGGAGCATCGCGGACTCAGTAAGTCGACCTCGGACACATCGACTGACGCCGAGTGGATTGCAACAAACTGCAGACCTGTTAACATCACTGAGAACCTTTACACAGCTTTGGTTCCTCGTTTCAAGGACTTGAAGCCTCCCCAGGAGTGACAGAGAGAGGATACATGTTTACAGAGGTTTCTGTTAACATGAATGTTCCAAATGTTCAATTCAATTCAATTTTATTTATATAGCGCCAAATCACAACAAAAGTCGCCTCAAGGCGCTTCATAGATACAGAGAAAAACCCAACAATCATATGACCCCCTATGAGCAAGCACTTTGGCGACAGTGGGAAGGAAAAACTCCCTTTTAACAGGAAGAAACCTCCGGCAGAACCAGGCTCAGGGAGGGGCGGGGCCATCTGCTGTGACCGGTTGGGGCGAGAGAAGGAAGACAGGATAAAGACATACTGTGGAAGAGAGACAGAGGTTAATAACAGATATGATTCAATGCAGAGAGGTCTATTAATACATAGTGAGTGAAAAAGGTGACTGGAAAGGAAAAACTCAATGCATCATGGGAATCCCCCGGCAGCCTACATCTATTGCAGCATAACTAAGGGAGGATTCAGGGTCACCTGGTCCAGCCCTAACTATATGCTTTAGCAAAAAGGAAAGTTTTAAGCCTAATCTTAAAAGTAGAGATAGTGTCTGTCTCCTGAATCCAAACTGGAAGCTGGTTCCACAGAAGAGGGGCCTGAAAACTGAAGGCTCTGCCTCCCATTCTACTTTTAAATACTCTAGGAACAACAAGTAGGCCTGCAGAGCGAGAGCGAAGTGCTCTAATAGGGTGATATGGTGCTACAAGGTCATTAAGATAAGATGGGGCCTGATTATTTAAGACCTTGTATGTGAGGAGCAGGATTTTGAATTCAATTCTGGATTTAACAGGAAGCCAAAACAGGAGAAATCTGCTCTCTCTTTCTAGTCCCTGTCAGGACTCTTGCTGCAGCATTTTGGATTAGCTGAAGGCTTTTCAGCGAGTTTTTTGGACATCCTGATAATAATGAATTACAGTCGTCCAGCCTGGAAGTAATAAATGCATGAACTAGTTTTTCAGCGTCACTCTGAGACAGGATATTTCTAATTTTAGAGATGTTGCGCAAATGGAAGAAAGCAGTCTTACTGTGTTGTTCAATAGAGTTTGTATATTTTCCATTTTTTCTCGAGTCTCTTTGCTCATGCAAAATGAAATGTGATTAATATAGAATAAAAATGATATTTAATCATGATTAATCAAAATGAATCCACAGTAACCCTGTGATGAATCTGATTAAACACTTTAATTGTTTGACTAAACTAATATATATTATATATTAGTTTCGTTGCATTTCACAGGAGAGAGCCTGTAAAAGACTGAACTATTCAAATTCTCTTTGAATTTAAGCATTTAACATTCTTTATGTTTGTTCTACATTTATTTCATTGTATTGCATAAATGTCTGTTACAAGCTCAAATATAAAGTTGATAAAGTGTAATTGCAGCCAGGCTATTGATCAACTAATGCGATTAATCGCAATTAATTACAGAAACGTGTGCAATTAATTAGTTTGTTTTTTAAATCTATTGACAGCACTAATTTACACTGAAATAAAGTACTGCTCCTTTAACCACACAGCCACAGTTCATCACATCAAAGGAAGCGCGTTACACTAAAGTCTTCTAGTTCATCGTATGTGACACACAGGTTTTTGTGAGCTTTGGAGACTCATCATCAATGTCCACGCCATCGTGTTTGTGCTGGTAGTGCTTTCTGCACTATTATTAAATTATGTCACGAATAACAAAGCTCGTTGTGTCCAAAACACTGGCCCTTCAGTCGTGGTGAATCCTGAATCCTGCAGCATCCTTGATGCGGTGAATCGAGCTCGCCAACCTTCGTTCACTTTTCTGGTTCCAGTGAAATAATTTGGTGGTAGCCAAATCGTTCACACACGAAGGCTTCACATGGATTGATGTTGGCTTTCTCCATCTTTAGTATACAGTCTGTATCTGGATAAATAAAAACTTCATATGACGACAAAGAGAATCAGAAACGTTATCTTAACTCATCAGGAGTGAGACATGAACCCTCCACACATGTATCCAACATTTCCAACAGCTCTACAGACGAAGCGGCCGACGCTGCAGTCTGTGGGGACGCTCACAAACACAGAGGACCTCTTCTGACACGATGACGCCCATCTTCATGTTCTCCATTCCCTCCTTTCAGCCTTGCTGCATTCCATCATTATGCAGAAGCCATTCCACTCATTAGCTGTCAGTCAGGGTAAAGCTGAGGAATCAATCTGCTGTTTTATTAAGGGCCCACTGGCAAAGGAAGACATGCACACCTCATATCTGCAGCAGAGGATAATCAAAACCCATAATTGCTTTTTAAATCGCAAAGTTAATGACAAGATCTCTTGATTGTAATGCATTGTAATCATGTCATTAATATGGATATGACTGCAGCACTGGGAGCCATCTGTTTGGCTGAAGGAGCTCTGGACGCTTTCCAAGAGACATACTCATTTCAAGGACTGTATTTTGGCCAACGACCACAGGCAACATAATCAATGTGAATGCCGCCACCAGCGCTGGGAAACGAGGGACCCAAATTGATCCATCAATCACCTATTCAGACAATGTTTACTCAGCTTTGGCTCACTTCGCAGTTATTCACACTCGCAGATGAAAGCTCCAATAAAAAAGATGGCAGGGAATAGAGAGGGGGGAACAGGCAGTCTTTACACAGGGCTTCAGTGTTCGCTTTTGGTGAGGTAGGTGATTGCCTTGGGTTACCTCTGGGTGGAATCAATTATAAAAGCTTTTTAAAAGGCCCTCTTTGGTCTTCACTGAAAAGCGCGAGGCAAGCAAGCTCCTGAGGTATCTCGCATTACTCCTTTTTATGTCCTAACATCAAACTGTCTCTTTCTTTTAAAACTTTTCCGTACTTACTGCCAGAGTGGAAATGTGGGACATTTGAGATGTTATTGCCAAACTTCAATTGCCTCGCCCGCTCCTTCTTCCTGTTATGTCGACTGTATTTCCAGTACAAAAAGCATATGTTGCTTTTAAAGAAGCGTTCAGCAGCAACTGCTGCCGCGTGTTTGTAAGGTGGGACAAATCCAACCTTCCTTTTTTCTGTTAGCTTCACTTTGTGTTTTAGCTTTGAAAGAATGAAAAGGCCTAACCCTCCATTTGTCCTGACGGGGGTCAGACAGTTTAGCCTCCGTGTTAAGAGTCTGTAAAGGCCAGAAACTGCGCGACTGAGTGTAAGAAAGGAAGAAGATTTAAGGGACGCAATACTAAAAAATGAACTGGATTCATAAAATAGAGCATACAGCAATGTTACTAATGTCTGCTGAGTTGTGTTAGAGAAACACAGTCGAGACAGGAAAATCTGGGAAATGTTGGAGTAACTGCTCCATTGATGATGATGATGATGAATGTCAGACTGACTGGATGCAAAGGTGACTACAGATACATTTACATGCAGTCAGTCCTGTTAGTTCTGCTCTGAAGTACACCTCATTTGGCGAACAAAAAAAGGAGAAGAAATAAGAAAGCTTAACTTACTGCACACAACACTTGCCGTGCCAGCCCTGCACCTAATTTGCAGCAGTTTCCAGGAGTTAGGAAACTCTTGAAAGAGAACATTCTTCTTACATCTTCCTCGTATAGCTTGAAGCATCAGAATGTGAAAACTACACGCTACCGTCTGTCTATTACATTGATTTTCCAGGCAATTTAAATTTAGGCCTTTCTCTTTTTTTACCTGCTGAAACATTGCAGTGTTGGGTTTTTTAGTCTGTGTCTAATTGGCAAGCCTGCCTACACTCCCTCAGAGCAGAGACAGTCTGCAGGGAGGAGAGCAACCAACGCTACGCATCTCATCTCTCTGCAGATTTCTTCATCTCGTGTAATTAATTGCATCTTTAAAAGAACAAAATGTAAATACACCACTGACACGCTGCCAATTAATTTTCAATCGCGGTCTTCCTGACGCTTTCTGCTCAACCGAGAGGGAAATCAAAAGTTTTTAGAGGGTTTTACGAAAGCTTTAATAGTGTCCCTTTGTTCCCGGCAACACGTTGTGAAAAACGCATTCAGGCCTGACAAAGTGTTCCTGCTCCGTGTAATCAATTCCCTCAGCATCCACCAGCAGAAGACGACAGGGTGGGTGGGTGTGGGTGGGGGGGCATCGTCTCTGCGTGTTCTTTGATCGTGCAAAACAAACTTCTTTTCATATGGAAGAAATGTGGATAAAGAGAAAATCACCTAATCTACAAATTTTCTTTCATTCGGTGCTGTAGCTGGTGATTAAAAAGGTCGGTAATCATCGAGGTCGATTACTCCTCCAACCAGATCAGCAATCGTGTGAATGCTTTCAGTGCTCTGAAGCTCTCGTGCCTGCAATAACATTAAGCTGCTTTTAATGTGGATGGACTTCAGTATCCAGTATGGCTCAGCAAAGGCCCATCATCTCCACTCATGACTGATAGTTTGTCAATCAACATGATTTTTTATCCTATTTATTTATAATATCAGTGGTTTAATTATCGTTGTATTCATATTTGATTTATTCTGCGTCATTATGGTGTCAGTATCTCCGACACACTGTCAGCGCACATGGGGAGGGAGGCTATTTCTGTCTGCTGGTTTTAATGGTGTAGTACAGCTTAATGTGCATTTGCAGAGTAGTTTTCCTCTTCTCGCCGTTACCTTTTCCTGTCATTGCTGAGTAGGGCGTGATGATGAGTCTTTTTCCACACTAATAAAAAAGGTGTTTAAGCCAACTTAGGAACTCTTTCCTGGCATTTTTATTTTCTCTTTGCTATTTGGGCTGATTGGGACCTGATGAATGTAAAAACACAGAATTATCTTTTTACTTTACTGTTACAACTAATGTAATGTTGTGCCCTTAAACAGGGGAAACAGTGAGCAGAGGTGAGAGGATGGCACGGACATGCAGCTCTCACTCGTCTGTATTGAGTGAAGGTTAGTGATGTGCGAATCATGAACGAATCGTTCAGAACTCGAGAATCACTTTACTGACTCGTGAATCATGATTCACAAGCCCAACGGACTCACTGACTCATCCCTGTTGCTGTTAGCAAACTCATTTCAATAGTGAAATATATCTAGCTTATAATTAAAATTGTGGGGGGGAAAACAACAGCCAGTTTCTTAACAGAAACATTTCTGCTCTGAACTGGAAGAAAAACCCTGAGTAGAAGCTCACATCAAGGCAATAGCTCCTCACTCACCCCCTCCCTCCTGTGCGGAATCGTAGCGCCAGCGAATCACTGGGGGTGATCGTTGACGCATTTGTAGACCGATTACGTCACAGCGACGCGCCGAAGCCTGTCCAAAATCGTAGACTCCTCCGAATGCGGCCGACAAATGCGTCCTTCATTTCCCCAAATTTGAAGGATGGGTCGGGTGTGTCCTTCGTGGCCCACCATATCCCAGAATTCATAGCGCGGCCCAGCCAAACTCCAGTTTCCGGCAATGGCGGCCGCTACTAAGTTTTAAAATTACTCTTATTAATCTTTCTGGGTCACAACATAAACTTTTAACATATTTTCAGGTGAGAAAGTAGCTGTGTAAACATCAAATATCTGCTCAGTTTATCAAGACATCACGTATTTGCAAAAGTGCTCCGATGTTTTTGCAGACGTCTGTTACCCACCAGCTCGATAAAACGCTTTGACATGGCACCCTGAAGCACGCCCAGTGATGGGAATAACAGTTACGGCATTACTAATGGCGTTACTTTTTTCAGTAACGAGTAATCTAACTAATTACTGTTTCTATCGTTACAACGCTGTTACCGTTACTAACAAGAAAATGCGGTCGCGTTACTATTTTTCAACAAGCAGACGGTTGAAGCTGTGTTCAGGTTACCGCATCTTATATCAGTTGCACGGAAGTAGCTGTAAGTAATCTGGACGCTGCAGCTTTAAGCAGCTGCGTGCTCCCGCGGACAGCAATCACTTTCTGGTAGACGATCAGTTTTTGGCACAACTAGTGATGTGCGATACCACTGATTTCCTTTCTGATCCGATACCAAGTAAAATCCAGGGTGGTATCGACGACACTGATCCGATACTCTGTACAAAAACTTAATGTTTCATTGTATTTCATAATACAATATAGAATTGCATTATGTCATTGTAATAATAATATAAGGATATAGCTTCACAATGATTACAGGACATCAGACTACTTGTTCTTATTGCTTAATGATGCAGAATAATCATATAGAAATAAAAAACTTGAAGGTGAGCGCAATTGAGCATGTTGCCTGCCTGCAGCACTAAAGGACTCCTCGTCCTAGCAGCACCTGTCCTCCTCTTCAGTTCACCTCAACATACACTCGTCATATTCTGTGATATGATTTACTCTGAGGTGTTTCACGAGGTTAGAGGTGTTGCCACAACACCTCACTGTCTTGCCACATGTATCGCAAACCGCGTCTTGGCTGTTTGTGGAGGTAAAATATGTCCACACGTGACTTTGTTTACGCTCAGCCATTGTTGGGAGTGCGCACGCCAGGTGCAGTGTTGCCAACTTAGTGACTTTGTCGCTATATTTAGCGGGTTTTCAGACCCCCTTAGCGACTTTTATTCTAAAAAGCGACTAGCGACAAATCTGGTGACTTTTTCTGGTGTTATTGGAGACTTATTTATGACGACTTTTTGACGTGAAAGCGCGGATCGCTCTTCTCAACAAGCAGCGGTGCTGCTGTGGGCACCTCACCCGTGCCAAAGCGCTCACGGGCGGAGGATAGTCCTCCCCCGCTGCTATCAGAGCAGGAGACGTTCACGCCTGTGCGTCCAAACGGCAAATGAATCGCGCATGAGCGAAGCTGCTGCTCCTGCACTGACTGTAACGCAGCCAGTTCTTCTTTTACTGTTATGCTGTTTTGTGGATCACAAGCTTTAAAACTACTTATAAACACACACTCTCACACACAAAGTAACTCCACCAGAGCGCCTATTTCGGGTCACTTTTGCCGGTCCAAGCCCGGCTAAAGGAGCAGGGTTGGAATTGTGACATAAAAAAACAACAAAACAATAATCGCTAAAGAAAAAATTAATTTGTAATTCTAAATAAATTCTAAATGCATTTAGGACTTTTTTTACTCACTTCATGTCTCTTCTTTTTTCTCTCTCCAACAACGTGGGTTACAATGATATCAGCATGACCAATTATGCAAATTAGGCGATGACGTCGTTTAGCGACTTCTAGAGACTTTCAGCATAGCCAATAGCGATTTTCCTTACTGAGGAGTTGGCAACACTGACCGGGGCCTGCGACACATTTACACAGCTGTGTTTCGCATATGACTATGAAAGGTGTAAGAGGAAGTAGTTCCTTCCAATTTAGACGATCCGAATGATGTAGTTTCTTTCCACTGTGCTCCTGTTAATGAAAAACTACAAATTTACCCCAAAGTACTAAAATATTAATATTTTAATATGAGAATCGATTCTAGAACATAAATTACTGGGATCAGAAGAATCGATATTTCAATATCGATCCGCACATCACTAGGCACAACACCTGGAGCTCAGGGGGCAAAACAATCGCATAAGTGCTGCTGTTTGACTGAGGAAGAATAAAATAGTTACATGACCACTTCAAGACAAAGCAACAAGGTGACATATACCAGTTTATAAATTGTGTTGATAGGCCAGTAAAACCAGAGTCATGATAAACAAGATACACGCCTGTTTTTCCTGAATAGTTTCGTCACGTTTGCTGTCTAAGGACAGCGCAGCGAGACCTCTCTGCTTATGAGCAAAAAATTTAAAAAAACAAACAAAAAACAGCCCGTTGGTGTTGGTGGAAAAATGCACCATGTCGACCAATCAAAAAATGATATGGCAACATGACATTTGGTTGTTTAGGAAGAGAGAGAGAGAGACAGCAGAAAAAGAGGGAGAGCGAGTTTTGAGATGAGAGAGATTTGTGACGTTTAGCGTGTTTGGAGTGTGTAGTTAATGTGTTGTCTTCTGTAGTGAGTGTGTAGTGTGGTCAATAGTGTTGTTGTGTGTGTCAGAACAATGAGGCGACTGCTGAGTGTTACAGGTGTTACAGCAGTGATACATCTGCTGCTGTCAGGCCTGCAGGTATCAGGCTGTTGTTCTCCTTCATCTCATAGTGGGCAGAAATATTTTTTGGAGTGGCACAAATAATTTGTGTGGTATCAGATTTGATGCAGAACAGCTGATTGTTCTGTAAATAGTTTGAAATGTTTATTTTAAAAACGCCTTGGCTGCATTTTTAGGTAAACAGCTGCAAAAAACTTTGTTTGCAAAACTCAGTTACTTTTTTGAAGAAGTAACTATATAATAATTGCCCAACATTGGTCATTATTTACTGTATTTTGCAGACAGAGTTACAGACTCTCTCCCACAGAGTCATAATACAGTCAGAGCTTTATAACAAAAATAAAAAAGAAGTATTTTTTTCAAACTTGGAGTTCAGGTTATTTTTCCTTCCAATAGTGTTAACATGCTGCACAGGTCATGAACTAGATTTATTTTAATTTTCATTGTAAGTGGGCTAAAGCAGTTAATTAAAAGTAGTCTAACATAAATGTAAATGCTGTAATTTGATTATTTTAATAAACGATGTAACTTGGATGGATTGGATGCTGGCGTGACCACAGTGCACACGTCTGCTGTTGCTCACAGTGGTCCAAGGGACGCTCAGGGAGTTTGTGTGTTCAGACACATGAAACATTAGAGGGGACGTTGAACTGGACCCCAGAGGGTTAAACTTTTTTTTTTTTTTTTAAAGTAACGCAGTAGTTAATTACTTTTAGAATCTTGTAACTCAGTGAATTTTTTGAAGAAGTAACTAGTAACTATAATTAATTACTTTTTCAAAGTAACTTGCCCAACACTGAGCACGCCACACAGGTTAAAGTATGCTGGAGAAACGGTGCAATATCCAAAAGATCCACGTGGGCTTTCTATGTGAGCACCTGCAGAGTTCAGTAATTCCACCAATGCCAGCGTCTCCCAGTGTTAGAAACTCACACCAAAATAAAACAGCACTTAACTAAGTGGAGGTGCTTTAGTGCTTCCACTAAATATTTCAAATTACAGTTACTGTAAGACAAAATCTTTCTGAATAACTGGATATTGCAGAGGGATGTGTTCAGTTTTGCTGTGTATAATTTGAAACGATGTAAAAAGATGCTGGAGTGCTAAAGAGTTGTGTTTGGAAACGTCACTGCTGTTTTGATTTCACCAGTGTAAAAAATGCTGTTTCTGTATGAGAGAATTCAAACAGATTGAAAAGTCAAATACCTGAAGAGCAACAGAGAGCCAAGCAGTGTCCATCACATGGATGTCTCAGGCATAGTTATAGCAGTACGTGGGCGTTTTACTGCATTTTACCTGAAGTGCCTTTCTGTCTAAGAGCCACTGAGACAAACAAGGAAAGAATGCTCTGCTACCCTCAGCGACTCTTGTAACGAGCTGGAGTGGGAGATGTGCTGCCTCTTAAGGGCTCGCCTTTTATTACTGCCAGTAAACAAAAGCAAACAGGAAACAAACGTGAACAAAAGCAACCTGAAGTGAAAATGTGGGCAACATTATACTCGGACGAGTACATTAAGAAAGCCACTTTGCCTTCAGTGATCTCGGAGAGATTTCTAAAGACATGAAAGCATTGTTGTGAAACTACGGTTAGTCTTCATGCTCACCGAGCAGCTGCTGCCTGTTTGCTGTCGAATGCTGATGTACTGAATGTAAAACTGATTATTTAAAAATGACCATTTGATCTCTGAAGATTTGGTTGTGTCTCATGAATGAGAGACAGCAGATAATCAGCAGCCGCCGCATCGTTACTGTAAATGTTAACTTTGTACGTGAGGGACGCGGCGTGAACTCTGCGGCTCTTATACGTGCGAGCTAAACACGTGTGACTGAATTTGTGCTGTTTGAAAGATGCCGTGACAGACAAATTACTTGTGATTATTGTATCAGTATCAGCACTAAAGTGTGGTTTTGGTGCTTCCCTCATTAAATAACATTCTTTAAAAGATGTGAAGGTCTGATTATGTCGACGGCATCTACATCCCTGCAGAACACAACGTCTTCGTGTCTGAACTGGAGCAGTTTTGTTCTGGGTCTGCTGACAGACTCTAATTACAACATAGATGCCATCGTTTGGTATTTCCAAATGAGCACGAAACATAATAAATGTTACCTGAAGATTCTCTTTATTTTCTTCAGCTTCTGTCAAACTGAACTGAGCAACTACATCTCTCTTCTCCCCTCGCCGCACCCTTCTCCTTGCAGTTTGCAAGATGTTGTATTTTTGGGCGCTCGATGTTACAAGCACAGCAGTGAAAACAAAACTGCTCTGTGATTTCACCCTCACTTGCTTCAGGCATCTCTCACAGCACCAGGAAACTGCAGCGGCACAACAAACTGCTGCAGAGCACTTCATGGATTCACAAACAGAGAAACTGTGGCTGCAACTCATCTCTCCCTTAAAAGGCTACAAAACATGATGCATATCATCTACCGGTTTGTTTTCATATATTACATTTACACGTGACTGCCGGTGCAATTATGTCTAAAATTCCTCGGTATATATTTTATGTGCAGTAATTCTGGTCGTTTAAACAGCGGTGGCGCCATTATGTACTGGCACATAATATGTAAAATCCTCCAGCAGCGTTTTGCATATTACTGTAAATCACAGGGCGGCTGCATTCTTACCTTCTGACAGTAACAGTTTTATATTTGTGTATCAACTTTGAAAACTACTCTCTGACTCTTTACCACTAAATCAACAAGGTTTCTGTAATTAATGGCTGTTGATGGAGTGGACGTGTTGGTTTTAGTGTGGCAAGAGTGCCCTCTGGTGAATTATCAGGATACACCTGTCAGGACAGCACAGCAGCAACAACATACAGTAAATGTGAAGTAACTAATAGTAAGCAAGTAGAATAGAATTCACTCGCTGGGCCCACGTCCTCATTTTAGGTCTGACAGTGTTTTAGTAGGTAAAGGTGATGCTTGGACATGAAGTGAGCTGCGGTTTGGGGAAGGCCCCGAAGGGGACTGGCGACGGCTCCCAGGCCTGGCAGATCCCCGTGTTTAAATAGAAGTGAAGTTAAAGAAATGAGAACAAGGAGGGAGGGAGGGAGGGGCACGTAAACGAGAATGAACAGCTTGCAGAACTGGGGGGAACCTATATAGATGCAACCGGAAGGAGCGTGTTTGGAGGCGTGGTCCTGCTCCTGAAATTCAGATACATGATCTCCAATAGAATATAAGTTCAAATCAACACCTTTGTGCCAGGAAAATAAAATAATTCCACATTTAAAAATAGTTTGAAAGCCTCCCAGATCTTTATCTCGACATCTTTGGACATTTACCTACTGCAACAGCGGCGTGACACGACAGATACAGATCAGCCACTGACATCGCTAAATGCCATCTTATTCCCTGATAGGCTGATATCAGCCCACGAGGCCTACAGATGATGATGCATCCCTAGGTACATGTGAGATAGCAGCTACACATTACAGTGCACACAACAGCATTTTAGGAAATAGGCGTGGGCTGGTTGGGGGGTCGAGCCCAGCCTGAATTCAAGAATTAGAAAATAAACACTGCTGTTTTTGCTTAAGCCTGAACAAGTTTTTATTTTTTTGTTAAAGTTGGACAGTATTTTTATACACGTGCACTAGCAGCAGGTCATCTAATAATCATAACCCAAAGTTATTATCTGAAGCGTGTGAATGTTTGAATATGCTTAAGTGCTATTTATCTGTCTTTGAAACCAGCTGCTTGTTTTAGAAGGAACCAACCATGTTTGTGCTCAGAGGTACAAAGATTTCATTATAAACCAAACAAACCATTTTAATGACTTTAGTTACTGGAAACATTGTAACTGACAAGAAGTGGTTCTTCTGTATATTTCAGGTATTTATCAAGATTATTGTAAAAATATCCAACAGAACCAACTCGTTTGCTCCAGTCATCCTTTTTCTTCTTTGATGTTTGTGAACTTGTGTTAAAATGTTAAAAGGTCAAAAACTTAAACAACTCCTAAGACTTAACTGTAACTGGATTTAAAGGTCTTTTTTTGATTGCATAAAAAAAAGTTAACTATTTCCAGTAAAAACAAGAAATAAAATCTTAATTATATGCAAGGGGCAGAAAACCGAAAACCAGGAGTCCAGATTTATGCTGAGAGGAGATGCCACATCTATCCAAACTTCCCACTGCAGAATAAACCTCAGACGGATATTTCCTTTGTTTTATTACAAACAAATACATTACAAAACTCTCACATCTGAAGGCAACATTTTTTTCAGTGCCTGAGAAAAAAAAAGGTCGTAGCACTTAAAGTTAAAAAAATATGCTTACAGAGGTCGAAGAAAAACCCCCAAAACATTTTGATTTCTACAAATCATCACAGAGCACATGAACACAGAGTGTTTGGAGTTGTTGGTTTAGTCAAGTCCCTTTGAACCATCCAGAGTCTCTGTGTGTTTGCTCTATAGTCCGTGAAGGGTGCAGCTGATAATGTCCATGAAGGTGGCCTCTATGCAGTAACAGAGCTGGACATCAGGGTCAGCCCCACCCAGCTCCTCTGCTGTCTTCTGGGGTAGAGTCAGCTTGCAGGGGTGTCCTCCTGAGACCACAGCCTCCAGTGGTTTCTCCTTAAGATACTGCAAGCCTGAGTGAAAAAACAAGTGTTTTTCTTTAGCACTGGTAGATCTAAACTCATCTACACAAATTATTCTATGTCCAATCGAAGCGTCCAGAAATGCTGAATAAACAAAGTAGATCAAGCCTGTCTGCAGTAGCATACATGGACAACACCTTTAAATGTCTATGGTAGGTATACTCCTACTACACATTTACTAGATCCAGTGAAATACATGAGCTGTGCATCCACAGTGAGTACAGATCCAACAGCAGTGATACCAACACCGAGCTTCAAACCCTCAGGCTGAGGAGCAGGCTGGCACTTGGTCTTTATGTGTAAGGCAACATCAGGCTTCACTCAAACACATCAAAGCTAATAAATGATGAAGGACCTTTCTCATAATTCTTAGACATTTAGGACAGAAATGATCAGATGGCTTTAATTACAACATCTGGATTGTGGATTTTTAAAAAGATGAACAAAAATGATTCGGGTCAAAATATTTTTGTGTCAACGTTATTCTGCCAAGAAAATGAGTAATCATGCTTACGCGCGATAAAAGGATCGATGTCCCGGGCTTTGGTGGCCACGTCCGAAGAACAAACCTGGCCCACTTGTACTAAGAGAGCTGCCACGTCATCGTAGAGTGGAGGGAACGCCTGGCAGAAAGCCACCAGGCATGGCAGGGTGGGCATGAAGAAGAGGAACCGCTTGGCACGAGTCAGCACTAGGAAACAAAACACACACACACGAATACACAATTAACACAAAACACAAGGCTGATAAACAGTTAATACAGTGTAGAGAAATAATGTTGCACTAACAGCTAAACACCAGAGGATGGCAGCTAAACACAGGGATAAAAACATCTGTGTGCCAACAGCTGATTTATGTAAGATGAACTGTACAGTGCAGGCAGCAGACTGAATGTTTGACAGAGAAAAGACGCACACTAAAAGAGGAAGTATATCACCACATGCATGAGCGTGTGAGACGTAAAGAGTGTTTACCGACCTGTAAGAAGTGTACCCATGACACTGATGGCCAACCTGGCCACACTCAGGGACTTGGGTAGGGCGTACTGGGTGCACAGATATGATAGCAACTGGATTGCAAAGATCTGCAGGGACACACGATAACAACAGTGAGACATTTAATACATTTATTTATGTAGCAAATATGCAAACACTCAGCAGAGCAGCGAGCAGAGCTGGTTGGAGAAAATAAATAAATAAATAAAAGCACAACAGTGTAAGAGAGGCTCTGGCACAAACCCAGGGCAAGTCTAGGAGTGAAAGCCAGGAAAGAGAGGGGAGGGGAGGTTGGGAGGCCTCACCTGCTTTTCCAGCTGGGGCTGGGCCAGCAGCTCTGGGATGAAGTCCAGACAGATATGGATGGAGGGAATGCCTGCCACAGTTAGAGGCAGCAGAGCTTGAGGGTAACCCTGGCAGACAGGGAGACAAGAGGAAACAGGAAACTTGGAATTAATCTAGCAACATAAGCAAGAAATCGCAAATAAGCAGTTCATTTATTCAAACAGTCGTCTATGTAAATGAGTGCCAGCGTAAACATGCGTGTGCGCCGATGCACACTGCAGCAGCTCCTGCTCAGCAGCTCCTGCTCAGCAGCTCCTGCTCAGCAGCTCCTGCTCAGCAGCGTGGATGGATTACTGTGACAGGAAGTGGTTTGATGAAGTCCACCATATGGCTGTCTGCTGCTTCTGGGAGCGCTGCACTCACTTATTACTTACGCCACGGCACAATCTGATGACTAATGGGGTCAATATGATTCGGATCTTCTTGAAAAACGCATTGAAGGTATTTTCTGCTCTACGGTGTAATCAATTATCAATGACTGTAATGCTTTCAATAGGAAAATGTGGAAGGATGCACAAGATGGCACAATAAACCTGCCAGCATTATATTACCTGAAAGTGGACCAACTTGGCAATGTTGGGGTCGGCGATGAACATTTGATGCAGCAGACAACAGATGAGACACTGCACCTCCCTCAAATCACTGAGCAAACCTCCCTCTGGCTCCGCAGCTTCCACGCCCCCCTTGGCTGCAGGCCCCAGGCTTCCCTGTTTCGATTTCCCTGGCACGGGGCCCCGAATGCTCCTCAACAGGCTGTCTGTGGTGGCCCCCAGCTGCTGCTCTTCAGAGGTTGGCAGGCACACCTCCAGAAGAATCTGCACTGCTGCGCTGTCCTGCAGTTGGACAAAAACAAGGATTTATAATGACTTTGCATAAAAGGCCCGCCGTTACACTTTAGTGTCTTTTTGCATTTTTTGTTTTACTGAAACATCAGTAAGATAGAAATTTCACATAAAAATAAGATTTGAAAATTTTGCAGTGTAATATTTTGGGGGGATGAAGAAACAACGTGATACAGGAAACAGGGTTAGGAATGAATATGCTGTCACATGCATAGCACTCTTATAAAACTCAAATGACCTGCGCAGATAAAAGAGCGTTCTTTAGCTCCTCCCTGGTGACCTCCGGCGTATCTGGTTGTCCCGGCACACCGAGGCTCGACACAGTCTGGCTCTGTCGATCAAAGTCGGCCGTCTCCTTCAGGTGACATTGTAGGTAGGCTTTCGAGGCCAGCAGGTAGCCATTCAGCATGTGAAGGACAATGTCCATCAAAGGAGGACACCTGGCCAAAAACAAATATTGTTACCTGACAATTAAGACGCATCATAACACGTCTGCCAGAGCTCATCTTTATATTCTTACATGCAGTTTCTATACATCAATACAACCATTATAGCCTCAATTTTAATAACATGTATGCATTAAGTCCTTAGTAACTACATAAAAAAGAGCAATAAATGACAAAAAAAAAATTGAAAATCATTTTTGTTTTTTTCCATATATTTCTAGTTAGAACCCCGCCTCTCGCCCTATGACAGCTGGGATAGGCTCCAGCGCCCCCGCGACCCTGAAAAGGATAAGCGGAAGCGAATGGATGGATGGATGGATGGATGGATGGATTTCTAGTTAGAGAAATTTCAGAGGTTCACCCCTCAAAACTGTAAATAACAAAAAGTTGCACAAAATAGTTTCCAACCACAGGAAAATTATTTTGAGTGTCTTCATAGTTTTATTTTTGAGATACACTAATTTTTATATACTGCAGGAAAAATGAAAATAAATATTATGATGCAAATTTGCAAAAAAAAAAAAAAAAGCATCAAAACAGATTATTTCCAGCAGTTTGAGTTTAAGCCTCCCAGACACGATACAGAAAGGCATAAACTCAAAATTAATTTCAAAAATACCCGCATATCTTTGTAAATGCCCTACAGGACAAAAAATAAATTTTCTGTGAAAATGACGTCACTTCCAGTTCCGGGCAGGTCATGGCGGACATGCAACAGTTCGCGCTGACGTCTATTCCAACATAGGAAGTGTTATGAACAGCTGATCGGATCGGACGAGCCTGTTTCTGGAATATTATGTTTTTGTTGCTGCAAGTGCTTTTTATGCAGGTTTTGCAAAGCTATGTGTGGAAGGAAACCGTGACTGAGGACGAGCTGATGGCATAAGATGTAAGTACAACTCCTCCGGTTTCATATGCAAAAAAATGATTGCGCTAGCTTACGTGGTTCCAGTGCTACCGGGCTTTAAAAATAGTTATGGAAAACGGAGCGTGCCCGCGCTGCCCGCGCTGCCCGGTCATAAAGGGTTCATCTTTTGTATAAGAAGAAATTCTTTAGTTAAGTTCAGTGAAAATGTGGACCACATGAAAGCCCACCTACTGCAACACGTCTGAGACTGTATGTCTGAGTCCATGCGTGGCTTTTTGTAGTCACCTGTATACTCTCGGATCACAGCGCAGCACGATGAGAGGATCGACCATCAGGTCATTCTGGGTGTACCTCTGCTGCCTGAGCAGCTTCGCTGAAGGTTGGAGGGCGTTTACCGTCATCACCCACAGCCTGTGACACAGACACACAATTTCATTCCCACCACACAGTTTTGTTAACTGAAGCACCGACTGTACCCGGCTTTTAAAGAACTCTGACGTAACTAAGACTAAGAAACACTGCCTTGTTAAGGGACAACATTAAAACTGCTCAAAGTAAAACTGACAGTATTACGCCCAAGATTAATATTCAGACTAGGGCGATATGACCAAATATATTTATCACGATATCATTTGAAAATTTGTGATAACAATATAACTGCCGATTTAATTGACACGAGACAAAATACTTTACAACTCCACAACTTTATTAGTGCAAAAAAAAAAAAAAAAAAAACCATCACTGTATTTTCACTTAAACAAGCAGCTGTTTTTTTATCTGCATTAAAGTTATATAAATAATTAACAGTGCAAATGCAAATTCTTTGCTGACAGTTTAACCAAAAAGGCGTTTCCAGTGGAAACTGGCCGACATATCCTCAGCATAACCATGTATAATATCCACACAACTTAAAAAGAGGTTATACACACACAGTACGGTAACATTATGTTGAAGCACAGCACGTATCACTCCGCGAGGCTCCGCCTACGATAGCCGTAATACTCCGACAATCCATCAAGCGGTGCGGCTTCGTAGTAGGGCTGCCACAAACGATTATTTTGATAGTCGACTAGTCACCGATTATTTATGCGATTAGTCGACTAATCAGATCATCATCCACTGGACGTAAAACTACAGCTTATTGCACCAGCAGCATCTGCTCTTATATAACTATCATTAGCTTATAGCTTTAAGCTTTTAAGGTGCTAACTAAAAATAAAGACAAGATGATAGTTTATTCAATTTTAATGAAATTTGCAGATTGTTTCGGTAAAGTTTAATAAACTCCTTGCTATCTAAAATATAACAGGACACCGGAGTATATTCTCCAGCATCTCACACTTCTGATAATCAGCTGTCTGCTTTACGTTTATTCAGCTGTGTAAAAACTATAACTTTAATCTCAGCCAAACAGATTTACTCAGGAACAAATAAAATACAAAAAAAAAAAAAAAAAAAAAAAGCCAAACAACAACATTTTTAATTTATCTAAGTGACTCATATATATTTAACCTGAGTCGCGAAAGACGGCGGTGGGTTTGAAAACAATTTGCCGGGAGTCCGGTGTTCTCACGGCGCTAGTGACCTAGCCCCCGGCTAGCTATCGAGCTAGTGGGTAACAGACGTCTCCGAAAACGTCGGAGCGCTTTTGAAAATATGTGGTGTCCTGATAAACTGAGCCGATATTTGAGGTTTACACAGTTACATTCCCGCCTGAAAATATGTTAAACGTTTATTTTGTGACCCAGAAAGAATAATAAGAGTAATATTAAAACTAACTAGCTACCGCCATTGTTGGAAACTAAGCTGGGCCGCGCTATGAATTCTTGGACACAGCTGCTTCTTCTTCTTCGGGGTTTAACGGCAGCTGGCATCCTTGTACATGCAGTGCTGCCATCTTCTGTTTCAGTCCGTTATTACACTCTTAAATCCTGCTACTTCTGCGTCTTTTGCGATCTTACAAAGCTTCAAACGACACGTCGACTATTAAATCAGTCGTCGACGATTTTGATAGTCGACGTAATCGTGACTAGTCGACAAATCGTGGCAGCCCTACTTCGTAGCTTAGCAAAGTCGTACCGAAACATTTGACAGATTTTCGAGCACCGTGTACATAAAATCGTTTCGAGGTCAGTAAACACAACCAGAGTTCATACATAAGGCACACGGGATTATAAGGGGCTCTGTCGACTTTCAGAAAAATCAAAGGATTGATTTTAAGTGTGCCGTATTTTCCAAACAACATGGTAATAACGACGGCCCGCTAGCATGCTCCCCCGACAACCCCTTACATCTCCCCCTCAGTCTTCCTGCCTGAGCTCGTCTTGTAACAGGCTCCTTTTGGTAGCTGTGCTCCTTTGAGCCCTGCAGCAGAGTGAGGTTAACCTCATCTGTCCAGAGTTCACAAAGGCCGACTCAGTCGCTCACCTCAGTGTCTTTGATCTGTTTATACAATAATCACTGAGCAGACAGCTGAAAGTCATCATCTGCTGCTCTACAGGTTTCATGTCCTGTATTTACAGAGCCTCCCAGCAACTGTCTACAGGCCTAGAGGAGGAAGCAACAAGTCAAACACCCCTGTAAGCCTTTTACTGGAAACATGTATAATTATTATTTAACCAGCAGCAGGGGAGTTCATTCACTTCAGTGATGTCAAATTCTAATTAGTGAGGACAAGAAAATTCTTTAGACCAATTTTAGTTACTCAAGTGATTCCATTAATGCTTTAAGGCACAAATTCCTGATTGCATGTCCGGAGCACGTACCTGCGGGGCATCACGGTGTTCAGACCCATCCAGAGCTTGTTGACGGTCTGTAGTATACGACGAGGCACAGCAGGCTCCAGCAGCAGAGCCATGCTGGCTGTGAGGGCCTCCGCGTAAGGGATGAGGTCTCCAGGTGAAAGCAGTGTTAAATGTTCCAGGATACGCATCAGCCTGGGACTACCTGATGGCAACTTCTGGAAGGCTGGGAGGAAAACATAAGCTTTAATCTCTGATTCATAGAGAAGCTTTGGCTGCATCTCCATCAGTGTACAACAAGTGCACAGCACAGTATCATAAATACACTTGAGAATTATTGTGCGATTGTCCGTTGAGGTTAATCAACAGATTCCTTTAGCAGCATGGATGCATTTCAAGAGTCAGAGAGGAAAAATGTAAATCACAGATTAAATCCTACAAATGTATGGCGGTATTTTTGTGCCACTATTCTGAGCGCGCGTAAAAAAAGTTTGCAGGTGCAAGTGTTTGAAATTTATTTTGAGCGAAGAAAAGCTGAATTTGAGTGAACAAAATTCATTCCTGCAAAAACTGTATTTCAGTGTTTGCTATTATCCACACACACACACACACACACACACACACCAGCAGCCCCTCTCGCTCAGTTTTTGCATTTGCGCTCGCAGTGTGTCGCTCGCGCTCTCAACATTTCTGCCCGTGCGCGCTCAACTCTTTCTCTACACCGTTATATTTGTGCCACAAAACCAGACAATCACAGACTTGGATGCAAAGAAATCTGATTGGCTGTTCTGGTCTCCAATCAGCTCGAAATGATGAAATGCAATATCCCAGAATGCATTTCATCCAAAACTCAAACGAGGCAGTGGCGGAGGAACACAGAGGGGCGGAGTTTCAAATATTACTCTTTCTGGGTCACAAATAACTTTTAAGATATTTTCATGCGAGACTGTTTCTGTGTAAACTTCAAATATCTTGCTCGATTCATCAAGACATCACATATTTGCATAATTGCTCTAAACGTGTTTCGGAGATGCGGTTACCCACCAGCTTGACCGGGTCACCTCGGGTTAAACATAATATAAAAGGCTGAACTGACAGAAAATCCACTGAACGGTACACCACCAGGTGTTACAGGAAAACTGATCAGAAGGCCTTCGAACGAAAACAAAAGCGGACTGTTGTAGACAGTGGAGTATCGCTCTTGTTGGTTATATACAAGTGGGGCAAAAAAGGTATTGTCAGATCCACTCACCGATTGTGCAAGTCCAACCACTTAAAATGGATGAGAGGTTCAGTAAATGAAGTCATCCAGAGGTACACTTCAACTGTGAGAGACAGAATGTGAAAAAAAAAATCCATGAATCCACATGGTAGGATTTGTAAAGAATTTATTCGTAATCAGGGTGGAAAATAAGTATTTGGTCAATAACAAAAATACAACTCAATACTTTGTAACATAACCTTTGTTGGCAATAACAGAGGTCAAACGTTTACTATAGGTCTTTACCAGGTTTGCACACACAGTAGCTGGTATTTTGGCCCATTCCTCCATGCAGATCTTCTCGAGAGCAGTGATGTTTTGGGGCTATCGCCGAGCAACACGGACTTTCAACTCCCGCCACAGATTTTCTATGGGGTTGAGGTCTGGAGACTGGCTAGGCCACTCCAGGACTTTCAAATGCTTCTTACGGAGCCACTCCTTTGTTGCCCGGGCGGTGTGTTTTGGATCATTGTCATGTTGGAAGACCCAGCCTCGTTTCATCTTCAAAGTTCTCACTGATGGAAGGAGGTTTTGGCTCAAAATCTCACGATACATGGCCCCATTCATTCTGTCCTTAACACGGATCAGTCGTCCTGTCCCCTTGGCAGAAAAACAGCCCCATAGCATGATGTTTCCACCCCCATGCTTCACAGTAGGTATGGTGTTCTTGGGATGCAACTCAGTATTCTTCTTCCTCCAAACACGACGAGTTGAGTTTATACCAAAAAGTTCTACTTTGGTTTCATCTGACCACATGACATTCTCCCAATCCTCTGCTGTATCATCCATGTGCTCTCTGGCAAACTTCAGACGGGCCTGGACATGCACTGGCTTCAGCAGCGGAACACGTCTGGCACTGCGGGATTTGATTCCCTGCCGTTGTAGTGTGTTACTGATGGTGACCTTTGTTACTTTGGTCCCAGCTCTCTGCAGGTCATTCACCAGGTCCCCCCGTGTGGTTCTGGGATCTTTGCTCACCGTTCTCATGATCATTTTGACCCCAAGGGATGAGATCTTGCGTGGAGCCCCAGATCGAGGGAGATTATCAGCGGTCTTGTATGTCTTCCATTTTCTGATGATTGCTCCCACAGTTGATTTTTTCACACCAAGCTGCTTGCCTATTGTAGATTCACTCTTCCCAGTCTGGTGCAGGTCTACAATACTTTTCCTGGTGTCCTTCGAAAGCTCTTTGGTCTTGGCCATGGCGGAGTTTGGAGTCTGACTGTTGAGGCTGTGGACAGGTGTCTTTTTATACAGATGATGAGTTCAAACAGGTGCCATTCATACAGGTAACGAGTGGGGGACAGAAAAGCTTCTTACAGAAGACGTTACAGGTCTGTGAGAGCCAGAGATTTTCCTTGTTTGAGGTGACCAAATACTTATTTTCCACCCTAATTTACGAATAAATTCTTTACAAATCCTACCATGTGAATTCATGGATTTTTTTTTCACATTCTGTCTCTCACAGTTGAAGTGTACCTCTGGTGCAAATTACTGACCTCTGTCATCATTTTAAGTGGGGGAACTTGCACAATCGGTGGCTGACTAAACACTTTTTTGCCCCACTGTATGTATGATTTGTATCACCTTCATGTTTCCAAACCGGATACCATGACCAGCAGCTTTTACAGCTGTGGCTCCAGCAAACATCAGCTGATACTAGAAATGAATTTTAAATAAATTCTAACAACAGCTGATCAAGCTTGAACGTGCTGCTGTTGTTTAGCGCGACATCCGCTGGTTTCCTGTTTCTGGCGCAAAGTGGAAGATCAACAAACAAGAGAGACGATCAGCTGATCATTGATCAGTTTCATGATTGAAGTAGCAACGGGAGACGGAGGGGGAGAGAATGAGGGGAGAAGAGGCAGCTGTGCAACGTAAAGACAGAATAACTCCAGCTTTGTCTTTTTGATTCTAGCTGAAGTCCGGGACTAATCGCGTTCCTTTTCCCTTCAATACGGATGTATTGTAATTGGTCCAGCCCAAAAACAAACAAACATAAAAATGAAAAATCGGCCCACCAGGCAAATGTCCGGTGGGCATACCGGACATTTGCCTGGTGGGCCGATTTTTCATTTTTATGTTTTATGTTTATGTTTTTATATTTTTATGTTTTAGCTAGCTGGATAGCTAGCTATCGGCATATAGCTAGCTATATGCCCAATGGCCAGTCCAGCTATGCGGACTGGCCATTGGGCATAATGGCCAGTCCAGCTATGCGGTCAGCTGGTGGGTAACAGGCATCTCCGAAAACGTTAGAGCACTTATGCAAATATGTGATGTCTTGATGAATCGAGCAGATATTTGAAGTTTACACAGAAACATTCTCGCATGAAAATATCTTAAAAGTTTATTTTGTGACCCAGAAAGAGTAATATTTGAAACTCCGCCCCTCTGTGTTCCTCTGCCACTGCCTCGTTTGAGTTTTGGACAAAATGGATTCTGGGATATTGCATTTCGTCATTTCGAGCTGATTGGAGACCAGAACAGCCAATCAGATTTCTTTGCATCCAAGTCTGTGATTGGCTGGTTTTGTGGCACAAATATAACTGTGTAGAGAAAGAGTTGAGCGCGCACGGGCAGAAATGTTGAGAGCGCGAGCGACACACTGCGAGCGCAAATGCAAAAACTGAGCGAGAGGGGCTGCTGGTGTGTGTGTGTGTGTGGATAATAGCAAACACTGAAATACAGTTTTTGCAGGAATGAATTTTGTTCACTCAAATTCAGCTTTTCTTTGCTCAAAATAAATTTCTCCTCAAAATGCAACACTTGCACATGCAAACTTTTTTTACGCGCGCTCAGAATAGTGGCACAAAAAATAACGCCATACAAATGGAGTAAGCTGTTCAGGTTAAGAGACAGGCTCCGCCACACTCAAGTATGTAACCATCACTCAGTTCAAACAACTTTCTTTTAAACTACTACAATGAAGATCAGAGAAACACAAGAACACCACATGACAGAGCCAAATAAACGAGACGCCAGCTCTCTGCGGTTTGTCGTGCAGCGTCACACAGCATCTAGATGTAGCTACACATCACCTACATCTATTGAAACTGTTGATCCTTCAGCAGTTGTAGGATCAACACAGCATAAAAGATTAACCACAAAGATTACAGATTGATAAATGATTTTATTCCAACCTAAGACAGATAATCTGGCATTTCACTCGCCCAACTGTAACGTCTAGATTAGCGTCAGTGGTGCTAGTAAAGCCATCAATCATCTGTCTGGGTTTTTATTACTTTAAAATGTTTCTCTCTTAATATTTTTAAATTAAATTCAGCAGCTACATCTTAAATTTCCTGTGCTCACCCTGGTGAAGCTGTCTCTGGGTGTATCTACAGGTGTTACTGGGAAGCATCATCTTCCTCAACAGGGGCAGGGTACCGGTCACCTCCTCCGCACACACCCAGTCCTCCACAAGGCATAAATGTGGGTAGTTGGTTGCAAGCAGTCTCAGTAGGGCCGAATGCAGACCTGGGATCAGTGAAGAAACTGCGTTCAGTCTACAATAATCAAATAATTTTTACCTTTTGGGGGGTTTTCTCCATGTGTTTAGTAAGAAAAAGCCAAAAGTGACTCTCACCCCCGAGTTCCTGCTGCAGCCCTTGGGCCTGGGTAACTAAGTACTTAATGGGGATCTGGTCCATCAGGGCTGCAGAGTAGGATTTTGGCTTCTTCTGCATCAGGGCTTAAAAAAAACAGAAAAAGAGGAAAACAGGACGAGTGAGTGGATCACAGAAACTATACTGAATTAAATACTAAACAGAGTGAAAATGTGAAGCAAAATAAGGACGAGATGGAGGATAAATGTTTTATTTGATTGTGTGAGGACACCAGAGCCGCTGTGCCGATGCGTTCGAGAAGCTGAGGTGATTTTTCATTGACGTGGGTTCATTACCACTGCTGATGGGCTTCATTACTCCTTCCTTGAAGGCTGAGAGAGCACTTGGGTAAACACAGCAATTAAAGAGATGGGCATAAACTCTCACATAAATCTGGCCTAATGAAGGGCAAGAGGAGAGCTCGTCACGGGAGAGAATAAACACTGACTAGGCTAACTGCTAATGCTCAATCTAACCTACAGCTGTCCTAGTTAGCTTTGCTCCCGCAACCATTGTACTTGGCTCTTTGTCAGCCAACCATTTATTCTCTATGAAGCAGCCAACATTCAGTGCCAAGAGAGAAAAGGATGAATGACTGCACATCCAGAGCATCTCCTACAACTTAACAGAGGACAAAAGGTTCCTTTTTCTTCTCACTTGCTGACAAATTCCCTTCATCATCCACACAATGCATTCTTCAGTGAGGAAAATGACAAAGGATGCAATTCAGACAGGCACAGAAAGAGAAAATGAGAAGCAGGAGGGAGGTGAGCCAAGAGCACAAAGGGAAGCCAAACACATCGCAGTGTTTTTGTTGGGAAACAGCCTCATACATACCCAGCTGTTTGGTGCTAGCCAACAGGTTCTCCTCATAAGACAGGATGTAGTACAGGATAAGCAGTTGGGTGGTGATAGAGTAGCGCTGCCGTCCTGCTCGACTACCATCCGCTTGCTAAAGAGATCACCAGCAAACGTGGATATAACGGTTACAAACCTATTTCCAAACTACGAAGATCAAAGTGAGCAAAATTATGGATTATGAAAGTGTAATTATGTTTCAAACAAAATGAACAATAACCCATCAAATGCACTGCACTGGTGTTTTGTAAGGGTGCAGATTTAGCTTCGGAAGCGACTTACTCCTGCAGAGCTCAGGAAGACAATGAGGATTTCCTGCTCTGTGATTGGCTGGTTGGTGGCCTCTGGGTTTGCCTTGGAAGCTGGAGTAAGGATGGAGTTGATATAGGCATCAATTAGGGGAATAAGTTGGGTGTGGATGGGTGTTGTCGTCTCACAGAGTTGGCGATAGATCCAGTCCTAGAAGGTGCACACAAGGGCAACAACACAGTTTCAAACAGCTGTGCAGTAGTACAAAGTTACGCAATAGTCACAATCAGCCATAACGTGTGCATTACCTTAATAGACACTTTGTGCTTGGTGAAGGCTCGGCTCCGAAGCAGCTGGTAGATGCAGTGAATGGGAAGAAATCCTGTGATGTTGGCACTTAGGTTGTTGGTCACTGCAACCCTAACTGCATGAGCTGTAACCACCTGCACAGCCAAAGTCACACAACTGTTGTTAACAGTTCAGAAATGTAAAGACTATAAACATTTGTGCCACATTTCTTTTGTAGCGCTCCTGGACAGGAAAATTTACTTCTATACCAGCAGCATGGGCCCAACCATTATCTTTGGCCAAGTGTTTACGTTTTGAATCATTATCGAAATAATATAGTTGCTCCGTGGTGCAGTGGTTAACACATTCACCATATATGTGAATGATGGTAAATTTAATTCTGTTAGGAGATAAACCCCAGCCAAGTGCACTCCTAGTCCCAATGCCAGATAAATGGGCGGGCAGCATCAGAAAGGGCAAAGGGCATCAAATGTGTGCCAAATCAAAAATGCCGATCCTTGGGAAATAAGGGAGCAGCCAAAAGTAGCTCCTAACTTTAATATCAAATTGAATCTGAAAAAACAGTTTAAAAGGTTTGCTACAAAATAGGGTTAAAACTATCCAACCATCGTTGCCATTATGGGATTTACTGGTTCAAGACTCTTGAGGTGTCCGATCTCTCTTATAACACTGTTTAAGAAGCTTACCCCATGACACAGACAGATGTGTGTGATGCTAATAGTCTATACTGGTGTGAAAACTCTGTTATGCACCGTGACAGTTTGCCAACGTCAAGCAGTAATAACCTAAAGATATCAAAGTCAAAACTTTCTGTGCTTCCTATGAAAAAGGTTTCAGCAGCAAATCACCCCCCCCCATTGGTCTGATAGTAAACAGTGAAACATTGAAAGGATGGAGGTGTTGAGTCAGAGATCTAAATCAAATCATTGACAAAAACGGTGGTTGCCCAGTAACAATACACAATGATGGACTTGTAATATACATACACACCTGTTCAGTGAAGATCTCCTGTGTGAAGATGGTCTTCATCTTGCTCAGTGAGCTGGGCTTGATGGCAATCTGCAGGAATTACACAAAAACTATGAAAAACATCCAGAGTGGCAGGCTCGCTGTGAGTGAAAACAGCCTGTAGGCAGCAGCGCTGCTATTTTGTAATTCCCTCTTTTCATATTTCATAAGAAAAATTCTACATGGCAAGCACAACACTGAATTGAGAGGATTGCCCTAGGGGTGGAAACAAACAGGCTCTAAATCCAATTACATTACACATCTTAGTGGGAAATACAGTGAGACGGGGAAACTACTTAGCACACAGACAAGAAACAATAGTGCACTTAATAAGTAATAACACTGAAAACTGGCTGCAGGGTGTAGAGCAGCTAGCTAGATACGTGTATGCTGCAAATGTTTCATTAGTGATATAGTCTTTATATGCACCACTGCTGCAGCAGAAGAGAGGGGCCAGTGGCTGGTCAGCCAGACTGATGTATTGATCTCTGCCTCCCTCCCACCTACCACCTTACCTTCATCCCCAAAGTAGAGCACACCAACTCAATAATGGAGCTGAGCTGGTTGCTATGGAAATACATGGCAACCAGTAATAGCATCTCTCCAAAAGAAGCAGATACGCCTGCGGCGCTGTAAGGAGGAAGACAAACACATATGCAGGAGAGGCAAGTGAGAGAAGACATTTAGGTTTGTCGTTAAGCCTTCATGTTGCAGGACAGAATTTAAATAAAAGTGATTATGACCGTTACATCAACCCACACACACCCGAACCTTCCTCTCACAGCCTTTAGGTTAGTCAGACAAACCTGTCAGATTTATGGTTTATGGACTCGAGTCACAAAAACACGGATTCATATTCAATGCTGAAGGTGCTGAAACAGGTCATAGACTTCATACAGGAAAAACAAATCTCCAAGGAACGAGTTCAACACATAAAGACGATTTAATACTTTCAACTTCTTGTTCATTGTGGGAACGTTTTTTGTTTCCTCGGTCACTTGGTCAAGGGGCAAGGAAACCGAGTGTGTATAGGCATCCTTAGATTATCTGCCCTTCCTTATTCATCCCTCTTCATCTGGCACTGAAATCTATCAGAGCTGAATTAAAGAAATGTTCAAATCCGGCACACCGATTAGCGTGAATCCACTGATCCTTGTCACTTGCATCATCAGCACTGGAGCAACAACAACGGGCCAAACTTGGAGATGCACATAACTAATGTAACTGACTAATAAAGTCCAATGTTCAAAAAGAGGTTCTTGACTTTAAAGTCCCCTCTGATGTCCATGTCTACTATCCTGGATCTTATGAAAAAGACACTGAACGGGCCCAAACAGAAATCTGTGATAAGCCTACAGCAGCTTTGGTTTTAGCCGTAGCTGGTTAGCAATTCATATTTCTAGGACAAGTATGCTGTGGTTGTTTAAAAATAATACCCGAGATGGATGGCAGGAGTAGAAAAGACACCATACAGCTATCTATGCATGTCAGATATATACCAGTCAATGTCAGCACCAGTTACAACCAATCAAAACTGGTGAGGAAGCTGACATGCAAAGAGCTCAGCACCTTTGTCTTATACCGACACCAAACTCGGTGAATGGTACTGGCTCTACTTCCTGAAATTAATTTAAGAAAATTAAATTACATTTTTTTAAAAACAAATCTGGTGATTCTTCATATGAAAGGAGGTCACCACCAACAGCAGCTGTGTATAATGTTTCACAGTATAGGAGACAGGATCAGGATCTAAGTGCCACAAATGCTTTCACACATGGGTTTATGTTGCATTATAGACCAATTCTGTAAAGACATCATCCTATTACAGCTGATGTGATGAACATTTAAAGCTTACGACATATAAAATCAGTACAATAACGTGTGTGTCACAATAAACTCAGACATGTGACAGCTTCCTGTGATTGATTTTACTCTCTAATCTTTTGCGTTCTCCATGAAGTCATGCCTTTTTATTGTTACCTTTCAAAGTATTCCTCCTCTTTGATCATCCAGCTGAGCCACATGACCATCAGTTGTTCTTGCTCTGGAGTGCTGCACAGGCACACAGAGGATAATGCTCAGTCGACATATGAAAAGAATACTATTAATGCCAAAAAACACTGACAGGGCTTTTTGGTAAGCAGCGGGCAAATCAAAATTCAAGACCACCGGCAGCTAAAAAGAGCTTGTGATCCCTGGCCTGTTTGTGTTGGCTGAATAAAACAAAGACATCTAAAAGTAAGAGTCAATAAACTTTATGTACCTGACTAGAGTAGGAAAGGCCAGCAGTTTGCAGAAAGACAAGGAGACGAACCGAACGCCAGCAGGAGTGGCAGGAGGCCGGCTGGTCATCAGCTGCAGTAGTTGCTCTGCTTCCTCATCTGTAGGTCTGGAAGGAAACACAGCCATTAAAATACATTGTTACATTGTTACAACTAGTACATAAAATATTGATTATAAAATCAAATGTAACAAAAGCTATCATGATCTTTGACTCACCTGAGACCTGCAATACCCATGAGGGCGCAGTACAGCCGGAGCAGGGCGCTGGCCTTTACCACGTGCTCCTCTCTGAGGCCAGAGTACCCCGAGCCTCCTTCCTCCTCCATGCCGCCATTATTGGGCACATGGGTGCTGCGTGAACGCGGCAGGATGGCAACGAGCTCGAGCAGCAGCTGTCTGCGCATTTGCCACAGCACTGAGCTGCTTTCCCTCTTACGCTGGCAGGATCGAGTGAGGAGAGGACACCATTTAACTTTCATGCTTCCACCGCTGGGCCTTGGTAAAAGTTTGCCCAAGTTAATTTACAAATCTGATAATTATGATCATTAACTGACTCGTTGCATGAGCAGCAACTTGAGGAACATTTTAGGACATTTCTCCAATGGCGAGCAGAAGCTCCGTTCCTCCTCAGAGGGAGCTTTATCGCCTAAAAACCCCCCAACATTTTATGAAAGGGAAATTTAAACAAATGATGACATTTACAGTGAAAAGCTGACTAAAGCGTGTCTGCGCTCCATAAACTGCAAGAAATGCCAGCAGATAGCCAGACTCGTGATCTCCTTTATATCTGCTGTGATATTTTGAATGTTAGCTTAAATTTGGGGCAATCCAACTCGAGCGCTGAACACCGAGTAATACAAGAAAGATACTCCCACCAGGATCTCATTTTGAATGTCAGCGAGTGTTTGTATTACTGTCTGTTCTTTAAAAACATCACAGGAACAATCCAGCATGTTGAGGACATTGTGGGTGGTCCACCTCTTGCACCTAAAGGAGTGACTGTTTATGTGTTGTCAGGAAATACGAGAGTCAACCGGGGCCTTACCTGTTGTCCATTGCGAATGAACATACTGAACCACGTACGGACTTTGCTATTGGTGCCAAGCAGCAGTCCGCTGACATAAGACACAAGAGGACTGACTGCCTCATCTGCTGCATCTGGTTTATAATCCAGAGTGAGAGCCACACCCAAACCAGGCAGGTGACACTCCTCCACCTGGACACACAGAGCACCCACAGTCAATTACAGAGCGTCACCTGTTCTATCAAATATTAATCATGTTCTTTCATAATGACTACGTCTATGTTTGTTTGATTATCACTATGGGCTGATGTGTTCCCGGTCTTTGCAAAGACACGCGTCTCCAAGGTATAGCTCAGGGGTCTCGAACTCCAGACCTCGAGGGCCGCTGTCCTGCAACTTTTCCATGTGTCCCTGCTGCAACACACCTGAATACAATTAGCAGGTCATTAGCAAGACTCTATAGAACTTGACTGCATGCTGAGGTGGCAATTCAGCCATTTGATTCATGTTACAGCAGCTCATGACTGAATGAACACGGTGCAATAAAAGCATTGTTGGAATTACATTGTTCCAAACACATTTACTTGAGCAGGGTTAGGGGTCGCCACCTCAGCATGCAGTCAAGTTCTATAGTCTTGCTAATGACCTACTAGTTGTATTCAGGTGTGTTGCAGCAGGGACACATGGAGAAGTTGCAGGACAGCGGCCCTCGAGGACTGGAGTTCGAGACCCCTGTATAGCTCCTTTTCTTATTGAGGGGAAACATGAGCAAAGAAGCTGTCTTGCTAAGTGAGTGATTACGAGCCAAAACAAGGTTTGAAAATAAAGGAAATTAAAAAAGGGGAACTAGCAATATGGGTGTTGTTCTAATACAAGCCTGCATTGCTGTATTAGTGTCGTCTTCTTTTTCTGTGCAAACGAAATATCATTGTTGTTTAAATTCACTGTTCCTCGTCATCCTACTATTAATGTTTCTCGACATTATTTTCTAACATCACGCGTTGCTTGACCTTGCTGGTTGCGAGCTCTACTGCCCTTCACCAGACATTGTTTTCAGCACTGGATCCCATCAATTCCCAAACCTTGTTGTTTGAGACCACAAAGTCCAGCCAAGTACGAGTTCTGCTAATGAATCATTCAGCAAGGCAATGAATTTCTTCTGCCTCGTTCAATAGCCGACCTTCTAACCTCTATGAGCGATAGAAATAAGACTCATTTCTCCCCCTCGGGGACAGCGTCACTAAGAGTACCACAACATAAATGACTAAACAGCAAAATCCTATCACTTTTACTGCCCTCTATCAGGTGAGTTGATTTAAGCAGAGAAAAATAGTTCTCTGCACAGCAGAGCCAGTCGTTAGTCAAGTCTATAATAACTAAAGAGTGATGTTTAGGAGCTAAAAGCAAACAAACGTCTACAGCTTACAAATTATTCATCATTTAACAAAGTGGTGTAAGCACAACATTTGTCTGTCAAACTGATTTTCATTCTTGAAATCTGTGCATGACTGTTACATTACCAGCAGGCTACGTTTAGCGAGGCAGAGAAACAGATGAACTTTGCTGGGGTGCCGCGTTAAATTTGTTACCAAGAGAAACTGCAAAATTATGGAAGATATGTTTTAACGGCAAATAATTATATTGAGATCACAATCAATATTTAATGCGGCTATGTTTCTGCAAACACAACCGTCGTGCTATCCAAACATTTAATCAGGAGAGCGCTTCATAAAAAAGGAGCAGATGCTCCAAATGTGCTGGTGCGAGTATTAATTTTATTTAATACATGCATAATTAATGGGATAAAACAGGGCAGCAGAATGAATGTTGCAGAAAATGTGCATCCAGAGTAGAAAAAGAGCAGCTACTAGATGGGAGAACTCATCTCTCATCTGAAATAAATGACTTTTAGGA
The DNA here is from genome assembly GCF_900408965.1 of Simochromis diagramma. Lineage (NCBI taxonomy): Eukaryota > Metazoa > Chordata > Actinopteri > Cichliformes > Cichlidae > Simochromis > Simochromis diagramma. Next base: position 965,628 of record NW_024386778.1, on the reverse strand, counting down.
TGCTGTAAATAAAGTGGGAGTTTGGCGTGAGTTCAGTCCCGCCATTATACTAACAGTATACCTACCACCATAGCCCGGATATTGAGAGCCTGTGAGGGATTCATCTGACATAGCTGCCGGAGCGCTTCAGTCCTGCGCCGCCCACCTACGCTCTCCTCATCCTGACGCTCTCCATTCTTAATCAGACCTCTGCACACTGCAACAACAGAGAGGCACGCTTAAACACTGTGGACCTTCTGCTTACTATATCCTTACAGCAAATGAGGAGAAACGTATGCAGACTTTCAACACTGTATAATCTGAATACTTCCAGATCCCCGTTATGTCCTTCAATACACAACAGCCATGATTACATCAATTCTCTGGCATATTTGTCCTTCACTTTCCCACTGTATATTGTTTAAAAGTAAATTTGGTAGCTGGCATTATGGCAACGCTTTGAAATTGAATTAGTTTCCATCTGTGCTGCTCCTGGATCATTCATACACCATTGATGAGGCGGCGGGGTGAAGTCTGGCTGCCAGCTGGTGTTTAACATGGCAAACCTTACAAACACTTCATCCAAGGATGAATCCATTGCACTTTCATGTCAATGAAAGAGTAACTGCAGCAGCAAAGCCAAAAGGAATCTGTGATGATCACCGCTACGCAGCACAAATCTGCGCCTGACATGGCTCTGACACTCTGTGCGATAAGGAGACAGTGAGTGTTTTATTCCAGAGAGCCTCTCAAAGGGCTCTCGGGGAGTCAGGATGACATAATAATAATGTTCATCATCAGTCAAAGACAAATGCCTGCATCCTCGGTCCACTGCCGTGAACAGAATTAAGAACAACACATATAGTTGTAGATATCAGTGTGTAATTCTAATAAAGCGAGAAACCTTGGAGGTAATCTCAGGTAAAGTCCTGTTTCCTCCACACTGACTGACTATATCCAACTATTCCTGTCAATTAATCAGCCACTCTATTTTCCATTATCTGCTGACAGAATGTGCAGCGTTGTGCAACAGATGAATTACCTTCATTGAAGCTGTCAGGAACATTGGCAACCAGCAGACACAGAAACCAGTCACCATTGCGGACATGAAGCAAAGCCTCGGCCACATCCACGATCGGCAGGAGCGAAGGCAGCTCTAAGATGGAGAAAATCCAAACACACTTCAAACGGCAGAGTCAAAGAAACGGATTATTTTCAGACATGTTTACAGAAATATTTGTTATTTTAAATATGCTGCATTATTGCTGAACTCTCGGGAGCAGTGGATTATTTATTATTTGGATTATTTCGATTTTTCAGTTATTTTGTATTTATCAAAAAGCAAGTCACTGCCTTTTACAAGAAAAAGACAAGGCTGTGAGGCGATGGGAGTGGCTGGCTGCAGACTGCTCTTCAAGCAGAAATCAGCTGCATGACAAAGTGCAGTAAACAATTAGTGTTTGAGCTTCAGCATGTTTTCAACACTTTGCCATGCCAACAGAGCAGCAAGAGATGTTTTTCAAAAATCGTTTTCTTTATTTTCATTTGCCGCTCATGACAATTTTTTTATTTGTAGATTTTGTAGTGCTCCCTACAATGTGAACCTCTCACCTGAATGTTTAAAATGTTGTTCAATCCAATTCAATTCAAGCTCAACAATCAAATGATCCCCTATGAGAGCAAGCACCAGGCAACGGTGGAAAGGAAAAACTTCCTTTAAACAGGAAGAGACCTCTGACAGAACCAGGCTCAGGGAGGGGCAACCATCTGTCATGGCTGGTTGGGGGGTGAGAGGCAAAAGAAAAGAAAAATGGGAGCACAATTTAGCCATGTGTTGCTCACGTTGCCTAAAATAAACAACATATGGTTTTCTGGACTGTGAAGGAAAGTTTTCTGTGAGGTGACTGAAGACGCCGAGCGGATGCTTTTCAGTGCATTTCTTGTTTAAATGAACTCCGTCAGGTAAAAAAATGGAGTTGTTGAAAAACCTCAAGCATGGATGCTCAATAATCACTCCAGCAGCCTTTCTAATGCTGGCGTTCACGATCTTCCTGTCTTTATTGATTTTGCCTGGATTTCCATATCTCCCACCTGACGCTCGTTGATGGATGAATATACAATTGTCATTGAGGGAACTCTGTGTGCAGTTGCATCAATTCCTTCTCAATGACAGAAGTTGATAAGCAGACATGAGTCCCAAATCATTGCCCCAAGTATGGATTACCAATATGTCAGGTGGTCTCTGTGTGGATAGCTCCTCATAAAAACGAGGAAGGACTCCGCTCCAGCGCATCCCTCCTTTGCCAAACCACTGGACGTTGGCATTAAGTCCGAAATTTTCTCCTCTCTTTTGCGTCACTCTCGCCTCGTCTGATGTAGCTTGACCCAATGATCCACACTTTTGTTTCTCCCTTCTGGAGATTCTGTGTGGTCTCTCAGTGTCAATACATGGGAACCTGTTAGAGAGGCCAGGGTTGAAAAAGGGATGCCGGAGAACCTCCAAGGGTGTTATGCGCTGGTGTGCATCCAAGGCCAACATCTCTTTAATTAAGCTGACAAATAAGCTTTGGTCATCTTCTGGTCCTCGTCTAACCTTCATTATTTGTTCGAGGTCATCGAGACGTTTAAGTTTTATGTATCGAGTCTCCAGGGATGGATATCCTGTCTCGTACTGAAATTGTTGGTCAGTCTTATCTGTCCAGCGCTGTTGCTTGTAGTCGTCTTCAATGAAATAGTCATCAGTGTAAATGCCGGAGTCTAGAACACGATCTGGTGGCTGACCCTGAGTCTCTATGATGAATTTCAGATAATCATATTCCTTCTCCGCAGGGTAGAGTAGCACCCCTGTAGCAAGCTCCACACCTACCAGCCCCAGCTGGTAGGTGTTATTAGAACTGACACCCTTTACCTGTCTGTAGCTGAATCTCCCACATTTCAGTCATTCAGTGATTAAAAGAATATGAACCTTCAATATTCATTCAGATGTTTTGTTTTTCTAAAAAAATTTTATTCAGCTTTTTCTAATGTACATTTTAACATCATCTACTTTCAAACTTTGAAACTTCTTCTGTGTGAACTTCAGCTTTCAACAGTTCTCCACTTTATCTTTCAGGTGAATTATTCAGTATGTTTCAGCTGTAGGGATGGGTACCAGTATCCAGTGCCATCATGGCACGTGTCATACACTTTGGATTCTAGCCAATCATTTTACCTTTGTGAGCGTAGTAGGCGGGTCCAGGTACGTACGTTCTTTTAGAGCAGAGCTACAGATTAAAAATGCCCAAGGCGAAGCGGTCAAAAGTCTGGCTGTACTTCACAGCAAAATATGCAAACTCAGCAGCCTGCAACAAGTGCTTTAAAGTGATACTGTGATACTGTCAAAGGAGGTAACACCTCAAATCTGATGAAACACCTGGCGACGTGTAGCGTTTTGTTAAAGCCGAGAAATGCGCCGTATTTGATAGCTTGCTGCGAGACCTCACACCGAGCACATCTACTGCAGGTGTGGTGCCTGTTATCGGACCCGGAGTTAGCAACATCCCCCAAGAACCCGAAGAGGAGAGTCCTGGCCCCTACCCCTGCCAGTGTAGCAGAAATGATGAGGATGATGATGGCAGCAGCAGCCGTTCTTCTCTGCGTGAGTAGCTTAATGTTGTTCGTGTGTAATTTACGCTGAGTAGGCTAACCACGTTATTACATTAATGCATGTAAGGTGAACTAGCAAACATCATCATAGCTACATGCAGCTGTCTTCTTGTTTGATGGCAGATACTCCCTTCACCCTGGCCAAAAAGGCTAAAATGACCAAAGAAAAAGAGGGAAACGGCTAAACATGAGAGGTTTTTGGACAAAGTTTGTGTTTTTTTCCATTGTTTAAGCACTGCTTCCAGCCAAGAGTGATACCATATATGACCCATAGCTGCAGAAAAGGCTAACATTGTTATCTTTTTACAAAAAAAACAGCTGAACATGAGAGGTTTTTGGACAAAGTGTGTGTTCTCCATTCTTTAAGCACCGGTTCGAGCACCGGCACCGTTTCAAAAGTACCGGTTTGGTACTGGTATCGGATAAAACCTAAACGATACCCATCCCTAATTCAGCTCATTCAACATTTTTAACTTAACATTCAGCAATTGTTTCATCTCAGCTTAAAACATTCAACTATCAGCATTCACACTGCAGTTTCTTCAGAAAATGCATTTTCTAGTTTTTGAATGTTGCTGCATTAAATGCAATGCTATTATAATGTACCTGCAAACAAAATGACATTTTTTCTTTTTTACCTGCTTGTAAAATGCAGAGGACATCCGCAACCTCTTCCAAGTACACAGGACTTTCAAAGAGTTCAGAAGACTTTAAGAAAAACTCTCCATTTGAGTCTGCCACCTGAGAAACAACACGGGAATGTGAAACAGGCCATAGGGACGCATCACCCAACTCACCCTATTAGATGAAGATGGATCTACTAAAGGACAACAGCAGCACTGAGACGCAGTTAATTTCATTCCAAGCGAGAGCAGCTAGCAGAGATTTAGTCGTAATTCTGATAGAAACTTCAAATTTAATGAAAAGTTAAAGAAAGCAGCACAATCTTGTTTCTGTAGTCCACAGGTGACACTCATTAATGATTCATACTTCCATTTCTTTACATATACACAGCTGTCCCAGGTATACGTGACATGTTTGTTCCACATTTCTACAACGCGAATGCTCAGTTATCATCGTCATCGTCCAGAGATTTACTGAATTATAAGGGGAGCTTTGACTGTACCTTGTTCATGATAGCCAGGAGCTCACTGAGGGTCAGACGGAGTCTCCTGAGGGGATCACTGTGTTCAAACTCCAGAGTTAGGCCGTGCTGCAGCTGTGACACCAGGATGCTTTCTGCATTAGAGCCACCTGCCTTGTGCCTAGCAGAGGAGACGGTACATTATGTATACTGCTAAAATGAACTCCAAGTAGGCTTTTTTTTTTTTTTTTTTTTTTTTTTAAAACACAGTAACAAATATAGCTGTATATGTATGACCCGATAAGCAGCTTTTCCCACCCTGTAACCCACTACTGTGCCAGTATATAGTGTTACCATGTGAAAATAAGTCATACCTAAGCTGCTGCTCCTTCCGTGCATCCTGCTCCAAGGCATGAAAGTCAACAGACAAAAGTGCTACAATAGAGTTGACGGCTTCAACCCCAGAGAGCAGGCGGAGGATAAGCTTCTTGTCCTGTGCCCAGGATTGGCTCTGATCAGCGGGGGCACATAACGCCATCCTCACCAAGCAGGGCAGCAGCAGCCTCAGCTCCGGATCACTTAACGCAGCCAGGCGCACTACATCCACCTTCTGCATGGCTTCAAAAGCATAGGAGCTGACAAACTGCAGCCCTGCACTGTCTCCCATCGCTCCGTGCATATACCTTGGGGGAAACAGACAAAACTGACTGTTTAAAGAGGAAAACTGGATGCATTTTTTTCTACAGTCTGCTAGTCTGTTTTCAACAGTACATACACTTTAAGTTGCAGAGCTAACGGTTGTCATAATGTGACCATTCATTCCTCGATATACATTTTTAACGCGAGAGTAACTTGTACGCTGATGGTAATGATTTTGTTTGATAACTTGTTCATAGGTTTAGTCACTACAAACAGAAACGCTGTTACACGCCACTAAAGAAACAAGATAACAGCCCTCTATAACCACTAACTGAAGCAAATGCTAACAACTGCTGGGACTAATACATGAACTAGTGTTTACTGGATTCTTGTGTAAATATCATCTGGATTCACCTTCAGAAATCTTTAATATATGCCTTTTAAAGCACCAGCAATTCGGCTAAAATCGCTCGAACTCTTAGCTGGGTTTTTTTACGGCTACATATGAGCTAGCAGTAGCTAACACTCATTCAGTTCGCTTCTGGAAAGACTTTTAGCATACTACTAGCAAGCTAAAAGCTAAAAGCTAGGCTAGTTTGTCACAAGACAACCTTGAGTTGACGGGTCCGTCTAAGCTATAAAGTAAGTGTAACATAAATACATGAATTCACAAGAACGCCCTTACCTGGCTCATTAAGATGACACGTACTGTTTCAAACAGTTATCGCCGCGGAGGCCTTCAGACGTCAGACTGTACCGTCAGCCCCCGCGGTCGCACGATCGGGGAGAGCCCCCAGAGGAACTTGTCCTGGATTGTGCCGGCACGTTTGTGGAAACGTCTTTGCCGTTGTTTGGTACTTTCACTCCATTATAGATACCCTAAATCTCATCGTTACCCAGAGGGAACACCGTGGGTACTGTGAAAGCAAAAGCACTAATGTCGTCGGTGCCGTGAAGCAGCAATGACCGAACAAAGACTACTCCAGCCTGCGCGTGCTGCGAGCTCTCGGATCCTAGGCGCGTGTATATGATGGGGACGCTATTCTTTCATAGTTACAGCTAAATTACACACGCTTTGATTTTCTATAGTTTGACTATGTTATAACGGACAGACAACAATGGAAACGGTTTATTCTAGCTTATTCCAGACTGGTGGAAATGTTAAAAAATAATAATATGTAGTATTTTGATTACACTATAATGTTTTGCAAATACTGCTTATGATGAGATATTAGGGCTTTTAGATTCCTGCCCATTTCTAGCTCCATTTAATCTTGATTTGTACTTACCCAAACAGTTTCTGGTGTCAGTATAAATTCCACATCTTGAAGAATATACAGACAGCAGTTGGTGAGGAAGGAAAACAGAGAGCAGGACCCGTTTATCCCCCTGTTGCTGACAGCGAGAAGAAATGCAGAAAATTATCAAAAGAATGAACTGCCAGCTGCTACTACATGCCACCCAGGGGCAACTCAGCCATTTACAAGCAAGATATCCCACTCAAATGGCTCTGCGTGGTTATTCCAATGCCTTTTCCCCACATGTGAATAGTGTGGTAACATGCTTGCAGAGATATTGTATATTAGACGCAGATGGTTACTGCAAACAACCATGATTTTCCAAAAAAGAAAACATGGCAAAATAAACTTTCATAGGTTTATTAAATATTGAATGTATTTATCTACACTCAAAATAAGACCAAATACATTTTGATGGTCAAATTTTCCAAGCCAACAGACGCTGGCTAATATGAAAGATAAAGAGCAACATCAGTAGATGGAGGAAACATCCAGACAGAACACGTTTCTCTTTGCACAAACACTGCATGTCCAACGGGCAGCCATCCATAACAGGTTCATTTACACCACACATTTACTTTCACACTGAAATGGGACTGGTCTAAATGTGTCCATAACCAATCAGAAGTGGTGCCAGGAGGCAGACCTCAGCCAATGGGAGTACGGAGAGGCGCGCTACAATAAAGGGATGTGCTGAAAAGGACACTGCATGTCTCTTCTCACGGTCTTGCTTTCATTTTCTTCTCGAAGAAAAATAAACGGATTAAAAAAAGAAATAAGATTAAACCTGAGGTCAGCTACTTCCAAGAGATGCCAATAGTTGTCACTCCGCTGCACTATTGGTGTCCTTGTCCAATTGCACATCACAGCCCCCCCTCCCCCAGGCAATAAACACAAGCACAGGAAAATAAGTTGACGCACTTTATTCCTAAAACAGAAGCCACACCACCGACTGCTGGCATGGCATTCATATAGAATTATTTTATATATATTGCCGTTTGGTTTTTGTGTCTAAATGTGTGGTATAAAATACTATATACAACAATGTACCTCTTTATTTGAACACAGTGAAGTTCATTGCTGTACAAGTCCTCTGTAGCTACAGCTTTGCTGTAAGGTCTTCACGCTCAAAGGCATGAAACATAATTCTCCACTCTAATTCTTCTGTACATTGTGACAATACAAATATTCTGTCTCCATTACAAAAAATAATACTCTAAAAGCAACCTACTGGGACTTTCATTTTTATGGGATTTTTTCCTCTGGTGTTTTTATTAAGACGATTACATATATCTTAGACCAATTGCTTTAAAGCAGGAAGGTGATATAAACCTTCTCCATTTTTTATATATAAAAGAGGTTAAGAAATAAGACAAATTATACATTTAAAAACTTACAATAAATAAGATAAATGCAGGCATTTTGTTTGGATACAATTACATCCAAAGGAATAAAAAGGAATTTCATGTCTTAAAACCAAAGATCCATTCTTGGGTTTTTTCCTTGATCAAATATGTCCCTTTTCTTCCAATAATTTTACAGATAAACTTGTCTCATCAATACAGACTGGCCAGTGACTGTGCTGCCATGCTACATATCATGACAACCAATCTGTCATTCTTTCACGTTCATTGAATGCAATTCAGCTTCTAGTTTCCCCTCTTTTTTTATTCCCTTGTCTCTACGTGCATGTCTTTAAATCACAGGGACAGAATATCCAGTCTCACGGGGGAGGGGGGTGGGGGGGCGGCGTGGTGGAGAAGGACTGGCTAGGCTTGGAAAACCATCTGATCCCATCTTGGTGCAGGATCCAGCTCCGTACACTGGTTTTCACTCATTATGACCCCCCGCCGCCTTCTTCCTGTAACAGCCCGATGTTTACAACATGTTCATGATGAAGTTGTACATCTGGTTGAGCACCACAAAGTGAATTGGTAGACACGATCGTCGGTCTTGCGTAGCCGGGTCACATGTCAGCCAGGAGAGGGCGTTGTACTGCTCCAGCACAAATCTGCCGAGGAACACAGGCATACAAAACGGTTACGCTTCAGTTTTCACCGCTTCAACATTCAATCGATGAACATTAAAACATGCGGCAACTTTTACCAGCGTTGTGCACAAACCAGCGTCAGTCTGAAATCGGCTACAAATAGAAAACTCACCCTGGAAACACAGTCAGCAGGGTGGTAATAGTAATTTGTGCACTCGACCTGATGCAGAGTGTGTGCTGGTGTTGTTTACCTGAGTACATCTGAGGTCTGATTGGAGTCGAGGGGGTGGGAGTGTTTGCTGTGCAGCAGTTCATCTGATTGCACTGAAGACACATGGAGGTGCAAAGAGGCCTGAGAGGAAGCACGGGGGGAAGAGGTGGCGTCAGAGGCATTATAATGAAGTTATCAACCTTTCATTACATGTCATTTAAATAATGACAGCTCTTTTCACAGCAGAAGGGTAGCAGCAGTGAGTCTGCAGCCAATTCCAGAAGCAATGGATAAAAAGGCAAACAAATCAAAACGACCTTATTATAAGTACAACACACTTTGATTGTGTGCAATTACGCACAAGGCTTCAATCACACTTGCTCAAGCAGCAACATTCTTCACCAGCCTTACAAATTTACTGCATTTCCGACATAGCTGTGGTTTATTTGGGTGGTGAACCAAGTCTATGCCAGAGCGGTCAGAGCTATCAGCTGAGCCCGGGATTAACAACCAGCACTGTTTATAACGGCCACGCAGAGCTCTGTCGTAAAAAAGTGTCAGTGCATTTTAGTAGAACACCCGACAGGTAAGAAAAAAGGTCAGGGTTGCAACCCACACAGGACACTGGTGTTGGGCTTTGAGTGATAATGTTCAGGACGGCTCCTTAAATTCACCAGTAGGGCTGTGCGATATGACCAACATCTCATATCCCGATATAAGACATCTATCGTCCCGACAACGATAGAAATCACAAAAATGTTACATTTTCTGAAAATTCTGTGAATCTCGGGCAGCTCGACTTGCGTGAAGAGTTTCCAGCTGGGTGTCGTGCACCTGGAGTCGAGTGTTTTGACAGATGCATGAAACGATAAATTTTAGACATAAGTTGTAAGGTCGCTGTATTCTTTGTATTTATTAGGTGGCGTGCTGCAGGGAAAAGCGCGCTCTAACGTTTGAGTCTGAGGTTTATTTGGAGCACCTGACGGCTCTTTTTTGCTTCTCGTCTGTAAACTCTCTCCACTCTTTCACGTGATCGTTGCGTAGGTGGTAGAAGACGTTTGTCGTGTGGAGTCTGAGGTGGGGGGCCGGCTTCCTGCATAATTACAGTTTTCTGGTTCGTGTCAGACTTCTCATAACCAACCCATGTCCGTGCTACAGAGGCAGCCCCTCCTTTAGGAATAAGGTCCTGGATTTGTTTTGACTGGTCCTTCTGTTTATCATCATTTTAGTTTATTTTGAAAAATCTCAACAGGATCTTCAGCTTTATTGTGAAAGGTTTATGTGGAAAATAAACAAGCAGGTGCTGGGTTTACCGTCGTTGTTGCTAATGACAACACGTAAAAACAGTGACTTGTCCGTCCGTAGTGTGGTTATTTTAAATATAAGAGAAAGAGAGAACTTAAAAAAATTAATATGGCTGCTTCAAAATAAAATAAATAAAAATAAAATATTGCCATAAATAGTTTATTTTGCGACACCACGAAACAAACGATAGCGTGATATGAAACAATGTTTTCATATCGTCATCAGATGTATATCATCATATTGAACAGCCCCAGTAAAGATGCAGGAGTATCCTTAAGTAGTACCTTGAGAAAGAGTGGGCACTGGTTCTGAGCCTGCGGACAGGCTGACCAGAACCAGTCGGGTAGTGGGCCGGCTTTGGCCGTGGAGACGAAGTAGCCGAGTGCCAGAGGCTGCTGCAGGAGGTTAGGAACTTCTTCGTGGGACTCCATACGATCGGTACTCTGACCCTGCAACGAGGTGGAAACTCGAGATAAACTTTTTGCTTTCTAAGCGTCATGTTGCACAGCGTGTGTGTGTGTGTTATGTACATGTTGTACCTTGCTGCCATCACCTCCGTGGTGGTAATGAGAGCCAGGGGAGTGCACCGGGGAGGTGGTAGGTGAGATGTTGATGATGTCTGGATCCACTAAATCGTTCTCCTGGTCGAGCAGGGCCAAGATCTCGATAGCATCAGAGCCATCTGTGGAGAAGAGAACAGCTCAATAGGATCTGCGATTGGAGGGTGAGTGTGCCATTTACTGTAATGCAAATTGTGACTGTAAATATAGCTTCTTTTTCTGCCAACAAATGTATTTTTCACAAAAGAAATGAGCTGAAGACCCCTGAGGGTGCCATAGATGCAGAAAGCATGTATGCAACCATGACTACTATTCATTCTTAACAGACTAGAAAAGTAAACAGGGAGGATTTGGAAACAAACTGCACTGAACGGGGGGGTTGCTGTGAGACAAACAAACAAGAAACCGCTGCTGAGTGAAAGACCGATAAAGGAGAACGACTGACCAGTGGTGGGATTGAGAATGTCGATGTTGGTGTCGATGCTGGTGTAATTGCAGCTGGCGACCTGGACGATGGCAGAGGTGGGGAAGACCAGGATGTGGGTGCAGGAAGTGTCCTGCGGCGTGCTAAGCTGCGATGTCTGCATGTTTAAGGTGGTGCTGCGGCCAAACACCGAGCCCGTCGACACCGAGTCTGAGAGGACGCACAGAGGAGAGAGAAAGGGTCAGTGAAGACACACAATATGAACAAGAATCCATTCACAATCCTTTTGTCTAGTACAAGTAAAGTGATTAAACTGGTGCTCGCTGAGCAAATTCATCCCATCCCAATCGTTAAGTGATTTAATTTCACTGCACCATCGTGACTATGTTAACAGAAAAGCCGAGTTAGAGCTTTAACTGATTAACACAGCTACGGCATTCAAAATTGAAAGAATTAACTGATTAAATATTCATATGTGTTAATTTTTGCAGCTAAAAATCACAGTATTAGGTTTTCAAAGCGTATTTTAAAGCGTCCTCACATATATACACACCACGGAGGAAAGTAGATTCTGAATGTCAGAACAGCTGTTACATTTAGTGCCAACCCCCTTAGTCATAGTCATCTGAGGCTAACACAGCCTCGCTAATCTCTTTCAGCTTGAAGGGGTTTTTAGAAAGGAGATGTCCTCAGCTTGGCATAGCTCAACAGAATCCCGGCATGATGCACTGACAATCCCCCCCTACTCGTTTCCCAAAATAAACCCATTGATCTGGCTCTCCATCACACTGCATTGAGATCAATGAGTATCTGAGAGGTAGTGCTTTATGAGCGAAAGGTACACAATCTTCCCTGCCATCAATCCGCCCTGGACGGGGAAGGGAAGGGGGGGGCATTGTGATACGCTCCTACCATCCATCATGCCACACACACACACACACACACACACACACGTTGCCTCTCTGGGTGAAGTACTGTCACTCAGATACGACGTGTACATTAAATCAGTACGTTTATTTAGAATCTTTGTCAAGCGCACACATTGTACCTGGCATGATGATAAAGGATCCCTGTGGCTCCATGGCAACCAAGCACACGCTGAGGATGCTGGGGGTGTCTGAGGCAGAGATGCCACACATTCGGCACATGTCCTTCAGACGTCGACTCAGCGACTGCAGGTTTCTCCTGTTCAACAGAATGCTCCAGTCTGGGACACAGAGGCGAGACAAAGGGGAGACTGAGTGAATCGTACACTGGTACGAAAACACTTCAGTGCTCGACAATCTGGTTTTTGGCCTCGGCAAACTTTAAAAATAAATAAATGAATGAATGAATGAATGAATGAATGAATGAATGAATGAATCAGCACGACTGTCCTCCTTACCTTTCAACTCTCCGTGCCCGATCCTGCCTAGTCGGCCAATCACCACCCTCCAGGGAAGGGATGTCATCTGCACGAGTCCCAAACACCAATCCCACAGTTTCTGTAAGCCGAGACGCCGAACTGACCCCTTTTTCCTCCGTGCCCTGCAGAACACACACAGCACAAACACGTCAAAACCTCGTGTTAGCCACTCAGCAGGGGTTCAATGCAGGATAAGCTGAACCTCTTGCCTGTTGTCTAAATTTGAGTGCTAAGCGTCGTGCAGATTAGATATGAAGCAGACACACTGAGTGACATCGAGGTTAAACACTTGTTGTGTAGAGTAATATTAAACAGCCAGGTTTTGTTTCATAAAAACATGCCACGGTCCAAACTGTGAAGATGGCAGGTTTGTAACGCTGATGCAGTCCTACCTGTGGGGTACATCTATGTTGATGATGCAGGTCTCCAGCAGTTCCCCATACAGGTCAGTGCAGGTAGCCAGAAGCCACCGTTGGTCGTGGGACAAACAGTAACCTACAAATAGCACGTTGTACTTCTGAGATGCCTCTCCAAACGTCTCCCCCAGCTCTGTCTGCTTGTCCTTCACAGGTGCGAGGATGAACGGCGGCGTGTACAGACGCAGACACTCTGGCCTCTGCAGATGGAAAAAAAGATTCAGGATTTATTTTTCACCTCTTCTGCACCAAAGGATAAATACTAGATCTCTTCTGTCTTGGCTGACTTCCCATATAATTTATGGACAAATATGCTAATGTGTCTGTCCCATTGTCCCACCCATATCCCAGTTGTTTCTCCAAGGTACTTCAAGGCTTTCCAGTGTATAAAAGGAAAAGGTAGCATTGCTGTGAGGAAGGAAGTCAGCTGAATTAGGTCCTGATCTAAAGCACCCCTTTGTCTAAACTGGGAGTCAAGATCCCATTATGAAGGTCTCAGGGAGCTAGCCAAGCACATAATGGAAAGAAAACTCTGGAGGAGCAGAGGGTTACAAGTTCCTTTGGTCCGGTTCCAGTTTCAAAAAAAAAAAAAAAAAAAAAACCCTCTGGGGATGGTTAACTCTGAAAACTATTTCTTTCTGGTTGCACACTCAACACAGCTGGGGCTCGAGGCTGGACCACATCAGGTCAGGTTCATGTTTGGCCTGAAACACTGCTGCTGGGGTCAGAGTGCCACCCTCTCTTTGCTCTCGATCGATCAGAGAAAGGAGGATACCCGGACAATAACGCTAACTCACAGGGCCAAAAGAGAGCACTGTGAGTTTGACAATGCCTACAACCTGGCTTTTGCTGCATTTACCTCTGGGCTCTTCAGTGCAGTGTCTATGGCCAAGCCCGGGCCGAAGCCGGTCAGTGATTTGACGTTGGTGGAGGCGGGCAGTGGCCGTCTGCACTGAGTGAACACTGAGAATGCGAGCGATTTGAGGTGCTGGGCGTAGATATGACGGTCTTCACCTCGCACTGGCTGAAGCAGGTACTGGCATGGGATAATCTGAGGTTTAACAGAAGAGAACGAAAGGGACACAAAGTTTTTAAAATGACAGGTAACCAAACTCTAAACTCTTTACCAATGCTTCTTTAAATGCAACATGAAAAGTGGGAAGTAGCACACATGTTATGGTTGTGTAACAACACTGCAGTTCCCACGATGAGAATGAAATCAAAACAACATGCAGGACCTCTCCTTTGAAATCTACTTACTTGTACAGAAACAGAATTGCGGATGTGTGGAGGCAGCGACTGAAGCATCTCAAGGTAGCAGCGTAGCAGACCCAGCGTCCAAACGCTGGATTGTGCGGGCACTGGCCCCGCGCCCCTGTCGGCCTCCTCGTAGCTAAAGGGGTCCACAATGTAAACAACGATGGCAGGTGGATACGTGACAGCGTGGGACTCCCCATCTGTGGGCACTCCCACCTTCTCTCGCTCCAAAGTGCTACAGAAAATACAAGGACTCATTTTACGCTCAGCCAACTTATTCGCTTTAGATCATAAATGCTAAACTTTATTTTTTTGCATGAAAGTGTTTAGTATTAATACTTTTCTGTTGGATGTATGAGGGCTTTTGTGTTCTGACAATACCTCTCGGGGGGCTCTGTGGGCCCCTGGGCTTGGCTGCTGGAGTTGTCCCCCGAGGCACCGGTATTCTGGGTACCAGCCTGCTGTCCCAGCTGTCCACTCTGGGGGCCGCCTCCCTGGCCCTGGCCGCCCATGCTCCCAAAGGGGGGAAAGGAGCCGGGCTTGGCAGGTATCGTGCTGCCGGTCTGGCCTGACGATGTCACGAGGTTGTTGGAAGGCGCAGAGCTGTTGGAGGGCCCGCTGTTGCTGGGAACAGTGGAGCCAGCGGCGTTCACTGAACCCTGCTGGCTGGCTGTGCTGGAGGTGGAGTTAGATAGTTGTGTGGATGAAGACTGGTTGGATGAGGGTGTGGGGCTGGGCTGCGTAAGGAGAGAGCTGTCTAATGCCTGTGATGCGAGGTATGGAGCTGTATCGAGAAACAACACAGGAAAGAAGAGCGCACATCGTTGGACTTTTATCAATAAGATAAAGCAGACTGAAAATAAAAAAAAGATACTCCATTTACTACTTTTCAACATCCTCCTACTCTGATCACGCTTCTTTGGAAGCTCTGCTCGCTTTCAAGCAGTCAAGGTTCTCCAGCCAGCCTTTTTATCACATAGCAATATATTAATAACTACATCAAGAGGTGTTAAAAGGTGGAAATTCAGCACCAAAGAGCTGAATGAACCATATTATCCACCAGAACAACCAGCAGCCACACAGAATCAAGCACGTGGTAGGAAATGTCAGCGTAACGTACCGAGGTTGTGGCGGCACACTTGTGCATAGAGTTTGAGCTTAGCGAAGGTGTCACTGTTGCTGCTGGCAGCCTTGAGGAACCAATCACTGACTGGCTGATCCACGGGGGTCTTGGCTCCGTTGCCACCAACAAGGACGATGCCATCAGCGTAGCCTTTGGAAATGGGCCGGTGCTGTCCCAGACGACATGACTGGAGGAAAATGGATAATGGCGCCGTGTGAAAAACAGAGTATGATACATAGATTTACTTTCATTAGTTTGATTTAGCTAAAGAAAGTACTGAGAGTAGTTGTTGTGTGGTGACAAACTAAAGGGGCATCGTATGGACATTTAATCCTTACCTCATAAACAGCGGTGAGGTCTCTGAAGAAGGTCTTGGCACCACTGAGCAGAGCCTCGTTGTCAGGACAAACAACCAGATAGCCGATGTCCCGCTGGGAGCCGAAGGGATCCAGCAACAGCTTCTCCCAGTAGGGCAGACCAAATGGAGACAGTACCACAAAGTCATACTCATAACCCACTAAGAAGGTGGGGATGGGTAGAGGCTCCGGGGACTCGTCTGTGCCTGTGGAGGTGATGGGAAACAGGAGAAGAGTGAAGGTAAAACCAAGCGTGGGTGGAAAGAAGCCGAAAGCAACAAGAAATAAACCAAAGAGTGAAAATAGTTAACGGGTAAGCTGTCACATTCAAACTTTCACTGTGAGGTCACCCAGCAATGTGACAGCTCCTCCCAGCAGAACCACAGCAGAGGGGCTTCACCCACTACTGATGTGACAGTCTCCAGAGCTTTGCTCCCTCGAGATTCAAACGTCATCCACAACGTTTCTTAATCATCCTTATGCTACAAACTAAGGATCTGATCGGCAATTCTTTTCAGTTAGCACTTTTGCACTCAGACAAGCAAGATTCAGGGATTTTACTCAGTCTGACACCTCTTCATGTTCTGTATCAGGAAACGAAAACAGTCAATCGCTAATATGCGTCACGTGAATAGCAGCGAGGTCTCGGAGTTTAACACGGGATTTACCGTAAGAGCCCCGTCCAGCCATCTTGTGGAACTGCTGCCAGGTGAGGGGACCCTGAACGCCCCATGACCGCACCGTCCTTTTCTTCTGGATTGCATCCTGGAGTACGGGCTGCAGGGACATCAGCACCCGCAGCACATCCTGAGAGCACAGCGCACTCACGTCCACTGCTGGAGGACAGGTGAACACAGGAGACAGAGATTCATCACAACACCAACATTACGGGGGGGAAACAAACCATGGACTTTAAACATGGTGTTTAAAGAACAATTATTTTGTTTCTCAAAACAAAAACTATTAAAAAAGCAGATTCTTGAAGGCGTTACGTCCTCACCATTTTGTTTGGCCCAGTTGTGCAGACAGGTGCTCTTGACCAGCGCCTCGTCCACCTTGCCACCCGACATGTTGTCCATGAACTGCCTGCCGTGCTCCATGGCCATGTAGCAGTCGCTGCGGTAGTCCCTCTCCTCTACCCGTACACATGGGGGTATAGGAGCCCCGCCTGGCCCCCGAGTCACTGCGTCATGCTCCAGAACTGAAATGGGTGAAAAGGGGTTTGTGCACTGATCCTGCAGGAGCAGAATCAGCTCGTCCGAGATATGGTCGCTTCTCCCGGCTCCATTTCTCTCCAGCGAGGAAAGCCGCAGCTCCTCGAAGCGCTTCTCTGCCTCTCTGCTGATGTCCGTGCCGCGGCCGATGATGTCCAGCTCGTCCTCCAGGAAGAGGCCCGAGCCGTTCCCATAGCGCCTGTTGACCACGGCGCTGAAGCCACAGCTGCAATGTTTCTGGGCCTCGCTGACCGGGTCGCTCAGGTACACGCCCGCATCCGCTCCTTTGATGTTCATGTTGCACTCGCAGATGCAGCAGCTGTCAAAGTTGCAGTCCTTGAAGAGGTTCATGACCGTCTCGGAGAGGATGAGGGTGACGTAGAGGCTGTGGGCCTCGGGGATGGAGGGTACCGTGGCCGGCTCCACCGAATTCAGCGGTCGGCAGGTGGAGGGGGTTGACGCCGCTGGGGAGCAGAGGTCAGAATTCTCGTACTTGATTGAACCCTGGACGCTGGAGGGGCCACGTGGCGTGCGGGGGGTGCGAGGCGTACGTGGGGTAGGGGCGGAGAAGCGGGGGGTGGCGGGTGAGGGCAGGATGCCGGTGCCACCACTGTTACTTGGTGGAGCGCTGTTGATCATGAAAGGCGTCTGGGTTTGAGGGGTGTACTCTTGGTCCATGGTGCTGCCCACACTGGGGATGTTACTGAGAAACGCAGAGAAATTAAAGAACACAAATTAGATCCGTCTCACGTACACGAGTCCCCTGGACAGAGGGTCTAACTGCGGTGCAAAGATATGGGAGACACCACACAGTTGTATGCAAAACATGGTTCTTCTTGGGTGCCAGATCAGTAACATTCAGTACACTGCTTGAAATAACAGCATACTGCCATCCACCTGTCTTGCTGAATTTGCGAGGACAATTTGAGTAATAAGGCAGTAGGGCAGTACAATAAGGAACGCAGAGTGGGTTCAGACACATGTTTACACATGAGGGAACACGAATGCAGGAGTGAGAGAATGAGAAACAAAAAAAGGCAGCAGAGGGAGAAGACATTCAATAAACATTTCAGCAAGCGTCCCTCTGAGGTGAGGGACATTTTTGGGTTTGCAAGCAACTGTGAGGAAGCAGAGGGAGAGAGAGTGTGTGAGAGAGCCAGAGAAGGGTGGGGGCGGGTGAGCACATCATGTCCCTAGCTGCATGTCGGGGGAACAGCTCCTGGCGCAGACCCATTAGAAGGAAGTCCCAGCACAACACTCTCCAGCCGGGACACAGTCGCCATGGGATGCAGATGGCAAGGCAGCACCATAGCAACAATATACAAAGTGCTTATAGACACCTCTGTCTACCCACTCAGGCTCAACTTAGCGTTCCAATAACTTAAACCAAAACCTTACTAATGTTACAGTTATTCAAATATTTAAAACAAAAACACTGACCACCTTCTTTGCTTGTTATGCTCTACATCTGCAGTCATGCTCCAGTGTACTCGAGAGAGAAATGTTCTTAAATGATCTGCATCATCAGGCAACAGTATAACCCCGCAGATGCAATTAGTTCTGCTTTAAAAAAATGACTTCTTGTGAAAAAAATAAATTAAAAAAAATCAGTCAACCTTTCCAGCTGAGAAAGAGCACTTCCTGTAAGTAAAAAGCAACGCGTCTCGTATCTTTAACAACTAGCGTTTGGTCCAGACCAGTCATTTGCTTTAAAGGGTTTTTATTATTTATAGAAAATTACATGGTTTGTTATGCAGTTTATCAATATGTATGTATTAGTCAAACACACAAAGTAAAGTAACATTGGTTAATACTGAAATAAGAAGTGCATCATTGTAAAAGAGGAGCAACAGAGCCTAGATAGCAATCAGCAAACACAAAGCTAATGTGAGGGTCGACCGAAGAAAGGCAGAAAAACCAAACGGTCAGAAATAAGTTTCCATGTTTGTGTGGAAAATAGCAGAGCTGCATGTGTGTAGCCAACAGCAGCACTGACAGATCTACTATAGCCGGCACGCTGCTATGAGCAGCTAGGTGGCATGGAGCCGCTGTGGGGGCCCATCTCCCCACTCCGGTTATAATCCTCGCCTTCAACCAAGAAGGCATTTTACACTCGGATCCCTGCTCCGCCTGAGGCAGCCATGCATGGGAAATTGAGCTGACTGCTAAGGTGGTGTCCAGGGATAGACCAGAGGCTGTGTGGACAGACAGAGAGCAGGGTACACACTTCCTCGCACACCACACTCAACTAGAGCCCTGAATCAGAACAATTCTTTCAAACAGGCTGACATATCTGAATTAGTTCAACTGACTGTCAAAAGACAGAGAAAAAAAAGACCTACAGAGTCACACCTGAAGGTAAACATCCAAATAATATCACAGAAACAGAGCAGCATACCTGTCCTTGTTAAGGTAGGTCATCACAGGCACGGGGTTGAGCATGTCCCTGCCCATGGTCCAGCTGGGTCGGTAGATGCAGTCCTCTGGTACTTTGATAGGTGGGAGACACTGACTGGGCAATGTCTTCAGCGGGGCAAACATGGAGCAGCCTACAAATAGCTGACACAGCTCTGGCTTGTACACAAAAGAATAGTCCTGCAAAATGGACAGAAAATAAGGCATCACTGTGTCTGGTCCTTTGGGGGGCGGGGTAGCCACAAACACCCAAAAGATGAATCACAAGCATCCCAAACAAATCCTGCGGCAGCTTCTTTTCACATTCAGATATTACCTGATACACAGTTATTGTATTGACAGTTTGCATGTTCTGTTTGGACGTGCTGCAGAAAATGAAATCAGATGCATGCACAGGCAGGACATACTGGTGCTGGCCAGATCCCGTTTGCAATATTTGCATCACTAGATTACTTTGATACTGGGCCAGTTACATTTTTGTTAAAAAAGATCATTTTTCCTTATTTTCTAGTAGATGTTTTTGCATGTTTAGACATAAATCACCCTACAAGAAGAGCCCTCTGAAGCACGACAGACAAGAAATTCTAAATTCTGTGCATCACAACAAAAGATTGCTGTTCTTGCTCTTGGTATCCAGCAGATTGCATTGCGGCCCTTGATTCCAAATCTGTTTTAAAAACCAAATCCACCAATAATCACCAGCTTTGACATCTACAGTTTCTGGCAGTAAATCCTCCCTACAGAGTCAGTCAGTTGTAAGTCTCACACCCACCTTGATCTCAGATGGCTTAGGGCTACAGAAGCTCTCCTCCACCTCAATCTTGAAGTGCCCTCCTAGAGTTGAAGGGCCTTCCACTGTTGTCATGCCCGTGCTGGGCTCCATGGTGCAGTACTCCTTGCTGCACATGTTCATAGGTGAGTATCCCATGATGTGCTGCTCCAGGGAGGGAGGCGTGGGAAACATCTGGATTAGATGATCTGAACCTAGAATAGAAGAACCAGAGGGTAACGATGTAGGTCAGACTGAGGCTATAACGTGTCTGAAGAGGAACAAATGCAGGAGGTTTAAGGCAAACGTCTATTGCAAGACTACTGCTGTTATCACACAGCTTACACTGGGGATACAAGTAATTATAGGTCTGTATCCTATGTTTAAACCGCACTTCACAAACCATTTAGTAAGATAGTAACTACGGAAATAGCTTCACAAAAAATGTTTCAATTTTAGCTTTAAGTGTTACTAAGCGTTCTGCCTGCTGATGCATGTTTTATGTTTCTGTAATCAAATATGACAGCCATGGTGGTGTTACAGGCAGCTATAGATAGCTATGTGACTATCAAACCAATGAATGTCTAATTCCTTTAATTCCTCTAACAGGACTATCACCCTCATGTGAGGAAAAGTTTGCATTTGCATTAGATATTCAATGCAAGACTATTTTCAGAATTCAGCTGGGCTGTTGAAACTCAGCTGTTGCAAAGGTAGATGATAGTGAAACCAGCAGCTCCTTTTTACATTTCTTGCATTTACATAAAGATAAGTCTGCAGCAGAATCCTGGTTAAATAAATAGATGGCCACAGTATGCTGAGGGAATATCCAACAACTAACTACTTTTGCTATTGTGAGATGCATCTGGGAGACCACACACAATTTAAAGTAAAGGCCACGGCCCTGGACTGTACATAAAACTAAAGACAACGGTTGATCTGAGACCAATTTTCCTCACAGTGAAATATACAGCATCTTTAAAAAGCTCTAGTGTCCCAGTGCTCCAACCAACACTAAGCAACAGAAACATATTTTGTTTTTGTTGCTTAGAAAATCTCAGCTGCAGCTGACCTCAGACTAACAAACCAATAACTTCCAGCAGCAGCAGGTTTCTAAGCTGTCTGGTAGCGAACAGTCACACTTTTCACCACTAGGTGGCCAAATCCAGTCTGAGCAACAACTGTGTTTGAGCTGTAAAACATGAACTTCATTTAGTGGATTAAAGGATATGAAACCTTTCACCTCAGCTGAATACTAAGCATGGGGAATACTGTGTTTATGTCTCAGGTGGCTTCTGGCAAAACCTCAGTGTATAATTCTTAATTTTCAGGGGCCTCACAGGTGCGACCAATCTGATTCTACATCTGTGTTTGGAGCCTAGGGAGGCATGGCACATTAACGTGGGGGGGGCAAGAGAGACAGTGGTGGGAGACTGAGCGATACATACAGGGTACAGGATCCAAGATGGATGATTTGTTTTCCTTGTTGCCAAATATCCCGTCCGTTCCATTCACTGGTCGCCTGGAACCCGGCTGTAGGAGGGAGAGGGACGAAAAAGAATAAAAACACCTGATTAAGTCGGTATTTTTGAGTCAGTAAATATAGCTATTAATTCATTCCTGGTATTAGTCACACACAAATGGCTTGTAAATACCAGAGGTACCACTGCTCTGGCACAAAAGTGAAAGACACACAAAACCACACTCAAGATCTCTACTGACCGCCAGCTCATCCTCATCTGAGTTGAAGAGGTTGTCCAGGTCGTTGATGGACACCACCAGGTCCGTCTCGTGGATCAGGCTGGTGGAAGTCACGCGGTTGTGAGGCGCTGCACGCTGAGGGTCTGAGCACACAAACACTGCTGTAAATACTTCTCTCTTTCCATAAGTAGACGGCGGCTGTTTGAGAATCCACTGAAGGCAGCAACGTTGCTCTGAGCTGTGATTGTTTCGTTAGAATTCTTCAAAAATTCAATTAGTGAAATGCTTTCAGCATGACAAATCTGTTATATGAGATTTAAATTAAAAGTAATTGAGAATGAATGTTACTTATTTGGTAAATTAATTTCTATTGACATATTGGAAATGTAGCTAACAGGTTTCAGTCACTGTGGTGGCTCGCCAAAACCCATCTGAATACTAAAATGAAAAACGCTGGAGTTACTATGTCGGTCTTCTGAGAGCAACAGTACAACTGAGTGTGTTGGGGTGATGCTGGAAACAGGCTGCTTACCATCTGATGGGCCGGTCCCTCCATCCTCACCCTGTGAGAGAGAAAAGAGATTGGCTGCTTAGACCAACACAAACACTGAACTGTTACTGACACGCTGTTTCATAGCTTCATTAAACAATATTCTCAAATTAAATTGCACCGATATCAATGAAATTCTCACACAACTGCATGGTTACAGGCGTGTCAAATCTTTTAAGCCCAAAGCTGTGATTCAGAAAATGTACAAATAAAGTTGATGAACTACAAAAACACAAAGAGAACCATTTCAAAAGCCACATGCTACCTTATCCAATCAGTGTGCAAAATAATTCAACCTATCAATAACAAAAGTACAGTGAGAGAGGCAGACAAACGGGGAGCGGTAGATTCTCGTGTCTGCTGAGGCAAATAAGATTTCCAGTGCAGCCCAGAGTGAAATCACGATCCAAGGAATGGCCTGTTAGGCTCCTACACAGACATCGATATCTGGGAGGCCTGGCCTTCTGTGCCAGCGTGCTCTTGTGGCGTGTTGTGTGTACACTGTGTGCTGAGCAGTTTGAGAGGGGAACAGCAATGTTATGTCCCAGCCATTGATTTCATTACGCTCCAGGGTTTTCTCTGAGTAACGCAGGCTTTAATCTGTCTCCCTTAGAGGCCCAATCCAGGGCAGCGCACAACATCCCCACCAAGGCTGCAATCTATAGGCGGCAAAGACACCTTAACCCCTTATCAATAGCGTAGCCTTGGGTGGGAAGGTGTGTTAGCATCTGGCAAAAGACTCGAAAGCAGCCCAGCTTTCTTCTCCGTCTCACAAGACGAGCCGCCAGTAAGTGATTTAATAGTCTGATGAGCAGTAAATATGTCTGACTCGACAAATAAGCGTTATTAAAATAATGACTTAATCTCACATTAAGATTTAATTTGACACAGTAAAGTTAACCTTCACAGGCAGATTCTGAAGGTTTAGATTAAATATGTGGCAGGTAGGAGGTGAAATTCATTGCAGCTACAACGATGAATGACTCAAGGGGAAAAAACAACAACAACAACAAACTGAAAGACAACAAAATTCTTAGTTTAAGAAATAACCAGTGCACGCTCACACGCAGAGCATGTGGTGGATGTGCACACACAAAGTAAAGCAGACAGACGGAGGAAGAGCTCCACTGCACACAGTGCTCTTAAGAGACTTCACTCCACCGAGAGCTGCCTTCACCCTCACATTTCTGCACACATCGGGGGCGTGCAGCGGGGCCGTAACCAGACAGAAGAGAAGGAAAATAGTTGAGTGCGCTTTTTAAGGCTCAACGCTTCAGTGAGTCGGGTTTGTGGCACTGTGACGTCCCGCTGGGGACGGGGACACAAACATCGAATCTCCCTTTCAAAATCGTACCAGCCAACAGGTGGCCCTTCTCTGGAACCAAAGCTAAAAGCTGCAGAGGCGGAAGCAGAGCAGGAGAATACAGCGAGGAGGGGAAGGAGGAAGAGGGCAGATCAAATAGGAAAAACACAACAACTCAAAGGAAATTGGAGAGGCTAACTATTTGGTGTTCCTTTGGGCGCAAACAACAATAGTGATTCAGGAATGGTTTCCTGCTCGTTTAGACTTTGGCAGTGAAAGCGGATGCATGCAGAAAGTGGTTGCCCTGTTATTTTTAGTGCAGTGTTGCTGAGGATGCGGATGGCCTATTTTCTAACTCGCCTGCTCCCGGATCTTAAAATCAGCCCTCTTGTCCCTTTTTCACCCCAGGCAACTAAGTGAAAGACGGCTTGGAATAAAGCGGTGACGCTCAAAAAGGCTTCGCACCAACACGCCTTCTTCAAACTGTTACTGCAGCTTTCTGTAATATATCCGATGGACTGCGGCTACAAGAGCAACTAAAAGCAGCCAAACCGCCTCGCACAGCTGTTTTCTAAGCAGGTAAACCAGCATTAAAACTAGCTGGACTTCAAGGTGACGAATCCACAGATAAATCACGATAGAAGTCTCACGTGATAATCTGCCTTTGACAGGAATATCTGCTGACTCAGGTTTACAATCATTACGATGATCAGAGGAAAGCAGCTCAGCACATTTAATCCTCAAACATGCCTCGACTATTTATATTTAATGTCACTTCATGCAGTTTTTACTCCTCATTTATTTAAAAGCTGCAGTTACAAGTTGTTTAGAATAAAATGAATTTATATTAAAACCAACAAGGAATTTTCTTTTTTGGAACAAGTCCTTTTTACATGGGATCAGTGGGACTGGGAGACTTCATGGGATTTAGAAACTACCAGCAACATTTGTGTGTTTTGCGACACTTTCACGGAGATAAGCAAAGTCTGAAATTTGGCGCTAAACAACTACAAGCTGCAGACATAATATTGTGCTAAATAAGCTGGGTCTATGAAAAGAGTGCACGCTACCCATTAGGGCTGCACGATTAATCGTTAGAAAATCGCGATCTCGATTCATACTTATGTGCGATCTCATTTCCAAATGACAACGATTTAAAGAAAAAAAAAGAAGAAAAAAAGACGACGACGATTGTACCGCATTTTGATCCGGGACGTAATCTGCATGACAACAAGCGCTCACTCTTCCTGCTCAACAAATGACAAGGGCGGAGCCTTATACCACGTGATACAGAAGCTGTGCCGTGTGATGCTAAAATTAGCAGGGAAAAAAACAACGGAGAGCACGTCAGGGATGACGAGAAAGTGACAGGAGAAAATCCGTCCCGGTCAACCACCCAAACATCAATAACGGGAACCTTATACAGCGCTTCCCTATACACGTCGAACTCCCGCAGGCACAAAGAAATTACGGAGGCTATCACTTATCACCTGACCACAGATATGGCTCCCATCAACACTGTGCAAAACGAGGGATTTAGGAAAATGATCAACATCCTAGACAAACGCTACACAGTGCCGTCCCGCAACTATTTTTCTATTGTTGCACTACCTGCTCTATACACGCAGCGTCGAGCAACGGTGGAGACGGAATTTCAAGCAGTACAACATTTTGCAGCAACAACAAAAGCGTGAGACATTTGTTGATTTTATGTTTATTTATTGTTTTTATGTTCAGTCTCAACTGTTACGAAGTTGATGTGCAGTTAATAAGTGCAATAAATATTTATACTGGAAAAGAAAATCGTGAGAGAATCGTGATCTCAATTCTAAGCCAAAAAATCGTGATTCTCATTTTATGCAAAATCATGCAGCCCTACTACCCATCTCATCTCCCATAATCATTTACACTTTATCTGTGAATAGATCTCCAGTCTGTGCCCACCTGACTTTGTAAGTTTAAACTTTCATTTTTTTCACCAGCACAGCAGCCATAAATCTCATAAAGGAAAAGAGACTGATGGGAAATGTAGTGAAGACAACGACAAAAAAAGAAAAACACCAAAATCATAACGATGTTCAGGACATGATCATTCCCCTCTGCATTTTCACCTTACAAACTATTAGTACAACGTGCTGTCAGTGTCCCTGTCCTGTGCAAACAGAGCTCAAGACACAAATATGGAGACAAGAAAGTGAGTAAATGATAATAACAGGATGTTGTGGATACCGTGCTGGTCACAGTTAGAGGTTCTATTTTAGATCTAGATTGCAACAGTTACAATTATAACTGTAAAGATTACTGTTACACAAATATACAAATAAGCAATTCTGATCTAAATCAGAGAATGAAGACCATCCAATAAATGGCACATGGCAGAGCTGGGAGCTGGTTTGCAGCGTACCTTGTGGGTGACTTGTGCAAAAGGTCATTTTGCATTCACAGAAAGTGCCACTTTTTCAGTTCTGAAAATGTTGCAAAATCTATTCTGAATGCATCTAAATAAAGTAATGGACATATAGGAGAAAATGTAATAGAGAGCAGGCAGAGCTTACAGCTTACTGTCTGATGTTCTTGTCAGAAGAACAATAAGCAAAAGGGGCCATTTTTACAGCAAGGTCGGCATAATGCATCCATTACAGCGCGCAGTAAAGCCGTATGAAAGATATCCTGCTAACAGCTGAGGAGCATTCCTCGCTCCTCCACTTGGCTGGCCTTACCTTGTGTTTCTTTC
Organism: Simochromis diagramma; assembly: GCF_900408965.1. Lineage (NCBI taxonomy): Eukaryota > Metazoa > Chordata > Actinopteri > Cichliformes > Cichlidae > Simochromis > Simochromis diagramma. The sequence goes on along the minus strand of NW_024386778.1, from coordinate 939,250 downwards.
CTGGCTCCCGCTCCCCGCCTGACTTATCCTTCTTGTTGGAGAATGTGAACTTGACATCTCCTTCCTCAAAGGCGTAGGGGTCGACCTCAGGCTCGTGATCTCCATCTGTTACAGCAGCAGCAAGATGCTGGTTCCTCCTGGCTCGATACATCTGCACGCGTTCTTCGGAAACCTTGAGTGGCCATTTAGACGTAGACATCACCCTGGATAGGGGATAAAAAACGCAGTGACTCCTAGTGTTTAATGTAAAGATCTTCATAAAGTAGCAGTCTAACTGATGATTGGGATTGTGTGTGAACAGGGTGAGAGAAGAACACTGCCCCATCTGCTCTGTTTTGGTGTGACATCATGTACCAGTGTTTTTTACTAGAGTTACAGAAATGGCAGTGACTGCAACTGGTTCTGACAGCCGTCATGCAGAAGAAGCCTCCTGTTTGCTGTCAGACAATTACATTTCTGCTGGCTTTATGAGAACACGGTGGCTCTGACACACAGAATTATCACCTGTTGCATCACTCATCAAAAACTCTTCTGTAGCTCCGACTCTGGCCTACGTGTTCATCATATGTAACAGCCCGGGACGACACGGAGAAGAAGGAAACCACTGGCGGAGGGGCTCATTCTGTTTAGGCGTTATCCTTGGCCTTCCCTGCCAGCAACAACTGTGTTTTTCTGTCCTCCTATCACGCCTGTCCAGCTTTGATGCAAGGTGATGGTGTGCAGTGACCTGGGTCAGAGCTTAGCCAATATTCAGAGCTGTAGCTGGGGGGATTACAGCTAGGATAGGCCATCCAAGTGGCTGGCCCCACTCGGGACTGCATAACTTCCCTGATAATTCCCCTCTCTGGCCACCCTGGTCTTCACCCTGGACCCTTCATGCTGCCACTATCTGTGATACCTCACTAGCAGCTGCAGCTCAGTCAAATGCTCTCTAGAACCTGCTAAACTGATAACCAGCAGATAGTACTTTTATCAGCTCCACCTCTATTACAATAGCAGTGTTTTATCTTTATCCAACTCCATCATTACTCTCTCCCTCATTGCTCTCTTGTGCTTGTGTGTAGGAATCACTGAGTAGTGCTAGCCCTGCATATTGGTGATGTATGAAGTCAAAAGGTCACAAAGCTGTGTGTAGCTAAGTGTTACACTGAACAGGAGGAATAGGAGGGGCAGCAAGGGTGAGGAAAGAGGAGGCAGGTGTGTTATTATTTTTTTAAACTATTTTTTTCTGGGCTGTTGAAAGTGCTTCAAAGCGGCTCACTGGCACCGTATACAAAGTAGGAAAGCTGGGATAGCTGGCTTTCCCAAACAGAGGCCACTGAACGGTGACTGAAGTGTAATTGCCACTCACTCTGTGACCGACACCAGGTTGTCTTGTGATGCGGCTGCCTCCTCTCTCAACTTGTCTCCAGGCAGCAGCGGCGTGGGCAGCTCGGCTTCTTTCCTTCGGGGTAAGTTGAATAACCTCCATGGTGCGTGGGAGCTGTCGTCCTCCAGGTTGATCGCTGCACCCACATACACGGTAGGCTCAGGAGGCTCGGAGTAGGCTGAGGTCCCGGGGTGGGGGTTGGGTTGATGGGATTGGAAGTGCTGATTCAGAGCCTCTGGCCCTCCTTGCTCCTCGCTGCTGCCCTTCACCCCGACCAGGCAAGCTTCCGGCTGCGGCTGGTAAAAGTGTTGGCTATTGGGGGTCGAAGGGTTCTTCATGCCCTCCCCTGACTCCTCACTGCGTTCACAGGGGTGGGGACTAAGTGGTGGGGGCTGAGGGGAGTTGGCCTGTTCTGATGGCCCAGTGCTAACGCCCCCACTGTGGAGCTGGGGAGCTTTTTGGATGGCAGATACATCTGCAGAGCGAATACTAGGAAATCTTGCTCCATCCTGACTCCTCAGGGCCAACCTTTGTCCAGCTGTTGCTTCTGTGTCTATGGAGGCTTCGTCGCTGGCCAGGCTGCGATGATGGAAGGGTGTCTGGGGTCTTTTCTGCTGCTTGTCACCCTTCTCTGGCTTCTCTCCTCCAGTTTTGTGCTTGGTCGGAGGTTGGGATGGCTGGCCAGCTGACTGAGGCTGGCCCGTGTTATTGGCTGTTCGCTGCTTAACTAATTTGTATCTGCAGGAGAGCAAAAACAGGGAAATGCAGTGAGACCGTGACGTACTGATGACAAGGAGCAAAACACTCGCACATACAGAGAGTCTTTTACGAGAAGTTGTGCAGCTCGTGTGAAACTTCCTTTTAAGCCATCGCATCCGTTGCTCTTATAAAACATCAATTAGCCCAATTATGCTCACGAGCAACAAGGCAGCACCGCCCCCCAAATTTATCCCAACACAATTAGCAGAGAACACTTCACGGATCAGCTCCAGAGTAAAGCTGTAACAGCTAAACCACAAAGGCTAATGCATAGTCATACATTTTTTAATTATTCACAGTCAAACTGATGGCATGAAAAAAAAATCATCTTCTAAAACATCAATATTGTATTTTCTCTCAGACAGCCAAACAGAAATTAATGAAGCACATTCACAGAGTGCTGTCAGAAGAAAAGAAACAAAATATATGAAGGATTCACCAGGGCCATGACCTGCTAGAACACCCACCTCACCAAAGCCCCTCTCCCGTACCTCACCTTGGTATCACCTGGCTCCTACATCCCATCAGACACGTTTCAAAGAAAAATAGTCTGAGGTCACCTTTTACCCTCCGTTTTGACGGCTCAGCACTCACGCTGCAAGCAACACTTACACATCAGTGTCCCTCTTTAATAAGCAGGCTTTGTGTGTGACCTCACATTCGCTGTCAACATAAACAGACACGTATGGCTTCCATCTACAAAACAAAGCTAATGGACAGTAAAACTGGCAACGCACAGCTTCCCATTTATGTGCTGCCAAAGAGTTGGGTGCTTTCCAACAAATTAACATGCTCCAGCTGACTGGCCCAATTCACTCTGCTCATCTGCAGTCCAAGGTGCACGAGCCCGGTGCAGAGGATTCCCCAAACACGCACACAGATCCACTTTAGATAGCGCTTTATTATCAACCACAAAGCAGGACTTTCTTTCAGTTGGTTTGGACTTCTGACAAAACCAGTCAAGCATCCAGGCATAGAGTATACTGGTTAGATGTGCAGACTGGAGTGGTCAGGCTTGCGTTTCAGCGGATTAAACAGCTGCCTGTATCTGCAGTTTGTCAGGAGGCAGAGAAGATGATGACCGTGGGACGCAGACATAGCAGCATGCTGTTTACGATGATCTAAAAACTGTCATTAAATAAAATGTGATAGACAAGAATGTCTATATATTAACCAGAGAGGACAAATATTAACCGTCTGCAGGCACAAGCAAACAAAGAATAGCATTTACAAGGTGTTAGACTACTGCATGCAAAATGATATTAATGCATATGATGGGTGTGTTATTTTATCCTAAATAAATACAGAGGAGGTTGTTCAGTGAGGACTTTATAAGGACAGCTGGGCTGATTCAGACATATAAAACACCAGTGCAAACACATGATCTGAGCTTATTTGTTCACATTAACAACACACATTCCTTTTACCACCCTCAACAGCTACATCAGAGGTCAAACTATTCTTTCCGCCTGAAATCACTCCAGTCAGTGCGGGAATAAAAACGTCCGACTTACAGAAACACACAAGCCAGCAGAGGTTTCAGCCCCGCCACGGCTGTCGCTTACACAAAATAGTGATAAATTGAAAAATGTGAAGAATAATATGCTTGTCAAAGTCCAGACGCAGATGTAACTTGCAGATATTTTGCTGAGTACGGCCCTCTGCGCTGGTGTTCAAAGCCCTGTGGACTCCATGTAACCTCTTTGAAATGTCTTTGAGCGCACACATATGAGCAATACCTGTGTGAACTGCACATCGACTGACCTCGAACAGCTGCAGTACGACCTCTGTGAAGACTCCACAAAATCCCAGGTTCCCACTTTCTCACTTGGCTCCTCCTCGCAGGTACCGTTGGTTGCAGCTGGAAACTTTCGCCTAGGGAGTTCAAATAAATAAATAAAAAGTCGAAACGAAATTCCATTGAGACTTTTCAATTTCCCCAATTCTTTCAAGCAGCATTTATGTGAACAGCCCCATCCACTTTTGATGACATTTTTCTTTCACATACAGCAGCGATTGGTAAAAGCTTTGAGCCACAGCTGATTTTATCACCCTCCTTGGAGCGGTAATGGTTTGGCTGACAAGCTGACAGCTAACGATAGCCAACGTTTTGTGCTTGGTCAAGAGGCAACAGATCCCAAGGTGCACCCAACGTGTCAGAGTCACTGCTGTAGAATAATCAAAACAACCCAAGGCCTAAAACTTTAAGCTATTAATTGACTACCGACATTTATATCTGTCCAGTTTTCTTCAGAACTCAGAGTTTATAGCAATAATAAAAAGCAGACAGAAATGTAGCAGAATAATACATCTATGTCTGTGCAAGTAATGTGGCTATTTATGATATTTCTAATTAATATCAAATAAGCAATAATCAGATCTTCAGTTTTATCTACATTTTATATACGTATATAAACACAACTCGCTGTAATACACACTCAGTATTTCTGTACAGAGGTAACTGCTCCTCTTCTCCTGCCAGAGGTTTCTTCCTGTTCATCACATATATCGAAATAATATATGTTTTTAACCAGGAATGATCACTGACCATGTTTGTACCAGTTAATGCACTGGAATAGATTGATTTTGCTAAAGCATATAGTTGGATCAGGTGACCCTGAATCCTTAGTTATGCTGCAATAGGTGTAGGCTGCTGAGGGATTCCCATGATGCACTGGGTGTTTCTTCTTCACTCACTATGTGTTAACAGACCTCTCTGCATTGAATCACACTTGTTATTAACCTCTGTCTCTCTTCCACAGCATGTCTTTATCCTGTCTTCCTTCTCTCACCCCAACCAATCACAGCAGATGGCCCCGCCCCTCCCTGAGCCTGGTTCTGCCGGAGGTTTCTTCCTGTTAAAAGGGAGTTTTTCCTTCCCACTGTCGCCAAAGTGCTGCTCATAGGGGGTCATATGATGGTTGGGTTTTCTCTATATGTATTATTGTAGGCTCTACCTTACATTATAAAGTGCCTTTGGTGCTGTGTAAATAAAATTAAATTGAATTTACTGTCAAATATTTTCCCATAATCATACGGTGAAGACAATCAAGTCTGATTGAGAGCAAAGCCAATGTAACCGATAGGTGATCCATCCATCCATTACGGCATACCTTGTGGCAGTTTTCATGTTTAAGCACTCTGCACAATGTCACACGTACTTGTTCTGGGCTCTGTTGATATTGCACTCTTGCCAGACACGCTCCACCATCTGACTGGCTAGCCGGCGTGGAATCTTTCCTCCGTGGTGACTTGTTCTGTCCACGCTAAACGCATCAGATGATGAAGGCATCTTAACCCACTTCTGAGCCGAGTGAGAGTCCACTGGGGATGGAAAGAGGAAGGTTAACAGACCATTTGACAAAAGATGACAAATTCTTCCTGTCATGTTAAGAGAAATCCTCAACTTAGGACTCAGCAGGAGTCTTATGTCTTTACCTGTCTGCGCCTCTTCGGGTGATGTGGGAGGGGTGAGTGTCACCAAAGACATGGCGGGCTCTCGCTGGGAAGCAGGCACTTGGTGGCCACCCGAGTAGACGGCAGTGCAGTGGGAGGACCCCACAGGGGTCACAACAGGGATGTCTGACTGGGGTACCAGCACCAGGCAGGCTGGGTACACCATACGCACACCACCTGAACCAAAACATGCAAAAAGTTCAGGATCACAAATCAGTCAAACTAAACTAGAAACTCTACACGTGAAAAAGGTATTCTTAAGATTGTGGATTCAAATAAAATAAATACTGACCAACGAGGACCTCAACAGAGGCCAGAGATTCATCCTCCCAGTCCATGTCCTCTACTTTGTCCTCTGACACGTTCTCCTTGGCACTGGGACTGATGGGATAGAACTGGTTCCACTCCTCAATCAGCTTCTGGGTAGGTGGGTCTGACATCTTAAAGGACTGGCCAGTCAGTGTTCCATTTAGACCAAATGGACTCAGGATCACTAAAAAGGGGGAGGAAGGAAAAGCAGCAAGAAGGAAAGAGTCAGCATAACTTTGGGAATCTTCCATTCTGCATCTGCATCACATCTTCCACAGCTACATTTAAAAACTAGTTCCTGTTTTCCCATTACATCCTGGTCCCTTTTTTCTCTAAATCCATACCACTTGCAATTCCTTTCTTGTCTGTTCTTATTGTCGCTAAATTCTTCACATCATTCATCTCGTCTTTCTTTGTACATGTGTTTTCCTTTCATTGTCATTCTGCCATCTCTGGACGAATCAGGAGCGCTCTGACCTTTCCAGACGCCAATTATTGAGAAGCAGCAGCCTCTCAGAGCCCATAAACAGAGGCTTATAAAAGGGGCCAGTCCTTGGCAAACACACTTGACCTCACAGACATATGAGAGTGGCAGAGAGAGCCCATCAGTCAGCTTACAGAACAGACCAACATCCATCAGCCAAATGCAGATAGCACCATAAACTAACATGCATAATGCATACGTATGAGCACAGAAACCAACTGGAAACATGCATACACACACACACACACACACACATCATCTTGCTATGCATCCATTCTCCTTTCTCTTTGTCTATTATGCATTGAAATGTGGAAAGGGGGTATAATGGTTCTACGAACAGACTGGCTTGGTGGGTGTGTGAGTGAGCATTTGTTAATGTCCCTCTCTGCTCTGCCTTCCTAGTATGTCATTACTAGACTCGATGGCCTCTGTCCCCAGGTATTGATTGAGCGGCTGGAGCGCAGAACAGCTTTCATGATAGGAAAATGGCAGGAGACAATGGAAAAAAAGGAGAGGGTAGAAAAAGAAAGCCTGTGTGCACAAATAGTCTTTCCAGGAAAGAGCCTGGAGCTTTGAGCATGTGCAGATAAAGTCCCATTTATGTTCAGTAGGTTATTGGAGGCAGCCATTTAACACATTTCTATTAAGCAATTTTTAAAAACCTATATGTTAGCTTTTAATAGCAGGATTGAAGTGACCCACCTGAGTAAACACACGAGGGGCAAAAAATGATCGAGGAGGTTAAAAAGTAGTTACAATGAATCATTAACTTCAGCTCTTTGCATCAAAAGCTTCCAACTGTGGACTTATCATGAAGGAGCAACAGGAAACAAGAACAATCACATTCTGTGGCAGGTTTGGTTGCAAGTGGATCCTTTTAAATACCGCGTGGAGAAACGGAAAAGGCTCAGGAGCAACCACAGAGGGCAGCAGGCTGTACACCTAACTTCTGGACAAGATGAACAGCTGCTTCCTGTTTCAGTGAAACTTGAAGTCACACCCTGATTATCCTCACTTTTGACTGGCAATCCAAGTTTGTTTTTGGTACAACTTTAAACAGATTCACTTGCTGCTCATCTGTTGTGCTTCTGACAAAGTCGGGGCTCAAGGAATTCTGCAGCATTTAACCGCACTTGCTTTTACAAGCCAACCATGCCCGTTATCAAACTGACCAGGGCTGAAATCTTAAGGATTACAACTTTAAACGACACTGTTTGGACACAAAGGGAAAAAAAGTGACAAACAGATCCGACACTTCGGGATATTTCAAGGACGGCGCTGGCAGGTGGCAGTGGGAGATAAGTAGCACTGCAGCAGATTGGAAGCAATGTTGAGCTTCACCAGACAAAGTCAGGTGACTTGGAGGAATAATGTTATTTTGGTTTTACTGTCAAATGAACCTCAGAGCATTTAAAAAAAAGAAAGAAGTTATAAAAACATGTCATCTAGACGCGAGCCCCGAACGCCCCTCGGCGTACTGTTTCGCTTCAGCCTACAGAACGCACTACCTCAGCGAAAACAACCCAACAGAGAGAAGAACAAAAGGTTATTTACGTTGAGATGCACGACAACATCCAGCTACGGACGATCACATTAACCTTGATTAAATTCAGCCCTGCTCCTTTTCTGCACTTCTTGCTGTGCGCACACGCGCTCGTAAGACCTCGGGCCAATTGTGGAGGAGAGATCAAATTCAGCACAATTATGGAAATGGTTTACCCCCCTCCCCCTGATCGCCACCGCACCTCATCCTCCCCTCTCTCGAGCTACCCCTCCTGCCCCTCTCTCTGGCTGTGAGTCCATCTCTGGTTCCCTGAAGACATGTCAAATGTGCTCAGATCAGTGTAATGGGCTGAGAGTTCATTACATTCACTCTGCGCCCTTTTATGAGGTCACATCCTGGAGAGGTCTGCCTGCCAGAGCGCTCTGCCGCGCAGTAAACCAAGCTGGCAGAGGTGAGTGGGGGGGGGGGGGGGTGGATAGATGGATAAAGGGGGATGGAAGTCAGGCCTTTCTCGGTGCTATGCTTGGTTAGCCAGGAGGATACACACTGCGGCGGTGAAAACGCACACCTGCACACAGACACACACGCTCTCACAGTAGAGACAGGTGTACGCATCAGTTTCACATAGCTGGGGTGCATGAGGGTGTTTCCAATGCTACAAAAACGAATGCATCATTCTAATAAACTGCTCCTGTGGATCACTTGTATGAGCGTACTCAGCAGCATTATCACTCAGTGAAAAGAGAAGAGGTGTCAGTGTGCATCTCTGAAAATCTCGAGCCCTCAATTACCTGACCAGGATGGAAACTCGGCGAGATATTGCCATTTAAGTATTTAAAGACTAACAAAACAGTCGCAAGTTACTCTTAGCTGGTGAGCAATATAATCCTTCTAAATAACTGGAAAACCCCATAAACATCACCATACGTATCTGCATGCTAAATTCTGATAGTCTTTTTATTTTTATCTAAAGTACTCGTCTTTAACTGAGAGGTATTATCACCTCCCTTCATGAGGTCTCTAGAGACAGTAAAGGGGCCGTCTGTACAGGAATTACTGTGGTGAATGGAGGAAGTGATCACTATTATTACTCTGGAGGGGGCGTACAGAGAAAAAGAGGACAGCTGCATCACATCTATCCAGCCATAAATGAGAAAGGTAAAGGCGGCAAACTTTTCCTCTGGGAAAACGTCTCATCCAACTGTTTTTTTTTTTTTTTTTTTTTTTTTTTTTTTTTAAATTGGTGCACAAAGATTAAATAAAGATAAGCCTCGTGAGGGCTGGTTTGTCAAATTTCCACAAAACATTCATTTTAGCTATGCATGATTTTAATTTCTGCATCATCTCTGTGCAGGGGGACACGTTACATCACAGCCGAGCGCATTCGTGCGGGCCAACGCTGCTGAGAGAACACTCGAGGCAAGTCAGCAAAGTATGCAAATGAAAGAGCCGAGTACTAGATAATGACACGACACTCATACCTCTCTACTAATAGAAGAATCAACAGGATGGGTGTGTGATAGCAGTTTTACATCTAATGACCGTATTCATAAAGCAATCCGTTTTCTTCCTACACGAGTATGAAACTATGCATATTAAAGTCGCTACACGAACATTTGGATGGGGTGTGACTTTTCATTGAGCTCTCTGCGAGCCAAAGAGTAGTGAAAGACAGCGCGACAGAAGATCACATACGATTTATCTTACAAACAGCACCGAACACACAGACTGCTGATCCATTTCATTCAGAAAAAAATATATAGGTCTACACTTTTGTTGACCATATAACCTTTAGTATTTGTATTAAAATCCATTTATGCGTGTTCAACAGTCTAAAGTAACTGTAAGATAAAAGTTGCCACTCTGCATGAGTGACCTGTTACTTTGAATCCAAAGAAGAAAATCAATTTGACCGTAACAACGGTTCAAGAGGCTGTGGGGTTGAACAGCTCTGGACTTTTAAACAGGCAGAAACTTTAAATGTGATTTTATTTACAGCTCTGACATTTTTCTCACACTGAATAATTCATCAACTTTAATTCTAAACTTTGTGGTTTGTGTCCTCAGCAGCAGACACGTTGTTGTAATGACTTGTGTAATCTATTTCAGAAAAACTTACAATGACAAGCAGCAGAAAATTTGCAATAATGTGTTGATTCAGTGTAAAAATAAGGCTTTTGTTTGAAGAGCAAAATCCAGAGAATCCACAGTTTTGTTTTTTAAGTCTTAAGTAACAAAGTCCTGCAGCCGATGCAGAGCAACCACGATATTTATTGTGCTTCATTTGTTTGGGATCATTCTGTACTATTTGGTATATTTTTATTGGATTACAACGTAGTTTTATGCACGAAATTAAAGATACAAAAAAGCATCTCTGTGCAAACAACAAGCAACAACCCTCATAAAAATTATTTTACTGCCATTTGAAAAAATACAATATGTGAGGGTGAGGTCTGGCAGATCAAATCAACCTGACACATTATTAGGGACCCCCCTTCTTGTTTGCGTTTATTTTTTGCCAGTCACCAGACTTTGGTGTCACCTCATAATTTCAACCTGACCTTATGAATGAAGATCTGCTGCACACGAAGTTTCCCCAAAGTCTTGCTACTCTACAGACACTTTAGTAATACCTCTGGACAAATGCTTGGACAGTTAACTAAGTCTTTATCTAATTTAACGAGAAGACAGTTTAAATATTCATTTCAATAGTTGTGAAGATATAAATTGTTCATATTGCACTAGTTTAATCTGCTCAGGAAAAATGTAAAAAGAGACTGCTGAACTAATTCACATATCTATGCCTGCACTATGATAACAAGTAGGAGCGACATGCCCATCACCACGCAGCTGAAACCATTATAAACCAAATTCAACAACATGACGACGTGACTTGATGTTATGTCACATGTTTGCCTTTGAGCACGTCACTGAAGGCTGGGTAACACACAGCAGTGACCCACCTTGGAAGGGACTGGATGCCTGCTGAGCCAGAGTAAGGTGCTCCTCTGTGAGATGGTAGACAGGCTGGTGCTGGTTGATCTCCACGCTGGTGCACACATTGCTCTCGCCATGTAAGAAGAAGGTGAAGGCGCAGGACAAGTGCTCACTGTGAGAAAGAGAGTGAGATGAGTCATTTGGGATTACACTACTTTCAAATGCACCTTTGAAAAGACTTCCAGTGAATAACTCCAGCAGACTTTGGAGTAGAATAAAGAAAAAGGAAAGAAAAAAGGATGAGCAGATCACATAGTCTAGTTCAAGTTCGTATTCACAAAGACAGAAACAGAGGAGATGGCAGGGAGAGGAAAGGTAGAGAGAGAAAAAATGATTATAGAAACCTGTGTGTGGTTTTTCCCTTTCGTGTGTGTCAGATATAATGGAATCTCACGCCTCACCTATATCCTGCTTCAACATGACAGAGACTTTGGATAGAAAGAAAAAAAACGATTCCAGAGAGACACGAGGGAGTAAAGGAGGAGAAGCTACTTATCTGATTCAAAGATGCCTCCTATGCCTCTATTAAATTGCTCCGATAGCCTGCGCCACTTTTTTTTATTCCGATAACAGAGTGGATGATAAAGGTTTCCAGAGTTCAATCCTAATCCTTTCAATCGATGACACACGAGTGGGTATTTAAAGACTTCAATAGCATGTGCAGAGACCGGGATGCAAGTCAGTCTGCACAGCAATGCTTACAGGTGGTTTGGAGTTCAAGTGTGCGTCTGTACATCTCATCCAGAGTAAAACAGAAAGGCGAGCCACGACTACTTCTGGCATTGTGGCCAAAATGCTTAACTGCAAAACAGTACCTTTTCCCTCCCTCCCTCCCTCACACACGCTCTTGTGCTCACAACAAAGCCTGCCTGTGCCAGTCTGACCTCAGCAGCAACAACTTAAAGAAGTAAAGCAAGGACGGGGCAGACTGAGGGAGAAGGGACCGGGGGGGGGGAATGCACAGCATTGTCGGCAGGCTTTCCTCTCTCTGACGTGTACATGCACGCACACACACAGTTAGCGCAAGAGGCAGCGTGTGTGGCAAATGACCAAATGGGTAAGGACGAAGTGAATTTGGAAGTGGATCAGAGAGGGTTGCCTCCTCTGAGGATTTGGTTAAGCAAATATCAGTCTTCTCTACCCGTCTCTCCGGCACTGACACACCTCCTGTGCAGAGGATTAAAGGAAAGGAGCAGAGCGAGGCAGATCGACATGGGGAGAAAAAGACCTTCCAGTCTTGTGAAAGAAAAACAAATTGCCTTGATAAAGTTCTCCTAAGGTGTGAGCAGCCTGAGCAAGTGAGCGTTATTGCAGATGGCAATCAAATTCCACACATCAAGTGGGCATTCTCCATTGTTATGAGGTTTTTAGAGCACGATTGCTTCTTTGCCTTTAATGAGCCACACATAATTGTTTGTACTAAGAGGTGTCGTAATCGCAAAGGTCAGTGCCTGGGCCGAACTTGGCACGTCTGATGGATCAGGTTTGGCTAGAATAAAGTTAATCAAAGTCCAATTTCTTTCTTGTCACTAATGCAATCTGTAACCTCAGCCTCTCTTTTCAGCCACGATTCTACACTGCAGATCTGCCCTGCATATGCAGCTCACTTAAGCTGGGCAAACACTGTGCGATTTTTTCAGTCGCGTTATCCAGCTTCTGCTCAAACTGCACGATTGACTCGCAGGGGTTAGAAGTTCGTAGGTCATGATGCAGAGTCTCACACTATATGGCCCGATGCTCTGATGCGACCCGAGTGCTCACACTGTGCGTCCATAAAAATGGATATATAAGGTTATAACAGAAAATCTGTCGCCCGCTCTCCCTCCGTCTTTCACTCACACAGACACACACCACCACATCAACTTTGCTAAATTGCTAATGAAAAACATTGATCAGGCAGCTGTGATTGAGCAGCATGTAGATCCAACTATTTTCATGGTTGTTGTGGTCGTGATAATTTTGTGAGGCCACATTGAAAAGGCTCGGATGAGCCAAAGTTCTACAAGTTGTGCCTCCATCGCTTGTGTCCAGATCACACGCTGCACTGCTGCTCCGTCTTTTTCACCGACGTTTATGTGTTTGCGCGTGCGCAGTGTGAGCAGCTGCGGTGACACCCTCACAACCAAGCGATTGATGATCGGGAGCTGGTCGTGAGGTGTTAAACGCTTCTCGTTTCCCCACGTATACTACACGATGCAGGCCAGAATCGGGCCGATCACCAAAACGGTCGAACGGCTAAAAATGGGACAAAAATCGCAGAGTGTAAGCCCAGCTTTACTGAGTGATTAAAAAAAAAAAAAAAAAAAAGCAAGAAGACAAACTGTTTCAAGTCAACTGCAAGTGATCGCTCCTGTGGTTACAACGACAGACATGAGAGATCATATCAGTCGTTATTATCATTAAATCAATAAGCAACTGTAATCCAGGAAATATGACTTTTGACACTTCCTCTGTGTTGATTTTGGGTACCCCCCCCCCCCCCCTTTATTTTAACCCCCAAACACTTTAAAAAAGAAACAACAAAGTCACATGTGCAACAGTCACACATCATAGTGCAGCTGTGCTGTACCTGTGGCATTCATTTGCAATGGAACAGCCTGAACCAGCACCCTCTGTGCAATCACAACATGACGGCTTAAACAACTCCACATTTTTCTAATCGTATCTAAACGTGGTTCTCGTGCACTGTTGATTCACGTGTGTTTATACAATTATTTTACAGTAAAAATCTGAATGACTAAAGCTGAAGAACCACCACAGATCGTGTCTGTACCTACATGTAAATAATAACAAATCACATTTATTGCCATTAAGTTGGCAAGGAGACATTTCTTAACTAACAGATGCAAGGAGACATCTGGGCAATTAGGCCACATGCTAGGAGAGAGCAAAGACACCTTTGTCTGGGAGGTGTGTCGCAGCAGCTCAGGTAACCAGGCAGCCATATACAACAGGATTCTTTGACTGCAGTGCGTATCTTACGGGGTGTGTGCGCTGTGAAAAACACCCTCCAGTTATGGAGCCAAGACGCGTCGCCAAACCACCAGCACCCCTCCCGCTTTCACGGCGTGGAGCCAAATTGTTAAGGTGGCGGCAAATTTTGACTAGTACAGGCTTGCAGGGGTAGTGGTGTCCCCGCCCCCCCTCAGGATCTATTCTTGGCTTTCTAAGAATTGGATAGACTGCTCTTGTCGCGCACTGAATGCAGTGTCTTTGTTGCTGGCCAACAAGGCAAACTTACTAATACAGTAGTGTATTTATGTACATGGAAGGAAAGAGGTGAACAGCTTCGAGAGTGACAAGGAGAGAGAAAAAAAAGAGGAAGGGAGGGAGTGAGGTAAAAATGTGCCGGCACATTCTGCAGACATCGACAGAAATACAGCACGCCATTCTCTTCTCACATGCAAAGAAAACCTGACACCACACATTCACACACATCTGTGTTTGTGGGGCACTTGTAAGCTTGAGGTAAAGGGCTGCCATCTGTGGCTCAGCAGGCAGAAGTACAACCGAATACTCTCTCTCACACACACACACACACACACACACACACACACACACACACACACACACACACACACACACACACACAGAAATCAATTTCTTTACAAATGTGATTGTACAGATTGGTGTGTCAGTGTCAGCTGACAGGTTAAAAAGATTACTCGACATGCCAGCTGCTGACATTTAAACAGTCATACTAAATTATCATATTACTTCCCAGTGTGAGAATCTCGCTTTAAACACCCAAATGTCACGTTATCCTTCTGTCGTCTTGTTTTAAACTGTTTAAATATGTAATTGCAGCTTAAAATAGTTTTTTTTTTTGTTGCCTTCTGTAACTTCAGTGTTTCATGGGAACAGATAATCCTGTAGGCCGGCAAATTAAATGTGATTTTTAGAAGTTGCACAGCAATTTGCACAGAGATGCTTTTAAATGTCAACAGGTGCTTGATCAGCACTTGGCCTAAAAAGCACCGCAACATCAACAGCATGAGATACATTTCCTCACTGCTGCCACACACACACACACACACACACACCCCCACCCCACACACCCCACACACACACACACACCCCCACCCCACACACACACACACACACACACACGGAGCAGGATTTGGTAAAACTTGCACTGTGACTAAATGTAGCACAAACTGTCAAGTCTCTCTGCTAGTGTTCACCATCCTGTCCCCACGTGTGACATTCGCAAACACACAGCATTGATCCAACTTTAATCCTTCTCCAAACACCCACAGCAAGCTGGAGGATGTAAAACCATGTGCGCACACAGTGTGCAAGACAGACACATACAGCGGCCAACAGCTGCTGGTAAGAATGGCGGGTTGTTCCGCTAGCTAAGATGAGTCGAGCAGTACTGGGACTTCTGAGTAAATGAGTTTGGTACATGGCTACTATAGGTGGGAATCACCAGAGCAGACACCCCATGGTATGATATCATCACAATAAGATATATTATATTATGGCATTTTGCATTGCTATTTAACACCTTTTTTAAAAACAGGAAATTATGTTGTTTTGTGGCTGCAAAATGACAGCATCCCTAAAACCTGCCATAAACGCTGCTATAAGACATCAGCCTGCTATCAGTCTGAAATTAAATGTGGTCAAGTTTGCAATTACATGCAATCTGTTTCTGATAAGACGGCAATAAACTGCGATAAATCACTGAAAGTCTCATCTGTTGCGTTTAATTATTACGTTTGGGGCAGCAACCCAAATACCCAAAGCAGCCCTATATATCGGATGACGATATAAAAACATCGTTTCATTTTACGCTATCGTTTGTTTCGTGGTGTCGCAAAATAAACTGTTTACGGCAATATTTTTTCATGGTTCTGATGGTCACTGTAGCAGCTATGTTCATTTATTAAAGTTCTCTTTCTCTTATATTTAATATCACCACACTGCTGACGGACAAGCGCCTGTTTTTATGCGTTGTCGTTAGCAACGACGACGGTAACAGCATCGCGTGTCTGCTTTTTTATGTTCCACAAACCTTTCACAATAAAGCTCAAGATCCTGTTGAGACTTTTCAAAATAAACTGAATCACGTGAAAGAGCGGATTATTTACGGATGAGAATTAAAAGAGCCGCCAGGTGCTAAAAAATAAAGCTTAGACTCAAACGTTAGAACAGGCTTTTCCCCGCAGCACGCAGTGTAATAAATACTCAAAGAAAACGGCGCCGTTACAACTTATGTCTAAAAATGTATCGTTTCATGCGTCGGTTAAAACACTCGACTCCAGCTACATGACGCGCAGCTGGAAACACTTCACGCAAGTCGAGCTGCCCGAGATTCACAGAATTTACAGAAAATGTTACATTTGTGATTTATATCGTTATCGGACGATAGATGTTTTATATCGGGATATGAGATTTTGGTCGTATCGCACAGCCCTAGTTGGGCCCACACAACATGTGACAAAGATGAATTCAGACTGATGGCAACATGTTGGCATTCTGTCTGTATTTATATATCAGGTAGCAATTATTTACACAACTTTGACAAACTCGCACTTGGTCCAAGTCAGACTGCAACTGTTTGCACAAAGGTTGCTTCCTATTGCCTTTCAATCAGAAATTGCTGTTAACGTGCAACAAGCTCTGGGCAACCAACCTGCCAGACATGGCAGGAGGTTGCTGTGCCATTAGCTTGCTTTGAATTAGGAGGCAACTTTGTTAACCTAAGTGTGTCCAGGGTTGGATGATTTCTCAGTTGAACCAATTTGATGCAAGTTCGCTCGGCTGACCTTATCCCAGGATGGTCGTGCGTGAGATGAACCCTCTTGTTTATAGTATTCTGAATATTTGCATTGATAGAATGCTCTATCAATTCACCCCCATCTCTAATCATTACTGACCTTCACGCTGAAACTTAATGCTCTCAAGTCTGTACGGAATACACACGAAAAAATAAATCACAAAAATGTAAAAATCATGTGCAAACGATGCTCCTTTAAAAGCAACACTGACATCCCTGTAGGAGTCCCATCCCAACTCGATTCCAAATGAAATTATGACTTCATTCAGAAGCTTTATACTTTGCCTAAGGTTCACCAGGAATTCCCAGAGGGATCCCTTGGGGCACGCATTGTGTCTGTTACTTTGTGCTGAACCTGCCTCAAGACTCAGCTTCTCTGGGATTTCAGAATGTCATCTCCACCGCAGCGAGACACTGCTTGCACTTGGAGAGGAAAAAAAGAGGCCAAAAGTCAAGGCCAGCGTTGAGTACCACAAAAGACTGCGTGGCTGCAATTAAACCACCAGCTGTCAACAGCAGACAAAGCTCGAGCTAATGGACACAGAAAGAACTAAGTATCTCCTCTGGTCTGTCAAATTATTAAAGGAATTCAAGCATCATTTCAAGAATGATGTGATGAAACAGGTTGCAGTGCATCTAAAGTGCTGAGTTAAACAGCCTTTAAAACAGCGTGATGCTTGTCAGAGTATTATGTTCATTAACTAGATTTGTGGGATCCTGCTTCACATTTTTATGTGCCTCTCTCCGTGTCTGTCATGTTTAGAACGACTATAAAAGAAAACAGGCTGACGTAGCCTGAAAAAGCAACCTCGAGATCTTTTAATCATCTTTTCTATCCATCTCCACCTTTCCTCCCACTTCCCTCTCTTCTGCTCTTCATCTATTAACTGGCAAATGGCTTAGGCTGCTCTCTGATCTGCTCTCCTCCTTTTACTCTCTTCACTGTCACACACAGCAGAGGCTTGCTCACATGCCATTCTGATTGTCCACAGAGGCAAGGCCTGCTTCACCTCTCAAATGCAAATGGCCCTCAGCTTGGTAAGGAAACAATAAGACAATCCGGTGAGGGTTTGAAGCGTGGCCACATACAAAAGGCGGCAGGTGGGCACACTTGCCTTCAGCTGGCCTGGCATGAAAATGAGGTGCTGAAGACCAGCGACCTGTGCGGCGGCACAGGTGGACCGGAGCACGGAGAGCACCTTCAGCAGGGATAGTTTGATAAGTAGCACAAACAGATGATATGATAATGACCGTCTCACTAACAAACAAGTCAGTTTCTTGTATTCCTCTGTCGCCTTCACATGCATCAACACACACAGGCCGAAGCATTTTCAATTCTGCCACCTCAAGTCCAGCCTCTGGTTTTCTTGTTAGTGCCACAGTCTCCAAAGCAGGTCTCACTACCGTCTTGTTGTCACCCCTGACTCCACCCGGCCTCCACACTCTTCTTCCCCTCTCGTGTCTACTGCCTGTTGCTGTTGCTTCGGATGGTTGACCCCAGGTAATTAAACCTATCAACCTTCACTACCTCGACTCCATGTTATTTTGTCTTGCTCCTTCTCTGGAGAACATGCCTCCGCCTCTCCGGTAGCGAGTGCTCCCTACGCTCACTGCAGATCACAGTGTCGTCTACAGACTCTGCCTGACCTCATCTGTCAGCCTGTCCATCACTACAAGTGCAAACAAGAAGGGGCTCAGAGTTGATCCCCGGTGGAATCCCACCCCCACCTCGAACCCATCTGTCACTCCTACCACACACCTCACCACTGTCCTCGTGTATATTCTGCACCAGCCTGGCATACGTCTCTACCACGTCTCACTTCCTCAGGCAGTCCCACGGTTGCTCTCTTGGCACTGTACATCCACAAAAACAGAGTGAAGCTCGTTCTGACCTCTCAAAGCAAACATCACATCTGTAGTGCTCTCTCAGCATGAAGCCATACTGCTGCTCAATGATCATCACCTCTCGTCTCAGCATAATTTCCTGGTGTGGATCAACAGCTTAATCCCCTGTTTTTACTACAGCTCTGCACATAAACCTTGCTACTTTAGTCTGGGTCAGCTACCTTTCTCCTCTTCCCAGCTACCCCCTCTTCTCCTTACCAATTATCTGCACTTCCTGATTCACTGTGCTCCTTTCATTTTCTACATTCATCAACTCTTCAAAAAGCTCCTTCCACCATCTGAGCACATTTCACCCCAGCCTGCTGCACATCCTTTCCAGCTCGATCTCTCTGCCTGGGTAATTGATACAAGTCCTTTGTTTCTTCCTTAGTGTCTCACATACAACACAATTAGCCTTGCCTTTTGCCACTTTTCTATTTGCTCAACACCCAGAGTCCTAGTACACCTGTTTACCTTTGTCATTGCCATCATCTTTATCCAAGGTTCCCAGAAATCAATGAAACCATTCACTGCCTGAGCTACATTAAGTTCATGTGAACTGCACTTTTGTGGTATCACTGTTATAACTTTCTTTCTTGCTTTTCACATTTGTTTCTGTTTATAAGACATTATTGTTATTAATCCAGTTTTAATTGGGAGAGTGTAAAACAAGGTTTAGAGAATGCCAAAAAGTCTTCTGGGAACTGTTGTATTGTTTGAGCATAGGAATGACACACCGACGCACAGAGTTAGAAAGGTAATATGAAACTTGACCTGTGCAGAATCAGAAGTCGATTGTAAGCCACGGAGCATGAAGTGACAAGAAGAGTTTGGGGGGAGGAAGTTGTGAAAAGACAGAAGAGAGAAAAAGGAAGGTTACAGTCGAGCTGTGACATTCCACAGATGTTTGTCGCGCTCGTCCGGCTGCTCCGCTCTAAGACGTGGGCTTCCGTTTAGCTGCTGTACACTTCCTCAGCACAACAACCAGTGCGCCTTGCTCAGGGGAAAACAAAGGCCCTTTCACTTCTGGTCATTTTGCTTTACTGTAAACATCAGTCACCTCTGGGCCGTCCAATACATGGTTATCTGCCATTGTAGCAGCTTGTTATTACAATCTGGGGCATGTAAACATGTTTTGACTGGTCATGTGCTGCTGCAGTGACAAGACATGCTGGCATAGGCACAGATTCTGGCACAACATCAATAAACAATGATTCTGGAGCTGGCAGCAATCACACACGGAGAGTCTTTTATGTCACCGCTCAGTCACAACTGTTTATCCATGTTCATGCTAAGAAAGTGTGGTTAGTTGTGAAAGGCGTTTCTCTTACAAAGAACAAAACAGTCTGTTTTCCTTAACAGTGTTACTGTTTAGTTTGCATGCCTGTTACTAGGACATACACAGAAAGGCGGTGCAAATCTGACTTTAATGTAAAATGCCACGGTTGCCTTTGGCTTGAGAAATGAAACAGAAGATTTTCATTTGTGTCATTTTGCTCAGCAGGGCAAGGCCAAGAAGAAAAAGGATTAAGCGGTAAACAGCAGTGAATTTGAGGACATTTCCAGGGTGATATAATCTTCCCTACTGTCTAGCCACCTGACCACTGGGAAAAACAACACTGCTGTCTACTGCCAAGTAACATAAACACAAAAACACACAAGGCCCAGAGACACACACCAGCTCTAGCTGGTGTACACAGGAGGCTCAGAGCTGGGGAAAACACCAAACTAAAAATCTTAAGGCCAGCACTTTCACAAATGCAGAGTTCTATTACGCTGAATTGATTTCCCTCTGCCACGAACGGAGACGGGGGCTGAGTCTCTTTATACGTGTCAGATTAAACTTGGAAGGGAAGGAAAAATGGATGGAGATAGAACGACAAGTCCATAAAAAGAGGAGAAATCCGATCCTCTGCAAGTGTATCACAACCGCACACGGATACTGCCGTAGCTGACTAAAGATAATACTGACATAACCCTGACAGCAAGTCGGGTTCTAGCTGCCTCCCCATTTAGCATCTCACTCACACTCACACACACACACACACACACACACACACACACACACACACAAAATCAGCTAAAAGCCATTTTCTCAATGTGAGCCAGACATTACGCACATTACCACATTTACATCATCCCTTTGTAACTGTAGCACAACTGTGACGGTGCACATGTTCATGTCAAAGAGGAGCTCGTGTCACTGCTGTGTGATACCAATCTGTTGAAATATTCAGTCTCTTCAAAGCATGCTACACTCAAACTAAAGGATGAGACAAAAGGATAAAACAGCGTATACCTGTCGGGGAGGGCGACATTTACTATGCTAGTATGTAATGACAAAATAATTTTAAGCCTGTTTAAAAGTGTGCTGGGTCATTAGATCATTATGACACAAGTAAGCGAGTTGTGCAGTTGTAATAATAAAGATTCATTACTCGGAGCTAAGGGCAATTAGTCAGCATTATCCCGGATTAAAGCTGGGCTTCTGCAGTGAACCCACAATGACAAGGCCCGCTTTGTCCCTTTTCTTTCTAATAAGCTGATATGCTTTTTGAAAAGCATGTAACACTTTTACCATCTATAAGACACTATATGCAAATGTAAATGAATGCCATGACCAAATTTACAGGTTTCATGAAACAAAGAAAGGTTAACAGAAAGGCAGAATCTCTTTCATTAACAGAACAATTTAATTAGCGTGTTATCAGAACAAATATCAGAAGCCTGCAAGTATGAGGCCTAAGACTTTACTAGCAGGTTAAAAGCTCAAGCTGCACATGTAGTGAAAAGGTTTTAGCCATTAATTAAAACCTTCAAGCAAAAGGAAGAACAAGGACTCTTGCAACAGACGCTATGGCCCTGAAAGAGCCCCAGTTTCAAAATCACGGAGTCAGCTCGGGATTACATAAAGAAATAAAAAGATACTGGGGGTAAAATAAACCCACACAAGAGCTGTGGCAACTCCGTGATGCTTGGAGCAGCGTGCTTGGCGAGTACTGCTGCAGATTACTTCTTTTTTTTTTTTTTTAAATCATAATAGCCCAGATAAGATGGCATTTACCTAAAACCAAACATCTGGTTTGTCATTATTTTGACAACATGTGTGTGTAATTGGCAATGTAATCTATGGAAGGGATTACACATCTGGCAATCCATAAATCTGCCTCCATCTTTTCTGGACATTTTAGGGTTAGGTCAGGCTGTGACGCAGCCGCACAGGAGTCTGCAGTGATGAGGTGAAATGCCCCCGACCATAAGATATTATCTTTAAATGTGACCATCTGCCAGAACGTTGGGATTAAAGACAGTAGCACACAAATCACAGAAAAGAGCAGAGCAGATGAGGGGACGTGACGCCTGACGGATTAACTATGACGACTTCTTTGAGACCTTTGCTTGGCCCTGTACTGCACCATAGCCCCTGGTCACATGGGAAGATGAGAGGAATGGAAGGAATGCGGGTCACCGGCTGCTGAGGAAATGAGAGGGTGACTTAGAGGTAGTGGGGGGAAACCTAAGAACGCATCGTTCACTATGACCAAGGAACTCTGGTCATGCTGCTGCACTTGAATTCCACTGCTGACTTCTAAAATGTGTTTTCTCAGTGGTACAGTACAAAAAGACTGATCAGTTCTGGTTGGCACTAAACAGTGGAAACTGCTCCGATATTCAAAATTTTAACCAATTTACAGTAACGAGGTAACAAGTTCTGCAACACAGCTGACAGGCTTGATGTTGGTATGTAGTTAAGCTTAGGTGACAGCTACAGATTATAGAGTCTTACTAAGATGAGGGTGCAAGGACTTTAAAAATGTAACACTAATGTAATGCCAAGGGAAATGAATCATTAATATTGTATCACTGGGCAGCAATTAAGCAAACAAACCATACCAATGAAAGCTATCGGTATTTTCCTTTAAGAGCCATATTTATCTTCTGGACAGGATCTCTCCAGCAACATGATATATCCAGAGCACCGGGTCACATGGTCCCTCAGCCCAGTCTCCCTGGAGTTCCTGTTGCTGCAGAGAGAGACTGATAAAGTGTGGGCAAGATCAGGGGGTAAGCAGTCGAGTGCTGGGGGCAGGGTACCGAGCAGAGGTGCTGAATTCTCCTGCATGTCTATATCTGTGCGACTGCACTACGTGCGTTTTCCTCGCTGACTGCGGGTTCTATGTCCAGCCACTTGTGTGCCAACACCGAGACTGCCCTCGATGTGGACTGGCTCGCATACTGATTGTTGACGAACATGTTTGTGTGCCCGTCTCCCTGTGTGTTTGTGTTGTGCTGGGAGCAGGGAGGGGATAAATTTAGCACTTTAGCCCCAGACTGGAGGCAGTGGCCCTTTATCCTGCACTGTCCTACTTAACAGAGTGCTGCTCTCTGCTTCCGCCTGCCACAGCGAACCAGGACTCGCGCATTCACCTCCCAACATCGGGCCAAAACAATAGCGGAAGAATGTGCTCATCCACATAAGCCACAGTCATGCAGAAAAGTGCAGACAGTTGCATGTGTGGGAGACATGTTTGTTAGTGTGTGTGTCTCTTGTAATACGAGCTGCTGCAGACTGGCCTCATTTCATAACAGCTTGACTTGTTAACGATGCTTTCAACAATAACAACAACTGCATGCACAACAAAAATACACACATATTTAAATACAGTGGAGTGGTAATCTAACACTGATTGCAGCGCAGCTGGAGTACATTGTCGATGCTGTAAATGCCGCTTCAAGTACACGGCACACGCCATGCAGATAAAGAAATAATATCCCTTTTGTCCTGATCAAATTGAAACCTCAAAGCAGGCTGGATTTAATGTTGCTCTGAATTTCAGTGGCACAGCCAATTAGGAGCAAGTCGACGAGTTAGTCTGCCTTAAGCTGACCAATGGAGCACGAGCATCCCGCTTCACCTTGGAAACACTCGATCCCAGGGTGCATTTCCCTGCTGCCATGACAACCAAGAGGAGCTCTCCCTTGCTTGTTCCTTCGCTCCCCGCCTCCCTCCCCCCTCTCTGTCTTTCTTGGAGCCAGTGTACCTCGCAGTAGAAGGTTCACAGAAGCTACACAACTTGGAGCCGCCTTTTCACCAAACAAAGAGAATTACTGTCAGCTGGATCGACTCATGCTGCTGCAGCGGCAGCTCACGTTTTAAACAAAAGGGATTTAACTGATCAGCGTGCAGCCATTTATTTATCAAATGGAAACGAGTCTGTCATCTAATAAAAGATAACTAGAGGAGCAACTTTTTGCAGTTTTTTATTTTAATTATTATTATTTTTAGATTGAGAAAAACTGTTTGCCACATACATCATGCTATAATGAGAAGCGAAGAGGAGGAGGAGGGGCAGGGATGATGTAAGCTTTTCAACACGGGCGTGCTGAGGTCTGGGGTTGAGGTTATGAACAGTGTCAGCTGGCCCCAGCCTCCACCAACTGGAGACTTTGGATGCTGCACAGGAGCCGCCTGCTGATCAGAGGGATGACCGGCGTTTCCCATCTGCAGATCTGATTTTTAGCTATACACCCAGCAAGATGTTTCAGTATTTATTAGTTCCAGCTTTTGAACATCTTTTTCCAATGTTGGAAGTTTGGACTGCTGACCAATTCAAAAGTATGCCCCAGCAGTATATTCATGTACACTACACTGTATATTGCATTAAATATCCACTGTGACTTATACTTATCGTCCTATGTATGTACAGAAAATAATGTGCCTATCACAATTTCATATTTCCCCAGATGAGAACCACTTCTCAAAGAGCCTACACACAACTGATCTACCAGCCCATCATACAACAGCAATAAACAACCAGTCGGTCTGCATCTTATGGATTTAACGTCAAAGTAAACAACCATTTTCTGCTATAAAGCATTGTTTGAACTACAGGTGCATAAAACACAGAAGCAAAACTAATGAGAGGCATAAAAGTGATACAAAGCACACACGTGCATTTTCCTCCAAAACTGGGAAAAAATACTGAAAAGAGGCAACGTGATAACAATTCCATGGAAGTACTTTGGCCCTGCTGAACACAGATTAATACAGTGTGTAAATACACCGTGGCTCAGTGCCAACCAGGGAACAACAAAGCAAACAAAAAGCAGTGAGAATTTAACAAGTGAACATCCAGCAATAGTATATGTAAACCTTTGCACTGCTCTGTGGTCCAGCTATACCAGACTGGGCTCTCTGCAGCAGACACTTGTATCCAGAACAACATACTGCTGGAATAACGCATCAGCACTCACCAAGGGGCAAAATCAATCAAGCCTGTTTGGATTTAAGCGAGGATTCAACTGCAGTCAGATCACATCTGAAAACAGTTACGAGTAAATGTAGAAATGCACACAGTGAGAATTTACAATATATTCTCATTGATTTTTTTTTTTTTTTAAATTCCATGACTGTTTAAGTCAGTTTTTATATTCATTATTCCTGGAATAATGAATATAAAAATGTGCTCTTGCATGCTTCTGCATAGGTGACAGATCAGGAAAGACATAAGCGAGCGAGGTGATTATATAACCTCACTGACTGAGGTAATACAATAACGATATATGTAGTAATAGTCTAAACACTTGGTTTTGTCATGTTGTGATGGAATTCAAATTCTCACCTTCCAATCTTACTAAAGTCAGTTTGAATTGTGAGGAGGGGCAAACAGGATAGGACAGCCCCCATAATCAACCTGGAGTGATTTTTCTTTTTTAAAAAAGACCAACAGCCATTCAAGAAGCGCTCAGTCTACACGTTGATCACAGAGTCACTCACTAAACTGGGGGTGCCAGCATGCTACGACGACACAAGCAGGCCACTGTGAAGGTTTTATGACTGATACAGTAAGAACAAACCTGGCACTATAACTGCAGGACACTGATGTCGTGGACTCAGTCTAGAAACCTCAAATCTACTTTTTGACTTTATGTTACACCGCTTCAATGAGGAGATCTCTAAAACTACTGTTCCCCTAATTCATCTCTCCAAATGAAAGATAAGACCATGCATCCAATGAGTATCTCCTGGACACAGCGTCTCTGATTATAGTAATCAGCTACAAAGACCATGCACACCTGCAGTTTTCTTACCATGTCCTGATTCTCATATTTTAGCTTTTGCTTGTCGATTAGTGTTTTAGAAGAAAAAGTCACACTAAATTAAATCACTGAAAGGAGAGCAAGGTGCTTATGTTGGCAAACATCGACTGTGTCAAGTAATCCAACTACATGGTGTTACAATAGTTGGGGTGGGGGGCATCCGGGAGTTAAACATTGTACAGTTAAGTAGAGTTTTCACAAGACAATGAGAGTGGGAATTCCCTCCGACTCCACTCACTCCCAGTGGAATCAACCAGTCATCGACAAGGATGTTGGATATGCGCACTGACATAAGTCATAACGAGTCATGCTGCACACCACGATTAGGTCTCCCGAGGGGTAAACACTCAGTTCTCTATCACAGTACTGATAGGGCAAGCTTCAATATTGCCATGGAGACAAGAGGCAAAGAAGGATAAGACAGTCAGACTCTGCTCTGTGTTCAACATTACTAGAGCCATTTATGAATAACTAACAGTACAGCATTACATTAAAAGCGGTTCGGGACACGGCAGTGACACTAGCCCGGTTACTTTGCTGTCACCCTTTTGTGGCGCTGTGTTTTTTGAAATCCCAGCACGGCTGGGGCACTGCAGATCACACCAAAGGAGAGGAGGAAAAGAAAATCTTTGGCGACAACTGAGATTCAGGGTAGTTGCACCACTATTTATAACCTGCCCAGTCTGCTCCGTGACAGCAGAGGGGGATGGAGGGAAGGGGAGAGAAAGAGAGGGAGGCAAAGCCAGACGCACAGACAGAGGGTGGCCTGTGAATTCCAGAGCAGAGGAAAAGACCATTGTGTTTTTTTCCCCCTTGACCGGGGCCCTCTGCAATCAGCGTACTGGGTAAAGAGGCGATAGAGCTAAAAACAGGGCATGTGTACAGCTCAAGAGAGAAGCTACTTGATCTTCAGTACCATCTTGTCTATTATTATAACAGTGTTTAAATGAAGCTACCACACAAGAGTAACTGTCTACAGATGTAGGAGAGTGAAACAGTAGACGTATTCATACGCGACAGTGAGGCAGTGATAACAACAAGCTGGCAGCAGATACAGTTTACACAATTTCTAACCTGGACGCTGCAAATGTCTCGCAAACACAAACAAACGTGGCTGTGCCTACACAAGATCAAATAGCTGGACTGCCCCGTGATCAGCTGTCTGGAAAATCTGACCAAAAGCACCATGCCAACTCCAAATGGTTTAATCTTAGTCAGCACCTAACATTACAAATGCCGTTTTTAAAAGCATTATCTACAAAGACCTCCAATGGAGCTTTCAGCCAGTGGCTGTGTGTTCAATGTGAAGACAAAGTGAGGAGGGTAGCTGGTGGGGAAGAACTGCTATGGTCATTTTGTCCTCACTAGCCGTGTCTCTGTCTGTTATCAATGAACTCTGACACAGACGGCAAGAAACCCAGCTCAGCAGATAGCAACGAGGAGGTGGAGGACACCTCAGCTGCGCACACACACACACACACACACACACACACTGAGAGGAGAGAAAGGAAACAGACGGTGCTGGCACAAGGGTACCTCCTCCCCTCCCCAGCAAAAATGCACCCATCAGGACTGAGGTCAGTCCAGGCTTCAAAACATCAACAAACACATATGAAGCCAGATCCTTTGTTTGCTCGGGTTCCAGCAAAAGGGCCAAACATGAAAGACAGCCCAAACACAATGTTTACTGAGAGGATCTGCAGCAAAAACACAACAGGAAATCCCTGGTACGATCCATACTATCCGATACCTGCTCCTCCCCACAGCCAGCACACGAATGCATGTATTCATGCCAAGTGAACAGTGGGAACACAACCACTAACGTCAGGGCTCATCCCACTCAGCTGCACCCAAACACATCACAGCCTCATTCAAAACGGCAATGTTATAAAATAAAAAGAGGAGGATAAGGCCAAGAACAAGCAGTGCCAGCTTACCTCTTGTTGATGGGCTTCTCATCTTTCTCGTAGGGTTTGACAAACCACTTGCCGATGCGAACAAAGCTGCGATTCATGAGGCAGCGCTCCAACAAGTTGTGGATGGCTTTGAATAGCAGAGTGCGACACTCGTAGGAAGGGCCATTCTCCCAAAGCCCATCGTCCTCGGCTGGTAAAGAAAACAGAAAAGAGCCATCAGAAAGGTGAAGATTTGAGTGCTTTTGTACCATTTTTATAGAGAAAACAGTAAGAACTCTGCAGGGCAAATAATCAATCATGTCAATCATGAGAGCACAGAGCGTGTCGCTGCTGTGCTGAGGAGAAGCAGCCTCACACTTGATCAGATGGCTCTGTCACTAATAAGGATATTTATCAGTGTTTACAACATTACATATGGCAACGCCAACTGTCATAACTAAACATATCGTCACATCACACCCAACACCGAGGTTTACACTAAAAACGTTTCATCACCCAGAATGACCTCATCTGACTTCACAGTGGGCGACACATAAATGCTGTGAAAGTGTTTATTTTTTAATAACGCATCACTGCTGAATATGTATAAACTTCTGACAAACTGAACACGAGCACGCCGCGTCCACGACTTCACAACAAAATTCACGCTGACTAAATGGCCCTTTCATTCTATAGATGTCATTATGAAACACCCTGCAGCATCACAAACTGTCAAATAAACTGACGTGTGGCAACCAATCACACCAGCGGTGTGAATTCACATTTAACCACTAGAGGAGACCGGGTTACAGTCTTGTAACATGATATTTGTCACAGTCTGGACGCAGAGACACTTCTGCTACAGAAATTAAACATTTCCTGGAATGCAAAACAGTCAGAAAGATGGCAAACAGGCCGTGTACATGCAAACAAGAGTGCGATCACTGAGAGAGGGAGCGGTTAAGTGGAAACCTGCTGCCGCTGCCTGCTTTCAGGTGGTGGAGGTTTCAGATGTTTTGTGTTTAGTACCAGGGTTCAGGAGTGGAAGAGCACAATTCACAGTTCAACAGTACTTCGGTTTTGCTTTCAGGTCACTGGGGAAAAACCGAGACTTCACTTCTTCTCGTTTAAAAAAAAAATAAATTGCAGATGTTTGCTGTATCCACGTTGCTATTCACTGTCTGTGACCATTACGTCCACCAGTTCCCCCTTAAATAAAACAGTTTGTGTGTGATGCCGTTTCTTGGTGAGCAGGGATCTCCAGACTCCAACAACTCCCTTTTCACTCGCTCAGTGCGCCCATAAACAGCAGCAGGTAGGAACCCAAGTTGGTCTCAGGCAAAGAGTAAAACTTAAATGCAACACACATGCTGCAAAGTGACTTTACTAAATATCGTCTTGCTCAGAATGTTGCACACGTGAACACTATCGGTCCAGTATATTTATACGCCCATCTACTTTCTTACTGTTATTAAAATTAAAACATTCCTTTGCATGGCAGAAACGCTCCTGCATGCAAACGCTGAATCAGCCTTATGATGATTTGGCACCTGAATCCCCCTCCTCCTCTCGACTCCTCGTCCTTTCATGCATTTTTTCCCCTTCCACTTTTTACTTCGAGCACCATTCGCCTTTAGACCTGACAAATTTACTACACATCTCAGTGACATGAATTATTACTTCAAACCACCTATAATAATAAGATGATGCCTGCGCTGCTTTCACCTGCCAATAAGTCTCCTCCTCACAAACTCTTCCTGAAAAGTAATCGCCGATTCCACGCGATACACGTGCGCAGCTGTAAACACTCTGCTGATGGGGCCTAATGTTTATCGCGGAAAGCTTTTTAAGAAAGAGACGTCTCAGGAATGAAAACAGACGAGGGGAAATTCCTTAAGAGATAATGACATCACCGTTACCCTGCGTCACCGTGCGCAGGCTGATTACGATACAACAGCAACGTGTCAGCGTAATGCCACAGCTTCGGGTACAAAAAGTCAGGTGTGGGGTTTTTTCACCTATTAGAGCTTTGTGGAGACCTGGAGGCAGCAAAAGAATTTGAAAAGCGCTGCCCTTGTTATTCTCTATGAAGGGCCTTACACAGCTGCTACAAATGAAATCTGATAACAGAATCAGAGAGCTTCGTTGTCCAGTGGTGAGACATCATTTTTGCCCACTGTATTGGGAAAGTACAATGCCCTAATGTCCTAGCTACAGTGTTCACCTGATGCTGTACTACTCGTAAAAGCACAGGACTGTATTTAATTGGTCTGCATGTCCAACTGAAATAAAACAAGACACCGATTACACTCCATCTCGCCGCGCTGGATGAAGAAATGCACGATCGGGCCCATATCAGAGCTGCTTTGTGATTCACATTCAGTGTTGGCCTGAATGCCGACCTAATCTCATTAACAGCCACTGCTCACATCTTATAGCACTTAAGCTCCTTTCAGTCAAGTCTGCAGCAAACATCTCCCCGAGTGTGCCGTCTCTGCGTGAGCGCAGTCGAAACAAACACCGAGTGTGACCTACCCACCTTCACGTCAGCTCGCCGTGTGCCAGAGCGGTACGAGTCAGCCCAGAAGCAAGTTAATCAAAATTTTATTGAATTATTAAGCCAACTCTTGGCTTGCTGTTCTAATGCGAGTTCAGGTAACGACATTTTAAATTAAAATGATTGCAAGGTTATTCACATGGGAAATTACACTGGCTTCCTTTTTTGAATGAGACAGGCTCTATGCCATCTTGGCAGGTTTAAGATGCTGAGAGCTTGTAGCTCACTAAACTCCAGAAAAGCAAAGATGCAAGGATGCAACATCTGCCTGCCATGTAAAAGACGCCCAATTCAGAAGGAAAATATTACCAACACTATCAAATCCAGTCAACTTCAGCTCCGGCTAGCCTTTAAATCATTACAGCCGAGCAAAAGAAAAACACCCTCAGGCTAGCTGCCAAGTAAAGGGGTTATGTTCCCAACGATTTTCAGAGAAACAAACTAATTCATCAGGTGCACACATATCTTCGGGGATAAGATCAGGAACACTGAAAAGTACGGCAAAGGCAGGAAATGGGCAGGAAAACAATTTCCCCATTAAAAATTAACGCTAACAGTGGATTAAAAATATATCAACAACAACATAAAGCCATTAACTTTCTAGAAAATGTGGACATAAACAGACAAGAAGGACCTTTTCTTAACACAAGCCTGCTTTCAGCGATTTAGCATCTGGTCTTTAGGCCATCCTAAAGAGGTATTACAGGCGAGAGGGCAAAAAGTCAGCAAGAAAAGAAAGCCAACTAACTGAGGCACTGATGGCAGATTAAAAGAAAGGACTTGAGGGGGAAAAAACAAAATAGGATTTAGGCCGAAATCAAGGATTCGAGAGACAGATCATTGAGACCGATAACGTTCAAAAGACGGAAAAATTGTGAAAACATCAAAGTAAGTGCTTAAACCTCCAGTCCCATTTCAGGCGTCCTCTGTAAAGACCGCCATGGTTATCCCATTTGCTTTTCTCTGCCAAGACCCACATTTGCCCCGTTCGTCCTCCTCCCCGTCGCCTGTCCCTTCCCTCCAGCGCCAAGTAGCTCTTAAACAGACATCTGGTTTGCTTCAAGTGTTTTTAACGACCTCGTGCTCATCATGCAATGCCCGCTGCAATATACTTCAGACAGACACAATAACTTTCTGCTCAAAATCTACCAGTCTGCCTCTCTAAACCAAAAGACACAATCACATTTAAAAACAAAAAAAAGGAAGGAAGGAAACCAAACTTCCAAGCTTGGGCTCTACCAGGGCAGAGAAGAGCATGACATACACCTCTGCATTGCCATAACCTATGAGAAGAAAAGGGGGCGATTAATACCAAATAATTTCAAAAACACTTAAACAAATCCCCAAATGTGTTTGCTTTCCTTTCTGTACGTGTCGTCCTGGGTCCCTGAGCGACGGCCATTAGCCTTCTTTGGGACAAAAGCAAGACCAGAAGCCTCAGCTCTCATTAACATTAATCCACATCAAGTATCGAAAAAAGAAAAACACAGCGGCTTATGAGGTAACCACTTTTTACTCCCAATAGATGACAAATTATATGCAAACAGCACACCTTTAATTTAAAAGAAGTGGGTGAGACTATGTAAGAGCGTAAAGTGACACTTGAAGTAACTTAACATCCATCCACTTCACAGCGTGCAAAGGTCACAGTCAAGGTGACGAGCTGCAGAACACACTGAACTGTTCCATAAACACAAACAGCAAACACCAGATGGAACAAGCAATAATATTTTCTCACTTAACTGACAAATCACTATTTATAAAAATATTCCTTTACATTTATTTAACCGATTTGCTCGTTTTCACATCAACCCAATAGTCTCAAACACATCAACTTCACTTTAGAGGACACAAAGTATCAAATCCTCCCATCTGAAAAATGTTTGGCATCTTTGACTGGAAATGACTCTGAAAATAAATAAAAATATTCGAAATATTTCCCAAACCATGATAAATGTGTACTTGTCCAAAATTCCAGCTTTCTGGCAGATCAACGAGCGCACATGTGGTGCGTGGTGGGCGGTGGTCAGCACATGGGGGTGAAAGATGAGTGGCCTCATTTAGACAAAGATTTATGGGCTCAGCTGATGGTTAGGACACTTTCATGTCTCTGCCTCCTGTGCAGCAGACCCAGATGAGTTGACCTTTATAAAAGCTCTTAGGCAGAAGCACAGCAGCTCATCAGGCAAACTCACATCTACTTCTATAGAAAAGAAACACAAGCTGACTGAAAAAAGCTGGAACACAAGGGCCGAACCGCTCGGTGCAAAGTTTTCTGCCCCACGAGCCAAACTATCCGAGGCCCATTAACATCTACACACTTGAAGATTCTCCATCGCTCTTAGGCTGACGTAGGAGATTAAAAGTCTGTTTTGTTTTTTTGTCTTAATGTTGCTATGCTAGCAATCCATTTATATTGAGTCGCTCAGATATAAAAAGCACTAAAAATGTTAGTTCAGCTCAGTGTAACCTGCCAGAGACTGTCAAGGCTTTTGGAAAGAGCTTTAACTGTTGCAGAGGAAACATAAATTAATGACAAGCAGAAACTCGGCCATCACAGATGATGAGGCGTGTCCTCTGAGTTTACAAAAACAGAGAAGGGCATTGTGAGTTGAAGCAAACGTTCGGCCAGCTTTAAAGGTTAAATATGAACATTTCACATTCTTTGCTGTTAAACTGCACCTGACTTGACTGAGATCAGTCTCATGTAACTGATACAATTTAAACATAGTGAAAAGTTTTAAGTTCATCCTCTGTCCCTACAGAGAGCGCGCTTCTATTTAACCTACCAATTATAACTGCAGGGTGGAAAAAAAAAAAAAGAAAAAAAAAAAAGAGTGAGGCCTGGCCCATTTTTCTCCTTACTATGATGCAACGAGAGTAACCGGTGAAGTAGCGGTAAACCAAAAAGCACCAAAATGTGCTGCACGTTAGACAATCTCAAAGGTATTTATATATGTTACAGGCCCCTCTCCCACCCACACATATGTTCAACTGTGTATATAAGCAATTAGGGCAGCAATCAGTCATTAAACAGCAAGATTAATGGCTTGTGATCAACTGTGCTCAGGGGTACTCTAACCAAGTCTGGCCAAAAGGTTCTCTCCTCTCTTTCCACTTTCTCCCTCTATTCATCCTTATCTGCAAGGAAAGAGAGAACCAGCAGTGCTCTGTAAAGTCTCCATTACTAATTAATGAATATTTCTTGAACAGAGAGGGAAAAGAGGGATTGAGAGAGAGGAGAGGGAAGAGTGCACCCATGGGCCAGAGCTGCATGCATGGCCGAGTCCCTGTGCCGTGCCAGCCAAAGGAGATCCATCAGAGAGAGCGGCCGAGGGAGATGGAGCAGGAGGAAAAGAGGAAAGCGGAGGGTGGTTCACAGGCAGGAGATTAGCCCTGGAAAATTGATCCCCAAGCACAAAAAGCCGTCGGCCTCTTCCACTTTCTTCTCCATAAGACCTGCTCTGGGTTTATCTATTCATCAATCTCTGCATTACACACTCGAGTGTAGAACCACCTTTAAAGGAAGAGGGGACCAAAAAGCCCAAATTAGGGTTAACCAAGTGTAACTAATAATCTCCACTATACATCCCCAGCGTATAGCTCAACAAATCTACCGCATGTGTGGGCAGAAGTGTTTGGTAGCAATCAAGAAGTATTTCCATTAAACATCCTTTTATAGCATCATTAGATACAAAATGCAACTTTTACAGTATCTGTAGGACATTAACTTTCAATCACACAACCCAAAAAAAGGAAAAAGAAACAATGTTTCCTTTCTAAATTGTACGCCAACCACGCTCCACTTCAAAGCTTCTGTGGACTCTTTGTTCATGTTTACAGCTAAAGCATGGAGATTTCAAAATTCAGTCTGACTTTCACGGGCTGTCCGCCTCAATAATTTTTGGAAATTCTAAAAGAGTGAGTGGCGTTTCTCCTTTCTGAATCCTTGCCTGGGGCATCCACTGGGCTACAGCATTTACAATTGGCCTTACATCATCGTGGGACTGAATCTGCATCACAAGTCGTGTTGCGTGTCATCACCTCTGTCACTATCCAAGTAAGAATCTTAGTCCGCGGAGTCAGACGTTCACATAACGGATGGCTCGTCATTTCTGTGCCAGGACTATGACTGCTACGTACGCATATGATCCTAGACAGACGCAAGTCTCAACCACGTCTTTCAAACCAGGCAACCGCAAGGAAAAAATGATGAGGGACTGAGCTTAATGTAACGGAAATTTACTGAATCTAATAAAAGTGTTGCTTTTATAAACACATCTGTCTAATTCAGATTGCAAAAAGCCACTTATAGGCTACCACATGCAATGCATCAGCATGCTACACACAGAATAAATCAGCTCACAGAGCAATTTCAATCAGAATCAGAATCAGAATCAGAAAGGGGTTTATTGCCAAATGTTGAGCAGGTTTATACAACATTAGGAAATTGCTGCGGTGCTTCAGTGCAAAAGGGTAAGCCCTGCTTTAAACCAATCACAAGTCAGTAACCAACAGCATCTGTTTGGACTCATTTGTAATTTAATCTCAAAGAAAATCATTTTAGATTACAAAGTCTTACGGTGATATGTCATGTATGAAACATCCCACATTTACCTTTGTAAAAAATGTAAAAAAAAAAAAAAAAAAAATGACCCTAATTAATGGCTTACAAAAAATTAACAGCAGAGGCAACCTTTAAACTCGCAATGGGGAGTTTAAAGAATCAATGGTACTTAAATAATGAGGGAGTGTACCGTAATTGTCGGGCTATAAGCCGCTACTTTTTGCACAAGCTTTGAACCCTGCGGCTTTTCTATGGATTGTCCAGGATTTTTGTCATATCGTAAGACGATTTGTTTTGTTTGCTCCGCTGTTGTACGGCACTACGTTGCCTGGCGGAAGGACATGTGATCAGACACACAGTATCGGGGTTCAAGAGTGGTATGTTGGTCACGTGTCCGCCAGGCAACATAGTGCTGTACAAGTAGAGCGGAAAACAAACTTCAACGTAGCGCTACGCGTTCAGCGGGAGGCGTGGATGACGAGCAGCGATAAACTTGCGAAAAGCAAGTTATGCTCAATTCCACCGGTGGAATCTGACAGCGTGGAAAAGTGTGAAAACATCCATGATCACCAACGGATTTCGAAGGGCTGGACTGTTGTATGATGGAGAGGAGGACACCGCCACGGCCCTTCAGAGGGTGTTCGACTCTGACACTGACAACGAGGATTTCTTTGGTTTTGAAAGTGACAACGAAGGAAAGGAGCTGAGAGTGGATGACGAAGCCATCCTGAGCCTGTTCGTATCCGACACTGGAGAAGAGGACTTTGGTGGTTTTAGTGCGCAGGAAGAAGAGAAAGATGGTGAATGACTGACTTTTCTTCTTGTTGAAGCCGTGTCGCTGCACCTGAGCCTGAAAGGTAGTCCGAATCTATTTTTCTGGTGTGCTGTAGGTTATTGTTATGTACTACATTTGTTACTCATTTATGAAGCACAGTACATGTTTCGTACTTGTAATTACCGCTGCTTGTACATATAAAAAGTTATGCAAATATGTACCCATAACTTGTTTTTCAAAATATTAATAAAAGGGGTGTGTCTCCAAACAGCCATCTCTTTCCTGACAATTCCCTTTGTGCATATTCTCTTACATATGATAAGTCAACATTGAGACACCTGCAGCTTTTAGTCAGGTGCGGCTAATGTATGTACAAAACAGGATTTTCCCCTGATTTTAGCTTGTGCGGCTAATATTCGGGTGTGCTTTGTAGTCCGGGAAATACGGTAATTCAAACACAAGTCTTAATATTTGAATTTTGTGAACATTGTCAACATGCATCTGTATTCTGCAGGAAGTGCTTCAAACAGAGCACCTGTCACAGATCTGAGGGCAGTTCAATAAATACGCAGTCGAGAGATCTTCACAGAGAGGGGGGGGGGGGGGGGGGTGGGGTTAGGCCGACCTGTGAGAAAGTGAAACTTTCAGCTAACAGACCCTCACCGACTACTGAAATATGCCCTTTGGAACTGGAGATTCTGCCCTGAGGTGCAAAGCAGGCTTGTTTTGATTTCATCCTTGATTCAAACACAGACAAAAGTCATCAGACGACAACAACAAAAGAAAATCCTCCAAAAGTTTGGCAAAGCTACAAACACATTACAGCATAACAGCAAAAAAAATCTAAACAACTGTTAGATGATCAGTGCAAAAACAAGCCCACAGAGTGCTGCTAAATTGCACTTTTCTTCCCTCCATCGCTGAACACGTCTCAGTATGTTCATCATCAAACTGACGGAGGAGGTGGGCATTGTAAACGCAACCTCCCCGCCCCCATCGTCTCTCCTCTCTTCAAGGATCTAACCCAGCACCCAGTAATGAATAGATGTGGGGCCACCAATGACCGAAGCAGAGAGGGGCCGCTGATAATCCGTTCTGGACAGCAGAAACAGATCATTTCAATTTGAAATCTGTCGACTCTGAGGCAGACATTAGCTATTATAATACAGCAACACTGAAGTTAAACTTAACTATTCAGTTATTCTTTTAAAAAAAAAAAAATCTTCAGAATTTTTGTCTCTATTTTTTTCAGCTTAAACGTAACATGGAAATGTAAAAATGTAAAATCTGATATGTGAGTGCAGCTCCACCAACTCTACGGTCACGTTCAGCTGGGGGAACACTGAACTTGGAATCACCCCAGAGAAACATGGTGTCAGGCTGCTGGCAGCAGAAGCCTCGGCGGGACTTAGTTTGCAGAGAAAAAGGACCTGAGCGAGCTAGTGGAGACTGAGGACAAATGTGCAATGGAGCAATTACCCTCACAGACAGACATCCACTCCCTAATTTCTATGCAAAACAGGAAAAAGAAGAAGAAAAAGAAGAAGAAGAAAGATCAGTGGGTCTTTGAGAGGAGGAAAAGGCAGGCATTTATCTTTCACTCTGGTTGCCCCTGGTCAGGAGACTCCACCAGCTTTTGAGGGGGAGACACGATGAAGAGAGCACTGCATTTGCATAAGAATACATGCCTATACTAACCCAGTTGGGGCGGGGGGGGTTTAATTCAGCAATGGCATTCACTTGTTGGGAATAATTTCTGTGCATGGCCAGGGGAAGATTAGAATTAGTTTTCTCGTTGTGTAAGTGCAAGCAACGCGGGTTGTCCAACAGTGTGGAAAAGGGGCTTGGTGGTTTGTTCCCCTTACATTCCTTCAATGGTGATTAAGAGTCTGACGTTAAAAGATCCCTTAAGTTTTCCGCCCTTCACTACTCCCATCTCTCTGGCTCACTCCTTCTCCCCTCATCTCCCTGGAGAGAAGGGATTACTGGCACACTGGTATACAGAAATGGCACTTGCTCAAAATTAAAAGACTTTCACAGGCTGCTAATCTAATGAGGGTGGAAAGGAGGGTGTGGGGGAATGAGCAAGCGCCATTTCAGCTGCTGAAATGAAAGGACAGGAGCGGATTTTCATGTTTACCGCCAACATTGCACTAAAGACAAAAAAAATAGAGGCTGGGGAAAAAAACAAAAAGAAAATAAAGCTTTTTCAAATTCCCAAGATGCCAGGAACCAAAGAAAAGAGAACGACAACAGAGAGAGTGTGGCGCTTAAAAGGCAACAACAGTTGTGACATTCCAGTTGAATGCACAGGTTGGAGTTATCTGTCAATTCACACCTCAACAGGGAGGGTACCCCGAAGAGTCCATAAACACAAGCAAGTGTTCATTCATCACCCTGCTTCCTCCGGGACACCCGCCCAGAGACCCACACTCAGCTCGAGCTGGTGTCCTGGTGTTCAGGAAGATCATTTTCTACTTTATTAACACTCAATTGACTTTCTGTTGCGAGCTGAAATGAATAAAACCTCTAATCTGGGAACTGAGAAGTTTTCCTGCGCAGCAATTTTCAAGCAATTTATGTAACCGTGCGCTGGGCTGAAGATGGGAGCGTACAATCCCGTCGGTTCTTTATGATACGTCAGTACAGGAACGCAGAGATATACAGGTGGGTTATAAAACGCTGCAACAAGATGCTGCAACAGTTTGGAAAGATGTGGCTTTAGAAATTTGGGGTTGACTTGTTGAATTTGCAACCCCAAAGAAAACTTCTGACAAAGTGTTTCATTTGAAGCAATCCATTTGCCTCGAAGTGACATCATTCTCAGTTTAAGTGCATTCCCATAGTAAAAGTCGGGAAAGCGAGGAAAACTGACATTGCTCCTCAGAAGGGTGAAGCCATTCATGCTGGCCGTACAACACTCCTGCAGCACGTTGATGGAGAGAGGCTGGTTAGTGCTCTGCGTGTCTTAATTAACCAGTCAGAGATAAACAGCAGTAATGCTACAGATTTTACAATTTCACTAATGTTTACATGCACTGCTGCCATCTTGGACTCTTAAGTCAGGGTTCATGCGGCTTCTCTGACTTTCCCGTTAGGAAGTACGACTTGATCGGGTGTTCCTGTTGTAAATTCTGACTGAGAACTCGGAGATTCCGATTTCCGACTTCAAACGGAACGCGGCATTAGCCTCTGGTTTCCACTTATACCAGTGGCAATGAGGCGCTTTTGTCTGAGTGGCAACAGTTGTTGTTCAGGAGAATACTGCTGCGAGTGCTCACACGCTCAGCACTGGCATTAATGGTACAGAGCTGTCACAGCCCCACGAAAAGACCCAAAGACAAGGACGGTGCAAAAAAACCTCTATGACTGTCCGTGTCAAGATCAGTCCCAAGAGGAAAAGGCACAATGGAGGTTAATTAAAAATTCAAATAACACCACACCTAAAAGATGAGCTGCCGAGACTACTGCAAAAACATGATTCATCGTTTTGGTGTTAAAATACCTGGAAGGAAAAATACCAGTCCAGGTTTTCTAGACAATATCTGATTACCTAATATCCATCTCCTGAAACACTAAATATGTTTAATCTGCCCAAAGCCAGAACACAGCAGTGACCCCAGCAGCCTACATCAGAAGACCTGAGCCAAACACTTTGGGTTACTACCAGGACCTGTTAAGAGTTAAATGTGCTGCCCATTGCAGCCTTCAGCTCCCATTTTGAGGCTACTTCAGGCACAATGTCCCATAATAAGGGGAGGGTCACAGGCAGGCTGTATTTAGCTCAGACTCCAAACTGCAATCTACATGGCAGAGAGCATGCATAAAGATGGCTTTTTCCCCATCTTCCACCAGTAATTGTACGATTACTAAAAAAAATGTTAAATAAGAAGCAGAGCAGGGTCAGGGGTGCATGTGCCTCATTTCTGCATGGCTGCCCCTGCTCTGCTTCTTATACCTTCTTCCTTTTTTGTTAACCCTGTGCAAAACGGTGACATGTGACTTCCAACTTGCTTGTTCGAGCCAAAAGGCAAGCTGCTGATTCCTTAGCCGCAGCCTAGGACCACTCAGACATGTTAACCCTGTTTTAAACACACAAGTAATAATAACACAGCATGATGCCCAGTGTCTCCAGGGAGAGGGAGTTAGCCCTGCAGATGTTGGCACTACCAGTCTGGCTGGCTGGCTGGGTTATCAGTCAGAGAAGGGCAAAGGGTGGGGGCACTACGGAGGTGTTGGATTACACAGATAGCGACACTTGCTTGAGGCTCGCAATTTCAGCGTACCTCCCCTGTGCCTACCTGACAATCAAGCGGTGACATCTGTATCATTTTTCATTGTACAACCAATAACGTTTCTTGATAGGGGGATGCATGTTCAAGTGCTTCTGTTACACAAGCTGCGAGTCCTCGACACTTTCTGCTATCTTTTACAGCCATTACTCATTTAGCTATGCAACCTTGGCTCAGTCTGACAGAGGCAACAGAAGTAGAATTTCATATTCCTGCAATAGCTTTTTGTCAGAGTCATTTCTCTGACAAAA
This sequence comes from Simochromis diagramma, assembly GCF_900408965.1. NCBI lineage: Eukaryota > Metazoa > Chordata > Actinopteri > Cichliformes > Cichlidae > Simochromis > Simochromis diagramma. The sequence goes on along the minus strand of NW_024386778.1, from coordinate 899,265 downwards.
TAAAAGAACATTCCACTTGTACTCAATCATCATCTAAAAGAAAAAACCAAACAACTTGCCACACTATCTGTTCATCTTTCTGCAGTAGTGTAAATGAACTGCTCTTAAACTGTAAGGGGCATCTCTTTATCAAACAGCCCTGTTCCTCTGAACTCTGTTACTAATCTGGCTATTATCCTATAACTGACTCCGACCTTCATAGAGAGAGGAAGCTGCAGAAATGCAATGCACCTAAACAGTAAATGTACCATGCATTGCTTATTTATTCAAATTAATGGCACTTCTGTGTATGCAAAAGAGTTCCCACCTGCAAGCTCATTGTGGATGAGATCAGCAAAGTTTGGGTCGTCACCCCACCAGAAGAGCCAAAGCTCCCTCCGACCCTGCTGCTGGCATCTCCTCCACACGCTTAGTATATCAGCCTTCAGGCAGCGACTGAAGCTGCATAGGATGGGGTCCTCCTCCGTCACCGGGAAGAGGATTGGTGCAGAGGTGGGACCCTGCCACACAAACCTCTTCCATTTGATCCCTGTCAAGTCAGCCTGCAAGACAGGAGAGAGAGGGGGGGGAAGAGAGAAACTGTTAGTGTGCAGAGTCGCTGCTTTGGGACCCACTCAGCACCTCTGAGGAAACATGTGGTGAGCAGAGTGTTAAGAGTAAGTATTAATCCTCTTTTATGGGGGTTTTCACCCCCTAACTATCCTGACAACACCCCATGTTGTCGAGACTGGGAGGGAGAAAACATTTCGCTACGGACGCAAACGAGAAACAGCCGCAAACAAAGTGGGACATTCGACTGTTTCTGTAAAAGATCTTGCACTTAATGTTTCAGCTGCGATCATGAAAGACATGTTGGAAACACTCATAGGAAAAAACTAATGCTGGTAAATGTGGTCTCACCAGCTTAATCCTCATTATTGGAGAGTACTGTGTGTGTGTGTGTGTGTGTGTGTGTGTGTGGGGGGGGGGGGGGGGTTTCTATAAACACTGTCTGGCTTTTATAAAGAGAACAAAACACACAGGAAAAAGCCTCATAGGCAGTAAATCACTGGTGGGGTTATTAAGTGTTAAAACAGGAACATTACGCTCTGCTGCTGGCTGGCACTGCAGCTTATCACCCAAGCGCTGACTGACTACCCATGTCTACCTAAACACATGCACACGTGCTAACTACCATAAAAAAAATACACATACACACAATGCCTTAGGGGCACATCATTTTAAGTAATCTTCGACAACACAGACTGTTCATCTTCCCACCATTTAGTTTCATTTCGTTCTGGCCGAGTTGGCAAGCTGTCTGTCTGTATATTCAACCAATTAAGCCATTACAGTTCAAGGGACGTCCTAATTCAAGTGCAAAGGCGCTGAGCCAGAGCAAGTGATTACCAGCGGTTGTGGTCAAGCAGTGGCGTTAGCGTTATGGTGTTAGCTGGGACAGGGAGGCATTGTGTTGTGTCAGCTGGGGCCGAGTTGGATCACAACAAGAAGTTAGGAGATCAAAACACCATGAATATTTCCACCCACAAGCAGAAAAAAAACCATCAGTTTAAGCATGAATCCTGTAAACGCTCGCTATATGATACAGCATGCAACAAACAGCCTGGCTGCTTGTTCAAATACAGACAAGCTCGACCACTAAACCAAGAGTCAAACACAAAAAAGCCCAAGGTTGCTTTATAGTCGTATGTATGATCAAAACACCATGGTCTCTGATGCACAACCAGACTCCTGGGGAATTCAAAGCAGCTGCACATGCTGAGGACAAACTCCAAGATTTAAACAGCAGAAATGGGTCTGTGTACAACTGTGTGTAACAGAGCTGCAGCAGTTAGGCTGCTCCTTCCTGCTGGAGTGCGAGAAGCGCTTCTTTACACCTGCACCTCGCTCGGAAACATCTGTGCACACAATGCAAAGGGAGGGCGAAGACAACGGTTAACTGTGAAACCAGATCATAGGCAGTACAGATAGGCAATTAGCAAGTGAACAGCCCTCATCAGCTTACTGACCATGGCCTGTCCCCCATGGCATTGTGCATTTCACCATATAAAAGGTTTTGGTCTTGAGTGCACTACAGATTTTATTACAGGCCTCTCACACTCATCCATATTGGTTTCACACATTTAGAAGTGATTATGTGCTGCACACAGTCTGCAAGTCGGTGGCAGACAAGTTTCTCGGTATGTTGGCAATAATGAATTAATGCCAATACAGTTTGTATAATTATCTTTTCCAGATACTTGCACCATCTGAAATATTTCCTGTGATATTTTTTTTAGATAACTGTCGAGCCTTCTATGGAGAAACACTGAAAATACAACTGGAATAAGCATTACCTTGACATTTTGCTATTGCTGAGTTATCTTAAACAAGCAAGCAATAAAAAGCCTTCCCTGAATTTACATAGTGGCTACAGGGCTCTTCTATCTAATCACTTCCTACTCTGTTCTTTCACATAAGTATTACATTCACAGGCAATTAAGCGGTTGTAATCTATAATAAAACAATAAAGATCATTAATATTTAGTCAATTAAGTGAAAATGTATTTCTGACAAGTTCCTTTAAAAAAAAGAGGCTTAACTATACCGTGTTGCACTTAAATGCATAAAAACTGATCAGCTGAGAAGATTAAACAGTTGGTTAACTCTCCACATCCAGTGTGGCTCTGAGATTTACCTACTAATGCCAAAGTCACTGCTAAAACACTGAGTAATGCTTCTGCTTGAATGAATGAAACAGAACATTTTCATCTTACTCTGCAGTTGCAGCCATCAGCTGTTTGTTACACACTTTCTTGTACTGCAGTTAATGTGCAGTATGCAATCAAATTACAACTTAGAATAATAAAACTTAAAAACACCACACACACAAATCGTTTCAGTGAAAAAGTAACTGCCTGCCTTTGTGCATGTTTTTGTTTTTTTTAAATCTGACACTTCCAAACCTTGATATGCGACTTTATGATTAACAGAAACTTTATCAAACTGCTACAGCCTCCTCTATTCTTTTATTTACTTTGCAATAAATGATCCCTGTTACACAATGCAACAACTTAACAGGGCTGTCAATGTTATCACAGCCTCATCCTTATCTAGAAGGTGAAAATATGGTGAATCGGTTCAACAGTGAAATGCTGTCAGTCAAAAACTACGGTGGCTGAGTTTCATGAAGCTTGTGCACAGTGTAGGACAACTTATGCAACGCGTTAAGTGAACCCTTAGCAAATGTTTAACATTTCTGCTATGGCTTCATATCTGCCCGTGGACACATTTTCTTACACAAAAGAAATAAACGAAAAATTTTGACTTGAACCCTAACGTAACATCGACCGAGCTACTCGGGTAAATACTGTACCGACGAGTTCCTCTGGTCTATTCCACTGACAATAGGATTGCCAAGCAAAGACCACAAAAAGCAGCTCTATTTTATCGACACATCTGTACCCGCTAAGCTTACTGGGAAGAATCGGATAAGAAGATGTCTCAAGCCACTTAGTAATAAAAACCAGTCTCCTCCTGCAAGATGTCAAGCAGAATCTGCTTTGTTTAGACGGGAAGTAAGCCAAATATTTCTACTGCTGATTCATAACGGATGGACTCAATGAAGACGAATGAAAATGTGTTGATGTAAATTATAATTCTTCAAACACCACAACATCAAATGCTAAAAGTCCATCTTTGCATTTATAGATGATCAAATCGTCTCTGTGTGCATGTGATAAAGTTCTCGGCAGCACTGCCTGCCAGCGACGTTCTGTCGTTTGACTTGCGCGCAACCTTTAAACAACATGTGAAAGGCTTTTATACAACCTGTTTCTTAAACAAGTAATCTCTCAGGGTGCACAGATGCACAGTTGGCTACATTAGTTAGGAATTACACTGGTGTTAAATTACATTTGCAACTCATGTAGTTCAAATGTAGACACCTTCAGTCAGCCTGCTTACAGTTTGTTTCCCTGCTTTGTTTTAGCTGTCATAACAGTCTTTAACCTGACACAAAACACATGTGACAGTGTACTAAATCAAACCACATATTTCCCTTTGTCCTTAGATTCTCCTGAGCTTTAAGAGGCAAGAGACTGAAGGCCGGACACATCAGTACTTTGCCTCCCATCAACAATATCCAACAGGCAGACTGCTCTATCAAGGATAAATGTGCCTTCTGCAATTGTTCTGTCTGTGCTTTCAAAATAAATTAGTTGCAGCTTGTGTGTGTGTGTGCGCAAAAAAAAGGACAGGGGATGCCAAGGATATCTGTATTTCCTTCCAACATTCATGCTGTCCCGGCTGTGTGCACGAGTGTGCCTTGAACATTTCAGGCACCCGTCTGTGTCTTAGTAAATGCTCAGGTATGTGAGCAGCAGCTTATACAGATGTCCCGGCAGCGTAAGCGATGTGGGTCACGAGAAGTTTTGTCTTTCATATGCCAAACCAGAAAAATCACACTGCTGCATTACGAGGGAAGCTAAGGCCAAAAAGCCAGTGGATACAGGCAGGAAGTTTGCCTGAGGTGATGCCTGCTCAGGGGAGGTTATGACCCCTGCTTTTGCCAGCTGCTCACCTTCCCTCCAGCAACTTAAGAGTTCTGGGTCTTGGTATGGGAACACTGTGTTCGAGCAGATGCCTTTCAAGATAAGAGACAAGCAACAGGTGAAGCTTCACTAATCATACCACATATGCTCCTTTTATAGCAAGTCCCTCTTCCTGCCTGTTGCCCCTCTCCCACCGTTAACTGTCAGGAAACAAACCTGAAACTACCAAGTGTGAGTTTGCATTTCAAGTTCAGGAGAATGCAAAAATTCAATCAGTTTCAACTGATGCACATCGCTGAAAGGAAGATCTCTGCCAAGTGGTTCTTTAGAGTTTACAGCCTTCTCCAGCTCATAAATGTATCGCAGGTCCAACTATAAATTTCACAACAAGGCAGCCGCAATTGTGTTTCATAGTGGAGGAACAGATAAATTTACCTTACACTCTGAGTTATTCCAAGTAAGCCCACTTTAAAAATGCCAAGAAGAAAAAAGAAAGAAAAAGCATGCAACAAGTAGTATCATACTCCAGAGGAGAGTATCCACGGAAAAATGAACGGGGGGGAGAGACTACCACAAAGTCTTCGCATTCTTTCACCATAAAACCACAAAGTGGAGTCTGTTCAGTAAGTGAGTCATAACAGCAGTGGTGTTATGCTTAGTCTCAGTGTGCAGGAAAATGTCAGCCAGACAGGCACAGCACCACAACTACCAGCCTCTATCTCGCCTGTATACTGTAGCCAACGCTGCCTTCAAGTGCTGTCGTAAACATTGTAATTATGAGTTCAGCACACACAATCGACCCAACAGAGCAGTACTGAGAGAGTGGGAATTTTCTGCAGCGAAACGTTACCTTTAGGGGGCGGACAGCTGTGTCAATTTGTGGTAAGAACAGTGTAATATTTCACTCAACTGTTATTATGCTAGATTCTGTGTCAGAGTTACTTGTGATGCACTTGTAGTCTCACTTCTTGTTTGATGTTTTCATGTAATAATAATAATATAATAACTAATAATAACATTAACAAACTAAGTCACAATCTATGCACTTTGCAGCCTTGCCACTGCACCACAGAGTGGTTTCTATGTCATTTAATCTATAAGAGAAGTCTCCTTTTTCTAAAGGGTGCATTTCAGCACTTGACAATCACATTAACAATTTCCTGCGGTTGGAGACGAGCACATTGTGCTCCTCGGCAAACCTACAAGTGAAACTGGAGTTAAGCCTGCTGACAAGCCAATTAACTGCAACAACAAACACATTCAGACCGTGTTCCTGATTATCCCAGAGACGCTCTGCTCAAGCAGCACCTTTACATTTGCTGCTGTGGCTAAGACTGTAGACCACACGATTGGCTCTTAGTGCACGGGATTTAAAAGAATACTGGGGAGCTTTGAGCTGCTAGAAGCCTAACCACAACTATTTAGGGTGATGCCAACTAGCCACAACTGGCAAGATGCTGATGGTGGTGGTAGGTGTAGAAAGTTAGGTGTAGCTGAGGTGTGTAGCTTCCCCGTGTGATGTAGTGCCCAGGGATGAATGCCACAGATTATATAATCAGCCTGGGGCCTGTGCCCTAGTTGGTGTGAATACTAGAAAATGAGGTCCAAGGAGATTAAACCCACCAATAAACAAGATGATGACATAATACATAAGTGGTTGCAAACAGACAACTGCGGCGGTAATATCAGTAACATGCCTGTTAAAAGGAAAGAGCTTTCGAGACAAGACTTATTAAGGGGCGTGTTTCTATCGACAGGCTCTGCAAGTTGGGCAGCGACATTCTTTCATCCAGGAGTTGTCAGTGCCACACAAACACACACACGGGAAAGAAAATAGTATTCAAAGGCACCACAGCGTCAGACTCTGACTAAACGCCACAAACTGAAGTCCATGAAATGTTTGGTTTACGGGTCAACACTCGATAAAACACAGTGGAAATGCAACGAGAACGAGGCAGCAAGTTAATAATAAACAAGGTGTTGAGGCGAAAGGAGAGAAAGTGCTACAACTCCACTCAGGACAGCACGGTCCTGCCTCTGGCAGTAAAATGCACAACATTTATTTCCGTGCTAAACAAGACTATATGCTGCTCTGTATGTGTGTATGTGTCTTATGACATAAAGTAAATGAAGCTTTGCAAGCCACTGGCGTTAACCTCAAGTGTGTTGTTTGTGAACTGGGAAACGGAAATGTAATGGAAAGAAGATTATAATAGGCAAGCGGTCACACCCGGGGCCAAACTTACTAAAAAAACAAGCGTACGCGGTAATATTAGCAAAGTGGGACACCTTGTTGTCCTAAAACGATGTCAGCTTCGACAGGGCCGTAAGCCTAGCTAAGCTGCTATCAACTGATGCCTCTGTGGCTAGCGTTAGCTTAGCCCCCGTTCAGCTAGTTAAAAATGGCTGCTTTCCTTTAGTTTTAAATCTCTTACCAGACAGAATAGATTGGAATGGCAATCCTCCAAGCTGGCCCCGTTTGGTACAAAACAAGAACTCATCCTTCTTCACTGCGAAATCCAACTCTCCATCATTTCACTTCCCGGGAAATTAAAATAAAAACAATTTGCGGATCGGTGTTTTCTAAGATGTACAGGCTTAATCAGCGAGAAATATTTTTTCTAACATTTGGCTGGAGGATAGTTAATTCAACAACCTTCCGATTACAGTTTCCTCCCACCGGGGATAAAAGCGGATAAAAAAGACAGCGTGGTCTTTAAGTCGACATGTCAAAAGCACACAGTGAAACCGCGTTCAAGGAAGCGAAAAATGTTCATAAAACAAAAAGAAAAGGAGAGCAAAGAAGCAACTCTCCCCCTCCCCCTTAGCCCTAAAACGGTCTCCGCTTAAAAAAATAAAAACGTCCTGTCTCACTCCTCCATCGCAAAATTTAGCCTAAAATCGAAACACATCCTGTAGCAGCCTCTCGAATTCTGGCACCGGCCTATATTTTAACGATTATTTCGATCATTATTTCAGCCTCGGTTCCTGTTGGTTTCCATTTGAATTCATGGATTCCTTTCTTTAATGGCGGCCACAGGGACAACTCTGCCTTCCACAGCCTATTGGCTCATTCGTGGTCAAATCTTTGGCAAGTTAGCCGTCCACGTGCAGACACGCGTCAGACAGTAAGGTGCACTTCCGGAAAAATAAAAGCATGCAATTATTCCTCTTCACAATTGCAGTAATATCATAAACACGTGGTTATGAAAAAAATATTGAACACTATAATTATTGCATGTGGGATTTCTATTTATTCACTAAAATAATGCATTTGTTTGTTTTTTACATGCAACATGTCAAAAGAGAGCCTGCAAAAAAATTTTTACCGCTCATGGACGTCTTACTTTGAAAGTCCCGACAACGACTTTCGCTTTTAGTGCCGTTCATTTGACACTGTCGTGGTCATGAGGGCTGTAATAACACAAGACTGATAGGTATTGCCGCTGGGCCAGCGCAAGTGGCGCTACTGAGCAACAGATTTTGTTACTAATGATCAAACCCTATAAACTTGCTCACTTACACAGTGCACCACCTAGCGCATGTGATGTTGCACTTGCAATTGAAATGCACGACCAAAAAGAATTGATGCGAATTCTTTTTTTTTTACTTTATTCAAAGCAGTAGTTAAACACTGTGTAGCTCAAGCGACGAAATGAAAGCAGTCAAATCTCATATTTATAAGGCGCTGCACTGCAGGAATGCAACACGTGAAAGAAATGTAAGAAGCAAAAGTTCAATTCATGAATAAATGAAATAGAAATCGTTGTTGATGCCGTTGCAATATAGCAGAGGATGTTCCACACAGTCTTCCTAAAGTGTGTCGTTAAGGATGCTGTTTGTTTATACAAATTCCAAATCAAAGAGAGAGTAAAGTTACACTGTAGGGTGTTTCATTGGATGTGAAATAAGAGAACCCGTAAGATCCGAGCAAATACATCGCTCACTATAAAAAGGCCACATCTCTACTCATCACACCATCTGACAGGGAGCCCTGGTAGGGTTCAGGGGGTGATATCTGAGACATGCACCAGTGCCAAAATACTGAACCGCAGTGTGGCTGTTAAATATTTACCTTCCAAATAAGAGTAAGAGTTGCATTTGAGTACCACCAACTACAGTACACAGAGCAGGGTAATTACTGTATGTTCTTTTCAAATTCTTCTCTGTAAGAAAAGCTTTAAAGAACTTCCACTTTAAATTGTCTGAAGTACAGAGTAATAGATTGACATCTAGATAGACTTCTAAATCCTGCACCTCTGATCTCATCCAGCCAGGATCCAAGTTGGTGCTGGGCCAAATTAAAAGGATTTCTATTAGTGCTGCAAACAGTATGCAAAATAAACCCAGTTAACTCATTTGTCCCTGTCTTCTGTGTATTGTAGTGTGCATCAAGCTTAAGGTTATCTGTTTTTAGAGAGCCTTTGTTTCTGCATCACTATGTATATGGTAGTTGTCATCTGCATCTCTACATAATTTTTTTTAACAATCAATTTTTAATAAATGTATTCAAACCCATATTACTGGTCACCTTAAAAAAATGAAACTCAGCCAGAGTAATGTTTGTTTCCTTTTTAATCCTTAAGTCGTCTACTCCTCCTGAGCAGTGTAGGTTCATGGAATACTAATACTGCGTTTTTTGCAGTTGGCTGTTCCTAATTAGATTACAGTGTAAGCTGTCTTTAGTCATAATTTCTTTAAAGAAATGAATGGCCGGTGGTTGGGTAGCCAGCCTCTTTTGTTTCTGTTATACAGGGATTCATCCACAAGGAATTGCAGTTCCTAAGTGCACATTTTGGAATAATCATATATCTCATCATATCACGTATTGTTTCCTTTGATCCCAACATAAGAACATGTCTCTGTTTTTCCAAAATTCCTATGTTTATGACATTATTACAGCATTTGTGGACTTTTGTATAAGCCTGCAATAATGCGCTTACATAATTCAGACCTGAAAACTGCCTGCAGCAGTTCATTTCCTGTGTGCCCAGGATAAGTATAAGTGACATCTGCTGTTCACAAGACTTACAGTGAGAACAGGGAAACAGAAAGGCGGTGATGATCCTGAGACCAGAAGCAGCTGGCTGCTGCTGAAACACTGATGGAGTCACAGTGCGGTAGCCTGAAGAGAACATGTGAGGAAATCGATTTGTTCCAAGACCTTATGAGGAGAAATTTTCACTAAGATCACCTGCAGAACATGAAAACTGTACACACTCGAAGCAAGTGACATTCTCTTTGATCATTTCTTCTGTTTCCATCTTTCACACTTTGCTCACGTCTGTTTGATTTGTGCCTGAACCAAAATTATACTTGTTCACTGTTTAGACAGAGAGCTGTTTGTCATTTTTAAAAATCCAGCATTTAGCAAAGCTATGTTAATTGTTCAAGCCCTTAAATGCATTACAGATGCAATATATATAACAAGAGTTTTAGCTCGCTCTGTGCACTCCCCAAAGCTCTGCAAAATCAGCTTTGTCTTTCATCTGATCCTGAAGGACTGCGTAGCTTTTTAAACCTTAAATCTCCCCATAGGAATGGATGTTAATCTCACTTCCAGAGCTTCCCACGCTTTATCATCAGTCCTTGATACGAAAAACAATTGTGGCATGATACCATCTGTATAAGACTGTTTAACAGAAGTGGAAAAAAAACCATCTAATAGTGAAGTCGATGAGCACAGTTGTCATACCAGAGAAACTAATGTGGGTAACAGATTGCGATCATATCTGCCGATAGTTTTCTCTCACTTATCTCCAGCTCCCTCTTATCTGAGCCCCACAGAGACTTTCTGTCACATATATTCTATCCCAGCAGCGCAAAAGCATATTGGGGAAAGGAGAGTTTAGGATAGTTTGAATTTGGCCGACTGCTTCTTTGACATTTGATTTGACATGCTCTGTGGTCCCTGCCAGTCTGCTGTAGGAGCATTTGTCAAAGTTCCCATGTGTCTCTAAATCCTGTGTGAAAAAGTGAACATAAAATCTGTTAAATTCAGCCAGAAGAAAAACATTGGCTGGATTTAATGAGGGCTTGCGGTCAGATAAGACAGTAAAAACATTACAGTACTGGATGGAAAAATAGCCTTGATTATCATTAAACATGCTGAAACGATAAATCATGAAACACTGAAGATGAGAAAACTGAGTGCAGAAATGTAACACAAGCCTTTGGTATGCTTTCTGCTTTGTATGTGTGTTTGCTCTTGTTCTCGAGTATGTCCTGTGGCCTTAGGCGTGAGACAAGAAACAAGACAAACAATGCTGCTACTGAAAGATCATAACAGTCATGTGAAATATTTGAAAAGCTTTCTGTAAATCAATGAAAGTGACCACCCAGGCAGGAAGAGGTTTTCCCCTTCACGGGCAGACACGGCCGAGGCACCCGGCAGTTAAGAGCACGACTCCGAGCTCCAGAGTTCAACAGTGTAACTTGTGTTTACGGAGGCTAAGTGGTAATATCCCACTCTTAGCCTCTGCAGAGGTTAGTTATGAAGAGGGTCAACAACTGTGCCACGTTCAAATAAAGCCACCCCCCTCCCAGCCGCCATGTTAATGCACATGGAGATATATGTTGTCTTTGCTCCCCCTGCTTCCTTCCTTCCTTGGCTCCTTCCCCGAGTGCTCATAATTAGCCACTAGATTGAGAAACACTTTTGAAAATAGTGAGAATAGCCGCTTACTCTGTTCATTCACTCAAATGATGACATATGGCATCGACTGCAAAGTTATTGACACAGAAGAAGAAAAACGTCAGGCGTGCCGAGGTTGTGTGTGAAATGTAATATTCTGAGACGGTAATCACCCTCTTCATAATCCACACTGAGGGAGAACATAAAATCGAGGTGGCTTAAAACATTTGCATGTGTTACTTCATTCATCTGAAAGAATTAGCCATATAAGGAGGAAACAGACAAGTAAATGCATGTAAACTAAAACACTACAACTGTGTGCTGATGAGGCTGAATCACAGACAGAGGGGGATAAATCTAACACGAACCGCAACATAAAACATAATGATGCAGGCAATGAAAATAAAGACACAAAACCTGACCTGTGAGGTGGAGGACTCATCATGCACTGCAGCATTTAATTGGCCCTTGTTTGGTTTGTGTCCAGACGTATTTAGAATTCATTATTAAAATTAGTTTTGTTGAACAAGTTTCTGTCAATGGTGAACAGAGTGTGCAGTGTGCAGTCTTTATAAAGGGGTTCACTGTGCGTTTGCTCTTTTAGATCTTTGCAAAGATGCAGTCATGATGCAGAATAAGCGTGCACCTTTTCAGTGGGGTGAAAGATCCCATAAGGAAAGTGAAAGAATGAAACAAAATACGTGAGACTAAGGGTTGGCGGAGAGAGCTCGAGGCCTGCAGATCAGGTACGTGTGGAACGAGAAAGTACAGCATGTAACGCACGAGCTGACTGAGAGGTGTTCAAGGAAGATTTTCACCCAAATCAGCAAGCTCTGGAATGACAGACAAACAAATTGCGTTTCATGCTACCAAACTGCTTTACTCCACTATCCTGCTGCTACACAGCTCGACTTAAACTTGGCCTGAGCTTGAATGGGAACTTCCCAGCAGCCCCTCCCACTAACAGAAGAACATAAAGCAAAGCCAATTGAAAGGTTTTTGGGTTTTTTTTTTTGCTTTTTTAATGATAACACGAGACAGCCTTCTTGTTATTAGCTTGAAAGGGCTGCAGAGTGCTGAGGACGCAGAGCAGTTGGCTCCGTGCCCTCAAAGCCTCTATCCGGGCAGTGGTGTGTAAAGGCTTGCTGAGTGAGGGGATCATGAATAGCTGATCGTGAACTACAAGTGTTTCAGCTGAGAAAAGTGTATGCTTTTAGACTGTTTGCACAAGAGATGGATAAACTTGTTTTTTGTCAGCTGACACCTGCTCACTTCCAGCTCTATACTGTGCTTTGTAACAGGACCGTGTGATACAACACAGAGTCTCTTCAGAAACAGCGCGACGTCAAACAGCGTTACTCAGAGACAGTTAGGCAGAGAGCTGCCCTTTGTTGAGTCACTTCTGGAGCTAAATAGTGTGAAGTGCTTGTCAGCTCGGTTGCTGCAACAATGCTTGGCTTCTCTATCTGGGGTGAGGTCTAGCTGAGGTTAGCGCCGCGCTCCCTCCCTCGATGGAGCCGAGGGTTAGTTGTTCGGGTGCTGCCCCTGAGCACACAGGAACATTCCAGGCACACAAATAAAGCCGTGGCTGTGCCTTTGTTGCAGTGCTGACTAGACAAGAGCCTTTCTGCAGGGCTGCTGCCTTTAAAAAGGCGAAGTCGTGCATCCCTGCTGGTAAATGATCTGACACACTTTTTGCCGCTGCAGTCTTTTCACGAGTCCTTGTTGTGAGGCTGTCGTTGTTATTCTGCCTCTCCATTCCCGCCTTCCTTGGCTCCTTTACACCCCCCCCCCCCCCCTTCATACAGTTTTGTGCACACATTGCAAGCAGATGGAGGAAAAGGTGTCTATATCGAAGATACCCCCCCTTTAAGCAGCCTTCGAGCCTGCAGAACCAGCATGGGATTAATAAATTCAATATGAATTGAAAGCTAATGAAATGTGAACCCCCACCTCTCCCTCCTGACTGCCAGCCACTGGGAAACACAGAGCTCCTCGAGATCAGCCGGAGAGAGGGAGAGAATGAGATCATTGTCACAATTACACCATTAAAAGCAGCAGTCAGCAAAGCCATAAAACTGGCCCGCTGTCAGGAGGCTGACCTGTGCGACTGGCTACAACATGCCCAGCATTCTTCTGTGACACGGCACTTTGTCATTCTTCTCCACAGTGACACTGAGGGACGGGCCGCATCCAGGGAAGAAGCATTCACGCTACGTGTCGTGATTATTCCAGTTTACAAAAGCCACTCCTATAAACAAGCAACAAAAACCTTCAGAAGGACACATGCAAATGATTGCACCCAGATCCGGCTGCAGTGCAATCCTGAACTCCTAGTCTCAGATTATGGAAGGTTATGTGTTAAATAAAGGACACAGCAGCCACAGGAAATACAGTCCATACAGGCTTGCAGACACTGCAGTTTTCCCAGCGTCCATATGGACTACTGCAATTAAAACTGAAAACAGAAGCAGACAGAAAGAGAGAACAGGAACACGAGGGTGACAGCAAGACAGAGCGGAGAGTTGAACTCAAGGGCATGCCGAGAGGTGTGGAGTAGGGTGTCTGAAGGACCGTTGATGCAGTGGAGGCTCTTGTGCGGCAGGACCGGCCATGTTTCCAATTAGAGCAGCCTCATTCCATAATTGTTTAATTGGAGGCTGTGTGTGGGACGGAAGAGGCTCCAGAGCCCGTGTGTTTCCCCCTTCTAGTCAGCTGGTTGATATAGAGGCCCGTTTACCACCCAGCAGGCTTTCGAGTCCTCGTGATAGAATCCGATCACCCTATCAGCCCCAACACCAAAAGCACATCGACACCCCCACCCTCACCACCCCTCACCTTCCCGCACTGAGCTCATTACGTTAGTTGATTGTGCTGGAAAAATGCAACACTGGCAGAAATGGTTAAATTAAAGTGGTGCTGTGATCGATGAGCATCACCGTCCTCCATTTCTAAAAAAAAAAAAAAAGCAACCTGTACTTGTTCGAATCACTTGATGTGCACGTTCCAAGTCTCAATTCATTTTCCAGCTCATAAATGTCAACGTCTGACATGATCAAGTCACCTCACAAGTAGATTATAAAACAAACGGGATCAAATCCAGTATAAACATGTAAGAACGCCTGTCATTTACACTAGTAACAAATTTATGAATACTTTCAAAGTTGTCATTTTTGGTGTCTAATTTGTTATAATGTAACAGATTTCCAGACTTAACAATTAAAAATTGGGATACAAAGAAACCTTCCACCAGCAGTTTCACTGAAAGGACGTTTAAGAAAGGCAACAATATATCAGCAAACATGATGTTTAAAAACAGCTGAGAAGCTTTGGAATCCATATGGTCATAAATAAAGGAAAAAATTATAAATACAATAATTCTGAAAGTTCCACTCCAGATTTGACAGGAAATGACACAACCAAGGTTTTGTCATGCACAAAATTATAGCTACAATTACTGTTATTTTTAAAAACAAATATTTAGGACTTTTTACAGACAACTGTGGCATTCACACAAGTACGTTTCAAACAATTCCACTCATGCGTGCATCTCCTGTGTAACATGCAACAGTACACAACCTATCCAGCATGATACAGTCGGCAACATTTTATAGATGTTCGGGAGCCTGGTTTATTTGAACATACTAGTTACTGATCAATAAGTTTACCAAAAGCAGAACCCATGGTCTCTGTAAACAGTCTCTGCTGTTCAGTAATCAATAGATGGAATACACTAAACCTGTTGTAGTTGTTAACAACAGCATAACAATAGTAGCAAAAAACCAACAGCTTATTGTGAGCCCCCTTTTAATACGCTAATAATACTATATGTGTTTTTGCTTCCTCAGTGAAACCTAAGTGAGTAGTTAGCTGCCAAGAGACAGCTATGTGTGTGTGTGTGTGTGTGTGTGTGTGTGTGTGTGTGTGTGCGTGTGCGTGCATGTGCGTTTGTGTGTGTGTGTGCAAAGATGTATGTGTATGTGGATGCAAATATGTACACACATATGTGCGTCTAGGAACATTATTCGCGTCGCAATATGTCATAAATACTTTCAACATGGTGCACTCACATTGCAAGTGAACACTTGCGCGCTCATACATTATGCATGTTTGCATCTGCGTCTTACATTTACTGTGTAGACTGTCTTGTTCTGAGGGGCAATATGCTCGGCATAATGTGTGTGATCAGCTTGCACCACGTCCTGCACTCAGAGGAAGTTTCTCAGCAGAAGCTCTGAATCTCAGCTTGGAATCATTTTTTCATGTTTCTGTTTTACTGGCAACATAGTTTAACGTATTGTTTCAATGCACGGATACGTCAGTTGTGAAAACTCCATCATGTTTACAGTAAGGACACTCTCTAAGGGTTTGCATGTCAAATCATGCATGCATAACTTAGCTTTCTGTCAGTTTATCTGCAGCGTGTAGCTGTAAAAAAAAAAGTCTGTATACATAATTGTAAGTGACATAAATGCTTTTTAATACACTCTACTTACGAACAACTGACAGTGGCTGTTTGACTAAGGGTATTTGCTTTGCAAATCAGATATGCCCTTACATGTTTGAATGCTTTCATGATATCACTTACAAAACTTGGGAAGGGCGCAGCTGGTTGAGTTCAATTCATTATCATGACTGCAGCTTTGACTGAACCACTGCCACGCAAAACTGCTCTGTTGCTCCAACTTTGCAAGTTAACTTCCCTCAAAGGTGGAGCAGTCAACAGCAGCATATTTACTGCAGTTTCCATGTAATAGATGGCAGAAGATAAGGTTGCTGTATTCACTTTGTGTCCTTATTAATTAGAAACAGCCGCAGGGACTCTGTGTTGATGTTCTAAAGACAGCTAATAACCACTGCGCATGTGCACAAGGTACACACCTTCACTTTGGCCTTTTTTCTTGGATCCAAGGTGCTGTGTGACCTGGTGAGCTGGCTCCAGTGACACATGAATAGGAGGTGTGAGTTCAACTACATCACAGGACCTTTACCTTCCTTTTGTGGAATGACAGAAAAGAGGACGATGCACAGAAGGGTTTCCCCAGGAACTTTGATTGTAAGTCATATCCTGTATGTTTTTATCAAAGCACTGCAAGAAACAAAAGAGCTTCTTCATCTTATGTTTTAGATAAAAGAGCATCCATGCAGCGTGTCACTCAGACCATCCCCTGTTAGGTATTTATTTGGCACGGGGCTCGAAAGACAAGAGTGTCCTCTGCTGAAATTAGTTTTAATGTCAGCCAGCGCAGAAAACAAAACAAATTAAACAAAGAAAACATGGTTGCATTGTGTCATGGTTGTGCGGTTGTTGGGGCTTTGTGTATTAATCTTTGAGTTTTGTTTTCTGCCTTGGTTTCATTTTCTTTCAGAGCTGATTTCTGTGCACGGTTCTTGCTTTTAGTTTTGATTCATGTTTGTAATTTGTTCTTGTAGTAAGTTACAGTCAGTTCAGCTAATCTGAAATTTCAGGATCCTTCACGCTGGTACATAGTAAACAAACACATCTAAATATTGTTGTAACTGCACAATTACAGGTAGATATGTTTTGGGAGACAATGTGCCACATCAAAGCACCAAAGACCTGCTTTAAGCATCATCTAATTACACTGTTATTACGTATATTTGAAAAGCTTGTGGGATCAGACAAAAGATGGGTGCTCTGTGCATTTGTAAAAGAAAAGAGTTTCTCTCAGCCGTCAGTCACAGAAGGGAAGCAAGCAGCTCGGTGGACGGCCACTGCCTGAGCTCCCTCTGAGAGTCAGACAGGACCCGACCATGAGACCACATTTAAAAACCTCTGTGGCCCCTTTTTGAGATACTGGCAGATTTATTATAAGTTGCTGTATTTCGCCAAATTCTTCAGAAAAGGAAGAAGAAAAAAATGCATAATTAGATCAAACATATACAACACATCATGTACTAAACAGAGCAGACAAGTGCACAGACCATTCCCATATATCCAGGCATTAAATTAAGACAGGGAAAAGTGAGGAACACTGCAGGAGTGTGTGGCTGTAAGCAGAATCAGAAGTGAGAGCCGAGAGCTTTAAATATTTTACAACATGTGTTCCTGGAGCTCTACGAAGGCTTTTCTTTCTTTCTTTTTTTTTTAGGTCAAGTGGACATTATTCAATTATTTTGCATGTAATCACTTTTAAATGGGTTACACTCAAAATCAATGCAGCACAAAATCAGCTTGCACTTGCAGTTTTGTAGGTTAAGAACAATCATTTGGAAATGACACTAAACCGTTAATAACAAACATTTAGTCGGTCAAAGTTTCACCAGGTTGGCCAGCTACACAGCTTGTAACGCTCTGCACAGATATGAAAGTATTAAAGTAAGATTTTGTCAGTTCAATTGAAGTCAAACAGCCAGAAAAGCAGAAAAATCTATTATTGTTTTATTATCTATGTACGATTTCTGTACAACAGAAACAACATACAAACAGCTGTAATATATCACCCAAAACAGACAAACCTGTACCCAAATATAGTGCAGTGGGAAAGATTCTTTTATTTCGAATGATTCCTAATAATAATAATAATCTCATTATTTTTGCATTTAATTCATAGTTCAGTAGACGCTGGCATTGCTGTGATGAGGAAAGCTTGGCAGTTTGTCTCCCTGTGTCTGCGTGGGTTAAATTGGCTGTAGATGTAATGTTAATCACTGTGTCCTTCTCTCTTTCTGTTAGCCCTCTGATAGGCTAGCTGCCGGGTGAACCCCGCCTCTTGCCCTGTGACAGCTGGGAAAGCCTCCAGTTGCCCCACAGTTTAAACTGTATAAGCAGTTAAGAAAAAAAATATGATGATTCTGGTAAGAGAAAAACTCCGTGGGTTCACTTTGAGCACGCGTCAATGATTAAAAACAAGAAGGGCGCAAACCTCCACCAATCAGCTGAGAGAGGGAGCCTATGTATGATCTCACTGAAACCTGTGAAGACATAAAACCACGCTCAGATACCCTGCAGCTGTTTATTAAAGTTACTTAAAGAAAAGCAACATTTTACGTTTACTGGTTCGATGAAGCAATGTGTCCAAACCTGGTTTTCATAGTTGTGCACTTCTCATTAATGCTGAAATAAGAAGAGACACGACTGAAATATTAGGAGGACATTCCCTTTTGCTACTATGAGTTTAAGAAATGAATAGTGAATCATCTGTGCTGTTCTCCAGTGTGAAATCCAGCAAAGTCCTCTAACTGTTGTGTTAGTAATTTGTTGTTATTGGCACTGAATGGCACCCGGTGCTTTTCCACTACTTAATGCTGAGTCTCATTGCTCTGACAAAAACCCGCCTGCTCTCTTTGTGCTAGCTTTAGCCTTAAGCAGCAGCACTGACACTCTTCACATGTGATAAGACAGAGATTAGATGTGTCAGTGACTGGGATTGATTCCTCAGTCTTCTTAGGGTTTACAGTCTTCTTCCACCGCTCTCCTCACGAGGACCTGAAAGTGAAGATTATTTGCCAAACGGGGCGCAGTCAGTAAGGACTGGTCGGGGTTAATCATGTGGTATGTAGTATGATTAATCGTCTTTTCTTTACGAACCCTTCTGGGTCTAGCTGGCCAATCTAGCACTTCTTGGCAAATCAATGTTCCCCAAAATGAAATATATGTATTTTATGAACAAAAGAAAACAAACATTTGTATTTTGTAATTCCCCAAAAAGCTGATTTCAACCTGTTGCTGTTTCGTGCATAGAGAGCAGCAGAACAAGGATAACAGAGTCGTGCTTGTTTCTCAAAACAGCATCTCTTCTAGTTTCTTCCCTCAGGCTTCTGAGAGTGATGCTGGAGGAGATTTTTTTCTCTCTACATTTTCTATGGTGTGCTTCGTGTACGTGGTTCTTGAAAATGATGACTCCTGAAAGAGGTTTGAGTTTCTATGGCCTCAGAAATACTGCTGTCAAAATACATCAAAGAACGTCTGTTTGCCAAGATGTGGGAAAGCACTTTATTAAAAAACTAAATTACATATTCTGACTGGACCTCAGAGGGTAAATGAACCCACTAAGAGCCTCTGATACACTGACTTTTGAGCACGGGTTTAATTTGAACACTATAATTAGACTCGTGTTTTAATGACAGCTAGCTTTGTGGGTGTGCACAGTCTTAGCAGTCACCTGTGCTTCACTTACTGAAACAGTACTTTCAGTTTTGCTTTCATGGAAACGCCGACTGTGTGTGGTTAACAATGCTCTCATTCATATTTCGGGTTTTCAGTCACTTTTTACTTTTTGAATATTTAACATTAACACATCGAACTGGAGCTGCGTTATTGGGATTGTGTGCTCCGGTTTTCCCCTCTGGACGGCTTTTTCAAAGCCTCTGCTGCTTATTCCTGTGAAACATGCACTCCCATCTCTTCTTCTCCGTCTGCATGTGTCTAGTGTCTAGCAGCTTGGAGGATTGCAGCTAAATGTCACTTCAGGGAGTGTGTTTAGATGGACTTTCACTAAAGGAAATGCATATTTAATGACAGACCAGCAAATGTGTCTCTCTCAGGCTCGCCGGCTCAGTCAGCCTCATTCGTGCTTCCTTCCCTTCACTGGTGGCAATGTTTCTTCCTCCACTTCTCTCCAACCTTCAACCAAAGAGATTCATAACAAAAAAATTCAGGGACTTTTCTGTTTTGCAACTAAGCTCTTAGTAGCAGGTCAGACGTCAGACATGTGCCTTTATTGATTGATTGATTTATTTACCTTTCAACAACTGATTAGTCTTCTATGGCCCTAGAGTTTCATGCTAGACTTGGCATTTTAAATCCGCGTACATCGAGATTCATCCTGGAGCCAAATCGGTGTCTGCCTCCGGTGGGAGTTTCAGCCCACAAGAGCGCAACCACTTCTGTGAGCACTAGAGGGGTGGAAGCAAGGAGTGAAGCAAGGATTTGGCGCAGGGAACCCACTGCATGCTCACTCGCAGAGATGAAAAATAAGAATGAGTGATTGCCGTGCAGGGAGCAAGATCTTCTGGTGTAGGCAGAAAAACTGGACATAATAGCCTTCTCTTCTTTGTGAGCAACACACAGCTGGAGAGCCAGCAAGACTCTTCTGTTCTTCTTCCTCCACAGCACGGCCCACGGGCAGCAGCAGCAGCAAAGTGACTGAGGAGGGGGTATTTGTAACAGGAAAACACCTTACCAGTACATCTTAATGACAACTGACAAATGAGCCTCAAGTTCGGTTGGGTTATTCCCTGTTCATAAATCAAGACAAACTGCAGACAGGGGTGTATGTAAGAAGATTGGTTTACTCACTGCTCCAGAACAAACCTAAATGACACCAATGAAGCAAGCGATCTAGATCACAGATGTAGGGAGCGAGGACATCAAATTCTGCCTCTAAGCACTTTGTCATGCCAACAGCAGCTCACCTTTTATAACCCACAGCGTGCCGGCCCGAGGAACTTACAATACATAAATGTTCCAATCGCAGTGGTGAATGGATTGCTGCCATTGCGATTTCAGGCTTCCATTCAAACTTGTAAAGCGTGACCACGGGAAGTTGTTGGAAAGAAAATGTATTTTCAACTGACCTAAAAGGAATCCCTTCTGAGTCACATTGGAATTCACCTCTTTAATCTCCATGTTTGACACTGTATCTTGGGTTGTGGGTCAGGAACATCTGGAACACACACCTCTCTAATACACCAAAACTAAAAGGCCTTAAAAAAGAAAGGGGAAAAAGCCCTTCCTTGTGATTTAAAGCCTTTTCGTTTGGCCATCTATCCTCCCAGACTCCCATTTTTACTCTTCCCTTGTCCTCTTCCTGCAGGCGGCGCTGGGAGAGACGGATGCTTTTTTTTTGTCAGACTTTTCATTTGCCAGTGAGCTTGGCACAGGAATAATTACCTGTCTCTATGATCAATTACCTGATTACTCACCAGAGATGCACAAGATGTCTGAAGAACAGAGCCGGGGCCCGTGCTGTGGTGGAGGACAGGCTTGCTGCACACAAAAACAGACCTGTGTGTACACTATGCATGCATACACACTTCCTATAGGCTGCCCTCTGTATTTGTTGTTAAGACCTCACATGACAGACTCACACACGCACAGGCACACACACCAGCGATCCCATTCTCTTTATGTGCTCCAGGCAACTAAGCAGCTGACAAAGTCAAGGACACACTGACTGGCGGGCCATTGAAAACACAAGGAAGTCATTAAGAACAATCCTGACACACATCGCGGCTAGAAAGCATCCCCGTGTGAGGCAAAATAATCCCCCATAAACTGCCTTGTTAGGATGAGAAATGTTCACCCAGGGGTGCTGCACGAGCACAGAATAAGCTGTAAAAAAGCAAGCGCTGGACGTTGTTATGTGATATTCACGTATTATCCCCACGGTCTGAATAAACACTTGAGTCAGATTATAATCGTGCCATGCAAGGCCCCCGCGGCACCACTCCTGATGTGCAGTTTGACCTCTAAATAACACTTACGTATGAGCTCCGCAGCCTCCTGATCTACAGCGATCTGCAACACGACGCAGACGGAAGCACCACAGCATCGGCTCCATGCAGTCCCACACGCTGAACACGGCAATGGCTTGGTTGTGAAGCAATGTTCGGTGAAGGAGAATATTTGTTCATGCTCTGTGCACATATTTGTCTCCGAGCGCAGCATGTGACGCACCACGCAGTCTGCTTCTCTTAATCAATGCTACATTCAATCCACCCTGCAGTGCAGAGCACACCAGACTCCACACAGAGACAGGCCAATGTGATGCTGACATTTCCAGGGCTTTAACCTGTAATGTGCGTCTATAGAGGACCAACAAAACATGGTGTTCTTGTGGACTTTATGCATTTTTTCAGATTTTTACTGTAGCAACAGGTTTTGTATTGTAAGAGGACTGGCAGGTTTGCACAGACTCTGTGTGCATATGTTCCTCCTTTATCAAGTTAAAAAAATGTCTTTGGAGGAGCACAAGCATCTCCACAAATGTCCTCACAGGGCTACCAGGGTTATTCAAACAAGGCCATACTGGTTGGTGTCTGCACAAAAAGTCCAGATTCACGTATTTTCTGCTGATATGAACCCCCATGGAGGTTTTTATATTCTTTCACCAACAAACACGTGGCTTTTTTACTATTGCTTTCTCTATGCCTAAAGCTAAACGGTGTACCAACTGGTTTTATTTCAGAGCTGCTTTATTGCATTGGCCTTTATTCTCAATTGGTCTTATTATTTTATCCACTCTCTGCACATGTGCATGCACAATTACACAATATATACTTCATTCAAACACGTATGAACAGACTGAGATCAGTTCCAAGGGAGTAAGCTCTTTCACTCGGAGAAAAATAACAAAATCTTTCCAATCAATTTACTCCATTTCAGCCGGTAATGAAGACTGGCAGGCTTGAAGACAGCTGCTGCCTTCGAGCCATTGCTGAAAGAACAAAAATTCTGAGGTCTGAGTGGGGAAGGTAGGGCGGCATTCACAAAGAGAGCCTGACTCAGTGGAGCCTGCTGCTTTAAAGGGCCCCTGTTCTGTACAGATTCATCAGCCTAATGGAAAGCTCCCTCTGTCCTGCAGAGTCGAACAAACGTGACTCCAGAAATGCAAAAAATGAAAGAATTAAGATTCTTTAAAAAACCTCAAACGCAGTCAGTCCAACGACGTAGTGCTTGTGGAGTCTGCTAATCAGTCACACAGACAAAGCTGTGCTCAGAGGCAATCAAAGCTGTGGAAGGTTCTCGTTAGTACACGCACAGAGTCAAAACCCTGAAGCTCACTGCTTTCATACAATGCTGCAGGAAAACACAAATACGACTCAACAGTCTTTTCTTCTGCCTCTCTCCCACCACATTAACATATTACAGCTGGCTTGGATTCCTTCATCTCCACACAATTACGACACCCCATTTAGACTCTAGTCAATAAATCCACAGAAGCGACTCGCTGCCGCTCTCTATAGCTCATAGATATGCAGGAGTTATGATCCAGAGGTTCGCTTGTTTCTCTCTACGGGAGAAGACGTTGACCTTTTCCAGTCCCGCATGTGTCAACACAAACAACGAAAAAGCACTAGCTTGGCAGCGAGGCAGTGTGACCCAGGAGCCCATCATCATTCAGGTTACATGCTGAAGTAGATCATAGAGGAATTCACTGCACAAGGACAGCAGCACCTTTTAGTAATGTCAAAAGAAGCAGTGAGGTCAAAGTTGTTATTAAAGCATCAGGAAAGCTCAGATAGATGTTCTCCACTGCAGCCTGTGGTTCATACAGCAAACAGTCTGCTGATTCAGTTTTGAGGAGCTGCTGTGGTGCATGAATAATGACTCACAGAAAAGGTGCATGAAAGCACTGCCTTCAATTGCTCTGAAAAAGTCCCCCCTCGTGGGGCTGTGACAGAAACTTCCAGGTGAGTCTGAGAAACAAAGGCAGCCATGTTACTGACAAATACTGAGCTTGTGAAGCATAACAGGTAGTATTCGATTTATTTTGTGAAACAAAATCTGCCACTGACCCAAAGCAGGTTTAATTTTCACTTTAGATTCATTCTTTTTTTCCTAGTTCATACAAATACTAATGTTAATTTGATGATTAATCATTTTAAGTTTATTGAGCATTTTCTAACTTATACGTGAAGTCACTAAAATACTATTTATTATTCTTTTTTTATTGTTGTACTGGAAAGAGCCTATCTTGCCTGCATGGGTGTATAGTGATATTAAAAAGAAACAGCTAGAGAAACGTTTTACAGCTAACTGGGAACAGGTCAGTAACATGTATGGGCATAAAAAGAGCATCTTTCTCAGATTCACCAATCTGCCAAAAACTGTGTCTACACGTTGAGGAATAATGTCAGAATAATGTTTCTCAGTGTAAAGATGTTGAATATCTCATCTCATCTCAAAATGAGCTGATATTTTTCCTAAAATGGTACATTTTCTCTTTTTAAACATTTGGTATGTTTCATATCCTCTCCTGTAAATAGAATATGGATATGAGTGAATATGGATTTCAAATCATTTTATTCTGTGTTTTATTTACATTTTACAGTGTCCCAACCTTTTTCAATTTAATTCAATTCAATTTTATTTATATAGCGCCAAATCACAACAAAAGTCGCCTTCATAGATACAGAGAAAAACCCAACAATCATATGACCCCCTATGAGCAGCACTTTGGCGACAGTGGGAAGGAAAAACTCCCTTTTAACAGGAAGAAACCTCCGACAGAACCAGGCTCAAGGAGGGGCGGGGCCATCTGCTGTGATTGGTTGGGGTGAGAGAAGGAAGACAGGATAAAGACATGCTGTGGAAGAGAGACAGAGGTTAATAACAGATATGATTCAGTGCAGAGAGGTCATTGGGGTTGCAAGTTATTATGGTTGTGAGATAGCTTGACCAAAGTGGCTGAAGAAAGGCAGGAGACAGATGCTGTCCAGTGTAGCAAGTGATTTATTTGCCATCATTGTGACCAAAAATATTTACAAAATGTAAAAACAAAAACCCCTCAATAACTCCAAAGCTAACTTGGTACAAATAAACATAACTGAACTTAAACCAACAAAAATGAATGTCAAGAGCACTCAGCTACACTGACCTGGTCCTTCTTCTTTTTGTTCCTGGAACAAAGGTAAGTCAGGTGTGTTTAAACCAAGTAAACAGTTGGAATAAATAAAGGGTTAACTTAAACTTGTCAGCGTTGATGTTATATTACGTAATCTGTAAAAGTGCAAAACAAACAAATCCGGGATAATGAATGTTTGCAAACTACAGAATAAAAATAAGGTAAATCAGAACAAGAATGTGAACTAAGCAAGCTTCTGGCAGCAAATGGTGTCCTCGCCCACTTTGTCACAATGGTACAACGTAAAGGTTTTGTGGACCCCAGAATGTTCAGCTGCTGCGATGGCAATGTTGTTGTTACTGGAGATACTACCAAACTAAACTGAACTAAAGTTAAATGCTATGGATCTTCCTGTATATCCGGTTGTTCAGTCTGACGTCACTAGCCGTGTCTGGGTCTAAACTCCGCTGCAGGTCCATATATCAAACGATCACTGTGGCATTACTGAGAGTTGAAAAACTGTCTAAAGTCTTTCATCTTTAATAAAATGATCAGCGTTCTGCTCTACCAGGTGTAACAATTGAGTTTAACATCCAGGCATCCATGAAAACGGAATTTATGACATTTAACGGAGTTAGAAGTTAGCAGGAAGTTAGCTCGCTAGCTTCTATCTAAATACAATATAGCATGTCCTGACTGTGGGGTTTTGGAAACAAATTAAAACATACAGCTCTGTTATCACTTCCAGCATAAATGAAGACAGAAAGCTAAACAGCAGTGACGTTTGTAGGGTTACTGAAGTTTGGCTAGCTGGTATATAATGATGTGCTACGTGACCGCTAGCGACACAGCTATGTTAGCATAATATAAACAAGCTAACTTTTTTTCCACTCGATAAAAGTTAACGTGAGTGTTCTCGGTGGTCAGGAACAAATGTAATCGCATGGCAGGATGCTGTAAAAGGACCAAACTTCAGCCAGGAGAACAACTGAGATAATCCATCCACAATACGAGGTTAGTCATTCATATACTGCTGCATGGGCTGGGCTGTAGTTACATCCTAAGGTTTTAAAAACTGAGCTTAAATAAATGATGAGCAGTAATAAAAGCCGAGGGAGGTCAACAGTGATCACTGACTGTTTTAGGAGCTTTTTGAGATTAAATAGAAGAAAATACAAAACATTAAACATGTTAACAACACAAAAGCCATATTAAACGCAGACTACTTTAGACCCGGAAGTAGGATTCGTTGCGTCATCACTGAACAACCGGATTGTATGTAACAAGTATACAGAGCTGTAACTGAAGCCATGTGCTAGTGCTAGCCACCTCAAGTCTGACTTCATTAGCAATTTCTGGGATTCCAAACTCTAACACTGAGTTTAAAATGACACAGTTTCTTTCATCTTCAATAAAATGTGTAGCTGCTCTTCCAGGTGTTACAATAAAGTTTAACATCCAGGCAACCGTGATAAACTTTAATGGAGTCTGAAGTCAGCAGGAAGTTAGCTTGCTAGCTTCTATCGAAAGGTGATTTACCATGTTCGACTGAGAGAGTTCCCCCCCAAAAAAACTGAAGTGTACAGCTCTGCTGTCACTTCATAAATGAAGACAGAACAAAGAGACAATATTTGTAGGGTTATTTAGGCTGGCGGGAACATAATGATGTGCTACCTGGCAGCCATGTACAGACCTGTGAGTAGGATAATCTAAACAGAGCGATGATTGAGGATGAACATTAACATTTTTCCCCTTAATGAAAGTTCATGTGAGGGTCCTTGATGTGGCACAGACAAATGCTATGATACGGGAGGAAAAAGATGCTGAAAACAGGCGAAACTTCAGTCGGGGAACCACCTGAGATGACCCTCCACAACATGAGGTTTGTCATTAAAATGCTGCTGCATGGTTTGGATTACTCACTATTAAAAAATGTCTGATCCTCATCTTGATGTACCCGTTCAAATCTTAGCCTCAGAGTGATTCGTTTATGAAGCATTCATTTGGTGTCTGGCAAACTGTGAGCCTGGACTGTCGTTCCATTTTAAGGCTTTAAGAACTAAGCATAAAGATGTGATGCACATGAATGTGTTAATAAAAAGTTAAACAAGCAGATGAATTTGATGCTTCTGGCTGTGAAAAGATCTGTGGGTCCATGGAAGTCTACAGGAAAACGGCCTTTGGCTCTCTTGATCTAAGACCTCAAGTCTCAAGCTCCTGTTTGAAGTCTCTTGTATTCAATATGATGATCATTTTGTAAATTATAGTCTTCACTGATCAAAAAAAGCTAAAGCAGGGTATAATGTAGAGTGGCCACACTATGTGTCCCTACAGTGTTTCTTGGTTTCCCAGTTAGAGCCACTGCTTCCTTGTTATATCCAATTTCAAAACACTAAGATATCAAAAAAATGTGGAAAAACTCAGCTTGGTGCTTCATAGCAGGACTTCACTAACCAATCACAGGCATCATGGTGGCTTCCTTTAAGTTTTATATAGAGTTTATGGTTTAAATTAACCTGTTTGAAAAAGACAAATACTTCAGCAGGGGTAAAGCAGCAGCCAAAGACACCGGTCATGCATGCTAATCTTTTTTTTTTAGACTCTTTTGAAAATTATATCAATTATAGTCAATATTCCTGTGGCTGACTACTGGTTTTCTCAGGCACAATGAAGAGGCATCCCCACGCCATGCTTTTCCAGTGTTCAGCCCACCGATTGTAATTCTTGATTGGGCCGTGCACACTATATCTCACAGCCTATAAGGAGCTTGAATCAGAGCGCTATGTTATATAAAGAAATCCGTGTTGCCCAGCTGTCAAAGCCTGGAGAGTGGGAGGTTACCACGACTCTTCACTACACCGTAATTACAGATCTTTCATTACAAAGGCTTACTATATTGCTGTAGAAGGTGTACAGTTCCAGATGACTCTTTTGATCACACAATGCAGACACACTCTTACAGGGTAATTTCTGCATGCGGGCTATGGTATCATTTTAATTCCTGTCCTGTAGCACTGCCTATTTTCTAAATGTAAGCTGTTCTCTGTAGTTTTGAAGTGGTTGGGGATTTCGCTTTCATGTCAAACTACACTGCACTGTATCTTAGCCAACCCCCTCCCATCACTACCACACACACACACACACACACACACACACACACACACACACACACACACACACACACACACACCTTCCTGTCTCCACATGCACTTTAATAACATACCTCACTGTGAGAGTAAAGTGTGTGTCTAATAATCATCGGGGTGGGTGTTAATGGATGCTGTATCCTATGAGCTGTGTGAGTCACTGGAGTTCCACAGTAAAGGTGGTGATGCTCAATTAAACTAGAATCCAGGAATGGGTGGTGGTTAGGGAAGTGGAAGCTTGGCGCCTGTTTCACAGCATGCCGTATACCTTCCTGAGATCTTCGCGCCTGCTTTGATTCCTGACACGGGGAGATGCTGGTGAAAAACCTGCCATTAGAGAACAGAAAGAGAGGAGGGGTCAGGTGAGAGAAGAGGGACGGTGGTGGAGAAAATAGGAACACAGAAACCAAAAGGGATGCAGACAGGGAGAGAGGACACAGAGACAAAAAAGAAATGGAAAAAGGCCATGTCCATGTGTGCCACTAATGAAAGTGATCTAATTATCACAGGGTTCATTTGAAACATGACAAACGCCTGTGTTGGTGCTCTAGTCTGAAGGAAAATTCAATCTAATCTACTCCCACTTTCATTTCTGTTCGTGCTGTCACAGTGAAGACATTTGATGTTGAACACAGACACAGATTCCATCCTTTGCTCATATTTAGCAGTGCTGGTTATATGGCTTAATGGAGGACAGTATTGGTTGTTTGGCCCAAGAAAGTCTTAAATGGTTTGCAATAAACTGACTTAACCAGCAGCACCTTTTTTTTTTTTTTTAGACATTTTCAAGTCAAGTGGCTTTATTTTCATTTCAGCCACGTGCAGTGGTAGAGCACAGCGTTCCTCCAAGACCATCCAAGACAAAGAGCAAAAAACAAAAGAAAACAAAACAGTGCAACACCTGATAGAACAGACCGACACAGACACAAGGCGGTGCAGACACACAAGGCAGTGCAGACACACAAGGCAGTGCAGACACACAATGCAGTGCAGACACACAAGGCAGTGCAGACACACAATGCAGTGCAGACACAAGGCAGTGCAGACACAAGGCGGTGCAGACACAAGGCGGTGCAGACACAAGGCAGTGCAGACACACAAGGCAGTGCAGCACAAGGCAGTGCAGCACAAGGCGGTGCAGACACAAGGCGGTGCAGACACACAAGGCAGTGCAGACACAAGGCAGTGCAGACACACAAGGCAGTGCAGCACAAGGCAGTGCAGACACACAAGGCAGTGCAGCACAAGGCGGTGCAGACACACAAGACAGTGCAGCACAAGGCAGTGCAGACACACAAGGCAGCGCAGACACACAATGCAGTGCAGACACACAAGGCAGTGCAGACACACAAGGCAGTGCAGACACACAAGACAGTGCAGCACAAGGCAGTGCAGACACACAAGGCAGTGCAGACACACAATGCAGTGCAGATACACAAGGCAGTGCAGACACACAATGCAGTGCAGACACACAAGGCAGTGCAGACACACAAGGCGGTGCAGACACAAAATGTGCAAAATGCGAGAATTTATGCTTTGATACAGGAATTCTGATGATCTGTGGCTGAGCACATTTAATTAGCAGCATGTAGCCTCAGTTTTTCACATGTTTCTTACACAAAACATTTCTCTTAGTGTCTCTTAGGCTGTTGTCAAGCTCAACCTAGACTCTGTCATGGTCATGTGGTGTAGAACAAAACAGAAGGAGGAGGATCCAAATCCAGAGTTTAACCAGATACAAATAGTCGGAAATGGCTGGAAAAAACAATACCTTACCACAGCAGGGTGACAACAAAGGCAGGTAAGGCAGCAGACAGTTATGTAAGCAGGGGAGCTGCTTGGGTGTGACGCATGGGTGAGTTGGATGCAAAGGAAAAGAAAGTGTAGACATGTAGAGGGTAAATTGAGGAAACACATTACATAAAACAGTGCTCAGAGTAAGCCACGCCCACCTTCAACCCTGAGAACCAATGAAAGCTGGTGTTCAGACTCATTAAAGGCACTTTTAGCAATCTTGTATTGGACAAGTGTAGAACAGGATTTGCCTCAGAGGTGAGCGAACAATCTTGGTTTTGGGGGGTGGGGGGGGGGGGGTGGATTGGGGGACAGGAGTAAGTTGAGAACTGATTACACAAGTCAGCGATACAGGCAGCTGCATGTGCATATTTCCCCCTGGCACTTTTGGTTCTGCCTGATTATTTAACAGGAGCAACTGGAAGTGGTTGACATGGTTTCATGGGCTTTGTGCAGTGCACAGTCCTCAATTATGGATGGGAAAAGTGACACTGTGACAGCTGTAGCTCTCAGGGGGTCGGAGAGGGAGGCAAAGTGAGAGACAGAGAGAGAGAGAGCGAGTGATTCTTTCCTCCTTGAGCAGGAAGATATGAGAGAATCTTCAGCAGATGTGGCACACGCACAAATACACACACACACACACACACAACCACATGAGTGCAAACCGCCCTCTTCTTGGTAAATTAAATATGCCCTGAAAATGACGGGAGGGGTGGGGGTAATGAGGAAATTATTCACAATCCTTGACATGCTTTAAATCAGATTATACTCTCCGCCTGCCTCACCAGGGCCCAGTCTAAAGACACAGACCAATCCATTTCTTGCTTAAGGCGCACCGCCTCCTGCACACGCATGCACATACACACCGAGAGGTACAGAAAGGCTCATCTGCATCCATCTCAGTTAGAGACAGGGGAGTGAGGAGAGGTGAATTATCCATAGCTTTTCCAGTGGCCTGATACAAAGAGGAAAGTGGGGCTGGACCTGCTGCTATCACTATGTCCAATCCTGCAGGGAGCCGTGCTGAGAGTGGAAGACAGAAGCCAAAGGAACATGGTTCCCTGTCCACGGACATGCATATTAACCACTTCAGAGAGAGGGAGGGATAAGGAAAGGAGAGAGGTAGATGAGAGAGACATCACTGGGTCCAGCCCACTCTCACGAGCACTCACCAGCACACATGTCATTACATACGTCCACAGAGGAAACAGAGGGCCTATTGTTTAGCATTAAGGGCTCTTGTGCAAAAAGAGACATCCTCGCTGCTGTGCCCTGCAATTATATGATAATGAGGTCTATGCATGTCATGTGTCTTCAGCGTTTACAGCAGGCAGCGGGGACAGCGCAGGGATAGTAGCATATAGCGCAGTGCAGTGTCAAATCTCGTTACAGCTCCTGAGATAAACCGGTGATATACTGTTGCAGCTATCATACATGGTATCATCCGTTCACACAGGGGAGCTTTGCAGCAGTGACCTTGCAAGAAGCCTCAACATGTATGATCCACGGTAATGTATGTAAATCGAGAGCGCTGATTGCATAAATTAAAGCTGAGGATGTGTGTTCAGAGATACGTGTGTGTGTGTGTGTGTGTGCTGCATTTGATGTGGTGGGTCACACAGCTCACAGCAACTTGGGTTAAAGCCCATAGCTGGAGGCGCTGGATGGGCCAGGTCTCAGAGGAAACAACATTCAGTTATACAAACCCAGCCGGGCAAGAAGAATCATCCACACACATGCATACATATACACACACACAGGTGCACAGACAAACGTGCAGGCACAAGTTCACTGGAATACACACATACCACACACACACACACACTTAATTTGCTCAATTTTTGCTGTGCGGGCTCATTTGCAAACATATGCACAACCTCAGACTATTTATAAAGCAGTGCAGGAGTGCTGTAGATGCCTGCATCCTTTTGCACAACAAGTTAATCTGCATGGAGGCATTATCCTCAGTCTTTGGGATGCATTCCAAATCCATTCCAGTGCATGTGATTCATCTTACAATATAAATACACTAAGTAGTGCTTATCTGAAACAGAGGTAAGCTACACTAACAGGAATGTTAACTATCCTGGTAGCCACTGTTCTCCAGGGCCAGGCTCATCAGTCTGTGTTTGTCCCCGAGGACTGTGGAGGAGAGAGAAAGCTGTTATCTCTGATATCTACGGCCACAGCTGAGGCCAAGGGCAATAACAAGCATTCTTACAGAAGTAACGCTATAGCCACAGAGCAGTGGACAGATGTATGATGTGTGGCACATGTATAATGTTTGATATGTCTGCCTTTAGTGTGAACTGTATGAAAGAAGATAATTGGCTGCCAGTAAGTGTGCTGAAATAACCACAGACACACAAAAAGATGCTGAGTGTTTTACACTGGGTGGCAACCACTGGGTGTTAATGTGTTTGAATATTTCAGGCTAATCCCATAGACCCGATGTAAAGGCGCTGTGATGTCGCTATGACGACACAGGAGACACGTCACAGCTGATTCTGACTGAAAATGATTTCACCGCGAGCTAAATTATTTCCCTCGATGTCACCGATTCTCTCTTTGAAGGATTTCACTCTGAGGTGTGTAACTTGAGCACAAAGAACTCATTATTTTCAGTACACTGGAAAACCACTAGAAACCAAGCGTGATAACAAATTAACTATTCAATCTGCGCAAATGAGTGGAGCGATGGAGAGACGACAGCACGGTGAGTGAGCAGCTATCAAACGATGGATACAGGTCAGCAAAACGTGGACCAAGTCAAAGCACTGAGGACGTGCTGCTCTGCTGTCTGGCATCAACGAGGCATTTTACCCACTCAGATCTCTGTGAACCCCAGAGATGGTTGTGTGGGGAAATTCAGCAGTTGCTGAAATACTCAGATCAGCCTGTCAGGCACTGACAACCATGCCACGTTCAAAGTCCTTTAAGTCGCCGTTCCCCCTTCTGATGCTCGGGTTGATCTTCAGGAGGTTGTCTTGACCACGTACTGAGACGATGCTGTGCGATGTGTGTTAACAAGCAGCTGGGCAGGTGTACCTAGTAAAGTAGCTGCTGTGTGTGCATTGACAAACCTGTATTTTGACACCACTGTTATCATGCAGTCCTCAGCTCTACAGCAGTCTAGTTATTTCTAGCACTGAGTTTACAACTTCACTGACCTGAATGCTGCTTCACAACCGTTCTTTTTATTCCGTCTCCCTTTCCTTTTGCAAATGCGAAAGGTCTCCAGAAGCAGCTGCAGGTATGACTGGAGGTCACTCTTAATACTAGCATTTTGCAGGCCTGTGAGAACAGTGTGGAGGAACACACTCGGTACAAGGACAGGATCAGATTTTAAAGCTGACTCAACTTCTTGGGAAGCACAGCGGATCTTTTCCTTTACTGAAGGGTTCAAATCACTCGGCTTTCAGAGTTAAGAGCTGACAAACGTTTAGAGTGACACACAGACATACTGTACATGTAATTCATCCACATTTAACATATTCAGAGAAATGTGCGTAGCCTCAGTGAAAACGCTGCTTCTGTACTTTTTCACATTTTATGATGTATGCTTTCAATAACCAGCAGCTGAGGGAAAACAACGTTTTTTCATCTCCACCGCTGTTTTCTTGTCTCACGTTGTATTTGGGGGTCTGTGCGGCACATAAATAGTTGATAATACTGTTGCGTCTGTTTCTTTTTGAAATCTTTCCAGACACGCTGGTCTGCTGGGATCAGCTCATACATTAGGATGCAAGGTCAGTCGTGTCACCAGTGCTGAGGAGCCGTGAATAAAAGATGCTGTATGATTCCCGCTTTTGCTGGAAACAATAAGTCACCTTTATGAACAATGCCAAAAATATGGAGAGGCAGACAGCTGAGCTAAAGCCTCTTCAGACGTACCTGTGCAGCTGTTTTGTTCAATACTGCGCGGAAGCCTCCAGCATTGGCGAGTGTAATTAGCGTGGGGCAATCAACAGAAGATTATTTGCTTAATGACTTGGGGAAAAAACAAATGGCATCCATCAGGAGCTTGAGCACAATCAAACACGAAACACCATTAAGAAGTTTGCTTCATACTTCAAATTAGCATGAAACAAATCAAACATAATTAAGCTGAGGTTGAGGTTAGTCCTACTGGAGATTTTGACAAATAATTACACTCTGTTATTAATGAAGCATAAATAAACTGAATGTATTTTCCACATACAACCACAGGATATTGGTGCTTGAGACGTGTACTCTCTCTCTCAGCTAATCGGAGCATTTAAATTCAAATTCAGATCCAATCAAAGACTCATTTGAAGGTAAAGAGGCGTGGTGTGGTGGTAATGGTCTTACTCCTGTTATCTATAAGCGGACCCTCCAGCCCTTGAACCAGAAGCACCCCTTGTACCTAATAATCAATAGTGATAAGAACAAAAGGTGCACTGCATACTGGGATCCCTGCTTTAAAGAGTCACCTGCAACAAAAACCAGAAACTTTCAAAATGATCTTTTAGCAATCAGCGTGCCTGCAGTGTAACAAAGCCACCGTGAACTGGATGCGCGTGTGTGACAGTTGAGTGCTAAGTGCATCTTGTTATCGTGATTTAAACAAAGGTGGAGGACGCCGTGCGCAGCCCGAGGACCTTGAGATAGACGGGACAAGAAATGCGGAGAGAGAGGGTGATAGCGAGAGTTCGAGTTAGCGTCTGGGAGTACACAGAGAGTTTATCAGAGGGAGCAGTCTCATTTGCATTCACTACAGACTGACAGCGGCGGCACACAACAAACCAAGCCCACCGCCGCCCCCGCTGTGCCCCAGGGGAGCCGCCGCCACTGCTGTTGCCCAGAGAGAAGAGATGTCTGGCCTCCTCTGCTGATGAGCAAGCATGATTGTATTAAAACATAAACACAGAGATGGGGAGACAAATGAGAGGCAGAGGGAGGGGGACAAGGGTGTTTATTTGTTTTTGCTTTAATCTCTATAATGTTATCATGTGCCCACTGTTGTGTCATAAAGAGAGGTTCTTAATTATTGGGACAATGACACAACCACAACATGATTTAACGCACTTCATTCACCCATAAATGAACGGGTGAACGAGTCTTGTGGAAAAGCTCTTTATCTATCGATCGTCGCCTGCTAAACCAAAATTGCTTGTTTTCAGTCGGTCGTGTAGAATTTTCGTGACCACACACCTTATCCCCGAGTTCCTCTGAAAAATCTTTGTCCCCGGATTTTTCAGAGCTCAGTTGACAAGGTCAAACACAGGGATTCGTGGCGCTAATGAAAAAACCTGGCTTCCTCCGTCAGACTGGAAGGCATTAAGACCTGGCACCGATGCAATGTGGGCTGAGGTGTCAGTGGATGCCAACACAGTTGTGGATCTTTCCATTCCTGCAGGATCCTGCTGGGCCACACAGCATCCATCCACTGCAGTAATTAAACACAACCTACAAGTATACACACTCACACACTCACACACATATACTCATGCATTAATTGCAGGCGGGAGGCCTCCCACTCATTATAGGCCAAATTAAAGCAATCAATTGAAACTAGAGACCAGCAGAGAGGAATTCATTCACGGGGGCTTGTTCTCCTCTATAAAGGCTGCACGGGCTGTGTCAGCTATCCAAACCTTGCATCGACCAGGTCTGTCGCACAATCAGTCTGTTGATCGCCTTCTCAGCAAGGATGCGCTTAAAGACGTGCAAATACGTTTCACGAATTGCGTGTTTTATACGAAACCTTTCAAACTCGTTCACGGCACAGAGTTACGATCTGCCCGTTGCCAACAAAGTCTCCTGGCTTGCTGCACACATCTGCAAGGCATTTTGTAGTCCAATGCCTCTCCTTTTTCCCCCGTCATCTCTTTCCTTCTTCTGCTTTCTCCAACACAAACACACACCAGAGCGGGGTCAAAGTGTCACGCATCATGAAAAAAAGGAAAGTGTGGCAGGTAGGCTAAAGCGCTCTGTTTGTCTCTGTGTTTAGGACAGCAAATGAACACATCTGCCAAAAATAAGCCTCTGCATCTCTCCAGGCCCACTTAGGGGAGAGTCTGAACATATCCAATTCCAACATTCCCAGTGTTTTCACAAACACATCACGCTCTTGTCACCAGGGAGCCCCCTCCTCTCCTCTTCTATCCCTTTCCCTCTATCCCCACCAGGCAGGCCAACTGTTGCTCCAACACTCCAGGGCAGATTAGGGGAAGTGCTAGCTCCTGAAGAATGCAGGCCTGCTGCTGCTGCTGCTGCTGCTGCCGCCACTCTCAGCTGAGGATTTATTGGGACTGGCGTGGCGGCTCAGGCTTTTGCCCCCGAGAAAACAGAGAAAGGAGGAGGAGGAGGACCTCTGCTGAGACATTACATGCCATTGATAGAAAACATCAACTCTTAAAGGACTGCAGCAGCTTTAGTCTGCGTTGAGCTCATTGTGACGCCTGCTTCAGGTCACTTTCTTAACTCTGACAGCTTATAAATAGCTGATAAATGTTAGGCCGAAGAGAGATGTTAGACAGGGTGTTTACGAAAGCTTAATAAACCATTTCAGTAAGTACAGCTAAATACTTTGTAGGCGGACGTTCCACGATGACATTGAAGAAATGTACCAGGTCGTGAGCATTAGGCTGTCTGGTGCTATTCGAACATTTAAATGGACAGCGTGCTATAGCCAGTGTGAGCCACAATAACAAAACAATTACAACACAACAGCAACAAGATGTGAGCAGTGATGTGCATCCGCGGCGAGCGGCCAGGAGCCTCTGCAACTAATGCAGTGGCCTAGATCCGAGCTGCGCACATCGATCAGATTGACAATTGAGGAGCCGTGTCGCGGCCGATAAGGGTGTTTTATTTATTTCTTTATTTTCCTGTAGTCGCTGGGCAGAAGCTCATCTATTAAGATGAAAGAGGTACAGAACAGAAAGTGTGCAGCTGTGCCACGGGCACAGGGACAAAGCTGTGCCAGTGCCTACCAGACCTAAAGAGGAGGAGGTGGAGGACAGGTGGATGTTCTGAAGAAGCAGTGACGCAGAGGTCAATGTGGAATGACTCTTTAACCTTAGTGGCTGCCAGCGTGGGCTGGAGGTGTACTGGGAGCACAGGACTCACTCCAGGTGCTCCGCAAACCAGTAAATCACTCCAAGTGTTGTGATGCTTGTTCAAGACAGCTCATCATAATAAGAATCTGCTGTCCTTGCATCAGACACATGCTCATATTGACCAAACGGCATTACTGTAGTTAATGTTGAGCTTCAATAAGCAGTTAGACACGTATGGGATTCATAAACACACATGCTCTCATAGTATCTACTGTGTGTCTTTGCCTCGTCTTGCATTGTGTTGCAAAAACAGTCATACATCAGCGCTGGGCCCAGGCTTCCTTTCATCACTTATCATACAGCGCCACCTGCTGGACATTAAAGAAAACAGTAACGAAACAGAAGCTGTTGTAAGGTAGGAGGGTAGGTCTGTCCTCCAATGTCTTTGAATGCTCTGCATTTAATATAATATTCACTTTTATGTCCACGTGGAAGGATGTAAATGATTACAACTCTTTAGGAGATCTCTGGGTAAAGGAATGCACCCTCGGACCCTCGAACTGAAGAAACTTCTCGGATCAGATGAATCGTCGTCAAGCAACTTAAAGAAGTCCAGACGCCTTTCTTTCCAAGCTCCTACTAGAATAAGTAGTAAATACAATTTGGTCAGTCGCGTTTTATTAAAATGTAGTTTATGTAAGGTGTGTGGATACATGTAGCAACTACTTTTAAAAAAAAAGAAATTACCAGTAGTTTAAGGGTAAACTCTATTCACCTTTAAGCTCCACATTTTTATCTTTAGGATAGTTTAACCTCCTAGGACCTGCGTCCACATATGTGGACGTCACATTTTGGGTTATTTAGACCAAAATACTCAATTTTGGTCTACAAGTGCCTGATATCCACTAACGAGGACGTTGCTACTGTTCTATCAACATTTTAAACAAATATCCTCATATATGGCTCTCATTTTTCTTAGAAACAAAAATTGGGTAAAAAAAAAATTGGTAATTCTTTGTTTTTACAATCATCGGGCCCCAATATGCCCAAATATCAAAGAGAACTTAAAAATGCTGTGGAAGAGTTCAGGTCTTAGGAGGATAAAGACACCAAAAAACAAACGGGTGGGAAACACTTGGCCACAAGAACATGACAGGATTTTAGCAGAGCTTCCTCAATGATAATAATAATAATAATAATAATAATAATAATAATAATAATAATAATAATAATAATAGCATCCCGCTGTCATTTAGTCTTAAAAACCTGATAATAATATCCCAGCTGGATGGAAGTTGCCATATGTTTACTGTCAAATTGTTATTTATATATTATTTATTTATTGATCTTTTTTTCTTTACAGACAATAAAATCAACATTTTTGTGTCCCAAATGCCACAAA
This sequence comes from Simochromis diagramma, assembly GCF_900408965.1. Lineage (NCBI taxonomy): Eukaryota > Metazoa > Chordata > Actinopteri > Cichliformes > Cichlidae > Simochromis > Simochromis diagramma. The sequence goes on along the minus strand of NW_024386778.1, from coordinate 861,200 downwards.
TTCAGGAGTGTGAGTCTCAACCTCAGCATTTAACCATCAAGCCATTAATCAGCCCATTACTCCACGATGTTTTCAGTATTACAGTGGAGTAATGTTCAGTATTATTGATGCATGCAGGCAACAAGTACAACACAACTCAACCAGAGTCATAACTAAGCTCATCTTTGCTAAAGGGAACAGATCTCATCAAGATATCTCACAGTAAATATATTTGGTGCTTTTCACTCTACAAAATGATCCTTTGCCCTCATAAAATGAAGCAATAATTATGAAAAACAGAAACATGTCAAATTAAAGGTTTATTTGTTGAAAATAATTAATCATTAAGGAAATTATGCTTGGTATAAACTGAATAAAGTACATTTAGTTTGACCACATTCCATTCATTTTAATGTTTTGCATGTGACTTGTGCGAAAAAAAACCTGTTATTTCGTAATATAAAAGCCACAGTCACTTCAAGGCGTGCAGGTATGCTGCTGTGCATGCACACATGCATAAATAGCATGCATGGGAGGACTGCACTACCACAGAATCTCTGGCAGCTGCAGTAAGACATCAGAGGAAGCAGCAGCAGCACCGTGTACAGAGAAAGGAGGGGAGAAAGATGACTGGGGATATACGGAGTCTGTCAGAAGCAATGTCAGGTCACTGCTCTCCTCATCTGCTCTCTGGCGAGCCCCATTCATCTTGGCAGATAGCAATTTATATGTCAAGTTAACCTCCCTCCATAGACTTGGCTCAGATGTCTTGACTGGGGCAGTACAAGTCCGCTGACAATTCCATAGTGCAATAACACAATTACAGAGAGCACGACAGAGCTGGGGAACAGCTCTCACAGCCGCACTACATTAACCTCCTTTTACCACAATGGCTGACTTCATGCTTGTACAGTGTCAAGGCAACGCCAAGGCAGACTTTAGAGGAGACAAAAGCTCTTTAACAGGAAAAGCGGCGCTATCTGTGCAGGGCTCAGGTGCAGGAATCTCCGTCAGCTCAGTATGTAGTGTTGTTATTAACAAACAGCTTTATAATGTAAGACTTACTATCCAATACCCATTGAAAAAGAGAGATTTTAAATCTCAAGTGAATCAAGGTTATTTGAACAAATATTCATAGAGTGCAAGTGTAACCTTCATCTTTACATAGACTACTTCCTCTTCAGGTTTATGGTCACATTAGCACAGAAATATAAAAGCTTACGCATTTGTACCACGCATTACTGAAGACGCATGACTTCCTTGGGCTAAGGAAATACGAAGAACAGATAGTTTATTCTGTCCATCAATCACTGTTTGAATGCAGGGGCATGTTAAGAAGCTAACAAAATGCTAATGGGCCAATAGCACTCAGACAACAAACAGAACCTGGAGGTGTCCTATTCCTTACGCACAAAGGGTCTGCATTTTCATAACACGAAAAACACATAATATCTATAAACATTATTAGCGATCAGGCCCTCACCCAGCAGGAGTCCCTCACAGCATCTTCTTGGTCCTTAATGTCCCCTTTCAGATTACTCTGAATTACTAGCAGCTACACCAAAGGCAATTTTATTCTCTGACCCATTTTAATATTTGCTATATTTTTTATTTATTTAGGGCATAAAGAAGCAAAATGACCCTCTGTGTCACAGCAAACAAGGATTACAACAAAGCTTCTCCCGGCTTTGCAATATACAATATACTAACTAGCTAAATAACTAAACACACATAAACACTTCACGAGGAGCCAACCTTGAAGAGGACAGCTGCTAAATTTAATGGTAGATCTTTATGCAAGGACTTTGCTGATGCTAGTAAAAGCAGAACGTGTTCCTCCTGCTGTTTAGGTGTCTGATCACTCCTTGAATCACTGCTCAATCGAAATAGGTGCATGTGTTGTACTTTTACGGTCCTGGCCTTTAATCCTGATATCTGAAGTGAAATCTCAGGCTAAGGAACCGAAGGGCTGTAAGTGCAGTAAAATCCACTATGAGAACTTCAGCAGCACTTTCCTCGTTGGCTTTGGTTTTCCTAATTCATCAAACTGTAGATCATATCTGTTGCCTTAAGCTGCAGGTGAACAGAAGCAGGCAGGCAGCCACAGCTGTGAATAAACTAATGGCTGCCCAGCGGCCCCGAAGCACCAGGCAGAAGAACAAGATTAACAGCATATATATTAAAGTTCTCTCACTGTAGGAAGGGAATTGCTTTAGCAACCTATTATTTCCCCTCAAAAGCCAGATGTACATTGGGGAGTTTGACAGATGTGGGATGATAAAAGCTGCTCTGATAAGAAGGTTACTATACAGTGTTTTTGGAATTGAGTCATTTCAGACACTAAAAGCTCTGCCTCTCTGCTTTCATTCTGCCTCTTTCCTGTTCTTTCCTGGGAGTACTTTTAACTAGGCTTTATAATTTAATGGCTGAGATCAGCTCCAAGCCAGCATCAGAGCACCAGAGAGAATAGCCACTGATGTTAGGCTGATAAAACCTGGCACACAGTTATCCCAACCACACCGTGGTTACTCAACCCGCAGCAGAATGGGCTCAGATCAGGTCTCTGATGTCCTTCCAGGGCAAAATTATTTTTACACAACTGTTTGCGATTAAGCTCATATTCCTTAATTTCAACAAAGAGTTGTTGCATAAGCCACAACACAACAAAACTATTAGCAACAGCACAGTCAAAATGAGTCGTGCACGGCTACAAGTAATGATATTTAGGATGGCTCTGCTGACTGCAAACCAGCATTTCTGCACACACACACACACACACACACCATGGTTAACAGTATCTGTTTTAGCACGGTGAAATCTCTAAATATTTGGACAATGATACAATTGTCAACATTTTGCTGAAGGAGGGATTCTGCTGGCTACCACAACAGTATCACATTTACTAATTGTGACGTTATTAAAAGAAAGAATGTGACTGAAACTGAAACACAGTTTGGTGACGAAATATAACCTGAATCATGCAACAAACCCAACTGTTTATACAGTCCTCTGTTTTCAGGAGCTCAAAGCAGACAAATGAAATCAGAAATAAAACACTTCTTTTTTAATACTTGAGAATCCTTTGAGGTCAATACTTGTAGGTACCTCATGGACATCACCAAAGGTCCTGCTTCTATCATTGAAGAAACATCTCTAAATTGAGCCCTGCAGCATCTCATACTGAACTGGAGATTGTTATTCATGCATTCATTTCATCACAATTAAACTACTGTAATTCACTGTTTACATGTCTAAACAAAAACTCCCTGGAGCGTCTGCAGATTGTCCAAAATGCTGCAGCAAGGCTTCTGACTAAAACATCTAAGTACTCTCATGTAACACCGTTGCTTATACAGCTGCACTGGCTCCCCGTTGAAGTCAGAGTCCATTTTAAGATGCTGGTTCTGACCTTTAAAGCTCTTCAAGGACAAGCACCAGCCTACATCATTGAACCTTTACAGCCCTATGTAGGAGGTCCCTGAGGTCATGTGATCAGGGACCTACTTGTTATTCAGCACACAAGGCTGAAAACCAAGGGAGACGCAGCTTTTGCCACTGTGGACTCTCTTCCTCAGAACTTAAGATCTGTGGACTCAGTGATCACTTTGAAAAAACAACTAAAACACATCTTTTTAGAATTGCATTTTGTTAACTTTTGTCTGTTTTTGTTTTATACTTTCTGAAGCACTTTGTGATCTTTTTATCTAGAAATGTGCTGTATAAATAAAATTGTACTTACTTACCTTTCCTGTTTGTCAGGTCTGGTTTCAGTTGTCATTTGCTATTTGAAGGGTCAAGTTAAAGCTACTAATCAAGACTAGTCAGTATTCACTACACAATTGTAACTTGAATATTTAGTATAGATTGTTTTTATTATTGTCCAAATGTGAATGTGCCTACCTGAAGGTTACAACACCAGATCTTCCCAAAAAGTTAATTCTGTTCATCTGGATGCAGGGTCAAAGGTCATGACAACTGACCTCATAGGCCATTGTTCATTCAGTGGGCGGGTTTCAGTCACTTTCGATTCAATTCAATTTGATTTATAAAGCGCCAAATCACAACAACAGTCGCCTCCCGGCGCTTTATATTGTAAGGTAGATCCTACAACACCTTTTTTACACTTCCTCTGTGCCTACACACCACGCTGTGTTTAATTCCACAGTGTGTTTTTTGTCGTGTCATCCTTCCCTCACCCCAACTGGTCGCGGGTGCTGCTGCCCCTCCCTCAGACTGGTTCTGCTGGAGGTTTCTTCCTGCTGAAAAGGAGTTTTTCCTTCCCACTGTCACCAAGTGCTTGCACAAAGCAGGTCACCTGACTGTTGGGGTGTTCTCTGTGTTATTGCAGGGCAGGTTTATCTTACAACACAAAGCACCACGAGATGACTGACTTTGTGCTTCGGTGTTTTAAAATCAAATAAAATTGGTTAAATGATTTCTTTTCAGGGCCTTTATTTCCCCGGGATCGAGTGTGGATGTCTTGGTTGCCACAACAGGTCTTTCCTGATGAATATTTCAGTGTTCAAGTTTCAGATGTATGCATTTGGTTGCTCTGTTTAAAACACATTATGTCAAATATCACACATTTGAATTGCAGGTAAGCAACTTATATACCACCTTTATATCATCCATCCATTCGCTTCTCCTTTTCAGGGTCGCGGGGGTCACTGGAGCCTATCCCAGCTGTCATAGGGCGAGAGGCGGGGTACATCCTGGACAGGTCGCCAGTCTGTCGCAGGGCCAACACACAAACACAGACAACCATTCGCACCTATGGGCAATTTGGATTAATCAATTAACTTATCCCCACAAACTGCATGTCTTTGGACGGTGGGAGGAAGCCGCAGTACCCGGGGGAACCCACGCAAACACGGGGAGAACATGCAAACTCCACACAGACAGGCTCCGGCCTGATGGTGGAATTGAACTTTGCTGCCCACGGTTATATTTAGCTGAAATTAATTACCATGAAACACAATCAGAAGTGGATTGATTAATGAAATCACAATAATGCTGATTTTTTGTTGTCAGAAGTTATTGCTCTTTCCAGCTTTAGCTGCTAAATAAGTTAGTTTAATGTAATCATATGCTGAAAAGAGACAAAGGTTTGCCACTGTCTATGCTCTGTACAGACACATGTCACTGTTCAGCTGTGGCTTTCAGTAGAGCTCTCTATTTCTATATTATGCTGCTTTGTGCGTCTACACCATTACATGTTTCATGCAAATGCCTTGAACACCTTAGCATTTACAGAATGTCTCCTGACATGGACGTTGGTCTCCGGTTCACCCCACAGATTTTCAGTGGGATTCAGGTCAGGTTAGGAGGTCAGGTGTGCACGTGAGTAACATTCCCATTAGTCTTCTGGAGGTAGCTCTTCACCAAGATCGATGTTTGCATGTGTGTAAGTTTTGGATTGTTGTCGTGTTGAAAGACAAATCAGGCCAAGATTTGCTGCCGACTGCTTGAGCTTTTCTTCCACAATCACAGATTCTTTCCACCTTGATGAGTTTCCCAATTCCAGAGACCCAGAAGCACCCACCCAGCATAATACTCCCACCACTGAGTTTCACTGTGGGTTGTACTATATAATATAGACAGTGCCTCTAAGGCCAAAGGGCACACTTCCAGTATGCATACTCTTTCTCCGGGTTGCCTTTAGCATACTTCAGCTTGAAGTTGTCTCTTCTACATAAGTGTTTGTCTTTTCTGCAACCTCACAGACCAATCCTGTCCTGGTTCCAGTGACTGTCTTCTTCGAGACTACAACTCCCAGCATGGCTAAGTCATCAGTATCTTGACACTAGTTTTTTTCCAGAGTCTTTGAAATCTTCCTACCTCTGCCAGGCTTGTTCTGTCCTGTGTGGCTCTCTTTGAATTTCCTGACGATACTTCTCGCTCCAGTTCTTCATATTTAGAAATGCTGTGATAACTGTGACGTTTTTTGTCTTGCTTTTTTGTTTTTACTGTGTGGAAATTGGAAGGTAACTTTTAGTTTAACTTTATTTTACAAGTTTTGAGCTTTCCAGAGTTAAAGCACATCATCGCACAGCAGTGGTTCGTGCTATGGCTCAATAAAAAGGTTCGTTGTTTGGAGAGCTAATTTAGAATATTTTATTTTCAAGAAAACTGGTATGTTTAGAAATGCAATGAAAATCCCTTGCTTTGTTAAAAAAAAAGCACTTCAGACAAAAACTGTAAATAAATAAATAAATTGCTGTTGCAAAAGAATTTCCCAAATTTCGAAAAACTAAATCTTTATCTTAGCTTGCTGTGATGGCAAAGCCACACATGGTAAGCTCCACACCTCATCATTATTGGATTCACTTTACTTTAAATATATCCTACTTATTGTCCAATTGTCTTTTTGTTAAAAAAAACAAAACAAAAAAAACAACTATTTATTTATTACTTCAAAAAAAAATCTTCTTTTCACTCGTGTGTACTTAATTTCGTTCCACCTCATGCTAACATGTGAATGAAGCTCCTTGAATCTTTGAATATTGTTTATTTATTTATTTTTCCATCACACCTTCCAGTGTTTATGCACACATCTTAACACTGCAAGATCAAAGTTCTGTTTTATGATATATTCATACATCTTTGTTTGAGTTACGGGGGTGTGGCTTCTCCTCCTGTCTGGCAAAAGGCTGTGAGAGCTGAAGTACCACTAACAGCCTAATTGGATGATACCACATGCTTCATTGCCTGGGGGGTGTTTCAAGTTTGTTTAATTGTTTTGTATTAGTTGGTCATGTGACACACCCCCTGGTGCGTCCTTCGGTTTAGCTAAACCAGTATTTAAGTCCCCCCTGTGTCAGTTTGTCTTGTGTTTGTTTGAGGATTTGGTAATTGTTATCTTGAGTTTAGTTTATTGAGTTGACCTCTTTTATTGGTCTGCCTGTTTTTCTGTCTTTGTTAAATATCTTTTCATACTTTTGGGTCATTCAAACCCCTTTTTTGAATTAAACACCTGTGTCCTTTATGCCTTACTGCTTGGTCCCTGACACTTACAAAAGTTCCATCTATATCAATTGTTTTGCAGTTTTTACACAGGTATACAGCATCATTTATTTGTATATTTAAACGTGATTTTATCTATTTTTTTAAACAATGTTAAAGGTGGAAGACTGTTAATCGAGTTGTGTGCGGGATGTTGTGCCTAAATTACTATCTAAGCACTGGAAAGCAATTTCTTGGTGTTTGTATTCAGCATCACAGTTTATGAGTGTTGGATAGTTATTCTCCAAACTCAGAGCATGGGGATAAAACCGGATAAAAAAGGCGAGCCACTTTATGTAGGTTGATGATAACCTTTGAACAGTAACAAAGTCCAGAAGTGTAACAAATACAAATGTGGATCATAACAAACAATCTGACAATAACAAAGAGTGAGACAGGACTATTTATACACCGAGGGCTTAATGAGAACCATTGGTCATTGTGCCTAAACTGATTTACATACACATTTTTTCTTTGTGTCCTTCTGAGCCCCACACAGGTGAAGACGATCACCTGTGACCACAGAGAAGGAAGTAAAACCGACACTGGACATGAGAGAAAGCCACCTTTCAAAGTAACAGAGAAACAAGAATATCATCAGACAAACAGATGAGACACGAGGAATTAAAGTCATCATTAGAATATCAAATTAGAGATCCAAAGGTTCAAAAACTTGGCAAAATAAAACCCAAACAGATTACACAAAGTGTAAATGCAGAGGATTTTGAAACGGGAGTGAGAAATGTGGACTTGTGTACATATACACAGAGAATTTCATTGTACAGGGAAAGTGTTTCTGTATTGTCCATATGAAAATAAAACTTTGAAACTTTGAAACTTTGTGTCTGTTCTATTACACTTATTTGAGCCAAAAATAAAAAACACACACCATTATTAACAGTATCACAATCTGTTTCAGCACATGTTCATGTTTATTATTTATTTCCAAAGCCCTTATATGGCATATTTTGTCCTCTGCATTTAAGCCATTCACTCAGTGAAGCAGTGGGCAGCTACCAATCCAGCACCCAGGGAGCAGTGTGTGTGTGTAGAGACAGTACCTTGCTCAAGGGTACCTCAGGGTAGCGGCTCGGTGGATTCAAACCCCCAACCTTCCGACCACGGGGTGACCACTCTACAAACTGAGCTATACAGAAGCTATCCTGTATTATCATGCTGTAGGTCTTCATGCTGTTGGTGCAGCCGCAGCACGGCCCTGTAGAGCTCTGATGAACCAGCTTACAGAAAAGCTGTTAAAAATGCAGACGTGTATTGGTGCATGCATGCACGTATGCACACCCATTCAAGTCACATGTGGCTTGGGTATAACTATCCAAGACTCATATACTATTTACAGGTAGGTTACATAGCGACTGTTGAGTTCACGTGCTTCCTTTCTAAATCCCCCTTTTTCATTAATGTACTTTCCAATATCTGAAAGACGCTGTCTTTGCCTTATGTATCAGGATATGCTACATACAGATATCATATAGCTGCAACTGGGCAGTTACATATCAGATCATAGAAGATCCTTGTTTTTGTTGATGAGAACCTCTGGGCAGAAGGAGACAAAGAGGCTGGCCTTGTTCACAGTGGGCATCCTACATTAAACTGATTTACATGCACACATTTCCCCCCTGTGTCTTTATGAGTTCTACACTGCACCGGGGTTCATCTTCATATGTTACAGGAACTACAAACAGAAGGACAGGAGAATAGATCAAAGTGATTTTATTTTGACTATTAGATGAAGGTAGAGGTGGCAAAGGAAGCCAGATGTTGTGGCTGCACTGATGCGTGAGTTAAGATTTAAGAGCCAGTCCTGCAGGTTTTAGATGTGTCCTTGATCCAACACAGCTGATTTAAATGGCTAAATTACCTCCTGAATATGTCCTGAAGTTCTCCAGAGGCCTGGTAATGAACTAATCATTTGATTCAGGTGTGTTGACCCAGGGTGAGATCGAAAACCTGCAGGACACCGGCCCTCGAGGCCTGGAGTTTGACACCCCTGGGTTAGGGTTTAAAGGGCTAATCAGCATTTATCCGAGCAGTGTACACTTCAGAATTCATCCTGCTGTTTCTATCAGCAATCCCATCATCACTCAATGCTAGTGACCTGGTCTTACTGGCAGCTGTAGAACTGGTTCTACAACATTGCTGTTTGCTGACAGTCTAATCTCAGGCCTTGCTGTTCTTGACTGTGGATCACAAACCTTCTGTACTTCATGAAGGTGTCTTTTTTCCTACACGGTCTTTCGGGTGTTTTGGTGTTCCTGAGATAGCCAGTGCATTCATTCTTTTTAAGGATGTACCAGATTGTTGGTTTTGTCATCTCTCTTACTTAGAGCCGCAGTGAACAGCTAGGTCCAACTCCAGACTCCAGATTTTTTTATCTTCTCATGAAACGGCTCGTCAGTCAGTAGTTCCATTACCTTTCAGCCCCTGAAAATGAAATACTGTATAAAAATGACAGTGGTTCTGAAACAGTTTCAGTGTTAAACTCACTGAATTAAAGTTTAATGCCTGCATTTTAGTCACATATTTACTGTTTAAAATCCACTGTAATGACATACAGAGACAAATTGTATCTAAACATATGGACCTAACTGAATGGGACATTCTTGGGGGAATAAAATACAATTCACAGTTTATGTTCAGTCTATTTATTGTTCGGTGTAATCTTTTTGTGTTGCACTCATCTCACATTTTTGCATTTGCTCCATAATCCTGGAAAATTGCTTTTCATTCTACTGCATATCTATAAAAATCTCTCTCTCACCCCCTGAGGGGTATGTGTGTTTTTCAAGTTTGGGGACACTACCAGATGCCTGGGAGTTTTCTGGGAGTGTTCTGCACATTATCTTAGCTGTTCCTAGGATTGAATTCTTCCGGAGAGAGACCTCGGATGCTGTGCTTGGAATCTGCTGGATCCACTCTTCCACTTTGTGATCTGAAATCCAGATCATGAGCCAAGATGAAATGATAAACCTCTATATTGGTCGACTTTCTACTTGTGACTGTGATAAAAATCCGTGATCAGATCAGTGATGCAGCTGAGATCAGGAAAAGAGTACTGCAACCACTCAGGCTCTAATAACAAAATGCAAGGTGCTTTTAAAGACATCCGATTATGAAGAGATACCAAGGCTACAGCAGCAGAATCAGCAGCAACACTGGAGCTGAGAGGAATGCAGTGTCTCAAAGACACATCAGGGGCTAAATCCTCTGGTTCAGCTGCAAACGTTTTATTCAACATCTCAATTTCTGTGAGCAACTAAAACCTGCTCTGGAAACTGAGCCGCCTACATAACGACACATATGTGTGTTTTCTCTAAAGGGTTTATGCCTGTCATGTGACTGCAGTTCTGGGATATCCCACTAGGTGGAGGTGTTGCGTCATTTTACCAAAACAAAAACAAACAAAAAAAAACGCCTGAACTAGAAAAAAAAACGTCGTGACGTGTGCAGTCGTAAAACAACGTCATGTCTGTACAAGCAGCTTATGGCTTAGCCTAAAAGCTAACATCTTATTTTTGTTTTTTTTTTGTTTTTGTTTCGTTTGGCGGGTCGGCTTTTGTTCTAGATGGAGACCCAGAGCCTACCATGAAACTCCGGGTCCAGAATGACAGGTGAGCTGAAGCTTAAACGGGGCCTAAGAAGAAACATGCTAGCTGCTAATGCTAACGGCTAGCTGTGTGTAGGAAACGCTCAGTTTTACCTGTTAGCGGTGTCTGTCACTAAGCTGCTTTGGACCTTTTTTTATTACTATTACTTGAAAATGTTTGGGGGGTTTTACCTAACGGTAGTTACGTTGGTATAATGAAATGAGTTATATGAAAATAATGTCAGAGTAATTCACTTTTGTGAACTTTAGCCAACCTAAAAAAGCAGATCTCCAGTCGCATTCGTGCCCCAAAGTACCACAATACTGTCAGAGAGGAGTCTCGGCTGTTTTAGCATAAACAGTTGCTAAACCCTTCATTACTTCTTAACACTTTATTAACGTCTTTACGTCGGTTCTCTCTGTCAGTTGACACGTAAACATGGCCGTGATCGTAGCTGCAGCGGGACACACTCTGACCGAGGCTCTTGTGTCTTAGGACTGATTCCAGAAGAGTACTGAAACTGAGGGAGTCTCCTACTGTAATGCAGCCTAATTCAACTGAGCGGGGAGGTCATGCGGGAAATGGTTTATCCCTAACTCTGCAGCCAGAGCTTTTCACCAGGGCACCTGTCAGTGGTGCTGCTGCCTCCAGCCCTGAGAGCAGTGAGGTACGAGTACCCATGACCGGTGGCCCCGGAGAGTCCAGTGGAGGTGCGTCATCCAGGAGATGCAGGATCAACTCCCACAGCCACTCGCATTCACACGCACATAATCGGGCGCCCCCTTCCAGTTCAGAGCCCGAGCTTGACCCGCCCGACCCCGATCTGGACTCTGGAGAACCCAGCGCCTCTCTTTCTGAGCTACGCTGTCTCTTCCGCTGGCTCCAAAAGAGTCTTCCTTTCCTGGTCATACTGTGCGCTAAGCTGGTGATCCAACATGCTCTGGGTAAGCAGGAGTGAAGAAAACAGTGTCACCACAGCTGTGAGCACAAGAACGCATGTCATCGTGTCTCTCTTCCTTTACCAGGTTTAGCAGTTGGGATCGGCCTCTTCACGACCTTTCTGTATGTGAATAAAAACATTCAAACTCAAGTCTTTCTTCAGGTGAGTCAGCAGCTGAAAAACTGTTGATTTGTGATGCGTTTATGAATATTAATTAAGTCCCTGATACGACACGTTGTCTGTGTGCAGGATCGTCACTCAAAGCTGCAGTGCATATGGCTGCTGCTCTTCCTGATCTCCTCCACCTTACTGCTTTACTACACCTTTCTCACAGAGACACTTTATCATTGGTAAGGCACGATCCATCCACCTCACTTATCACTAGAAATATAGTGTCCGACCTAAAAGTGGAGTGTGATCAGATTTGTTGAAGAGCATTATGCCGTTTAACCCGACTGTCACCCTTCCTCATAGCCTCATCCTGCTCAGTCCAACCATTGAGCCGCTGGTTTTCTGGGAGACACTCTGGGCAGTCGGCATCACCAACTTTGTAATAAAGTTCCTCTGCATGGGAATCAAGTGCCTTATTCTGCTGCTGCCCTCTGCACTGGTGTCCTATCGAACTCAGGTTTGATTTGTGGATTTATTCTCGACATTGTTGACTTAATGAACAAAACCAAAGCCCTGTTGGCAGGGCTGGTTCAGTAGCTTAAGTTTATTTCTCCAGGGCCGGTGGCTCATGTTGACTGAGGAGCTGGGTCAAGTCCACCAGACTATAGCGCCTGTTCCACTGTGGTTCCGCTACCTAGTCACCTACCAGGAGACAGAAGGCACCCCTGGACTTACACTCGGGGTCCTGTTGGCTTTGCTCTACCTCATACTAAAGGTGTGATCCTACAGCTTATATATTTTTGTAGTATAAATGCTAAAAGGGTTCTGTTTCCTGTTGACAATTACATCGAAAACTGTTGTTTTCTCTCCCTTTTAGCTTTTAGGATTGTATGGTCAGTGGACGTCTTTAATGAAAACTGGGAGACTGTTCCTACGAGTCGAGGTCAGTGTTAAACAGCTTTATCTTTAAATTGTGAATTAAAGGTAAATGCAGATTGTGCTGAAGTGTCCGTATTGAAGTGTGCTTCCATGTTATTTCTCAGTGCACAGGCACAGCAGCCACGAGGAGTCAGTGTAACGAGGCTGGAGATGTCTGCCCCATCTGTCAGGGAGAGTACAGGGAGCCACGTGCACTTCTCTGTCAGGTAAAACGACACGTGCACGCTTCCAGGGCCTGCTGTACGCTGCCGCAAAAGTGTTGAGTCCCCCCTCATTTCTTTATGATTTGCTCCAAAGGAGCCAGACTTTTCTTTGGACATTGGCTGCTTTTTACTCATCTTCAGTCCTGTTCTTGTACCTGATCATTTTCAGAGGAATGCTTTTTTTAAATTTCTTTTGTTTATTAAGCAATTTAAGGCTGAACTCTAAGTCATTCAAGCATAAAAACTCAAGGCCCAGTGAATCAGTGTTAAGTCTTCACATGACAGACACCCCGACAGTGAACCAGCTGAAATGGTTTCTGTTGGGACTTTGTTGCTGCCAGCCTGTCTCAAAACATTTGTTCCCATTTCTTTAGCTGAATCTATAAAAAGTTTACTTGTTCATAGAAAATCAAGTAATGAGGGGTGGCTCAGGACTTGAGTACAGTCCTGTATTTGCTGCTACAGTGTTTGATGCTTCTGTAAAACACTTTTAAATGGTGAGGTCAGAGTGTGTACAAATGTTCCCTGTCAGATTTTATATCAGGCACACAGCTCTGACTGTATATAAACCAGGGGTGGGGAACTCTGTGTCCTGCAGGGTTTAGATCTCACCCTGGGTCAACACACCTGAATCAAACGATTAGTTCATTACCAGGCCTCTAAAGACCTTCAAGACATGTTGAGGAGGAAATTTAGCCATTTGAATGAGCTGGTTTGGATCAAGGACACGTCTAAAACCTGCAGGACACCGGCACTCGGGGCCTGCAGTTCCCCACCCCTGATATAAAAGATAAACGCAACCATTTCCACCATTTCGCTGCTGTGAAGAGCATCCATCATGGTGTTTCAGTGTTTAACTTTAATCTTCACCTGACAAAATAAACTTTCATCATTCAATAAAATTTGAAGGGACTGACTGAGAGCATAAACTCACCAGAGTAGCATCGAGTGAGGTAAAAAAGAAAGGGAGCATTTTCCTCTAGATCAGGGGTGGGCAACTCCAGGCCTCGAGTGCCGGTGTCCTGCAGGTTTTAGACGTGTCCTTGATCCAAACCAGCTCATTCAAATGGCTAAATTTCCTCCTCAACATGTCTTGAAGTTCTCCAGAGGCCTGGTAATGAACTAATCATTTGATTCAGGTGTGCTGACCCAGGGTGAGATCTAAAACCTGCAGGACACCGGCCCTCGAGGCCTGGAGTTGCCTACCGCTGCGTTAGAGGAATGCAAATTTAGGGTACCTTCATATCGGCTTTATTTACTTTACAAAAGCTACAACCGCCTATTTATGGAGTCTTGAGCATAGAAGTGCGCCCCACCTGCTGTTGGAAAATGTCTGCAAGGGGCGGCCAATCAGGACAAAGCTGGTGTAAAGAGTGACGAAGGAGCTAAAACAAACTTGAAGAAGTTCAGTAGCCCTTTTCAGACACTTTTGAGTGTAAAATGTGTTGATGTGCTTTCACTTCTCCGCTGTGCAGCACATATTCTGTGACGAATGCATCGCTCTGTGGTTCAACCGGGAGAAGAGCTGCCCCCTCTGCCGCACAGTCATCACAGAGAAGGTCTACAAGTGGAGAGATGGAGCCACATCTCCACACCTGCAAATTTATTAATGGTTCAGGTGTGGGATACTGGTATTATTTTGTATGTAATATGTGACTTTTCATGGCTGTCAAGCCCCACTGACAGATAACGTCGTACACACTGTTTCATTAGTCAGTTAAAGGCTGGGCTCCTTGCTGGCCGGGGCCAGTGAAGGTACACAACCATAGGCACGTTTCTGGCTTCTCTTGTTAAATCTCCAGCAAAGAATTTCTTCTTCTCACAGAAATTATTTTCTCACCCTCGAGTATTTTTTTGATTTAAGTCGTTTCGCTTTGTGTTGCTTTTCTTCACCTTTAGTCTTTGAAACTTTCCTCGAGAATGAAAATTTCATTACTTCCACGTTTTTTTTTTTAAATGTTTTGTGAATATAGGAGCATAAGAGAATTACACACAGCACCTGATCCCCGTCTTGTCTAGTGTTACCTAATTTGTGATCGCAACTATTCAGATTCATCCAAACGAATGCGCCAAATAAAAGCATCTGCTTCAGTTGTATCGTTCAGTTTGAAATCAGGCTGCAGAGCTGACCTTCTGGAACAACTCATAGGTATAATTGCTCATTAATGTGCACACAGTAAACTTCTTGCTTTCAGCTTTTTTGGGGGACTGCAGATTGTGATACTGATTTACACAAATTATTTTTTTACAGGGCTGACGTTGCCCCGTTTTTGTAAAAACCAAAGACTGGGAGAAACATCTATTTTATGTACAAAAATCATTTCACTGTTATTTTTATCCGCTCTGACCCATGAACTCTGATTAAAGATCTACATTTAAGTTAAGCGTTCTTGGCTTGATTTGTGGAGCAAACTGGGACCAGTTCCCTGGTGAACAGCTTCCAGTTTATGGGAAAAAACTTGGACGTTATCACTGAGATACGCTGAAACGTTCTGTTGCACCAGCAGGACTCAGACAGGCTCTGTTCATTTATGTTTTATTTCAACTTCATTATGTACATGATACAGTTCAGGTGAAGGATCGACACAACAGAAATGTCACCAGTGACTAAAATATCCTTTTCAACTCGAGACATGTTATCAAGTAAGCTTGATAAAGTATGGTTCAAACATCTGTGTGTAAAATGCTCCTTAAACATACCTGAACAGAAGCAAAATGCACCACTTTTACATCACCGTGTCTCAGACACGACAGTCACACCAAACCTCCCACTCAGACCACGATCAAAGATGTACACATCCTAGAAAGGCATGACAGGACGTCAGCGTTGGTAATCAATCCCAGCCTTACACGCGCACACGCACTCACACAACTACAATATACAGCAAACTGTACATACATGATGTACTCTGTCAGCAAAGGCACAGTGCCATTCCCATTGGTTTTTGCATCATAACATCATCTATCTTTCCACTGCAAAAGAAAAACTACACTTCAAGTTTTTGGCAAGGAAAGTCTAAAATGAAGGAAAAAAAAAGTTTCAAAGTGAAACTATGCCTCGAAATAAATACTGTAAGACGTCGGGCCTTTGAAACATAAAAAAAGCTGCATCTGAGGTTCTTGTAAGACTTTCTATGGAAATAAAATTACACTGTACACGATTATAATTGCAACAGAAGTCAAATCAACTTTTTACACATTCTGCTGCCCTATGTGAATAATACTACATAATAAATACATAGTTTGCATAGTGTAGACAACGAGGTGGAACCACAATGGCACTTGAAATAAATATAAACAAAGTAAGCGAGTGGAGTGACGGCTGTTAAACACAGCTGCTTTACAGGAATGATCCAAATACATCGGCTCAGTCAGTAAAACCTAAAACATGAACCAAAAGAAGTTTCTACAAAGTTCATTTGTAGAAAAAGGCGCAAACTTCCTGTGTTGTTTTCATTTTTATGATTACCAGAAAAATCCCCAAAGCTTCAGCTCGTTTTGGCCAAACGTTACAGTCAGCATTTGTGGATTGCAGGGAACAATTCCAAAAACAACAACAGAAGTCACTCGTTTAGCTTTCATTAGCATTATGGGAATCTGAATCCGACCTTTGGTCATTTTTAGGATGACAGGGTTCAATGGCTTGACTCCAAAGGCTCATCTAGCAGCTTTACGTCGCACAAACATCCCAAACATCGCACTCTTAATAGATGGTCTATTCACACAGGTGTGTGTTAATACGCCCTTACGCTTAAAGCCATGTTACAATGCACAAAAAGCACACTCACAGTACCTTAGACATGAATGCAGCCCATGTCAGTAAAAAAGGCAGTGATACCAATCTGGCTCAGAGTATTTTGGGTCAACATGCTTGTTGGTTTCCAACCATGCCAGTGGCAATGAGACTGCATGAGTTAAAAAATAAGAGCAGGAGATTTAAGTGACACACAAAGGCTTTTGGAGTCTGTTTACATTCAACACAAAGAAAACGAACAGTGTTTCTGGATCGGCGTCCCACAGGAAGCCTTCCAGTCACACAAAGCAGTGCCAGCATTTGGTATCGACTGTGGTGGAAGTGATGCACTTGGCTGAAATTTCACTTGTCTTTTTATAGCTGCTTTCCTTCAGGCGCGCTCTTCACCTGCTCTCAGCTCTAGTGACGAAGGCGATCTGACTCTGTCCTTTAAATATAAAGGACCCAACCCTGTGAAACTATGATCCAATAAATCCACTGACTGACAGCGCGATCCGAAATTTCACAGAGTGACTGTTCAGATAAAATGTCACGATGAGGAAGAAACAAACACTCCTTATTAGAGATCCTTTTCGTAGACTCGCCGTAAACACTACAAGTAACGTTACCCTAGACTCGAAGATAAAAGAGCACCAGTAAATCCTACAGTAATGCCAGTTGAGTACATCTCAATCACCTGAGCCCACTCGTCAGCTGGCGTTTTTCAGCACACGTTCGAACAGAGTTTGTCGAAGAGCACCTCTCTCACACCGCTCTGCTAATTTATAAACTGCTGATTAGCTGTGGCGAGTTACAAAAAAAAAAAAGGCCCAGGCTAAGTCAGGAGGTTTCAGGCGGTTAAGGAGGGGAAGGCGCTGCTGGAAGAGCTGGTGATCGGCGTTGACAGCGTCAGTCAAAGTAAAAAAGAAATCCTACAAGTCTCTTTGAAAGGACAAAAGGAAAAGGAAGGGGCACTCAAAGAGGGCCGGCGTTCGTAGGCGAGCCGAGCGTCATAGGTTCATTCGTAGGTGTTCGGGCCGCTTGGAGTTCATGGGGTACGCCTGCTTCTTGTAGGGCCCTACACTGATGCCTGAAGGGTGCCTGATGGGAAGCGGCGCAGAAGCCTCGGTGAAGCCGCTGCCGCTCGTGTCCATTTGCTCCACTGCTGAAACCTCCATGGGCTGGTCCATCGAGCTGCTGGGTGAAAGCAGAGACGGGCTGCCAGTCATCAAAGGTCCCCGGTGCCAGTTGCCCCCCCCTGCAAACTTCACCGGACTGAGGAAGAAGATGTGACATACTTTGATTAGGCTCAAAGGCTGTTATGTGCACCACACGGCTACAGTCGTGAAAAAGTACACCAAAGCACACCATCACACACCAGGACTTACGAAGAAAACTTGTTTATTTAAATACAACCTGAGAATAAACAACACAACAACAACGTTGCTTCGGTTCAGTAAGACTTCCAGCTCTCTTCAGTCAGAGGTCTGGACTTTGACCGGGTCATTAAACCACATTTAGTGTTTTCTTTTTGAGACATTTGGATGTAGGTTCCCTGATGTGTCCTATGAAAGGACCCATTTAGGCCAAGCTTTAGCTGTCAGATAGAAAGCTGCATATTTGGCTCAAGGATACTTTGGTACACAGGAGTTCCACAGTTGCTGCAAAACGAGCCCAGATCATTATCCCTCTACCACCATGCTCGGCCGGTGGTTTATGGCGTTATTGCCAGACATCTTCATTTTGGAACATTGTTCCAGAGGTTTTGTGGCGTGTACAGATACGACTTTGCAATCTAAGCCGTGCTGCCGTGTTCTTCTTTAGAGAAAAGAGCCTTGTCCTTGCAACCTTTGCCTTTTTCTAATTGTACTATTATGAACTTTCCCTGTCGAGTCTGAGATGTGGCTCTTGGGGAGTGCACGGACTGACGTGGCTTTCCTGGGTACAATGACAGTTGTGCTGAACATTTCCTGCTTGGGAATAATCTTTCCCACAGTAGAACGATTCACTTGAAATTATTTGGAAATGGTCTTGTGACCCTCTCAAAACTCATAAGCAGCAGCAACTGTTCCTCCTTGGCACTGTGTTAACACACACATTAATGCTCAAGACCAGCCAAAACATCTGCCTTTATGGTGGTGCTCAACTGATGCTCAGTCAACTGCATTTGATCAGCAGCATCTGGGTTATTACTGTTTTAATGGGAGCAGTAAGGGAGTACCGTCCACTGATTCTGCATTCTGGCTTCAAATTATTTTGTGTTGTTGTTCATCTGAGGTTGTATACAAATCATTTTAAGGTTGTTTTTTTATTTAATGTTCTTATTCATGAAACCTTGCGTACAAGGGATGCGTACAATTACCCCCAAAACTCCAAAACGCCCCTCACCTTCCCTATCCATGTTTTTATTCAATTCATTTAAGCTTTAATGACTTTATATGCCTTACTGTTAGCCAAGCAAATTTAAGCTATTCACAAGGTCAGCGAGTGAGTCATCAGGATGAAGACTTATTTTGGGAAATTTTTTAAATGACCAGTGAAATCGGACAGATCTGCAGAGAAAAACAACATGCCGTTACCTCACAGGTGTTCTTGGGCTTCCCGGGAACTTTCGCGGCGAGCGGACCTTTGGCTCAAAGGAGAACTTCTCTTTGACGTTTTCAAGCACAGATGGGGCTACATATGTGAAACCCTGGGGAAGGGGTGGAGGACAAAAACAGAAAGAGATCTCAGCCCACTTCAAAGACCATCTTTCCAAAAACAACCCACAGCTGATGATGAGCAATGAAATGCTGAGTAAACCATATCATGCAATGCGGTGGAAAAGTGAGTGAAGCTTCCAGGAAAACCAACAGGATTAAACCAGATGGGACGCATTAACTGGTTCTCGTAAGACCCACTTGTCGAAAAGGGGAACAAAAACAAAACACGAAAAAAAAACCCCAGTATGTCCAGAACTAGCTGCTGTTTGCATGTTTACAGACAACACAGAAACAGTCAGTGCACCGTTTTCTATTAAAAACTCTGCGTAAATTTAGCAACATCAGCTTTGCACCAGATATTTAGCGTTTTCCTACCTCACATCATCTGACCACAAACGATGACCGAACGAAACTCTACAAAACACTGACATGCAGGTTATGAGTCGTCTTTCATAGATCTTACCCTGCAACATTATTATACGCTCACCCACCACTCTGTCAGGTATACCTGTCCCAACTGCTAATTAGTGCACATAACTAATCAGCCAATGGCAGAGCAGTGACTCGCTCATTCACCCTAAACTCATACACATGGTCAAGATGACGTGTGAGGTTCAGAATGGGGCAGAAAGGTGATTTAAGTGACTCTGAATGTGGTTGCCGGTGCCAGATGGGCTGGTCCGAGTATATCTGAGAAACTGCTGATCTGCTGGGATTTTCCCACACCATCATCTCCTGAGTTTACAGAGAGTGGTCCAAAACAGAAAATAATCCAGTAAGCAGCCATTCTCTGCTAATGCCGGAGAAGGCTGGCCAGACTCGACCCAACAGAGCACTTTGGGATGTGTTGAAACGAGAGTCGCATCACGGACGCAGCAGCTGTGTGATGCTATCCTGTCAACGTGGGCCGGCACCTTGTTGAGTTACCAGTCAGTTCAGAAGGTTCACTAACACTTGCAAGGCGTAACTAATGAAGTGGCCAGTGAGTGAGGCACCAGTTACACACCAGGAAGACTTGATTGGCACTTTCACTGAGCATGGAGTCATCGGGGCTGTCCACTGGAGTCTGACTGGTGAACTTGGAATCAAACTGGCTGACATCATCAGCTGATTGCTGTAAAAAAAAAAATACAATAGTAATCAGGTTAGTTAATGACCTTCATGGCCACATTACACAGGACATCTCTGTGTGGAAGACAAACTCACCAGAAATGGTTTAAATGGAGGCTCTACTTTGCGAGCAAGGAGTTCGTCCCAATTTATAAGGCGGAAGAAGGTGTGGGCCTAGGAAACATGACAGCCGTTTTGTGTCTGCGTGGTTTTTTAAAACATATTTTTCAAGCTCCATCTGAAAAGCGATGCCTACCTGGACTTCAGCTGCATCTCCTGGACCGCCCCCGAGTCGCAACGAGGCATTTCTTTTCAGCAACTAGAAAAAACATAAATATTCGTATTTTTGACAGCAGATCAGTGCTTTTTAACGAGACAGGCGTGTGAAGCGTGTGGGGAGGAGCAAGGCTTTAACAGCTCACCTTTTTCAGAAGGTCCCTGGCTTCTTGCGTGAGGTAAGGTGGAAGGCTGAGTTTACATTTTAAGATTTTGTCTATGGTCTTCTTTCGGTTTTCACCGGTGAACGGAGGCTGAGGAACAGCAGCAGATTGGAAACATTAGCTGAGCAGCACGATAAGGACGCTGTGAGTAACGGTTCCGGTTACTTGCATTAGTTACGGCATTAAGACGTTGACTGGTTTGTACTTACTGCTCCTGTCAGCATGTCGTACATGAGCGCTCCCAGACTCCACCAGTCCACAGCACGATTATGTCCACTCCTCATCAGGATCTCTGGAGCCCTGAAGAAGAAGAGGCAGAGGAGAAGGCGTGTCAAACCAGAGGCATGAATGTGCTGATGTGTATGTAAATCATCAGACTGTTTGCCATACATGTACTCGATAGTGCCGCAGAAGGTGTGGGTGACTGTTCCATCATGGATGGACTCTTTGCATAGGCCGAAATCCGTCAGCTTCACGTGTCCTGAAAGGTGGATGCGTACAGAGGACACGTTAGAAGGTTCAAGGTTGTGTTTTAATAGTTGAATGCAAAACAAGCAGAAGATATTTGCAAGAAAATCTCAGTTGGTGAAGGACATGTATCTAGGTCGGACGTTTAGTAAGCAGCTCCTAGTGTTTCAGTACCGTTGTTATTGAGCATGATGTTCTCAGGTTTTAAGTCCCTGTAGATGATGCCTTTTTGGTGCAGGTGACCCAGCGCCATTGAGATCTCGGCCAGGTAGAAACTGTCAACAGAAAAACACAACGCAGGTCCCATATTTAGTCGAATGCATTGACATTTCTATCCATTTTTCCTCGTTACTCTTCTGTTTACGCACATTTTTTGCCCACGTTATGATGTAATGTTTACACTCCTGTGCCTTTCTGCACTCAGTGTCTCTTTCATTATTCTAGGAATACTACTAACCCTTATTGGTTCATGGAGTCTCCATCTACAGACTGTGTTTATAAGACAAAAGGACACATACTGCAAGCATTCAGTCCCTGCTCCAGCTGAACAGTCCTACTGTTCCAGCTCAGTGTCTGAGAAACAGAGTCACCTACGTGCCTCCCTTCACGGAAGTCAGTTCCTCAAACTTTAAACTCCCCCGTGTGCCAATTTCCTCGATGTGATTGTTTTTCCTCGTGATGCTTTTTGGGGCTCCAGTTTAAATACGTCCGTCTGCTCCAATCAGAACACAAGCAGCTACTGTTTGTCTCTTTGTTGTATTCCTAGAAATATTTTGGAGAACCTGTTTTTGACTGAATGTGAATCATAAAGTCACATCACTGGGTGTTAAGATGCCTCTTCTGTGGGTTAACATCCTAAATGCATGGTGCTGATCATGTAATATGCAAACATGCAAGTTAATGTAAAGATGCAACTACTGTATAAAGCAGCAAATCAATCTGTTCAGCAAGCTGGTAGGAAGGACTAATGTGAAACATTACAGTCACAGGAGTTAGTGTGTGGAACAAACAAAACACACAACTTCACACGTCTGGTCAAAATCAACAAATTGTATGAATGTAGATAACGTTCCTCTCAGTGGTGTCACTCAGACGGTCATCTCTGTTTTTGGTGAAAGTGGATATTAATAAGTGCCAACTTCCACCTACTCATGTTTGCGTGCGGTGTGTGCACAACATGTCAGACGTATTTGTTTTTATATGTCACACGTGGTACGTAAGGATTCTTAGGGATGATATTTACATTTGTCCTTGTTTTCATTGGACACTGGCTTTGTTCGTGATAATGAAAGCTTGCAGCTGCGCTTACTGTGAGCGCAGTAAACTGAACTCAACCAAAAAAAGAAGACGATCGAGGTTTTACCAGCAACAGACCAACTCACCATGCTGTGTCCTCCATGAAGATTCCCTCTCTTTCCAGCTGCATGAACAGCTCCCCGCCTAGTTACCACATACGAAAACTCATCGTTCAAATGTATTCACACTGGGAATGAGGAGCTGCACTGATAGAATGACTGGGAATTCCTTCTCACCGCTCAGATACTCGAGGATGAGGTACAACTTTCCCCCCGTCTGGAAGGCATAGATCAGGTCAACAATGAACGGATGTTTAACCTCCTCCAAAATGTTCCTCTCGGCTTTGGTGTGGGCGGTGTCCTTTGCGTTACGCACAATCATGGCCTGGACAGAAAAGCACAGTGCAGGGGTGTGAAACTATTTGGGCAATAAATCTTACCCCATTAGCTGGCATGAAACCTTTAAAACATCAGCTGCAGAGGCAGAGCGGGAACTGGGACGCCAAGATGGTAGCTACAGCTAAGTCTCATTAAGCTAATAAACAGTCATTAAGCGAAACCTCAGGCTTCGGGGAATATGAGCTGGTTTTTCAAGGAGAGCCAGACATGAGCTCTGTGTCGACAGCAGAGAGGAGGCAAGCTGAACAGAAGCAGCAGCTCTGAGGTGTCATGAGAAAAACACCTGGTGCCATTATTTTAGGTTGGTTTGTCCTTCTGGCTTCGTAGCTCAGCGTAAGAGGATATCATATTCAGATCACCTGCTCCGGCTCGTAGCTATTGATACGGAGAACTCGGACATCAACTCTGCAACACCAGACTGATTGTGTATTCAGACACGGGCCAGTTTCTACGAATGAACCCGACTCGAGTACATGCAAGCAGATTTACTCACCTTCTTTAAAACCTTCATAGCAAATATCTTCCCAGAGGTGGCACCCGATACCTTCCGAACCTGGAACACCTGCAAAAATAATTTACATTTGTATAAAGACATTTAAGGAGGAGTGCTACAAGGTTCATCAAATTTTATCTAAAACTAAAGCGCACAAAGAAAGAAATGCATTTCCTGAAAGACGAGCAGCAGTGATCCAAGACAGATTTTTTTAATGTAACATCAAATATGTGCAGCACTCCCTCGCACTCTGGCATGGAACTAAGGTCATAACGCCCATAATGAAACGCTGCTCTCACTCTGCGCAGTGAGAGCAGGTGAACGTAATGCCAACGCTTGCCTCTGGGTCTTACTGACTGTATCTATATGTTAGTTTGAATATCTTGAACTTCGGCTGACAGCTTCCAGAGAGATATAAGATGATTTTATAGCTAACATTATTGCTTAAGCATGTGACTTTTGTAGCTTATTTAAGACTTTTTAATACCACCTTTTCAAAAACTACGATGAATGTACCGTCACTTATCCTTTGGCTGTGGGGTCCAGATATTTTGAATTGGAAAAATTATACATTTGAGACACAAATTCAATCGCTCAGGTATGAATTTGAAAATCATTGTCTTTACTCTTAAAAAATAAGACTAAAATCATCTGTTCTTACTTCGCATAAGGAAAGGCTTGAGTTCTGACCCTCAGTTAAAAATACAGAGAAACTTTTGCCAAATTATGCAACATGACGACGATATCAAAACAGCTGCCAATGTGCTACATTTTTCTTCTTCTTTTTTCTTAATACAATTGTGTTATCTCATAATTCTAAGTAAGTCCCAAGTTACGGAAAATGACTTTGTTGTCATCTCCATCAAAACCACTTCAGACAGAGCAAGTCATGCATCTGCTTGTTAAGTGAAAAATGTTTCCAAAATAACTAATGTGCTCTGTCATTGTCAAGTTTAGCAACGAAACATCAGGGAAGTTCCAGAGCTCTACATCCACAAAAATAAGGCAGAACCTACAATGTGCACTCATCTTTAAAATCTCCATTTGTCCTAAGATTTGATACAAGCAGCTGCAGACGGATTACTTTGATGCTTTATGTCTATGCAAAGAAAGGCTTCTACTTCTTTGCTTCAAGAACTTACAGTAAAGGTGAAACAGGATTTCTTTCTTCCTACCACAGGAAAAATATTGCTAGATATTTGTGGGAATTGGAGGGCTGTTGATAAACAACAATGACACTGTAAACTATTGCCAAATTTCCCATTCCACCCACTGGAATTTCAAGACATCTGCAATGCCTCCCACACATACTGACACCAGGTCCCAGGCTAAGAAATATAAGTTGCATTTTACACGATTTTAAAATCAAAGGGGTTTTTTTTTGTTTTTAAATTAACGCTGCATCAAATGCATGTGAATATGAACATGTAAGTTAAGCCTTTTCAAACCCTAACTTTCAAGTCAAGAGGGGTCAATAAAAGGAGGAGGGAAAACGTGTCAGAGAGAAATGTCGATTTGAGAGTCTTGAGTCCTCACCTTCCCATAGCCACCTTTTCCCAAAACTTTCAGCAGCTCAAAGCATTCGGGCCTGATCTGCTCTGTTCCCTTGTTCACGCTGTTCTCTGAAATTTCAAACTTCTCACAGTCATCCATGTTACTGGCAAAACAAAGCAAAAAAATAAATAAAGAAGATAAGAAAGTAAAGATGAAACACAGGTTCAGAATATTTTGCACAACACTGTTAGCATTTTAGGATGAGTGCCACAAACACTTGAGCACCATGACAACATTGGGTAATGGCTGGACTTTTTCTGATGCTAGTTTTATTTTATTTATTTATTTTTATGTATTTTGTTTGGGGTGGGGGGACTGGCTGAGTGAGATCAGTGCCCACTGCTAAAGCACTTCCACACAAAGATCCCTCAGATATTTCCAAGTGAGAACAAAGAAGCCAAACAGGATTATCACAGATTACATTGATTGTTTTACCTGCTAAATGCTGCTTCACACAGCACCACAGGTCTCCACCTGGATGCATGAATGCCTCTCAAAGCTACCAGGTTTCAGTTCACTTTAATGGGCGACCGAGCATTAGAAAACAAAACAGCCCTGCTACAGAGGGTTGTTATGGTCTGGCACTACATAACTTATGTTAGTTTTCCATTAAGTTTAGTTGCAAATTTCTTATGGCTCAGAAGTACAATCAAGTTCGCTTAAAATTGGTTAGTTCTTTTACCAATTTAAAAACAGCTATGACGGGATTTAGGTTTTTCCCAGATCCTGAAATGTTGACTCCCACGCATCCAATTAAGAAAAAATGGTTTGTTCCCTTTTTCGAAACACAGTGAATCACAACATCGCTTATACTCACAAATCAAAGCTACTGCACTGCTCCATGTACTCACTGAGCTGCCCCTGGAAACAAAAGGGGACACCGGGACACAACATTTAGGCACACAGGAATGCGAGGGAGAACTGTTCTTTACTAGGGAGTCTGAATCAATCGGAGGTACATTACAGACTTTTTCATTTTCTAGCGATATATTTTTATTAGCCTAGTTCACTCAAAGTTAGGACAGCCTCACGGCTAACCAATACAGTTAAGCAGGGACGTGCTGTATGTCTAACACTATCAGTTTTAAACGAAACTGATAACCAGGAACGCAGCGACGACAGCAGACTCGTAGCCTCGCGTTAACGTTACGCCGCGGTGGGAAGGCTAGCAAAAGTGTGATCCTCTTACCTGCAGTGATGCTAACACCGGTAGCATTTCAGCCTGTTGTTGGTCGGCTGGAGTATAATTTATTTGTATTATTATTATTTTCTAAAAAACGGTCAGAAAGGGATACACTACTGATTAAATTAAAGTAGCTAACAAACCGCAGATATAGCATTCATGTGCAGCTAATGTAGCTAGTTACACGGCAATAAGAGCATCCCTCCGAAAATACCGATTAATAGCGTTGCCGCTCATAGCTCCATTATCGGACAACCCCTTACGCCCTAGCTACTACACCGTCAATTGCTATTGTTTAGCTTCCGTTATGCTTTATTTCTAACCTGACATTTTACCTTCTTTTTGATTTCTTTACCCTCTGGCGTTGATATCTTCTCTGCTTGTACACTTTCAACTGAAGAATAACCTTACTTGTACTTGAGGGCTGGCCACCTTAACTTAAGCCATCCATCGTCCAAAACTTTAAGTAAAATCCAGAAAATGTAACTGTAATGTTTAATTTCAGTGTAGCTTACGTTGTATGTGAAAGCACATTAATACGCGGGAAAAGAGTGAAAGATGATGTGTCCGATAATGGATACATGGGCACCGGTGTTAGCAACTTAGGCCTCGGAGCTGCTTAGTTCTAGCTAACTGGCTAACAGCAGGGACATTAGCCTTAGCGTTAGCATCGACTCACCCCATCCTCAAATTCTTCGTCAGAGACATTCTCATCCGGTTGATCCAAATCGATGTCAAAAACCGCGGCCATGGCCGCGACACCTTACTTGGCGTTAAATGACAAAACACAGGCCCGCTCCGTCACCTCATGTGAGAGCCATCACCGTTACAACCGGCTACAGCAGAAAGCATGGGCTCACCAACCAAAACAACACAGGAATCGAACAGCAGCAACAAAAAGAGCCTCTAGCGTCGGCCGGCGGCACTACTCTGCTCAGGCTGGACGAAAACATCAGGAAAGAGTTCCAGTAACGGCAGATCAGGAAAATAAATCCAGTAACTGAAAGAAGGAAAGTGGTCAGATGTGCCAACATAAACAAACAAACACACACTAATAAGAAAAATAAATAAATGAACGAATAAATATAGGTGGATGATTTATTTCCCAGTCTGTGCAAATTACATTTGAATTGTATTTAAAGATTTGCATAAAAACGTATTTATAGTACATGTTTATGAGAGAATGTATTTCATTTCCTGTGTTTGTTTGTTTTTTAAATATAGATGATAGTTTTAGACTTGGGTCAGAAAAAAAATCAGAAATTGTGTCATGTGACACAGTAGTGCTCCATGCCGAACCCAAGTCATAATCTAACACTAACTTTATATATTCATCAAACAAAGGTCAGATGTATAATGTAAGCTCCTCTTTTATTTTAGCCTACTCACAACAGCAGATTGTAAGAATTTGCAGTCCTCGACTTAACAGATCTTCCTTTTGCTGCTTTCCAAACTTGCAGTACAGACAGTCATATTCATCATAATCTGATCATGTAAATGAGTCATGCAGTCCAGTGACACTGGACTTCTCTGAGAAATCAGAAATTGACCAAACATAAAATTCAACCACTAAAACTAGTGGTGGTTGACCACCAGGTGGTGTAGCTCAGCTGGTGACATAGCTCAAGGGGGTAGAGCAGGTCACCGACGGTCTATGGGTCGATCCCTGTGTGCTCCCAGCTCCAGTCTGCCAACTGACCCCAAGCTGCCCTCCAATGCATCCATCAGAGTACGAATGCATGTGAATGTTACACAGAAAGCACTTAAATAGACTGACACAGGAAAAAGGGCTGGAGGTGTGAATGAGTCACACACACACACACATACATATATATATATATATATATATATATATATATATATATACACACACACACACACACACATGTATATAATGCTTTCCAATTTAAAACCACCTTTTGTGTATAACAGTAAATTTGAACGTTCACAGGTAACAGATAAAAATATCATTTAGATTAATGAGTTTGCACAAACTCCTGGATTAACCAATACAGAAATATTTTTAAAAAGTCATTTTATTAATTATTCCTAATTGAGGACAGCTGGGGCATGAAGCATCCATTGGGCTGTGGTTTAATAAACTTGCTCAGCACTGCGTGTTTAGCCTGCACAGGTTTTTGGGCAGGGGTGTGAAGAAGAATAATGATGATGATGATGATGACTTCCATCCAGACGATTCAGTATCATTCTGTCGGACTGACACACTTGTTTTTTACATGAGTCATCATTGCTCGTCTGAGTCAAAATATCTGCTGTTGTAAAGGCTCCAAAGTATAAGACGCTCATGTTCTGCTCTTTGCGACTTCTTCAGGTATTTCACATCAGGGTTTGTATACAATCCCCCCTTTTTTCTTACCAGTAGGTGGCAGCAAGAAAAAGGCAATCCTTTTTTCTTCTCTCCTCATTCATTCATCCTGAAAAATGCCTGTTTATTCATGCTGTATTGCCGCGCTTTCATCCAATCCAAAACCATTACAAAATGCACCAAATGCTAATATATATTTGAATTTCTTTGTATCGTACTGATGAGGAAACATGTTGTGCCGCCTTTGGCTTAGAGCTTCAGGATGTCCTCTAGAATTTGTCTACACTGATTCAGAGATATCAAAGCAGTACAGGTAAGTGTACCTTCCTGTTGTGAGTACACAGACAGGAAACCCTGTGGTGTTTTAGCTCACACAGAGGTAGCACACGAGCATCTGTGCCTGAGGCCGTTTATGGCCATGCTGTCGACGCTATATTGAGAGAAGCTTGCATGCTACCCTGTGATGTCTGCGGTACCTGTAGAAAGAAGCGGAATGAGAACTTGTTGCTATTTCCTCACATTGTATTTAGAAGCCTACTACACTTCTGCTTTTGTCCTTTTGTTGAGAAGTGTCACACTGTTCCATGTCTTCATCGTGAGTCATCATCATGTTGTCCTTGAAAGGATTTTGTTCGTGTGTGTGTGTGTGTGTGTGTGTGTGTCGGGGAAGCGGTTAAAAAAAAGAAATTTAATGTCGACAACATTTTTGGAAGCAAAGGCTAACAGTACGTAGCGGTTTATTCAGCCCTGTCTGATCTGTCACAGTAAATATACAGTAAAATGCATAAATATATGGTGTGTTTATCTTCACCTGTTTCAGTGTCAGCCAGGTATCAAAACTAAAGCTCAATGAATCCATAATGATCAGATTTACTGAGGACCGCACAGATTCACTCTTAAAGAGACAGTTCATCTGTTGTGTTTTCACCCTGGCTATCTATGAAAAATACTTTGGTGTGAACAACCTGGTTTGGGAGATATCAGCTGTAGAGATGTCTTCCTTTTCTGGGATATGACAGAACCACATGAATAGGCAAAGAAAAACCCAAACTTTGTGAGAAGTATTATGTGGGAACTATTTTCTTTCTCCTTTTTACACTGGCCAACCAACAGGTGCCTTCAGCCAGCTGAGAGGAACAATACCAGAGTTTGCACTCTGTTACCCCGTCACAGGTAGATGCACACTTCCTCCTTTGTGGTAATGTGGTTGACAGGTGTAGTTTGGTTTAAAAAAAACAGTTCCTGCCTAAAAGGGCTCAGGAAAAGTTCATTTTTATTAGCAGAAAGAGACACTGCTGCTGAGTTTTGGGTGATTTGAACAGCGTAAGGAAAGCGCCATTTGCTTTTAGTTTAGTCAAGAGAAGTTCTACAACCAGTAGCTCTACAACTGGGAAACCCACACCACAACAGTCTAATAGAATAATTAGCACTACAGGGTAGAGGAAAACATCTGCCTCTTTAATGTATGTTCTGTATCCTGTATTGGCTCATAATTACTTTCCCAGTGTTAAATATGAGGTGAAGACAGGAAAAAGTCGCTCCAGTGTCAAACGGTGCACTTACAGCTTTCTGCACAATAAGAAAGGGAAGACTGAAAGTTATTCAACCCACATGCATCTGCTGTGACAGCAAAACTATTAGGATCACATATCGCAAATTAAACAGTAGATTGTAAAAGTGGATTTTCAACCTATTTCTCTGATAAAGGGCTAAAAATATACACTTTATATCAGTCGGTCACTTTTGCTCAGACAAAGTGAAAGCAGTTAGCATAAATGTGCTCCCTCTTGCAAGACAGTGCGTCTTTGAACGCTTCAACTATGCGTGACCTCCTGCATAGTACAGGAAAAGTGACAATGATTACAGACGAAATTCCCAGCATGTCTTTCACTTTAGGAGCCACAAGGTCAGCCTTCTTTTATTTGCCGGAGCGGTTTGCGGGGTTGAGGAAATGCCCCTCGCAGGGTAGCGTTACTCTGAGCGCTGCCTCAAATCCATCTGATAGTTTGTTTTGCTTTACCCAGTGATCAAAACCAGCTGCACCGGGTAACAAAATAGGATTTCTGTGTGTGTGTTCTCTCTATTGTTTAGCTTTGTTTATGTTTACAAAAGAACAGAAGAGACACTGGTAGAAAGTCACGGCGCTCTGTTGTGGGTCTGCGTGGTGACTTGAGGTCGGGATTGTGTTTGTTCAAAATCACTTAGCATATCAACTGACTGGGTTGTGCTCTCGTGTTTGGACTTTGTCAATATGGAAGGCCATTAATTTAAAAACTGAAGGTTAAAGCTGTCAGCATCTTCATTTTTCTTTTTTTGCTGAATGCATACACCTGTGGTTTACTGAGAAACTCGAGGGGGGCGGGGGCTCTACTCCAGTCTGAATGTGTTTTATGTGAACAATAAACGGCTGTAACACGAGAAAACTGTGTAGTTTTTATGATTCTCGTTTAAATGGCAGGTGTTCCCCTATAACCAGGCAGTAGCCCTGTCATTGACGCCAATTTTTCATATTGTGACTAAGCTGTGTGAAAAGGTGACAGCAAAACCGACACACTGACGCACAAAAGAGGGTGGGGAAGTTTATTTTCCAAAAGAAAGTACAGACTGCAAAGTGAACGTTGAAAAGTCAGCTATCTATGCATCTGCGCACCTGCAGCAAAGCAAAGGGCCACCAGTCACTAGTGTGGGTTCAAGCACGGTGTTTGCGTCAGGTTAGCGCCATCGCTGATGAAAGTCAGAGTCATAGAAGCCAAAAACACCAGTGCAATACTAATTTAACTAACACAGTTGCCCTTTAAAGACTTCTTATTATAATGGCAGGCATTCCCCTATAACTGTATAGTACCTGCGCATAACTGCAATCAAAATGGGGCTTTTTTGTTCCTTCCTTGAAATTAAAATCAAGATAAACAATATTTAAATGTTATTCTGACTTTGTGATTCATCAGGATGAAAATAAACAAAAAAGCAATTTAGAGATGGCTAATTTGAAATATTAGCATTTTTATTATAAACAAATAGGTTTTTATTGCAAATATGGAGGCTTTATGCAAGATTATTTCTACCCTCCCAAAAAAATAAAATCCAACCAAAAATTTGGGATTTTGTAATCAGAAGTGTTTTTCCTAACAATGGGCTCCCACAGACCAAATATTTGGTGGAACATGCAAAAAGTAGTCAGACAATAAATGTTTAATTTCCTTGAAGAAATGTAATTTCCCCCAAGATACTGATTGTATTACAAGATAGACTACAGTCAAACACTGGCATAAGCAAATAATTGAGAACTTCCTGTCAAATTTATTAACTAGACCGCCTAAAGTTAAGCTCCATGGTCCTTGTTCAGAGATAAAGGGGAGTTATAATGATAAATACTGCGGGGCTCAGTGCTGAAACTACGAAGGAACCCAAGAGGAAAGCATCTGGAGGTGAGACTGGCAGACAGGCCACGGAAAGCTATTTTAGTGGAATATCGCTGAGAGATCTACATGAATGTGGGCACACAGCACATTGGAGTGGTGGAGTCTGGCATGTGTGTGTCCGGTTTAGTTTGCTGTGTGTGGTTGATTGCAGCACGGGCACGATTCATATAACCACATCGCATGCGTAAAGAGGCCACATACAGAGAATGAGGGCAAGACTAAAATTAGCTCTGAGCAGAATGGCACAAAAGATGAGAGTTTAGGTTTTAGAGAGTAATATCATGATTTTAATGTCAAAATCTAGGCACCGGGGCTGTGGTGTCACATGTTTTTTATGTTTTTGGCTCCTGACACATCAACAGAAGCTCCTTTTTAAATTGCTAACAGTAGCTAGTGTGTAACATGTTAAACCAATCTTTAGATTTGAACAAAAGCCTCTGACAGAACAGTCTTTCACAGCAGGCGGGCTTTCTGCCTGTAATGCACACAGCAGCCTGCACACAGGCCCTGACAGCAGTGCCATAGTGAGGAGGTAATCCTGCTGACATCCAGGACTGTTGACCTCCTCTGTAGCGCCACCAGTAAAGGTGGTTCTGATAAACCCATCCAGGATCGTTACCTGTCTCCGTTACCGTCCCAGTAAATGAACGTGTCGCCTCACCCTACAGCACTTTCTTCAAAATCAGCTACTGGCGGTTTTTCTGGTTCTTTTCCAGCGTTGCCTAATTTGAAATGAAAAAGGACAGCATGAATGGTATGCTCGGAAGGCACTGTGAGGCATTCCTGTAATATTCCTTAGATGGCATCATGTCATGACAGACACCTGCACGTACGCGTAAAGCTGAGCTTAAGCAGCCCTCGGATCAAACCCCGTGCGGAGGAGAGTCCGTGCCGTCAGATTTCAGGCATTCCAAAGGTTGACTCAGTGATACTCACATCAAAGGGGGTGTGCAGTTTCGAACAGTGTGTGCCGGGCTGTGTGGTACATTTCGGCGATTTTACGCCCATTCTACTCTCAGGCATGCTCTGCCATATTGTGTTTCCTAATCTTAACACGGCGCTCACGTCCGCTTTGTACGTATGCCACACCTGAATGACGCAGTTTCCTTGGCAGAATTCCTGGGACATGAAGGTAGGACAAACTGTGAAAAACGTGACGAGCCATTCATGCAGGTTTACTACGAGTCCTCTCTGTCCTGTTACCACAGTAGGCACATTTGCGAGAGCAGCCTTGGCACAGTGGTACACAAAACCTGATCAGTGACAAATTGCTCTGAAGCTCCTTTAACAGTGTAATAAAAACAAAGTTTATTCTTTACTTTTTACTTGCATATAAGTAGAGAGCGCGCAATGAAATTCACCGATCAATATAAAAGTTCAGATCCTTTTAAAACGTTGCACTGACTTGAAGTCCGTCCTGAGGTTTGAAAGGCTTGAGGAAAAGGCAGGCGGAAGAGCAGAGGATGTGTGTTTCGTCACGGTGGCCACCTGGCGTCAGCCATTAGGCTGTCTGCTCCGTTGGCACTGTGTGGGCAGGAAAAGCAGACGCTTCTGCCAAATTATGCTCTGTTAAAATACCCACACATGATTTAGGTTCAGCTCGGGGCACGGAGATGTGTTTTGTTCCATCTGAGAAACAATACATCATCACGTGGTAATTGTTTGAGCCATTTTATTTAGGTAATTGTAAATCATTAACACCAGGGGCCAGCCAAGCAAGTGTTGATACTTCAGCTGGATGCTCCGCCTCGACCAGTCGAGGCCCATATCTCTCCTCTGAGTGAATTATGAGGAGTCTGAAGCTGCTGATAAGCCCGTTTGATCCTGGCATACCAAAGCACAACAAAGGCCTTTAGAAACGTGTACGGCAGGGTTAAGGAGACGGTGTTGAACTGGTCAGTCCTCGAAATGAATATGCTGGTGCAGTCAGACCACCGAGGCTTCTGAATGCAACAAGTTGGAAAATGAAAAAGTTTGGGTGGTTGCTGTGTGTCTTTTGTTTCTACATTTGCATTTATGTGTGTAAGCAGGCACAAGGTCTCCGAATGAGTCCTGTTGCATTTTGTTTAAATGTAGCTGTATTAATATGTATGCTAATATTTATTTATTTAGTTTAAAACTTCATATATCCAACACCGAACCTGCTTATTATTTACGCTCCGCATAGTAACATTTATATTTTTGTAATCTAATATTGCCAAACATCATCAACATGCTTATCTGTGAGATGTAAAATACTCTGCACTGAATAATAATTTGTCCAAAAAAAAAAAGAAAAAAAGAAAAATCATCTCAATTATTAAAAGTATTAAATTAAAACAGTTAACTATCGAACACAGGATGTCTCCTACTTCCTGGCAGGAAGGGCACGTCTTCTCCAGGTTTAAGTTTGACATCACATTCTGTCTATAAACGGCATATTGTAGCACAGCTGTCGTCCTAAACAGGGCATTATGTCACTAAATCCTTCTCTTGCGATCTGACGATAGGGTTTGGAGCTCGTTCGGCTTTTCCATGTTTTAATGGGGTGACTTTTCTTTGCAAGGCATCTTTGTACCATTTGGTCCGCCTGCTCACTCCACTGTGGTCTGACACGATCCCGTGACCGCTGCTGACAAAAACGAAGGACCTTAATGTGAGTCTGAATTAGAAAAAGAAAGAAAGAAAGAAAAGAAATCCACATTGTCAGCATAATGTAATGAGACAGAATGTGAAAGGAACTAAGTGGATAACCAAATGCAGAGTGGGCTTGCGGGTGGGCGGGTGTTGGATGAAGTCAGTGATATTTCAGCATCCCTGGGTGTTTAGCGTGCTGAAAGGAGGGGCACAAACTGGAGAGCGAGAGACGGCGAGGGGGTGGCGAGCCATAGGCAGGCAGGAGGGTGCTAGAAAGAAGCAGCGCCACCAGATTTAACTGTAATATAGTTTATACAGCATATGGGGAGACCAGCGAGAGGACAAAAGCAGTGTCACTGCTTAACTATCAGTCCCCCAACCTGTTTAGACAGGCACGATTTGCATGTTAGGTTTTCAGCCAGAGCCCAGGGCAAGGGTGGGGTGGGTGGAAATAGTCATCTTCATGGTGCTCTGGGTGTGGCTGCTCTGGGAACGGGACAGGACTCGGCACAGGTCACACGCCTGACCTCAGGACACAAGATCACGCTGTGTTCAAACACACCCACCAACACTGGGTTCTTATTTTTTCATAACCACACAGAAGTCATGTGACATTTCATAAATATTATTTATCGCTTTAAAATCCTGCAGCTGTCTGTTCCAAAGCACAGGGTATAATGTATTTAGTATGCAGTATAGGGTTATGAGTGTTAATAATAATTTAAAACTGATGCAGTATTATTTTACTACTTCATGGAGAGGCTGTTCAGATTGAGTAGACTTCATTTGTGACGAGAGCCCAAACTCAGCAAAAGCTTAGCTTGGAATCTGAAATGGAGAGGATGTCAGTGTAGAGGGCAAATCAGTAATGTGATAACAGTTTGGATCTGAAACATCAGACGTGGAAATCGGAGTTGTGATGGACTCTGTATCCTCCCAGTCCCAGTTTCTTGGCTGACACGTGAGATTCTTCGGAGGCCTGAAGGTAAACGCCAACCTGGGCAGTCGAGACTTATCGAATAATGAACCGAATACAAATCCTCCTTTTAATAGACTTTATTTAGAAAAAGTAGAATAAAAAACAGTGTATACACCTTTGAAATAGCACAGGTACAGACATATTAAACAAGAAATACAGGCACTTACACGTAGAAATATAAACAGAATTTCTAGACAAACATGCACACGCACACGCACACTGTATTTGCCAAAAGGGGGCTCCCTTATGGAACAGGACGTCCTGAATGTGCCAAGAAAAGCACTTTTTAAGCCAGCGAGCCATTCCAGCGTGATTTTGCTTCACCGGGAGTACGTTTGCAGCTTTTGCTCTATTCTCGAAAAAGACGAACCTAAAATAAAATGTGTCTGTGCAGCACAAGCATTCACTGGTCAAGCAATGATTTTCAGCTTTGTGTAATTACCGATGTGTGGCTGTTGGAAAAAACAAAACAAAAAAACACCCCCTCAAAGAGCTGTTCCAATAAAATGCAGCTCGGTACAAAAGAAAAAAGTACATATTGAGCAACAGAAGAAAGTTCTCAGTAAAACAGAACAGGGAAGTGTGAAAGGGAAGGAAAGCTGGGTAAGCACTGCATGTACCATACCTAGCACCGAGTGTCACAATATGATGTGTTGCAATAAGGTGTACGCTGTCTGGATTCTCTGGAAATTCAAGAGGAAAGAGCCAACTCTCACACTCACACAGACGTGCACATAGAAGTACATCGCTGACATCATTACGTGTGCATTTGCAAACATGTGAATTCACAGTTCCTCACACAGACCGACAGAAAAACCCTCACAGACGTCAGCACGGAGGAAATAAATAACAGACCCGTATCGCCGACGTTTCACAAGCGGTTGGGATAAAGGGAAGTGACATCGTGGCACACACCTAAATGGGAACTGATGCTAACTGAAACAATGACAATAACAGAAGGAGGACAAAACAGGATGCTGGTCAGATGAAAGAGCCCGAAATGTCAGACAGCCTACAGACTGTTGTCGCCTTGCAATCTTAACAGCCAACACCAGTCTGATAAGCTATCTGACAGGCCGAGAGTGTGACGGACATGCCTGAGACGTATGCATGTACAGAACGACAACAATGAAAGGGGGGGGGGGAGAAAAAAAAAGGAAAAGAGAAAGAGCCCTAATCCTACTTACCACGACAGGAGAAAGGAGATGTGAATGTTCTGACTGGAGCCGGTGCAGAGCGCAGGGTTCAGCTCGCTCAACAGTGCCCCTCTGTTTCGAATCTACTCGAGTGATTCGTCTCCTGGCTCCGTGACTCGGGCAGTGCAACGAGTTCATTCGAGGGTTCAGCTGAGGTAACGGCACAGACGCTTTTCACTGTGCACTTGAGGGTTTTTTTTCCCCCGCTGCTTGTGCCTGCTCTAGCACCCGCTGCGCTCAGTCCAGCGTAGCACAACAGCGGTACAGAGAAGAAATAGCACATTTCACTGGCAATTACTGAAAAAAGGAAGATACCGCGGACACCGAGAGCCAACTGTCGTTATCCAGGGAGCAAAAAAAGAAAGAAAGAGAAAAATGTGATGGAAGCGCTTTTGCTTTAAGAGCTGCTCGCGTAATATCAAACACGAGCCTGGCGTCCTCGTGCGGGAGAAGAGGGCTTTAAAAAAGAAGACAAAGAAGAACATCTGACATCATAACAGAGATCGTCTCTAAGTGTGAGGGATCGGCGGCTATCGCTCCGACTCCCAGGCTGTGAGTGGAGCGCAGTCTGCTTTAATCCATAAAAGAAAAAAAACAAAAAAGGAGAGCAACAAATGTGGCAGCCATGCCAACACGACCTACTATCTCCGTCTTGCTCTCAGTCTCACACACAGGCACGCGCACAGTTGTAGATCTGATTCAATATACGGCTGCATCTGGTAAAGTAGCCCCGGGCTGAGTCATGCGCTCTCTTCCTGGAAGCAGAACAATAAGGGCAGACAAAGGGACCAGCGGGTGATTCATGGCTGATTTATCATTTCTCTCCAAAAGTACTACAGAGCGCTTTACTGTACACACAAAAGAAGTAGTTGTCTAAAGCACCATTTACAACTGGAACCATCTATTAACATCTCTACTACAATTAACTTGGAGCTCAACAATATTTAGAAATAAGAAGAGTTACCATTGCCTGACACAGAGCTACAGTCCAGCATAAATACAGGATTCCTACGAGGCTGGCAGAGATACACAATAAGTCATTGTTTCTTAACTAAATGAAAAAAACAACAAACTCTGTGCTGGTTTTATAAGATACAATTCCAACGATGCTAGCTTATTCAGATTAGACAAATCCAGTGGAATAAACACCAGTGGAATAAACAGTGCAGCTTAAGGCCTACTGGGGAGAATTATCACGTGGAGCTCCTAAAAGCACCAACATTAATGCAATTTCCACGCGCTCACATGCAGCCCAGCAAACACCTACCAAATGCAAAGCTTTTAAAAACAAGCAAATAGAAGTCCAAGTCGCTAATACCACAAGAGAGAAACCAGATGGGGCTCATATTTCCCTAAATACACAGCGGGGGATCAGCCAGGAGGAAGAGCAGATAGGAGGAAAGGAGTGGTAGCAGCCTGGAGGTGATGGACCGATTTGATCTCGAGCCGGCCTTCACTCCGCCTTGCTCTCCGAATACTTCTCCTGCCGTTTGCGCTTGGCGTAGCTCTGAGCCATGGAGTTGACAATGGAGCAGACAAAGAAGCATACCATGATGACCACAACCTTCTCAAAGAGCCACGACAGCCAGCTCTCCTCCTGCCAGGAACCACAGAGAGAACAGAAGAGAGAGG
Organism: Simochromis diagramma; assembly: GCF_900408965.1. Lineage (NCBI taxonomy): Eukaryota > Metazoa > Chordata > Actinopteri > Cichliformes > Cichlidae > Simochromis > Simochromis diagramma. Next base: position 822,873 of record NW_024386778.1, on the reverse strand, counting down.
AGCTCTGTCAGTAAGCTCCAGAACAAGCCCCTCTTTGCCCCACACACTGCTCTCCCTTCTGCTCCTGATGCTGTAGGCTAGGTGGGGATCCAGCTCCATGTGCAGGACAGATAGAGATCAGGGGTAATAAAACACGCGGCAGCCCCCACCGTCCTCCCTCTTAACGCCCCCGCTGACCCCAGCCTGCAGCCTGCCTCCACCAAGCTAAATTGCCTCGTTTCTACCCTGTAACTGCTGAAGGCTCAAGTTACAAGAAAAAAGGAACATTGTTCTAGAAATGCCTTAATCTGTCCTTGTGCAACTCAAAGTCTATCCTTTTCTTCTCCTTCCTAGAATTCAAAGGAAAAATATTTTCACTCAATCACTTGAATCACACAGAACGGGAGAAAAGTGGGAAATAAAGAGCCGGAGGAACAAAGTTTTCAAAGAGAAATAAGCTACAACTGGCTCTTTTTTCCCCCAGATGGGGGTTTTGATGGATTGTCACTAGCGGAGGGGGTGGGCGCCCCGCTCCACAGTCAGTGCCGGGTTCAGGCGGGGCACTGAGTGCAAGTGTTTGTGTGTGACACATAGGGGAGTGACCACGCTCGGACGCACTCTCCCAATTGGTAAGATCGAGCATGAGTCAGCAGTGCTACAGTAGTACACTTCAATACAGCAAGTGAAGCCAGACCCCAAACTGGCCCCTCTCCCCCCTCTTTCTCCTCCCTGAACTCAAGCCCGCCCAGCCCGCCCTAAGCTACTTTGTCATTCTAGCCCTAAACAGGCCCGTGTCATTTCTACAGATTACAATGCACACATAACTTTGGATTATGAAATAATGATTTTTTAAATGAATAAAAAATCAAGTTAAACAGGTGCGCCCATCATAGAAAATGGGTTAGGCATAAGAACGGGATAACAAAGTGGAGGGAAAGGGAACAAAAAAGGTTGGAGAAAGTGGGGTGCGTTCCACTTTTTGTTAGGCTGCAAACATGAATGAATAGAAGCTGGGCACTGAGGCCCCTTGTACTTACAGCTGGGATCCCCTCTCCAGTGAGATGGTGCAGCTTGGCCTTCTGGGCCTCCAAGTACTCCCTGAAGGGCTTCTGCAGTGCCGCACCCAGCAGTGGAACAGCTCTGTTTCCACCAACAGGGGTGTGGGGGTTGGTGGTGTTGGTGGAGGAGGAGGAGGAAAAAGAGTGGGGGGAGGGGGGTGTAGAGAGAGAAAGACAGAGGTAGAGGGTGGAGGGGGATGCATTGGGGAAAGAACAGGGAGGGGGTGGGGTTGCGGGGCACAAATCACATCACATCATTGTTACTCACCAGCCCAAGGGCAGCAACAAAGGGAGGCACGCTGTCCTGTCTCCTGTACAGTGTCGGCCTCGCCTGCTTCCTCTCTCCGAGAAGAGAGAAAGACGGAGAGCAGCGAGTGCGATCCCTTCATTGCTCATCCCCACACACACACACACACACACAGAGAAAAACAGACTACCACAGCTGTAAAAATAAAATAAAACCCCCAAAAAACAGCAGCACTCGGAAACAAACTGAAAATTTTAAAAATCAAAACAAAAGGAAAAAAACAGATTAAAACAGCTGAAGTAAAGTTGGCCGGCTCGCAGTCGGCAGCTGCGGCAGCAGTAGTCACCCACATTCTCCCACTCCGCTGTGTCTCCTCTCACACACACACACTTCCCCTCCTCTTGCTCACACACACACACATCGGTGAACTCGTTCAACTCCCCTGCAGTGCCTCCTCTGCCGCTGCAGCGAGGAGAAATGAATGACTTCTCAGAACTCTCACATTTATCACAGGCGGTTCCTGTAAGAACTGGTTTCAGCCAATTAATGAGGAAGTGAGTCGTACCCACGCTGTGTCATCACTGGCTGAGACCTGGGGGATGGCCCACAGGGGGAGGGAACTCCAGTAAGACGGCCCATATTAGGAAAACCCTTTACAAGGTTTAGCCACCAACTACAAGATACTACTGAACCCCCTTCCCTCTCTCTTTGTCACACACACACACACACACGAACACACACACACACACACACACACACACACACACACACACACACGAACACACACGAAAAGAAAAAAAAGACGTGAGAGACTGCAGAGAATGCCCTAGAATAGCAAATCAGTGGCCCATCCCTTGGCTGGAGTTAGTGATTAATCACTGAACAAATACATACTAAAGACCTTTACTTCTTCTGTTTTGTAGCTACACACCGTCAGCTACATCCTCTGAGCTTTTGTTTCAAAGCATTCCCTCTGCTCCACTTCTGTCTTTTGTTCGTACTGGGAAGGCATCTTCAAAGCTCAGAGACCCATCAAAGATTTTCAGACAGGTTTGCGTGGGCAGTCATGTCACATACGGTTGAGTTTATAGCTGATAACTTTCTCTGAAGGAGGCTTGTCATTTCCGTCCCTCCCTACCTCCACGCACGTACAAACACACACAATCTACACACACCTATCTGCTATCTGAGGGTGAGAAAAAAAGAGAAAAGATTGTGTTAAATGATTGAGTTAACAACGAGGAAGCCTTTTAGTAATGATTAACTTTATAACGGGTAATGGATATCCTACACGTGAATGGTTACAAAGCAGACAGGAAGTCTAACAGATGGATCACGCTTTAAATTACACAACAGAAAATGCAAAGGACACACACTATCAAAAATCTTTTTGGAGGGAAACAAAGCCTCTGCTATTCCCATCCCCCATGTCACAAAATTCCTCTTACATTCTCACTCTCTCTCACACACACACACACACACACACACACACACACACACACACACACACACACACACACACAGAATCTTACCAAACTTATTTAAAATATAAAACCTGGATGAGACGCTGAATCTGAGCACAACAACTAGAGAAAACAGGAGTTAAAAGCAAATAAAAGTAAACACGCAAGAACAAAGGAGGAAAGAAACAGTTTTCAGAAATGGCGGGCGAATCATCTCCTACACGATGAGCAACACTGAGTCATGAGCCAGGGCAAATCCACCAACAAAGAAGCTCAAAGCTTCAGTCTAAAACAAGAATTTAATGCCAGAGTGAGGACGCTCTCTTGGTCTTCCCATTAAATATCAAGTGACTTTGTGTTTTTTGGGGAATATATTTTCACTTTCCGACACAAGGTGCTGAGAAATTGTTGGATTTAAGAATTCCTACTGTAAGTGTGTTTGTAATTTACCTGTGAGTGTGTGTGAGTGTGTGCAACAAGTGTAGAAGATTAATGACTTTCTGATACCTAAAATAAATGAAAGATTTGTGTCACCTGTGCATGAATTATATACATGTTAGCCAAAGTTGTGAAAGTTGCATTTAGAGATGTTTAAATGAGTTAAAGTGGCGAAAAACAGCAAAAGGATTAAATGTGGCAAAGAATGAGCCTGAACAAACTTTAGCAGCAGCTTTGCTGAAATTCTGCGAGCAGTGAAGAGTAAAAGAAAACTCAGAAGCACTGAGGCCTCGAACAATGAGCAAATAATGTAATTAAAAAAAACAAACTACCTAATACACTTTTTTATGAGTCTCAGTTTTACATTAAAAGCTCCTGTCAATTTATTATATCGAGTAGAAAATGCTCATTACAAAACTGTTGGCCATGTCTACATTTTCTGGTCACCTTTATTTAGTAAAAATATTAGTAAAACTGCATGTCAGCAATAATTCATCTCATTAAACTATAAAATACCTCAAGTTGTTGTATTTTATTCAAATAATCAGCTTTAACATGTGAACAATAAAATGACAGATTTGTCCATCAGCTTGTCATCATGTAATGATAAAAACTGGAGCAGAAGTTTTGTGTATTTCACATGAAAATCATCTGTGTGTTCACGTTCAGAGACATCAAACAGCAGTGACACATTTATAAAACGAACAAAACAAAAATGAAACAGAAGACGGCACTTTTGTTACTTTATTCTTCTAAAGAAAAATTGTGTATTATTGTTAAGTCCTAAAATGTAGGTGCTTTTTCAATCATAGAAGGCTCCATGCATGAACACCAGCAACAATAATTAGAATTAAATTGTTTCCCTTCAAAAGAAAAAAAAATAAAGGCTATCACTAATTTGGGCTTTAAATTTAAAGTTTGTTTTGTGTGTTATGTGGATATATTCACACAGTAGCTGCTGTTCATACACCAGCACAAATGAAGGCAGAGTATTCTTATATCTAAATCATCAGCTTATTAATAATCAGCATCAAACAGTTTCCATTTAGTCAACTGAGTAAATACATCCTTTCATAAATTATTTGAATACAGCAGTCAATACTAAATATGTAAAAGAATTAAATTCATTTATTATCATCTGTGTTGTGAACTTTTGACAATAAGAGGCGCAGCAGGAGGAATGCATGAAAGCTCCACTGTACAATATTTTATTCATCAGCTGAAAGAAAATCCACATTTGGAAATGTCCTGCATGCGAACAGAGTTCAAGACTTAAATGTTTGGAGCTCTCTTATATGATACGAGTTTAAACAAAACTATTACTTTGCTGCCTTTATTTCAAGAATGCTTTTAATCAAGCTGTGCACAAGCTGATCAGTATTTTTGACCGTGAAGAGCTCGTCCAGAGATACAGGAGAAACCAGGGCACCGCCATCCTCTTACAAAACCACTAAACCAAATCACTTTTTCCATTTTTCCAAATACTTGTGAGTGCGGTCACACTGTGCATCTGTGTAAAATAAACACATGGACAAAAGGCAAAACACTGACAGTTTAGTAAAATCCAACATTGCTGCTCTTTACAAACTCAGTTTTAGGTTAGAACATCAAACACCAGTCGAGGTACCAATTTCATTCTGGGGAAAAAGCCACTGCCATCACCGTCCACACACACTTCTTCATCTGTTTCAATTATTTAAAAATTCAATGACTTAAAAAGAACATTTTTATAATTCTGCTGAAGCAGGTAAAAATTCTATTAATGCTAAATGTTAGAAAAATAATGGAGAGTAAAAGAAAACAGAATAACATTTTCTGTCTCTGAAGTGCATCAAGAAAATCTTTATTTAATCCTCACACCTGGAAAAACGAAGGAATGTGGGTGACGCACAAAGAAAACTTGTTTGCTGGATTACGTGAACATTGAAATTATTCATTGCATCAAATATGCAAATTTAACAAAAAACCTCATGTGTGCTCAACTTGTCATCACTTTCAGTTGCACTAAACCTGTAACAACCTGCGACGTGTCTGTTCTTAAACTGTGAACAAGGTGCAGCCTGATCAATAATCAGGAAAGAAAGGATGGGGGGCAAAGAGGCTCTGAGAAAACAAGGAGACCCCCACATCTCTCAAGCTTCCTGCAGCCGATTCATTCTGCTGGGCTCATTTTAGCAGCCCAATCTCAGCCTTTTTTAAATTGTCTTTAATAAACTATCATTTACTCCTTCTGTTCAAAGAGCAATATGTTCTAAAGCTGCAAAGGGAAAAGAGACAAAAACAGACAAAAGAAAGAGAAACAACCCCCCCTCCCCACACCCACATTCCACTGGCAGTGAGTCACAGGTGACCTTTGACATGTATGCCCCTTCCATAGGCCGCCACCTCCAAAGGCAGTTGAACACAGATCCTCTTAAAATGTACAATTTGTGTTCTTAATGCTAATTTAATTCCAAGCACACACACAATGACAAGCAGGCACACACGTGCCCGGCGTCCAGGAAGAGGAAGATAGAGAACAAGGGCTCACATGACAGCCTAACCCTGGCCAGGTCCAACGGGTTACAACACCATCACAACAACTAGCTTAGGCAATCGCTGGTGTTACCCAATGCTGCACAGGGCCACAGTTCACACCTAACATAACAGCGCCGACGCTGCGAGAAGCACAGTGTGGATAGGTGGTGCGCTAACCTGAGGCACTCTGACCTCTTCGTCTCTCTTCGAAACACTAACACTGCAAATTTCTCGTTAAATCGGCTTTCGTGGCTTATAAATTGCTACTGTTCCAACTGAACTTTATTAAGTGTTGGAATAACGGAATTAGGGGAGGAGTGCGATTCATTTTATAGTCGGGAAAATTTTGATTCACGTGCAAATGTTGTAAGGTAATCTGTGTGTGCCTGTGGGTGCGTGTCTATTCCTCCTCCAGTTCGACCGGGCTTTTTCCCAATGACTTCACCACTAAAGCATGGAGCCCACTCCTGGACGGAGATCCCCCTGCCCAGGGTGTTTATCACATCCCTGCTCTGCAGCCATCTGTGTCAGCCAGCACACATACATACACCTACATATACAGAAGCATAGACTCGTGTTCTCCTCTCCGCAGAGCTGCCAGGAAATTAGGGGGACCAGTTATAGCTTTCTATTATTCCTCCCACATGAAACACTGCTGTAGTCCCTGTGACCACCCACCCACCCCAGGTTCAGGTCAGCGTGCCTACACAAACTCTCTTGGTGTTGGGGATGTATGGAGTTGCTGGGGCACCGGGTAACCAGGCCTGGACCGCGGGGTTATTCAGTGAGTCACACTTGACTGAGACGCATCCAGACAAGTCAAACTGTTCAGGCTACAGCAGCAGATGCATGAGAAGATGAGAGATGTAGGTGTCTCCATCTAACCTGTGATGTCAGGTTTGTGGGGACAGTTGTGTAGCGGGATCTATAATGACATTATTTCCTATGAGACGACACCTAGCTCTTACAAGTGAGTTACAAAAGGGAAACTCTGTTTAAGAAAACCCTCAAAAATACCAGAGTGGGGAAATGAATCTGTCACACCGCGCTAGGTTTACGTGAAGAACAGAAACTCTCCAAGGTCACATATTTATGAGACAATCATCAGTCAAAGCAGCACATCAGTCGCTGAGTAACAAGGTATATGTGTGTACAGTACACTGGGGAACTATACAGTCCCTCTGTGGTGTGTCATATATGTGAAATGCTAGTAGTTTGTAACCACACAGGTTAGTAGCTACCTGCTAAAAGCCACAGGATGCTATATAGCTTCCGCTTCAAAACTATACGTTGCGAGAGTGAAAGTTTTAGCAAATGAGATGTATTGTTGTCATCCAGGTAAGGAAATCCCAAAAGTTTGAGAAGATGGAGTGTTTTTGTAACAATGTTTCATTTCATTTATTTATAAAGCACATTTAATAACAACAGAGAACTAAACCATAACATTAGCAACATCAAACAGGTAAGAAAAAAAAAAAAAGTACACTCTGCTGAGCCACACATTACATTTAATGATGGCGTATAAAAGGACAGTTGCCACCACACCACTGTCTCGCTGTCTCACCCCGGCTGATCGCATCATGAATGCGTTTGGGTGAATAGGCCTGGCAGTGGAAAGACTGATCAATGCCATCTTTGTCAGTACAGTTCTCAGGTGACCAACAGAGCCAGTGACTAATAGTATTGAAAATACTCCCTTCCTGCACTTTGGGTTAACAGGAAGACTTTGCTCATATGCTCAATAAGGGCTATTTATAGGTGCAGTGAGGTGAGGTGACAGTTCACCATTTTCAAAAACGTTCAAGGTCCAAAACATCACAGCAAAACATGCAGTTCAATGCGCTCTTCTTTCTAAAATTGCAAGAAATCTCACTGCCACAATTGGATACCTTCTGCTTCAATCAGACTAATGCGGTGCCAGATCATTCAATCCCTTCCTGCCTGCGAGTGCACCATAGCTACCTTTACGCCAGACACCCCGTCATTCAGTACGAAACCACACAAACCTAGTTTCTATATGAACGAGGCGCGAGTGTTCAACGCAAGTGAAATTCAGTGGAAACAAGCAGTAACAGACCTTAAACACCAGAAGTTGAGTATGTGTGCATAAATAACTGCACTTCTGTGAACACCCAGAATAGTTTGATTTGCATGGTTCTCAGTAACTTCTCCAGCAGCCACAGCTTGGTTGTTTTATAGTTAACGTCCACGGGAAGCTGCGCTGACCCTGCACTCAAGAGGAAACTGAATCTAAACGGTTCCTCACAAGCGACTGAGTCTCACTTCCATCACTTTGCCATTTTCAAATACGCGGCGTTGGTCGTGTTTGCTTAGAAGGATTTTTTTTGTCACAAAACAAAAAGTAAATGCTGAAAATAATCTGAGACATAATCCAGCTGAGTTTACAGACTCATTGTTATTCCACCAAGAGTACCTAATACATTACAATCGTAGCACAACACTGCATGTAAATGCAAAGCCTAACTTGAAATGCTCCTCTATGATTCAACGAGTGGTTCCCACTATCACCCACCGGCCTGCTCTGACCTGTGCCTCCTCCTCCCGAGCAGGGCTGCATGCTGGGATCTCCCAATGCCTTATGCAGCAGAAACAGCCATCTGGAGGCCCATTGTGCTGGTAATCGACTCATGTCTTAGAGATGGGCTCGCATGGAAATAGGTGCATTCTTATGAAGACGTGCTGGGGTTCCCCGTGGCCTCAGCACACCGGTTTCTACAGCACAACCTATTCAGGTCTCGACTCCTCTCTGCATGTCAATGGTTTTCTCTCAGAGTCTGACAAAGACTACCCTTCCCTTCATCCATGGCTATGAAGGAATTGTCGAGCTCCATACAAAACAACCTACTGCTGACTTAGTGAAGAACAGGGTGTAAAGTCAGAAGATGAGATAATATGAAACAAATTTCTCATCTGGCGTTTAGAGAAAGTTCATCCAGTTCCACCACAGGGACCAGTGACAAGCATAAACAACTGGATCGCTGCAGTTTGTCTTCCAATTAGAGAAAGCGTCTGTTATGTCCTGTCCAGTTATCGGTTACAAATGGTTGATGAAGAAATGGCACGAATCAGAGTAAACTGTTCACCCGAACACTTACAAAAGATCAACGAGAGGATGGAAAACTTGGATTCAAACACAGGAAGGCTCCCTGTTCCACTGCCACATGTGCTGGGTGATTTTGAGCTGCTGCTGAGATAAGAGAACGGAGAAAAGGGAGGAACAGACAAAGAGTCCAGGTGTTACACGAAGTCTAGAATCAGGGTGTTTCCCACTCTGTCAGAAAGTCACTTCTAGCAAGTTTAAAACAAACAAACAAAAAACTCCTGAATTAGGAAAATGTTGACATCAGAAAATCTGCAAAAAATGTGCAAGGATATGAAAAATGAGCCTTTTAATTAAGAACAGGAGCACTATGTACAGAAAGCCTTACTTAACGTGAGTCTGCAGAATTTCCTCCTGACCTAAACGACTGTCCACACGGCTCATCGTGCAGAGCAGACATCTGAACATTAGTCACAGGATGAAAGAAACCTAGCAAGTCTGATCAGACCCTCAGCCTGTCTGACCTGGTTATCTGCTTCTTTTATCAGCCCTGAAGGCATCTGAGGAGGGTTTTATTCTGACTCTGTTGCACTTCAAAGCAAAACTATCTTCATCATTACCCTGCTGCTACTGACAGAAACCTGTGGATGTAGCCTTGAATGCTCGGCTCAGCAGGATAAGAGTGAAAACTATCTGCCAGAAAACTGTTTCAACAATAATGAAGGAGTAATAGACCAGGTTTGACCTGTCTGACCTTTTCCCCAAACAGCAGTTAGAGAAACGGCTGAAAAAGAAAGAAATTCACTGAATAGTTGAAATGAAAAATTATTTTTCCAACAAACCTAAATACTCAAAAGGAACAGCAGAAAAGCAAACGTGTAATGGCATTTTAATCATTTATATTTTGTGCACATTCTTAAAAATAAATAAATAAATAGACAAATAAATAAATAAATAGATAAATAAATAGACAACTGTACTTAATTTGTACTTAATTGTATTTTTGTATTTCCTTCATATATCTGTACCTGAGCTGAGGTGACGCAAAAATTTCCCCGTTATGGGATCAATAAAGTCTTATCTTATCTTACAAATAAATAAATAAATAAATAGACAAATAAATAAATAAATAGACAAATAAATAAATAAATAAATAAATAAATAAATAAATAAATAAATAAAGGCACATTTTATTTCTAGCCGGTAGATAAACGAAGGAAAAACTGAAGTTGGTCATTTTTTGGTTGAGAGGTAATAAAAATTCCTGTTGACAGTCTTAGAGCCTCGTGATCTTCTTATGAAACTGAATTTCAGTCAATGAATTTCAACACTTTCCATTTGTCATTCACAGAAAAACGACTTCCCCGTTTTAAACTGATCGCAGACGACCAAAAACTAAAACATCTTTAAAAAGAAGCTCATTCAAAACTCGATTATGACGGTCAGCAGAGAGCACGCCAAAACTCTCGTCTTCAAACACATTTTACAAACAAAAAGAGGTGCACACACACGCACACACACACACACACACACACACACACTTTTGTTCTTATCACCAAAAATGCACATTTTGACTATTGTGAAACTAGAGGCTTTTTCGCACTGCAGTAAATGTTTCAGGGAATTCACCCGGCTCATTGTTATTTTAATAACAGCCATGCTCGGATTCACCGGCACTGAAAATGTTCCACTCTGTCAGAAAGCTAAATACTGGAATTGAACCTTTATCAACTTCAGTACAAATCCAAAAGAAGAGGTCAAACAAAAACACTCTGATACGTGGCAATAAAATCAATTTACCAGGTGTAAAAATAAAATAAGTGACTTGTACAAAAAGGCTTGAGGTGCTGCACCCAGAGAGACTGCAGCCACTGATTTCTGCGTCATCTGTGTGCGTGTGCCAGCGAGCTCACCTAGAGCAGGAAATGACTTGTATTGTATTATGTCATGTGAGGATGAAATCACTAGAGCCAAAGTCCAACGGTCATTCACCCACTAAGGCTGGCACTGGAGTCAAACCAAAACAAAGACGCATATTAAGAATCCAAAATCACGACGCGAACGACGGCGAACCCCACGTCCAGAGTGCGTTTCACTAAAAGTATTTTGGGGACGTGGCTGTCAATCAACATTTGAAGTCTGATCATGTCAAGTCAGAATTTCACTGTTTACATGAACAGAAAAGAAATGTAAGAAATCAGCTTTCAGAGCAACAGGTCAGCTTTGAAAGATTCAATATTAGCAGGGGGGAGGAAATTTTGGAGAATAGAACAGAATAGAATAGAATAGAATGCTATTATTGTCACTATACAGTTGTACAATGAGATACAGAGCATCTCCAACCCAGTGCAAATAATATATAAAATGTCCAAATAAAAAAAGTAAATAAGTAAATAGTGTTATGTAGGAGCTCAGGTCTGTCTGCCGACCACCAGATACAGAACGCGACACATGGAGTAGTGCGACTTTGTTTTGTTTTGAGAAAAAGGGCATCCAGAGGATAAATGGTTGAGTTTGTGTGAGTGTGTGCACACCGTGCAAGCGCACAGCAGGTGGGAGCAACTGCAGATTTGGTGTGTGGAAAGGTGCACAGTTATTTGAAAGCACCTCCACAGTTAACGTGGCAGAGCGCTGGTGCAGAAAGGGTTCAATTGGAAACGCTGTCACCCATTCATAAGGTGACGTGTGACTGAGAGCGAGAGCAGCATCGAGAATCAGAGGTGAGGATAGAAAGGGCTCGGCGAGGAAGGAAGCCGACGGTTGACAAGTTGTAATGAGTGAAACTTCCTTTAGAGAAGAAGCGAGTCAGACTGAAACCGGTCAGGAACCAATGATCTGCTGCCTTCAGTCTGCAGTTCAATGAACAGTGACTGCTAGCAGCCACATGTCTTTCACAATTCACGCTACAAATTACACACACACACACACACACACACACACACACACACACACACACACACACACACACACACACACACACACACACACACACACACACACACAGCTTTTGTGCCTTTACAACAGAATTTAATTAGTCTGTATAAAAACTAAAAACACAGTGAAAAAACACTTTGACTGCAGACGTCCAGACTCACAGCAGACACACAGTAAATGTGCAAAGTGACAATAACAGTGAGGAAGAGAGCTGATGCAACCTGACCTCCTCCTTTCAGCATGTGTGCGAGTGCACCTACGAGTGTGTGCGTGTAATATAAATGGCACTCCCACCAGCAGGTGTGTCGGTTTCCAGCTGCAGGCCCCCGTATCGCTACAAGGACACCCATCACGGCCCCCGTCAGCACCCACTCCCAACTCAAGGATCTTTCAGCTTCATCGTGGCCTTAATTTCAAGAAGCCCGTATTTACTGTGTGGTTCATTTTTACAGGATGTCCACTACACAGATAAAACCTGTCTCTCCAACCTCCTCCAGAAACTCAGCATTTCCTCCACACAGGGTTGCAGGTCAATCAACCCCCGGCACCGTCAGCTCGCACATGAAAGGCCTCCTCGTACCAGCAGCAGCTCTCTATGATCACGCAGACACACGGGAAACAAAACATGTGATAAACCAGGGACGAGGTTTCTGCCATAGTCAAGAGCTCATTGTGAAGCAGTCAGAACATGTTCATGCTCATAGTCATCATCCAGTGGAAAAATCCAGGCCCTTAATCAGCACACAGACTGTCAGAGCAGAGCGAGGAGCGAGGGGCGAGGAGCGAGGGGCGAGCTAAATGTGACAAAAACCTTGTTTCGAGGTCTGCACAACGAATCTCAGACAGAGTAAACATCTGCTGAAGTCCCTCACTGTACACAGCGTCTGTCAGGACCTCCGAGAGCAGGAGGCCCACTTGACACAGTGGGGCCTAAATGCCCCATCGCCACCCAAAAAGTCCCTCATTCATCACGCTCTGCATTCACTCTTTGGTGCGTAGTAGTACTTTTGGTGACCAAACAGGCGCACACACACACACACACACACACCCGGTGAGGGTTACTCACCCGATTAGGGAGACCATCTGCTCCACTATGTGCTTACTGAAGGTGATGATCACAAACAGTTTCTGTATGACAAAGAAGCACACGGAGGAAGAACACGTTAGTCGTTGAAGCGTGAGGTCAGCAATAGCGGGAAAAGCAGTAAAACATTATAGTTTGACCGGTAATCCTTTAATACCTCCTTTCTCACACAAACACTCACACTACTCAGTTTCCCCAATCATGTGTGTCACACAACCAAAAAGGTTTGGTGTGAAAGCAGAAACAAAGGGCAAGAAATCAGAGCCTGCGACACATGTCAGCGTATCACCTCGGCTGCCGTTAGAACAGCCGGTGTGTAACGTGCACACTGACAGAGACATGGAGAATCAGATGTGTCATGGCTCCAGAGGGGCCTGCATCCGGCTCCTGTCCAGGTCCTGCTTAGTCACCAGCACAGAGGCGACAAACAGGCGTCTGCCGGTCATTCCAGCTTTGGTGCTGGTGGGAGGGGCATGCAGACAATAATTGACCACTAATTTTTCAAGGTCCTTCAGTTATTGTCTGTTAGTGTGTTCTTCTAAAAGCGCATGTGTTTGTTTGATCCACGAACCTCTCGCCTGCCTTCACCATGAGGAAGACTACAGCAGCCGAGCCGTCATTACAAACTCGTGTTGTGCAGCAAAGGATCGTTCAAACCCACAGAAACAGTTTGCAGGAGACACTAAATATATACTGAAAATTATAGGGAAAAGAGATACACCAGCATTTTCTATATCGTGTAATGACGGAGAGCAGCGCCGTCAATTTAAATAAGAACAATTTAAAAAACAGAGTCACAATTTGCAGTGATGTAAAGTGTGCTGACCAACACAACACTTGGAAATCGCACTATTCACCTCCAACACCATTTGGAAAATATAAATGTGCTGACAAAACCACGGGAAATACACAAAGCGCAATCATTTGATAGGTGAATACAATTTTTTAAAAACGTGATCAGCTGAGCCAGGCTGCACTTAGACTCAGTGTTCAGCTCTGAGCATCACAGGAGGAGAAACTGAACAAATGACAGGCTCGCAGTCAAAATGTTACATGTTGCAAAAATAAATACAGAACTATATATAAACTGAAACTTTGTATCTGACACAAAACAAACAGCAAAAACTCAAAATCTTACCAAGTAAATTTGTCTCATTTCTCAGCTACAGAGTAACGTTTCACTCAGATATATCCACTCGTGTTTTTTCCACGCTGCCGCTTGGATCACTTGTTTCATTGGCAGATTTTTTTGACTAGAAATGAGACAAATAGACTTGGTAAGATCTGGAGTTTGTTACAGTTACAGAAATTATTTAACCTGAAATGAGGCGTTTGTGCCCCCACAGCTGACAGTTGATCTGTTCTCCCACACAAAGCATTGATGAGCACACACACACACACACACACACACACACACACACAGGAAAGCTGAGTAACGTCTGCTCTCACACGCCTGAAACGCTGAACTCTGCCCGTCCCAGTGCAAATGAACCTTACAGGCACACAAACATGGGACTAGCAGCTCATCATTGGACTGATGGGAAGCAGCCATGTTTCACGTACATACATGTTCTGACAACTGTTTTCAGAATATTTTAATATTTGCCATGTGACCATCACAAACACATGTTCCTCCGCTGCGTCCCACAGCCACCGACGGTAACCTCTCACACCTGAAGCTCAATGAGCTCTGAAAGCAGGAAGCAGAAATAAGACGGCGAATGAAGAGAACACACCTGAGCACAGGTACAACCCCAGATCATTTTGAAGCACACACACACACACACACACACACACACACACACACACACACACACACACAGCCTTAAAACCCCCCTTTGTCACCTGCTCGGCCGTCTCGTAACACTTCTTGTTTTCTGCACAAAGACGTTAAACTCAGATCATTTGCATGAGAAACAAACTTTCAGAACAATTAAAGCGAGCAGCTCCAGGGGAGCCTGCAGAGGGGGGGGGGGTCCTTCTTTACATGACACAGAGGGCCACACCTCTGTCAGCGGGGGGCCCCTGGGAGCCCCGGGTGTAATCTAGCACTCTGTGTGTGATTGTTCCTGCCGTGCATGTGCAGCCACCACCTACACGTCCTCCTTTACCCCCCACAGATGTTTATCTGCTGGTGCTCACCGAGTCACACAGCTGCTGTGGAAATGCTTCCCGTGTTTTTAACCCGTCTGTGTCACAGTGAGCAAATTCCTGCGTTTGGTTAGAAAACAAGTCGATCCCCCGACGGTGATCGCAGACATGCCACAAATTCCTGGACGCAAACTGAGGATTTTCCAGGATTAGAACAAGTATTTGGGAAGTCTCCTACCTACAGCTCCTTATTCAACAATGCAGGATGAAGCTGCTTCCTCCTATAGCTTTGGACCATCTACACACAGTACAGGCTCTGTGCTGCTGCAGCTGCACTCACAAAATGGTTGACTCCCCCCCTGCTTGGCTGCACAAAATGGCCTCCTCACTCCGGAGCCGACTCCAGAGCAGTCACTGCATCAGTGCGACTATCTCATGCATTTGTCCCCATTAAAGACGCACTTGCATCTCTGCGACGCTTTGTTTCAGCACAGAATCGAACATTTCACAGACACACACACAGATGTGACGCTGCGCATTCACACAGCTCTCTTCTATTATTCTATTTCTATGAGCCACAGAGATCCACGGGGCTTTTTAATGTCGCTTACCTGAATGTGCATTTTGATGAGCGCCTTTCCGATCAGTGTTGCACCAAAAAAAGTCCAGAAGGGGACCAAAAAGTGTCCGCATGTTATTCCTGCCAGGTCGAACAGGGGATTGGGAATCTGAGGAAAATCAGAAGCACAATCAAAGTCAAGAAATGCATCCGTGTGTGTTTAGTGTGGACGTCTGCAGAATAAGAAGGATTATTTTATGGCGTTTTATTACAGAAAGAATCGAAATAAGCTTGTGTGGGACTTACAGAGGCGCAGGCTAAAATCCCAAAGAATCCCACTTTCTGGATCAGTTTCTGTACGCCGACTTTCGCCCGGGAGGAGAAGTCCTAAAAAAAAAAAAAAGAGAGAAAAATGTGCAAATAAATCACCTCCACAGATTTGTTCATTTACACACTGTTAATGAACCGAAGGCTGATGTCAGATCTACAGGCCAGTTTCTTTTAACTCAAAGGTAAAACAGTCAAATTAAATAATTTCCTAATTATCAGCGTCGATTTTAAAAATCAGATCTCACAATGTCTTTAAAATACTTCATTCCGATTCAGTGATAATCATCCTGATCACTGCTGCTTTCTTCATTTTCCTTTTACTTGCTGGTGAAATTCATTTGAAATGAGAAGAAGCTGAAGTTTCTGTTTCAGGGAATTTGTTTTTGAAGCAGAACAAATTTCACAGTTGTGAGAAACAAACGGCTGCAGCGCTGCATCCAAAGAGCTTTTTAACAACTGCTCAGAAAACTGTTCAAATGTCACATTTAAAAAACGGATGCATTTAGATCTTAAAATCAGAGCCTTACTTTAGTCATTTCTCCTCTTTATAATTCAGTGTTGGTGAAGCAGAGATCAACCTTCTGCCTTTTTTTAATCTAAAAACAAAAACAGCGTCCAGCGAAACGAAAAATGAGATAATTCCTGATTTTTCTCGTCTCTGCTGATTTCTACACGAGTTCAAACAAGCTGCAGCTGCAACAGGAACATTTTCTACCTGCTGCAAATGTGTTTCTACAGAAACACAGCAAATCCTCCAAAATTAGGATTTTAGTAGTGCAGACTTAATGCTCTGAGCTGTCTTTACCTCTCAAATCACAGTTTTTAGTTTCCAAACACTCAAAAATCACAGAGCCTTCTAAAACCTGCACTTAGGATGGTTTTATATTTAATATTTCCATGAGCATAATTCTCACTCATACACTTTAATCAAAATAAATGTAAAAACTCTACAAAGGTGGGGAGAATTTTGTTGTATTGCTTATTTAAAAGCTTGACTGGGGAAAGGTGGGTTTAAAGATTTAGATGAGCTTTGGCTGCTGTAAATATGGATTTTTATCATATGAAAATTCATTTAATTACAAAACTCGTCTGTTGACTCTGCAGAGGAAGAATAAACTGGTTTGTCGTGCTTGCACTTTACCTACAGCACAACTTATTAATTCCTTTGTGAAAATGTGAGAAGACAACAGACGTGTTATTCCAGTGACTAATTCTTCGTTGCTGCTGGTCTCACTCGGCCCCACTGACATCTCCACAAAAGCCTCTTTTCACAGCAATGAGACAGATTTGACCTCAATGTGTTTTCTGGGAAGAGAAGCTCTGTTTGGATTTTACTTGAACTACTTCTGGGAAAACTGTGAATTTAAAAGGAAACCTCAGATGCAGGACGGCACAATAATATGCAGCTAAACGTTTCTACAATCAGCATTTCTACAACATCCACATCTGTGAAAATTTACATTTTCAAAAGAAATTGCGACTGAGAGCCAAACAAACAGCAATATAACAGCTGGTAAAATTACTGCTTTTAAGTAGATTTTTAATATTTTGATCTTTTGGTTTTAGAAAATAAAGTCTGCTTTCTGTCTTTATTATTTCCACATTTTCTCAGCTTCTCAAACTCGTTGCACCAAAATAATATTTGTTTAGAAATCAGTGTAATTGTTGTCATAGACGGGGGATGTAAACATGTAACACTTACAGGCTCTACATATATTAATTATGTCAATTACTGGCTGAGAGCGATATGGATCTAAATAGATTATTTTTTCTAAGAGTATTTCTCTGAAATAAGACAGATTAGTTTGAAATATCAGGCTGCTGTGTGTGTTATATATAAATGTGTGTGTGTGTCACAGAGGTTGTCTTTGTGATTTTTAGATTCAACTCCTTTGATATCTGTGGGAATATTTTCATGCAAAAAATTAAAAACACTTCTTTACAGTGAGCGAGCCCTCCATCTGCTCGTATGGACAAAATTATTTTGGTTTCAAACCACTAATTCCTGTAAAGACAAATAATTCCTGAACAAAACAAATGACACATTTAGAACCTTCCTCAGGTTATTAAATGCATATTTCACAGTAAAATTTTCATTCGATCTGTGTTAAATGTTTGTGAACTTTATTTTCTTTTAGCAAAAACATTTTTTCCTCACCTGAAAAAAAACAAAACAAAAATCAACCAAATTTAACTGAAAAGAGGAATTTTATCAGATGAAAAGGCTAAAAATTGGGTTTATTTTTTGAAAGCAAGGCCTCAGTTTGTGAAACACAGCAGCTTCAAAATTGAGGGGTGGGGGTGGGGGGCCTGCAATAGATGATCATACCTAATATGGTCAACAAAACCAGTACAGTGCTGATGACATTCTTTACTGGGTGCAACCCAACAGACGGGAAATTTGAGAGACATGGGAGGTCGCCTAATAAGGTGGTGGAGGGGGGAGCGAACGGACACGCAATCTGATTGGTTCACAGTTTGAATTTCTGCCTCTGCTGATGTCCAATCATGAACCCCGGAGTTTTAATTCTAGCCTCTGTGTGTGTGTGTGTGTGTGTGTGTGTGTGTGTGTGTGTGTGTGTGTGTGTGTGTGTGTGTGTGTGTGTGTGTGTGAGTGAGTGTGAGAGAGAGAAATGCTCAGCTGGTGGGAGACAGGGAAGGAAGGAATGTGTATGGCTGGTTTATAGCTGAACTGCTGACGACCATGTCTGGATACCTGACATCTGTGGCTGTTAATGCATCCTACAGTGCCGCTGGGCACCGCACACACGCAGCCTCGAGTCCCGTTCATTCACCATATCTTGACGCACGCATTGTTTACATTAGGTGCTGGGTGAGCGCTTGGCGTGTGCACTAACAGAGTATATATCAGTGTGAACAGAGGGTCCCTTAGGAGGTGAGGAGAGGCTGTGACACTGATTCACTGTAGCACAACTATGGACACAACTCTGTTTCTGGACCAGGGAAGCGCCCGTCTTTGTTGTTGGCAGCTTATTAACAACACATACAGCGTCCTCCGACCTGCCAGGCTGGCTTAGCAGCGGTGACATCTGCTGAGATGGTGTCAGGGTGCAGCGTCATGAAAGGATGGAGCTTTGGCTCCAGCTTTGGCTACTCAGCACAAATCTTTACTCAGCAACCTTCAGTCACCACACAAGGACACAAAACCACATTTGATTTGTTACTCGAGATGATCGGACCAGTCAAGTCCTCGTTTAAGAACCAAATTATAGGCGAGTCAGACGCCTCTTCACAGGTTTCGGTCTGTAATGTTTTATGAACATTTACATTTTACAGCCTTAAGATGATTTGACCAGTGAATATATTGTGGATGATTTGCTGGTTACAAGATCAATATTAATTCAAGCAGCTGTACTCAGTTAAAGCTGGTTTGAGTCTGTTTACTTTTTTGAATTAGATATCGAAAGGAGAGAGCATTATATAATAAGAATAATAATATAATATACTGCAAAAAGCGGATCGTTCCATTGTTTTTATTGAACATGGTCTGACGTCCTGTGGACTTTTCATTGTGGAAAAGTCGACAAAGGATCACTTTGTTTTGACTTTTGAGGGACAGAGTTCAGATGGACAAAAAGCAGGCAGTGACCAGGCAATCTGCTCCATGTGGAAAATCAAAGTGTCACACAAGGAAAAATCTATGCATAGCCTATACACAAGTCAACACCCACGCACATTTTTTCTTCTACATAGAAGACATCTCCAGAGCGCTCGCGAGCCCCCCGACATGAAGACGGCTAAAGTTCATCTCATTAACTCCTGACAAGCCTGCGCCCGCTCTGTCTGGCACAGGAAGTGAAGTGATTAAGGACTCTTGACGCAATCGAAGCTATAGTCGCCTTTCAAAAAAACAAAAAAAACCAAGAGGTACAAATTCAAATCTGTCCAATGGCACAACACACACACACGCGCGCACAAACACACACACCCTGAGTCCACGTTGACAAATTCTTTAACAAGCTGTGGTTAAAGGGAAGCTGGTTTTACTCTGACTCACCCCCCTCCTTTCAAACAGTTTACTGGAAATAAAGAGGGAGGAGGAGGGAGGGGGCACTTTCAGAGAAGTCACGTGACAAGGCTGGGCAAACCACAGCACAGAGAGCCTTTGAGTGCAGTAGGCCAGGGGGGAAGGCAGGCATACGCCCAGCGCAGATGGCCCTGATTTGAGTTACAGGAGATAGGATCCTGGGAGTTGGCAATCAAGAATTCGCAGCCTGTTAACGCTTTCAATGCCAGACGAAGGAAAAAAAACCCTTCAACAGGAAGTCATTTCTAATGAAGTTATAAGAGATCCAAGCCCAGCAGGATGTTCTGCTATGGTCCGTGTCAGTGCTGAGGATTCCTCTCTGGTGCTCTCACTCACACGGAGCTTGATTTAAGCAGGGAAAAAACTGATGTTCATGACATCAGCGTCTGGAGCCGTTAGAAAAGGCATGACTTCATTATTCTTCTGTTGAATGAATGAGGAAAAACCCAGAGTGCTTTGTTGCTGCGCATCACGTGCACTTGTGGCAGGAAGTTGGCACGCGCAGGGTGGGAGAAATACCAGCGCGTTTAAGTCAAAATGCTGGCACCTAAGAAACCTCTCTTACTGATGGAGGGTACAAATTCAGCATCTTAGTCCGACTCTGCTGCCACAGGGGGGAGCGTGTGCTATTGTGTGTGTTTGGGGTTTTTGGGAGGCGGGTGGGGGGGTACGTATGTGGAACGGGGTAAGGGTTAGAGGGGGTCACTTCCTTCACGAAAAATTTAACCACTTCCTGTCTCATAAACAATGCAGTGATAGTTTGTCCATTCCAGTCGCAGTGGAGTCGGTTTCCACCGCTGCCGTTAATGCTCAGCTGGTAATATATCATTTAAAAAAGCTATTCCACAGCAGATGAACGCTAACGTCCACAATAAAACGACGTCAGTTAATAAAAGGCTAAATGGTGGACGAGGAAAAAAGAAAAAAAAGAGACGTGTTGTGGGATGTCCGTGAGCCAAAGAGGGAATCCCAAGAACATCCGAGCAACAGTAAAAGCCCTGGTGAGAGAAAAAACGTTTCCGTATGCAGCAGGTCTGTGCTGGTGCAAGCAACCTGCCTCCAGATGCTATCAAAGTACACATTACATATATACACAAACACACAGTTACCACATATCACAGAACAGAGCGAGAGAGAGAGAGGAGGGGAGGGGAGAGAGAGATGCAAAGTGAGGAGAACAACAGCATAGGAAGGCAGCACGCCGCTCCTGCGTCTGGTTGGTTTGTCAGAAAACAAGCAGACGCTCCAAAACTCGACTCTTTGCACAGCTGCCTTTTATTTGATTCTTCTTTTAAAGTTGGAAGCGCCGCTTCATGAGGGCTGCATGCATGTGTGAACAAGAACCCCGCGCAGTCCACATCGTCACACATAATAGTTGTAAATCCAGAATCGATGTGAACGTGCGCCCACCTCGTGCACACCTGCCAACGTTTTGTTTTCCTTTTCAAGTCCAGCCTGACGTGGTGCAAAAGGAAACTCCTGAGCTCACATTGACCTAACGAGTGCATCCACATGCAGACTGGATGCTTTTGACTGTTTTTGTTTTATACCTTGTGAAGCACTTTGTGATCTTTTATCTAGAAATGTGCTATATAAATAAAATTTTACTTACTTTCATGACTGAAACAGATTTCATTTTAATATCAAAATATTTTGAAGTTGCTGTTTTGCTTTTCTCTGTTTTAACGGCAAAATTCAGCATTCGATCAAAGCGTGCTGCTGCGCTGTTGTTCCACTGACAACAAACTTTGGTGTAAACATTGATTTATATGCTAAATGACTCCAGTCTAAATATATTTATGCCCAAGGAAAAGCACATGTAGGATTTAACACTGAGTTCATAAAAACCACAAATCTGAATGATAAAGCTCATGAAAAGGAAGCACATGTACATATCTGTAAATATTCAGAGCTTCACGAAGTTTGATGTCTGTGTGCGCAGCCCTCGTCCACATTTGT
Organism: Simochromis diagramma; assembly: GCF_900408965.1. Classification (NCBI taxonomy): domain Eukaryota; kingdom Metazoa; phylum Chordata; class Actinopteri; order Cichliformes; family Cichlidae; genus Simochromis; species Simochromis diagramma. The sequence continues at coordinate 801,105 of NW_024386778.1, read as the reverse complement.
TGAAGTTGCTGATAATGGAAACAGCGGCTCGTCTCAGGAACCACACGTCTTTAAATATGTTGTAATTATTGACTTCAAAGTTCATTTGTGACAACTAATCACCGATTACTACTTCAGCCAACTGAAGGCGTAACAGGTACAACGTGGTTTAAGCTGATCAGGTAGAATGAGAAGAAAAAGAAAGATCAAAGTTCAAACCTGCGTAACTCCTCTGTGTTACAATAGTGCTGAAAGCTGCAACTTATTACTTATTAAATTGATATAAAAGAAAAAATATTACATTTTTAAATTGCTCATTTAAAAAAAAAAAAACAACAACAACAACAACAACAAAAACAACAACTTGTGTTTAACTACAACAAATTGGCCCTGATTTAAATTCAATAAGGTGGAAATAACAATTTTTATCCTCCTATAGGACCTGGCGTCCACATATGTGGACGTCACATTTTGGGTTATTTAGACCAAAATACTCAATTTTGCTCTACAGGGGCCTGATATCCACTTACAAGGACGTTATACTGCTACTGTTCTATCGAAATTTTAAATGAATATCCTCAGATGTGGCTCTGATTTTTCTTAGAAACAAAAATGAGGTTACATTCATCTTTTTTCATTCATGTTTTTACATTCATCAGGTCCCAATCAGAGAAATTACAAATGCTGCTGTGGAAGAGTTCGGGTTAAATTTTATTTTAATATGCTAAAACAATTATTCTATACCTTACAGAAAAAAAAAAAAAAACATTTGAAAATATATTTTTGTAAATATAGATGAAAAATAATTCATTAAAATGTGTAAAAGGATAAGCACCAATTGTTTCTCAATTTTTATGCTAGACATACAAAAAGTGCTAAAAAGCATTTTGTCAGTTATGGCCAGAGGTCCGTATGTCGGCCATGTTTCCCCATTACAATTAAATTCAGTGCTTGTCTGAAGAGGAAAGGGGGCGGAGCCTTTCAGTCTGTGGCACCAAGGCTGTGGACCGGTCTGCCTCTACAACTACGTTTGGTTGACTCTGTGGAATCCTTTAAAAAGCAGTTAAAACTTTACTGTTTAAACAAGCTTTCTGTTGACCAACGCTTTTTACATTTTTATATTTTTAATTTACATTTAAACTCTATATTGTGCATTTTGCTATTTATTGTACTGTTTATTTTCATCTCTGTGTGCAGCGCTTTGTGACTACCTGTCTATGAAAAGCGCTTAATAAATAAACTTTACTTACTTATTTAATTACCCAGAATGCAACTGTGGCTGAAGAAGTCACAGATCCTACACGCATGCTTCAAAAGATGAAACGGACACTGAACACGTAGCAGTCCTTTAATATCTGAGACACCCTCATTAAAAAATAAAGTTATTGCTCGCAGCTCAAAGCAGAGAAAATGAGTGAGTCGGCTGCAGCTCGCTTCAGCTGCTGGTCGTTTTATCCACCTGACCTACCGCAGCCTTTGACTGACGATGGACATACACATGACAAGCCTTTGGAAATCCACGTGCATGTTGCTGTTCATTCCTCTCCCTCTATTCATAATCGCAAGAGGGTGGAAAAATAAATATTTAGACAGAGTTGTTAGGCATTGTTGAAACATTTGCAGAGATGTTAGACATGAGAACCCAAAAAACCCAAACGCAAACAGGAAATTACTCAACGAGGGCCCGGATATCGCGGGAACATTTTACTCTAGTGCATCATTGCTGTTTCCTTAGTCACAGCATTGTGAAAGCGCTGCAGTCTTGAGACACCGAGGGGAGGTTCAAACACAAACACACACAGGTTACAAAAGCAAATTTGCCACATCAGACGTGACTTTTGGTATAGAGCAAAAAAAATGTGATGGAGTGATGAAGGCAAACGAGCGGAGAGGAAACGACAGAAAAAAGAAGTTTTATACTGAAAAGATGTGCGATGCAGGAAAGAAGGAGGTAGGAGAGGGGAAGTTTGATTACAGAGAATGATGATGAAGATGATGAGTCTGAGATGAGTAGCGTGTCACCTGCGTGGCCTCTGCCTGGTCCAGCATTTCCTCAAACTCCTGGTAATCCTCATCATCGGGTTCAGTGCCAGACAGCCGAGCCGCTCGCGCCATGAAGTACGGAGGCAGCTCTCCGATGGCTGTGCCCACACCCTGTTCACACACGTTTCATTCATGTTTATACTCATCATGTGATTTCATATATAACACACACACACTTCTGTTATGTCAAAATCTGCAATCGACAGAGCTTCTGGACAGATATCTCAGATGTAGAGCGCAGTTATTAAAAACACTTATACTGTATTCAAGATCTGCGGTTAAGTGATGCCACAGCTTTAAATATTAATTATGCCTCAAGACATCTGGCTGTGAAATGACTTTTTGTTACGCTAAATCATTCCATGTTTTTCTTGCCTTCAGACGGTTAATAGACATGAAATATCAATATCCACTATGCAAAGCAGCTTGCGATGCTTGACGTCGGGGATTTGAGATCAGTGCGCTTAATGGGAATAAAACGGAAAAGATTTACAAGAAATAAATCCGGCAGATTATTAAACAATCATGGATACGTTAAACACGGGTCCAGGGTGTGTGAAACTCCTGGCTCCTCCTCTCCAATCTGCAACCTTTTCAAGAAAATTTAAGATGCGCTAACAAATCTGGGGGAGAGGGAGCTCGTCCAAGCAACCAGAACATCCAAGTCCGACAGCGACAATGAGCTTGTAGCCATATGATTGTGTGATTGTAGGGGGCTTAACAGGAAGAAAGCGGAAGTGATTTGGGGGGGAAATAAATCCTCAGCACTTCAGTCGGTTCACCAAGTTCATCCACCAAAACATGAGAACAGGGTAGGAGTTCGGAGGGGGGAGAGAGCGGGTGAGGGTTACAGACTTAATTAACACAATGAAAACAGCCGCCAAGAAATGCTGCGTTTTTGGAGTTGCTCACAGCTCATTACTTTAATGTTTCCAGGCACAAAGGAAAAGTATGCACAAAGCCGGGGACAAGAAGATACAGTTAGTTTAAGTTTCAGATGACAAATGGGTGATTTCGAGATTTACCACATCCCGACACCCTTCGATGCACCGACAGCAACGAAAAGAAGAAAAAATCCTTTTGCACTTCAGTTGTCTCGTTGGAACACAAAACAACTTCTCCCCCAGAAGGATATAACTGACTAATCGCAGGCACATTACTTGTATGTTGCTGGATGGCTGGAGCCAGAAGATGATTAGTAGGTAGTTAGCAACCATGGCAGCAACAACAAGCCCAAACAATCATTCTCGGGAGGCGGTGCTATCCCCAAACCTGGCAAACTCGATCTTTAATCTGGACACCCTGTTCTCTTGTTAACACTGGAGTCTTTGATGAAATGTGCCAGTTTTTTTCCTCATAATGGAGATGTGTCTTAATCTCCCTGGCAGCTGCTCCATTCAGCAGCTCTGCCTCTGTGTGTGAGCATTGTGGCCGTGTGGGTTTGTGTGGGGGGCAGCGAAACGCGTCTACCTGCACGGCGCCGCTCTTAAAGCGGACCTCTGAGCTTCTCTGTCCACCGAGCACAGAGAAGAAGAGACAACAAAGAGGACAGAGAAGGTAGGAGGGGAATCACACGCGTCTCATCAGCGACGTATCCACAAGGTGGGAGGAGGAGGGGAAATGTTGACGTGGGCGCTTTGAAGCCGTGGGTGCGACAGGTGTTTCCAACTGAATCGCCGACAAGCCTCGGCCGAGGTCGTGCCAGGCTGAGGTTACAAAGGGGCAGTGGTTGGTTGGTAGTGGGTGGTTATGAATCCGAGGGGATTGGATAGCACCCCCCCCCCCCCCGCCAACACACACTTGGATATCGCTGCTCGTAACACGATGCTGCAGCTCGACTGGGAGCAAAATGCGACTCCATTTTGAAAGCAGAGAAACGACCGTGCTGCACCAATTAATAAAACATGCACACTTTTTTTTTTTTTTACATGCTGGATCGGTGTGTATACACATATATGGTAACACAAAGTGGAAGGTTGGAGGGGACGTTTAAAGTGAAAACGGATCAAATAAAGATCAAGTCAAAGGACCATAAATGCATAATTATATAAAATAAAGTTACATAATGAACGCCGGTCTGAGCAGGGAGCCCAGTTCCAGTAAAGCCTCGTAGCTGATAACATGCATTTCCCCCTCATCTCTGAACCTTCCACATTAAGAGGAAAAGGGAAATGGACAACAACGATCAAAGTCATCTAATGTGTCAGACGCCAAGTTCTCTATTCTCCGAATGTTCAGCAGGTCCACACGTCACTGAGAAAACGTAAACAAAAGCGCACATAATCGAGCGTGACTGTTGTGTTTTTGTGTGCAAGTTATCGTCAGTGACTTTATAAAAACTCACGCAGACCCACGCGCTCTGGAAGTGGACGCTGCTAATACGAGACCTCCAAGTGTTTGAAAAGCAGCTGTTTTCATATAAAGAGATAAAAGTGTTTCTGATGCACGTCTGAAAAAAACCTCATCGATTGAAAAAAAAGAGATGTTGGTCTTTGCAGCCACAGGGTTGGTTAGAGGTGTGAAACCATCGATGCTGGTTAGGGGAAATTCACAGGAAGGAGCAGGGGTTTTCCAGGCAGACCAGTTATCAATGAATACATTTGCACCCAGTTTTAATGCACCTTTGTGTCGTTTCTGCTTTGAGTGTGAAAGGTAAAAAATGCAAGTTAATTAGCATAAATTAGCATAACCTTTGATATGGTCAGAATGGCGCCAAAGAGTTTAAATAGTCTGTATTAGGATTCGATCTTCACCAAGTTTTGAGCGTGCTGTCCTTCAGGTTTTGGTGCGATTCTGCGTAACGACACCCACAGAATACGTCTACAAAGATGGTTTTTTCTTAGTTCATGAGAAACTGACATTTAGCAGACATGAGATATCCACCTGTAAGCATCACAAACACTGAACACTGCTACGAGCTGTGGCTAATATGAAAGGTTTTTGCAAACTGTGACCGAAACTGAACGAAAGGAGCCGAACTCTGCAGGTTTTTTAAAAATGTTCTCATCTATAATGTCCACAGCTGACGGTGCCTGACGTGTAACACACACTCACCCACATACAAGCTTCCAGACGGACTTTAGAGAGGATGGTCCACAGTGAGACTTTTCCCTGGAGCGTCTCTGACCCCACAGCTTCCACACCCACCTGCTCAGCACCAGAATCTGATGCTGGTGCTTCCTGTTGGGGACAAACTATTTGTTCTGGATACGGTGGCTCGGGGAAATCCACAGAGCCGCACTCGTAGGCCGCCAGGGTCACCGATGCTATGTGTGGTCCCTGAAAAAAGAGAAAGACAGAGATAGAGGCAGAGAAGAAAGGAAGATAAAGTGAAAAGGGAAAAAAAGAGTGGGAGTAAGTCTACCTGTTGGAAGGATATGAGTCAGAGAGGAAGACCCCTTTGTTATTAGCATAGACACTGATTGAGTCAAATACTGAGGAACAGAAAGGCAGTTATCCGTGGGCCAGTATCGCTCCCGTATTTTATAAAGATGGGGAACGTTTGACTGCAAACTAGCATGACGAGTGACTCTTCCTTCTTTCCTTGCTGTGTGATGCCAGTAGGAAATGTTGAAAAGCAAAGCTATGATCACGTTTGAGTTGCCCTTTCAAACTAAAAGTGTCAGCACCAGAGTGGAGGGCCCCACATGGAAACGATCAAAGGTGGAAACCAAAGCTGAGAAACCGTTTGGTGCGCACACACTCGACATCTCTGTACTTACTCACCCACCAAGTTTGGCAGCGCAAAAAAAGATGAACGATTTTGGGAACAGTTCAGGGTGACGTGTAAAAAACCCCGAGGTCAGCCTGACTCGTCCAATCGAGTCATTTTGGTCTTCTAACTGTATTTTCATCATTTTTACAGCTTTTCCAATAAACAAAGAGCTCATTCATACTAAACCACAGGAGGTAGATAATAGATGAACAATTAAAAGGCAGAAAAATGTGGTTTTACTGGGTGAGTTATTTTTAATAAAAACTTTCAGTTTCATAATTATTTATGACAGTCAATATGTAAACATGTCTGCAGTTTCACACATTTCTTACAATGTATGAACTACAGCAGCATTTCTCTGCCGTGTACAGAAATAGCACACGTTTGCACGTCTTTTTCTAATATTAAAATATCTTCGGTATTAAATGTGCAAATAAACATCTGTACAGTGAAAGAAAGATGATTTTCACTGGTCTGCCCACTAAAGATTAAAGTGGGCTGTATGTGGCCAACAATATGAGTTTGGTGGTGCACGGGTTCAACTTTGGATCCAGAAAAACACAAAAATGAAAAAACGCCAATAAGATCAAAGTATTGCTTTGGAAAAAAAACAAAAAACAGCTCATTGGACGAAATAAACAACATTTTTAAAAAAAAAAACACTTTACTTTTTTATTTATTTGTTCCAGTAACTTTTACGGGGTTTGCTTTGTGATATTCAAAGAAACAAAGAGAGCAGCTCTGGTGTGTTTCATTAACACAACAGTTTCTAAGCTGGTGACCAGCGTTTCCCACTGACACGCAGATCAATACATCCAGTAACGTGTAGCCATACCTGTACACGCGCAATTACAATAATTAAGTAATAATAATGAAGGAAAGCGCAGCGAAAAAGAAAATCGTCCCACGTTCTGGATGTGCTGCTGCCCGACAGGAGCGACGCTAAAGACCTGCCGTCTTTGCTCTGGTTTCCATTTCTGCCTCAGTGAGGCTTCCAGGAGTATAGAGGCGTGTGCATGCTCCTGCCCCCCCATAATGCTCCTGCCCCAGCACCCATAATGCTCCTGTGGAGACTGAGACTTAAACTCCGTAATATCAAAACAAACATTCACCACATTTCTGTCATGATGACATTTGATTTAAACAGAAGCAATTTAAGGCAAAGAGCTCTTAATAAAAAGGATTCATTTGACTTTGTTACTGTTTGAATTGACGTGCTGTTCTGCCGAGGCTCTGCTGGCTGAAGACAAAAAGTGTGAAAGAAATCCGGTTTTTAAAGTTTGCTATCTGAAAATGACACGGAAACAAAGGGTTGGTGGTTATTCTGTACAGGATGATAAGATCAGCTTGATCCAGTTTTCTACAAACAGGAGAGGACGGCTAACTTTAAAAATGCAGTCAGTTACTTTGTAGGTCACTAAGTGAACTTAAAAAAAAATATTCCCACTAATATATGCACATGTGATATAAAGCAAAACCTTTGCATTACCAGTTACTACCCAACCGTCTCTGTAATACAAATAAAGACAAGCCCACGAGTAGGACGGTGTGACAAAGCAGCATGTATTTACAATGTGTGTGTGTGTGTGTAGGAAGGGTGCTCCCAGTGACGCACAGGGGCAGTTTGGCATCACGCAATGCAGCACAAAAGCAATCTGGCAAGCCCAGGGTGGGGGTGGAACTTCCGAAGCTGCATGGGTACAAGGCAGGACAGGACAGAGTGGAACGTGGGAGGGCAGGAGAGCGGTGTGTGTGAGGCAACAGGAAGCTGCCATGTCTTCTCTAGGAACTGTGCCCTCTTAGATGACACAAATGTTAGTCACACTAACACTTCATATCAGCCTCCCAGGACCTGCAGGGGAAAATGGATGCTCATGCACTGGTTACCAAAGCACAAGACAAATGAGGAAAATCTTTAGTGACCCAGAAAGAGAAGCCTAGAAACTCCCAGCACTGACCCAGTCAGGCTGGATCCTCCCCTGGCTCATTTCCTGCCTCACCGACTCTCCAGTGGGATCATTCTGCCCTCAGATACTTTACACAACTTATGTGTGCAGACAAAGTCATCAAGCAAGATGTTTTTGTGGACAGGAAAGAAAAAATTCCTCTTGTTCACACCTCCCTGCTCTATCTTGGGTAACGTTTGTTTACCAAACACACACAGAGAGCCTGCCAACGGAGTGACTGCGAGAAGTCTCTCGCTCTCAGCCGTTGCTGTGTCACCGCTTCTCAGCTTACACAAAAGTCCAGTCCTCTCATGTTGTCCAGGTGATTCAATATTAATCTACGGCCCAACCCACGACTGTCAGGGAGCTGCTCTCCGTCTCGTTTGGCCTTTGACTCGATGACACATATGAACAAATATGCCGATAGTAGTAAATACACGGGAATTTTCCCAAGAAAGCGTTCTTCTGTGCCGATCACTATTAACCTCCTAGGACCTGGCGTCCACATATGTGGACGTCACATTTTGGGTTGTTCAGACCAAAATACTAAATCTTGCTCTACAAGGGCCTGATATCCACTTACGAGGACGTTATCCTGCCACTGTGCTATCAAAAGTTAAAGTGAATGTATGTGGATCTCGTTTTTCTCAGAAACAAAAATCAAGTTAAAAAAAAGAAATCAGGTAATTCTTTGTTTTTACATGAATCAGGCCCCAATCAGCCCAAACAGCAAAGAGAAAGTCAAAATGCCACGAAAGAGTTCAGGTCTCAGGAGGTTAACAATGATAACACTAAACAAATAATTCTACCCAAGTCACTCTTCTACCTCCATGTTTGTTTTGACATCTGCCCAGTGCTGAAGACGTTTGCAGCCACCATATTACACATCGGTTCTGACAAAGCTCCTTTCTGACACAATGGGATCCATACTGGAGCATTGCTGGCATTCCTGTGGTGACGTGCAGAAACCAGTGCCTGGGATCCCCACTCCTGGGTATGAGACTGGACTCGCTTTGGATCTGGGGTGTGTGTCTGAATGCGTGGTGACCATATCATAAATATAGAGGGAGTGGGAGTGCACGGTCCAAACATAGAGCAAGTGTCAAATGAAACAAAATATATCGGTGTGGGACTTTTAAAATCTAAAGTCAGTGTGAGCCGCAGACCCTTTTTACCCCTGATGCTGGTAACAAAGACACAAACATCATTCTAAGTGGAGACTTGGATATTTTTAGGAGCCCTTTGTTTGTTTTAATTGAATTGAAAGTTTTTATCGTCATTACAGTAATATAACTGTACAAATAACATAAACCGACAGCCAGAGAACGATGACACAGACAGTCTGAGCACAGACACCAGTTCTGTAACTGTAACTCAGCTTAGTGTCATGTTTTTGTGGAATTCAGAGCATCAAACTCTGAGCCTGCCTGGAAACCAACCTGCACAGGTGTGGTCAGTCATTCAGTTTGCCTCCTGCTACGTTAAACCTAAATATTTCTGGAGTTAGAAAAACAAAATGTAGGCAGCAAAGTGTAGCATCCCATAAACAATGGCTGATATCTGTTATATGTAGTCTGTGGTTCACAGATATATACATAGAAGAATGTATGCAGAGAGCCTAACATGATGACTTCATGTGAGAATGTAGTGGACTCTACATTTTATTCATTCATAAACGAACGGTTCATTATTACAAGTTTCATTATTCGTCACAGTGAATGACAACACCGTGTTCCCATTAGCACGCAGCGACACAAGACAAGCACATTTGCAGATCATATATAAACACACATTATTCTCCTTCTCCTCCATTTTTGGTATTTTAAAATTGTTCACTAATAAAAATCGCATATTTTCTTCTCACAAATCAAATGTCAAATCACTGTTCCAGCCACCAGTCACAGAGCCGACTCCTTGTTGGTCTATAGTGGCAAATGCAGACGCTTTCGTGGCCCAAACAGGACATTAATGGGTGACCATAAACTGAGCACTTTTCAGTGACCACGACCGCACGATAGTCCAGTTATTAACAGGTCACTGTGGTTGTTAAGGGCCATTTAAGAACATTAGACATGGTCCAGCCAGCATAACCTGCTCACCACTTCTTACAGTGGAGACTGCTGGAGGCAGCGCAGGACAAACATTAGAGGTTAGTTCGTTCTGAAGAAGCCGTGGTCGGGATCTCTGAGGGAGGCAAGAGAGCTCGGGAGAGAGGCCAGTGATGGAGCAGGGAGGGGGGGAGTACACACACACACACATCCAACCACAGGACTCTGTGTTGAGAAACACTCTGACATTAAATGTTCACTGAAATAAAGTTTAAACAGAATCAGCTTCAATCAATTCAAATGATTTTAGACTAAATTTATAGTTAATACGCTGGATTAAATATTTTTACCAGGATCCATATTTGTTGTTTTAAATCGATTACGGTTGAAGGAGTTTTTTCTTCTAACGTCTGAGCAGCAAAACAAATGTTCAGAATGAAAAACGAGTTTGCTGCATTTTTGCTTTTGCACTTGAAATTAAATCACATTAAAATTGATTAAATTAAATATTAAATCTGACCGAAAGTAACCAAGCTTAGAGTCCAATGACAGCGTTTTTTAATTTGGAAAGATTTTAATTGGCCCATATCACAAGTATCACTGACAGTGGAGAAATTGTAATTATTTGTTTATATAATCCAGTGTTGGGAAGGTTACTTTAAAATGTATTCCACTACAGATTACAGATTACATGCCCCAAAATGTATTTTGTAACGTATTCTGTTACGTTACTCAGTGAGAGTAACTATTCTGAACACTTTGGATTACTTAATATATTATCATGCTTTTTACAGCTACATGAACAAACTATTGCTGTGTGATTTATTACTATTACTGAAGGTTACTCTCCACACCAACACCAACTAAAATGTATCTTTCATTGTCATTTATAAATAAAGCACGATGTACAAATATCACTAACGCAGGAAGACAGACTCCTGGTACCCAGAGAGAGTCCTTATCTGCAGAACATGGAGTACGAGTGAGCGCCGGCCCAACAGATCCACCTGAGGGTGCACGAATGAAAAGCACCGAGTGACCTTTATGAAAGAATTTCATAACAAAACTATGCTTGAAAAAAGCTCAACAACCAGTCTGCCAGCAGAGCTCTGGTTTGGTCTGGTCAGGTTTGGCTTGTTCTGGGGTTTGTTGGTGCCATTCCAGACTGGCTACACACTAAGCCCACTTTGGCCCAGGATTTGCTTCCTGTGGCTGTGTGTGTGTGTGGGTGCGACTGTGTGTGGGTGCGACTGTGTGTGGGTGCGTGTGTGCGTTTCAGAACGAATAGTTGTTGTACTTAGTATTACCAGGACTCCTGGGGCCTCTAAGACACAGAGAGACGCATGCTTTAGATAGCTGAGGTGAGACAGTTAAGACGGAGAAGCCATTAGAAATACCACACACACACACACACACACACACACACACACACATCTCTCTGGTATTCATTTTTGAAAAACTTTGGTGAAGATGAGTAAGTCACAAGATGTTTGGGCATATTTATGTCTCCGAATTGCTTAAAAGTCATGAATGAAAGCAATTGTGCTGCGTACTTTTCACAAATTTTTCCCGTTTTTTCCCCACAGGAAGTAAAAGTCTTGTTTGCAGTTATATTCCAGTTTCAGTCATTTCTGTAACAGCTGCAGTGTTGTGTAGTAATTCTGCCTCTTCATCAGCGAGAGCATCAGAACCAAAAGTTCTGACACACTATCGAGATGTAGTTAAAAATGAATGGCTTTAAACTGAATTTAAGAGGCGTTGCAATTAAAGGGAAAGATCCATTACTTCAGAGCAGCAGTGAGTCAACAGCACCTCTTTCAAGAAACTGAACTCGATCCTGATGTGTCACCCATGTTCTGGTTCATGAGTATGCAACGTATCAGTCGTCTCTTTGGCGAACAGAGAAATAATGTGCCGGTCATGTTTGAACATGCGTGGGTAAAGCCAAGCAACTTCTTTCATGGCAACTTTTACATACAAATTAAACCCCACGAATTAGAAGGTTACCTTTACAGCTTTCCCAGGAGCTCCCTCAGCTAATCAGTTCTCAAACAGCTTCACTGGTGACGTGACACACACACACACACACACACACACACACACACACACTCTAAGGGGGGAAAAAAAACAAAAAACAAGCAGTGGAAAATTTAGACCAGGTCCGACTGCCGAGCAGCGTGAATCACAGCTCAAACAAAGCACCCAGGTTTCTGTCTAGGTGAAGGTGAAGGTTTCCTATTGTTTGCTGGATGACAGCAGGACTCACATCATGCACCAGCCCCACAGTGGCCAGGAGAGTGAGCGCTACGGTATCTCAGGAACACACGACCCAGTTATTAGCTCAGTACACTGACATGGCTTTATTAGCCCGAATTAGCGGACAGCACTTAACTATACAACAGCAGCTGATCCATAAAACTGTGCGACAGTGGCAGCGACGACAACTCGGAGCCAGTGTGTGGAAGCCACGCTCGCAGACCTGCTCAGCACTTGGTGATAGTTGGCACTAATTAAAGCTGTGCTCCTGGTAATTGCCCACAGACAAAACTTAATTTTAGGAGGGTTGCTGGGGAAACTCTGTATATTCTGCACAAACCTCCTGTGCAACCTATAATTTAGCAATCCTAGAAGAATCTCAATATAGAAAACTACACAATGTTCATTTATTTAGACGATCCGCTGGTTTTATTTATTCACATTGTTTGGAAAACAAATGATAAGTCGTATACAAACATGTATTTTTTGTTGTCGACTCGTTTCTCCTCCTAACTGCTCAAATGTGTGCACGTGTTTGCACCTCTCAGTCACAAAGTAAAGACAGAAGCTGCAAAACAAAGACGACCCGAGTTGTTATTATGTAAACAGAAATGTGCTTCGATTATAATGACTTTAATTCATTGTTTCTGTTGACTTAACATCGAGCGCAATCATTTTCATGCTGCCCATAATGACTTAATGGCAACAGTCATTACTGAAGGTAATTTAATGGTGGATGACTCAGATGAGCTCTCTTCTAAAGTATTTACGACGTTCCCCAGCTTTCTATGTGAACCCCGTCTCAGTGAGAACTCACACAGCAGTGACAAGACTCGTCACTCATAACTTTAAAAAGTGAGCCGGGACGAAAGCTGGTCCCGCTCGTCACAGCGATCGTCACAGCGATCGCCACAGTCGTTTCGGTGGACGTGTGCACAGGTGCAGGACTTAAAGTGTACACACACGTGCACTTTTGTAACGCCTTTGCGGCCGCTTTCATAGTCTGCATTGTGAGCACCCACCCACGACCTCCTTTCTCAGAGCAGCTGGATAAAGTACACTTGATGATGTGCCAAGTGTGCCTTTTCCCCCTTTTCTACGGCTGAGTTGCAGCTTTTTATCTTTCTCCATTAACCAGTGCTGAACCACGCACAATGATCTCCCACAGTCTCAGCAGGATGCAAACAGAGCGGAGACACGGGGTAGCAATTGGCCATGTCAGAGAACAGAGGAGCTGCCACTTCTGTTCTGGTTTCATTGACTGGGTTGGTTTGCCTATGCAGGCTCAGTACCCCCCCCTGCTGGAGCCTCCGTGCTGTTTTCACAATGTTGACTGCCTCCCGCCAATTTCGAAGGAAGTAGCCTAATAATATATGATGTGGTGTTTTATTTCCAGCTAATCTATTAGCAGTATAGGACCGGCATATCAACCGAAAGCTCGCCTCTTCGACTTCCTACATCAGAGTAAACACTGTGGCTGATGGGAAAAATGTAACAGTTACTGCAGGAGAAATACTTGTAAAAAAGAAAAGTTATAGAAACCACAGTGTCATGTGTGAGGTCACATGAAAGCAGTGCTGAAAGGGACCTCGGTGGCATTTAAACTTTGAAGGAGGCACATTTTTCTACAAATTCACATAAAGATGCACTTTTTACAGTCCTGTGATTTTTACCCGCTGGCTGCTCATATACACGACACTGTTAAACATTTGTTAAGTAAATAAATAGATCAGTGTCCAGTTTATTCTTTATAGAGACCATTTTTTACATTAACATTACACTTTTCATCATTCATGTGAATATGTGAGGAAGCTACAATGTTTTACAATATGTTTTTTTAAAACCCCAAAACTGGATACAAAATTACAACTCTATTCTGAATGCGTGTGACTTTTCCTGCATTACAGACATGTTAAGGCCGCTTGCACCACCTACTGACACTTAATAAAAACAAAGTCGCACCGTATTTCCCCCAGCGTTGTTTTGAAACAGCAGGAAAGTATTGTTTGTAAAAAAAAATTGAATTTTAATGTTTAGATTTAAATTTGAACTAAAATAACCTCAGCTCTCAGGCAGAGCTGCTGGCATACAATTACTTTTATCATCTGCATCTAACAACGATTTAATTACTGAATCATTTTAATCTATAAAAGGACAGAAAAGATCTAAAAATGTCTAAAATTCCTTAAGTGGCATCATCCTTGATTTCGTCTTTTTAAACAACAATTTAAATGTGTCAGAGCACCACTCGAGTAAACATCACACTTTTTACAAGCTGAATACATATTTGTCATTGTTTTTCTTTAAATAAGGCTACGTTTAATATCCATCAATATCCTTTCATAAAATCGTTGATCTATCAGCTCGTCACAGTCACAGGAAGCACCTCCGTTACAAGCGGTGGCGTCTTTCCCAAATGTTGATTGGTAGTGATCAACACTGAGAGCTCACATGAACTCCAGTTCTGCCTTTTCAAATCGTCATTCCAGCTTATGAACACAATGGAAACTAGGCCCAGAAAGGTCACGCAGCATGTGTTGGACTTAAAAGTTTGTGGAGGCATCTTAGCGAGTGCTTTGCACTTGACCCACTTACTATCACTGACCCAGTTCCTAAAAACAGAACAAGAAGCCTGCTAGCTTTCTCCAGTGCTCACTTACCACTTGTCAAAAATATTTTTTCAGGACCCAGAAATCTAGAAAATCACAGAGTAATCGACGCAGCTCATTTAGCAGCGCTTCTACAGAAAAGAAGACGCATAATTATAATTCTCCAAGGCCACTTTTGTACTTTTTGGATTGGCCAACACCAATTAAAATTTGGATAGGAGCCAATGACACAAATGCGACGTGAAATAAGTAATCTGTTGGCAAATCCCTGTTTGTGTTGGTTTGAATATTCTTGCCTGATCACGATGTTTTTTGTCAGTGTTGGAGTCATATCACAAATTGCAGGTTTGTCAGTAAGCAGCACTTCCTTCCTACAGTGAAACACTAAATGCTTAAAAGTAATTCTGCTCAAACTATTTTTATTGGAAATTCTGTACATTTGTTTTTAAGTCATGAAATTCTTTGGTTAAAAATCACAGTATCAGCTCTCGAGCAACAGTATGAGTCAAATCTCTATAAAAATGCACACGAGCCGCTCCAGCAAGGATCATCAAGTTCTGTCATGAACCCGGTGACACCACCGCCTGCAGTAACGACCACGCTCACTAGATGGTGACATCTTACTGGCAAAGAAAGTGAGCCGGACCACTATTGGACTAAAAGAAACCAGAGGAACGCCTCTCAAATTACATTTCAGAGCACCAGAGTTGGCTTTTAAAAACAGCAGCATGGAGGACACGCACTTCAAAGTTTCCAGTTCAGCTCCACTGGGTCAGGGCACAAGAGTGTGACGGTGGACTCCCTGATGACAGATGGACTGAGAGTAGTCAAACAAGCAGATGTTTGGGGACCCTGCGCTCGTCAGCGCTAGAGACGCAAAAGCCAACACGCCTGGCACTAGATTAAAAAGAGAGATGAAGAGAAAACGGGGAGTGTGCGGCGAGGAGAGGCACAAAAAAGAAAGTAAGAAGAGGGAGTGAAAGTGAGAGTGAGCGGCACGGTAGGGAGCAGGAAAGTGGGGAGAAAGGAAAGAGAAAGAGCTCAGATCGGGGGAGGGAGAGTGTTTTTATCCTCATGTGCACTCAGTCAGAGGGGTCACTGAGTGCGATTGTTCCTGGACTGCCTGTCAAAACAGCGTGGCTACCAAAGCGCCTATTCACTGTGAAACGCAGACGCACGCAAACACACATTAGCACACTCACGCCAAAATCTCTTCATCAGTGCTCTTATTAAAAACAACTACTTGACAGCAGCATCAAACCCAGCTTTTTTAATACCTGCGTCACAGCACCACCATCATCCATCGGCTCTGAGCCCTGTCACAGGCATGCACAGACAAGTGAATAACTGCAGCGTGAAAGAGTGAACACTCACACAAAATGCCGTCTTACCAGATAAAGGAGGAAAGTGTGCAAGCCAGTGCCAAGACCCACAGAGGAGAGGATGCCCAGACCGACCCAGTAGGCACACCACAGCGTCTTCTTCTCCATGTAGCACACATACTGCAGAGGCCAGAGAGAGGGACGGTCAACCACATGGCAGAGACACATGCACAGAGTGTGAAGAAAACAAGAAAAGGGGAAGGGGAGGGAGGGGGTGTGCACAGTGTGAGCAAGGAAGGGACAGAGTGAGAGGAGGTGAGAGTGTGTGAAACAGAGGGTCCTCTAAAGGTTGGGAGAAAGAAAGAGGGAGAGGAAGGAGAGTGAGGGAGAAACCTGAGGTTGTTGAGTTTAAAGGACAGAGCTGTAGGGTAGGAGTGTTCAGCACAGAGCACCATTATTCTTTCCTGGTGGCAGCCAGCTCTTACACAACAAGCAAACAGAAGAAAGCCAAGATCTCTCCTTCTCTGTTCATCCCCCACTATCACTCCATCTATTGCTGCTGTTTACACCGCCTCCTGGAAGCCCGGGCAGGTTGTTTTCAGGGGGAAGCATGGAGTGTGTAGATTACGGGAAGGGGGGAGAAGGTGGGGTGGGGGCTCTGACCAGTGACTCCATTTCCCAGGAAACCCAGGAACACAACAACAGCACATACGCTCTCTGGCTTTACTGGCAGGATTCGGGGAAGCGCAGTGCCAGCCAAGGGAGATTGTTACGTGTAGTTACTGAGAAGTGATTACACAACTCCATGACTGTAAATAACGCTGATTTTCTTCCCCCGTATTCCAGGGGGCGTTAAAAACAGCAAAAATGTGAACAGTCTCTGGGGGATTGTACAGCACGGCATGCTGCATTTGGACATTTAGAAGCATATTTATAAGAAACTGGCAGATACAACCAAGCACGTTTATGCAAATATCAGCTGTCAGACAACAACATACTACTGTCAGATGAAACCACAGATTTCAGGCACTCTACAGCTGATGTGGATGCACGGGCAGGACAACCCTGCAGCAAATATACATGTTGCATTCAGTGCTGCGGTGGGCTAAAGGTCAGGAAATATAATCATCAAAAAGTGACTGCCACAGGACCAACTACGTTAATAACCTCCTTGCATATGAATATTTGGGATACGCCAAGAAATGCAATATGTGCAGAGTTTTAGTCACCTGGGTATGTGCTCCTTCAATACGATAGGCAATGGAGAGGAGGATCAGCAGGGTCAGCAGGCCAAACACAGTCTGTCTCTGCTGCCAGAGCCTGGATGAAGAAGCAGCGAGTGAAGGTAGACAAACTTGAGACGGAAGTTGGTGGAAAACAAAGCAGAAAGACAATGTTTAGTAGGGAAAGTTTGACGCCAGAGGGATCGTCAACAAGGACGTGTTAGTGAAAGGAAAGGATTTCAACTTTGGACAAGAGAGACATCTGTTGGAAGCTAATCAAATCACCGCAGGGTTTCACCCATACGAGGCCGTGCTTCCAGATGGTGAACACATCCGAGTAATATGCAGCCTATAAAAGCACGTGCTCGGCCATGAGTGCCGTTACTGTCACCTCGTTAACATGTGCGCAGCGTTGCCAACTTAGCGACTTTGTCGCTATATTTAGCGGGTTTTCAGACCCCCTTAGCGACTTTTTTTTCTAAAAAGCGACTAGCGACAAATCTGGCGACTTTTTCTGGTGTTATTGGAGACTTATTTATGACGACTTTTTGACGTGAAAGCGCGGATCACTCTTACTCTCAACAAGCAGCGGTGCTGCTGTGGGCACCTCACCCGTGCCAAAGCGCTCACGGGCGGAAGATAGTCCTCCCCCGCTGCTATCAGAGCAGGAGACGTTCACACCTGTGCGTCCAAACTGCAAATGAATTGCGCATGAGCGAAGCTGCTGCTCCTGCATTGACTGTAACGCAGCCAGTTCTTCTTTTACTGTTATGCTGTTTTGTGGATCACAAGCTTTAAAACTACTTATAAACACACACACAAAGTAACTCCACCAGAGTGCCAGTTTCGGGTCACTTTTGCCGGTCCAAGCCCGGCTAAAGGAGCAGGGTTGGAATTGTGACATTAAAAAAAAACAATAATTGCTAAAAGAAATTTAATTTGTAGTTCTAAATAAATTCTAACTGCATTTAGGACGGTTTTTACTCACTTTGTCTCTTCCACGATGTTATTTCGCTCTAAAACAGCGTAGGTTACAATTACATTAGCATGACCAATTATGCAAATTAGGCGATGACGTCATTTGGCGACTTCTAGCGACTTTTAGGACAACCAATAGCGATTTTCATTACTGAGGGGTTGGCAACACTGCATGTGTGGAGGGGAGAAAGTATTCGAGCAACTTTATACAGAGCAGAATGAATCCAAAGCACAAACTCTCGCGACAGTAGCAAAGACATTTATAGACTTTGAAAAATAAGTTATTGTACAGACGTTCACGTACACTCACCGTAAAAAGATAATGCTCACGTGTTTATTTTGAATGTTAGAATCAAACGTTTTATGAAAAAACAAAACGACAGAAGCTAACTATGCTATCATCAGATTTATGGTTGATGCTAAGCTAACCTTGTTTGTTTGCCCAGTGACTCAGGACGTGTACATCTGTAGAAAAGGTTGGCCAGCTGACACATTACAGTCAGTGCGTTTGTTAAAACCGTTTCTTTCACATATTTACTGCCCAAACTGACACGGAGACAATATCGGAGTGAACAGAAGCGCATGCGCGCTGGTCCCAGGTGCAAATAATTAGGGTTGATTAAAGGAAAAGTCAGAGTAGCATGAAATTAGCCCCCAGTGAGAAGGTCAGAGCAAACAGTTGCCTCCATGTGCTGTCGGCTTCACTCACTTATTTCAGGTGCTGGAGCACACCACATTAGCACTGACATGGAAAACTGGCTCTTGTAGCTAATTAGAGGTTAGCTAATAGAATAGAATAGAACTGGAAGCATTCTAATAAACTCAGAATTAATCCATTAAAAATACCTAGGGGCAGCTGCCTGTTTGTGGAAGCCATACCTCTCCAACTTCAATACAGCGGTCGGAGATGGATGTCGCTGTTTTACGTATGTTACTAAAGACCGGCTACATTTATAGCCATTTAACATGTGTGCATGTATATTTTCACATCTCTTTTTCTTATGTTTTTCTTCTCCCTCATTTTCCAACTCACCTCCAGCCTCATCTCTTTAACTCAAGGCTCTGACAGTGAGCTGGCTAAACAACAACAGCTGGTCACAAGCTAACATTAGGCCAGTTAATGTCCAAGTCCAACTGTGTTACACCCACTTCAAAGAGCAGCTAATTGAGACTAACAGCAGCTAACGTGAAGCTAACAGCAGCATTTACTGAAAAGCTCAGAATAGCTGCAACACCTCAACTCCAGATCACATCAGTCAGAAGTAAGGTTCACTGACACCGGCACTGGATTCATTTGACAAAGTTTAAAGCCTCCTTCACAGTAAATAAACATACTGACAGTTGAGGTAAACAGTGAACTGACAGCCTACGCTTACTGCAGACGAACAGTGATCGTTTGTCGTACACCTGGTAAAAAACAGAATTCAGTGATCTGCAATTTGGTGACATCTAATGATGAGATTAGGATTTAGTCCAGGTTTTACTCTTGGGCTGTGTTAGAGTATCTTTGCATGATTTAATTTGCCTTGAAGTTTAAACCGTAGGTGGGTGGGGCTTATGTGTGTGCCATGACAGTATCGAGGATATCCCGTCTTTGAAATCACACACATCCAAGAATAGAAAAAAACACTGCAAATGTGTTTTTATTAAAACCAGAATTTCCATTCATTTGACCGTAATGATTTCTCACCACATGCCCTCCCCTATCCTAATCCTGCATTGTTTCACAAGCTACCTACATATTAAGAACAACAAGTGCATAGCCACAAGACAGGACAGTCTGTTGCCTTGAGGACTCCCACATGTTGTAAATTACAAACCGCTTTTAACAACATCCAGGATAAACCTCTCTGCATGCGAGTGCACTAAAGCCCTAATGTGTTTGCATGTGTGCTGGGGAGTAGCAGCTTCTCTCAGTCACAGCGCTGCTCGTGGTGCTTGCGGCTCACCACATCCTCTTGTAGTTTTAGAAAATAAACACGTTGTCCTGACACGCTTAACCACAAAGGCCCCCCTGAGAGTACACTCTGACCTTCTTCTGGGTTCTTTGTTATTAGGTGTACAAAGACACGTTTTCCACCACAGGGAACATGCTGTCAAGACAAATTCTGACGGAGTCTGAGCTGATGTTGTTGCTTTGTTGGTGGGATCATGCCAGTGTGTGTGGCAGAAAGACTTTCTTGGTAGAAAGGAAGAGGAGTGCAAAGTGAAAATATATACACATGTAAACAGATCCTGTGGTGTTTTTGTTGCACTGTGCTGAAGACTGAAGATAGAACAACGGTTAACTGAGACAATCAACGGTACATCTGATCTGGTGGTGTTTATATCCTTCTTGTGTAAGTGAGGACTGCATAGTTCTGCCTCTTCCTCTTTTTGTGCAATGAAAGCAGCAACTGTCACTATAAATAATACTGAAAAAACTACTGCTTAAATAGGACAAATCTATGTGCTGATTTCCCAGTGACAGAAAGCCACAGGACATAAATGTGTCAAGTTTTTCCTTTTATTCGTCATTAACAGCTGAGCAGATGCAAAGAAGCTATACTGAAATGGTTTGTGCATTGTATCTTACTAATTCACCAAAAGTCTAATGTTACCACGTTGCCTGTTTTAACATTATCATTAATGTTAAAGCTCTTATTGACTGAGCACTCGCTCATGATGCCACAGGCAGGAACAGATCAGAGACAGTGCAGTCATTTGTTTCTCACCTCCACGTCCAGCCTTTCAGGGTGATCAGCAGTTCCAGAGTGAAGTAGTGAAGCGTGAGCAGAGGTTTCTTCCATAACACGAGGGCTTCGCGCTCATCCGAGTCCGTCTGTCTCCCGCCATCCGCAGGGAGCCCCGAGTCTTCTATCGTTCAAGAACACACACAAACAAATGTGGGCGCGCAGGAAAACCATTTATATACTGGTTCACTTATAGTATCATTAAGCATTTTTAGACTTTACCTCCCAGCTCCCCATTTTGCTGCTCCTTTACACCCAGTCGCCTCTGAAGCAGTTCACCTTCGGCCCCACACTTTGCCATCTCATTCATCTGGAAGGCGTCCTGCTGAGACAAGAGACGGGCCTTGAGCGCAGCGTCGCGCATGCTGATCTGCTCGCCAGATCTGAAAGCGCTACTGGTCCCAAACAAACACAGAGTCGCTTTCAATAACACGGAGAACCCCCGAATATTTTCCACTCTCAAGCATGTCTCCATACACACTTGCACACGGGGTAAACAGCTGCTGTTTTTGCTACTCCTGCGTCCTGCAGAGCGCCAGTAACCCAGTCAGGCCTGTGCATGACCTAATAAGTACCTTAATTAGCGCTGATACTGGGAGCGCATGCAAATCTTGTTCATTTTTCTGTGCGGACAACTTTTGAGAAGTTTCTCCCAATAATCTTCAATATGTTTAAATAATAGATTTAACGGTGTAAGACGGTGTTGTGCTTCATGCTTCCTCCCTTCGTTTGTTCACAGGAGATCCACGCACCTCCGTGCTCGTGCCTGCAAGCATGTAAGTGTGTCACTACAGAGCCTCGTGTCTCTCAGGAATCAGTGAGCATCAAGATGGGGACTCTGACACTGAGGTGTGCAGCTCACCATCTGCTGGAATTGCCAGTTCCTCTTGCAGACACACACACATACTGTCAGAGCTTAATCCCTCTTTCTGTGCCCTAGCTGTGCACCTCTGGCTGTTTAAAATCTGCAAAAATAAAACTGCACAGCACATGCATCCCAGATGAATGTGGAGTACATAGTTTGTGAGACTTCCACTCAGTGCTTGCTGAAGGTTCAAGGACCTGAACACAAACGTATGTTCAGCATGTTTCATTGGAAACACGCTTCCTGATCGCTGAAACGGCTCACACTGGCAGCTGTAAATAGTTGGCAGGCTATTTTGTGCTACTGAGATGTTGCACACCAAAAAACGATGTTCTTCTTATACATAAAGAACTGCACATAGACTCAGTGGCAGATTTCAAACCTTCAGCACATGTGCTCACTCAATGCTGCAACAAATCATTTGCTCGTTTGCACATGAGAAAACAGAGCCTTGTCCAAGAACCATGCTATTCATCATATCCTGTGAACAATCCCGACAATAGAAATCTGTGCCAAACCGGTCTGTTTGTGCAAAACATGAACTTTTGCTGCCACAGATGTGTGCTTTATTCTGCAGAACAGCTATTTTGTTCAGGAGTTAAACTGCAAACTGTGCGTCACAGCCAGCACCCAGTAAACAGTTTCATAACGACACTTCTGCTTATGTGAGGCTCATAGCACAGCGCTGCTCCAGCGCCTGATTGCGCAATCGCTTCTACCAAAACAACTCAGACCTGTTGAGTAACTGCGAGGGACAATGAGAAATCCAAGACAGAGCGCACACACTTCCAGATGCGAAATCCAATACGGCGTAATCGATTCACACTTTTGTTAGACACAAATGAGAGCTGCACACTGGAGACGGGTTATGGACTGAGTGCAAAACAAAAACAAAGGCCTTAAATATGACACCAAAGTCTGTTATAGAAATGCATGATGCACAGAGAGGAAACTCACCGTTCAGCTGGAGTCTCGTCTGCAATCAGCTCTGAGCTTGTAGAAAACAAACCCTGCGGTGGAGCCCCAGTAGCAATGTAGGGCAAGAGCACGCTTCCCCACGAATTGCATCATAACTCGAGTGCAGGGTGTGGTGATGAAGGGGGCCAGTGAGGGATAGAGCAGTGATGCTGGGTTTCTTGGGGGGGACACACAAACACAGAAAGAGGGAGAGATTTCATCTTTTGCCTGGTCAAACCTCCAGAGAGGCAGTCTAATTAAGACTCTATAAATAAGTGGATCACTTTCCTGGAGCGCACTTCTAACACGTCTCAGTCCTCTGCAGGTTTCACATTGAGGATGCATGAACGGCATCGTGTCAAATTAGAAAAAAACAACTCCAAAACTAAGGACATTGCAGTTTTCAGGTCATTAGTAGAGCCCTCAGCTGTCTGCTGGCGTGTTTGAGTTCCTGTCTCATCTCATTTGCCAGAGTTAAAAGAAGTTGTCCAGCGGCTCACTCTTCTCCCACAGGTGGAAGGTGTTTCTGCGAGGGCTCGAACACAGTCCGGGTTTACTGTCTCCTGGGATCTTGTTAAGAAAGCGGAATGATGGGAAGATTCCAGAGCAGGTGACATTTACCACCCGACCGCACGACATGTGATGTTAAAATGACAAAGTACAGCCTCTGCCTGGACGTGGTAGCTCTGAGTTCAGTTATATTCATGTCAGAGGTCATTTAGTTCATATTTTAAAGAAGCACAAAAACATTATAATAGTTTCAAATGAAAAGTTTTTCCACAGAAATGTATTTGGACATTTCATTTGTACACGTAGACCTCCGATCTTTGTTTCCTAATATGGAACACATTTGTGTTCTTCATTTGTCTTTGTGTTTAAATCACAATCTTTGAGATGAAATATTGTCTGTTTTAAAAAGGTCTGATGGGAAATACAAGCAAAATATCAACCTGTAATACTGTGCTCCTTAGTACTCATCAAACGAGCTAGATGAAAGGCTTATAGTTACACAATCCTTCATAACACAACGCTGTCACGTCTCAGCTTGCAGTCTGATTTCAGTGATGTGGGCAAGTGGACGGGATGTAATCTGATTACTGTCAGATCATGTACAGCTGCTTGTAACAGAAACTAGCTGTTTTGTTCAATAGGGGGCAGTGTTACCTTGAAGTTTAAAAACCTCACTGGGCTTATTGGGGAAGTCCCAGGATTATGTTTTGTCTGTATTCCCTGTGCGGCAGTTAATGTCACTTAGAAAGTGGGATGTACCGGTTTGATTAGCTCTCCGTGGGAAAGCAGAGACATGTTTGTTTGTTAAACTACATTTTAACCTGTTAAACCTCCAGCATGTTTAAAAAAGCTGATACCTGGAGATTCAGCAGGATGATGCAGGAGCTCTTCAGGAGTGATGGAGAGAAGCAGGACAGCATGCGAGTGCTAAAACAGGGCTAAAATATTTGCACTTGTTTGACAGCATATGGCACCTGTTGGTATAACAGCTCGTGTCCGGCGAGTGTGTAGTGAAGTGGAAGCGATCAGGAGAAGACTTTCCAATGCTGTAAGCAACTACAGAGAGAAGAAGGAGCTCTGCTGGAGGACGGGCCGATACCTGGAGAGAAGATAACAAAGATAAAAAAAAAGAGCTTGTTATATTAAACCTTAACAGCTAAACTAGACTTAATGGCAAAGAAGGGACTTTTATATACACACTGTTCATGGGCTGTAGTCTCACAAACTGGAATAACGCTGTGCACGTCACTCCTCTGTGGAACATTTCAAAATAAGTTATGGCACCGCTATGATGACATCGTTGATGATTGACTGTGTATCCAGGTCACAGCAACAGGTGGAAACAAAGAGAAAACTCTGGAAGCAGGAATATGAAAAAAGCCTGCGCTGGGAGCTTTGGGCTCAGCGCGAAACATTAATAAGAGAAATGGTGAGAGGCATGCACAAGTGTGTCCTTTTTTGACTTCAGCCAAAAAACATCGGGACAAACGCTGTTTCACCTTAGAGTTCAGGCCTGCTCACGACCCTGTGACCAGCTGGCCACTGTTAAACGTCGCAGATTTCATTGATGTCAAAAGCAAATCACTGGTGTTGATTTCATGTCCTGATTGGAGGCAGAGAATCAGCAGCTGAGACACAAAAATGAACATCTGCCTGCTGAGGCGACATCTGGGTCTCCAAGTATACTTGTTGTAAGGATTTAACACCACATTTTGCCTCTAACGGCTGGAGTCGTGTAAAAGCTGAAAGAATTTCCAGCTAAATCAGAAACAGTCATGCTCTGCTCCTCTTTCAGCTGTATTATCTCAGGGGGAAAGGTCAGAAAATGAGGTCAGCTATGCATAAACGGAAGCTAATTTTTGTTTCAAATTGCTTCTTTGACCAAATAGCACATTGATAGCTGTAGCAAAGATTTTCTGTGTCCTGTACCACAAACTGGAGGAGATAGTCTTACATAGTAAGGATGAAGAAACACTGAAGGTATGAACAGCTTCATCATCTTTCGGATGTCACGTCTGCTACGAGTCTTTTTGCTGTCAGAGACTTAAATATGAATAAAGTTTGCCGCCTGCGCTCAAACGTTTCATCTTTTGTCTGCAGGATCTAAGAAAGGAGCAACGAGAGTTATAGAAGCAGCTGGATACCAGGCAGGAAAATGAACCTCTGCAAGCAACGTGATCATTTATGCTGGTTTAAAAAAGTCTCCGTTACTCAGTGACACCTTTAACCAGTAACTGACATGAACTGAAACTACTCGCAGCACGCTGCAGTCTTTGATGAGCAAATCTCAGTTTCTATATTACACTGACTTTTCTCCCATCTGTCCGTTCTTCACTTTCACAGAGCTGCACTGCGATTCCAAGAGGAGTCCAGGAGAAACACAAACTATGGTAAACATAGCACAGCATCATTGTTTAGCATCTTTATGGAAAATGTATTTAAAAGCAGCTTCGCCACTAGCTCTTCCTCGCCTTCCACTCTTTGGGAAGTGCTTCCTTGCGTTTGAGTGAGTCCACTTTAATGACTGTTTGCAAACAGAGGGGTTTACAGTCCTTAGTTTTGCAATAAAACTCACATTTTAACGGTAATGAATTAACATCTCATATCTGTGGGTCATGACTGGGACTATTTCATAACGAGACACTGAACATTCCTGAGCAACCATAACACGTATTGCCACAAGCTGCTGATTTTGTGCCTTTGTCTTTGCACAGATGCCACAAATAAGATACAACATCACAACATTTGGGCACAAAATGAAAAGACAAAGATGAGGTACTTAACCGCACATCACACTAAAACAGGTCCCTTGTGCTTTGCTGATTTGAGTATTATGTGTTTGTGCTTAGTTGGTGGTGTAACTGTGTCAAGGTCGTGTGGGGAGTAAAGTTAGGAGGCTTCCTCCTCGGTGTGCTCGTTTTGGTGGCCTCTGTCTGCGTCACTCCGCCTCCGACCTGCGGGAATCTGACTGTACAGCACACAGCGTCCATCCTGTTTGTTTACAACTAACTGGAATTCATATGAGTCTACACGCCACCTAACGCAGTAGCATTAACATCAGCCAGTAACGGGGCTCTCTCATCTGTGGCTCTCTTCGTGCAGCGCTGTGTCGTTGCTTTCAAGTTAAGTAAAAGAGTAAATAATTGGAAAACTTAGACTTTGAAGGTTTCATTTATTTATTTTGTAAAAGTATGTTGAACCTGAGCCTGTTGAGACACGCAGCACTGAGATCCTGATCACGGAGGCTCCCCGGCTGTGTTTTCTCTATTACATGATGTTTGAATGATTTTTAAATGGCACTTTCATACTTTGAGTAATGTCTGTAATTTTTTTGTTTCCTTTCATTTTGTTAATCAGTTCGATTTTCAGTTCGATTCATCCATCCATTCGCTTCCGCTTCTCCTTTTCAGGGTCCTTTTCAATTCATCCATCCATTCGCTTCCGCTTCTCCTTTTCAGGGTCCTTTTCAATTCATCCATCCATTCGCTTCCGCTTCTCCTTTTCAGGGTCGCGGTGCTGGAGCCTATCCCAGCTGTCATAGGGCGAGAGGCGGGGTACACCCTGGACACCCCGGACGGGTCGTCAGTCTGTCGCAGGGCCAACACACAGGGACAGATAACCATTCACTCGCACATTCACACCTAATGGCAATTTGGATTATCCAATTAACCACAAGCTGCATGTCTTTGGACGGTGGGAGGAAGCCGGAGTACCCGGAGGGAACCCACGCAGACACGGGGAGAACATGCAAACTCCACACAGAAAGACCTGATGGTGGAATTGAACTCAGGACCTTCTTGCTGTGCAGCAACAGTGCTAACCACCGTGCCACCGTGCTCCCGTGTTCAATTCAATTCAGTTTTATTTTATGGCACCACATCACAAAACTGTTTCCTCCAGGCGATTTATATTGTAATGTAAAGACCCTACGATGATACGGCGAACACAGAAAACAAAAAACCCAACAATAAGATGACCCTCGAGTGTTACTCCAAACACTGAAAACCACTGGATTCCACTTGGCGACAACAGGAAGGAAATTTATTTGATGCAAAGGATGTTGAAGATGGAGCTGCCAGGCAGGCAGAAAGAGGAAGACCACAGAGAAAGCTCATGGATGAGGTAGAGGAGGACATGCAGAGGGTTGGTGTAAGACGGTTGGAGGGGTAGGGTGAGATAGAGGCAAAGGATCTACTATGGTGGCCCATAATGGGAGCAACTATAAAAAGAAGAAGACCCTCTCTCCTTAATAACATCCTAACTCTCCACCATTCAAACCATTTTAGGACACTCTTCCATATTTATATGGTCATGTATTTGTTCCATTAATATGCTAGCTTTCACAACACTGATTTGAACTAACGAGGCTAATAACTAACGAGGCTTTAGACTGAAGCATTTATAGCTGCTTCAGTTCAGCTGAAATAAGACGTTATTTCTGAGGAACACATGAGAACATTTGCTGATTTCAGTCTTTAATAAATTATCAAATATTTACAAAGTATTATCTGTGACACACCCTTCAGATGGGTGAGTTTCATAGTGTGCTTCCTCCCTCATTTATGTGGCGTCATTGAATCAAAGACCTGTGCAAACTATCACAATGTTTTTGGTGATGACATAACAAATTGGATTTTTGCCACCACCTAAGTTCATTCTGCACATTAAGCTCCTTTGTACATCCATCGACATCTGCATACCTCACTTGTCTTCACTTACTTATTTTTGTACTTATTTATTTATCTTTCATTATTTTTATCTTTATTTATCTTGTTCCTTCAACCTAACCTGGCATTTGTGTTTGGACAGCAGAGGAAGAATTTCATTGCACAGAGAAATGCTATTTCTTCTGTACACGTGACAATAAACACTTTGAATCTTTGAATCCTGAACCATTCGAACTATGTCATATTATTTCTTATATGGATCATCTAGCTTTGGGTGTCTCAGACATTATTAACATCATCATACTGTTGAGTAAATATCATATCCATTGTGCTAAATCTGTTTATAGATGCTGTTTATAGACTTCAGTTCAGCATTCAATACAATCCACCCCTCACAACTCATCAGGAAACTGACAGACCTGGGCATCAGTTCCCTCATCTGCAAATGGTTACTGGACTTCCTGACCAACCGCCCCCAACATGTCCGGCTGGATAACCGCTGCTCATCTACAATCACGATGAACACCGGTGTACCACAAGGCTGTGTGATGAGCCCTTTCCTCTACTCCCTCTTCACCCACGACTGCAGACCTGCTGATGGTTCCAACACCATCATTAAGTTTGCAGATGACACCACGGTGATTGGCCTCATCAGTGACAACGATGAGGCCGCCTACAGGGAGGAGGTGGATCGTCTGGCTGAGTGGTGCGACAGAAACAACCTGCTGCTTAACACCGAGAAGACCAAGGAGCTCATCGTGGACTACAGGAGGAATGCTGACCCACATCCACCCATCCACATTAAGGGGACGGCTGTGGAGCGTGTGAGCAGCTTCAAGTTCCTGGGAGTCCACATCTCCGAGGATCTCACCTGGACGACCAACTGCTCCAAGCTGGTCAAGAAGGCTCACCAGCGCCTCTTCTTCTTGAGGAGTCTGAGGAAGAACCACCTGTCCTCAGACATCCTGGTGAACTTCTATCGTTGCACCATCGAGAGCATCCTGACCAACTGTATAACAGTCTGGTACGGGAGCTGCTCTGCCTCGGACCGGAAGGCGTTGCAGAGGGTCGTGAAAACTGCCCAGCGCATCGCCGGAGCACCACTTCCTGCCATAAAAGACATCTACAGGAAGCGGTGCCTGAAAAGGGCTGGGAAAATCATCAAAGACCCCAGTCACCCATCACATGGACTCTTCACCCTCCTGCCCTCTGGGAGGCGCTACAGGAGCCTCCGGACTAAGACCACCAGGTACCGGAACAGCTTCTTCCCCACAGCTGTCAGACTCCTGAACTCTGCCTCCTGACATCTGACCCACGTTAAACTCATGGACTGAACATACACACACCCACAATGGACAACTGTACCCTCAAACACACAATAATAACATGGACTGAACCACCACTCACAACCACTAGCACTTTATATAGCCTCTGTAGAAACTATCTACACCCTCACTTATCTTAACCGCACTACTGTATAGCTCTGTGTAAATAATCATTCTGTACATTCGATAATCTTTAATCCTACAACTGTTTACAACTTGCATAGTTCCCATTTCTGTATAGCTGTATATCTCAGATTCTGTAAAGTTATTTATTTCATATTCTGTATAGTTTTTCATATTTATATCCTGTTCATATCCTGTACATAGCTTGTACTCACTACAGCCTGTACATACTTATAGTTATAGAATATTCACAACATACTTCATACCGTGTACATTATAACATACCATAATAGACCCATTTCTGTAATATACTCACATATCTATATTATTGCTAATATATATTGTAATATATCTATATCACTAAAGCACTTCTGGATGGATGCAAACTGCATTTCGTTGCCCTGTACCTGTGCATGTGCAATGACAATAAAGTTGAATTCTATTCTATTCTAAATCGAGGAACTCGACGCCTTCTTTGTTTTATTAATGATTTAAAGTTGTTTTTTTCTTTGCTTAAAAAGACTAAGAGCAAATATGCCAAAAATATTTATCAGGGCATTGCCCGTCTCCTGCTATTTTGACTTATCTTATTTTATTTTTTCATTGCTCTCCTTTACACAAAATTTAAATGCCTGCCATGTGAATCTTTTCTGTTTTGTTTTTAAATTGTATTTTTTTCTATTATTCATAATTCCTCTAATTCTATATTTCTTGTACTTTTGTACTGTTCGTTGTCATTTGTATTGTTATCACTGTCATCGTCTTTGAGCGTTTGTATTTTCAATTGCTCAATAAATTAAAAAAAACAAAACAAACAAACAAAAGCTGTGCAAACGAAACCGCTTCCTGTTGGCTTAACGACGTCAGCAGATGTGTTTCTGAAGAACATGCACGCAGTTTGGTTTTTGTTTAATTGGTTTTCGTAATTTTTTCGGTTATTGATTAAAGAAAAAGCACAAGTTTACTTCAGGCTAGATAAGAAATACCTGGGGAAATGTTTGGTTACGGTAGTTAAAATAATAATTTTAATAAAAATTAGTAATAAATGAAATATAACAAGGAGATTGAATAGGTACAGTGTATAGTTTAAAAGAGATTACGATGGATAAAGCTGGTACATTTCATGCAAATTCGGAGCATCGCTAACAAAGACGAAACAGCTGTTGTGTGACGTCATCACCAAGCGACGGGAAGTGAGGCAGAAGACACTTCTTCTTGCCGAGCAGTAGGTATGAAATGTGACCGGTGTGGTCCTGCCGTTTCCTCCTTTCTTCTACCGTGTGCGTGTGTTCGTGTCATTCTGAAGTCCTGCTTTTCAAACGTGTTTGTAACCAGGAGGCTCAAAGTCAGCGAGTGTAGCACGTGAACAGCACGCGAACCAGTTAGAAAAACCCGCCTTCGAACCTCTTTGAAGCAAAGTTCCCGAATTACAGCGCAAAATGGAAATTTGAATATGGACATTTTTTTTGTTAAGATGGGAAGACTTATTTATTCAGAGACCTCCTCTGGAGCAGTTACACAGTGTATTTCCTGTGTGTGTGTGTGTGTGTGTGTGTGTGTGTGTGTATAGACTTAACCTGTTTCTGATTTTTCCAGGTTTAAAGTATGGACTTGTCGTATGGCCCGTTGGTCTTGGGTGTAGCAGCTGGCCTCGGCTGTGGGCTCCTTCTTGGTTGGCGCCTTGGGGCCCGCTTTGGCGCAACATCCAAAAGTCTGTTGAAAGGGAATGGCTCTGGAGAAGCAAGCGTGATGGGAGAAGGAGGCGAGTTCAAAATGATTCTGGTGGTCAGGAATGACCTAAAGATGGGCAAAGGGAAAGTTGCTGCCCAGTGTGCCCATGCTGCTGTGTCGGCTTACAAGCAGGTCCAACGCAGGAACCCTGAGCTGCTCAGACAGTGGGAATACTGTGGCCAGCCCAAAGTGGTGGTGAAGGCGCCTGACGAGGACACCCTGATTGATCTGCTAGGCCGCGCCAAGGAAGTGGGACTTCCCGTTAGCTTGATCCAGGATGCAGGAAGGACACAGATCGCACCGGGCTCACGCACCGTGCTGGGCGTCGGCCCGGGCCTGGCCGATCTGATCGACAGTGTCACTGGAGACTTGAAGCTCTACTAGAGATCCAGCTTTCAGCTGAGCTACCAGGAGTTTTATTGCAGGGCTTAGTTCAGTAATGACACATTTGTACTTTTACTGTGATAGCTCAGTGACACGGAGCAGTTCTTCACATCAACTGGACGCTCAGAAATATGATGATTTAATAACCTTTGTCCAAATTATGTACTGCTAATGAGAAGATTGATTTGTAGGCACTCATACTGTGATGTTGCACTGAAGCAGCAGAGCAGCTTAAATGAATGTAACATCACAATTGTGCTGAGACTCAGTGGCATTTATTTTTTCCTATAAAATTTTTTTTTTTTTTTTTTTTTTTAAATTTGTGTGGTCTCAAATGATTTTTTACATGTGTAACTATAAAACTAATTGATGGGGTGCTGCTGCTGAAAGCCACAGTTCCAAAGCAGAGGTGGAGGTTTTACAGAACAGCAGTTCAGCAAATCACCACCTTATTTTTAACATGTTTAAAATGAGAAAAGCTTTTTTCTACACGTCAGTCATGAGCTGGTCAAATTCTCTAGAAGGTAAAGAAAGATGCGCTGACTAGAAAGGAGATGATGTCACGCTATTAGTGTTCGTAACGCTGCTGTATTAAAATTGCTTCGTATGAAGCCGTTTCAGTGTGAAACACTGTGAAATATGAGTTTAGAAAAGTGCCAAATAAAGACAACTGGATACATTCATGTAACTGAGTTTAAGGCTACAGATCAGAGCCATGTGTGTAAATACAACCAATGTTTCACTGTTGTGCTACGTATTTAAAAATTCCAGCCCTGATAACGTTTTGCGTCTGGCTGCCCACTTTTATGAAACACAGTAACATCTGCTGCCACATCATTAGGTAGTCTAACGTGAGTGCAGTCATATCGTCTGAGCACCGCGATTCTTTGCTTGACCTCGTGTTTTCCGGGTTGGGAAAAGACGTTCACGTCATTGTTTTAATCATAAGCAATGTTTCTACACTGTAAAAAAATGAAGGTGACTCTTTATCATCGCACTACATCAAAGTCAGTTAAATGCAGAGCTCCACAAAATCCCCTTCAGCAGCCTACTTGTGCATGTTTCTGACTGAACTGCTGGACACACACTCATTGCGTGACATCCTGACATAGCGTGGGATGACCTCACAGCCCGGTGCATCTGGCGTTCACCTGATAACAGGTCCTCCACTTTACAGATGACTGCAGGTTCACACTGAGCACCTGTAACAGACAAAGTCTGGAGATCTCATGGTGAATGGTTACGCCAGCAGCAATAATATCCAACATGACCCATTTGGCAGAAGGTCATTGATGGTCTGGAGAGGTTTATCCTTGGATGGCCAAACAGACCAGACTTGCTGGCCAGCGGTACCCTGACTGCTGTTAGCGACAGGCATGTACCTCTCAGACTGCCTGCCAGACCTTTAGATGGTGCAGTGGGATCCTGCTGGTATGGACAAAGCTTGGCCTCGCGGCCAGCGTGTTCCTCTGACATGAATCCAATTAAAACCTGTGGAACATCGGCTATTTGTGCATCTGATGACAGCATAGAATTTCAAATTGAATGTTATTAATCGGGAGCTGATTTGTAATTTAAGTGGTCCCTTAGTATTTTTTAAGCAGTGCCGGTTTTAGTGTATAATAGCTGAAATGACTTGCATAGAGCTTTATTTTACTATAGCACACCCTAGAGGCAAAACATGACACAATATATTCGCAGCTGGGTGGCATATTGAACATTTATAGCAGTACAAACCGAGCACTTAGCCAGCCACAGAAAACGAAATGTCTCAAAACAAACAGAAGAACATTCAGCGTCGTCCAGTAACGTGCGCAACGTGTTCCTACACATTTCCTCTCTTCAGCAAAGGTTTCGTACTGCACCTGCATCAAGTTTGGGACTTCAGATTTAGCAATCACTGATCGTTACTGTTGTAGTGGAGACAAAAATATATATATATATTTTTTTTATATCTATCTATCTCTCACTGTTATCACCCCCATCAGAACTGTGAGAGTTTGTTACAGCACATGCAAGACACGGTCACACTTTTCTTGACAAACAAGAAGCCTTTATTTTATTTTTTAAGTGGAAAACAAAACCGCTGTTTCATTCATTATGATCCTGATTATGCACAATCAAGTATCTTAAGTGCACAATTTAAATCTAAGGTAATTGAGATAAGAATATAAGTTCAAAGAGTTAATGATTGATTTCCTGTATACACACACACAAGCCTTAAAAAAAAACTTCACAATCCCACAAGTGTTGTGATATTGTTTCTGATTTAGAGGAGTTCAACTTAATAACATTCAATCTAATCAAACAGGAGAATAAAGTTTGAAAAATCTCTCCTGCAGAAACAAACCACAGCATAAAGGGAGGGGGGGGGGGGGTTGTTAGTCGAGCACAAACAGGTCTGCAGCCCCTCCTAAGGTGGAATCGTCCCACATTAAAGCCGTGTGTAAAGCACATAGACATGTCATCTGGAAGTAAATGTTTTTCTGCATAGGCTTTGCTGGAAAGAACCAAACTTTCCTGTAAATTGTACGTAAAATACTCTTCTGGGATTTTCTTCATCAAACCAGCCCTGAAGTTTGAGTTTGGGGCATTAATGGGACAGCGTAGTGTTTCAGGATTGTGGGGACGGAAGCAGCGGCCATGTGTCTGAATATACAATAATTAAATGCATTTTACAGTCTGAAAGAAGCAGCTGCTCACGCACATCAAAAGGAAGAGGTTCTACATTATTTCTTCTCACTACAGAGTGCAAACCAGATGCTTCACAACAGACCTTTGTGTGTTTGTGTGGTTTTCTTTTCTTTTTTTTTTTTTGGAGAAGACCAGCTCTTCCCACAAACCAACCCTCCCATTGTACATAAACCATTTCCCATTCAAATAAAATAAACATAAGAAAAATTAATGTAGTCAATACGGAATGTGAGGAAATTAAATCTTTGTGATTCAAACCTTTCGTTTGACAACAGAAAAAAACTGAGTCCTTCATGGCAGTTTAAGGGGGGTAAAGAAAGGTTTAAAAAACAAAAGAAAGATGAAGACGAGTTTGTTGCTGTTCTCTCCCTGTTGAAGGCAGAGCGAGAGGGTAATGGTGTGGTGAAGGACTGTGGGGGATGGATGGATGGATGGAAGCTCCACCCTGTAAGTGGAGATAAGGAGCTGGGGTCTTTACATGCCATAGCCGAAGCCTGGCTGAGCTGCTGGTTGACCGTATCCTGCGGGCGCCTGGTAGCCGTAGCCATACGCTTGCTGAGGGGCCACAGGGACGCTTGGGCCTGCTGTCAGCATCAGCTGGGGTGTTCCTGCGAGCCGACACACAGAGGAAACATTTCACACATGCACATTTGTTTTTGTTTCCTCGTTCAGATTTAAAAGCTTAGACTGGAAGCTGGTTTTGTTTTTATGTCATCAGAAGTATAACAACAAGTTAAAGCCAGGTTTTCAGGACCTTTCATGACTTCAAGAATTCACAGTGATTAAACTGAGTGACTACAGAAGACCCTGGAACCACAAAGTGAAAGACGAGAAAGCAAAGCGTTCTCCTGGATACTGATCACGATAAGTGGACGTTGAGGTTACCGTAGACGATGGGTTGCGTCTCTGTTGCCTGCTCCTCCTCTTTCCTTACAGACTCTGAGGTTTCAAGTTTATCTACCTGCAAACAGAATACATGAATACATTTAGCAAAACACTGAAACCCTTAAAAATGAAACTTACACGGTTCAAGGTCAGGAAAAAAAAAAAAAAGTAGGGGTCAACACACGATCTCTTAACAATAACGGACTCTTGCAGCACATGGTGCGAGCCCTCAGAGCCCCGAGCTCAACGATACGTGTCAATGTGGGATCACATGAACCCACAGAGGCAACTGAGAACTTCCAACTGCAATAAAAACGTTAATAAAGTGCCATATTTTGCATGATTTTAAAAATACAACCATTTATGACATCCTCAGTTACGTTTAGTAGCAAAAGCAGTTTCCCTTTATTTCTTAATAGTCTACTAATGAAACGTGAATGATCAGTAACGGCTTCTGCAGTCGAAAACAGCAGTTGTTGTTTTAACATCTTTTTTGGGCATAAATGCTGAGACTAGGGTTGATATGATGGTCCAGTGTTTCCCTGCTTCTGCCTCACTGAGGCAGGAAATAAGTCAGTTCCTGTCAACCAGCAATATACATGAATACAAGTGAGAGCAGAGGAACCTTTCTGAGCAGTGAGTCAGATAACTGCTAGCAGCAATACGCAGAATGGACTTCTACGGTCCAAAGGGGAAAGCAGCAGCAGCTGGATGCATGTTGTTTCTAAAACACAGTAATAAAGGCTTGCTCAGCAGTTTACTTCCACACCCCGTGTGCACATTCAGTTTGTCCATGCAGTGTAACAAACAGCAGCCCTTTAATTAAATGCAGTGAGACAAAGCTGCTGAGTGTCCCATGCTGTATGTGTCACACTGCTGCAGCAGTAAGACGCAGCTTATTTAGAGGCGGAGCCAGGTTACTTCAGGTGCTTCCTATCATTCAAAGCCTTGTGCATGAAGCTGGGCAAACCAACAGCCTGCAGGTATGTATGAGCAAGACTTTTATTTGGTTAACACACATGCATCAAGTCCCAAGCATCAGAATGCAACACAAAAACCCAACAGTGTTACACAGCTGGAGGTAAATGCACTTTATAATTGTTGACGCGCCCAACTTCACAGGAATGCTTCAAATCACTGCGTCGACGCCACTGAACAACATACTGAATAATAAAACTTACATACTTACATGCTACGGCTATACCAAGTTTTGTATTACAGCCTATATGAATAGTTGCCCAACAATTACAAAACCAGTTTGACCGACTGATCAGTTTTTGAGTGAGTGCGCAAAGAGCATTACAGCTAAAACCATGCACACTCCAGGCTGCAATCTCCTAAACTGAATGCTGATCAAACACAGAGCTTTAAACTTTCACCTGTTCCTTAACTGCATCAACCTGAAAGAGAAGAGGAGCAGCACAGAAGATGAACATTTAAAAGAAACAAACTGGCAGAGGTGGCTGGAGATGCAAAGTAATCAGACAAAATTGTGCAAGTTTTATTTCACTGAGGATTCCACGTGTGCCAACGTGTCCTCAGATCTTTTGAGTGACCATCTAACAGGAAACCTGAGAAGAGCCGACTCACCTTGCTGAGGTACTCCCTCATGACCTGAATGAAGTACGGCATAGAAAAGTCCATGATGTTGTGCCTCCAGGAGGTCTCCAGCACCACATCAGGTCGTAGCAGATCGTAGCAAGTGAACAGGCAGGCGGCAAAACACTCCTTCTTGTTCTCCTGCAGGAACCAGGACAGCAGCTCCTCTGCCAGCTCTGTGTCTTTGGATTCTGAAGCATACTGCATGGCATCCTGCAGAGCGAGAGGCAGCACACAGAGGGTCAGGAACAGTGCAACACACCTGCTTACCTTAACCTGAGCACTCAAACGGAAGGGGCACCTTATAAAGCTTGTCCTTCTTGCAGAGCTCTACGCTCTGTTTCCAGCGGTTGTTGCCCTTAAACAGGTAGGCAGCGATTCTCCTGAACTCAATCAGCTCGTGCTTCTCCAAGCGCTGGGCCAGTGAGATGTTGTCAAAGTTATCGTAGGCATCTATTGATGTTCTCAGTGCCTAGCAGGAGTACGCAGAAAATGAAAGCGTGAGGTGGGTATTTTTGAAATAACAGAACATTGAACTAAATCCACAGTTACTCACCTGATAGTCCTCCTCTGTGATGAAGAGGTTGTTAAGTGCTTCGTTGACCGATTTGTTGTTGTGGTTCTGTACTGACCGTAGGTACGGTTTGACCAGAGGCAGCTGTTTCACCTGTTAACACACAAGTGCGCTCAGTGCTCAGCCCAGTTTGAACCACAGAGGAAACCAGCCTGATGCATCTGAATCATTATGACATGGAACAACATGTACCTTGGTGAAGAAGTTGACAGCGCGTGAGTGGTCCAGTCTGGGGGAAAGCACTATAAGCAAATCGTTCAGTAACAATGGTTTGAACTCCAGATAGAACTGGATGGCTTTGTAATACAGCTCCACGTTGGCCACCTACAGCACACACAGAAGCAAAGAAATGATTTCATGCTTCTAAAGCAAATCTGTTTAATTAAAACAAAACACTGCATTAGGAGATAAATGCATTGGCTTCTGTTTTTTGCAGACTGCTGGAAAATTGTAATTAGCTTCACTCGTACCAGACCAGCCAAGATTTTACTGCTACATTAATGTGAGACACAAACGGTCAACGTTGTGCATCCTTGTTGGGAAGAAAACAAACAAGTCGTAATTGTGATATCCAATTAAACTGTACCTTGGTGATGATGTCTTTGAACTGGCCCTCCTTCCAGGCATCTGTCGGGTGGTTCATCATGGTGATGATGGCGTTGTCGTACTCCTCGTATTTGTCATACAGGAAGACAAGTTCGGCCCACAGGTGAGCCTGCTCTGCTGCTCTCAGGACCTTTGGGATGTTAACTCTTGACCAGAAGAGCTCCAGATGCTCCCTCATCTTCTGGGGCTTGAACTTGGAATAGAGAATGGCCAGCTCTGTGAACATCCCCATGTGAGCGCGCTCCAGGCCCAGGGCGGCCTCCAGCATGGTAATCAACTCCTCAAAGTAACCACGGTCCTGAGAGAGAACAACAGCGATGGGAGGTCGTCAAATGTTTGCTCATTTTTGGGCTAAGCTACGAGAGCTGCACACCTCAAAATCATTATGCCAGATTTCAAACTTCTGAATTTATTTTAAGGACAATAATGCTTCTCATCGATCTCTTACTTGATAGTAGTTAATCAGCTCCTCCAGCTCATCGGCGTGCACTACGATATGGAGACCACACATCTGAGCCAGTCTGAACTCCTGTCCATCCACACAGGCGAAGCACACCTCTTTCCAGGTGCGGGTGCTGTTGGCCTTACGGGCGCCGTCCACAGCAGCCTGGTACTCTCCGAGGTGCACCAGGGTTGAAGCCAGACGACCAAAGTTGGAAACGTTGTTGTACAACAGTTTAGCGGCCTCATACATTTTCTCATCATAGCAGCGGTCACCAACCTAAAGCAAATAAAAAGTACAATAAACATTATTTCATCGATGACCCGTCGGCTCGTCAGAGTCAAAGCTGCGTGAGAGTGAGCTCAACCTGTTGAATGTGAGCATTATTGGGCCCATTGATGAACTCTTCAAGTTCAGCAAGGCGGTTGGTTTTGGCCAAAGCAAAGATCAGCTCGGTCTCTACGTAGGATTCGCGGGCCTTCTTACGAGCCATCTGCAGGAATTTGACCAAGTCCTCCCAGTTACCTGCAACACATTTACATTAATGAGGCTGTTGCTCTGTTTTCACAGTAATCCTTTGATATCTGCTGCACAAGCAAAGCTACTGCACAGGCTGCCATCTAAGACCCGAAAACACAGTCGATGTAATTGATTGATTAATTGCTTTCAATTAAAGTGGCACTAGCACACAACTAACAGCCTTCACTAAAACCTGCTCTAATTTAGTGAGATCATTCTGCGTACCACTCGTATCAGCAGCCTGTACCACCTCCATGTATGCAGAGGGGTCGTCAGCCTTGATGTAGGAATCAATGGCTTCCTTAACAAGGCCCTTCTGCAGCTGAGCCTTGGCCAGCTGGCTCCACACAGCGGGCTCATTGCAGCGCTCTGCAAACTCATAGGCTCGGTCCAAGTTTCCAATATGCTCTATCAGCACCTGTGGGGCAGGAGGCAGACAGGAAGTATTATCAAACCTTCTTCAGGTAATACGATTATTTGTCCAAGTGTCGAGAAAATAAGAACAGACCTGCACAGCAGAGGTGTTGACATCAAACTTTTTAAAGATGGCAAAGGCCTCCTCAAAGAGCTCATTGCTGATGGCAATGTTTGCAATGTCAGGGGCATCATAGTTATCTAGCCTGCTGATATATTCCATCACTCGAGTACGGTCAGCCTTGATGGCCGTCAAGATCAACAGGTTCTGCAGATTTCTGTGGGAGAAAGAAAAAGATCAGGATTTCTGTGCGGTTTTAAAATAACTCTGGATGAACAGTACAGCACTGGTAAATACCTGTGTTCACTGAAGACTGAGTTATCCAACACAATCTTCTCCAGCAGCTCAATGAGCTCGTTGGGCAAGTCAGCAGTCATGAAAGCCTTGACTGTGACCGAAACCTCCTCTGGGTCCTGGGTTTCTGACAGTGCTGTCTGCACCACCTGACAGCACAAAGTAAGTAAGCTTAGAGAAGCAGTGCTGGCGGGCAGAGGGATTAAAAACCCACAAAACTTGTGTGCGTACCTGATCAATAAGTGGTCGCCTGTAGGGATTGGTCTCCAGCAGCACGCTGGCCCACAGCTCAGGGTCTCTGCGTCGTACAAGGTAGCGAGACAAGCTTTTGAAGAGGGAGTTCTCATTGCAGACCTGACGGAAGAAAGAAAGAATTACAACGCTTTGTGCTACAGTTAAGTTCACAACAACAGAACTGGGTAGGCTGAAACTTGGACTGGTGGCATCAAATCATCTTGCTCACATTGATCAGCTCCTGGTCACACTGTCCTCTCTCATAAGCTACACATGCCAAATGGGGGTCTCTCTTCTCACAGTACTTTCCCACCACACGGCTGTCATAGTAAGGGTTTTCCCTCAGGAAGCGTTCAGGGTTGTTGTTGCTGTCAATGTAGATCTTGGCCAGAGCATTGTGGGTTGCTGGCTCTTCACAGCCTTCATGGATACGAGACTCGAGCCAGGGCAGGAGCAGCTTCAGCCTGTAAGGACAGCGGACGTCAGAACTATCCCTGGCTACGTATACAGCTTTGACGCTTGGGTCAAATCTAGTTTCAGTAAGCTGTAAATGATGAGTAATACAATTATACAAATATAAATCATATATATGTATATATAAATTTTTATTTCAAATGATTAAAAAACGTTTTTTGACAAAAGCCAGCTCCAAAAGAAGCCGTAAACATCTGCATCACAGTTTCCCTCCTGATATTCACTTGTTAACGTCCATACAGCTCCCTGAATTACACTGAAGAATAAGTGTCAGGTAAAAATTTATTATGTTTTAGAAAATAACATAAGTTGAATGTGTGCAGCACCTGTTCCTCTTTTCCACCTCAGCGACCAGTTCATCCGTGGAAAACTGTCCTCTGACAACCAGGATCAGACTCTTGATGACATCCTCAGAGCAGTCCACATCTAAGAGGCCACCAACCACCACAGGCAGACGGCTCGGATTTACCTAAGCAAAGGTTTCACAACAAATCTCTCCTTGATCTGTGAATGAACCGTGCTCTGAAAACTAAATGTCTCTGTGTTGACTCTTACCTTCTGAACATAGATCTCAATGTATTTCTGCAGGTTGTTGCGGTACAGGTAGAGGACCAGGTCGTGGACAAAGTCGAAACGGTCACAGACGATGATGAGTGGGAGCTGGTCAGTTAGTTTGGCTTCCTGTGCATCACAGAGTAATGGGGAAGAGAGTGTAGTCAGTGAATCTGTACACAGATCTATAATTATAATCACTAAAAAATGTCTGTTATTTAAAAGTATCAGGACTTAATCAGTTAAAAAAACCACATAGAAACAAAATCAAGCGTCTTGGCTTTGTTAGCTAGGGAGGCTAAAGGGATGGTCAAACTATTGAAAACAACGTGTGTGTTTCGCACTAAAGAAAAATAAACCTCCTTCATACTAATAAGCAGAGATGCCAGTTCTCACTAAGCAGTACTGACACACTGCTGCCATCCACAGGATTTAAAAAACAAAACTGGGATTGTGCATCTTGACACGACTATCCAACAACATGCTGCACTGGAAAAAAAGCTCCTTACAAGATTACACACAACACAAACCGACACTTTCTGTGTTTAAATGTGAAGTAAAGGAGCCTAACACGGTCACCGTTACCTGCACACACAAGAGCCAATGAATGACTACGACTACGTAAAGTTAATAGATCACTGGCTACACATAGATACACCCCAGCAGGTGTATGGACTGTGGTGTATAAACATATACGCCTCCATACAAATCCCAGTTTCAATCATGTGTCTGAAAATAATGGGAAAGGGGTGAAAGAAAAGCAGGGAATGAATCCTGCACTGTGGGGAGGAATAGATTTACCTGATACATGTCCTGCCATTCCAAAGACAAAAGAGGAAAAGGACAAAAGATAATTGACTGCCATCAGGACTGCTGGTTGAACAATTTGCAACAAATACAGGTAAACTGTCAATGTGTGCAGCTTGGCTTTTCTATAAAATATAAAGACAGACTAAGCACTGTAAGCAACGTCTGATTATAAAATGGAGATTTCAGGAGAGTTTAAACTTTTGATCAACCCAACATTAAATTCATAAAACTACTGATAAAGTTCTGACAGCGTTACAGTTTACAAACAAGCACCAGTAG
This sequence comes from Simochromis diagramma, assembly GCF_900408965.1. Taxonomy (NCBI): domain Eukaryota; kingdom Metazoa; phylum Chordata; class Actinopteri; order Cichliformes; family Cichlidae; genus Simochromis; species Simochromis diagramma. The sequence goes on along the minus strand of NW_024386778.1, from coordinate 759,255 downwards.
GAACCAACTGAGAAACTGAGATATAACGGGCGAGGGTAAAAGAATAACAAAAATTAAAGAGTCAAAGTCATAAAAGCTGCTTGTGTCAGTGTTTGATCGCTCCAGTCATCCCTGTCACTACCTTGAGGAAGTTCTTGACACGCTCAGGATCGTAGCAGTTGCTCTCTCTGCAGATCCTTTCCACCTCTTTGATCTGGCCCGTCTTGCAGGCAGCTTGGATGTATTTGAAGTGAACTTCAGGATCCTGACTGAAGTTTACAATAGAGCCCAGGAAATAGAACAAACCTGAGGGGAACACACAGTTAAAATTAAGCTTCAAATGGGATCCATGTGGATAGGGACATTGCTGACATTAAAATATTGTTCTTCCCCAATTAGTTTACTGCACCTTTATGCTCTATTACTCCAGTCACTACAGATGAGCTGCACTAGTTCACCTCCAGAGCATCCTGCACTATTTATCGATCGTCCGGCCTCTGTTCTGGCCTACATATCTGACTGATAGCTGAGCAACATCTACCCAAGTACAGGGTTAGGAGGTGATAGCAACAGTAACGAAACAGAGACGAGCCAAATGCTTTTCCAGCAGCTAGTCTTCTTACAGAAATATTTCAGTCAAACTGATGCAGCTCTATAAAACAAATCATGACTGTTTCAATGACTTTTCAATACTTCCTCATTAACTGAACTGGGTTTTCCATCAGTTTCATTACAGCCCTTTTCTATTAGTAATGAAACCTACTCAGATCGTCTCGTTTTCCCTGATAATCGAGTACCATCTAAAATGCTTGTCCCTTATTACTGGGTTTCAAAAAATGGCAATTTTGATGTTGGTGAAGGAGATGCTTTCATGACTCATTGTGTAATGCCACTGACTAGCCAAGCAGTGGCATGTAGTCTGCTGACGTCAAACATTCAGATTGCTTGGAACCCCGGTCAAGTAGGTATTAAAGTACCTGGTAGCAGGTACTACCATCTAATGGAAAACCCTAAAAACCATGTTGAGCAGTAGGTACAAGTGAGCTATTTGCATTGGCTGGATTATGGATTACTGATATAATAAAGAATGTTAAGAATGAATTTTTATGTCTCACCTTCAAAGCTCTTGAAGGACTCAAAGAGTTCAGTGAGAGCCTGTGTGGTGAGCTGTTCATGGTACTTGGACGCCACCTGGACGCAGATCTGCAGGTTCTGGCGGATGTTAGCTGAGAGCATGGCCCTGAGGCACTCCAGAGAATCTTCCACTGACAACGAGCCAAAGTAGTTCACCAACCACTGGAGGTTGTGTGGGGAAAAAAAAAAAAGTTAATTCAGAGGCTGTACAATCTACAACAAGCAATGACACATTTGCCAGATGGGAAAACACTTTAACTGTGTAGGTAAGTGAAGCCTACCTCTGGGTTGAGCAGGTGTGTGTGCACCACAGCACGCTTGATGTCATACAGGTCAGTGTAGTGCTCGAGTGCTCTTTGCAGGAGTCCAGCTTTCTCACACAGCTGGGCAATGTGGGCACGATCATAGTTGGTGAACATCTGGTTGCCCAGGATTGCATCAGCAACCTACACCATGAGACGAATCATTAGAAAACAGTGATTCATGCTTAACAAATGGATTCATTTCATTTATTCAAGTGTGTGCATATTGGTCTACCTGTGGTGCATGCATGAGGTTCATCTCCAGCAGGCGAGTCTGGAGAGGTCCTTCTGAGGGTCTGTTGTTTTTCAGGGCATCCAGAAGGAATGATGTGCACTGCTGAATCAGGTTGTACTCCATAAACACATCCACAATCTGGACAAAAACAGAACCACAGGTAAGAAATAAACCAAAAATTAGACTACACTTGTACAGCTGAGAAGTATTAAAAACAACAAAAAAGGCCTGTTTGTATCAAATATGGTAGCACTTATTTACTGTAGCTTTTACCTTTGATATAAACCCAACATTCTTGTCAGCAGTCTAATGTTCGGCACCACTTAAAGGATTAAATGTGAGGAATGCAGCCCACACAGTTCTCTAAAGCTTTTAGACAAGTTGCAATGACAAGTGAAAGTTGTCTGAATACAGTAACTGTTTAAAAAAAAAAAAAAAAAAAAAAAAAAAAAAAAAAAAAAAGCCTGCCTGTGATGCAATGATTTGTGTTCCTATCAGCTGCTCTGTTGCACTTTAGGAACACGAGCTGTGTCAGCGGTTGACACTTGCAGCACGGAGGTTATGCACAGGCAGGAAGTAAAGAGGTGAATTTCCTTTATACCATGTGAAAGGCAAGATTTAGAAACATAAACGTGTGCTCAAACTTGTTCAGTGTTTTCCACCATTATAAACTAGTATATTATATACTTATTAGAGATGGACCGATCGATATTACGTATCGCTCCGATACTGACCTAAATTACTGGATCGGATATCGGAGAGAAATAAAAAATGTAGCCCGATCCATTAAATATAAAAAAAAAAAGCACCTCACAAAACTTGCGACATGGCGTAACTCTGCTCATAACCGTAGCACGTTGGAGCAGTACACGTCACGTGATAGAGCGGCTGTGGTGTGCGAGACCTGTCGGCGGTCTGGTTGAGCATTTGGAGCCTCGCTACCAAACCAGCATTTCATCTCCGAGGACGTTATCCCAGAGAGAAGTAAAGCAAGTGTGTAAGTTCATCTCTGAATGTTTGTAAAGCATTCCAGCGTTGAGCTTAACAACCGATATATGGAGCGACTGCCTCTCTCTCTCCTTCAATCATGATCAATGATCAGCTGATCGGCTTTTCTGTCGCGAGTCCGTCTCTCTTGTTTGCTTTTGGTCCACTTTGCACCAGAAAGAGGAAACCAGCAGATAAACAGCAGCAGCACGTTTAAGCTTGATAAGCTGTTGTTAGAGTGTATTTAATATTACTTTCTACACCAGGATCTTTTTCTACACAGCTGACGTAACTGTGCAGGGGCGGATCTAGCAAAGTTTAGCCAGGGGGGCCGATAGGGCATGAACAGGGAAAAGGGGGCACAAAGACATACTTTTCTTTCTTATTCTCATTTAAAATGTCGAGCTTTTAATAAATAATTATCTGAATCTTACACCCAAAGTTTTAATCTGGTGTAAAATCTATAGAAGTCCATTACTGCATATAGTAACTGTTAAGTCTAATATACCCTAGTAAGCTATAGTACTTTTTCCTTTGGGAACCATCTGTGCAGTCTGCAGTTCTGTAGAAGAAAGATGTTGAATCTATTTAATTATTGTAGAAAAATAATTGATTTCTGTGCTTTTTATTTTTAAACACGTGCATTAAATTATGGTTGATTACGTCAATTAAGTATCACGAGGCGGAGGGTGGGGGGTGGTTTCCTATTATTTTTGCTGGGAGTTTGCAACCCTATTAGTTTGGTTGCTTAATATTTCTGCTAAATACTCTTTAAAATACCAGAATAGGGAGGATGGTGCAGGTTTAAGTTTATTAGCTCATGATTGCTGAACTATGAAATATTTTGGGTGCAGTGTATTTTTTGCATACAGGTTTAACAGAATAGCTTTAGTGGGGGTTTTTTAAACTTGAGTATGAACAAAATATTTTAAAAAACAGTTTTATTGATTAAAAAACACACTATATCAGAGTCATATCGGTATCGGCAGATATCCAAATTTATGATATCGGTATCGGACATAAAAAAAAAGTGGTGTCGTGCCATCTCTAATACTTATGCTCAATAAACTTATTCAGTGTTTTCCACACTGAAGTAGGCAGGCATAAGTATATGACACAATAATAAACACCAAATAGTATTTTTTTTTTTTTTTTAAGTTGTCATTTCTGCCTAACAGAATGATGACATCCTTTTCAATTTACTACTGAAACACCCGTGCCTTTACTTTGAAAGTTCGGCTAATGCTACCCAGCTACCCTTCTTGTCCTGCACTCCTTGCTGTGTGGCCGGGTTGTTGTTGTAGTGGTCCTCAATGTCTTTCTCAGGCCATCCCAGAGAGGCTCTGGTTCTGTGGCCAAATACAGCTAACTCCACCTTCTTGAACTGCAGCTGGTGACAGCAGTCCTTGTTGCTCTGTTGCTAGCTAGAGAAACACTGACCAGAACCTGCGGCAGCCAGAGAACTGCTTAATGTGCCCCTACACTGAGCTCATGGAGGCTCCAGAGCACAACAACGACTATTGTCCTTTGTATTGGTCAGTTGTTTATTTGTTACCAAGTACTTGACAAATAAACATGAAAACAACATGAAGCGTGTTTTATTCATTCACTCACTTAAGAAAGCGCATGCTTCTCTAACTTCACACATATACGGTTTGCAGCCATGCCTACTGCAAATAAAGTCTGCATTGTAACTGTTGTAGCTGTAAACTCATTCTGCACTTAAAAATTCTATTTGTTTACATTCTGGGACAATTTCAGGCTGACTGGTTAATCACAGAGAAAGTGATAATTAAGTGACCTCAAGGTCACATAACACAATTTCAAAATAAAATAATAACTCTGTTGAACTACTGTATCAAAAATAAAAACATACTGCATCACTACATATCTTTCATATCCTACCTGTGTAATGTCAGCCAGTGGCTCTTCATCTTGGACTAGCATCTGTGCGAACTGCAGGCCCTGTTCTGGATTGATCCGCATCACATTCCTGAGCAGAAAGATCCAGTCTGGTGTGTAGCCGACCTGGAACAAAGAAAGAAAATGCTACAATAACCAACAAGCTCTCTCCACTCCACTTAATGGTCAGAACCAATTTCATTAAACTAAATTAAAAAATAAATAAAATCCAGAGTACAGATAATTAAAAGTAATGGACAAATGCAATCTTAGACATACCTTTTTGGCGTACAGGACAATCTTAGGAAACTGACCAGTCTCTGCAAAGCACTGAATGACCTTGTTGGGAACGTTGGCCCTCAGGTACACACTGAGAGCCAAGGTAGGATCCACCGCCTTCACCAAGTCACCCAGTTCTTCAGAACACTCCAACTGGAATACACAAGCAGCATCAGACGTTTAAGAGAGACAATTGTGAAGGAAAAAAAAAAAAAAACAACCAAAAAAAACATTGTTTAAATGCAAATAATAAATGTATGACAATAAAAAAATCTTAACACTGTTTCAGTAAAAGGACTAGATGTTACAATCCCTGACAATGCACTGCTTCAAATAAAGTCTTGAGGATGGCTGAGGAAAGGCAGAAACTTTACGGGACACATTGTTGTGTGCCTTCACAGGCTGTTTCGGTCTTTTATCACAAGCTGTTCTGCCGGATTTTAGTTTCTTTTTTCCTTCCTTGGTTAGGTTTAGGGATTAGAGATCTGATCTAGATTATAGTATTAACACTTTGATGGACTCTTGATGGACTTCTCTACGACTGTTGGGATTGGTTCTCCACTGATATAGAAAATATAGCAAATATTAAGTGAATGAAAATCAACTCAAATGCATAATTCACTTTTTTCTTAACCATGGAGAATTTGTAGATTCAAAGTTTCTGAAGGGGACTTCCTAAATTCCTTGCATATCACGTGATCCTGCTTGATCCAAGATAACAGGCAAGTTGTGTAAACATAACAGGCAGCTCAGGAAGAGCGACTTCCTGCGAGCTGGCGCTTAGATGGATGTACAGTACCTTGTCTTCCTTCAACCACTTTTCCAAAAGCTGCTTTCGCCCCTGCTGGAGGACAGGCCTGCAAAGCTCCAGGGACTCAAACTTATTGAGCTGACCCTGGTCTAACAGGATACCAAAGTACTGCAGCAAGGGGGAGGTTTGGCCAGGCTGAGTGGGAACACTCTGGAAACGACGGATGGTATCTGGAGTGCGCAGGATGCCCTGAGTGAAGAAATGTCAGCAGAATATGAGAAAAGCCATAAAGCAATGATAAAAGACAAAACGGGCAGTAAAAGACCATGGAAGTCACTAATGTACCTTTGGTGCATTAGCAGCAACCTTGGCGGCCTCGGAGTAGTTGCCAGCAGCAAACAGGTTGTTGAACTTGCGTGCAAACAGCTCTTCGGCTCCCGTGAGGTTGTTGCGGACAGCTAAGCGGAGAGCCAGATCTGGATTCTGCAGCACGTTGGTGATGTAGGGAATGATGTTTTCCTCTTCCACACAGACAGACAGAACCTGTGCCACAGGAAAATACATTTTTAAAGTCCAAGTCAATCTGTGAAGTTTATGTCAGGCATGTGGAACAGATTCACAGATTTGGTCAAATACACAATGAAACGTTGATTGGAAAAACAGTCTTTTGTACTTGAACTCATCTTAGATACATTATGACCACAGAGGCATGATTCAATACACTTTTGTCAGGTAACCAAAAATAAATAAATCAGTAGTCAAGATGTTAAATTTAAGTATGTGCAATGAAATTAAACTCCGTCTAGCACTGGGATATGGGTGCTGAATGCAAATGTTATTTTAGTGGCTCAGTGTAACACAGGGCTTGTGTGTGAAGTCTGGCAACTACTCAAGCAGGATTACTTACTATAATGTTACTGGACTAAATGGAAGTAATGTGGAAATGTAAATACATGAAAATAAACAAAAAAGAAGGAAAAGGAGTTTAACAAAAGGTTTCCTAGTGTTCATCCTGTGTTCTGCTCAGTGCGCACTACATGTGTCCAGAGGAGAGTACGCTTGTAGAGGCTGATATTAAAGTCCGATAATTACTATCATGAGGGAGACCAGCCTGCACACTAACCCCAGGGTGGCCTAACATTTTGTTCCTAAATACTAGGAAAAAAATATCAAGTATCAAGTGATAAACCTAGTTGAGACAGATCCACCAAGAACAAATAGCAAAGCTCATTTCAGGCAGGACTACCGAGAGGATCTACACTGACAGAGAGCACCAGGATGTGCTTCCCACTCTGCATCACACGCTGATGGGACATGGGCCTTTTTCCACCCGTACCCTGTCATTTAAATTCTCCATGTTATCTCCTCCACCCCTGTCGGGTTTCTGTGCAGCAGTTCAGTGCTACACCTATAATCAATGCATGTCACTGACAGGCCAAGATACTCTCCTCATGCACTCACTGATTTTACATTCATGAGCTCAATATCTTAGCACTGTATGATAATATAATGTTTTCCCACCTGAAATGTTTACGAGGTAATAATGATGTGCTGTTTTTCTACTCCCCAACATTTCCATAAAAATAAGGTTATGTTGATTTAACCGCCCCGGTAAACATTATGCTGCTAGTCTAGTTGAGACCAATTTTCCTTTCACCTGGCTACTTGATGGAAGTATATAGCACTGGAGTAATTTATTACTCAGTATCCAATTACTAATTTTGCTGGTAACCAACCCAGTTAACCAGAATCAGTAAGTGGCGCAGACAGTGGCCTATTCTCTCTCAGATCACTGTCTCTGTGTGCGTGTGACACACACACACACACACACACACACACACACACACACTGCTCTGGCAGACTGTGAGATCTGTCACAGTCTGAGATCAGCTTTCCTCTCTGCGCTCAATTATTCATGTGGTGTGTTGCCTGGCTGGATCATTATTCATCAGCTAGCTGTATCCAGTTCTCTTCTCTGGTTCTGCTTCAGAAAAGCAGTAAGACGCAACAGTCGCTGCTTTCTGTTTGTGAAACACTACACCTTGGATTATTTATAATGACTCCTGGCAAAGAGAACCTGCCTGATGACAACAGACAAACAAAGAGATGCTGCTGTCAGCTGATGTTTGTTGTTGCCCAGCGTCATACTTGCTGGATATTACTAGGACTAGAGATGAAACAAGATTTAAATAGTAAAATTGAACTATAAATTAAGATATTATGATATATTATATACAGATTTTTAGGAAACTGAGTGGAAAATATACAGTTTCACGTTCCGTTTCGACATGAACAAGACAGCAACTCCAGGCATCACTTTAATTTCCATGAGCAGTTAGAATTAGCACATCATGACATTCTTACCTGCCCCTTCCTGTTGACCCCAATGATGCCTGAGGTGGCCTCATGTGGAGCGGTGACAAAGATGGTCTCTCCACTGATGCGGTTCATGTAGATGCAGGTGCCAGTCTCCAAGTCATAGAGATGGATGTAGCCATATTTGGTAATGAGGAAAACCACATTGTGCTTGGAGCTTATCTGTCAAAAACCAATTTAGTGATGTTACATAAAGCTGTGCATTGCTATCTGAAACATCACCAAAACAGTACCTACTCAAAATGTATTTCTGAGTTCAGTGAGAGGTCAGGGACGTCTACAGAAATCAGAGACTTGCTTTTGAAAGTGTGGGTTTCATGTGTGTAATATACACGGATGACCAGCCATGATGAAAAATATGGGCCTACCAGCAAATAAGATGACATTTAGCAACCATAGTGGCTGATGTTTGTTGTACATCACTATTTGGTGGACAAGTGGTCTGGTGGTTAAGCACCCGGAGACAACCGTTATTGTGATTTGGCGCTCTATAAAGAAAGTTATTCTAACAGAGATTTCCTTGTCAGTAAAAGAAATTATGAACAATTAAAAAACAAAAACATCACCACACATCAGCCAAACTGGTCTTTTAAAACACTGATAAACTACAGTTTTGCCAACCTAGTACTACCTTTCATGCTACTGATTTCAGTTTGTTAAAGCCAGCTGCTCAGTTACACAAACATACCTGCATGGCTACAGGGAAGTCATTCTGGGCTTCAGGAGGGAAGAAGACATCCACTGCTTTCTTAGGAAATGGCTGGTTACCAGTTGGTGGGGTTCCCACTTCAATGATGTGCAACTATGATGAGGACAAAACATTTGTAACAAAACCATACGAGAGAAATCACTTTTCACAATTATGTTTGTAAAAACCAGTCACCTTCCCTCCAGCCTGGCCTCTGACAGCAAAGCAGAACAGAGTTGACTCTTCTGCATTCCCTTCTATCTTAAACTGGGCGAAGCTGGCAGCATGGCCTTCAATGGGCTGAGAAACTTTTCTCTCAACAGAGTACAGCTGCATGGCTCCCACCACTCGATTTTGCTGAAAGAAAAAACAAACCCCCCCACCAGAATGATAGATCTAAACATGCATAAGGTAATTATGACTGCATATTCCTTGTGACTGACATGCTTCGACCATAGATTACGAACCTTGGCTTTGTTTTTTGTTAAACCAGAACACATGCAGAACAAACTACCTGAGCGGAGATGCCGATGAGCAGGAGCCACTTCTGCTTGGCATCAGTGCGGTAGTTGATGATCTGGCAGCCTGCCAGGCTAGAGTGCCGGTCAAAGACTTTCACAGGCTGTGAGTCACCCTCCATGCTCCAATGGTAGACGGCATTGTCAGTCACAAGTGCAACTGTGTTAAGAGAGATCCACTTCCAAAAGGTAACATCGTCGGTCATGGTGTGCGCCTTCATCTTGCTCTTCATCTCAATGTTAAAGATCTGAAGAGTTTTGGCAGCTACAAGGGGGAGAAACAGGGCAGGAACCAGGCCACAGGAGAATGTTATAGCTCATGATAAGAGCGAGTCCGTGCACACAGAGAGACGCACACAAAAACCTCCCATAGGAAAAGAAGCACACCATTTTTTTTTTTTTAAAGAGACAAGAAATTTGAAATGTTGTTTTGATGGCACAGAGGTCATCAAGCAACAATGCCACAACTGATAAGATGAAAAACATCGAACAAGCTGCATTTTGCAATTTTTGTCATATGAAGTGTAGTGAGAAAAAAAAAAAAGGAGAAAGTGAATTTATTTCCAGAATACAAAAGGTGCGATAGGCTCAACGTGAACTTAAGTGCATACAAATTCATAATTTAAACCAAATGGTGCATCAATGTAGGAAGCCAATAAAAACACTTCTGCTTACTGCCACTGACTGCATGAAGAATTATCAACATGAATACAATTATTGAGAAAGGTCATTTTCCACGTGTGACAAAATTAATGAAGGATTAGAGGTGCCGACTGTCACCGAATGGTTCGATACATGCCTACCTCTTTCTTAGTACAAGTCATTCTAGATTAGAGGACACAGACTAGTGAGTACGGTGTTGTGAATATTAAATAGTGTGCTAAAAATAATAAATATTTGGAATGTTTCAAACATATTTGAAACAATTAGAAGAAAGTTCACTCACCTGCATTTTCTGTATTATTAGTTAGGGTTAATTTGAGAAGCTAAAGCTTTACTAAGAAGCAGTGTGACTTCTTCACTTTTTACCTTGTGTCAGAAAAGCGAAGACCAATGCATCAGCCAAACCGTGAAGATTATTTTGCCATTACTAAGCCAAAGTACAATAAGCAGATTGGTAAATGGACCACTTGCAGCAGTAGCAGCCAAATTTCAAAGAGCATGCAATATTTGAAATTCAATCATGATTAGCGTCTGGCGGTGTGTGTGTGTACGTGTGTGTTTTGTGGTCAACCTTAGGTTACATGGAGGAGTTAACGCTCAAACTGTGTCACAAGACGAGGTCAACTAAGCATCTTCACTATGGGACTGAACAAGAAAGAGCTACACTGACCTTACACTGCAAAAATACAAGGCAACAGTTTGCATCTGCTGCTCTCTATATACTGTTGTGCTTCCTGTTCCTTTACATATATAGCTCCTGTTTGCTGTGATAAGGTGCTTTTTTTAAGCATTTTTATGAACTGCCTTAAAAAACGGACACCATTTCCCTCAATAAATAAATCACTGATACCGTGTGTTTTTTTTCCACATATGAATAGTAGGACAATGTGGAGGGACTCATGTTGACACATTGTCCACAGGTGCACCATCACACATGCAACACAACAGGAGAAAATCTGAGTCATACATGTTATCCCTACTGGAAATTCACTTGATTTAGACAAGACTATTGCCTGGACCTGAGTGAGCAAGAGGCAGGACCCAAAACACCCACATGCTCATTGTGCAATCACCAAACAAGTACCTGTTTCATGATATGGGCGCAGGCAGCTGTCTAAGCTTAGTGAGTGAGACACTCACATTCTTACAAGCAGCTCCATCAGGCATGAACCTGAACAAAACCAGGGCTGCAGCATGTGTGTGAAATGACCAAGTCGTGACATAATATCACTGAGAACACAGGGACAAAGATTTGCCCCCCCCAAAAAACCAAAATTGCTTTGCTCATAAAATCTTTAAAAAGGTGCATAAGTAAAAGCTCATGGACTAAACACGTGAGGATACTCAAGGTTTCTGAGCTCTTGGATAAGCTACCACAGTAAACTTATGAGTATAATTTTATCATTTCCACACCCTGACAAGCAAGCCTTACAGATTACTCTTCATTCTATGTTTTGACCCAATTCAATCCTCATCAGGCACTACACGTGACAGAGTAATGTCCCATTAGGACCATGTGAAGTAAAGTCAGTGCTGATGACAGGTGGCATTAGACTTCTCGCACAGATTACAAGATAAATTCCTGTGCTCTCTGGTCTTGTAACAAACTGTAATATTTAGTTCTTATTACAGTGAACAATTAATAAAAATTATTAAGCATAGCTTTGAGACAAATGAAGAAAGTTAATTACAACATAACACAGATGGAAGAGGACATGAATTTCAAACGGAAACCAAGAAATGCAAATTAAAATGAAATCATTTTACCCACAGTATTATCACACTTGCAACAGGTTCTAAATCACTTGTACATAAAACAAAAATGATGAAATGCCAGCAAGCCGTAAGACTGTGAAAGCTAAATCCTGTTTACAGAATATTGGCTGAGATGTGGAAAGGAATTTCAAGAATGCACTAAAACTTGGTTAAACATATGTGTAAAGAATACTTAGACCTAGCCCATTAGTGCTGAGGCTCTAAGAGCAAACAAACTCTACAGTAGTCTCTATGCTTCAAATGGATATTCAGCTTATAAATGTTGCTTTAAACAGGATTTTACTTCCACAATGAAGTAGTTAAATTTCAACTCACCGTCTGCAAACACATAAGAAAGCAGTAAAGAAAAAAAAAAAATAAGAGAAGACAAAAACAAAAACAACAAAAAAGTCAAAGCAATCATGGATGCTGGACAAAAAGAATAAAAAATATCCCATTCTGAGTATTTACAGGACAAATGTTTGGAGGAAGAAAAAAAACAAAAACATACATGTTGGCCATTAAAAACTAATCCACAATGGAAAACTAAAGTAGCTGGATGTGTATGGACATAAATAAGTGAAAATAATTCATAATATTCTTAAAATTTTAAATGGATAACATGTTGCTATATAGAAGAAAAACATGTCCTAATGAAATGCTGTAAGTCCCTTACAAGTAATTAGTTAACGTTTGTGTTAAACCCTGATATTTAACACACAGGATTTAACACATTTTCCTCTCTCTGGTAATGCACTGCACTCAGAGACATGCAGCCTTTGAAATGTAAATAGACTGCCATACCTTTAAGTGCAATGACCTTGCTGGCTGGATTCATGATGGCGCTGTCAGCTGAGATGGGCCTGCGGATAGGTGTGTTGGGGTCGGCCAAGTCGATGATCACCACCTGAGTCTGCTCACCCACCTTCTCACGCACACAGATGAACTTATCAGACTCCATGGTTAGGGTGCTGAAGCCTATGTTGGCTGGATTGATCCCTAAGTTTTGGAGCTAAAAGAAACAAGGGGAAAAAAGCAGAACCACGTGAGCCTGAACAGAACTGGGCAGCAAAAGGTTCGTTAGGTAAATATGAAGATCATCTCGGGAAACAATACGTCACATTGTTCCTGTCACAATTTCAACCTAAGCCTTTGACAAATCTATAGTCAAATTAATGCCAGGAGTTGACCAAACAACAGGGTCCACTAAGAATGTTGGGACTTTAAACTCAGCTACTGTGCACTACCACAGAGAGCGGATGAGTTTGCCATACTGGAGCTAGGCAGCAGTTCTTTGGACACATGTAGTTTTGTACTGGATGTAACAGTTATTGCCTGGCCTGGGTGGAGAGCTAATGCACAGCCAAGTTCTCAAAGTATGGGCCAAAGAGGAAACTGCAACATCATTACATAACACTCAAGTGTCTCTTTAGTCTGACTAACAGTAACTATTCAAAGTCTGACTTCTCAGAAATTATTATGTTTCACAGGAGCTGGTTTGCCAACACAATATATACCAATATCAGTGCATGAAGAGGATTCTGTCACATCATATAGACAGCCACTGGTGCTTTATTTTGTCCAAGTTTTACCTAAATTAACACCAATTTGAATCCCTGAGGGAAACTCAAGTACATTAGAGCACACCTTAGCTTTAGCTTCAATTACTTGTAGGTGTTCCATGAAAAGAGAGACAGGACACGTGAAAAAATTAACCTGCATAAAAATAAAGCCTCAGGCTGTGTGTGAAACAATTTGCCGCATGTAACACCAGCAAGTTCTGCAGATCTGCTTACTGACAAAGGCTGGAAACAGGGTATCCTGCCTGCCTTACACAAACCCTGACAAAGCAGTGCTTGCTGAGGACAGTCAGAGGAGCAATGGGCAAAGCCAGCTCTGAGCGAGAGTATCAAGAAGAAGCAGTTTTCATTGCTTAACTATACGAATAATACTCAACATGAAAAATAAGAAAAAGGCAATTATCAACCACATGCAGCCAACACTGGTATAACGTAAATTTAAAGGAAATGAAACTACAAAAACCATCCCATGCACCATGTTTTGCTGTTGCAACTTCCTCCAATTTTTGGCTGTCAATGAGTAATATACCACAGTTGTACAACTGCTGAATAATCACAACTATTTAGAACATGGTTTTGTGTTTAAACCCAAGACCGTTACCGTGTATATACATTTTTATTTATGGCCAAGTATTTGCATCTTTGATCAGGACATAACTGCTATATCGTGCACAGCAATAATTTACAAAAAATAAACATATATCCTATTGCAGTAATGTGAATAAAGCTGGTAATGGTTGTATAATGCTTTGCTTTCAGGAAAAATGGCCTCAGAAATGTTACAATGCTTTCTCATTTTATTCAAAATAAATCCGTGGGTGCAAATGACATAAATATCTTTTGTGTCTTTTTAGTAGACAGCTGTTACTATACTTATAATAACGCTTAATAAATCTTAATCTGTGTGTTAAAGGTGCACAATCTATTACTGCCTGCTTAAATTAACCAGCCATAAAATTTTACACATTCACTTGTAGTGCTGAAATGTTTTATGTTGGAGGGGGGGAGGGGGTTAAAACATATTGGATCACTCCCATCTTTGTTGGCAAATGTTCATTTTTAAGACTCTACAGATAAAAATGTGACCCCCTTCTAAAAATTTTGCCTAGTTCAATTCTAATCAGCAAACACACTCACAGTTCTGAAAACTGCTCAACGAAAGAGACCTTTTATCAATGACAGGACACACCCTCTCCACAACCCTGCCCCAACCACACAGTGTGTAACCTGGTTCCCTCTCAATGACAGTGCAAACAACTGTACAGAACAAGTCTTACTACAAGCTATGAGGAAAGAACTGAAAACTGATCTGAACATTTTTTTTGAACAGTGGAGAGGTGACATCATACAGTAACGTCACTGCAGCTTCCATGCCTCTTATCGTTGCCATTGTCCAGTATGGAAGCCTTGTTTACTAAGACAACATTTATTCAAACACCGGACAAAGGGAAACGGCCTATGTGGAGAATCCTTCTGACCCTGAACACATCAGCTTTCACTAATATCTAGCAACAGTTTGTTTCATGAAAACACAGCAAGAGATACTACATAGCTTAAATTAATTTAAATAGATGGTCAGCATAACCAAGAACTCACTATTCAGTTATGGCAACATCCCATGCAGCTGCTGTGTAAATGAACTACTAGTTTGCCTTCAAATGAGTGCTCTTTAATTCAAACAGATGTATTTCTACATTTTAAAACACAAGAAGAAGCTATTATTACACAATATTTCTAAACAGGTTTATGCATTTCGCTTCCCTCTCATCTATTCTTGGATCAGCAGGAAGCCCTTTCATTCACACATGAAAAGCATTTCTAAAACAGGAAAGACCAGCATGGCCTTATCACAATGAATGCTACCCCTCTTCCATGAAATAAAGAAAAGCAAACGCAGACTGATTGACCACACCACAGTTTGGGAGACTGTTTTGCTATGGAAACCTTAGAGTAAAACACTACTGTGGGTTAACACTGCTACAACATCACCGAGCAGGAATTTGGCTGAAAGCAGGTCAGCCCAAAGGAGCTACAAACAATGTGGAAAATCATTTAACCATTCAGTCTAGCACTGCTCTGCATAGCTGTTAACACATCAACCAACCAACTAGAGCCACACAATTATGTCCAAAGTGACGTTGTTCAATAGTAAAGTCATTATTATTCATTTGATGAATTCCCTGCACTCTGATGTAAACAGATAATTGCTTTGTATAAACCTTTGTACTGAAACTTAGCAAAATTAAATAACAGACCACTGATTTCACATTTACACTGTGCTGCACTGACACACTGCACAAGCTCATTTTTACTGATATCCAAGTTGACAATTTGAACGATTCACATAAAACGTTGTTTTTCTTGGTCTTTAGGCATCAACTATACCGCAGACTGTCGTGTGTTTTCAGGGTAAAGGTTAGTTAGATTAGTTCTGTTGCTCTGCAAACAGACAGTACTCTTTGAATATGATATGCCAATATGATGAGCATGCATTTTTAATATTGTATGATCATGTTCTTTTAATTCTGATATGCCAAAATCATAATCGAAATTAAAAATTTGTTTGTGCTGCCCTCCACAGTTGATCAATGATAGGATAACAAAGGAAGAGCCTCCGAGAGACTTGCATGAAGCAAGAGTGAAAATCAAACCAATCTGTATTTAGAAAGTGTGGACAAAGAGAATAAAGAATGCATACAACTACGAAGGGTAGGCAAAGCACCTGGTAAAACACTTTTTAATGAAGAAGAAGAAGAAAAAAAACCACATTTAAGAAAGATAATTACAGAATCGATCACCTAGAGCACGTAAATGCTGATGTAGCAGAGACTACCGTATTTTTCACACTATAAGGCACACTTAAAATCCTTTAATTTTCTCAAAAATCGGCAGAGCGCCTTATAATCTGGTGCGCCTTATCTATGAATTCTGGCTGTGTTTACTGACCTCGAACCAATTTTATGTGGTACACGACGCTCAAAAGTCTATCAAAAAATGTTTTAGTAGGACTTTGCTAAGCTACGAAGCCGCACCGCTTGATGGATTGTCTAAGCGTTATGGCTACCATAGTCAGGAGCCTCGCGACTCATAGTAATCTGGGTCCAAAACGCCGTCCGCGTCAGGTCCCAAAGTCAAACGAACACTGTGTAAATTCTTTCATCTTTAATAAAATCATCAGCGTTGCTGCTTTACCAAGTGTAACAATTACGTTTAACATCCAGGCATCCATGAAAACAGAATTTATTAAATTTAACGGAGTTAGAAGTTACCAAGAAGTTAGCTCGCTGGTTTCGCTAGTTACCTAAACATGATATAGCATGTTCTGACGGAGAGATTTCTGGAAAAAAATAAAACGTACAGCTCTGCTATCACTACCAACATGAATGAAGACAGAAAACTACACAATAGTGATGTTTGTAGGGTTACTGAAGTAGGGCTAGATGGTATATAATGCTGTGCTAGTGATCGCTAGCGACACAGCTATGTTAGCATAACAAAGCATAACACAGTGAACCTGAACGCTAACTTTTTTCCACTTGATAAGAGTTCCCGATGTTTTTTTGACAAATGCAATCGCATGGAAAATTGCTGTAAACGGACCAAACTTCTGTAGGGGAGAACAACTGAGATAATCCAGCCACAATATGACGTTAGTCATTAATCAGGGCTCTAGACTAACTTTTTGCCATGGGCGTACCGGTACGCCTAACTTTTTAAAGTTAGGCGCACACAAATTTTATAATAATTTATATAATATAATGTGTTTTTCTGGATACACTGTGCTTTTTCAGCATTCAAAGATTGATGACACCGTGTCAGAGCACTGGCTATGAATTTCAGAAGGATCAGGCCTTAACAGAAAAGTTAGCAATAGTTCTTTTCCTATTACAGCTACATCCACTTCTGTCGTGCCTAGGCTGCTCACTAGGGCTGGGTATCATCACTGATTTCTATAATCCATTCAATTCCGGTTTTCAAAGTCCCGATTCGATTCAACTTAGCCTCAGACAGTCAGAAATATTATAATTCTGATCATTTATCAGTACTGACTTCTTCAGAATTGTGAACATCACAGCAGATGCCTTTGTGTGAAAGTAACTGAGAATAAAACAGAAAAACATGGAGATTTTCCTGGTCTGGCTTTTTATAGCAGATAACCTTAAAAATATTCTACAATGTTCTGCATATAAAGTTTACATTTCTTCAGTATTGAACAACAGAAAAAAAAAAAAAAAAAAAAAAAAAAAAAAAAAATAGGCTTTCTTGTCCGAGGTCATTTAAGTGGAAAAAAAGAAAAGAAAAAGACAGCAGCCACAGCGCCGTAAACAACGGTAGACTGGTGGGTAATAAGCGAATGAATAATACAGAAAACAGAGATTGGAGACGGGAAACTGTTCTTGAAGTACAGAGAGAGAGAGAGAGAGCTAGCTGTGCATGAAGTGTGATTTTAATAGTCGTGGAAGCAAAACAGCAAAATTCATGACGACATTGATCAAATGTGAAGCGCAGTTTGCTGCTTCTTTTGCTGCTGGCTCGGTGAATTTTGGTTGGAGAGAGACAAAACCTGCAGCTCAGAATCGGCGCAAAAAGACGTAATCACAGCGCGGACCGGACGCATCAGGATCGCTAAGCTCCGACAGCGTGTCCGTCTACGGGCCGTCGGGTGAGAAAGCCGAGAAAGACAAAGCTGATTCTGATGCATCGGTCCGCTCTGTGTTTACGTCTTTGTGTGGAGTCCGTGTACCTGCTCGCATTTGCTGTTTGGTTGTTGTTGAAATGGTTTTGTGAGCTTTAATCTGAGAATCTGGCGTTTCTGGCAAAACACAGTTATATTTAAAAGTCGATTCAGGATTTATTGAATTGATATCGCTTTATTCAAGCTACTCGCCTCCCACTTCCACCTGCACTTTCAACTGGACCACGGCCAATCAGAGAGGTCCCGCCCCTTACTATCTCTGATTGGTTTAGTCCACGATAGGGGCATAATGTGTGTCTGTTGTTGACCACAGGGAAGGTTGCAGATTTTTTTTTTTTTGCTACCCGAACATTTGGTCGCACAGGTGCAACCAAATATTTTTTTTTTTTAGTCGCACCACTGAAAAATTTGGTCGCATTTGCGACTTACATTGCCCTGTTAATGTAAGATAAGATAACCTTTATTAGTCCCACACGTGGGAAATTTGTTTTGTTACAGCAAAAAGTGGACAGTGCAAAGTTACATAGCAAAAATTAGAAAAACACTGGAACAACATATACTGGTGCGCCTTATCTATGAAAACCGACCCGTTTGTCGACAGTGCGCCTTATAATCCGAAAAATACGGTAGTTCAGCAAGCACTTGCAATGGCAGCAACAAAATGCCAGCAAGAGACATTGTGAATTATGATTACACTATTACCATCATTCATCTCTTTACAAACCATTAGCTCAAGCCCAGCCTTATTTTTTTCAATGACAGATTATAATGTTCTAGTTATTTTTCCATGATCAATCATTTTTTCCTTTACTGACCAAAATTGCTATGCTATATAAGCTAAGGAAGATACCTGGCCATGTGCCCTGTAGTGGTGCAACGGATCACGGTTGATCCGTAATCCGAACCGATCCCACTCCACGGTTCGGCACGCATGTGATCCGAAGATTCAAAAAAGAAGAAAAAAAAAAATAAAAATATATATATGTGTATGGTGGCGTGGTGGGTCTGTCAAGCAATAGTTATGGTCAGCGCTAGCGAAGTGGAGTGGAGTGAGTGGAGGAGCAGAGGAGTTTGCAGTATTTAAGCAGCCCTTTGCTGCCCAATCCGACCGGGCTAAAGCTATTACAAAAGCTATTGGGGTGTTTAGCTGCAGATGGGAGGCCGTATTCCTTTGTGCAAAACAAGGGGTTTAAACTAGGATGAACGTGCCACGCTATGATATCCCGTTGCGCGTCCACTTTAGTGGCAAGATCGTTCCAAGCATGTATGAGCAGGAAAAGATTTAAGTTATGGCTGAAATGTCCCAGGCATCTTCTGTTGCCCTAACTACTACAAATGGGTGGACCTCCGGGACAACGGAAAGCTACGTGACCGCTCACATCACAGCAGAGTGCGATATAATGAGCGGTATGTATTATTGTAGGGTCTACCTTACAATATAAAGCGCCTTGAGGCGACTGTTGTTGTGATTTGGTGCTTTATAAATAAAATTGAATTGAGTGGTAGATACAAAGCCCTATACTGTACCATAATTTGTTTTTTAATAATTGCGTGGAATGAGTCTAGAGTCGAATGTTTTTAACAGGCAAAAAATACTTCAATAAGTAAATGTTCAATTTTTGTCTTTTTTCGCTGATCCGAAAATTGATCCGATCCGTGAGATTTTTCATCCGTTGCACCACTAGTGCCCTGAAAGTGCCCATCCACATGCTTTATTGACAATTTACTGCAGTTATACACCAATTAGTTAAGTTAGCATAATTATGTATTTCTCAACAGCACTAGGGACAAACGTGACATTCAGAACAAAAAGCCTAATAAAAAGATCCCAATTTGAAACTTTGAGACAAAAAAAAAAAAAAAAAGTCAAAGCAGATGCAGATTGCATTTTTATCTACTGGGGGGGGAAAAAGCACATCAGCCAAGGTTTACAGACACTCATGACCTCGATTTATGTCATAAATGGACGGACTCCAATACCTTCAATGTGAGGTTGCAACAGGAACTGAGATCACAGTACAGGAAATTATCAGTTTTAATCACAGTGACAACAACTGAACTTCAGAGAAGGACAGATAACTCAAGTCTAAGCAAATCATATCCTGGGAATGAGAACTAACTAGATAAAAATATAATTAACACCCCATATGATGGTACTTATTCACTTAGTCCCTTGGAGAGGGAGAGGCCATTCTGGCCAAAAGTTGGAAACACTATATAATCTTAATGTTTCAATTTCTTTCATCCATTTTTGGATATGCTGTCACTACTTTGCTTAACAAAAATATTTAACAGGCTTAAAAATATTTTGAAAATCTTTACATTTTTCTTTACCACAAGAAGCCCCAAACCCTGTTTGCAACCAATGCAATAATATATCGAGCATGTACTGTTCCAAAATAGGTCAAATTTTAAGCAACTCCTCTATAAACAAATATATAACCCTAGTAAGAATGGAGTTTAACCGACTCCAAGAAAGTCAAGTCAAACACATTTAGTAAAGGCCCAACAACTGAGCACATGGCTGCTGCATAATCTTCCAATGACAATAAATCTACAGAAAGATTTGAACTATTCTCCAACAACCTGTCAGCCCTGTCAGTAGAGTTAACCTGTATGCTCTTCCCTTAAAGGAAAGCAGCATCTTGTTCAGCAGAAAATAAACTTTGCACATGTAAAGTTCAAGGCAGGGTAGGGAAGGATGTGCTATGTAATGTGCTGAGGCTAGCAGGACTTGTTTGCAATACTCCACAACAGGAAGCCAGGGAGTCATTGTCTACCAGGACTGAAACAACAGGCCTGCTGAATCCTGCCTTCTCTGCTATCATGGGCCACTGGAGGGGGACATGGGATCATGGGTGAGGCATAAAAAGTGCTGCCTTTACAATTATAGTATTAGAAAGGAAAAAAGATGGAAGGGGTTCTGAACATCATCTGTCTCCAGTTCAGGTCATTTCTTGCTGAGGTGGTTGTGAGACTACAGTTTCCTTCTTTCCCTAAATGAGAGCTTTATCTTACATTTAGAGGCTGCTGCAGAATGTCAAGTGTTCAGCAAATCTGTATCCTTGCCAGCCTGTCACGAGGTATCAGGTGGTCATTTACTAGCACAGGTCAAAGTGTGACATGCAAACCTTTGTAAAAAGCATGAAACAACCTGCCCCTCCTCAACAGGCAAACAGAAGGGATGTACAAGTATTTGCTTTGAACTAAATCAATTTGCTATTAAATACTATTGTGAGTGCAGTTAACTATGGATACAAAGCGTCAGGTTTTCAGGGAACTAAATCCTTTCGCAGACTACAAACACCTAATTTAAAGCTAACCACAACACTTATTTGAAAGATCACCACTAATAATCACATCCTCTTCTTTCTTGCACCCTGTGTAAATTTGTATATTTAACTCAAGGTCTTCCTATGTAGGGCAAAATTTATCTAAATGACTATTTTTTTATGAATATCAAACTCTTTCAAAGGAAAAGAAGCTAGTACAACTGTAAAAGACAGCCAAGTCCAGTAATATAATGACACTCTGAGCTATAATTAGTATTCTAATTAGACTAGTACAAGTAAGAGAAACTTTTTGAAATTTTCACTATATTGTGGGCCTGCTGTCATGCATTTGTTACTAAAAGCCCAATTACGGAAATGTATACATTTTCTGTCATAGTGTATTTTAATGCAGTGTTTTCAGTATATACCAAAAGACTATAGAAAAAGCTCAAGTACAATTCAAAATCTTAACCAAGGGAGATAAATGAAGACATCTTTTGCAAATGTAACAAATTACTGTGTACATCAAGACCAAAAAATCTGTGTACACCAAAAGTAGATAAGAGTAACATGCAATTATGGACTTATGGATGTGAAATATTGTATTTACTCAACACACAATCTATGGTTTTCCCTACATATCATCAGATTATCTTTGGGCACTGGATAGGAAGCCTGCCTTGTCAAACCCTGCTTACTAAATGCAAAATGGAAGTCTTCATCAACAGAGAATGATACCATGTTGCCATTACGCAAACTGGAGCCATTTTTGAAGATTACAGATTACACTCCCATGCTTACTTTGAGACTGGTTTCTGTCAGAACAATCACACCACTAAAACCTAAATGACAATTATCTCTTTTTCTGAATGGCAAACTGAAGGTTATACCACGTGAGGGAAAGATGTGACACTGTCACTTATGCTATCATGTCTGTTTGACTGGAGTCAACACTACACTATATAAATGGATGATATATAAAAATGCAAGATGTGCAAGTAGACCGGATGACACACAGATGGATAGTGTGAGGGAGACCAAGGGAGGGAGGAAACTGCAAAGACTGAGACTACCAAGTTTAACATGTATTGCTAGCTCAGTGCCTCAGCTCTCCAATTCAGATCCAGTAAAATCGACATGATTAATGCAACAATCCTATTTCGACATGTTTTACATCTATAAAAGTTCAGATTCAAAAGTATAGAACCAAATTTATGTGGTTTCAAGTATAATTTTTAGTTACTGATTAATCTAAAGCTTTTATTCAAGCTTTGTGCTGACTAATTGATTAACCAGCATACCTTTAAATATCCATTTAAGCACAACATCAGCAAACATCCAGTTTGTTCGTGACATTTATGTCAGTTTGGTCAGAATATGAATAATGAGCAAAATAATTAAGCTATCACCCAACACTGGTGACACCCAGCAGCCTTGAAGGGTGATCCAAAATCACTTTAAGGCTTTAAAAAAACAACAACAAAAAAAAAAAAAAAAACCTTGAACATGGCATTGAAAACAATATCCCTACATACATCATGATGCAAAACTGTGTGAGTGATTGAAATTGGGTTTGACTTTGACTTAACACTAAAGCAAATTTTAAAGTCTGTCCGTAATTAAACTCGCTTGGTTGAGAATTCGCGGGTGAAAAACAAAAGCATAAACCATGACCTGACATCAGGACGGTCTCACCGTAGACATCTGAGTCTAAAGTATAAGTAAAGCAGTAGAGCTAGATGTGAAGGAGTTATAATGGTCCATAACTGAGATATGCATATTTGCACAAAGAATGTTTTATGATACATCCAATTTTTCAGCCTAAGACATTAAACAAAAAAAAAAAAAAAAAAAAAAAAAAAAGAGATAACTGAGGTAATTTCAAGTCTGTCTAACAGGCTCTGAATCCATTGTTAATCACAGCTAAGCACACAGTGGTGTAGACTCAAACAGTGCCTATACGGTGATTTACTACTAACTAGTACCTAAAAGGAATGCAACAATATAAGCTGAACACTGGTAGGCAGCTTTGTGGACTTAGATTAGCCTATTGGAAAATGAGATGTGATGATGATTCATATGTTATGTAACGATAGAGAAGCTGAATTTTTTTTTTTTTTTAAACATTCTTGTATTCATGGTACAATTTATATTTTATTTATCCATAAAATAAAAGTATAAATGGTTTTGGCACTGGCTAGTGATCACAATAGTACTAATTATAAAATATCACCATTGGGCCACAATCTTATATTGGATGGATTCCTGCCAAATAGCTTAAGAAATAAAACACGGCTAGCAGCACTATGTAAATATTTCTGCTCCACATGAACAAAGCAAAAAGAACATCAACCATAAGGTGAAACGACAGGCTTTGCATCCAGGCACTGACAGTTACTCATTTGATCAAACGAGTTCAGCTTCATCTGGTTTTTCAGTAATTGGACTAAGAAAGATATAAGATGTTTCTCACAGATAATCCAAGCTTAAACACACTCATAATAGTGGTAACCATTAGCTGGTATAATTAGAAAAAAAAAAAAAAAAGACTACTTCATGAGTATAATTAAACGGACAGCTAAAGAGTTTGACCAAGTCAAAAGTAAAAGAAATTCTTGCAGTGATTCTAACATGCATTTGTTCAGAAACTCCATATGCATCATGAATGAAACCGCATATGCAGGTCATGCATTAGTGATATGTGCTGAAGATCCCTTTGTGTTTGTCACATAACATAACCTGGTGAGTCTGAGAATTACAGTACAGTACATTAATTAAAAGCTATGGCGTCAGTTTTTAAAGATGGACAGAAGAACAAGCACAAAAAATACATTCACCTTGCAGCTGACTGTGAAGTTTGTGAGTTCAATGAATTAAATGTTCAACACATTTGAAAGAGAAAGATGCACTGTTAGGAGATGACAGCGCTTTTTCCCCTCACTAAAGATAAAATACTAGTTAATTCACAATGCAATTTGCCAATTTTGTATTGCTCTGTTTGCTTCTACAACCAAAAGGACTTAATAAGCAAGTCAAAAATCATTCAATAATAATTTCATTGTAACTCTAGGCACAAAAGGTCTTTGCATAGCTTTGTGAAGCTCAGCCTCCATACAACCCCATGTGATAGGCCTACATATTAACTCATCAATGTCTGTGACATGAATTAACTTCTTTATGAATTAAGAATGTAGTAACAGGGAATGCTGCGCTGTACTGAAAATGTTAATCATCTTTGGTTTGACAGATTTATCAGACACAAATTACAGTCTGACCAACCCATAGCATTTACCTGCTATGAACAAGAACAGCAGTACCATACTACTACACTGCTAATCTCTTAAGACATGCAATTAGGATCAGAGTCTGAACAGCAAGAAAAAGTAACATCAGGAACCTGGTGTTCAAATATCCACTCAGCTAACCTGTGACTGAGCAAATGACTTAATGTTACAATAACCCCCAAAGCCAATGAACATAACGTCTGACCCCCTTTTTACAACTCAGTTCTACTGATCAAAGCTTAAAATGTCTTTCTTGACACCAAATTATTAGTCTCATGTGACACCCAAAGCCTTTAGTCATTGGATAACAGAGATAATTGTTTAATAAAGACCAAATACAGACTTGGGTGGATCAGAGTTCCCATTTGAAGCTTGATTTAGACACGAAAAGTCTATGTTTTATTCATTACATCTTGAAAGTCAGGAGCACTTTAGACTGACCCATAGGCTTCCTGTTTCCTCCACCTGACCTGAAAGCAGTTTTATTGGCATTATAGTAAAGGTGTGGCCATTTAAAGCATGAAGTACGTACAATCCAGGTAATACGTGGGGGTGCACAAAAAGGAAGAACTTACTAATAGCATAAAAATCTTTAATAGCAGCTCCGTTGCGATCAAGGTGTGCCTCGGAGATAAAAAGAAAGAGTACTGAATAGAAAAGGAGGCTCCGTGAATTCTTGAGTCACAGTTAACTTTGGCAAAGTCATTCAGCACGGGCGCTGGATTGCTATCTAACATACCACATGATCATTTGTACAACCTGCCAACGTGATATCCCCTTAAGGTCAAATAATCACTTTCAAATTAACACGACGGTACATATAATCAGGGCGCAGACAAATAAGGCGGGTGTAGAAGTTTTAATATTTTTTTGCGCCGTATGGTGATTTGAAGAAATCGATTGAGCAGTGTCGCAACAGGCGACAATAAGGATAACTATTTCATTTCTGAATCAGACGATTACAAGGCACTGATAGTGACGATTAATACCAACGACAGCAATAGCCACTCCGAGAAAATGAACACTTTTGCTGTGAATGGGGCAAATACTTATGAGAAATGGTAAACACATATTTCCGTTCATCACTACGACCTATTAGCATTATTTATATGCTGTATTTCTGTATTTCAGACTTAAAGAAGCGGACGAGGGTGGGTAAGCAAAGTGTTAGCAAGAATGCTTGATGCTACTAGCCAAGACAAACGTCATCCACCCTGTCAAGCTAGTTAGCGTAGCACCAAACGCTAACTTAGCTTGCTAGCAATCTCAAACTTGTGTTGAGTCTCTGAAGCGACAGCCAGTCTGGCAGTTATTGCGACCGAAAGATGAACTTGATCAAACAATTTAACCATTCATTGATTCACATACCTGCAGGTGCTCCTGAAAGCGAATAGGCAGGATCTGAGCCATGGCGGTTCCTCTCTCACTCTCCTCCGGTCTCGTCTAATGCTAACAAACTACGGCTGCTTCTCTCAGATCCTAGCCGGACAGCCAGGAAGTCTCTAGTCTAAAGTCCAATTGTAAGCGGATTCTACGCCTTATTTAAAACGCGCTGTCGGTGTGACTGTACTTTATTTGTTTTTTATTCCTTCCCTTAACTGTTTACTTGCGGTCTTCCCCGGCTAACGACTGTCACTACACCGACTCCCTGGACCTGCAATGGCGGTGGAGGTTGGTCAGCAGAGAAAACATCCCGGAAATGGAAGTGCACTCAATAAGGCGGATGGATACGTATTTCGACTTTTAAAAAGTGAACTGTGCTTAGTATGTTGCCGTTTGTTTGAAACATTTATAACATTTTAATTGTTCTTTAAAATATCAAAATAAGACAATGAACTTCAGCATAAAAATATATGAGAACAAACGTAAAAGTGGGACTACTTCTTTCTGTTCGCCCTTTGATTTTTGCCACATCATTCGTCTTTCTAAATTAACGTCATTCCTACGCGGTGTATAGTAGCTGTACACTTGTTCCTCTCAGCCAATCCGATCACTCAGTACTCAAACGAGTAATTCAACTTTATTCTAATTACGGGACAGCACTAAATTACTTTAAATTACGATTTAAATGCGCAGAGGAGATTCTTTCCTTATCATAATATATTTTTTCTTGATCCTTAACAAGAACTTACTGGTCAGTACGCAGTGTACACAGCATGGTTCACATTAAAGGACTAAGTTTTTACTACAGTGCCTATTGATAACAGGCCATTGTGTTTGTGTTGTTTAATTTCAGCCTTGGGGTTTGGGGGGACTTGTTCTGGTGAATTTTTGAAATCGCCCCTGCATTAATTTATCAAGAAAATGTCTTTAATTGTAAAAGTATACTTAACACGTCAACACATTCCTCAGTAGTTTTACAGCTTTTTAGTTATTTATTTATTTATTTATTAACTTTGTGTGTCCTACATATTTGTAAGGCTGTGTCCCCTTGTGTTCTCCCTGAAATCTATACCTATGAATTCACATGACGACTAGAATCTATTTTCTATAATTTGGCAGTCAAAGGAATTATAATGTGTGAAATATTATGGTTAGAAAGTCTAATAGCAGAAATTTTCTGTTTTGTTCAGATGCATGCAATACGTGTTGGGTGGAGTGTGCAGGCATTTTAGTGAGTATTCATTTCCCTTTTTTACATCCACAATTTCTGTTGGCAGAGGATGTAACCTTATTGCTCAACATAAAACTGAATTATGGGAAAGCCATCTCTTAAGTGAGCTGACCTTTCAGCAGAAATGTTATTCTGTCGAGCCAGCAATTATAGCTTCTGAGGAAACAGACATCGCAAGAAAACGACTAGATCTGCATGTATTAGTCAATCATGTGTCAAGATGCCTAGCTGTGGTACCATCCTCCAATATTACTGTGCATAAAATGTGTTATAGGGGGATTAAATTTGAGGTGGTGAACATCTGATCAGATTATTGTTGTTCTTCCCTGCAGATGGGAACTGAACAACAACAGAGACTAAGCCAGTTCTGCACATTAAAAAACAAACAAACAGGATTCAGTGTTTATACGAAAGATGATGATTCACAGCATGACTAACGGATATCTATCCATCCATCCGCTTCACCTTTTCAGGGTCGCATGGGGTGCTGGGCGAGAGGCGGGGTACACCCTGGACAGGTCGCCAGTCTGTCACAGGGCTAACAGACACAGACAACCATTCACACCTATGGACAATTTGGATTAATCAATTAACTTATCTGCACAAACTGCATGTCTTTGGACGGTGGGAGGAAACCGGAGTACCTGGAAGGAACCCACGCAAACACAGGGAGAACATGCAAACTCCACACAGAAAGACCCCGGCCTGATGATGGAATTGAACTCAGGACCTTCTTGCTGTGCGGCAAGAAGGTCTAACCACCGTGCCACCGTGCTGCCCTGATTAATCGATATCTAATAAAATAAAATAAAGATAACTGAGTCAGAATGGCCAACTCTTCTTATATGTTCTTATGTATCGACACCCTTCATTGGTTAGATCCCACCCATCTAAGCTCCTTTACTTTTATGTTATCTGATCACATTTGTTCTTTACTACAACATTGATGGATATAGACTTTATTAATCTCACACTTGTTAGATGCACTGTATTAGACATACAGTAGAAAACAATAAATGAATGAGGAAAAAGTAAAACTGCCAAAAATGTGCTAAAATACACAGAAAAATACACAGAAAATACACAGAAAAATACACAAAAAATACACAGAATTGTCACAAAGACTTCATTTTATACTGCATCAAGGGCATTTTGACCCATATTTATTTTTTTAGCTGTTTCAACACTGATTTATCCTCTGTGCATATTGTACAGTCTGGCTGCTGTTGGGATGAAGGTTTTTGGCCACAAACATAAACACATCTGCACGAATGCACACAGTGTGAAAACCAGCCTGACTGTCACTCTTGACTCACATGAAGCACATATGAAGCAAGTTCAGTGGAGGCTGCTGAGATGCAGAGGACAACGAGATTTTCAATTTAAGTTTTTCCAGAAATGAACTGATGAATTTTGTTTGTCCAAGTCTTATGAAAAGAACTCATCTACTTATGTGTGCCTGCATCTGGAACAGACCAACTATGGCGTTTGTTTACTTCTCTATAGTTTCAGGGGAGAGCGTAGTAGAGAGTGTCCTGAATAGACCATTCAGGCTGCTGTTGCCATGGATTCACAGGGCGAGGAAACCCAAGACAGAGACACCATGTGTGTTACGATGAAAGAGTGGCTTTGGGACTATCAGCACGTCACACTGGCCTGCTGACACTGAAAGTATAGCTGCAGATTTCATGCAAAATGAGGGGCAGCACTGGTAGTTATGCCACCCTTGCCCTGGTCTTTCATTCTGATTGTCTTATAACAGAAGCATCTTCCATGTAGCTCGGTGAAAGGAGCAGCCATGCTTGGACTCAGGGATATGTGTAACTGGAAGCAACTTACAAAAAGGTGACTGTCTCCTTTACCCATTTCTTGACCGCTAGTACACCCCAGTGCTTTGGCAAGCATTTAGCCACAGATGGGAGCTCCATGTCTTCCTGTGGCTGGGAGGATCCCATCAGGAATGACTGAGAGGGACTGACACTGGGATCCGGAACTGACATTGAAAAGCTCCTCTTCTGTTTCTTTCCCCTTTCCTCTTTTCCCTCATCTGCCTGTGTCACTAAAACAGCCAGTGGTTAAGGGACACATGCCACGCTGTGTTTTTGTGTTCATAATTTAGCAGTTTCTAGTTTATTCCACACACACACACACACACACACACACACACACACACACACACACACACACACACACACACACACACACACACACACGCTAAATAATGCTTGACCATCTTGACCCTTTACATTTCTGCTCATGCACCTCAGTCACATGTGCATTGTAGCCTAACCTTTGAACAACAGTTCAAGGGAAGTTACTAATTGACTGTGTGAGGGCCTTTGCTCCTTTCAAACAGGCAGCAGTATAGTGTGTCACAAGCCACAGATGACAGTCTAAATCAGCACCAGCATTGTCACAACATTTTTGCATGAGGTGAAAGGTGAAAAATAATGAGCCTTTTATTGACTATTTTTGAGATAATTGAATTACAAAAACATGTTTTTCTGCATTTCAATAAAACCTTGAAGGACTGGTTTCACTGGAGGCAGTTATTTGGATTTTGATGCCACCTAGTGGAGCGAGGCTCCAATTAGACCTCTGTGAATGTAACATTTGAATTGATGGAAGAGTTTTGCCCCAGTTCTCATACTGTAACGAGGCGCATCTTTAAGCATAAGCATATGATCTCTGAACAATCAAAATGCTAAAGTACTCAATAAAAAGGCAGTGAGAAGGACTGGAAATGGAAAATTATTTAAACAGCAGAAAAGTCAGAAGAAATACTTCCATTCCCCGGGTTCCTGGTTAGCTCAGTGGGTTAGCGTGTATATGAAATGGCATCACCAGTCAGGTCGCAGATTCATGCATATAATACATCGCTTGCAGCATTATAATATTTTCCATGTTTAAAGTTGTTACTGGTAGTTTTGCTCTGTCCTGGTGTGTCTTATTTATCCTGAATTGCAACATACTCTCTGCTAAAAATGAAATAACTTATCATCCTTGTGAGAGCCTCTCCCAGATCACACACCCTGTGGCTACTTTGACTTTGCTTTTTGTTGTGGAAAAAGGCTTTTCACTCCCCTACCAGCTGTATTTCTTTTACAAAGATGAAACTTTGACTCTTTAAATGTTCCACATAGAGTGCATGTCTCTGAACAACGTATAAAAAGTAACCTAACATCTCTCTCGTGTTCCTTCTTCCTGATGTTGCTGTCATTCAGTAGCATCTATCGCTACGGCCGTCTCCTTCTGTTTGTCTACCACCACTACAGTGGTTGCAAAAGTATTCGGCCCCCTTGAACTTTCCCACATTTTGTCACATTACAGCCACAAACATGAATCAATGTTATTGGAATTCCTCGTGAAACACCAACACAAAGTGGTGCACATGTGAGAAGTGGAATGAAAATCAGACATGATTCCAAACATGTTTTACAAATCAATAACTGCAAAGTGGGGTGTGCGTAATTATTCAGCCCCCTTTGGTCTGAGTGCAGTCAGTTGCCCATAGGCGTTGCCTGATGAGTGCTAATGACTAAATAGAGTGCACCTGTGTGTAATCTAATGTCAGTACAAATATAGCTGCTCTGTGACGGCCTCAGAGGTTGTCTAAGAGAATATTGGGAGCAACAACACCATGAAGTCCAAAGAACACACCAGACAGGTCAGGGATAAAGTTACTGAGACATTTGAGAACAGAAAAAACCCCTCTGCACATGAAAAAACTCTTAATACACCAAAGAAACACATGACAAGCAACAGGGGTGGGTAAAGGGTGAGAGACAGCCAGTGTAGACAGTACATCCGGGCCTGCGTGCACTGGTCTCCATGATCCACCATCAACATCGGAAGGGAATAAGCATCGAAGGCGTTTGGAAAGGGAGGGGGGATGAGTGTGTGCATATTAGTGTATATATATGTGTGTGTGTGTGTGTGTGTGTGTGTGTGTCTGTGTGTGTGTGTGTGTGTGTGTGTGTGTGTGTGTGTGTGTGTGTCTGTGTGTCCAGAGTTCAGCTGAGACAGTGTCCTTCGCCCTGCCAGGCTAAGTAAACAGTCTTCCAACCAACCCAGGTGGCCTTGCATGGAATGGGAAGGAAGCAGTAGCAGCAGTAATGAACAGTCTAAACACGGTCGTTATCAGGGTGTTGTTGTTCAGCTCCAGCCTTGCGACTGCAGCTGGCACCGAGAGGGTCTCCGCATGAAGTGATGGTGCTTTTTACTTTAGTGCGAACAACTCATATGAATTTCAAAGCTGTTCTAACAGTCCAGCACTGGTCTCTCAATCTCCCGTTGGAGAGCCGCGAGCTTCTCCATGATGTTATCCAAACTTATGTTCCGTGATGTTGTCGTTCTTTTTGCTCAAAGAGCAGGTTCTGAGAACTCACGACCGCAGTGCACTTCCCCAAGATGTGATCCAATTTGCGCTCAAAGGTGTTGTTCGAGCTAGCCCCTCCAGATGTAATCCAGTTTTTCACTCAGAGGTCTTGTTCTGAGTATTCACAGCAGCCGTGCGTTCTCCAAGATCTTCTCCGTGCTGACTCAATGAGCCCATTTTGAGAAACTCACGCCTCGTCCCATCGTTCCAATCCCAGTGGGCAGCCTTGTGGGGTTTGAACAGCCGGTTCCGCTTCCTTAATTCTTCGATAAGTCAGGGCCAAGCCAGCTCCGATCAGCAAGAACCCTGTTATCATGGTTCCGAATAGGTAGATATCTTTAGCAGTCAGGCTCACCCAAGCCCAGACTTCTCGTTGAGAAGGGGTGTCAATTGCATTTAGGGACCAGTTGATCAAATCCATAATTCTCTTTTAGGTTTTAGAGAACAGACTGTGAGAGAGTGTTCCAGGGAAAAGTAATACAAAAAACACGAGACTAGACAGGACATAAGAGGCTAAGCAGGGAAGCTAAGGGAGAGGAGGAGGAGGAGAAAAGTGCGACCGCCTTCGTCGAGAGCAAGAGCAGTTAACAGAAAACCATAAGAAGTCCCGTTTGCCACAAGCCATGTGGGGGACACAGCAAACATGTGGAAGAAGCTGCTCTGGTCAGATGAGACCAACATGGAACTTTTTGGCCAAAATGCAAAACGCTATGTGTGGTGGAAAACTAACGCTGCACATCACTCTGAACACACCATCCCCATTGTCAGATATGGTGGTGGCAGCATCATGCTCTGGGGGGGCTTCTCTTCAGCAGGGACGGGGAAGCTGGTCAGAGTTGATGGGAAGATGGATGGAGCCAAATACAGGGCAGTCTTGGAAGAAAACCTCTTGGAGTCTGCAAAAGACTTGAGACTGGGGCGGAGGTTCACCTTCCAGCAGGACAACGACCCTAAACATGAAGCCAGGGCAACAATGGGATGGTTTAAAACAAAACACATCCATGTGTTAGACTGGCCCAGTCAAAGTCCAGATCTAAATCCAATCCAGAATCTGTGGCAAGACCTGAAAACTGCTGTTCACAAACGCTGTCCATCTAATCTGACTGAGCTGGAGCTGTTTTGCAAAGAAGAATGGGCAAAGATTTCAGTCTGTAGATGTGCAAAGCTGGTAGAGACAGACCCTAAAAGACTGGCAGCTGGAACTGCAGCAAAAGGTGGTTCTACAAAGTATTGACTCAGGGGGCTGAATAATTACACACACCCCACTTTGCAGTTATTTATTTGTAAAAAATGTTTGGAATCATGTCTGATTTTCGTTCCACTTCTCACATGTGCACCACTTTGTGTTAGTCTTTCACGTGGAATTCCAATAACATTGATTCATGTTTGTGGCTGTAATGTGACAAAATGTGGGAAAGTTCAAGGGGGCTGAATACTTTTGCAAGCCACTGTATATTCGGTTGGTTAGTCATCACTTTGTCCGTCTGTATCTGGATCCCACAGGATCTTAGCTCAGTCATTCTCCACCACTCGTGGGGGCATCTCCCATTTTGACCTCAGGGCTTCCAGGACACACTTGGCACAGATGTTTCTGTACACTGGCGTTCCATGTATGCCCTGCTGCTAGCATCTTACACCCTGCTGTTATGCACTGCAAAAACTCAAAATCTTAGCACGTATATTTGTCTTGTTTCTAGTCAAAATAATCTTATCGCACTTAAGACAAATTGAACTAAAGGGTAACATCCCAGTAAGATATATTAACTTGTGGATCTTGAAATAGAAACTTTTCACTTCCATTGATCAATGATCAGGGGTGCTAGTATCAGTTATTGAGCAGACATTTCAGGCTCGGGTTGCCTATCTAACATTTTTACTGCCAGGTCATATGTGATCATTAAAGTTTTCAGCTGAATAGATGACTGACTTCTGATTGCTTACATCTCTTCCATCTTCCTTTTGTCTTTATTTCAAATTCAAATTCAAATTTTATTTGTCACGTACACAGTCATACACAGTACGATATGTAGTGAAATGCTTGGACAACTGCTCGTGACCTAAAGAAAACAAAAAAGGAAAAGGCTATGAATAAGATAGGAAATAAATATGAAAAATTAAAAAGGGTAAATTTAACTAGGAAGGAATAAAATATAGATTAAGGTTAAAAATGAAATAACTGTACAACACAAATTAGAATGAAGGGTAAATTTAACTGGGAGAATAAGATAAAATATATAAATTAAAGTTGAAAATAAAATAACTGTACAACAAAATACACAATATAGAACTATATAAGAATGTATGAAGAAATATAAATAAATATATACACAATAACAGCAGCGTGATTTAAGTAATGAAGTGAAAACAATGTCCAGAATGTCCAGTGTGTGTGTAAGAACCATATGTGTGGGTCAGTACTGTGTGGTGGTGTGATTGAGAGACCGTATCGCCTGCGGGAAGAAGCTCCTCCTCAGTCTCTCTGTGTTGGTCTTCAGGGAGCGGAATCGCTTTCCTGACCTCAGCAGAGAGAACAGTCTGTTGTTGGGATGGCTGAGGTCCTTCACGATCTTCCTGGCCTTGGTCCAGCACCGCCTGCTGTAGATTGAGTGCAGGTCAGGGAGCTCCGAGCAGATGGTGCGCTCAGCTGACCGCACAACCCTCTGTAGGACTCGTCTGTCCTGCATGGTGCTGTTCCCGAACCAGGTTAAGATGTTTCCCGTCAGGATGCTCTCTATGGTGCAGGAGTACAAGTTCCTGAGCACCTTGGAGGGCAGTTGGAAGTCTCTCAAGCGTCTGAGGTGGTAGAGACGCTGACGGGCCTTTTTCACCACGGTGTTGATGTGACAGGACCATGACAGGTCCTGCGTGATGTGAACTCCGAGGTATTTGAAGCTGTCCACTCTCTCCACTGGGCACTCGTTGATGATGGGGGTCTGGTAGTTCCTCTCCTGCTTAGTGCTGAAGTCCACTATCAGCTCCTTTGTCTTACTGACGTTTAGAAGGAGGTTGTTCCTCTGGCACCAGTTCTCCAGATTCCTAATCTCCTTCAGGTAGGCCGTCTCGTTGTTATCAGAGATCAGGCCCACCACGACGGTGTCGTCAGCAAACTTGATGATGGTGGTGGAGCTGGTAGTGGCCACACAGTCATATGTGTACAAAGAGTACAGCAGGGGGCTCAGAACACACCCCTGGGGGGCTCCAGTGCTGAGAGTGGTGGAGGCTGAGACATGTCCGCCCATCCTTACTGCCTGTGGTCTGCCAGTTAGGAAGTTGGAGATCCACAGACACATAGATGAGCTGAGTCCCAGATGCTCCAGCTTGGTGGTGAGTGTGGAGGGAATTATGGTGTTAAATGCAGAGCTGTAGTCTATGAAGAGCATTTTAACATAATTCCCCCTTCTAGTGTCCAAGTGAGTGAGTGATGTGTGGAGGAGATGAGAGATGGCATCGTCTGTGGAACGATTTGGACGGTAAGCGAACTGTAGTGGGTCCAGTGTGTCTGGTAGTGAAGAAATGATGAAGTCTCTGACCAGGCGTTCAAAGCACTTCATCACTACTGAGGTGAGGGCTACAGGGCGATAGTCATTGAGAGAAGCAGGGTGGGGTTTCTTCGGGACAGGAACAATGATGGACTCTTTGAAGCATGTGGGGATCACCGACTGAGATAAAGAGATGTTGAATATCTCAGTGAACACTGAGATATTTCCAGTCAGTTCAACTTTAAACCCATTCTTGAAATTTTATTGCAGTTTCTGTAGCTCAGGCTTTGACAGCCTATCGCTCTTGTAAGCGGGCACACATTAGTTTTAATTAAAACCCGTTTTAACTAAAAGTCATTTGTTGAGACAGAACAGGAAGTCTTCGTACTTTCAGTCCACTGAACTTTGCAGCACAGACATTACCCACAGGAAGAGGGTGTACGCTGAAATTATCACACACAGATTAAACATTTACTGCAGTGTATCTCAAGGGGAGGAGCGCAGGAGGAGTCTCTCCATGGAATCAAAATAAATATTTGGACAGAGAGTACTCCCACTGCGGCCAAACTGTGGCACATGATAGGAAAGAAACACACCATGAAATCAAGCAGAGGTAAAACATTCAAACTTCGAGCGTTGTCTTTGTTTTTTAATCAGTCGAATCTATGTTGTCCTTTTGTTCTGGACAGTTTAACCTTATGTGCGCTTTATTTTTCTGTTTCCTTATATCAAAACGTGTATCACATTTTTTTGTTTTCTACTGTAAAGCATTTGGGATTTATTTTAACAAAGTTGCAGTTGAACAGTGTTGAATTGATTAAATAGTTAAAGTTAATGAATTATAGATTTAAAATGTTTCAAAACTGGATACTTCTAGTAAAAAAGTAGGAAAGATTAATCACAGTTTATCATTCATACTTCGAATAGCTCGTTCTAGTTTTCCCCGGACTGAGCTGAGCTCCAGGACTTTGTCTTTGAGTGTCTGCAGGATCAACGTGTCCTAGATCATTAAAAAAGGTTTCAGTGACCCATTAGCTGCACTCAAGTACCTGTAGTATACGCTGTTGTGCCCATATGTTCATGAGAGCTGCGTAGATTTGCTCTGAAATCTGGATTTCTCTGGGAGTAAATGGCTTAAGCATGCCATTTCTTTTTAATGTTTGTATTCACTTTACACTGTGACAGAGAAACAAGGACTCCACGTAGCTGGCATATTCGGCCACAGATAAGGAGTGTTGTAGATTAGAGGAGGGCGACACTTTGTGTCTCTGACTTTTCAAGTTATTATTGTGGAGCACGTTAGCTGAGTGTGTTCTTGCTCCTTAACAACAGCAGTTACTCTTAAAAGTAAAACGTTCTTTCCTGCCAGTTTTCTGTCAGGACTATTGTAATATGAGAAAAGTCTGATAATTACAGAACATCAATAACTGTCTCGGGCCTTAAGGCTATACATGCACTATATGGAAAAGGGTCCTAATGCCACAGGTGTGTAAAGTCAAGCATCTAAGCTCTTTACAAACACTGGTGGGTCGTTTTAGAGAGTTCACTGGGGTCGCCGAATGTTGAGGCTCATAAAACCCATAAAAGTCTCCACCGCTCAGCTGGCTCGATACAGCGGAGCTCCAACATCAGCACAAACACTTTAGTCCACAGAGTGTTTGTTCTTACGTAGGAAAGGCACTGCTAAAGTTTACACTGTTTCTTTTCAAATTTAAAATTTAAAGTGGTTGAAACCAATAAGAATTTAGATAAAATAGCCATTTTTATTTATTCATTTATTTATTGTTTAGTTAAATTAGCCCTGGAACAGACTGACAAACCTGGTGACAATGAAGCCTGCCTCTTGCCCAACATCAGCTGGGCCGTGCTCCTGGCTGTCTAAACTGGATAAGAGAAAATGGATGGAAAAGTATTTAAGACAGCCTTTCATTCTCATTCATTTGCTTCATTCTGTATCGGTCTTGTATTTCAGTGACAAGGTGGCACACAGTGGTCTGTTCTTGCTGTGCGTGGTGAGGTGCAGAGATAAAGCTTGAATGCCAGATAAATCCAGTTTTCTAGTAAATTGCAGTAAAAAAAATTGTTACAAGTTTAACGTTTCTGTAAAGTGGAGTTCAGTAGAATGCTGTCCAAGGGGGCGGTACCTTAGTGGGTACTGCTGTACAAGTTGATTCTGATCATCTGGATGTTTTCAGTGAGAGAAACATGTCGTCACTCATCCAGGTGACGTCTTCAGTCCCAGCTGACTGCAGGTTTCCAACCTTATAAACAGGACATTTGCACAATGTAACCAGCACCAGGAACAATGGGCTGTGAGGTCAGTTCCTTGATCATTAATATGCAAATTCTCATGAACATTGATCAACAGCCACTGATCAATAACCATGAGTCCCATTCACAGAGAGTTGGGGAATGGCTGCAATCACAGCATGTAAGATGGTGACAGATGACCTTAGACCAGCGGTCTCCAACTTTTTTTGCGCGGTTTATGCCCGACAATATTTTCATGGACCGGCCTTTAAGGTGTCGCGGATAAATACAACAAAATAAAACTAGTACCGGTACCGAAGAAAAGAAGATTTATTCATAACACACATGAACAGACCCAGGAAAACCGAGTTAACGACAAAAACGATAACAAAATAACGCTGAACACCGATAAAAACCCTGAAAACCACACATTTCACACCTGAGCCTCAACTCTCGCGGCCCGGTACCAAACGACTCACGGACCAGGACCGGTCCGAGGCCCGGGGGTTGGGGACCGCTGCCTTAGACCCCCTCCTCAATTCAGAGATGGTCTTTCCCTTGACTCCACCCTCAAACCAGCGTTCCTCCCCGTCCAGGATGTGTACATCCTCATCATTGAAAGAGTGTCCAGCAGAGGCGGAGCCAGACATTTGAAACACCCGGGGCTTAGCCCTAAAGGGTGGTATGCATGTGGGATTTTTTTTGGGGGGGGGGTGTAGAAATGACTGAATGATTAATTGGCTCTGTTTGAGTTTTGTTCAAAAAAGAATGACTTCATATAGGGAAAAATATATATCACATGTGCAGGACACCTTAAGCTAGGTTTTTAATTAAGCAGCAAGTCAGAACAAGGTCGGGGCTGTATCAAGACACAGGGACTAAACCCCAATT
The DNA here is from genome assembly GCF_900408965.1 of Simochromis diagramma. Taxonomy (NCBI): domain Eukaryota; kingdom Metazoa; phylum Chordata; class Actinopteri; order Cichliformes; family Cichlidae; genus Simochromis; species Simochromis diagramma. The sequence goes on along the minus strand of NW_024386778.1, from coordinate 721,242 downwards.
CAACCAGACCCAGAACTGATCCGGAATTAAAACAGGACTACAACAGTTCAAAATCAGGACTACTGAGGACTTAACCAAGACAGAACCAGAATCAGAACTAGATGATAGTAGCACTAAAAATCATCATAGACCTGCACTACACTTATTTTTTAATTCTACCAAAGTCCACTATTTAGATTGAGAAAAGTTTATATAATTATTCAGCCTTGTTGTGCGAACAAGCCTGCAGAACTTAATAAATATAGAATTTGAAAAATAACAAACCTAAAAAGAAACACTAGGTACGAGATACATGAGTACCTATGATACAGTGATACTTTTGGTAAACAACCATTTGACTAACATGTGTCTCACCTGCTCTTGTTCATCTCTGTTCTGTCCTCATTCTCCTCTCTCTCCCTCTCTGCTCCTCTCTCTCCCTCTTTGTGCTGACAATCATCAAATATACAGTTGAAACCAGATATTTACTCTTCAGATAAAAACACTTTTTTAATTGTAACATCAAATCAGACTAAATGTTTATTTTTTTTAGATTGATAAATATAAAAAACATATTTGTTAACTTTAAGAGTAAAGAGAGAAACCGTCTGTATTTCTTAATTGTAAATGGCACCAAATTGTATTCAAACTGAGCCACACTTATGGAGCTCCACAGTTGTCTTCCTGGTGTTTTGGTTGACATCTCCTGATTTTCCCATGTCAAAGAAACAGGCTCTGTGTTTTGCCTTATATGCATCCACAGCTGTGCCACCAATTTACTCACATGGACTCTACTAACCAATCAGAAGCTTCTTCAGCTCAGAATGGAATCGTCTGGAGTTTCTTATTAATTAACAATAAACTTAGTGTATATGTGCTCCTAAATTTGATCAAAGTGATAAAATAGACAGCTCTGTCTGTCTTTATTCTGACATTTAACTAATTCAAAAGATATTTCAATATTTATCTAAAACAAAACAAGTTTACTCTAAATTGATGTTTAACAGTAAAAAAAATGTTCTTGTGTTTTCCATAAAGTGTAAATATCTGGTTTAAATTGTGAATATCCTGCTGTGTATTGAAGTTCCTCTTGTTTTGCATAGAAATATACTGAACAACATACAAAGCATAATATATAAAATACTACCAGAGTTTTTTCTTTGAAAGAAGCTCCTTATGTCCATTCTTGTATATCAGTGCATAACTGAAACCGATTTATTTAGCCGTGGAGGGAAACGACTGAAAATATGAAATAAACATACGTAAGCTAAGACTCTCTAAAAAAAATAGCATTTGTTCGGCTTTTCATTTCGCCATTTGTTGATTCACTTGAAGAGCAAGTAACGTAATATGGGTCAAGTGATCAGTTTGACATCAATCTTTCGTGATGCACCGTCATATTTACATTATTTGTAAGGTACGAATGATTTTCTTTGGTACCTGCTCAAACTTCAGTTCTCCTCTGTCTGCCTGGCTGCAGTGTTGCCAACTCCTCAGTAAGGAAAATCTCTATTGGTTGTCCTAAAAGTCGCTAGAAGTCGCTAAATGACGTCATCGCCTAATTTGCATAATTGGTCATGCTAATCTAATTGTAACCTATGTTGTTGGAGAGAGAAATAACATCGTGGAAGAGACATAAAGTGAGTAAAAAACGTCCTAAATGCATTTAGAGTTTATTTAGAACTACAAATTAAATTTCTTTTAGCAATTATTGTTTTTTTTTAATGTCACAATTCCAACCCTGCTCCTTTACCCGGGCTTGGACCGGCAAGTGACCCGAAATAGGCACTCTGGTGGAGTTACTTTGTGTGTGTGTTTATAAGTAGTTTTAAACCTTGTGATCCACAAAACAGCATAACAGTAAAAGAAGAACTGACTGCGTTACAGCACCCGCTGCTTGTTGAGAGTAAAAGCAATACGTGCTTTCACGTCTTTTTTTTTAGCGACTTTTTTTTAGAGAAAAAGTTGCTAAGGGGTCTGAAAACTTGCTAAATATAGTGACAAAGTCGCTAAGTTGGCAACACTGCCTGGCTGTGCTTCTCCAACAGCGCACTAGGCAGCAGCTGCCCCGCCCCGCTTAGTGCCTGAGCTGGATCATACCAATATCAGGGGGGATTTATGCACAGTCGTAAATTCCCACAGTGTGCACTATGTGCTTCGAATATTGTGTGTAGTTTTTTGTTTTATACAGTTGTCAGCCAGGCATCTAACTATGAAAAAATTACACTCCAAAAGACCCCGGGCTTAAGCCCAGTAAGCCCCCCCCCCCCGCTCCGCTGCTGGTGTCCAGTGTAGGTGTAAATAGACTGCAGAGTCCTGGCCTGACGAGGATGCTGTTCTGTGTTGTGCCATCCGCATTCCTCCACCACACCCTTGATAAGGAGAAAGCAGAAGAAGAAAGAGAGGCAACAAATTAGTCTCTTATGAAATCTTGCTGAATATCAGTTTTGCTTTCAGATTACATCTATAAAACAACACTCATTCATACAGCGTGATGTCACGCACTTTTGGACGTTTTCAGCTTTCAGGTTTTTGAATTCCTTCAGCTTTTAGAGGACAAAGACTAAAGATAATCAAACAAAGTCAGTCCCTGTTTGATGAACCCTCTACTGACAGTCACCAGTCACATCCAGCTCTGATTGCTGAGCTGATGCCTCACCGTCTGGCGGACAGAACATTGCAGACTTTCACAGAGCCGCATGTTCAAATTAATAATGCTATTTTGTGTTTTTAATACTAGTATGCTTTAAGGTGCCAATAGCAACTGATAAAGAATAAGCTCAATAAAAATTCAAAAATGGGTAATCTTACATAGTGTGTGTGTGTGTGTGTGTGTGTGTACGTACGTATACATATATACACTCAAAAAAATGAATGAGGTGGATTGTTCAGTGTATATTAATTATTTATTTTCATTTTACTTAAAATATATGTTTTTGTTAAGTTAACATATGTTTTTCTAATCAAGTCTACGTAATTGTGTCTATTATTCAACGTACATAATACTAATGTGTTACTTGATGGCATAACATTTAAGTTAAGTCAATTAGGATCGATATACCTTGTATATCCACAAGGTGGCAGTAATGCAAAAACAGTTGTAATGAAACCGCGAAGAACAAGAAGGTTTCACGGCTTGGGCCTGCTCATGCGCAAGACTTCAAATTTAATTGAAAAAACGCTGTTTTGGCGCCAAGTTGCTGTTTCTTTGAGAGGTAAGACCACTTTTTTCTTTGACTATGTTGTGTAGTATCTACATGTTGAGCATGATTATATTTTGCGTTTGTCTTACAAGACATGTTATATCGTTTGCGTGCGCTTGTTCTACATTAGTTTTACTGGGTCCTGGACATGCTTATTTTGTAGACTGTGTAAGAAACATTTTTATTGTTTTTTGTTTTATTAAGGGATTAGCTACAGGGATTCATGGGGTTATTTTTTCAAGGGGTTATTTTTCCATTTGCTTTCTTGGGATTCCTTTTCTGTAATCCGAGAGTCGGAAATATCGAATAGGATAGCAAGGATAGCATAAAGTGACATTTAAAATCCAAAAAGTCAAGGGCGAAAGCCACTGTGACACCATTGTTCTGCTCTATCAGTAATCGGTATTATGTAAAAATGGTCTGTAAATACAGCATGTTTCCTAGCGGAGTTATACATATCAACGTAGTTATAAATTACAGCTTGTGAAAGTACACACTTAAATTTTTAAATAAAATTATTCAAGACATATGAGTGGACAGACAATGGAGGTCGACAGACCTGGTGATAATTGCTTCTATAGAAAGTTAGCACATGGCAGTGTCAATCTCTTGCTTTTCTTCTGAATAGTATTTTATTAAGTTGTAATTCAAACAATAATTTGCTTCTTGAAATTAATAATGAATTTCTTGTTTTACTTTATAAATCTCAGATCCTGCCTTTACCTGCTCCCTCCTATACTGATGTGGTGTATGTGGTACTGCTGAGCTTGTATGTGGTATGTGAACTGTTATACTTTTAAAAACAAAACTGTTTTATAAGTTAAGTTTTCTTTAGTGACCCATCCCATGCCCCTGTTATTTCTTCTCCAGATCTGAACCATTGTAAAGGTTGCAGTTCAAGGGCCTGAGGCATGAAATTATTTTCAGATCAGCTGTGATCAATATTTTTTGGAACTTGATAAATAACAATAAAAGCTGTAATGGCTCCTTTAGCATTTTGTGTAAATGTTTGTGTTAAAATTATAGCTTTAATGAGGTCTTTCTACATTAGTTTTAGTTATAAAGTATGTATATGTGTACATATAGTATGTATATTTACAGTACAGTATGTTGTGTTTGTTGACATATTTTCAGGTGGAAGCAGAATATGTGAGGATTACTACTGCTGCACATGTTCCAAGGCTTTTTGCACAACTTGACCAATACACTGACCAGCTCATAAAAGTCTTCAAGAAAAAAGGAGGCGTTGCAGGGAAGAAAATTAGACAAACTTTGGCCCCAGCCACACAGGTGCGTTATTCTGTTGGTAGCAAAATATTATGGCTAATAAGATCATTTTCAAGTTTAAACAGCTAGTGTATGGTAGCTGCACAGTGCACTTACATTTATATTAAGCAAGACAAAGTTTGGTACTCAAAACGTTGGAAAATTTAAATTACCTAAACATATATGTAAAATCTGATCCCTCGATTTAGGTTAAACCAGAAGTGAATGTTTTTATGTTATGTTTTGAATGCAAAAAAGATGATGTATTAGTTTGTCTATACCTCCATTATGGACATATATAATGTGGTGGAAACCCTGCCCAACAGGTTAACTATTCATGTCCATGTGATGATTAGTTGGTCTTGTGTTCATGTCTATATGTGCAGTGGATATGTCATTCATTTTACGTATAATGTGAGTTTGTGTCATCCTAAAGTATATCTGTTTTCTCTTCCTGTATCTCTGCCACTCTCTACAGAAGGAAACTATTGAAAAGGGGAGGGAGTGTGTCCTCAGGGCACTACCTTTTTACCTGAATGAAGACCCAAGCATCCTCTTCAAAGAATAATTGGTTGGTAATTTTAGTTTAGTTTTTTATCTGTATTAAACCAAATTTTGAATAACTAATGTTGTTGCATGTTGTAATGTTGTTGTTGTTGTAATTTGCATGGAACCTGTTTAAATGTTTTGGGAAATCTTCTTGTATACCCAAACTATTTATATTTATTGTTGAATCTGTAGTCTAAAATAGTTGCGCACTGGGGTGCATGTTCCTAATATTGTGTTTACGTCATTAAAGGGTAGCTTTGGCCCTTTTTCTTTCTTTTTTTAAAACTGGATGCCATTTTTCTATGTTTTTGTGTCTAAGCTACAGCTGTTCAGAGGGAGCTGGAACAAATTACCCTTGCTATCTTTACCATCAAAAGAGCTGATGCCAGCACTCCTCCAGCCGATGTGGGTATAACCATATAGTGTGTCCTGCATGACCTGGAAGACCTGGCCTCTGCATGTGCACTCTTAATGGATGGGATATATGCACTGAATCTCAGTTAACCTCGAGACTGAAAGCTTTCTTTGAAGTACTTCAGAAGCTCTTCCTTCATCTGTATGTCAGCAGACTCTTGACCAAGGTACAGTTGCTCAAGAATACACTGAATGAATAAGCCAACCCTTAATTTGGATGATGAATGTTCTGTCAGATGGATTGAAGTTTTTCGGAGGCTGAATGGGAATAAAATGGTAATTTGTAAATGACAGATAAAGGGAAAATTACATTTAAGAGAAATTTAGAACATTTTGAAAAGTTTGTAAACTACTACAATTTGAGAGATTTTACTCTTGTGGGGGGGCTAGTAAGAGACAATCAAAAGTATTGAGATTTAAAGGATTTAATTGAGAGATGATACTGCACCAGAAATGTTGAAGGGTGGTGTGTATATTAGCGTTCAAGGCATATTGTTATGAGGTGGAAATATGTTCATATTCAGTTTGTGTTACATTGTGTGCATTTTAAAGGTAATTGCAATACATACTAAGAATAAGGGTAAGTTAGGAATGCAGGATGAATGTATATTTTGCGGACTTTTAAAGACGAACAATTGTTTCCATGTTAAAATGTTTACATCTGAAGTTTTTTGCCCAAACACTGGTAAAATAAATGTTGACAGTGGCAAGTGTTAAATGGTTACTGCTGTGCTGTTGCAAAAAAACTGAACGCTGACAAGCTGTTTTATTGTTAGATCATAATGTTGGCATGTTTTGTTAAAGTTTTATTTGGGATGGTGATGTAATTTTCTTTGATTGCTAATATCAGTGGACTTATTATTATTATTATTATCATTATTATCATTACATTAATTTTTTTTTAATTGTGGCTGTTGAGGTGGACACTTCACTTTGCATTGTTAAAGGAAAGCACTTCATTGGCGTTGTGTTACTGGACTGACCCTAAGCAATCATTGCAAATAGCAACTTTGCTATCCATTTTAGACACTAAAAGAAAAAACACTCCACAGACCTTACTAGCATCACATGTGCATAACTCAAGTGTCATCTTATCAATGTGTTATGTGATCTTCAATGTTTTTTTTTTTTCTTCTATTTCTGGCAGATACAGACATTTAATTTAAAGTCTTGATGTTGCATCTGTCTACATACTGTTAATTACTAACCCTAATGAGCTGTTGTGTTTTATTTTGGACTGGGTTTACACAAATGCTCACTGAATGTGTTGGCAATAAAAGAAATTTTAAAAAATAAGTTGGATGTACTTAATTCATTTGTGTGGAACCTGTTGACAAAATAGATTTATGTAAAACTAATTAATAAAGCACAAGGTGGCTGAAAATATAATATTTGAATTAATCTAACTTAAATTTAACATTTTACTGCCACAAATAAGAAATGTGTTGAAGTAACTAATCTAAACTATCTAACCTGTAAATATATCATCTATGTTCATACAACATAACTTGATTTAGTTAGTCTTAAATATGTCTTGTTAATCTTAAGTAGTTTTTTTAAATTAGATGAACTAAAGATTTTTGCTTTAAACTAACATAATTCAATTTCGTGGAACCTGTTGACAAAATAATTTTAATTAAAGTCAACGTTTCATTTTTTTGAGTGTACATACATATACGTACGTGTGTATATATATGTATATATATGTGTGTATGTGTATATATGTATGTATATGAAATAAATGTACTGTTTAAATGTCATACATACAGTTACTTTGATATTCACTGCAATTTCTGCAGGTTTGGTGGCTGACGGTGGTTTGAGAGAGTAAGTCCGCATTTCATTTCATTTCTTGCATTAATGCGTTTGACTTATTTCAGTGGTCATTCCAATTTCACTGTAACAGCTAATAAAATATGATGGTCAGCATGAAAATGACCACACACACATCCTCTCAGCACTATTTCTGAGTAACTACACAGTTTGACAGGATTGTGTTTGACTGTGTGAGAGATCGACACGGCACCGTTTCAGATCCCTCAAAACAAACCAAGAATCTTTTTAAAAAATCAAGTTATAATTGTGCAGCTTTAAAAACAACTAAGCTGAAGTTATAATGGCAACATAAGTGACACATCAATACATCAATCAATACATCATAAATATAAAACAAACAGATGCAAACTCAATCTGAACAAACCAACAATAACCAAAATTGACCCGACAGCCTCGAGACACACAAGGGGAAACATAAAACATCAAATGATCTAAGAGCAAAAAACACAAGCAACCTTTTAATCGCTTCTTTAACTTAACAGTAAACAAATACAAAATAACAAAGTATATAACTCAAGAATCAGAGAAGATTACTTTTGTATCTTTGACTAGTCATTTAGCAAAATGTGGCATGCACCAATCAGCACTTCCTGTAATATTCTAGGGCCCATCCCAGGCTCACTTGATGCCAGCACTAGTAAAAGAGGGAAAATAAAACACAAGATAAATTTAACAATTCAGTATGAGGAATAAAAGTGAACTAAATGAGTGAACTATACAGGTCATCGGGTGTTCAAGATGGGCTTTACGTCTACCAACAACTGCTCACACTGCCAAACCAATTCACCGGACAATTATATCCACGCTCTTTGGTTCTGTCCACCAGTTCAGAAGTTTTGGCGCGAGATATGTGAAGACTTATCGAAGTGTCTGAAATGTAACATTCCAACTTCCCCCTTAGTGTGTTTGTTGGGCAGCTTAGATAATGTCACTTCAGATAAGAATATAGCCCATATGGTTTTCACTGCCCTATGCATAGCCAAGAAAACAGTCCTCATGAACTGGAAAAATAAAAATGATCTTAATTCTAACCAATATAGAAATTATCTATTAGATTACATTAGTCTTGATACAGCCTCTGCCACCACATCAGATCAATTGCTCTGGGCTCCTTTGATCAGCTCCATCACCTAGTGGGGGTGGGGGGGTCTTAGTTTGGTCCCGCCTTCACTGTTGTGATTGATGTGGGGGTAGGGACAGGCTTAGGGCGTCGGGGGGTTCCCCAGGAGCATCTTCCTTGGAGGGCTCAACCCGGGGTAGCGGTCATGGCCTATGAAGGGCTCTGTTGGCTCTTAGGTGACTGTTTCCTCGCGGCTGCGTGCAGCGGGGCTAGGGGAGGGTCTGTGCTGACGGACGTGGGTTACTGACCTGGTAGCCTGGCTGCCCCTGGGTGGGTCCGGGATGGGCGTGAGGTTCTGGGGCTGCTCCGTCTCCGGGCTGGGGCCCTTGCTGGGCCTTGGGGGCTTTGGTCCTGGTTGGTGTGTCGCCAGGGTTGTGGGCAGGTGGGTGTATGGGGGCTCAGCACTGGCGCGGGGTGCTGCCAGTGCATCGAGCCACCTGGGGGGCTCTTCGACTGGTGGGGGCTGTTACATCTTGCAAGAGCTCTCCTCTCTCCAGGAACTCATTCTGCAGAAGGGGGAGATATAGGGGAGGTGGAGGAAGATCTCAGCCTGGGCGTCTATTGTCTTGCGTAGTCTGGAAGATGAGTGGATGACGGGGTGGGTGCAGTTTTCTCTGAGGTGGGGTCGGGTGGGCTGTCCCGGGCTCTGTGGGGCCGGGCGGCACTGCTGAACTGGGTCCTGGTCCGGATGGGCCTGGGCCCCCTTGCCCTGGTGGGTCGCAGAGTGTGGGGGTGCCTACTGGGGTCAGCGGGGGAGCTGGCCCCAGGGAGGGGCCACTTGCCCCTTCCTTCCTTCCCTCCCTATCTCCAGCTGCCTCCCTCTTCCCGCTCCACCACAACCACCCACACATGCAGGGCCTTGGGGTAAAGGTGCGTCACCAGGGTGCAGGGGAGGCACCCCCCCCCCCCCCCCCCCCCTCTGTCCCCTTCTGGCTGCCTCTGCCTCAATTTTATCTCACAACTTAGACATTCACATTACTCACACTCTCATAACTAGGGATGGGTATTGATAAGATTTTCATTATTCAGATTCCATTTTCGATTCTGTTTAACGATTCAATTCTCTTATCGATTCTTTTTAAAAAAGGAGAACACTAAGGTCGATTAGCTTAGAACTTTGTTTTATATCTTCTCTTTGAACAAGATAGAAATTTAGGAGTAACATGGCCTTACAAACCCAGCAGTGAGATCTTAAGAGATCCACAGCCTACGGCTCTTCAATGGGGCGTCACAGGGTCCCCAGGAAAAAAAATTGTAAATGTAAAATAATAAAATAAATATTCTTCTGTAGCAATAACAAAGTATAACATAAATTATTCTGTAGCAATTAGACAAGAATATCCAGTAATGTCCCTGCCTACAATTAAACACATTCACTTACTGAAAATCATCTGCTGTGGCAAATGGGTTCAAGCCTTTGACTACAAACTGAGTCTCTGCTCGGTGACATTCGTCTATCCGGCCTGAAAGGAGACGCTACCGGTAGACTGCAGCGAGAACTGCCAGCATCTGAGCCAGACTCTGTCTGTCTCATCATGGTCACTAAATGCACAGTGATGGCAGGTTTGTAATAAGGCAGATCGCGCTAACATAATATGCACTGTTAGTTGATTATTTACCTGCCGCATTAACGGGAGAGGACGTGCAAACGTTACCGCTGCTGCTGGGTTGAGATTCACGAGTCTGGAGCGGAATTAAAAACACGACATTCATCTAAGGTCATCGTGTGTTTTGTGAGCAAATGCTTTTGCATATTTGTAGTGTTTCCTCCCTTAATTGAGGGCTATCAGGAGGGGCTGTGCGCTTACCTGCTGCTCTCTGGCAGGTAGCTCCATGCCCTCCTGGGTTTTAAAGGCACCTTAGAACACACATCCATCAACACTACATATGAGCGGGTGGAGGGAGGTTTGGAGTCGTCACACCCCCCGTTCTCTGTTGCCTGCTGGGGGGGGGGGCTGGGAGGAGAAGTTGGCCACCCCCCGGCTTCTGCTCCGCGGCTGCTGAGTGAGCCCTCATCTGGGACTCTCCTCAGCTCTTTCTGGGACAGTGGCGCAGCTGCCCCTCTGTTGGTCTTCCTTGGTCTCTTGTGTTCTGGGGGCCTCTGGATGTCTGGAGTTTTGATCTCCTCCATACCTGCTTCATGCCCTGGAGGACGGGGCTGTGGCCCCCCCACACCCTCTAGCAGATCATTACATGAAGGAACCTTTTAAAAACAAGCTCATGCTCACAGGTGTACACACGGGTGATCACACACACAAACTACACCCTTTTTGGCTCCTACCTCAAAGCACACTGTGTTCTGTTGATCTTACGTGCTGCACAATAATGTTTAATATTTAGTATTTACTGTTATATTCACATAGATCATCGCGATGATGTTGTTTATTATATTGCTCTGTTCTTTTGCTTGTTTTCTCTTTTTTTCTTTCTCAGCAGGTGATCCAGGTGATTGATAGATGCATTTTTGTCTGTTTGTTTAGTTTTTTTTTGTTTTTTGCCCTTTATCCCCGTCCCTCTTCCCCGCTGTTTTTCTTTCCCCCAGTCACGTCTGTCCCGTGTGTAGCAAGTGAAAATAAAATAAAATAAACAGTAAAAGGTGAATCGAATAGACCAATACAGCGAGGCTGGGACGGTCCATTTGGTAAAGTAAATCCGTTGGGCATCTTTCTTTGCCTTTAGACAAAAATTCTGATGCAAAAGAACCAAACGGGACAGGCGGGAAAAAAAAGAAAAAAGAACTAAATGTGAACGCGGCAAGAAGATTATGGTTCAACATTTTTGTTTTCTTTATGTTCATGTATGTCGTGATGTGCAATGTGTATCAAAACTAACACAACACCAGTGTGTTACGTGACCTCTAGATGCACGGGGTTACCAACTTTACAGATGTATAACTGTCAGTGACTCTACCACCGTTTGGATGGCTCAGCATGCTGACTTTTGGAACCGTGTAATCTTTAAAACTCTCGATACAAGATCAGACCATTTATTAAATATGTAAAGTGCAATTAAAGTGCACTTTGCATAAACTTTACTGCATTACATGTAGAAAGACACAAAACTAGAAGCAACACCGTGATTACAGTGCATTACTGCACACACTGCATTGCACACAGAGCGAGAATTACTTTAATAATTTCCATTAAAACCTACTATGAAGTTGTAATTAAAGTACGTGTCTCTCTTTTAAGGAAATTTACATTTAATCCTAAAGAGGGAATAGACAACCCAGCGATGGTCATCACAGATGATGCAGGTACCCCGCTTGCCTGTGTAGTAGCCATTGGGCAAAGCCTGCTTGCTTTATGACAGCTCTCTTGTGTCTCTTCTGGTTCAGGCTCTGTGTGGACGCCCATCCCACGCTCGTGTATCCTTAAACGCGAGGATGGCGAGTTCTACGGCTTCCATCTGCGTGTGGAGAGGGGCCGTCAGGGACACATAATTAGACATGTGGTATCAGGTGGGGTCGCAGAGCGTAGCGGCCTTCGAGACGGAGACAGACTGCTAGAAGTCAACAACTGCTATATTGATGATGTTCCTCACCCTGAGGTAAGACAAGCTTCCTTCATAGTTAAATAGAAACCAGAGAAGCAACACAAAGCTGTCTAACTGGATCTGTCACGTTTCCAAATGTATAAATCAGGTGGCTAGGAAGATAAAGGTAAGCGGACGCCAGTTGTGTTTATTAGTGCTGGATGGAGAGGATTATGAACGGGCTGTGTCCCGAGGTCAGGACCTGCAACGTCTGGCCCACATGGATGAGAGCTGCAAACCACCCAGGCTTTGTCACATCACCAGGGATCCTGTCTCAGGTCTGGGCATCACCGTTACTCCTTTGGAAGGTAAAACGTCTCCCTGTAATCACAAGAAGCCTAAGATTTGAGATCAGATGTCCGGGTCGAAGTCTGTGCAGTGTTATTCAGATGCTGCTCCTGTTTCGGCTCCGTAGGAGAGAAAGGTCGCTTTGTAGTGAACCCAGTGGCAGGAGGTGCAGCTGAAAAGGCAGCAGTGCGTCAGGGAGATCGGCTGGTGTGGATAGATGGAGCGATGGTGTCTGATCTCACACACTCCGCACTCAGCAAAATGGTTTGTGGACTTTTTGTAACTGTTTTCATAGATTTTTGCCTCGGAGTGATGCAGCAGATAATACATCAGGTTATCTTTGGTCTAACAATAATATCTCCATATATTTTATTGTAGATGAAGAAATGTGGTGATCACATCACCATCTTAGTGATCGACAGCGAGAGTGAAAAGAAGTACACGCAAAGGCGGCTCCCCATCCTGCCCACCATGGCTACCCCTCATCAGCTACCTTATAGAGCCCGAACACTCCACCTGACCTCTGTGTCTGAGAGCTTTGGTTTTCTTCTACGGCTGGAGAAAGTGCCATCAGGACGCACATGTGAGATGATGAAAAATTGCTGAAAACTGAATCATTTTCACTGTTTTGCTGTTAAATAAACTGGGTACATATTAACCAACAGATCACGTCCTGCGTGAAACGACCAGAGGCAGTCCTGCAGAGAGGGCGGGTGTGAGGGATGGAGAGCTGCTGCTGGAGGTCAACGACGAGTCAGTGGAGTCACTGAAGCACGAGGAGGTTGTGGACAGAGTGAAGCTGAGCGGACGAGAGGTCCGTCTCACCACCATCACTCCCAAGGGGCTAGAGTTTTATACGCAGGTGGCCATCACTTACCACATACGTGCACTGCTTTTCCAGTTGATTCAAGTGTACATCGAGGGTGGTGCACCCATTTGGAGGCCACACCTGATACTGGGATATTGTTACGTCTTTCCTTTGTTTTCTCTCCTGCAGCTGGGTCTGTCTCCGCTTCTTTTCTGTGAGGATGATGCAGCTGATGAAGGAAAGGAGAGTAGTGTGCTGACTTCTGTAGAGGAGAACTCACCACCAAAGGAAACGCATGTCTCAAGTAATCTTAGACTCTGCTCTCTCCAGAAAGGCCCTTTGGGATTTGGCTTTAAATTAGGCTGTGACCCACAGAGTCCTGGGACTTTCATCAGTCAGGTTTTAGTGGGTTTTTTTGCATAAACACACACACAGAAAAGTCACAAGCTTCAGTTTTGTGTCAAATCTTGTAAACTTTTTTTTACTCGGCCTCGTAGGTTGCTTCTGGGGGTCCTGGGCAGAGTGCTGGACTGCTTGTGGGTGACGTAGCGATGGAAGTCAATGGACAAAGTGTGGAAGGAAAACCTCTGGAAGATGTGACTATGCTTGTGGAAGAAGGTGGGCACATTCCTTCATTGCTAGTCACACATACGACACGCTACACCAAGATGGAACAGACTGAAGCACCCAGCAAAGATGTCACTCGCACAGAGGTGGCAAAACAACTAAACTGAATTCATCAGCAAGCACAGTTTTTAACTTTGTGTTTGTATCTCAGCAGGAGGAAGACGATAACGAGATCTCAGCTTTGTGAGCGGAACAGATATAAACCTCGAAGACATTTCCCAGCACGATGCTCCCACTCAAGAATTCCAGATTTTAATCCTTGCCAACATTTTCAACACACACAACTTCACTTAGATAGGATGCAATCAAACTAGAAACAAAATGCTTCACGGCTTAAACGACTCTCTGGTTAAACAACAACAAATGGCCCTCCCCCCTCCCATATTATGGTGGACTTGAAGCTCTTTCCCCCCACGTCCACTGCTTAAACAGTTTTTTGTGTTTAATGCTACTTTAAACACCTGACTGATCAAATTCTCCCATCACAAGAAAGATTTTTGAAAGCCTGAAAACAGACCAGATGCAAGTACGAGAGCTCTCTCAGATGACAGAACCCGTTAAAGGCATTTGTATCATATTTGATACATTTAATAGTTTTTGGGACTTGTGATCTTTTCCCCTGAAAGAGCAAAATGAATTACACAAAACATTCTTGATTAAAAAAAACAAAAAGATGTAGCAAATATTGTGCAATTAAATCAATTTCATCAACACTCCAATAAAAAAAATAATGATGTTCAGGCTTTATTAATAACACTGAGTGTTGCAGGCAGGATTGGACCCAAACGAGGTGAACTTAAGAAACTCGGTTTATTACAGGAAAATAAGAAGAACAAAAACTAACTGAACTGGGAAAACAAATAAACTAACAGGCAGGCAAACAGAAGACACAGCGAGACCAAGGGTGAGCAGACATTAACAATACGACAGAGAACAAAGGAAACACAGGGCTTATATACACAGGGAGTAGTCAGGGAATGGAAAACAGCTGGGAGGGATTGGACTGACGAGGCAGGTAAAACTGAACACCCTGACACCAGACACGAACCTTCAAAGCAAAACAGGAAACAAGAAACAATTTACAAGGACGCAGACTGACACTGATCTAAATCTAGAATAATAATCAAAATAGCACAACTACAGAACCAAAGCATAAATCATAATACAGAAATATACCAAAATATAAGAAAGTGACCCAGAACCGTGACAATGAGGAGAAGAAATCACACTTTTGTTGTGTGGCTTTTCATAACAGGTGAATTCTCCAGAACAGTCCCACATATACGATACACATAAAAGTAGAAACACAATTCAAACTACAGTAATATGCACATTTTATTGTATTTTTTCTAAACGTTTATCTGAAAATGTCATTTACATCAGTGAAAACGCACTTGGAGTGCAGAGGATGCTTTTTTAGTGCCTGTAATGAACTGCACAGACAAAGACACAAAACAAAGAAAATGAAAATAATAATGAAGTTTCCAGTGATTTTCTCCTTTGAGACTATAATTCCCAACTTTGTACATCTACAAAAATTCTTTAGTCTAGATTTTCAGCTTTCCTCCTTCCAGCTCACTCATCCTCCTAACGTTTGATGATGTCGTTTTTCTTTTTAAAGAAAATAAAATCCTGGAGACTTTGTTTTGCAGCAAAACAAAACAGTAATCATTGTTTAACAAAATATGAACATTTTATTGGGCAAAATGAGCTACAAGGTGAAAAAAATCAAAAAGGAATGTTTCCATATGAGGAGGCTAATACGACTAATGCAGTTATTCATATATACATATGTGTATATGTGCTTCAAGAAAGCAGAGGATTAACCATACAAAGAAACAATATGTTCGGTTTTTCTTTAAGCAGGACAAAATGATTAGTGAAACTAAAATATAACAGCTGGTCACTTTTAACAGGAGAAACCTTCAGTAAGAACCAGGCTCAGAGAGGAGCAACCAGGCTCCGGCTGGGGGTGAGGGGAGACAGGAAATGAGAAACAAAACGAGAGCAGAGAAAAACAGGACAAAACACACACGACAAGCGTTGATGACAATCAGCTGTGATGTCCAAACACACTGTGAGTGAGACTGAAACACTCAGTGCACTGAGCATCGTCCCATGATGCACTGAGCAACAGTCTTGGGCTATAATTCTTATCCAAGTGATCCATCAAGGAGGAAGGTTTAGAGTCTAATCTGCGTCTGCATGTCTCGGGATGTTGTCACCAGGATAAAAAAATACTATTAAAAAATTGAGTTGGACTGTTCCAAAAGCCAGTGTCAGCCTCTCCCTGACAGCTCCGCTTTATGCATGCTTATTAATCTGTCACACCATCAGTGGCTCGTGGTCACTTAAAGCCTATGTACTACAGAGGCAGAGCAGCATTCAGTCCTAGCTGCCTTTCTTGGCAGATCTCTGCTTTCTCTGCAGCGAGACAGCTCAAAACCTTTTATCAGTCTTTCCTGACCTGGTGCTCCTATATAATCTGCTATGATGGGAAAAGCTTGATTTACATTAAAAACATCTTGTTGTCTAAATACCCTGAAATTTGTTGTTATATTGAGTCAGAAATGTAAAGAATTATAAATGCTGCATAGTATCGTTCTTAGTCATGAATGGCTTTCACTGGAATACGTCCGTCCTGTACGTACAAAGGGAACAACAGCTCCTGTGTTGCACTGGTACATTGTCTTATCTAATGTATGTTTATCATGTTAAAAGTCTGACTTATTATTCAAATGACCATTTTTTCAAAGACAGAAAAAAGATAAGTTGATTCTAATGATAGACTATCCTTTCAACATTTATTTCTGTACTCAGTTTAATTTAATGTTTAACGTTAATGTTTAACGTATGTCCCATGGTTTAATAAAAATCACATTAAAATTATGTGGTGCTACAAGAAAAAGCTTTTGAGAATCTCATATGATTACAGCACGTCCAATCTTACCTGTTATTTGGAAAAATAATGCTGGGAAAGTCATTTGAGTTCTTGCCTAGCTCAATGCAGGAAGTAAAAACATTCTCTCCAGAGGTGGAAGAAGATCTCTCCCACACGTTTCACCAGATATTACTGAGTATCAGAAGCGTGCCATCTCGTCTAACCTCACTGGTACCTGTCCTAGCCTGTGCAACATGCGCTTCCTCCGTCTGTAGAGTTGCAGCGATAACTAATGCTTGCTTCGCCTTTGCATCGTCCTCTTATCACAAAAATGAGTGACCTTGTCTCATTTTTGCAAACATAAACTGAGCACAAAAATTGAGGCAATTTGTGTTTGTTCAGTCTTTTCTTTGTTGTAACTATGCTTCTTGGCAATAAAGGTCTTATTGCTGGAAAGCCTGTTTATTTCCCCTTCAATGGTGTCACGTTTGTAAGGAAAATGTGGGTTGAACAGCAGAGTTGAGTATGTGGGCTGTGGCCATGAAAAACTCATCGAATGTTCTTTGCCAATGCCAGACAGCTTATTCTGCTACTGACACTTGTTGGGTGTCATTTACTGAATTCACAACAGCCTGGCAACTCCTGGTCACGCACTGCAACTCAGCCAGTGTGTGACCAAGGTGGTGTTGGGTTTTAGTTCATTCCCAAAAGAAAAATTAAAAGATATTCTGTAGAAAACATCCAAGATGTTGGGCCTAAATACCCCCATCATGAAGTTTTGCACTCAAGCTTGTATCTTCTTCTGACTTCTACAAGTTCATTTTTAGTTTAAGCTCAAGCCCCAAACAGTCATTTTATCCTGTTTTCCTACAACAGAAATATTTCTACACTTACACGACACATTTTGACACTCACACTGTTCAATGCTTTTATTTTGAAATTTGTCAATCCAGGAAGCCAAATGGAAAACAAAGTACAGATTTTATTTGAAGAACAGAGTCAGCAAGTTTTTAGCCCATGAAACAGTTCAGCAAACAAAGCAACAAAAATGCGCTTTAGGAAGCAAAGTGTTTAAAATAGCGAATTACTGGTGAAAGACTCGCCCGAGTTTCCTTAATTTAATTTGTCCAGAAAGGAAACGTAAATCATGAGCCTGAGGAATGCTTGAAACTTTATGCAAAACACTCGTAGGGGGTGTGAACAGAAACCAAACAGCCAACAAACGGTATCCACTACGTGAAGAATGGCGCCATCTCGTGGCCTCTTTCTGTCACTACACCTTCAAAGATTTGTGAAAAATGCTTGAAAGTGACGTTTTTTCACCAGCAGAGCAGCTTCAGTCGATGACGTCACTGAAGAGCCAGAAAACTACCAAGTTAACCTGTGACGTTCATCATCATCATCATCATCATCGTTATATTTGGATAGTTGGTGGAGAAATATCAGTAAACAGTTGGCAGCGTTCCTCGCAGCATTCAATAGCGATTAGTCTACATTTTCTCCGCGTTTTTAAAGAGCTGAAAGACTTCACAGCATTTTAAGGACTTTGTCATCACTCTGGACATTTTAAAAGTTTGAAACCAGTCAGCTAAAGTTTGAGAGCTGTGCTGCTTTAGTTTCCTGCAGACTGTTTTCATCCCAGAAGAATGGACAGAGGAGACGGACGAAGAGACAACCCGATTCAAAGTAAGAGCGTGATCGGTTGGAAGGCTACTGTTATTCCCCATAGGCAGTATGGGCTCCATACAGCTGTTATTCATGGGGTTCACGAAAAAGCAAAGGTGTATACAGTTAATACTAATTCATATTAGGTGCCATTAGCATAAAAACGATGTAAATGCGATAAGAAAATTGTTATTATTTTTCACGTTGCATTAATGGTTGTCATCAAGAGACCCGCGATCTGTACATTACTCATCGGCTAGTAAGCCTTCTCTGGGATCGACTGGTAGTGACTCCACCCTCCACCAGGGGGCTTTCACGCGTTCTCCTCTTTGCATTAAACTACTGCATGACAGAGACAACTAAATATCACTCTGTGATTCTTTCCCCCTGTTTTCAGGGCTGTGACAGGAGTGTGGTCTCTCTTTGCAGTTTTTCTCGTGGATTATCTGACAGTTTGTTTCTACACATGAAAGTTTCTCAAGTTTTAAGGCCTCAGTCACACAAGCCCAGAGGCTGCTCTGAGCCCTGAAAACATCCGTGTGGTACTGTGTATTTCCTGGTGCACTGGGAATACACGTCTCTTTATAAAAATGATTTAGACTTTGCACTTAATTGTAACAAAATCCTAATAATTTAGTTTAATAGTGCATTACAACAGTGAGTGAGGGCTGAGGAAAACTGACATGAGGACGTTTACACGTTGCTGCTCATCGACTGAAGCCTTTTTTATTTGAAGGAGCAAACACACTGTAATAAGTGTAGTGGGCGTATGTTTGTATGTTCCCTATGTAGTTATTTTGCATAAATTGGAATTTGTGGACAGTTTTCTCATCATGTGAATGATAACAATAATATTTCTGTTTGTTGTTGTAGGGGTACCAGCTGATGAACTGGTTTTGGAACTGCAACAGCGTCCAGATGTTGAAGAGATTCACTCGATGGTCTGCTGCTTTCAATTCGGTCTGTTGCGCGGCCTCTTAACTGAAGAAAACCTCCGTGTTCTGGGCCAAGTTATTAACCAACTGCAACAACATGATGATGAGGAGGACAATCTTCAGAATGATGAGGAAGATGCTGATGTTCCAGCAGCAGGCATTGAAATAAATCCACCTCAGGAAGTAGAAGGACCCTGGGTCAATAACAGAGCAGAGATCCCAGCAGGAGAAATGGAAATGAACGCGGCCCAGCAAGCAGAAGATCCCATAGCTGAAGAAATGAGGCGGTTCTGGGATGATGAGGAGGCTGAGAGTGACAGTGACAGTAACAATGACAGTGATGATGATGGAGACATGATGGAGTCAGGATTGTGTTATTGCCCCCCAGCCCAGTACTGGGAGGTTCAAGGAGGAGACCAAGGGAGGAGGAGGATGATGAAGAGGAAGATGGGAGACCCAGAAAACAATCCAAACACTGAATTTTGCTCCTGGACGCTCAGTGTTGCACCCATCCTCCAAACCCACTGTCCCCCATCCTAACAAACTGAATCTCGCCTTTCCCCCCTCTGACGCACTGACTTCGTTTCCTGCCTCCAGCGACCTGTTCACCTGACTGCCACGTACCACCTGTGGATATCTGTTCAGCCTGTGACCCACTATGATTGTGCATACAAGTGGAATACAACAAGTGTGTGTTTCACACCACTGGTACCTTGTTAGGTGGTGATGATCGTGCGCTTACTGGTCGCAGTTATGGAGGGAGTGGTCCTATTGGTTGGCTCCCACATCAGGGAGGCGGGGTTGGGGCCTTCCTAGCATCATTAATATGGTTTGCCCGTCTTCCTCCCCTCAACCCTGACCGGTCGTGGCAGACAGCTGCCTCCCTGAGCCTGGTTCTGTGGAGGTTACTTCCTGTTTAAAGTGAGGTTTTCCTTCCTACTGTCACCAAATCCTTGCTCATAGGGCTCATCTGATTGTTGGGGGTTCTTTGTAATATTGATGGGGAGATGAAGACAGTGAAAGAAAAGGAAAAAACTGGAAGATATGCTCAGGAAGGAAGTCAGCAGGCTCCAAGAAGAGGTCATACAAATGGACGAGCTTTTCAAAGGTGCCTTAGAAAACTGGACTTGGGCTTGTTGCAGTGAACTGAAGTAACTAAACATTTTGTGAGTGTGTGCACTCACACTTAGGACCATATAATAATGAATATGTGCGTGATGACAGTTGGGCAGCACGTCCTTACTCCGCTCTGTGCTCGTGTGGGTCTGACCCTTTCACTCCTCATACTTTTTGTTGCCTTTTCGTCACGTCTGTCTTCGTGCGGAGCTGCCGTGTTCTCCGTCGTTTTGCACAGAACTGTTTTTGGGGCAAATAAAATGCAAGTGGGGATTAAAACCGCAGAATTAATGATTACCGGTGCTGGAAATGCTTGATGCAGTGTTTTGATTTTGTTGCCACTCGTACCTACAATGCAATGCGCGAAAGTCACGTGGTCTGTCAGCGGTGGCTAGCTACACAGCTATGGTTAGCATACCATAAACATAAAGAAGCTGGAGGATGAACGGTAACGGTTTCCCTTAAACCTGCACCTGCGGAGTTTTAGACACAACACAAGCTTGTTAACGCTCAGAGTTTTAATAAATACAGCTCAGCTGTGAGCATTAAACAATCCGCCGTGTGTGGTTGCAGCAAAAGACTATCATTCAAATATTCCATCACACGACTGATAACACTGTATCAACCATCAGCTCAGCCACTTTGTCTTTTATTAGCTGCAGAAAATGTTTCCATCAAAACCACTCCAACCCAGAGCCTTTGGTTGTTCACTGGTGCCTCACAGACGTGATTCTTTAGACTTGTGTGTGCGACTGTTTACTAAAATGAAAGAAGGCATGACAGCAGGGAAATGCAGCCTGTTCTCTTCCTTCTTCTTAAGATTCAAAAGACATTTTAAGCAACAACTTAACTGACTTCAAACTTGGATTACTTTCTGTTCAAGGGCCAAAAGTAACGACTTTTTAAAAATGTCGTCTAGAAACAACTATCTGCATCTGAATATGCATGAAGCTGCAGGCAATCGACACATTTCTGTTACTTTGTAACCAGAACGCTACTGACCAAGCAAGAGCTCAAAATATCAGGTGCTTGACGGGTCTTAGCTGTGTGTGCCTGCTGGTGACAGTGTCAAAAACTAGTTTATGAATTAAAATGACTTAAGTGCATGAAATAAAGTCACACTGTATGAACACATGTAAAAATGAAAATAGACAAACGTACTGTATTAAACCGTTTTATTGAACAGCGCCGTTCCTTCCTCTGACCAACATGATTCACATTCAGTAAGGCCACACTTTAGACTCAAAGCCAGGTGGTCACGCTTTAAAATCAGAGGCTGTCACATTTACACCAAAGAGATGATTTTTATTGAAATGTTCAACGTCTCACTTTGACAAATTGTCCCATTACTGGCTTGAGAACTGTTAGAATATTTAAATATTGACTGCAACAAAGCAGATTATACACATGACCACAACTTGTAATTCTTTTCATACATTTGTGTCTGAACCTCAAGCTACAGAAAAATAGCGTCACAAAAAGCACATCTGCAGCCACGTGACAGCTGCTGGCCGATGGTATCATCAGTCTTTTAGGGTCATCAAACATATCGATGGACCGCCGAGTGCTTTAGTCTTACTGTACCCTCTCACCTCGAACTCTCCCAGAATGTGCACTGAAGTAAGGTTAATTACATTTGACAAAGCCTTGGAGGTCTTCCAGGAACTTTATGTACTCTTGATGCTCGATGGCCGTGCTCAGCTCCGTGAGCTCATCGGCGAAGGTGTTGTCGACCCCACGGTCAGCCAGGAAGTCCATCAGATGGTCATACAGGGCCTGAGAAACAGTACAAGAAAGTAAGCAACCTTGAACACAGCGTTGGTTTCAGTGACTGTTATAATTGAACCGTTGCTGTGTGTACTGCCTCGACTCTCACCCAGTCCAAAGAGTCTGTGTTGAGGTTGTAGCTCGTCTCCTTCCACTCTGAATCTCCCTGTGGCTGAAAACTGACCTCTCGAATGGCAAAGATGTCGCTCTCCTCTTCTCCCTCACCGTGACTCATCTACAAAATACAAATTGTTCAGTATTGAGCACTGTACTGCTCCTACTGGCAATATTAGACATTCATTTTATTTGACTTTACCTCATCTTCAGGGAAATGGCAGTCGAACACCAGGGAATGTTTGGCAGCCTGCTTTGTCACTTCAACAACAAAGTTGGGTGTTGATACAATCTCCGGCTGCAAAAAGGGGGAAAAAGCTTAATACGTGAAACGTTAAGGTTAAAAACGTCAGTGTGTAAGGCAGGAGCCGCCTACGGCGCTGTGCAAGCGTTTAAGTGTTGTTAGGAAATGAGCAAATGGAGGAGGCGTTTATTGAAACGAGTGCAGACATGAGAACACAGTAAACAAATATGAAAACAGTGTAGAAGACAAACTTACGAGTTCATACAATTCTAATGAGCCTGAAAGTCAATATTTCGTCTTTATTCTTCAACTCAGCTTTCGTTGCGTTTGACGAGCGCGCTAACAGAGATGTTTTCCATCTCTTGGACTAACAAAAGGCCATCTTATCTAATATTAGCACTGCTGGCTGAAATGCAGCCTCCACTGTTTTACAGTCGGAGCCTCTGTTTTCCCTCTCCTGATCTTTTCTGTGCGTACCGACTATGATTTGAAAGAAAACTCTCACATTTAGATTCCTCACTAATGTTCAACAGCTTCTTGAGAGCCAGTCTTTCACTTCATTTCTGATGAGGTCGCAGTAGATAAACGAACTTCTCTCGTGTTCTCTGTCAAATCTTTGCTGTATTTTTTCATCCATTTCTTAAGGACGCAGCTTTCAGACACTCTTCATCTGCTGTAGATAGTTTAGGGCAGGGGTGTCAAACTGCAGGCCTCGAGGGCCGGTGATCCACCACAGCTGATTTAAATGGCTAAATGACCTCCTCCACATGTCTTGAAGTTCTCCAGAGGCCTGGTAACGAACTAATCATTTGATGCAGGGTGATATCTAAGACCTGCAGGACACCGGCCCCCGAGGCCTGGAGTTGGACCCCCCTGGTTTAGGCCTATCACTTGTTGTCCAGTTTCCTCAGATGTTTTTAAAAGGCCATATTGCACAACATGCTGCAATGACAGCTCTTTGGGAATCATCTTGTTGTTGCAGAAATACAATGTTGAACCTGTCAAACTGCGTCCAACCATCGCTGGCGTGTTTTTCACAGTTTCTACTAAAGAAATGGCAATAAATGTTTTTGTGACAGGCTGCTAGCAACGAAGTGCTTAAAGATACAAGTTTAAGTTCTTTTCTAAATCGTCTGTTGTCTTTCGTAGGCGTCTTTGGTTATGTTTGAATGACACACAGGTCAGTGAAAGCTTAACCTCGTCAAACCACTGGCTGTGCCTCACCTCCTCTTCTGCTGATTTCTGCTGTGTCTGTTCCACTTCTTCCTCAAAGTTGGGAGGAATGCTGTTGTTGACGTTGAATGTGACCGTGACTCTGTGAAGAGCAGAAATACGGTGAGCTCGTCTGTCACGCCACGCTGCCCACACATTTTAGCAGACTTACTTTTCTCCAGAAACACTTCTTGTGAGTTTAGCCTCTGTGCCATTCATCTCCAGCTCCCATCCTCCAGACACCTTAGGAAGACTTTTGTTTTTCTGGATCTTCTTCTCTTCTTTGATTTCATCAGACAGGAAGTCGCCAAAAGTTTTGTCACCTGAACAAAGAGGTTATGGTTTCATCATGAGACGTGATGCAGTTTGTTTAAAGGTTTCATTTTGACAATTAAAATGACCATCGAGGCTGATTCTAACATTTTACACGATGCTGGTAAGACTGCTGAAAATGAAACATCTGCTTTGTGGCTGTCCAAAAACTTCTCGTTTGACACTATGAACAGTCCTACACGTGTCACGTGTGCTGAATGATCAAAGAGCCTTTTTCAGTGACAGCCACTAATCACAGTTTAAGGTGAAAGACTCCGAAGATGCTGATCTCAGTCTATAACGATCGTTAAACAATCTTTTTACCCCTTTAAATTGTAAAGGACGTGTTGATCCAAGCAGTCCAAGTTGTCGGATCCATCTAATGTTACGTTTATTGGCTGCCTGGCTTGTATAAAGCAGATTAAACCAAACGTCACCTTCTGTGTGCAGTCCTCCACAGCCACACGACACCGACGGACTCAACACCTTGGAGCTGAAGAGTTTGGGCCTGTATCCAGACGAGGCTCCGTTATTACTTAACAGCCAGAGAGACCGGGTGAAGGGCCGAGTTATTGCCGGACTCGGAGAGCGCAGTGCCGGGTAGCTGAGGGGCAGAACTCGCGCTGCGGGGGTGCTGGCTGAAGAAAGGCGAGCAGCTGCTCCCACCGCACGGACGACTGACTTTAGCATGATTGTACAAAAACACCACGACCTGTTACGACAGAATCAATGCGCTCAGTGCCGCACAGCTAACTGTGAACACCGGTTACCGACGCTGCTTCTAGAAGACGCCGACAGCACGTGTGGAAGGACACATTGACCCAGATACTCTTTGCGCCGGAAGTAATACTCTAAAAGCGAAAGACACGAAACAGCAATTTTAAATATTAAAAAAACTACACCGAATACGACAAAAAGGACTATAACAGAAAAAATAAATAATAAATAAACTAATTAAAGTGATTTGGAAAAATTACGTGTGTGTAGATGATTGTCTACACATCAGCGCCCCCTGCAGTTCAAATCAGCGAGAGCAGAGGGCGCTGCAGCTTTTTACAGTGTGGCTACAAATCTAAAACTTCACGCTGTGACACTAAAACAGAAACGCTGACAAATACATATGTAAGGAGATTAAGTGCAAAAATATCTGCGTGCAGGGGCGTGATTTAAAAAGGCTTTGCTCCAGAGTTAAACCCCGTTTTGGCTTAAAAACTGTCAAGATTCAATAAAATAGTCCCAGCCTCAGTTCTGCTACTGAAAAGCTTGGAGGGGTTTATTTCGATTGGTTTACCGCAGTGCATTTGTAGGAATTTCCCTTTTCAGTGTGTGTGTGTGCATACATGATCGACTGAGGTTCCTAAGGACGGGGTTGCATCAGCCAAAGTAAAACAGACACTTCGCTGATCAGGTGCATCATGTGAATCCCTCCCGCCAGCAGATGGAGCTGCTTTCCAGTGTTTCAACAGCCCGCAGACAGCGTCTGTGAACCTGTCTTTGAACGGCAGCAGGGAGATCCTGTGTACCTGAAGTGACTCAGTGAACACAGTCAAAGTCTTGAGACGCTTCTCATTTCTGTTTTGCTACTACAATGGGAAATAAGTCCATTGAAACATAAACGCAAATACATGAGGCAAAAACAGAGTTTGTGCACTTCTAATGAGCTTGAAAGTCCAAATATTTGGTATGAACACTTTATTCTTCATCACAGCCTAAACTCTCTTAGACAAGTCTTGCCATTTCTTTGAGTAGTCTTCAGGAAGAGTCGTCCGGGCTTCTTAATGGACATTCAAAGCTCTTCTTTGCATGTCGGCTGCTTCAAGGCTTCAGCGATGGAGACGTCAGGCCACGACTGATGGTGCGTTGTTGCGTGCTTTTCTATCCAGGTCTACTTTTACTGCATTGGCAGAGTGTTTGTGACCAATATCATGCTAAAAAAACAAACACACTACTCTTCTGATAGTATTGCATGGTGGGTCAAAATCATAACTCCATCATAACACAAGAGCCCCTGGAGGAAATGTCATCTTTGGCATTTTCTGTTGATTCAAATAAAGAAATGGGAGCGAATGATATAGTAACACAGCGTCTAAAGATATGACAGGTTGTATGTGGAGACAACACTGGCTTCTCCCTCAAAGTTATGCAAAGTGTTGGCTGTTTAAGAGACTTGAATAATAATTTAAAAAAACCAAAACGTTCCTTTGAAAATGGTCAGAACTGAAAATGAGTGAAAAAGCATCCAGCATCCAACGGAGAGCTTAGCCTGGAGAACTATTGCTCAAAAGCACTTAGGTCGTCAGCTTGGAAGCAAAATGTTTTTAAAAACGAGGTGGCTCAAGACTTTCGCACAGTGCTCAAACCATACTATGGCCATAACACAACAACACTAAACACATGTTAGAACCTGACTGACGTGTGCAGAGTCAGGTGGATTCGTTTTTATTAGAATATGTAACAAACATGTATTAGGATCAGATGATCCACGCATAGAGGAGCCCCGGCAGGCGTGCATTCGTTCCAATAAACTTCATGCAGATCAGATCTTTTGATAATTCTCTAAAGCATTCAGCGTTTGACTACAAAGTTAGAAACTGTATATTTTATTCAGGTTATATTTTACAATCCTGAGTCCAATGTGTAAAAAAAAGACACTCCGTCCTGTTCATCAACACGCCGTCATTTACATTCTACGAAGCGTGACGGAGCCGAGCGATCGGATCGCTGAACAGATTCTCCACGCGCTGCACGCGTCTGCACGTACGTGTGGTGGCTGCGTGGGCATCTGCACGACAAACAGCAACGAGCAGAACCTGGAGAGGAAGGCATGCTGGACGGTGACACGACTGCAGATGGGAAGAAGAGCATGCACGAGCTAACAAGGCTGTGTAAGTGAAACCATGTCAGTGTGACACGCTGCGTTTGTTTTTCATGTTGTGAATAAGGGAACAGCTGAAAGTAGACTGAAACAAATCTACTTTGACTGCATAAAGAAACCCCTGTAAGACCACTTCATGTAGACCCCAAACAATCAGAGTGCTTTTCTTAGCTCCTGAAAAACTCATCCTTCAGAGTAGAGCAGCCACTGATCTGTCTGCTGTAGCGTTTTCATGGCTATTTGGTAGCAATGAAGAAGAACATGGTGGAGAACAGCCCCGTGCTGTGCTCCTTTGAGGTTACCTGTGCTGTATAAATGCATGCAACTACTGAAAGAATCAAAGCAAGAAACTTCAAAGCAAACTGGCTTTTCAGGCCAACCGTGTGGATAAATGATGAGAAGAAGAAATTACAGCTCATAAAATTGGAATGACAGTCCGGAGGAAGTCAAGCTTCGATATGCAGACTTCTGCTTCAGTGACACATGCCCAATGCTTGTCAACTGGGAGGTAGTGAAATCCAGAGTAGTTTACGACACAGCGAACGTTCTGCACCAACTTGCAACAAGAGTCTTTGTGGCAGGCGGCCCGTTTCTTTGTTGGTTAGCTCTTGTTGAGGTGGAGCTTGCGGCCAAAGTACTCGGGCGCTGCATCCAGCAGCCAGTCGGCGTCGACCAAACAGAGGTCTCTCATGTAGCAGCGGGAGGTGTGCAGCAGCTCGTTGAAGACCACGTACGCTGGCTTGGCCTGGAAAAGGACGGAGGACGGGTGGATGGCCACGGGCTGGTGGGTGTCTAGAGCCAAGTAGCTGCCGTCGGGCTGCAGCTCTGCAGCGTTGACAAACATCCCGTGGGCAAGGCAGCGGCGAACGCTCGCCGTGTCTGCTCCACACGATTCCAGTTTCAGGTTCAGCTGGGAAAACAAGACGTGACTTATTAGACAGGTCACATGACTTCACCGCAGAGACGCACAAAGACAGGTGTGCAGCAGAGATCAAGGCAGGAAAGCACCCATTCATCAACTCGCTGTTTTCAAAATAGCCCCGGAGGCGTTAGCCTGTGAGATGATGCACATTCATAATAATATTTACACATTAAATGTTAATAAATACTCTGTAGTTGATCAGGATAAACAGCGATTCCTGGGAGAATCAATAACTGTGTGCTGGCAGAGGTCAGCAGATGTACCTTAAGGCAGATTTCTTTAAGTTGTGCCTGGACGTCTTTCACGAGGCCCATGTTCCTGCTGTTGACAAAGTTCTCCCGACACCACTCCTACAGCAGCAGAGATCACGTGACAGCTCAGCAGCACGATTTCATTTATGTATTTTCATTAGTTGTGTTCATCGCACCCACCTTGTTGCCACTGACTTTCTTGAACGCTCTGTAAATGTTTAGCAGCGTCATGTGGTCTCCTTCACTGGACATGAACTTCTTGCGCACTGCAAGCACCTCGTCCCGCCGGGCCGGAGGGTTGTACAGCACGGTGTCCACAGACAGCAGCGACACGATGCTCAAAATCTCCTCAGAACACGAGTAGTCCGGGGACAGCAGGATGGTCTGCGGCGTGGAGCAAACAGAGGGGTCTGCTTGTGAGCCGACACTTTGTCTTTGACTAAATGTACAAAGAATATCAGAGCAGAACCAGCGGGATTTACTTTGGCATATCTGGGCTCCAGAGGGAAGCTCGCCATCTTCTTTCCCAGAGTGGTGAGGAAAACCTGCCCGTCCTTCTTCTCCACAGCTCCCAACAGCTCCAAATGATCCACAGCAGAACGGATGGCCTCTGGTGGAAAACACAAAGCACTACTACAGCTAACTCTGCATCGCTTACCGGAGGACCAGAGGGGATTCCTGACTGACAGCATCTTACCTGGAGAAGGTTTGGACATGAAATCAAAGTTTGTCACGTCTGGAATCCCCAGAGCCATGAGCTGCAGCATCACACCTGCCAAGTTACACCTGCGGGTGAGAAGCATCACACACAGCTAAATCAATGAGACACGTGAGGTGGATTTTTACTATCACGCGTGTAGAGCAGACTCCACAGCCTACCTCTGAATCTCAGGAACAGTCATGGGGACGAGGTTGTCAAATTCCTGCTCAGTGTAAAGACGATAGCAGAAGCCAGAGTCCTCCCTGCCAGCCCGGCCTGCTCGCTGCCACGCCTGCGCTTTGGAAACACGCTGCACCGCCAACACCTCCAGGCCGCTGTCTGAGAGTCACATCATGTGCGCTGTTAGGAGAACACCTTATCTGTGCCGTTCAATTTAGGATCACGGGGGAGGGCTCGACTTTTTTCAAAGGGTCACAAGCCAAACAAAAAAACCCTGGAAACCACATTTTTCCCCATTTGTGGGTTTTTTCCATCCATCTATCTTCTTCTGCTTATCCGGAGCCGGTCACAGGGGCAGCAGCCCAACCGAGGGACCAGACTAAGAACAATTCAGAAGAAGCCCATCAAGGGAACAGTTCCCCCTGCCCGGGATAGGGTTACCGGGGCCCTGCCCTGGAGCCAGGCCCGGGGAGGGTGCCTGCGGGCGAGCGTCTGGTGGCTGGGCCTAAATCCATGGGGCCCGCCGGGCACAGTGCGAAAAAGGGACACGGACCCATCTTCCTGCAGGCCCACTACCCGCAGGAGGCGCTGCAGGGGTCGGGTGCACCGTGTTTCCCCCCCCTTAGTATTAAATGGAAAGACTCAAGCACACGTATTTCTCTCTGCATGATTTGTGAATTTGCAATCTGAATCTTCTCACCTGGATTGAAACGTTTGGCCTTCACCATCCCCGTGTCTATGACGTATTTGATCCCAGAGATTGTAACTGATGTCTCGGCGATGTTTGTGGAGAGAATGACTTTCCTGCAGCCCTGGAGAGAAAAAACGTTTGCAAGACTTACAACATGATGCTGAATGTCTAAATCAGAAGATACTGCTGAGAGCAGCAGTGTGAGATGTTGAGACATGTTTGTACCTTTGGAGCTGGCAGGAAGACCCTGAGCTGCTGTGTTGGGGGCAGAGATGCATATAGTGGGATAACTACCATCGGGCCACAGCCGTCAGGCAGATGCTTGGCGATGTCCCGACAGGTCCTCGCCAGTGCCTCAATCTCCTCCTGGCCCGTCATGAAGACTAAGATGTCGTGTGATGAAGGAGCCTCCTACATGACCGTGTGTGGAAAATCGTCATCACGACAGAACATAACCTGTGTTTCCAATAATGATGCTGAAGAAGAGCGGTGCGTTTGTTTGGCTTCATCTAAACTGGAAATAGGAGACACAGAAACTACCTGATGGATCTGGAAGATGGAGACCAGAGCAGCCTGCAGGTAGTCTGACTGTGGCTGTTTGGTGTAGTAGATCTGAATGGGGTGCTGCCTGCCTTCCAAGTACAACACGGGGGACTTGTTGAAGTACTCGGAGAACAGATCCACATCCATCGTGGCCGACATCACTATGACCTGTGGAGGTTAGGACACCAGGTGCAGGCTTTAGAGCAGATGCAGTGAGGCGATTCACACTGCGTTTACTAGAAACGCTGAAGTCACAACACGTGTGAACTTTGCTCCTACCTTCAAGGGAATCTTGTTAAGCTCCTTGCGCCTGCGCTGAGCCGTCTTAACCACACCAAAGAGCACGTCGGTGTGCACAGTGCGCTCATGAGCTTCATCCAGGACCACCACAGTGTAGCGCAGCAGCAGGGGGTCTCCGATGGCCTCGCGCAGGAGCATACCATCAGTCATGAACTTCAGCTTTGTCTCAGGGGAGGTGACATCCTCGAAACGCACCGTGTAGCCAACCTAAGAGGAAGCAACAGAAACACAGCGCAGACGTCAACAACGCAGAGGCATCAACTCCGGTGTCCACAGCAGACGGGAATCCCGTTTATCGTGAGTACCAGCTTCCCCAGCTGAGTCCTCTTCTCCTCTGCCACCCTTCCTGCCAGTGAGATGGCAGCAACTCTTCGGGGCTGAGTGATAGCGATCATGCCCAGCCGGCCGATGCCAGCCTCGTACAGATACTGAGGGATCTGAGTGGTCTTCCCAGAGCCGGTCTCACCTGCCGGATCACACAGGACCGAGTTATCTGACACATACAGATACAGGGCGGAGCCCAAAGCAAACTTTAACTCTATTTATATATTTAAGGTTTCATACTTTTGATTATCACGTGGGCAGAAATAACAGAAAAGACACATGTCTGTGAAGAGACGTTAGCCAGACTTTCTACCCACAAACCCAACACAAAATAGGCAGTTTAAGATAAACTACAGTATAGTGTTGTTCACGTGTGCGGCTGGCCTCAGGTGTAGCAGCAGCTAGCTGTAGCTGTGAACACTCACCTATGAGGACAGCACCGTGCAGCTGCCTCAGCTGGCTCAGGAGCTGAGGCTTCGCTTGATAGATGGGAAGCTGCTTCCTCTGGACGTCTATCGGAGTGCTCGCATTTCCCTTTCTAGGCAGCAGCATTCCAGGCTTGTTCTTATCGAGGCGGAAAAACACGGATCCCGGCTTGAATCTTTTAGCCGGAGGAGGGTCGGGGTCGTGAGGCATGTTCTGGAAAAAGTGACTGTGGGAGCGAAACCGCCGAGGGCCCTTTTTCAGATTGTTTCACGCCAGAAATGAAGAAAATAAAGTTGTTTTCATACTCGCTGCCAGACCAGCGAGCGGCACTGCGGATGTTTTGCTACCTCGGCAAAAAAAAAACCTTCCCACGTGGTCGGCGCAGAGGTTTGACGTCATAGATCGAGTCAGGAATGTCGGGTTTATAGCACGTAGTAACATACGTCCTGTACTGGCGCACAGCCCTTTGACCTCCTGAACATATCCATACAGTTTGCCTTTACTACACCGGCCACGTTATTAGGTACAGCTATTCAACTGTCTTTAAGGGGAGTTGGCAGCAAGCGAGTTCACCTCAGTGACTTTGAACGCGGCATGGCTGTTGGTGGCAGCATCAGCAGCTGAGAGCAAAACATCCAGTGAGCGGCAGCTGGTGACTTGATGCTGATAGAGATTTCAGAGGAGAAAGATGGAGCCACTCCTTACATCATAAATGATCGAGTGAGACAGGAGGTTGGCATCATGGATGTGCAGCCGACAAATCTGCGGCAGCTGTGTGACGCCATCATGTCTGTATGAACCAGCATCTCTGAGGAATGAATCTGTGCCACAGTTTAAACAGTTCTCAAGGCAATAGGTGTGTCTTAGGGAGTATATAGCAGACACCAGTGTGACTTAAACTGCAGTATAAGCAATACAAGAGTGCTCTACAAAACAGGATATATACACACTTTACACTTCTTAGTCGATTAACATCACTCTAGTTTGGAGGACATGAAACAATAAATGAGATGGGAGCGACTGCAACAGTTTTTTTTAACGTTACTCACTTCCTGTGGTGAAAAGTGGGCTGAGATTCATGTGGATTCAGCCGGAGTCAGTCAGAGCAGAACTACACTCTTCCAAATTTCACCGTATAAACCTGACACCTGTTCTCAAAACACGAGCTGTGCAAAGTGCAGAAGAACACAAACCTGATCCAGAGCCGTCCATGTGATGATGAAGAAACGGTTACTGTGCCACTCTTTTTTTTTTTAGCTCCAAAAGTCTGTGGTCAGTCATTAAAGTCAGTATTAATATTACAACATGCAGACAGAATCATGAACAAACAGCCCCACTGACACACATGTCAACATCAGTGATGGGATTTTTTTTTAGAGAGCCGGCTCTTTCTTCAGGTTGTTTTGTTGCTTTAATTAATTTATTATCAACAACAATAAAAATATGCACAAAATGAAATACTAATGTAAAAAAAGTTTTTTATTTATGTATGTTTATTATATAAATATGCTTTTATTTATTCACTCCACCTAAAATTAAAAAAATACATTATAAAATACAAAAAACAACTATTTACAGTTCAACTTTGGACCATTTAAATTTTCAGCTTTTTCCTTTTAAATAAATTTAAAGTGAAACAACACAAAACACTGCAAACCACAACACAATGAAATATAAATTAATATGCAAAACAAAAAGAAGATGTGTGTTCTCTGTCAGACAGGCCTGGGAGGATTTTTTGGGAGCGTGTTTTCCTGCTTGGAATTACATACATAGGATTCAGTGCATGAATAAACTTTCTGAATCCTTTATCATCCACAAATGAAAATAGTTGGAAATCAAGTGCAATCGTTTTCAGGTCTTTATCAGCTGAGTTGTGTCTTGCTGGGTCACAGACTTCTGCAAAAACGCTCTCATAGAGCTCTGGGTTGGTTTAGGTGGTGGTGGTGGTGTACTGCAAGATGCTGTAGATGCAGCAGCAGCAGGTGCATTAGACACACTGGCATCTTCATTAATATCACACTCAGCTGATTGTGTTTCATCTTCCCCTTGCACTGATGGGTGGACAGTTCTCAGGAGCCTGTGCAGGTTGTTTGTGGCTCGGCTCAAGATTGAAAATCTATTTCTATCTGGAACCGTTTGAATTTTATAGACAACACAGAGGCCGAGTGTAGAGTCTGCAAGAACAGCATATCATAAAGAATCTAAAGAGACTGGGAATTCCCATCACTAGTTCTTATAGATCCCCCAGATAGCAGGAGGACATTGAACTGATGCTGATTAAACATTAATTGAATGAATATTTGCTATCTGGGCCGTGTGTGATAATGCTGTTTCAGCTGCTCCCTTACTAACAAGAGGTCGTCACAGCGAGCAGCTCCCATGATTGATTTGTAGATGTTTAAATCGGACGCACTTCCTGACGCAAGCCCAAAGGAATTTGTCTCCTTTCCCGGGAGCGAATCGTGGCTCTTGCCCCAACAAGCAAGAAAAAAAGTTACCCTCTGGATAACTTTATCCCACGGACTTGTTCTACATTGATGATTGCTTTATGGAGGCTTTACTCTCATTAGTGCCTTCTCTCCACTGTCTTCAGTCCTCCTCAGCTGCAACTGGAACATGAAGGAGGATCATTTAAATACCTGTTTGTTGTCTTCACATCTTAGATCAGTTATTAAATACAGTCAGCTGTAAACAAACCCTTCACCTTTTCTCTGTGCGTGATGGTGGTAATGTGGACCACGAGGCAGACAGAGAGCTGAACATGTTAAAGAACTACGGTAACCTTTATTTGATGCTTCACAAGCGCCTGACACAAAACAAGTCCATGAATGAATCCCAGACCAGGTAGAGAAGCAGACACCACAACAAAGAACACATGCAAACTAAAGCCCTATACACACAGGTGGTATGTGACTTTTGTTGCTATGATGCCAGCTCTCTCTTGTAAATGAGATTTTTAATATCAATGAGATTTTTACCTGGATAAATAAAGGATTAATAATAATAAACAGGTGCCTAATGTGTGTGTGTGTGTGTGTGGGGGGGGGGGGGGGGGGGTTGGATATGAACTGTAACCAAAAGCAGAACCTGTGTAACTAAACTCAAAGAGCCTGAGACTATACTGAACCAGCAGAAGTCAGAATAACGCAACATTCAGCAAACAGAGTCGTGGTGCTTTCATCAAATATAAAAAAGCATCACGGGTGCTGTGACAGGAAGCCATGAAACACAGCTGCCGTGCTCACTGTCCCCACCTGTGCCTCGTTCTCACCTGTGGGTTCACGTGTCTCCTGTCAGTGCACAGTGTTGTCCCCTCCTCCCGTGTTCACCCTCCCATTACATTTTGTGGAATTTGTGCTTCTGTCTTTGTGTTTCTTCCTGTTAGTCTGCCCGCCACGGCGTCCTCCATCACCAGCCATAACCCTGCGGGCTACTTTTACATGCACTGGTCTCATTATTTGAAGGTTTGGCCACGTTTCTCATGAGAGTTCACTGCTCCAACAGTACGTACGTGTGGCAGAGGAGAAGAAAAACAGCAACGGGAACTAGTTCAGTGAAGATAGTTAGTTCAGGCATGCAGTCAGCACTAATCCTTTCTACGCAGTCATTCACGAGTCGTGACTTCAGTCTGTCTCTGCCAGTTACTGTCAGTCTGAGGCTCATCCAGCCCCTCCTGTTCGTGGTGCGTTCATTCATTCACATATTGTGACGCTCAGCCTCAGTCTCAGGGTTGTTCTGGAGCACAGGAGTCAGGGCCACACACTGCATGTCACCCTGGGAAAACATTCATTTGACTCTGGAAAAGTGCCTGAATTATAAAGTGATCTGACGCTCGCTCTTGTTTCTCAGTCATTTATCCACCAGTGTGCCTATAAAAACAGCAGTTTGTGCCAATTGTGCTAACAGAGCGTTTCATTTAATACTTTGATTGTCATGCAGCCCTTTTTTTGCAAAATCCTTAAAATCCTTCCAAATCCTTGCAATCCCACTAAATTCTATGCATGGCATTTTGTGGCGATTCCCAGCATGTACTCGTGTCTTTTAGATTTAACCAGATTTAGATTTGGATTTGACTCCAGACGAGATGCCCTCGTTTATTTATATCGGGAGCGAGAAGGCAAGAAATGCTCACAAGTGGAAGCAACATTTTTCAAAGCCTCACAGTTTCATGAGGCTATTTGGACTTCCCTTTGTGAAGATTAGAAAATGCAAAGCAGCCGTCGGCATGAGAATGGAGAGAAGGGGCCTGAATTATTGAGCTGGATGAGAAAATCAAAGTGTTTGACGGCGTGCGCCCACACATGGTGTTGATAAAAGTTAAGAAGGCTTACTGCCTGACAAACGGTGAGACGAGAGTGGGCAAACATGCAGAACTGTGGAAGATGCACCGTGTTTATGCTTAGCTTCTGTGGCTTCTATCTCTGTGTAGCACGCAGGAAGAGAGTGTCAGCGTGGCTGATAAGGTTTGATTGCTCAAAGAGAGGAGGGCATCCGGTGCTTGTGTGTGGCAACTGTTAAGTTATTGAAACTTGCAGACCAAGTTAACAGTAAATTTCGACAGATGTCTCTGTGCTTATTATGTCTCCTGAGAAAAGCCAGGAGATGCACAGAAACGGTCAAGTTACGCAAAAAGGCAACAGGCTGATAGCAGAGCGACCGAGTGCAGAGAGAGAGAGAGAGAGAGAGGAGGAGGAGAGACGGAGAGCAAGAGAGAGAGAGAGAGAGGAGGAAGGGAGGAGGAAGTCTTTAGACTTTAGGACTTCACATGAAGAGTATAAGAGATTATTCATGAGAGGAGGCAGAGGACACAAGTGAAGAACAAAGGAAAAAAGAATTTCTTGGGAGTTTTTATATGCAAGTGAGGAGAAGCAGAGACCCTCTTCCCTGCGGGTCAGCCGTGAGAGAAGATGAAGAACCAAATCACCAGCGCCCTCTCCGACTTCTTCTTTGAGTATGAGACTCCCCGCCAGGTGCTGGTGAGGAACAGGAGGGTGGGAGTGGTGTGCCGGCTCATCCAGCTGGGGGTTCTGGTTTACATCATCGGGTAAGACCTGCACACTTTTTTCTCTTTTTGTTTTTAACTGTAAGGAAATGGTGAGAAAGGGTTTGCATCACTTTGTGTAGTTCATCTTGTCTGGAACTTCCTTCCTGAGTGACCCAGAGTTCACTTTGTGTGGATAGAGTGGGGGGAAAGTGAAAGGAAGATGTTGGGCTTGTGCAGGGACACATACCGTCACTGCAGTTATTGTTGACACAGCAAACAGGCACAAATGACAGTTGTAAGAGTCACTATGATTGACTGTGAAAAGAAGGTGTGAACATGGCACAACAGAGCCGAGCTCCTGCCCATTTCATGTTTGGACAAAACCCCTGCAGCATACTTGTTTGTCTACTCAGCCTCTCACCACCCACCCACCCACCCTAACCTGATTAGACATGCCGGAGCTATTCGCTGGAAATTCATCCTGAAAAATGGAGAACC
Organism: Simochromis diagramma; assembly: GCF_900408965.1. Classification (NCBI taxonomy): domain Eukaryota; kingdom Metazoa; phylum Chordata; class Actinopteri; order Cichliformes; family Cichlidae; genus Simochromis; species Simochromis diagramma. The sequence goes on along the minus strand of NW_024386778.1, from coordinate 684,675 downwards.
TGTTTCCTTTACTTATCTCACTTCATCTCACGGTTACTTGTTCATGCAGCTGTGTGACTGTAACGTTTCCCTCCATGCACCTCCAAACAGCAGAACCTGAGGAGCTGTGTGTGATAAATATGCCCGGGCATATGCTCAAACAGATAACAATCAACTGCTGCCCAGTTCACTGCCAAACAGAGCACAGATGCATTATCATCTGCTGCTGCTGGTGACCAAAAATGGAAAAGCAGTAGACAAGTTTAACATCGTCTCTTGTTTAAAGTCGGGTTTTTATAAGTGAGGGATGTGATTTTAAACGGCTCTGATTCAGATCTGAATCATCGAGATCAGAAAAAGTTCATGGCACACACACACACACACACACACACACACACACACACACACACACACACACACATACACTCACACACACACACACACACACACATACACTCACACACACACACACACACACACACACACACACACACACACACACTCACACACACACACACACACACACACACACACACACACACACACACACACACTCACACACACACACATACACTCACACACACACACCTGCCTCCTGCAGCCACATTAAAGCGGCGTGGTGATGTGCATGAGGGAGATGCGATTATAAAGCCGTCTCCTCTCTTCAGACTTGAAGCGGACGGGTCAGGGCAGAAGTCCGCCCGTCTCTCTCTTGGATGCTGAAGCAGTGATTCAGTGAATCGGGACTCACAGCAGAGGCAGCCTGAGCAAACAGCCTTCAACAGCTAAGGGGACAAACAGAATCTAAGGCAGGCAACAGACTACAGACATGGATGCTGAGACAGAGGCGCTCCCATAGAGGACATTCTGCTGGGTAATTAACTGGGAAGCATCTATCAAATGAAACAGGAAAAAACAGACGAACATACTCAAACTTCACATGTAATAAACACTTGAGTGGCCTTCATAAATCCCTCACAGTTGAGGTGGTTTGAGAGGCCCCTGGGGTAGACCCAGGACATGCTGGAGAGATTACATCTCTGGTGTGTTGGGAATGCTTTGGTGTCCTCCTGGATGAGTTGGAGGAGGAGGTGGGAGAGGGGTGTTTGGGCTGGTGCCCTGCGACCTGGACTCAAATAAGCAGTAGAAGGGGATAAAGAACAGCTCCAGAAAACCACACTCTCTTTTTGTAACTTTTATGCTAAAAAAAAATCCCAATCCTCTGTTTATGTTTTTAGCTTTAACTTGAAGGTTGATTTATTTTTCTTTTCATTCTGTCTTTAAATAAAAACTAATCTCAGCAGCACAGTATGGTGGGAAACTCTCCCCAACATCAAAGAGCCTCCTCCCAGCCGCTCGCAGATACGCATCTCTCTTACGCTGCTGTTTTGGAAGATGCTTCCATTATTTCCACGCTCATCGCTTTCTTTATTCCTTTAATTTGCCCTGTTTTTTCTCCCGTTTCTCCACATTTTTTCTCCAGCTCCCTCCAACCTATATAATTCGATTTGCCATGCTGATAGACGTTGCTGCTTTTGTGCTTACGACTTCACTCTGCAGTTTGAAAGATGCTTCTTCTCGTTCGCCGCTCTGAGGAGCTTTCATTGCAGACGAATGAAGATATGCTGCACCACACGCTGTCCTGTGGGCTTCCTGCCAGGGGCTAATTGCTTTTTCACAGCCTGTATGAAATAGCTCTACACATGCGTCACAGTGTGTGTGTACACACTGTATCAGCTCAGTGCACACCAGCTGTTGCCTTTACCTCGTGGCTACAAACGCACACACAGACACGCAAGCAGAGGAAGTAAATGAGTTTAAGGTGATGCACCCCAAGTGTAAAGCTGCTTTTTGCTGAACTGGAATCCTTTCATGTGAGCAAAGTTTCAGCTTCATCGTGACAAACCCAGCACTCAGTTTCTGTGAGGACTCAATGTTTTTAACAATGACTTTACAAAGTGAAAGTGCCTGCAGCGAGATGTGGGCCGTGGATCTTGCAGCTTTTTTGTATTGTCGCAGCCAGTGGAAAGACCGGACCATCATTCACAGACTTAGCGCTAATACAACATCACAAAAATGTAACTATGTGTTAATGTGCTGATGCTGTGAAAGATGTTTTTAACCCCGTCGAGCACGAACCATGAAAAATTCTAACTTTTTAAAAACTGTAGTGTTTTTCAAACCTTCTGACAAATTTAAAACAAAAGAAATAAAATAGCAGTTTGCATATACGGCAGCCATACGGGTACCGAAGGGGAAATGTGTCTTTGGTGGGAAGACTCGGAGATCTTAAAGGAGTCCCTGCTGACAACAGGTCTGGGGACCGGACTCATCTATAGTACTATACAGCTGGGATGCAGTCCATCTCAATCCAGCTGTGAAGGACGTGATAATGTCATATTCCCTATTTGAGAGTCAGGTTTAACAAACAGATGAAATAATTTTTAACGAGTTGTTACTGACGTGTTTGCAGATCCACACAAAAGCTGACCTTTGAATGTGACACAGACTCTGGAGAAATCCTGTCAACACTGATCAGGACCCTGATAATGGTAAATGGCCTGTATTTGTAAAGCGCTTTATTGGTCCCTAAGGACCCCAAAGCGCTTTACACACCCAGTCATCCACCCATTCATGCACACATTCACACACTGGTGATGGCAGCTACATTGTAGCCACAGCCGCCCTGGGGCGCACTGACAGAGGCGAGGCTGCCGGACACTGGCAACGGTGTCTTGCCCAAGGACACAACGACCGAGACTGTCCGAGCCGGGGCTCGAACCGGCAACCTTCCGATTACAAGACGAACTCCCAACTCTTGAGCCCCGATCGCCCCTATTAATGCTCAGCACGAACACTTTTACTTTTGCTTTCTTTCAGCAGCTGCTGTGATAGTTTGGAGCTGAGATGCAGCATGTCTGCTGTGTCTTTGCGGTGCTGAATGGACAAGAACACGAGCCAGTGCGTTGCATGACTACAGGCACGTTTGTCCTGGTAGTTGTGCTGATGGCTGTGTGCAGTGCCGGTGTCGTCCTTGTGCAAGCCCTTGCTTTGGGGTGAAGTGGGATTTTGAACAGAATGCTTTCTGTTTCGTGCACAGGTGGGTTTTCATCTATGAGAAAGGTTACCAGTCCACAGACACGGCCGTCAGCTCCGTCTTCACCAAAATGAAAGGAGTGGGCTACACCAACAACAGCGGGGGAGAGAGGGTCTGGGACGTGGCTGATTATGTCTTCCCTTCACAGGTCAGTGACCTTTCGTGCCCCCAGTAACATTTGATATGTCGTCGTCTCGTGACTCCTAAGTGGTCGGTAATTTGTTTGGCACCTGATGCAAGTCGGTCACCAGAGGCAGATTTGATGAAATCAACTGTCAGAGTGAGGAAACATCAGCTGAGCAGGACAACGTGTCACTGCTGTTTGCTAGAAAACTCAAGGCTGACAAAGAAGCAGAGGTTTGTAACGTTCACCCCGGTGACGATCCACCTCTGTCGACGCGACTCTGCAGCTTCATTGCATGTGAGAGTAAAGCAGGGACACTGATCAAATAGATAACTTTGTTTGCCTCCAGTGTTGCTGTGTCCTGTTAACTGTGGGAAAGAAAAAAGAAGACACAATGTAGGCTGCCATGTTTGCTCTGAGGTGTGGGTGTGGGCTTTAATTCAGAGCAAGGCAAACAGGTGGTTTCAGTGTTACACAATGAAAAGATCGCTTTTCTCCATCACGTACTTTGATCAAATGCACTTTATTGTCAGGTGGTCATTGTTTTAGTAATCGTCACGTGACCTCACTGTTACGTCGACGTTCGGTTCAAAGAGAGGCCGTGCACACGGGAGCAAAACGCACACTCAAAAACCTGAAAAAGGAAGAAAGAAAACATTGGCAGGAACAACATATGAATAAAACAATGCAATCGTTTAAGGCAAAGCACAAGAGGAAGGGCAATAACTGAAGCCCCGCATCAGGGCTGCACTAAAAACAACTGATTGGATAACAAGATACAGGTGAAGCAAAAAGGACGGAGCCAGCAATCACGAAGGAGTAAAACCACACGAGCACACAAGACAAGTAGGTAACCTTGCAGGAAATACCAACAAGGAGTGACACTGAAAGGCTCCACAGACAAACCGAGAGAGACACAGGAAACACAGGAAGCCACCAGAGATGCAAAAGAGAAGAAAAACAACCTGGAATGTGTCAGTGTCACAATGAACTTATACAGAACATTTTAATTTAACTGTGATTTTGAGCAAAAGTAAAGAGAGTTTTACCCCCTCCTACTGCCTAATAATATGGCATTTGACCTGCCAAAAGTTCAACTCGCAGTATAATAAAGATGCATACAGTTCTCTATTGGCTTAGATCACAAACTGGAAACACAGAGGAACCAGGACATTCGCTATACAAAACACAAATTGCGTGACAGCTCTCACATACGTGTGTGCTCAGGGTGACTGCAGACGCTCGGGGGGTCGAACCTTTGCTGCTCGAGTCTGCGTGTCAAAGCATCCGTGGGTACGATGCTGAAACCCACGTCACCTCGGAGGAGGGTCAGTGCTGGACCGAAGGTGAATGAGGCGCACTGTAAAAAGTGTTAGAGTAGAAAGGTGATATATACGAACCGGTCCAATCATATCGTTTATCACTGTGCTGTAAATATGATCACGGCCTTGTAAATAGTCTCACAGTTGAGATTGTGCAATGATCCTGACCGTCGAACGCTGTGTTGACCCATCCATCCACCCCAACCTTCTTCCTGTGAGGGGATTTCTGTTGCTCTGCAACTATTTCAGCTCTTCTGCTCCAGTTCCTGTGAAATACAACGAGCCATGGCTCGCAGAAGTTTGCTTTAAGGTCTGTGCTCACTGCTTTTAAACACATTGCTTCTTCTCTTTTAAAACTTCAGGGAGACTCATCATTTGTAGTGATGACAAACTATATCATGACTGAGGGTCAGTCAATGGGAACCTGTCCAGAGGTAGGTGAAAAGGCACTGGTTCTCTCTCTCATTCCTCCCTCTTCCTGCTTCCTTCCTTTCCTCCTGCGCTTCCATATTTAGTAAAACGAGCGGAAATTGTATCTCATTCCAAGACTATTTCTGTAATTGGGTAATTGTCCGAAAGTTGTATAGCAGAAAAGGGCTCTTTTAAAGCCTAATGGCCCAAAGAGCAGTGTGTGTGGGATCCATACATGTAAGACTATAAAAACAAGACGTTTCTTTCACACTCCCAGGGTGTTTTCCTGTCTTCTTCTTCATGTCCTTCTTTCATACTTGTGTACACAGACTGACCCCAGTGTCTTCTTTATAACAGCTCCCGGGCAAACACAACTGCAATACAGACGCCGACTGTGAAGGAGGGAGTTTCAAACGTACGGGAAACGGTAAATCCTGACAGGCTGAGAGTGTGTGACCTCAGCGGTCCTCACTGAGTCTGTTGCCAACTCACATCAGTCCAGATTTTGTGCTTCTTGTTATGTAATTTTGCTTCGCCGGAGCTGAGAAGCCTTCTGAAACTCACTGAAGCCATTTATTGAGCGAGGTCGGGGATGGTGTCAGGTGATGGAGCAGCAGTGTATTTGCAAAGTGGGCCGTAGCTGTGACAGGACAGGCTCACGCAACAGCATCTATATAAATACAGCAGATATGACTCACGGCTGCTGAGGTAAACATTTACACAGAATTCATGAATTGCATTCGTCCGGCGCTGAGAAGAAGAAACAGATTCATCTCAACAAACCAGGCCTTAGCAACCAAACATTTGGTGTGTGTTTGTAGTACGGCTTGTTGTCCGCTAAAGTAAGCAGCTGAAACTCTGCCTTAAGCAAACAGACATACATGCATGTATATATAAGCACGCTCAACTGCATGCATGCCAGCTAATATAAACTGCAAGCACACAAAGACACAGCCACATGAGCTCTAATGTGTCCAAATGTGTGGCTGGTTCTAAGAACAGTTATATAAATTTATTGTCCTTCATCCGTCCCAGAGTTCAGTTCAGAGCCTTTCCACGTCGCCCTCAATCAGACCGAAGCTTTAGATCTGTCTGGCTCACACCAGTCACATGCACCTTGAGGTGCCGGCGCTCAGCCTCCACGCTTAAAAACAAGTAAACGCGGGACTGTCCTGCAGCCAAACACAAAGGTCAGAGGGCCGAAGCCGAGTAGGAGCCTGCTGGAGACTGTCTGCAAGCTCATCACACGCACGATGAGAGACCGATAGCAGCGAAGCTGTACGCGCACAGGGAGGCGATAACATTGGGATTAAGGCGAGATAAAAGAAAGAGCTGGTTCAGCGTTTGCTTTGCTTTTATACGCTGCTGTTGATGCTAATTCAAGATAAAAGTGGAGGCAAGAAAGTGTTTGAAACTGCTGCTAACGCCCACGCTGCTGCCTGTTTCACTGTTGAGTAATCGACTCTAACTCTTTGTTTCTGTATCAAGGAGAAATGACCGGAGTCTGCGTGAACAGGACTAAGACCTGTGAAGTGCTGGCCTGGTGTCCAGTGGAGGACGACCGCGACGTACCAGAGTACGCAGACAAACTGAATTATTCACGATTGTGCGATTACACAATCATCTGTGGAAGCAAACATGCTCATTTTAAATCTGTTCTTGTTTCTGTTTCAGTCCTCCGCTGTTGTTGTCTGCAGAGAACTACACTCTGTTCATCAAAAACTCCGTCACGTTCCCCGCATTCGGCGTCTCGAGGTGACGGAGACACGTTTACCTCAGAAGATGCGATGAGTGTGATGAGTGTGTCATGCTCTGGCATAACTATTGTAACTTTATAAAACAGTTGTGGCCAGAAATCTTCAGTCAGTGGCACAAATTTGTTTTTTATACTCTTCAGTTTTTACTGAGATATTTGTTCACGTTTCTATGATGTCATAAAAACAATCACAATGATTTTATACGTTTCAGTTTCTTCTGTAACGTTTGGCCAAATGAAACACAGCTTTGAACCAAACAGAGCTACACAGTAAACTCTGTTCTTCTTTTAACTCTTATATCTTCAGCTTCTAAATCAAACCACAAGTCTAATCACTAATTTTGGTAAAAGTACAGAAAGTGTCAAATATTTCACTGTTTTTTCGTTTTCAGGAGCAACCTAGTGGAGGACGTCGACTCCAACTACATCAGCAGTTGCCTGTATCATCCACTCAGCGCTCCCCTGTGCCCTATATTCAAACTGGGAGACATTATTAAACTTTCTGGCTTAAACTTTCAAACAGTAGCTAAAGTGGTGAGTTTGAATTTCTGCTTCTTTCTGAAATTCCTGTCATGTTTCCGTGTTTTGCTTCTCTTCTTCTCCTGCTGTGATGAAGACGGCGTTTGTGTCCTGACAGGGAGGAGCCATCGGGATCGTGGTCGACTGGACGTGTAACTTTGACGTGCATGTAAAACACTGTAAACCAGAGTACACCTTTCATGGACTCTATGGAAGCAAAGAAGGCTCTTCAGTGGGCTACAATTTCAGGTGTGTGAAAAACACAGCTCAGCGAGAGATTTGTTCCTTTTTCTGTTAGTTTGTGTCCAGAAAACCTCTGAAGCGCATATATTATAATTTTAGCTTGCAGCACTTTTAAGGTCTCATGTTAATAATATTATTAATATTATATATTAATTAATAAGATAAATAACACATTCTTTGCTGTAAGTTCCTAAGTTAATTTGTAAATTTTTGTAGTAAACTGTAAATTGTAAATATTGTAAAACTTTTCTTCTGTCATTTAATGGTCGGGCATTGTACAGCTACAAGCATTTCACCCCCATGTCATACTGTGTATGGTTGTGTGTGTGTGACAAATAAAATTTGAATTTGAATTTGATAAGCTTTACACTTCCATTTGCTGAGCTCTCGCTAACTTCGTGAGAACAGTGGATTCGCTCTTCTAATCTAACCTTTGAAACTGTTGACAACATCGCACATATTGGCTCAGTGTTTGAAACTATTGCAGTTCATTTCTGCTTCCTCGCGCACCACAGACACATGTATGCTCCTGCTCCGTTATTCATTGTTCACCTGCTGGCTGATGGAGAAATGTTGTTCTGTCACTGTTATTGTTCATTTTCCATGGAATCGGCTTCACTCGCTATTTGCTCCTAATGCTGCTTCAGCTCTGCTGAACCTGCCAAGTCGACTGGCTGAAGTTTCTGATGTTTGCTCAGTGAAACAGTGTTGACTTGTCTCAGACTGCCTTTTCTTGTTGTTTCTTCACAGCTCGCTCAGTAAATACACGGATGATGACGTGTTTGTCAAATGCTTTTGAAACATATTTCATATGCCTGCTAACATATTGTGGTTGTGTCTGTCTGCAGGTTTGCGAGGCATTATATGGAGGACAAAATTCAGAAAAGAACACTTCTGAAAGTGTTTGGCATCAGGTTTGACATCATCGTCCAGTCACTTGTGAGTAACACGTTTATCTTAAGTATGCTTTTGTCACTGGAAGAATAAACCAAAGGAGCTGGTATGACTCTGCTCTTCACAGGCGCGGAAATTTGATATCATCCCTACCCTCACAGCCATCGGCTCTGGAGTGGGAATTTTTGGAGTGGTATGTTGAAAGCTGAAATATTTACTTACATATTCCACACGTCTGTGCAAAAGTCGGCCCTCGTTTTTGATACTCTTAGGAACCAGGCTCCGTTCTAAGTTTTAAAGTGGTTCTCCAGGTTTTCCGAAGGCCTCTTTGGACACTGACATATGAATGACTGAGGCACCTAACTCCAGGGACTGTGTCCAAACATACCGCGGTTAAATATGGTGCAGGTTATGTCGTGGTGTTGGAGGTCGTGTCAAAACTGATGGAAAAAAACAAAAATCTGATTTTGATCCGCGGTGCAGCAAGAGTGGAAAGCTTCTGATTGGTGACAGCTTCAGCGTGACAATGATCCCATGATCCCAAACACAATGCAGCAAAGGCATACCTGGATACACAAACACACAATCAGTCAGATCTCAACATTACTGAAGCAGTGAACAGGACAAATAACAGCCAACATCCAAAGAAGAGCTTTGAACGTCCTTCAAAAAGTCTGGAGAACTGTTCCTGAAGAGAAATGACAACAAACGAGTTCAGGCTGTGTTGAACAATAAAGACTTGTTTGAGTTAAACAAACTGTACGTTCGACCACATGTCCAATGTTCCTGGTGTTGCAGACAAAGCAGGCCTTTATATCTGCGTACTATTTTGTCTTCCTTGAACTCAGCTGCCACCAGTTTTCCCCTCAGGTACCAGTGCACACCTGGTTCAGCAATCGGCCACCCAACACTGTAAAAGCCTAACAGTGGCTCCGTTAGTTTGGCTTGGCTGAGATCAGAGGTCGTTTGCACCTACTAGTGAGTAGCTAGTGTCTGAGGCTCCATAATGTGGTAGTTTACACATTTGTGTGGCAGGTGAGAGGTTGCTGGTTTCATTCTAGCCAGCGACACAAACACGCAGCGCTACCTGCTGTGCTGATGAGGAGCTAAAAGTAGCTCCAGTGAGTGTCCAGAGTCTGCAGAGGTGGTCTCTTTGTAGGTAATGACAAAGATTTAAAATATTCGGTGGTTCGAGACTTTTGCACAGTGTTGTAATCCAACAGGAGATGATGCAGTTGTTTCTTTCTCCTCTTTTTAGGCGACTGTAGTGTGTGACTTGGTGCTGCTCTATTTGCTACCGAAAAGAGAATTTTACAAGAACATGAAATTCAAATACACGGACACACAAGTACAGGTAAGACCTTCAAAAATGAGTCTGTGCTCTCTTTGAACAGCAGAGGGCAGCAGAGAGGTGTTCAACCAATCAGAGAAAGTCATTGGAGCTTATTTTCCTTCACCACGTCCAGCCATACATTTCACACGGAAGCCGTAACCTTCACTTACCATCAGATTATTGCTGTGTTCATTCCCATAACGTGTGTGAGAGTCTGTGATTAGTACAGAGCAGCCAGTTTATCTGATGGAAGATGAAATCTGTGTCAGTCCCACCCAGACTGCTTTCCTCTTTCACTTCTGTTTTACAGCAGGACAGCGAGTCGGTTGGTGTAGACACGAACGTCTATTACACCCTCGAAGCAAATGCAAAACAGGCTCAAGGCAAAGACCGGTCCAAAGTGAGTAGGAGGCAGTCTGTGCAGTAGAGCAGGTTCTTTTATTTTAAGCCTAATCGCGCGGCAGATTTAAGACAGCTAAAAGGATCTACTCCCAGAAGCTGGAAGAACGGGTCTCAGCCAACGACCCTGCGTCAGTGTGGAGGGGCCTGCAGGAAATCACCAGCTACAGACGCCCCCACCCACTATTGAAGCAAACAAACACCTGGCCAACGAGTTAAACACTTTCTACTGCAGGTTTGAGACAGACAGACTCCCACGCCCCACCCTCCCCTCCCAGGGACATTGCTTCAGACATTGACCCCCAACACACCTTCCACCTCTCCCTCCTTTACCCTCCCCTTCCCCAATCCAGACCCAACGACCACCCCCACCCTCCCCAACCAAGACTCAACGACCTCCACCACACCTCTCACCCCCTTTTCCTCCTCCCTGAAACTCAGAATACACACTGAGGATGTGAGCCGACTATTCCAGAAACAGAAGCCTAGGAAAGCCCCCGGACCAGACGGCGTCTCACCCTCCTGCCTCAAAACCTGTGCTGAACAGCTGGCTCCCATCTTTACTCGCATCTTCAACAGATCCCTGGAGCTGTGTGAAGTTCCCTCCTGCTTCAAACGCTCCACCATCATCCCCGTTCCCAAGAAACCCACCATCACAGGACTGAATGACTACAGACCTGTCGCCTTGACGTCTGTGGTCATGAAATCCTTCAAACGACTGGTGTTAGCCCATCTGAAAGACATTACAGGCCACCAGCTGGACCCTCTGCAGTTTGCCTACCGGGCAAACAGGTCGGTAGATGATGCAGTGAACATGGGGCTGCATTACATCCTGCAACACCTTGACCGCCCGGGAACTTATGCCAGGGTCCTGTTTGTGGACTTTAGTTCGGCTTTTAACACCATTGTGCCTGAACTTCTCTCCTCCAAACTCTCCCAGCTCAGCGTGTCACCAGCTACCTGTCAGTGGATCACCAGCTTCCTGACAGACAGAAAGCAACAAGTGAGGCTGGGGGAGATCACCTCTGAAACCCGGTCCCTCAGTATTGGTGCCCCTCAAGGATGTGTCCTCTCACCACTACTGTTCTCCCTCTACACTAACGACTGCACCTCCAAGAACTCGGCTGTTACACTCCTAAAGTTTGCAGATGACACCACCGTCATCGGCCTCATTCAGGATGGTGATGAGTCTGCATACCGGCAGGAAGTTGAGCGGCTGGTACTCTGGTGCAGTCAGCACAATCTGGAGCTGAACACTCTTAAGACTGTAGAGATGACAGTGGACTTCAGGAGACATCCCTCAACTCTGCTCCCCCTCATCATATCAGACAGCCCTGTGTCAACTGAGAAGACCTTCAAGTTCCTGGGTACAACCATCTCCCAGGACCTGAAGTTGGAGACCAACATCAACTCCATCCTCAAAAAGACCCAGCAGAGGATGTACTTCCTGAGACAACTGGGGAAGTACAGTCTTCCACAGGAGCTGCTGATCCAGTTCTACACTGCGGTCATTGAGTCTGTCCTGTGCTCCTCCATCACAGTCTGGTATGGAGCAGCCACTAAACAGGACAGGAGCAGACTGCAGCGGACTGTACGGGCAGCAGAAAGGATCATCGGCGCCCCCCTGCCCTCCATCCAGGATCTGTACCTCTCAAGAACCAGGAAACGGGCAGGGAAAATCATCACAGACCCCTCACACCCTGGTCACAGACTTTTTGATCTGCTGCCCTCTGGCAGACGGTACAGAAGCCTGCAGACCAGGACCACCCGACACAGGAACAGTTTCTTTCCCCTCGCCATCTCCCTCCTAAACAGTTGACCTGTCACACTGCTCCCACTGCCAGACTGCAGCTGCACCTTATGTACATTTTGCAGTATTCATTCCACCTCATTCATTTCTGTATTTCATGTATATAAGTTTAGATTCGTTATTTATAGTTGATTTACACAGCTTGTGTATGTATGTGTAATGTGTGTGTGTGTGTGTGTGTGTGTGTGTGTGTGTGTGTGTGTGTGTGTGTGTGTGTGTGTGTGTGTGAGATTTACATTACTGTGCTTGAGAGCCTCCATCTACCGGAACCAAATTCCCTGTATGTGTCTGCACATATACTTGGCCAATAAACACGATTCTGATTCTGATGAGCAGCAGCGTGGTTTGCACATGATCTGAATGTCTCCTGTCCCACAGGATCCTGATTCAGAGGCAGGCAGCACAGAGACTGATGTGTCTAAAGTAAGGCGTCGTCGTATCCTTCCAAAACAATCACTCCCACGAGTCTCACTTGTTTTAATGACTGATGTTTTATTCATTTGCTGTTTCTCGTGCAGAAGTGACCCGGGAGCAAACGAGCCAAAAGGCCACGCCTCTTTTGGAGGTGTGACGCACTGGAAGCCTGGATCCTTCAGACACTACCTGGACTAACAGAAAGGAGCACAGCGAAATGGAGTCACGTTATTCCCATCAGCAGCTTAGTCATCCCGAGGATCTGTGACGCTTGTATGTAGAATCAGAGGCAGCCAAGCTCGGCGGTGTGTGTACTTTCTTGGGTGTTACTGTTTGCTTGTCTTCATGCTTTGGGTGTTGCCTCTGTCTGTAATTCTGTTACCTCAGTCGCCGTCGTTGTAAAAGAAACATGTAGGTGCGCTGCTGTCAGTGATCGTCCCTCGTGTGCACCTTGTGATCGGCTGTTGACTTAATAAAAACATGTACAGTAACATCACCGCAGTTTCTTTTTGCTTTGGTCGAACAAAACCTGAGAAAAATGTTGAAATGATTCAGATTTCTTTATTTCTTCGAGTATGTGTACAAAAAGCATGCAAAAAATAGCGCATTTATATATATCGGTACATATTTACATTGTAACTACGTTCCATATGGATGTGCCATGCTTCCGTTTTAGTGGGTACAGCCAGAGAAATGCACGAGACGACACGAGACGGCGGATGCCTTTGAGACAGGCACACGCGCATGCGCACAGACCAGGAGAGTCACATAGTCCCGGATTTCATATTATGTACAGACTCCACCATAATCTCCGTCCTTTGGATCTAAATATGACCTGAAATCACAATAAAACGAGTCATGCCACTCACTTCCTGTGCTGCCACACCCACTGACTTTTCTTCTGTGTCACTGCAGCAACAGCAGCAGGTCTGATCAATCCACGGGAGGGTCGCCTGGCTTAAACCGATATACTCTAATTATGCAGGGTTTCAAAGGTCACGCACAGGTGATCTTTGATTTATGGCCATTTAAATCATTCAAGGGTTTTGAATGATGAAAATATAAATGAATGAAAATAGACCCGTATGAACAAACTGACATATTTTGGGATTAATCTATGCTGGAGTCTAGGGTTTCCACTGTGAAATGGCCACAGAGGAAAATCGCACGGTTTAAATATTGTTGTTGTGATATTTAGTGATCAGTGAGAATGTCCTGAGCGCACACCTGCCCCCTCCGTACAGTTTCACAGTATTTCACTATTTTGCATGTTGTCAGCAGTGAGATTAGACAACAAGCACATACGGTGTTTCACAGGTGGACACACACAAACTGTACAGTGTTTAATGGCCGAAGTAGTGTTAAACGTACTCACAATAATGACGTTATACATACTTAAGTGGAAAAGTGCAAGAATTTGAACATAAACAAAAACACAGGTTAAAGGTCGAGAGCTGTAAAGACAACAATAAAGTACCTTTGACCCACAAACGTCCAGCAACAACACCCAGAATAAAAACGCGAGAATCAGAAGGACGAGCGTTTAAACAGGTGACGTCAAACAGAAGACGTCATGTGACATTTTTGGTTGCCTTCATTAAAGGTGTGCAGCGCGTCGGCGCCACTTTCATTTAGAGCTGAACATCAAAACGTCAGGATGATGATAAAGTTTATGACTGACGTCACAGCAGTTATGACGTCATGTCCCTGCGGACATTAAACACGCCGGCTCAACAACACGGCCTGAAATCCCGTTTGCACGCCTCGTGCCTAAGCTAGCATCCTTCCCTGGAGGAAACGAGCTGCATCAACCAGCCAGAGGACAACGCTGCTCCGAGCGCTCCCCCAGCTCTCCCCCCACAGGGGTAACACACCAGGACACGTCCCGTTGTTAAACCAAGCACCTTTAAATGGACACGTCTCTCTTTCTTTTATCCACCACGCCCACATTTGTAGAGGGTTCACAAGTGCACAGCTGATTCACTGGCCATCGTCAGCATCTACTGTTGGCACTTTGACAGGTTATCAAATGGAAAATCACGAGAACACAACTCTGTGTTCACGGACAGCCATGCTTTATATTTTTCTTCCTCTTCACTGTGTAAGCAGATGTCAACGTTTACAGGAAACAGTGATGTTGCGGTGGCCAGCGCGTGCATTATCTGTGTTCCCATTTATTATAATGAGAAGTTTGCCGCTGCACTGACACGTTGTGCCAACACAAACACGCCCTTTTCTAAAAGCTCACCAAAACTTCAAATTAACAAGAGCAACAACAAAATGAAAACATGAAGTCAAAAACACGACACCATCAGCTGCGGATGGACAAACACCAGCCCTGCTCCAGCACCTCCTCCGTCTGCTGCTCTTTGTCCAGAGTCCGCCTGAAGCTCTTCTGGATGAATTTTCTGCTCCTTCATGGCTTTATGTGGGAGCAGCCTGACGTCGCAGCGACAGCTCTGCATGGTCCACTAGACGGAGCTGAAGGGGAAACGATCACTAATGTATCTGATACTTGATGATTGTCTCTGAAGCACAGTTTCCTTATTTTCCTCTTCTGTGAATGCGCTTCAACACAGGTGACAGACTGTTTAAAAAGAGAGCAGGTCAGTTTTCCTGAGAGTAAAAGGTGCATGCATCATTTCACATTAAAATGATTTGGCGCTTCTCCTTAATATAATAACGAACAACGTGATTCGATTTCTTCTACAAAGCACTCAGTGATTCATTTGTATGCAGATTATTTATGCTTTAAAATCAGCTCTGCATCCAAGAACTTTACAATATATTAATATTATAAATAACGTATAAATTGGAACAGTGCTTATATACAGAGTAACATCAGTTTTTCCACTACGTTCGTTCTCACCATCCAAAAACTTTCCCCATCCGATCGCAAACACATCCAATCCAACAGCAGAGCATCAAAGAAACAAGAACCACCAGACTGACACAGACGACGCATTAGGAGAAGCAGCGTGAAGGACAGACTAACACACAGCTCGCAGTCACCCTGCGATCACTGCCAGGCAGTCGATCGAGGTGTCTGAAGGCAGCGCAGGAAGCACCTGCTTCAGAATAAAGGTTGGCACAGATATGCTTAAAGGGTCTTCACAATAACACAGCAGATACCACAAGACACGTATGTACAACATTACAGTGACTGATGAAATGAAAGCCTCGTAGTTCACTTAGGAGACAGTACAGTGTCCTTTACATGCTGAGGTCTGTTTCCTCCTGTCAGGTGGCTGCAGACAGGCTGAAGATGCGGTCTAAATATTCGCCATGCACAATGGGAAAAACTCGTCTGTCTTTGCCTATAATACAGTTTCAGGCCAGCAAAATAAACCGGTGATGATCCACACACGTGCTCGTGTTCCTCACATCGGCTGAGGATAAAACAGCTCCACAGCGCAGAAGCAAGCGTGTACGTCACATGACAAACTTCTCCCCAAAAAACAAAACAAAAAAACTAGAGTATTCAGGTGCAGAATGATACGTTTGCACTGTGTGACCACTTTGAGGTGTGGATGAAGGCGTAAGTGGATATAAAGAAGACGCTGCGCACGCAGGAGGGTCGCTGGGACTCAAGAGGAGGGCTCATCTTCATGCAGGTCCTCCAGCTCTCCTTCTCTGGGTCCATCGCCCGTGCTGGCCTTTCTAAAAAGAGACAAGAAAAACCACAAACACGGGTCACAGCTCTTATGATCATTCGAGGTTGGACAGCAGCAGAGAGGGAATTATCTAAATGCTGACACTACCAAGCCTGCTAATTAGAGAAGGTCTGGATGTTGTTGATGCATGATGAATATCAAAAACACACAGAAGGCTTTATGGACGTAGGATGGCTTTTAAATGACAGCAGCAGGGACACGACAGCAGGGGAAGGCTGCTCTGCCCTCACATCTCGTGATGTGGACAAGCACGAGTTTAAGGATCGAAAATGATGATGGGAGCAGCGGCTGGAGGATGTGGGACAGACAGAGGCCGGACTGCTTCGCACGAAGTGTTACCTGAGTGAGGGCTGAAGTTTAAAAGAGGGCCGGAAGGGCCACGAGTCCCTGCAGCAAAGTGGGAGAGAAGATGGACAAGTCACATATGAGAGGACAAAGGAACGCAGGCCCGTGGGAGGAAACCCGCCTCCCCACCACGTAGGGTCCAGCTGCACTTTTAGCATCTTTCAAAAATGATCACACACTTCAGAGTTTCATTTGTATCGTAGCATTGCAAAGTAAATAACACATTTTTAAAGGCCTCTCTGTGGCTGAATCTGAAAACCGCACTCTGACTCAGGATGCGCCGATAACCAGAGCAAAAGGACTTTTGTCTGCAGCTGCAGTTCAGCGCAGCAGCAGCAGCTCAATGATACTGACAACTGTCAATACAATGACCCTGATAGACAAGCACGAGCCACAAAAGGCTGGGTTTAGCTGCAGCAGAACTTTCAAAATAAAGCGACGGGACTTTCCACTCAAACTGGCTGTTGATGAACTTCTTTTTTTTTCTGGATGAAAGAAAGGGGAAAATTTGTCTCCAAATATACTTTGGTGGGCTGCATGGGAACACTGGTGTTAATGGTGCATTCAATTTCAAACATGCAGGCCGGAAATTTTCTAGTTGAATTCCAGCCTGAGAAACTGTAGCTTAGTGAGAAACTCAAATCTTTGCTGAGTCAGCAAAGCTTCCCTGGATACAGTCACCATGGACACAAGAAGCTGCCACCTGTGATGTTTCATCAAAATAGGACAACATATAATAGCAGCTACGTCATCTTTCCCCCACAAATCTTGGTGAAAAAAAGCGTCTGGCACTGGTAGCATCTGTCAGTCACATTAGCCATTAGCATTCATTTGCTTCCCCTCATCAAAGGAGAAAAATATCCCACCAGCTCTGCTCCACTTGGACTTTGACGTGGAGGAAATCAAGGCTCTCAGAGCTTTCCAGTGGTTTTTGGTTATGTGTCCATATGCTTATATTAATAATATCTGACATCTTTACATAAACATATTGTACTCACTCAGAATTGTATTCATTACTCTATGATAGCCATATAGTTGGATTTCCACTGTGCAGCAGGGGGCAGTATTATTCAAACATCCATATGCTGTGAAAACACCTTCACCTCAGAGAGCGGCTCTGACGGCCGAGCGTGTAACGGTCCACGAGCAGCAGCATGTTCATCATCAGAAGACAGTCCCACGGTGCCCACGACACACCTGCTAACAGCTGTGCGTGCACCTGTTTGTTTTCGGCTATACAAGTTGAAAATGCACAGCGGGGACGGGACGAGCCGATTGGCCACTGACACCTGTGATACTTTGAATCCACGTTACTGACAAATCAAGCTCAGCCTGAGGCACTAGCTCATTCTGCGTCACGCTGAGTCCTTCTAGTCTTGAGAGCTAAAAGCAACACACAAAGAAACACTTATACAAGCTGTAAGCTCCACTGCATACAATGAAAGAGTGAATTATGATGCTATGGCAACACAAGGAAGCAGCAGCTGCTGCTGCAAAAAAATGAGCGCTATTTAACCTGAAGAAGAAAGGAGACAGGTGTGGAGAAAAGATCTACGTTAGAATCTCAAGCAAAAAGATCGTCTTCAAAGACAAGATAAGCAAGTACTGAGCTGCAGACAATCAGGAAGCTGAACTCTTACATGAGCAGACTACCAGGTGCAGACATGGACCTCTCCTCCCGCCGGCTTGGGCACTCAAAAGGGTTACTGAAGGAGCGCTTTCTCAGCATGGCCTTTACCAAGATCTGAAACAGACAAACACGGGACGAACACGAGTTACATGAGAGGGGGCGCAGGGGGCGCCGTACTGTTACAGACATGCAGGGGGAAAACACTGTTCTCAACATGTGGAGCAGACAAGTGGTTACAATGTTCCTCTAATATTGTTACTAATGTTGTGGCGACGTATCAGGTGATCTTCATTCTTCAACAGGACTAATCTGCTGGGGTTTCCCATGATGCACTGAGTGTTTCGTCTTCACTCTCTGTTTATACGCCGCTCTGCATTTAATCATTCGTTGTTGTTAATCTCTGGCTCTCCTGCCCAGCGTGTCTCGTCTTGCCTCTTGGCTCTGCTGGAGGACTTCTTCCTGTTAACAGGGAGTTTTTCCCTCCCACTGTTACCGAGTGCTTGCTCATAGAGGACTTTGTGTTACTGCTGTATATGTATACATATAATGTAACCTGCTGCTGTAATGAGCTTTTTTTAAACTGGAAAACTTCTCACTTATTCTGTGTTGACCCTGGTCTTGGTGTGCAGTATACCGTCCTCAGCTTCCCTAATTCAGTTCATTTCGTTAGACTAATAATGTCCAACACAGTTAACAGAAGCCCAGGCTGAGGGTCTGCAGTGATTGCACAGCTTATTATGCGAGCTTGCTTTCAAATGAATGCAACATTAGTGCATTTAAGGAGACACATAATGGAGACATTCAAATGCATTCATTTGGCTCTTTTATGGTTGAACAGTGATGAAACCCCGCCCCTCTGTCTGGCTGCGCTTTGTCACATCTTTGGTTAACAGACAGAAGGCTGTGGTTGTTAAGAGCAGCTACTCTGAGTGCTGCTGCATGCAGCAGTTTGATAAACGGAGGACACTCTGTGTTTCTTACCACTGCAGAGAGGCTGGGAACGAATTTGACGGAGTTCTGGATGTCCTCCTCTGTCACCTCTACCACAGAGCAGTGGTCCTCCTCCAGAGGCAGGGGGTCAGCACCTCCCTGGGTCACCCACGGGTCCATCTGAAAGGGCATGGACCGCAGTGAAATAGGGCACTTTCATAACTTGACACCCAGAGGTTCACAGAAACGCACAGCAGTAAATACAGTCAGTTTACGAGCTTGTGTCCAAGCAATGATTTAATGGCAAACGCGAGCTTTCCTACGTTTACAGGAAGGTTTGTTTCAGGCTGGGCGGTCCTCAGATTACAGTCCTCAGTACTGATTACAAGTGTTACTCTGCAAGAACCAACATGGTAAGACGTCGTAGGTGATTCAAGGCATCAGTGTGACCTAAGTGACATTCACTGACCAATCACTGCTGCACATTTTCCACTTCACGCAACGAGACCCTCTGTGGGCTGCAGAGAGGGCGGGATGGATTTGCTCTGCATTTCCCTTTTTCTATGTTGGAGGTGCAAGAAAGCAAAGTTCTCCAACTGTGTGCCAAACATTTAGACAGTTACAAAGGCTGAATATAAATATTAGCTGATTAAATGTGCCGAATGAAACAGGCTCTTTCTGTCAAACATTAGTGACCCAATGGGAACATGTGATGTCTCTGCTGTGCTTCACAGATACCCGTGTCACGCCTGTGTATTTGTATATTTAAGCCTCTTTTCTTCAGGCTGATTACAGCCTTTCTAATTAGATACTGTTGAATCAGCCTTTGACTGGATATGACGGCACTTCGTTTACTACACCGTTCTGCAGCTGAGCTCACTGCATGTTTGTCTCCGATTGTCAGTTGATTCCAGCAGCCCAAGGATGGCCTGCTTTGTTTGCACTCAGAGCTCCTTTGACTCTGCTGAAGGCTCACAGCTGACAGATCTGCTGCAGGCAGATGCACATGCCAGGTTGTCCCAGATTTATCCGACTTTTCGAGGTAATGCAAATTTCACACTACACATGCGACTGTAACAGCTGCATTAACAGGAAATATTCAAGCCTCTTCTTTTTAAAATACGAGGTGAGCCAACGCTGTGTGCAAGGTCACAATAAAAATGCTTTTTTTGGTTTTTGAGTCATTGTGTGTTTGTGCACGAGGACGTGCACGACGCCCGAGAGCCTCCATATCTCCACAAACACACAGAAAAAGAGTCACATGACTCATGATTAGATTGTGTGATGGAGACACAGTGGGGCGTGGGAATGTGATCGGGCCATGATTGTGGACCATCCACGGCACTAATACACACTCAGTTTGTCTAAGAACTACTCTGTAGGAACACAGTGAGGTCACAATCTCATGTGTTAATCAGCAGTGAGAAAATCACAGCGATGCTTTATAAGTATGAAGAAGGTGCTAAAGCTGAAGGACAGTAATCTGAGCTGGTTTTCTTATCATCCATCAGTTTGGTACCTTGATCTCTGGGATGCTGATCCTGCTGTCGGGGTTCTTATCCAACATCTGTAAGATCAGATTCTGCAGCTCTTCACTGATTTTGGGCCTGAAGAAAAAACAAAATGACGATTTGGGAAAAGTTTTCTGACCCACATGTTTCCATCATGTTTACCTGAGGAGGTAATCTTATGATTGCATTTAACATGAGACACACTCAACAGGAACAGCATGAAATTATGACTTTTCTGCTGTCTCCTGTATCAAGCCGTGTTTGTTAACATGCAAAAGATCATTTACTCATTTCTTGGACTCGTTGTGGGAAAAAAAACGTCCCAAAAACGAATCAAAACTTTTATTCACCGCTGGAAGATTTGGTCACTGACATGCAGTCTAAACACAGGCTCGGCATTAAACTGCCAACAGGTCGTCACATGTTGGACAAAGTGAAGCCAGCAGAAATATTTTGGCCCCTTTGTGTAACAGAGCCGTCATTTCTGCTCTTTGTAAGAAATGCTCATTTAACTCCTCCCACATATTCCAAACCGCTCTTAGAAAAAAAAAAAAAAAAAAAAAAAAGGCTTTTCTATTAAGTGAAAGAAATTTATAAGCAGCCATGAAAATGGTAAATGGTCTGTATTTGTATGAACACTTTTTACTTCAGGCAGCTTTGGCTGCTGTTTGAGGGGGTGACTGTAACTGAAAGGGAGGCTTACTGCATGCCAGTAATGTCATATAGACAAACAGACATAATTATATTTATATTTGGTCAGCCACAACACAAAAATACCACATGTAGTTAAAAATAAATTAGCAGCTAGAAGTAACCAGCTGACACAAGCAGCAGCTGGTAAAGTGCACTAGCTAGCCAAAAGGGCTAAACTGTTAAAATATATAGTCAGCTTGGATTAATGCTAGAAGCAGTTAGCCAAAAATATGTACTCAAGTGTTCAGATGAATAAATGATGAGACCTTTTCGCTAATTGCATTTTATTGTCTTTATGCCACAGACGCTAAAAAAAGAGATGGAGGCCGCGGTGCGTGACGTGCATGCTCCACCGTTTATGACACACACAAATTTAAAAAAGGAAGGTACGCACGATACTAAGTAGCTTTAGCTAACAATAATCTGCTACATTCTGTTGGACTAGAACAGATATGTGTGGATTTAATGAACGCGGCTGTTGGAAGACACAGTCCAACACCAACACTGAGCCCTGTCCTCACACCTCCTCACACCGCCCTTCTTCACTTCTTCTCCCTTCTCAGCGTGTCCTCCTCCACCACTGCCTAACATCTGTCTTTTATTCGCTCTATGATATTCCCCTGCAGTGAGCAGGCCTGCCAGCTTTTCTTTGACCTTTTAGTCAAAAAGAAAAACAACTGTGGAGCAGATTGTATTCATGTAGCTGCTGAAGCCTCCGTTTGCTTTTTCAGCTCGTTTTGATTCACATGTTGGTGACGTTCATCCTGCCAAGCTTTTTGGGGAAAAAGAACAGAAGAAGACGTTTTCGTGACCGCGTTGCAGACGAAGGATAACTAAAGTGAAGATGATGACTGTCCATTTCAATAAAGTGGAAACTTACGTTTCTGGGAATTCTACAGGC
This sequence comes from Simochromis diagramma, assembly GCF_900408965.1. Lineage (NCBI taxonomy): Eukaryota > Metazoa > Chordata > Actinopteri > Cichliformes > Cichlidae > Simochromis > Simochromis diagramma. The sequence goes on along the minus strand of NW_024386778.1, from coordinate 662,690 downwards.
TTGGTCCTTATCTTATTATGCAACGCCAGTATGTACTCGTCAATGAAGGGACACTGCAGGAAGAGCAGAAGAAAGGAGGTGAAAACCACAAGAACACACATGCACGATGACTGCTGCACCGGGCCAATATCAGAAAAGACGACAGAGACGAACAACAGCAGCAATCGGCCGCTTGGATTCATTACATTCAACGACAGCACGAGAAAGCTGCTGTTTCAAACACACACTGTGGCAGACAGCGCTCCCACTCAACACCCACTAGGTGCTGTTAACTAGTAGCAGAAATGTGAAATGGACACATTCTTCTATGCTTTTAAACGAACACTTGTGGGGCAGGCGTCACATTTACCTTTCCAAAGACGAAGCAGTAGAGGGTAACCCCCATGGCCCAAACATCCAGCGCCTGTAAGACAGTTCCAGCAGTGACATTATATTCAGATAAATGGGAAACATTTAGAGGACAAGAGTCGTTTTAAGGTTATTGTTTGGGGGCAGCTACTGTCAGATACCCTGAAGATGAATTTATGTGATGACATAGCAGCGGCACATGTGCCCCCCACCCCTCGCTCCCTGTAGCTCGGATCTGTTTGTGATCCCTGATAGATACGGATGATTAAAGCAGCCCTCTGAACCTGTGCAATATCTCAGCCACACGATGTACTGCTGCAGATGTGACATGAAGCATCCTGTCTGCTGATTTGCACATCCTCTGAAAACAGTTTGGCCAAATCACATCTTTACAGAGGCCGAGTCATCAGGCAGAAACTAGAAGTGCATCTCTTAAAATGCTGTAAAACCCAAAACAGCAGACGGAGGCACTCCGGTGACTCTTACACCCTGATGGCTTCTGTCTGTAATCAGCTGCTCCGGCCCCTTGTTCATGGTCAGTGTCTGAGCGAATCCACCAGTCTGTCCTTTCAGACAACTGCAGAATATAACCTGACAAAGTCTGTGATGGAGGGTTGAGGGGAGAAAAGGGACGATTTGGTGATGTTGATGTCTTAACCCCTCCCTGCAGCAGCTCCAGCGTGTGGACGCTCACATCCACCTGCTAATTACGTTAAAAACAATTGGCTTATTTCACCGAAATAAGGACTACGGCAACAATCAGGACCATCAAAGGACTATTATACAAATCTCTAAAGGACTGGAAATGTCTCATAAAGTGTCCACCCTCTACAATTTTAAGGTTTCACGTATGAGGACATAATAAAAAACACACAATGTCATTAAACCAAAACAAATGTTGAGTTTTCTGTTTGGCTTCATCAGTTTCTTAGATCCCGCCGCACCACCTCAGCCGGGTTCAGGTCTGGACTCTGGACTCGGTTTGATTTGCTGCTGCTGTGCGTGGGATCTCCAACAAGTGTCAGGTCCTCATGTTGGCGTGAGGCCTTTGTGCTGATATACAGTGTGTGGTTTGTCCAATCAGCGGCTGTGCGTTATATTCAGCCTCATCACGATAAAAAAGATGGAAGCTTATCTGCTATAGACAGAACTGCTCATCATCTAACTGTGGAAATAACAACGTGAAACATTTCTGATTCATTCGATGGAAACTGAACACAAGACCACTGTCGTTATCCCGGTGTCGATCACTTCCTTGTTCTTGGGCCGGCTAAACGCCAGAAACTGATCGTAGCTCAGCAGCTGTCATTTGGAGTTGGAGGCTCGGGTTCAGCGTTTTCAGTTTGGGTCACATCAAACACTACACTTTAAACTCTCTTCATGTTCATCGAGTTCACTCACTTTTCCACTGAAGCTCTTTCGCGCATCTGACAGCGTCTCTGGTGCCATGAAAGCCGGAGTGCCAGCAGTGCTGGACAGCAAAGCGTCGTTGCCCTCAAACTGGTTGCTGACTCCAAAGTCTGCTATCTTCACATGGCCATCGTCCCCGAGTAACAAGTTAGAGGGTTTGATGTCGCGGTGGACAATCTTCTGGTAGTGCACTGGGATAAAAAAAGAAAACACAAAGAAGAGAGCGCAAGTTTCCCCTTTGGACACGTGGAAGCTTATTTCTGTTTTCTGGAATATTTCCAGCTTCTAAACACAAACTGGAACTATCCTTGGAAAAACGCAGAACCCGGAACGCAGCCTGAGGATCCTCAGGTCGCATCTTTACTCGTATACACCGAGGTTTGAGAACATGTCATTAGGGCAGAGGGCAGGTGGTGAAATGTCGTCTTCATGGGGAAGAACAAAGCCCAGACTGTGGTGATTGTGTCATTATGAGGGCAGAGCTGCGCTTCTTCAGCCTGCGTCCTGATTGGTGTTCAAACTGGAGGAAAATAAATACTCTCAGCAAATGGGAGGTTCCCAAATTCGGGAACAAGCCAAAATTGTTGGGAATTATTTCAATCTTTAACAAAGCATTGCATTATAAAGGTTAATATTATATTATGTGGCTCAAGCTCAAAGAGGAACCAGTGACCTTTCACTGGTTGGATGGCGGTGTAAACGCCTGCCATGGTGGATGCAATGTAAAGCAAACAAAAATAACAACAAACAAACAAACAAACATGAGCACAAATTGTAAATATTGCATTTGAACAAATATTGTTTGGTGAACGATTTCACCACAGCAGCTGGTTCCAATGAATTTCGCTCCGTTTGACTTCTTTAAATGTTACTTGTTGCCAACCGTGAAGACACTAAAATACAACTGGGATCATGTAGAAGAAATGCTACGTTACATTGTAGACATAAAGAGAGAAACAGACACTGACACACAACAGAACAAAGTGTTACATATGAGCTCATTATAATTATTGTTTCATCAGTTTCCAAAGTTCCACCTCAGGATTTGCCAAAAAACAACCATTAGGTATTTTAGGTACTGAAACAATGTTTCAATATTACTTGTAATTAAATGTCAACATGAACACTAACGAGTAATTATAACTGTCAGCTGAACATGGTGACGGGAAGAGCTTTTCCTTTCAAACGCAGGTTTTAATTATAAGGTTTAAAAAATGGAAATAATCAGCAGAAGCAGGTTGAACTGATCTGTAATTGGAACAATTTGGACTTTTGAAATCCATCATTACTTAAAGTGGGAACAAACCCTAATGCTTAGCAAACAGCTGTGTGATCAGAGGAACCTGCTTCATTAGCACTGGGTGACTGGGCTTTACTGGTGACTGTACTTTTCCATTTTGTCCCATTGTTACCACCATGGAGCTCAGGATGACACGGCACTGCTCCTAAACGATTAAGATCATCGCCTGCTGAAATTAATCATCTGCAACACACGAGGCCTGGGCACGGGCAAAGCTGTATCGTTTAATAGAAGCTGGATAGTGACGGAGGAGACAGAGGCTCAAAGATGGAGAGGGCCCCTCCCTGCTGCGACAGGGCGAGAGGCAGAGCTGGACAGGTCGCCAATCTCACACGGCGCTAAAATGACTGCTTTGAATCTTTTAGTCACTTTGTGAGGGTGTGTGGTACTTACAGTATTCGATACCCAGGATGACGTCTCTGAAGTATAAGCGAGCTTGCTCTTCTGATAAAGGACTGTCTGTGGGCACCTCCATCACTGGGCTGCAAATCCACGCAGACACACACAACACAGGCAGCGTGACAGACAAATGTGCAGATTATGTGTAACAGTTGTTTCACTGGTAGCTGTGCTGTTGACTCTAAATGTGACTTTGAGATGGGATCCAGATTTAAGCTCCGACGCTCAGCAGCAGGCAGCTACGCGTCTGATTGGATGACAGCAAGTTACACACGAGGACACGAACGAAGCCCTCGCTGTAATTTCAACAACACTGTGACGCTGCAGACGGTGCTGGGAGCCACATCATCCCAGCATTTTCCTGCGTCACGCTCCGTATTCCATCACGCACTGATACCGATGGATAACACCGCATGCAGACAGATATCTCTATAAACATTTATTATCACTGTAAGTTTGAATTCACATTCGTTTCATCCCATCTCAAACTCCACATTTATAAGGAACAAATCTCTGAAAGGGCTGGTTGATATCTCCACAAGGATCCATTTAAATCCTTCACATGTGAAGAACCAACGTTATCTTTGAGCATCATCCATATTTTTAAAAACCAATTTAAACAACAAACCAACAGCTGACTCTTCTGTGTAATAATCACAGATCTGATCAAACATCTTCTGCCTTCACCAAACGTTTAAATTTTTCTGCCTCTTTGTCTCTAATGAATGAAACAGACGTCAACAAATACTTTTAAATGACTTTGTTCCTTACAAATACATCATAATATCGTTTTTGCTCATTAATAACTGACGTGTGTAGGAAAACACATTTAGAAATGTCAGTGTACTTTTGTGTGTGAGCGTCTGTGCTCTCTTTTTGGATGCTTTTAAAAACCCTCTGTGTCTCTAAAGCTGCACACCAGTCTCCACGTGTTACTCGGAGCTGTTAATGAGGAGGTGACGCTTTGCAGCACCAAATTATGAACATTAACAGAAGCATTACGCTTTCACACAGACTGGCTGCTGCCGTGTTTGTTCTGCTTACAGTTCATTTGCTCAGGCTTTTAAATGCAGCTTCATGTCAGAGCAGCAAAGCAGTGACTGCATGGGTGAAACGAGCTGCTTTGTTATCGCCTGTTACAGCAAAGATAACAGCGTGACTGTAAGCTCTATGAAGTGAACATCAACCTGCCCGACGCTCACGCAGAGCGGGCAGTGATTCGTCTTCATTTTTAGGGTTTTGAAGCAATAATTCAGATTCCAGTTCCAGACTTTGTGGAGGTCTTTGACTGCTCTGTGACAAATCTTCAGTCCAGTCGTTTTACCTGATCGTTTCCAGACAAATGTTTGTAGCTGTTAACCTGTCAGTCGCCCAGCACGAAGCATTTCATTCAATCTTTCGTTATAAGCAGCATGTTGTAAAAACGTTCCCATGTCTTTAGTTCAACCTCCAAAAGATGTCAGAGAGAACACAGTTTGAAGTTAGTTACCAACGAGGGGATTCCCAAAGCGCTGGTAACTGAAACCTCGGCAATGACTCAATGTAGCTTGCCATCACCAGTGTGTGAATGGGTGAATGACTGAATGTAGTGTAAAGCGCTTTGGGGTCCTTAAGGACTAGAAAAGCGCTATACAAATGCAGGCCATTTACCATTCATTTACCATACTGGGATGTTGTGCAGTGTGTAACAGCTACGCTAACAGCAGCCGACTCAGAGGCAGTAAGAGAGCAAATCCATCCTTTAAAACAGCTTCATATGAAAAGGATAAAGTTATTTACGCATACAGGTCCTTCTCAAAACATTAGCATATTGTGATAAAGTCATTATTTCCTGTAATGTACTGATAAACATTAGACTTTCATATATTTTAGATTCATTACACACACCTGAAGTAGTTCAAGCCTTTCATTGTTTTAATATTGATAATTCTGGCATACAGCTCATGAAAACCCAAAAGTCCTATCTCAAAAAATGAGCATATCATGAAAAGGTTCTCTAAACGAGCTATTAACCTAATCATCTGAATCAACGAATTAACTCTAAACAGATTCCTGAGGCCTTTAAAAACTCCCAGCCTGGTTCATTACTCAAAACCGCAAACATGGCTAAGACTGACTGCTGTCCAGAAGGCCATCACTGACACCCTCAAGCAAGAGGGTAAGACACAGAAAGAAATTGCTGAACGAATAGGCTGTTCCCAGAGTGCTGTATCAAGGCACCTCAGTGGGAAGTCTGTGGGAAGGAAAAAGTGTGGCAGAAAACGCTGCACAACGAGAAGAGGTGACCGGACCCTGAGGAAGATTGTGGAGAAGGACCGATTCCAGACCTTGGGGGACCTGCGGAAGCAGTGGACTGAGTCTGGAGTAGAAACATCCAGAGCCACCGTGTGCAGGCGTGTGCAGGAAATGGGCTACAGGTGCCGCATTTGAACCAGAAACAGTGGCAGAAGCGCCTGACCTGGGCTACAGAGAAGCAGCGCTGCAACTTTTGGATGTCATTCGGAAATCAAGGTGCCAGAGTCTGGAGGAAGACTGGGGAGAGGGAAATGCCTGAAGTCCAGTGTCAAGTGTCAGTGATGGTCTGGGTGCCATGTCAGCTGCTGGTGTTGGTCCACTGTGTTTTATCAAGCGCAGGGTCAATGCAGCTATCAGGAGATTTTGGAGCACTTCATGCTTCCATCTGCTGAAAAGCTTTATGGAGATGAAGATTTCATTTTTCAGCACGACCTGGCACCTGCTCACAGTGCCACAACCCCCTACTGTGCTCAATTGGCCTGCCAGCTCTCCTGAACCCCATAGAGCATCTGTGGGATATTGTGGAGAGAAAGTTGAGAGACGCAAGACCCAACACTCTGGATGAGCTTAAGGCCGCTATCGAAGCATCCTGGGCCTCCATAACACCTCAGCAGTGCCACAGGCTGGTTGCCTCCATGCCACGCCGCATTGAAGCAGTCATCTCTGCAAAAGGATTCCTGACCAAGCATCGAGTGCATAACTGAACATAATTATTTGAAGGTTGACTCTTTTTGTATTAAAAACACTTTTCTTTTATTGGTCGGATGAAATATGCTAATTTTTTGAGATAGGACTTTTGGGTTTTCATGAGCTGTATGCCAGAATCATCAATATTAAAACAATGACAGGCTTGAAATACTTCAGGTGTGTGTAATGAATCTAAAATATATGAAAGTCTAATGTTTATCAGTACATTACAGGAAATAATGCACTTTATCACAATATGCTAGTTTTTTTGAGAAGGACGTGTACATGTGGATGATACCAGCCGTCCCCTTCAACTCCAATTTGGTTATAACAGCAAAAGGTTGTGCATCATAATGTCTCTAGCACTGTAGGAAGGAGCGGCTCATGCATGAGGATGTGAAACGCTTTCAGCGCCAAGAACTGAAAACCCAAGAAAATGACGAATCCCTTTGAAGCCTGAGGTGGAACAAACGGCCGTACGGCTCAGAGTAATGAAAGAAGAGCGCAGCAGTGATCGAGGCAGGGATGAAGGGTGGAGAAATGAGGAGGAGAAGGTGGGTGGGTGAGCCTTAAATTATTTAGAGACAGAAGGACGGGTTCTCTACTCACCCCTTACGCATCAGCTCAAACACTGTCAGAAACAGGGAGAGAAGGAAACACGAACACGTGAGACCAAATATTTCATTCTTTTGTTCATTCGGCCTGTTTGTGACCGCTGCTGCCACCAGGCTGCGTATTACTCTACAGCCTGACTGCGGCACTGCTGATGGAGAGCTTCTGCATAACGCGCCAGCCCTAAGCAGGTCTGCAGGGAAACGACCATCTCTGAATAAATGACACGTACACTTGTCGGCGCCATATGCATCGAACGCCACAGGCTTACAGACACAGGGCAAGAACAGAGCAAAAGTATCTGGACACATAAAACAAAGACGTGCATACCCATGTGAAGGTTGTCCTCCGATGGATCATCCAGCACCTGCAGCATCAAAACACAGTCAGCGTAAATGGTGAGCAACATAAAAACATTCAGTGCTTTCATTTAAAGAGGTGACAGCATGCATTCACTGACTCACTGCACAACTCGTCTGCTACCATAAAAGCTTCCTGCAACTCTCGGCAGTCAGCAGGTTGATGAGTTATAATTTAAAACAGTGGCTCAGCGTCATTTGCACAAAAATGATATCTGTGCAGTCGACACTTCACCAGGTACACAGGCTGACTGAAAAGCTGCGTACACCTTTTCTACTGAACAACACCACGGACGCATTAACGCGGGCAGAGGCCGCCATCGCTGCGAAAGCTTTATTTGACTATTCTTATGACAATTTGGAACAATGCTCCGTGTAGCCTTTTTTTAAACAGAAGTGTTTTAAGGTTGAGCTGTGTACAAGACAGCACAGGTACAACGCGTACCTTTGAAAACTAGTCCACCTTCAAAATGTCAAATGAGCTCAAAGACGATGAGTGGGAAAAGTACATGACAAAGAAGATGTTACGCTGAGGTTCGTTCATGTTTGAGAACGATACGTGAAGACATGATGTTTTTTAAACTATTCGCACGAGCACCAGAATAAAACATTATTCTGACATGCTTCCATTTCACACAATCAGCCAACCTGGCCCCACCCTGCCACGTGATTCGCTGAGGTCAGAAGGCCCAGGATGTGAGTGGGTGGATTGTAGATGGCAGACAGTTGGTGAAACCTTGGCTGATTGTGACCCACACCTGTTTCACACCTTGGCTCGTGTGATTACGTAGAGGATCAATAGGGGGTCCGTGACCCTCTGGGGGGGCCACTCCCACAGGGTTTGAATCTGGGACTTTCCACCAGTTGCTCATCAGTAGAACTGAAGAAGCTTCTGGGATGAAACATCTTCAGCAAACTTAAAGTCGTCCAGACGCTTTTCTTTCCCAGATTAAACTGTGCGTCACCACAGAGCTTTCACGGTACCTGCCCTCTTACATCGCTGACTGACTCTATTAGCAACATAACGAGAGCTCAGTGGTGGCAGCAGTACTGGCTTCAGAGGCACGAGGATGGGACGTGCACTCCCCCCTGCTGAGCCTTAAAAACCGAAAGGTCAGGCCCAAAAGAAACCCAGCAGCGTTGTGAAATAAAGTTCTGTGGAAGCATGAAAGGTCAACCTCTCTAAAGAGAAATAAATAAATAATAGAAAGTGTGAAGAATTAAAGGAGCGGCTCAGGAGTCACAGCCCCCCCTCATCTGTCGAACGTAGCGGTGTTATCGCTGAGGCACGCCGGCATCAGCAGGGTGATCACACAGCTGTTCCAGTCTATGTTGACATGTCATCATTCAGAAGGACAACATCACAACAACGTGGCCAAAGCAACAACAACAAAGTAAATCCATTTACAGATTTGGGGTATTTTTTATGTGCATCTGTCCAATAACGTTTGGACTCCGGGATATTTGGCAACATACTGCAATGAACCCACGCAGCTCTTTCTATACCGATGCAACCATTTCCCAGTAAAGTGAGACGTCCTCTGGTGTGCAGTATCCACGCCAAAATCTGCGATGTGAAGATTTGAAAGAGGAGACTACAAACAATGCGTCAGTGCAGAGAGTGACATTATTCACTGTTGACAGAGGGGAAACAAACAGCCTCGGCTCGAGGACTTCGGCAGCCCTCTGTGCTCACAGCTAGCAGCTTACATTAGCTGGTGCTAATGGTCTTTTATTGCAGCTAACAGACATTTCTCATGTTGACTTGTCACAGCAGGCAAAGGTTTATTAATGGTGCCTGCATTCCTCTTACGGAAGTTCTTCTGTTTGCACACTACTTCAATATAATGGCAAACTGGGACACTTTAAACAGCCGTACAATCATTAGTTCCTCACTGTGACCAAAATGTCTATCAGGCTCGAAGCAGCAGCAGGAAGAAAAAACAAAAGAAAGAGGAACGCTTGCATCAATGCTGATTCAATTATGGCTCGTGAGATCGATGTTAATATTAAACTTTAGTGGAGATGTTCCCAGAAATCCAACAGCTGACGCAGTAAGGATGGAGACTCACGATCCGGACTCGGCCATGAAAACAAGCAGAGCCGCAGTAATTTCACCTGCAGTCTGTGTTTAAACAGAAATCCACAAGTTCTTGGTTCACCTTTTTGCCCCGTGTGTCTGCCCGCCCCCCAGGCAGCCCGCGACTGTGATTTGGTGCTTTATACAGCGGGTAAGTAAGTACTGAACACCTGACCAAGTAAATCTGTCTCTAATAGTGTTATTGACATGAAATTCTCACCAGACGTCGGTAACAACATATCCGATCCACACGTTCAACGAGTGTGATACTGAGAAATGACAAAAGCCACGACACCAGCTGAGATCTGGCAGTAGTTACAGGGCGTCCTGCCACTCTGTGTGAATTAATATCAGCCGGTTCAGTCCCCACCGACGGCGTATAAAAAGCTGCGTTATTAACAAGGTGTCCCATAAGACACACGTCATGATGGGTAAAACCGACGAGGTCTCCTTTGCAGCCTTATTGCTGAAACACACTGATGAAGGTTGCAGTCAGCACTGTTGGGACTATGCAAAAGATTTCCAAGTGTCCAGGTGACGAGGACCACCTGTGCAGAGCTACAGAAAGAATCAGTAAGTTCAACTGCTTCAAAGGAAACGATGAATAATGCGCTCAGCCCCTGTGACCTGTGCGCTCACCACACAGGAGAAAGCACGCTGAAGCACGTTCAACGTTTTCTGAACAAACAGTGAAACAGCT